>NC_138771.1:132199546-133639546 GCF_965119305.1 Pelophylax lessonae
GGCTGACGGCACCCCCATTCAGGGTGGGAGGTGTTCCGTATCGGACAGGAGCCCACGGTCCCTGGTATGGTGAGTGATGCTACCCCCTTGTCCCTGGGACAGTTGTCATGTGGGGGTGTTATGTGGGCCCACTCCTGGGGAAGTCAGAAATTACGGTCTCTGTAGTGTCCCCCTACTTGGCCATTTTGGTGGCCCCCTACCTCCCTGCCCCCACTTTTAGGCGCTATGCACTGAACGCGCTGCTCAAAAGCCTGGGTGGGGGGTGTGGGGGCTTGTTGCATGTCTGGAGGTGTGTCTGGGGATGTCCCCGCGGTGGCCAGTTTCCTGGGTTTGTGTTGACTTGGCGCCGATCGATTGGCCGCCATTTGTGTGAGGGCAGGCTTCTGGCTTCCTTGTGTCGGCAGCAGCCATTTTCTGACCCTTTGGTGCCGGTTGGGCGGTGGCCATTTTGCAAGTGCTTCCTCCCATTGTTTTTTTATAGGCATCCATTATACTGTGGCTCAGGGCATAGCTTTGGCCCCTAGTGCATGAAGTCACTTCCTTTTCACTTATTCCTTCACTGCAGAATCGCGTGTGAGGTCTGGCAAGTACACTGTGACACTGTGGGGCTGATTTTTTGCTGTTTTTTGGGCATTTTCCCTGCAAACTGTACTTTCTCGGTTGCTATATCAGTTTTAAAGGGGTCTCCACCGGCGGTGCAGATTTGTGGTGTGGGCCTTGGGATCGGCCGATTTAAAGGGCCAGTGTCCAAAATTTTCTTAATTGCAAAGTGGATTCCCAGGATAGCAAATTCCCTGCCGACCTGGATGTTGCTTCAGGAACTCCTGAATCCTTTTCCATGGCCTCCTTATCTGCTGCACTTGCGACCTTGGCGTCCAAGGTAGATCTGCTGATGTCTGAACTCACTACTCAAAAACGGCCAATGCCTTCTCAGTTTTCTGACTCGGAGCCTGATTTGGTTGCCACGGACAATGTCCCCCCTGAGGAGGCCCAGTCCTCACATTCGGATAGGGAGGAGAACGCACTTATTAGCTCCGTTAGGGAGACTTTAAATATGGATGATGAGCCCACCCAGTCAGGTAAGCAGGTTTCTTTCGGGTCCCACAAAGCCCAGAAGTCAGGTCAGGTTCCCCTGCTTTGTGCGAAGCCCAAGCATCCCAAGGCATTTGCCGTTCATTCATTAGATGTGGTCCGTGCGATCAGGGTTTACCTGTCTGCCACGTAGTCCTTTCAGAAGTCTGATTCCCTGTTTGTCCTTCCCGAGGGAACTCGGAAGGGTTCGGCTGCAACTGTTTCCAAATGGATCAGACAGACTATTGTTCAAGCCTATTCAATCAAGGGTCAGGTGCCTCCTTTCCCTGTGAGGGCACGTTCTACTTTAGCTGTCAGTGCCTCTTGGGCGTTTGGCCATCAGGCTTCTGTGGCTCAGGTGTGCAAAGCGGCGACCTGGTCGTCTGTGCACATTTTCACAAAATTCTACTAGATGTGATGGCATCCTCGGATGCCTCCTTTGGCCGCAAGGTTTTGTGCGCGGTGGTTGTTTGAAGAGACGCGTTATGTCTCTTTCTCTATCGTTCATTGACGGACGCAGTCCTCCGATGCATATCAGTAGGGTAATACCGCTCCCCTACAGGAGTAAGACACTAGGCAGAAAACATTTCTGGCTACACCTATGGGCAGTCCCTTGGGATATCTCTCTTCCTGCATAGGATGTCAGTTTTTAAACTGCCTAGTCAGGAGTAAGGACCTAGTTCCTTGCTGGGATCTTTGGTCCTGGCATGGGAGTACTTTTTTCATGTAGATTTTTTTTTTTAGCTAGTCTTTCTTTCTCTGGAACGTTTTTCCTGTGATATCTTCAAGCAAATATGCTGGGTTGGGAGACAGACTGGACCCCCATATCCAGTGGTCACCCCAGTCTGGCCATCGAGCGCGTGCAGGCCCTATCTCCGCGCTGGATCGGCCACGACATAGTCCCACTGGACGGGGATTGGCCCCGCGAGTTAAACGTCTTGCCAGGATGCACACGACAGGGTCTAGGCTTATGTCGCAGCGTTCCTATTTGGCGGACAGCCCCCTACTCCGGTGGCATGGAGTTCTGTCATGAGATGGCGCCCGCCTGTGTTCCTGGTATGAGTACACGTCCCCCCCCCCCCCCCCTCCCTGACAGATTATGGGGTGGACGCGGGCCCTCTCTCTGGGATGGTCGGACCCTCACACTTCTGGGTTTCCCTCTGTCCTGTTGTGACCCCCTCCTACCCCCCCGTGTGGGGGACTGGAGCCTGGTGTGCAGGCTGCATGGGGGGCCGGGGCTGCTCCGTTCGGTCGCTGGTGCGTAAGGGGCTGGGCCTCAAGCCGGGCCCTCCAGGGCTGGATGAGGTGGTAGGGCTGGCTGGGGGTTTCTGTGGGGGGTCCGATGGCCACGCGCGGTGCCACTATTTTGTTGTAGCCTTTGTCTGCAGTTATGGAGGCGGCCATCTTGGGGGGGGGGGGTGGTTTTCGGCCATTTTGCTGGGAAGGCCCATGGGTGTTTTTTTCGGGGGAGGAGCCCCTCTCTTCAGCCCAGGAAGCTTCTGGCGCAGGTTTCCTTTTTTGAGCCACCGCTGACACGAGCAGACCTCCTGAAGATTGCTTGCAGTGAGTTGCTGAGGGCCTATTCTCTCTCTCTCTCTGCGGGGATCCGTAGCATGGGCCTGACCTTGGGGGGGGGGGGCGTTTCCATTTTAATAAAAAAAAAATTGTAATTTTTTTCAAAGTTTGCTGGAGGGTCCTATTAGTGCAACATAGAACCCTCAGACCATGTGTCGTCGTCCCCCCCCCCCCCCCCCGATCCCCTCACGGAGGACACAGGGCCCTCCGGGTCACAACTGTCCACTGATGCGATTTCAGCGGTCCTGGAAGCATTTGTGTCCCGGGTGGAGGTGGCCTTTAGAGGGCGGGGTGCGCAGAAACGACCCCCCCACCCCTGTCTCCTCTGATGTTTTGGACTTGGACTCTGACCCAGCCACCACAGTACCCCGGCTGGGTGCCTCCTCCGTTAGTGAGGATAAGCCTTCTGCCTCATCTGCGCAGGATAAGGCCCGGGTGGATGCACTGGTTGTTTCGGTGCGCAAAACCCTAAAATTAGAGGATGCGGCTGTCGTTGCTCCTGGGGCGCAGCCATAAGCTTCCGAGGGTGAAAGTCTTTTCCCTTCCCCACTTATTTTGTTGGCCTACTCGCCAAAGAATGGGAGCGGCGGACACGTTCTCCCGGGGTGTCTAGGCGGTTTACCAGGTGCTACCCTTTTGAGAATTCTCTGGTGAAGAAATGGTCGGTGCCACCTAAGGTGGATCCCCCCGGTATCCAGACTTAACAAGGCTACCATGATTCCAGTGGAAGATTCCCCATCCTTAAGGACCCAGAGGATAGGAAGGCGGAGGCCCGCAACATGTACGCTATGGTGGGGACTGCGCTACGGCCTGCCTTTGCTTCGGCCCTTGTCACCCAAACGGTGACTGAATGGGCGAAGCTGCTTCTCTGTGACGTGGAGGGCCAGCCTGTCCCTCCTGAATTTGGGTATTTGTTAGACCAGATGGTGCAGATGCTGCAGTATGCTTACGATGCTGCGCTGGACATTGCTTCCCTTTGTTGTGTAATTTTCCTCAGGTACAAAATACCTGTTAGTCAGTGATACCAAATCAGACAATATATATAGCTATATATATGAGATCAGAATAAGAAAAAATGACCTGATTTTATTACAGCGTGTTGGAGTTTAAATATACTAAATGACGTATAAAAATGGGTTTGTTATTAAAATCTTTTGTCCAATCAAGGTTAACAATTCATTATGGTAAGCATAGGGTTAATCTGTATTGTGATTTTCTGTCATCAGGGAATTTTCTTTGTGATGCTCATCAAGGAGTTTTTGCAGAGGGACTTTTGTAGAAGATATTAATGGTTCTGCGGTCAAACTGTCCAGACAGGGTTCCTCTTTATGACAGATGGGGAGTATTTTTGCGGGCAGCTTATATATATTTTTAGCTTTTGCAAGCTCAGTGACACATGTAAAGAAATCAAAGAGAAATTAGATTAATTCCTTAAAGACATTTTGATCTAAATCAGCCATTTTGTATACAAATCAAGGCCTCTTGTATATGAGAGAGACCTACTGCCACGTCACCTTTTTGGGTCGTCTGTCGTTTTCGGCGGTGGTCATGAGGCGTATGCTCTGGCTGAAGTGTTGGTCTGTGGATCAGGCTTCTAAGAAGGCCTGAACAGAACTCCCCTTTCAGGGGGACCGTCTGTTTGGGGCTACCCTGGACAACATTATTAAAGGTGTTACAGGGGGTTAGAGTACCTTTCTCCCGCAGGCTTCCAAGGGGTAGGGACTCTCGTCGTAGGCGGGGTCCATCCTTTTCGGCTCACAGAAAGTATTTTTGTCCTTCAGAAGCAGCCGATAAGGCTAAGCCCTTCAAAGCTCCCTCGGGTGCTTCCAAGCTTCCCTGGGCTGGGAAACAGAAGTCCTGTTCCGCCAGACCTGCGGACAAGGCCCCGTCGGCCTGATGGTGCGCCCTCACCGGTGACTAGAGTGGGGGGACGCCTTTGGCGGTTCTCGGACGTGTGGCTGACCCGGATCCCAGACAAATGGGTCTGGGAGGTTGTGCGGTCCGGATATAAAATCGAGTTTCGATCCGTTCCTCCAGTCAGGTTTTTTCCCTTCCAATGTCCGCCTATCCCCGGATCGCTATGGGGCAGTGCAGGATTTGCTACAGCAAGGAGTGATAGTGTCTGTTCCACATTCGGAACGCTTGCACAGGTTTTAGTCCAACCTGTTCACGGTTTCCAAGAAGGAGGGCAAAGTGCGGCCGATCCTAAAGGCTCTAAATGTGTTCGTGCGCGCTCGAAAGTTCAAGATGGAAACTATTTGCACGGTGGTGGCCTCCCTACATTAGGGGGACTTCCTGGCCTCAATAGACATCTTCACATTCCAATCTGTGCTGCTCACCAACGGTTTCTCCGTTTTGCCGTGTGAGAAGACCACTATCCGTTTGTGGCGTTACCCTTTGGTCTCGCCTCCGCTCCTCTGGTCTTCACAAAGGTGTTGGCTCCGGTCCTGGCACTGTTGCGACAGCGGGGGATATCGGTCCTGGGTTACCTGGACGATCTGATTCTCCATGCAGAGTCCCCCGTGTTGCTGATGGAAAATTTGGGGGTCACCATGCGTACTCTGGAGGAGTTCGGTTGGATCGTGAACCTTCAAAAGTCATCTCTGACCCCTTCCATGAGAATGGTCTATCTGGGTCTGACCTTGGACTCATCCTCTGCCAGGGTGTTTCTTCCTGAGGAAAAACTCCAGAAGATCTGGTCAGCGGTTCGTTTGTTGATGTCCAACGACCGGCCGTCCCTTCGGACCTGTATGAGAGTACTGGGACTGATGGTGTCCTCCTTCGAGGTGGTCCCCTTTGCTCAGTTCCACAGGAGGGTTCTTCAAAGGGAAAGGGTGAAAAAAACACCCGAATTCTCTGGATTCTCGGATTCGGTTAAGCCACAGGACCAGCGAGTCCCTGGTCTGGTGGCTTTCGGTCTCTGATGCTTCAGTCGGGGAAATCCTTTCTCCCTAAATACTGGACAGCTGTCACCACGGATGCGAGTCTGTCCGGGTGGGGGGAGTCCTCAATCCGGCCTCGGCTCAGGGAGTCTGGTCCCTGGAGGAATCTCGATTGCCGATCAATGTCCTGGAGCTGAGAGCGATCCGACTTTGCCTGACGCACTGGACTGACCGTCTGAAGGGTTGTCCTGTGCGCATTCATCCGGACAATGCAGCGTACGTCAATCACCAAGGGGGCACCAAGAGTGTCCTTGCGGCCCTTGAAGTGGCGGACATTCTACGTTGGGCAGAGCACTATGTTCCGGCTCTCTCCACGGTCCACATTCTGGGAGTGGAAAATTGGCAGGCGGATTACCTCAGCCGCCAGGCCTTGGATGCAGGGGAATGGTCCCTGCATCCGAAGGGGTTTCAACAGTTGTGCCTTCGCTGGGGCACTCCAGATGTGGATCTGTTGGTGTCTCGAATCAACAGGAAGGTACAGAGGTTTGTGGCCCGCTCCCAGGACCCTCTGGCAGACGCCGCCGATGTGCTGGTGGCCCCCCTGGGGCCAGTACCGGCTGATATATGCGTTTACTCTCGTTAACCGGTCTTGCAGCTGAAACCGGTCAGGAGGGCGACAGCGTCGTTGAGGACGGGCACCCAGTGACTCGGGCCGGAGGAAGCAGGGCTGGCCGAAATGGACACCGGCGGGGCCAAGAGGGGATCCCCTAGCTCAGAGGGTGAACAGACCTCCGGACCAGGGCTGGAGGGCTCTGTTGGAGCTGAGTTCAAAAGATCAGAGTCCCCCCCAAGCATCAGTCTCAATGCCTCCTAAACCGGTAGGAGCAGATCCTTGAGACACTGAAGGTGCAGCCGATGTCAGGGATTCGGGCAGCTGAGAACGAGGACACAATTGGTCCGCATGCCGTCTGCAAATGGAACCATCTTCCAGGCAGACCCTATACAATTTGGGTCCCAAAGTCTCTGCGACGATAGCAGGAAGCCAACGAAAGGAAGCACCATAAGATCGGGCCCATACCTTTTGCTGGGCTGTAAACCGGGGAATCTTGTCATGTTCGACCCTCTTGTCTTGGGACTGCCGTGCATGTTCCTGGACCGTTTGAGGGCGGAGCATGTCCAAAACAGTCCATGGCTGCCGACCCAAAAGAAGTTCAGCTGGAGTTTTCCCAGTGGTTGCATGTGGTGTGTTTCTGTAAGCAGCAAGAGAGGAGTCCAGCTGCTGGGGTGACAGGGACTGTTGTTTACTTGTAGCCACAGTAGCTTTGAAATAGCGTTTGAAGGTTTGTACAAACCTCTTTCTGCTTGACCATTTGTAGCCGGGTGGTAAGGCCAACTTGTGTTTCATGTTGTGGGCAGTTTGGAAACTCTGAAACTCCTGCCTTGTGAATTGTGCACCGTTGTCTGTGACAATTTCTCTGGGGTATCCAAACGTAGCAGCGAGATGTAACAGTATGGAAATCGTTTCCTTAGTCGTCGGCTGGGTAACAGGAATGACCTCAGGCCACTTTGAATGGGCATCAATTATGATCAAAAAGGGGTGTCCTCTGATCGGGCCTGCAAAGTCCAAGTGTAGGCGAAACCAGGGAACCGTGGGCCAAGTCCAGGGCTGGATGCACCTTCGAGGAGGGTCTCTTGCAGTTTGTGCACATCCAGCACACGCATTCACATATGTCGTGATATCTGAGTCTAGGTTCGGGCACCACACATAGCCTCGGGCCTTTTTGTTTCATACGTGTACCCCTGGGATGACCAGTAAGTAGCAAGTACAGAATGCGTCTCCGGAGGGTCTGTGGAACGATCACTCGGTCTCCCCATAAAACACAGTTGCCAGCCACAGTTAATTCCAGACGCCTACGAAAGTAAGGTTCATAATCCTGTGTGACAGTTGCAGGCCAACCGTACTGTACCCAGGAGAGTATTGTCTTAAGGAAGGTATCCTTGGCTGTATGGGCTGCTACCTCCCCAGAAGACAGAAAGAACAGGCTGGTGTAAGGACAACTCTTGACTGGTGGAGAAGAGTCTGTTAATGTCCTTGTCAGACGGGACATGGTGTCTGCATTAGCATTGGCATCATGGCTGCGATACTGGATTTTGTAGCTATATGCTCCCAAGAAATAGGGCAAGGCGTTGAAGATGGGCCTCAGTCATCTGGGAGATGCCTTTGTCAGGGCTAAAGATCTGAAGGAGTGGTTTATGATCAGTTAGTATGGTAAATTCCCTACCATACAGGTAAAGATGAAACTTCTTAATTGCCCATATGAGCGCCAGAGCCTCTTTGTCAATGTGAGAGTAATTGCTTTCTGCTTTTGTCAAGGACTTGGAGGCGAATGCCACAGGTTTCTCTGACCCATCTGGTAAAACGTGAGATAGTACAGTCCCTAGACCATAGGGTGAGGCATCACAAGCCAAGGTGAGAGGCCTTTGGAGGTCATAGTGCAGGAGCATGCGTGACGCCAACAGCTTTCGCTTAGAAACTTCAAAAGCACGTTGGCATGCAGCCAACCAGTTCCATCTGGAGTGTTTCTCCAAATGTTTGTTCAACAGAAACAAAGTGTGTGCTAGATCTGGCAGGAATTTGTGGTAATAGTTCAGCAAGCCCAGGTATGTTCGCAGCTGTTGGACGTTGGTTGGGGCTGGAGCTTTTACTAAAGCATCAACTTTGGCTTCCGTGGTGTGTTATACCCTCTGCATCCACAAGGTGGCCACAAAACTCCAATTTAGGTACCATGAATTGGCATTTCGCTAAGTTCACTTTTAGACCTGCTCTTGGAGTCTCGCCAACACAAGCTACACGTTACGCTTGTGTTCCTGGTCAGTCAGGCCCGTGATGAGCATGTCATCTAACAGGCACTGTGTGAAAGGAATGTCTGCCAAAATCTCATCCATTTTGCGTTGCCAAATGGCTGGGGCGGAGGCTACACCAAACACCATCCGATTGTATTCATACAGTCCCTTGTGAGTGTTGGTTAGAAACTTGCGGGACGAAGGGTGGACCTCAAACTGTAAATAAGCTTGCCTGAGAGCAAGCTTGGTGAACTTTTGACCACCTGCAAGAGAGGCAAAAATGTAATCTACTCTGGGTAGGGGATACTGGTCTATCTCCAGTTGAGAATTTCGTGCCGTGCGGAAATCTCCACAAATGCGTAAGCCGGCTTAGTTCAGCTTCCACACCTGCTCGGAGTGCGAAAGGTACCGTCCGAGCTTTGAAGAACCTAGGCTGGGCGTTGGGTTTCAACCTGAGTCTCACACAGTCATGCTTTATTTTCCCCAAATGGTTATCGAAGACTTGTGGGAATCGCTGTTTCAGGGATTCCACCCATCCCTGTTTATCTCCTGATGGGGATGGTCACGGTGTAGCAGGGGTTTATGGCGATGTCTGGCATGCCAAAGTGAGCAATCCAGTCTCTCCCAAAGAGAGGGGGGTCCCCCATGTTCTAGGATATATAATGGCATTCTCTTCGTCCGACCCTTGTGGGATACCTGTACTTTCACGTACCCCAGTGGGTGGAGTATCTGCTTTGAGTATGTCTGCAGTTTGATTGGTGTTGGGACGGACAGTTGTTCGGATCAGAAGTTTTCTCCATTGTTTCTGGGTGATAACTGAAACTGCTGCTCCTGTGTCTACATCCATCTTGAGTTTCTTTCCTTCCACGGTTACCTCTACAGTCATTGCTGAGGGTGCTGAATGCATATGATGTATGTCCAATCTGTGGAGCACTTCCTCATCCTCTGATTCCGATGACGATGTACATCTTCCCACCATATATGCCTTTGTCCTGTGTGTTCAAAGGTTGTTTATTTCGCACCTTCTTACTACGGCAGACTCGTTTCAGCTGGCCTGCCTTACCACAATTATGACAGATCTGATCCTTAAACCGGCAGACTTTGTTATCATGGTCTGTATTCCCACAACGGTAGCAAGCTGACTCCCGGCTTGGTGAGGGTCTGTATTTCCAGTTTGCTGCTGTTGGCTTGACTGCTGTTCTGAAAACTTCCTCTTTAACCTCTTCCCTTCTGCTCTGGGGGTTCAATGCCTCTGTATCTTTCACAGCCATTTCCATCACTGAAGCTATCTCAGTTGCCTTTGTAAGAGTAAGGTATTTCTAAGGTATTGTTAACAGTCTCTTTTGGCTAGACTCACTATTTAGTCCCATGACAAACTTATCCCTGAGTGCAGTCGGTAAATACTCCCCAAAAGAACAGGTTGAGGCTTGTCTGCGAAAGGCGAGCACATAAGCCTTAATATCTTCACCCGGCTGTTGCTGCCGCTGATAGAACCGGAATCTCTCTGCAATCTCTAGTGGTTTAGGCTGGAAGTTATTCCCTAACAGTGTCAGGAGCTCTGCCAAAGTCTTAGTAGCTGGTTTTTCAGGAAGAAGGAGATCCCTAAGAGTGTCATATGTCCTAGCACCAACCAGTTTTAGAAATGCTGCTACTTGCCTGTCGCCTAGGGTGGCGTTTGCACCAAAATACTGTTCCAGTCTCTCAACCCAGGAACTCCAGCATGTCTGCTCTCCATCAAATTCACTTAATATCCCAATCAATGACATTTTCCTGCTGGGCTCTGTGGGCGTTTGTATCCAGGTGACGATCCAGAGTTTTTTTTTTTTTTCTTCTTTTCTCACACGGATAGTAACCTTGTAAATCCCATCCTCGTCTCCACTGTTATATTCTCCGTGTTGTGAGACACAGGACTCTGATCTGGAACAACGGATGTTTATTCGGGACTCTCTGTACACTCCAACATGCATTACAGGACAGCTCTGTATATCAATGCATCTCTTACATGTCTCTAAGATGGCCACTCTGCCCCTTGACCCTTGTCATCACTCCTGGGTGGAGCCAGCCTTAAAGTAACAGTACATGTGAAACCCTTCAGGTATAACAGAATATTTGGGAGGTCCCCCTGCTAACCTTGTTTAAGAAGGTGGCCTTCTTGGTGGCCATCACTTCTGCGTGCAGGGTGTCGGAACTGGCAGCGCTGTCCTGTCGTTCTCGCTATCTGGTGGTTCACAGGGACAAGGCGGTACTTCGGCTGGATCCGTCCTTCCAGTTTTCACTTAAATGAGGACATTGTTACCTTCCTTATGTCCTAAGCCAAAAACATCCTAAGGAATTTGCCCTGCATACCCTGGATGTTCGGGCGCTCAAGGTGTATTTGGTATTTACTGAGTCTTTTCGCAAGTCTGTCTCTTAGTGCTCACGGATGGCCCAAAGAAGGGACTGCCTGCGTCTGCTATGACTATTTCCAGATGGATCAGACAGACAGTGGTGCAGGCTTATTCCATTATGGGTCAGGTTCTGCCCTTCCCTGTCAAGGCGCACTCTACTTGGGCGCTTAGTGCTTCTTGGGCTTTTCGCCATCGGGCGTCTGTGCTTCAGGTGTGCCAGGCGGCGACTTGGTCGTCTGTTCACACCTTTACCAAATTTTATAAGGTGGATGTGATGGCATCTGCGTATGCCTTCTTTGGCCACAAGGTTTTGCAGGCCGCGGTTTAGGGGCCTCTTGGCCTTCCTTGAAGGTGTTTTTTCTGCCTGTTTTCAGGTGGACCTCATCTGATTGTTCTGAGGTGTCCTGTGTTGCCTGGTTGGCCTTGGGGGACGTTTTTCTTTTTGTTCTGGTTCCCACCCCTCATTTTGGTACTGCTTTGGGACGTCCCTACTGATATGCATCAGAGGACTGCGTCCATCATTGAACGATAGAGAAAACTGGATTTTTGACTTACCGTAAAATCCTTTTCGCTTAGGTTCATTGACAGACGCAGTACCCGCCCCTCTAATTTTTTGGAGTGGGTTGGTGTGCTTTTTTTCTCTGACACTGCTTTGATACAAACTGACATCCTATGCAGGAAGAGATAGGGTATAACCCCAGAGACTGCCCATAGGTGTAGCCAGAACTTTTTTCTGCCTAGTGTCCTACTCCTGTAGGGGGCAGTATTACCCTACTGATATGCATCAGAGGACTGCGTCCGTCAATGAACCTAAGAGAAAAGGATTTTACGGTAAGTCAAAAATCCAGTTTTCTGGGGTGTCATTTGTTCTGGGTTGGCTCCTGTTGTGCTTCTGTTGCCCTGTTGGCTGTTTTTTCTCTGGCCTGGTTGACGCGTTGCCTTCTCTTTAGGTTGTGTCTTCCCACCCCTCACACCTGCACTGCTTTGGGATGTCCCACTCGTGAAGGAATACTGAACTGTCGGAGGATGTAAGAGAGCATATCATTTTTGTAAGAACTTACCGTAAAATTCTTTTCTCCTCTGAGAGTCCTCTGGCAGTCGCAGCCCCCGCCCCTCTATTTTTTGGGGTTTTTTTGTCTTCCTTTACTGCTTGCTACGAAACTGAAGAGCAGCACCCAGAGGCTGATGGGTAATACCTGAGGGACAGCCCCCTAGAGGTGTGTTGTGCGTAAAGCTTTTGTTGTTGAACTTTTAACTACCTAGCCTGCTCCTGCAGATAGGGCGCATTACCCACTCATGAAGGCATACTGAATGGGCTGCGACTGTCAGAGGACTCAGAGAAAATAATTTTATGGTAAGTTCTTACAAAAATTCTATTTTCTCAGCATTGAGGACACTATTGATCCTGACCAAATCTCCAAACTCCATTTGCAGAAATGCAGACCCAAATTTGCAAGAAACCTCCTCCATGCTTCACTGTTTTCTGTGGACACTCCCTATTGTACCGCTCTCCAGCCCTCTGCAAACAAACTGCCTTCTGGTACAGCCAGATATTTCGAATTTTTACTCTTCAGTCCAGAGCACGTTCTTCAATTTTTTTCTGCATCCCAGTTCCTATGTTTTCACGCATTGTGTCCTTTAGCCTTGTTTCCACATCACAAGAATGGCTTTTTGGCTGCAAATCTTCTATTAAAAACCCCTTGTGGCCAGACTCCTCCAGATAATAAATGGGTGTACCTGAGTCCACTGGTTTCCACCAGTTCTGTTCTGGTGGCAGTGCTGGACATGGTGTTTGACATGTGACTTGAATCTTTCTTCCACAACCTCACCTTGGTAGGATAGTTTAGCAGTTTCGTACCCAGTATTTTACGCCTCCTACAGAGCGGTTTCTGTTAATGACTGTATTTCCACCTACATGTGAAATTAGTGATCATTAGCACCTGCGTGGCATAATTGATCATACTCCTGACTCTAATCCTACAAAATCCCTGACTCTGTGCAAGTGTAAGAATTAATGCTGGTTTGAAGCCAAAGGGTAGTCACACCAGATTTTGATTTAGATTTTTCTTCTGTTCTGTTTGCATTCTGTCAATTAATAAGCAAATACAAATAAGATATATATTTCTCTATCGTTCATCGACAGACGCAGCTCCGTCATCTTTAGACCAATGGGTTATGCGCCTCCAATCAGGAATAGGCACTAGGCAGGAAAACATGCTTAACCACGCCTATAAGGGCTGTCCCTGCAGGCATAACCCCACACACTCAGTTTGTTTATGCCTAGTTTTAGGAATAGGACCTATCTCCCTACTGGGACTTCGTCTTAGCTTTTAATAGGGAAATAAAGTTAGTTTGTATTTTTTTATTTTCACAAGTTAGTTCCTGAAGGACTAAGATCCAGAGGAGCTACAAGCAACAGCCAGCTGTGGTTTCATACTGGATAATCTAGATCCTAAAGGTCTCCCAGCTTGGTCAGCGAGCTTGAGCAGGTTATAGTCCAGAACTAGGCCTTGCCACAACAGTGCCCTGATGGAGGGGACGAGCCTGCGAGTGGACCGTCTCGCTGGGACGCGAAGACCTGAGTGGCAGCTTCCCCTGGTTGACAGCCACCCCCCCCCCATCCCAGATAGGAGGGGAGTGGCACCCACCTGGTATCCTGGTATGGTGAGTAGATGGTCCCCCCAAACCCACTGGCGGTCTCGGGGTGGATGTGGGCCGCCTCCCTGGAATAGTCGGACCCATGGACTCCCTCGGTTCCCCTGGTCTCTCGGAGGACTAGACCCGTATACCCCTCACTATTCCACTGACCTCTAGCAGGTTGTTACCTTGAGTGGCGGTAATAATGTGGCCGTTGTATCACTGCATTGGTGGGGGTGGCGTGTCCTGATGGGGTCCCTTTTGAGGGGCCTTCTGATGCCTACTGTTCTAGGACCCCTTTTGGGGGTCCTGGGGATCACATGACGGGGGGCCGCCATCTTGCTGTAGATCATGCTGTTTCTGTTCCCATTGTGTTGCATGGGCAACCACTTTCTATGGTTCCCTAATTTGAATGCATTGAGCGGCCATTTTCCTAAGGTCCACAGGCTGGACAGGCGTGCGGCATGGGTTTTAATTGTAGAGGCAGAGTTTGTTCTTCCTGTGCAGTTCAGTCGTTTTGCAAAGAACGGGCTGGCAGTCTCCTGAGCGATCTGGTGATGTTTTTCTGGGGTTCCCCGTAGTTTTTTTTTTTCCTCATCCACTTCTGCTATTAGCTGATATTAGTCAGGGCTTAAGAGCTCGCTGTGATAGCAGTGAGATGGCAGGGACACTGCTCTTATTTTAAAATCCGTGTATCATGGAGTCTCAAGATAAAATTTCAGTTTGGTTGGAAAATCAATTTCAAGAAATCTGCCCTGATACCTTCCTTGAGACTAGATTATCTGGGCCTGACTCTGGATTCATCTTTGGAGAGAGTTTTTCTCCCCCCCCCCCCCCCCCCCCCGACAAGCTTCAAAAACTGCAGAGGGCGATTCGGTTGCCGTTGGCAAACAATCTGTCTTCCCTGCGGACTTGACTGCGGGCCCTGATGATGGTATCAACCTTCGAGGCAATTTTGTTTGCTCAGGTCCATACCAGACCTTTGCAAAGTGAGATTCTTGTGAAATTGAACAAGGATCCAAAGTCCTTGGACTCAATGATTCGGCTGAGCCATAACACAAGTCTTTTCTGTTGTGGTGGATTCAGTCTCCAGCACTATGTCGGGGCAAGTCCTTCCTCCTGTTGTTTTGGACGGCGGTAACCACGGACTCCAGCCTGTTAGGCTGGGGTGGGGTGCTGGGGAAGCTCTGTGCCCAGGGTACCTGGACAGTGGAAGAGTCTAAACTACAGATAAACACATTTGAGCTCAGAACAATAAAGCTTTGTCTGAGCCATTGGATGACTCATCTACAAGATTGTCTGGTTTGGATTCAATTGGACAATGCCACGGCTGTGGCTTACATCAATCACCGGGGGGGGGGGGCCCAAGAGTGTCTTGGCCAAGAAAGTGGTTGAGATTCTGGCCTGGGCGGAACAGTTTGTCCCAGCCCTCTCTGCTGTACACATTCCAGGTGTAGAGAACTGCCAGGTGTTGTCAGGTGTTGAATCGATGGGAGTGGTCCCTACTCCCTGAGGTGTTTAATCTCTTGTGTGTTCGGTGAAGGACACCCGAGGTCGATCTGTTTGCTTCTCACCTCAACAAGAAGGTTCAGCGGTTTGTAGCCAGGTCTCAGGATCCTCTGGCTGACACCACAGATGCACTGGTGGCCCCTTGGGGTCAGTACTGACTGATTTATACCTTCCCTTCATTGAAACGCCTGCTGAGGCTTCTGCGCAGGATAGAGGTGCAGGGCATTCTGGTCATTCTGGTGGCTCCATACTGGCCTAGCCAGTCTTCGAACGCAGACCTGGTAAGCTTGGTCGCCGATGCTCCTTGGGGATTTCCTCTCAGGGAAGATCTGCTGTCTCAAGGTCTGATTTTCCATCCTGCTTTACAATCGCTGTCTTCAACGGCATGACTCTTGAAAACCAGGTGTTGAAGGATAGAGGTCTTTTTTTGACTGTGATTTCTACGCTATTGAAGGCCAGGAAGTGGACTTCCAGGAAAATTTATCATTGTACATGAAAATCGCTTGTTTTCGATCGCTAGGGTTTTGGCCTTTCTGCAGAAAGTAGTTGAACAGCGGTTGGCTTTGGGCACTATCAAAGGCCAAGTGTCTTCTTTGGCTATAGATTTCCAACGCCCGTTAGCAATGCATGCCTTTATTCGTACCTTCATACAGGGATTGCACCATATAGCTCCACTAAGACTGTCCCTGCTACCACCGTGGGACCTCCATCTGGTATTATCTGTTCTTCAAAAGCCTCCTTTTGAGAACATTTGAGAGAACTTTGCTTTCACTGATGGCTATCACTTTTGGTGGCTATCACTTCTGCTTGCAGAGTATCTGAATTGGCGGCGTTGTCATGCCGCTCGCCTTATCTGGTGGTACACAAAGATAAAGTGGTACTTCGACCTAATCGATCTTTTCTTCCTAAAGTGGTTTCTGATTTTCATTTGAATGAAGACATCATGCTGCCTTCACTCTGTCCCAAGCCCAAGAAGCGTAAGGAAATTTCCTTGCATTCTTTGGATGTGGTTCGAGCGATCAGGGTTTACCTGGAGGCCACGGAGTCTTTTAGAAAGGCAGACGCTCTTTTTGTCCTTACTGAGGGACCTCGTAAGGGATTGGCTGCGTCTGCTGTGACCATTTCCAGGTGGATCAGGCAGACGGTTGTTTAGGCTTATTCGCTGAAGGGTCAGGTTCCTCCTTTCCCAATGAAGGCGCATTTTACTATAGCGCTGAGTGCCTCTTGGTTGTCTGTGCATACGTTCACAAAATTCTACAAAGTGTACGTGTTGACATCTTTGGATGCCTCCTTTGGCCGCAAGGTTTTGCAGGCTTCTGTTTAAAGAGAATATTTTTTGTTCTCTTTGAGGGTGTATGTTTTTGCTCTCTTTGAGGGTGTATGTTTTTGCTATGTGAGCTCCAGTTGTTCCTGGTTGAGCTCCATATAATCCGGTTGGCTATTATGTTTAACTTTTGGTGAGTTACGTTCTTCTTTGCGTTGTCTTCCCACCTCTTTGGGACATCCCAATGGTCTAAGAAGATATGGAGCTGCGTCTGTCGGACTTCAGAGAAAAGGATTTTACGGTAAGTACAAAAATCCAGTTTTTTTTAAAGCATTTCTTCACACCTGCCTAAAATGTTTGCACAGTACTGTGTGTGTGTGTGTGTGTGTGTGTGTGTGTATTATAATTTTTTTTTTTTTTTGTGTGTGTGCACATTGTTCTCAAATTTTATCTGTGAATGCACTTTTATGCTTGTATGGAAGACACTGTACACACATCTTTTAAAATACATTATAACTATACATTTTGGAAATTAAGTATTTGAGTTTGACTTGGTAATACACTAACACTTTTGGGAGCAGAGGTCCTAATTTAGCAATGTCAGTAAATTTGATTGTAACTCTTATTTGCCTTCCTAAATCTTATAATTGGATATTATAGTAGGCTATTATTTGAGAGTCGAATATTGAAAAATGGATTTAAAAAAAAAAGGTAAAAACCCTTTTAAAATTAGAAAACCCTTTCTAAACAAAAATTATCACCCTTAAAGCGCCTCCTGCGCACTGACCGTACGTGTAGAGAAGAAAGTTGAGAAGGGTTTAAAGGCGGCTGTAGTAGAGGGGGGCTTGTAAAGACAATTCTCATCATTGAAAGAGAGCAGGCTCAGTTTACTCTGTTTAGTGTGATTTAAAAAAGGTTAAAACTGAAGCGCCACACCACTAAGCGGTCCAGATACAACTTTATTAAAAATAAGGTTAGAGGTACAATTCAAAAGGTATCCAATGTGTTTCGGGGGTCTCTGCCGCCCTTCATCAGTGCTAGAAAGAACATAAATCGATTTTCATATCAAACTGATATTGATAAAATATTCCTTCCAGGGGGTCATAATTAAAACCAGTCAATAGTAATTAGTGTCAAAATAACTACACAGAAATGAGAACATGAGCCTTTAACAAAACTGAAAAAATGGGTGCTGGAAAAAAAAACACCTATATAATAATCGCTATTATTGTAATGATACATTGTGGATAATAAGGTAATCTAAAAAAAAAAAAAAAGGGGGAAAAAATTAGGTAAATATTTTTAAAACTTGTATATTTATAAATTGATCCATACACTATACAGTCTGATTGTACAATCATGAAACAGATTTAAAAAAAAAAAAAACTTTAGCTTTATACAGTATCTCACAAAAGTGAGTACACCCCTCACATTTTTGTAAATATTTTATTATATTTTTTTCATGTGACAACACTGAAGAAATTACACTTTGCTACAATGTAAAGTAGTGGGTGTACAGCTTGGATAAACAGTTATGTCTAAACCACTGGCAACAAAAGTGAGTACACCCCTAAATGAAAATGTCCAAATTGGGCCCAAAGTGTCAATATTTTGTGTGCCCACCATTCTTTTCCAGCACTGCCTTAACCTTCCTGGTCATGGAGTTCACCAGATATTCACAGGTTGCCACTGGAGTCCTCTTCCACAAGGACATCACAGAGCTGGTGGATGTTGGAGACCTTGCGCTTCTCTACCTTCCATTTGAGGATGCCCCACAGATGCTCAATAGGGTTTAGGTCTGGAGACATGCTTGGCGAGTCCATCACCTTTACCCTCAGCTCCTTTAGCAAGGCAGTGGTCGTCTTGGAGGTGTGTTTGGGGTCGTTATCATATTGGAATACTGCTGATGGAGGCCGATCAGTCCTCCTTGCGGGCTTGCATGAGGGCCCTGGGTCTGATAAATCTCGACCTTCTAAGCGGTCCCGTTAGCTCAGTCTCACACGAGACAGCTGCAGAAAGCGATTCTGTCACAATGGAACGGAGATCCTCGGTCATTGGACCAGAAGATTTGGTTGAGCCATCTCAAAGTCGGCGCTCTCTTGGTGGATCCAGTCACCTGTCCTGTGCGATGGCAAGTCCTTCCTGCCGGTGTTTTGGATGGTGGCCACCACAGACGCCAGCCTATCTTGCTGGGGTGGAGTGCTGGGGAAGCTGTGTGCTCAGGGGACTTGGGTGTCGGGAGAGTCTTCCTTGCCGATCAATATTCTTGAGCAGAGAGCGATCAGGCTCTGCCTGCTTCACTGGACAAATCGGCTACACGGTTCGGGTCCAGTCGGACAATGCCAAGGCCGTGGCTTACATCAATCATCAAGGGGGCACCAGGAGTGCCCTGGCAGCCAAGGCGGTGGCCGAGATTCTGGTTTGGACGTAACGCAATGTTCGGCTCTTTCCGCAGCCAACATCTGTGTGTCCGGTGGGGGGACCCTGAACGTGGATCTGTTTGCATCTCGCCTCAACAGAAAAGTTCAGAGGTTTGAGGCCAGGTCTCGGGATCCACTGGCTGACGCCACAGAGGCTCTGGTAGCTCCTTGGAGTCAGTATCACCTGATCTATGCCTTCCCTCTGCTCGTTCTCCTGCCAAGGTTTCTTCGCAGGGTGGCGATGGAAGGCATTCCGGTCATTCTGGTGGCACCAGACTAGCCTCAGTGGTCTTGGTACGCAGGGCTCTTAAAAATGGTCATGGATCCTCCATGGCGTCTTCCTTTGCAGGAAGATCTACTATCTTAAGGACGCATCTTCCATCCTGCTTTACAGTCTCTGGCTTTAACGGCTTGGCTGTTGAAAGCAAGGTGTTGAGGGATAGAGGTCTTTCTGATTCAGTGATTCCTACTCTTTTGAAGGCCAGGAAATCGACACCTAGGAAGATCTATCATCGTACGTGGAAATCGTACATTTCTTGGTGTGAATTGTTGCAGCTACGCCCTCGCTTGTTTTCTATAGCTAGGTTTTTGGCCTTTTTACAAAAAGGGGTAAAGCAGCGTTTGGCGTTGGGTACTATCAAGGGCCAGGTTTTGGCCTTGGCTATTTACTTCCAACATCCGTTGGCTACTCAGTTTGGTTCGCATCTTCGTTCAGGGGTAGCGTCATCTGGCCCCTCCGAGGAGATCCCCGTTACCACCGTGGGATTTTAATCTGGTTTTGTCTGTTCTTCAAAAGCCTCCTTTTGAGAATATTAGGGAGATTTCTCAGCTTTGTCGCAGAAGGTTGCCTTCCTAGTGGCTATCACTTCTGCCCGCAGAGTCTGAGTTGGCGGTGTTGTCCTGTCCTCCTTATTTGGTGGTCCACAGGGATAAAGTGGTCCTCCGACCGAATCCATCCTTCCTCCCTAAGGTGGTGTCTGATTTTCACTTGAATGAAGATAGTGTTGCCTTCCTTATGTCCTCGGCCTAAACATCGCAAGAAAGTTGCCTTGCACTCTGGTTGTGGTTCGGGCGATAAGGGTTTATCTGACGGTTACTGAGTCCTTCAGGGAGTCTGACTCTTTGTCCTTCCACACAGTCCTTGCAAAGGTTTGGCTGCGTCCGCTGCGACCATTTCAACATGGATCAGGCAGACGGTGGTTCAGGCTTATCCGATCAAGGGTCAGGTTCCTCCTTTCACTGTGAAGGCGCATTCTACTAGAGCACTGAGTGCCTCTTGGGCTTTTTGCCATCAGGCCTCTGTTGTACAAGTTTGTGAAGCAGCGACTTAGTTGTCTGTTCACACCTTTACCAAATTTTACAAATTGGATTTGTTGGCTACTTCGGATGCCTCTTTTGGCCGCAAAGTTTTGCAGGCTGCTGTTTCATAAGAGAATGTTTGTACTTCTCTTCGGGGTCTTTTATCTGGGTTAGTGCCTGTTTGAGCTCCATGTTGCCTGGTTGGCTACATTTAGCCTCTTGGAGTTGACTTTACTGTCTGGCTGTGTTTTCCCACTCTTCATGCCTATACTGCTTTGGGACGTCCCACTCGGCTCATGGAGATGAGGCTGCGTCTGTTGATGGAAGATAGAGAAAATACGATTTTTTAAAAATCTTTTTCTGATGTCCAGACGCAGCACCCGCCCCCTCTGTTTGGGGTTGGTTCTGTTGTCTTCACTGCTTTTAAACTAAACTGATGTGCTGGGTTGTGCAGCCCCCTGGGCGTGTATATTCCAATTTTGCTGCCTAGACTACTCCTAATGGGAAGAGCATAAACCCACTCAGCTCATGGAGATGAGGCTGTGTCTGTCAATGGACATTAGAGAAAAAGATTTTACGGTAAGATCTTACAAAATGTATTTTTTTGGGTATTTTATTGACTTGCATTGAGGTCTGTTAAATGAAGTCACAAGACGCAAATAATTTAGTGGCACTGATCTGCTGCTTTTAAATCATGCTGAAGTAGCGCAATTTCAAAGCCACAGAAGAACTGTTCTTCAGCATTGTAAAGTAACGGTAATAATTTTTCATTAGTCTGAAAAAAAAAAACTGTAGGTAATCGGTAATTGATATCGGGTAGTACTTGAGAAAAGTATCAGTACTTGTACTTCCTCTACCAGGGTGCCCTGTCTGCACTTCTTGCTCCTCCTGTCTTAAAATTCCCCCTATAAACGAGCTGCATACTATAATGTAGAGTTCCCCTATAGCAAGTTATGGGACTACATGTCCCATGATGCATTGCTCCATACACAGTCACAAGCTTACTGGTGTACTGAGCTGTATGTGTGCTGCACTGTGTATACTGACATGTATGGGAGGGTAGGATTGGGCTCGGCGTGTTCAGGATCCTGCAGACACTTAAGACAGGCAGTGAGACAGATCCTGATGTGCAGCTGCACAGATTGGGAAATGTCTCATTACCTGTGATTAGCCATGTGCAGTGTCTGCTTCCTGACTGGATTGGGCAGTTGAGATCCCAAACATGCCCATAACCCATCTCTAATGGAGAGTGTACAGAGCTGCACTGCACTGTGTATACCGACACGTATGGAGGGTTTAATGAGCTGTAGGTGCGCTGCACTATGTATACTGACCTGTATGGAGGGTGTACTGAGCTGTAGGTGCGCTGCACTGTGTATACTGACATGTATGGAGGGTGTACTGAGCAGTAGGTGTGCTGCACAATGTATACTGACTAGGGATCGATAGATTATCGGAGGATCGATATTCACTTTTCCCCCCGATATATCTGTATCGGCCCCCGGAACTTGCCGATTATTACCCATATTGTGGTGACGTCATTGCGTATGTTGTGCCAAGCGCCTCCGCGCACTGGGCCTAACCTTCTGCCTTCTTAGGCCGCCAGCCTCGCTTGGAGTCGAGAGTCTCTCAGGAGTGTATAACACAGCCATACACCCACCCACAGCAGCCGGGTGCCAGCCAGCCGCCCACACCCACAGCAGCCGGGTGCCAGCCAGCCACCCACGCCAGCTGGGTGCCAGTCACCCACCCACCACCACAGGGTGCCAGCCAGTCACCCACCCACCACCACAGGGTGCCGGCCAGCCAGCCACCCGCCAGCACAGGGTGCCAGCCAGCCACCCGCCAGCACAGGGAGCCAGCCAGCCACCCGCCAGCACAGGGTGCCGGCCAGCCGGCCACCCGCCAGCACAGGGCGCCGGCCACCCGCCAGCACAGGGCGCCGGCCACCCGCCAGCACAGGGCGCCGGCCGGCCGCCAACAACAGGGCGCCGGCCGGCCGCCAGCAACAGGGCACCGGCCGGCCGCCAGCAACAGGGCGCCGGCCGGCCGGCTGCCAGCAACAGGGCGCCGGCCGGCCGGCCGGCCGCCAGCAACAGGGCGCCGGCCGGCCGGCCGCCAGCAACAGGGCGCCGGCCGGCCGGCCGCCAGCAACAGGGCGCCGGCCGGCCGGCCAGCCAGCCGCCAGCAAAAGAGCAGGATGCTGCAAAAAATGATGTCCAAAAAGAGAACAGACAGAAGAGAAACTTCATTGTGTTCGTATAGATGCCATGTTCAGTGTTTTATTGGGGCCTCATGCAGAGGATTCTTCTGAATCGTTCAGTGTTTTATTGGGGCCTCATGCAGAGGATTTTTCTGAATCTGCAATAATGACCCTGGATGATGAACTTCATCTCTATTTGAAGGAACCAGTAATTGACAGAAATGATCCTCTTCAGTGGTGGAAAGAAAATGAGGCACACTACAAAAGACTTGCTTCTAATGCTAGAAGATACCTTTCTGCTCCTCCTTCCTCGGTACCAAGTGGGTTTTTAGTGAAGTGGCAGCAATTTATGAAAAAAACTGAAGCCGTTTAACTGGTGAACATGCTGAAATGTTAAGCTTTCTGCACTATAATATTGTTCTACTTAACTGGGAGTATTGAAAGTGAGTAGTACTTAACTGGGAGTATTGAAAGTGAGTAGTACTAGTGTCCAGTCCACTGTCTTTTGCACTGCAGCTACTAGAAGTAATCATTGCAGACAGTGAGTGCACTACTGCAGTTTATGTAAATTTTGTTTTGGGAAGCCTTTAGTTATTTTCCCAGTACTTTATTTTTCACAGTTGTCTACAGTTGGCTACTCTAGGACTCGTTCGTTCACATGATATGAAGCTGATGTACCTGCAAGTGAAAGCTGTGCGGTTTTCCTATCAGTTTTCATGCAGTTAAGGTGTGAAGAACGAGCCTTTAATGTTAAAAATGTTAATAAACAAACATTAACCTGTTCAGTACCAGATTTGTGTCAAACTTTTGTCTTTATTTTTCAAAACTTTAAATGTACAAAACATCGGCCCATACCGATGCTTTGTGACCAAAATATCGGTATCGGCCCTGAAAAAAACATATTGGTCTATCCCGAATACTGACATGTATGGGGTGGTGTACTGAGCTGTATGTGTGCTGCACTGTGTATACTGGCATGTATGGAGGGTGTGCTGCACGGTTTCCTGATATGTAAACAAATAATGCATTCTGTACGCAGGCCAACTAATCGGCTAACCAACTAATCGATTATGAAAATAGTTGACAACTATTTTCATAATCGATTAGTTGTTGATTAATGGATTAGTTGTTTCAGTCCTACACCTGGCTAATTATGTCCAATTTTGACATTTTCACGTAGGGGTATACTCACTTTTGTTGCCAGCGGTTTAGACATTAACCACTTTACCCCGGAGGATTTTGCTGTCTTACGTCCAGGGCACTTTTTGCGATTCGGCACTGTGCGACTTAAACTGACAATTGCGCGGTCATGCAACGCCGTACTCAAACAAAATTTGCGTCCTTTTTTTCCCACAAACAGAGCTTTCTTTTGGTAGTATTTGATCACCTGTGCGATTTTCATTTTTTGCAATATTAATTTTAAAAAGACAATTTTGAAAAAATAACTATTTTTCCACTTTGACAGTTAAAAAATATCCAATATATTCAATTTTTGTCATATTTAGGCCAAAATGTATTTAGCTACATGTCTTTGACAAAAAAATTCTCAATGAGCGTATTTTTAACCGCTTTATGACCGGAAGGTTTTACCCCATTCCTGACCAGGCCATATTTTGCGATTCGGCACTGCGTTACTTTAATGGACAATTGCGCGGTCGTGCAACACTGTACCCAAATTAAATTTGTCTTTTTTTCCCCACAAATAGAGCTTTCTTTTGGTGGTATTTGATTAGCTGTGCGATTTTTACTTTTTGCGCTATAAGCAAAAAAAGAGCGACAATTTTGAAAAAATAACAATATTTTTCACATCTTTTTTTATATGAAATCCCCCCCCCCCCAAAAAATTTAAAAATCAAAATGTTTTATCATTTTAGGCCAATTTGTTTTCTGCTACATATTTTTGGTAAAAAAAAAATTGCAATAAGCGTATTTTGATTGGTTTGCGCAAAAGTTATTGCGTTTACGAACTAAGGGAAAGATTTCTGTCATTTTTGGAGTTTTTTTTTTTTTGAACGAGTAATGGCGGCGATCTGCGTTTTTTTTTTTTTGCGGACTGCGACATTGCGGCGGACAGATCGGACCCTTGACTGACATTTTTGACACTTTTGGGGGTACCAGTGACATTACTACAGTAATCAGTGCTATACATATGCACTGTTACTGTAAAAATGACACTGGTAGGGAAGGGGTTAATTTTTATTGGAGAGGGAGGGGTTAATGTATGCCTGGTGCTTACTGACGTGTGTGGGGGGAGATGGCTGAGTGACACAGGGACAGATCGCAGGTTCAGCTATGCTGAACCCTGCAATCTGATCCTGCCTGTCACTTAGGAGATCCGCCCGCTTTGTTTACACAAGCGGGCGGATTTCCACACAAGATCCCCGACGATCAGGGAAGAGCAGCGGTGATCACCGCCGCTCCTCCCCTGCCCCGAATCCCGCTGCAACTGAATACAGCGGGAGCGAGCCGCCGAGAGAGGGGAATGTCTGGTGACGTAGGTCTACGTCGCCAGACGATAACGAGCCACTTTGCCGCAGTACAGTCAACGTGACCGGGTCGGCAAGTGGTTAAAGGCTGTTTGTTGAGTTATTTTGAGGGGACAGAAAAATTTACAAGCTGCACACTCACTACTTTACATTGCAGTAAAGTGTCATCCCTTCACTGTTGTCGCATGAAATGATATAATAAAATATTTACAAAAATGTGAGGGGTGTACTCACTTTTGTGAGATACTGTATGTGTGTATCTGTGTGTATATATGTAAATATATACAGTAAATGTGTGTGTATGTATTTTTTTTAGTGTATGTGTATATAATATATATATATATATATATAAAATATATATATTGTTTTGATTATACAATCAGATTGTACGTGTGGCTCAATTTATACGCATACCAGTTTTGAGAATTTTTACCCAATTATTTTGTTTTCTTTTTCATTAGATCAATGATTATTATTGTTGTATAATTTTTTTTTTTTTTTTTTGGGGGGGAGGGGGGGAGGTTTCAGCACCCATATTCTAATCTTTTTGTTCAGTGCTCATGTTCTCATTCTTGTGTAATTATTTTGACATATTATTTTTGACTGTTTGGTTTTAATTATGGCCCAGTGATGGGGATATTGTATCGATATCAGATTGATTTGAAAATCTCCTTAAGTTCTTTCTAACCCTGATGAAGTGGGCACTTAGACCACTAAAATGTGTTGGCTACCTTTTAAATTTCACCCCTGACTTTTAATGGAATGAAGTTATATCTGGACCTCTTGGCAGTGGTGTGGCGCTTCAATTTCAACACTTTTTACATCACACTATAAGCCAAGAAGACTGTGGAGATCCTCTGGGTTGTAGAAGCTGCCTGCCCAGGAACCAGATCATTCACACCAACAGGAATACCTTAAAATAACAATACCAGTAAAATAAGCCTTTGGGTCCAGCTCTACCTTTCCACTTTTCCTCTTCTGTTTAGTGTGGTCAGTTTTTAGTAGGAAAGACGAGGGACTGATAGGAACACCAGGGATTTCACACACAGGACCCAATACAGAGATAACAGAATACTTTCATACAAGTACATGGTACAGCAGGCACATATCACGAATATGAAATGTTGGGTTTACACATTTTTTAATGTTCAGTAACAGCATTTTTGCATTTTCATCTGGCTAGTTTTAGTCCTTTTACTGAAAAAAAACCTGTTTTAGACCTTTCAGTTTAACCTCAGCTTTGTACATGGACGTTGAATGATGAAGAGAAGTTCATTGAGAGACATTCTGAAAGCAAACTACTTTTGCTGTGCTCTCCTTATATATTCCTCTGTCATTGGTGGTGCTGTGTTGCATATTTAATTATAAAATTATAAAGTTAATCTTCTAAATAGAAATACCTAAAACATCAGCTTAATTGTCCATTTGGCTGTAGTTTTTCCCGGTCTGATTGTAGTCTTTTGCTGCAAACCCCAAATCTCTCACCAGCCAAAATGTTATTTTGCTCCTCAAACACTATGGATTCTGATTTTTTTCTCATTTCTTTCCTTCAGGAAGAGTAACTCTACAAATAACCACAAAGATAAAAATTTGAGGCAAAGAAACACAAGCTAAACAAATTCTGTAAGTAATATATTGTTTGTACTTAATCATGTAACCCATAGAGTAAAGTTCACAACATATGGAATTTTCCCAATTTTTAACAAGTAATTAGTATATACACTGAACAAAATTCTAAACGCAAGACTTTTTGTTTTTGCCCCCATTTTTCATGAGCTGAACTCAGATCTAAGACTTTTTTTTCTATGTACACAAAAGGCATATTTCTCTCAAATATTACTCACAAATCTGTTAGTGAGCACTTCTCCTTTGCCAAAATAATCCATCCACCTCACGGGTGTGGCATATCAAGATGCTGTTTGGACAGCATGATTATTGCACAGGTATGCCTTAGACTGGCCACAATAAAAAGCCCCTTCAAAATGTGCAGTTTTATCACACAGCACAGTGCCACATATGTGGCAAGTTTTGAGGGAGCGTGCAATCTGCATACTGACTGCAAGAATGTCCACCAGAGCTGTTGCCCTTGAATTGAATGTTAATTTCTCTACCATAAGCCGTCTCCAAAGGCGTTTCAGAGAAGTTGGCAGTACATCCAACTGGCCTCACAACAGCATACCACGTGTAACCACACCAGCCCAGGACCTCCACATCCAAGATCGTCTGAGACCAGCCACCTGGACAGCTGCTGCAACAATTTGGTTTGCAAAACCAAAAGATGTTTTTGCACAAACTGTCAGAAACCATCTCGGGGAAGCTCATTTGCATCCTCATCAGGGTGTTGACCTGACTGCAGTTCGTCGTAACCGACTTGGGCAAGTGCTCACATTTGATGGCGTCTGGCACTTTGGAGAGGTATTCTCTTCACTGATGAATCCTGGTTTTCACTGTACAGGGCAGATGGCAGACAGCGTGTATAGCATTGTGTGGGTGAACGGTTTGCTGATGCCAACGTTGTGGTTCGAGTGGCCCATGGTTGCAGTGAGGTTATGGTATGGGCAAATATATGTTATGGACAATGAACACAGGCGCATTTTATTGATGACATTTTGAATGCACAGAGTTACTGTGACAAGATCCTGAGGCCCATTGTTGTGCCATTCATCCACAACCATCACCTCATGTTACAACATAATGCACAGCCCCATGTTGCAAGGATCTGGGCACAATTCCTGGAAGCTGAATACATCCAAGTTCTTGCATGGCCAGCATACTCAACCTGACGTGTCACCCATTGTGCATGTTTGGGATACTCTGGATTGGCTTATAAGTCAGCGTGTTCCAGGTCCTGGCAATATCCAGCAACTTCACACAGCCATTGAAGAGGAGTGGACCAACATTCCACAATCAACAACCTGATCAACTCAATGCAAAGGATATTTGCTGCTCTGCGTGAGGCAAATGATGGTCACACCAGATACAGAACACCCACCACCACCACCAATACAGTAAAACTGCAAATTTTAGAGTGGCCTTTTATTGTGGCCAGCCTAATGCCTCGTACACACATTCAGATAATTGGACGACTTATCGTTCGCATTTTGTTGCATGATACTAATATCGAATTCAACAATGCATATAAACGTAGGATTTATTTCGTTCGATTCTGGAAAAGCTTCCTGGTTGCGTAGCTACGTATCAGATGGTGCAAAACAAAAAACAATGGCTGCCAGGCTTTTTCCGTGCTATTTTAGTGTTTCTGATCATGCGCGGTCTTTGTCGAACAATTTTTTTGCAGACGCATAGTGTACTGATTGTAAACGATTGTCGTTCGCTAGGCTATCGTACAAGAGACGTTTTCCTGTTTGTCCCTTCAGATTTTGTTGGACAAACTGTCGTGATCGGCTGTCGAAAGCTGTGTACGAACAAACAGATTATCGTGCGATCAGGTCGAAAGCGAGTTTTTTATCGTACGATTATCTGAACGTGTGTACGAGGCATAAGGCACACCTATGCAATAATCATGCTGTCTAATCAGCATTTTGATATGCTACAACTGTGAGGTGGAGGGATTATCTCGGCAAAGGAGAAGTTCACTTAAGCCCCGTACACGCACAGATTGTTGGCCAACTGATCGGCCAACTTTTGTCCAGTGTTGTTGGTTGAAATGTGCTCTAGACTTGCACTGGACTTTTGCTTGCTTGCACACCAGATTTTTTTCGGTCGAAAATTCGCAGTTGGTTGTCGGAAGCATCATACTAACAAGCCTACAATCGGCAGATCGGACGTTGGCCAACAATTTACGGCCAACAATCTGTGCGTGTGTACGGGGCTTTACTAACACAGATTTAGACATATTTGTGAACAATATTTGAGAGAAATAGACCATTTGTGTACATAGAAAAAGTCTTAGATCTTTGAGTTTAGCTCATGAAAATGGGGGCAAAAACAGTGTTGCATTTATAATTTTGTTCAGTGTATGTAACGCGTACATAGAAGTACATGTAATAAATATAATAAATTAACCCATTAATCTTTAACCTCTTCAGACCCGGAAGGTCTTACCCCCTTCCTAACCAGGCCATTTTTTGTGATACAGCACAGCGTTGCTTTAACTGAAAAATGCAGGATCATATGACATTGTACCCAAATAAAATTGAGTACATTTTTTTCCCACAAATAGAGCTTTCTGTTGGTGGTATTTGATCACCCCTGCAGTTTTTACTTTTTGCGCTAGACCGACAAATTTGAAGGAGAGAGAAAAAAAAAAACTATTTTTTTTTATTTTATGCTCTAAAACATATCTAATAAAAAAAAAATGTAAAATCAAATTTCTTCATCAATTTAGGCCCCATTTGTGTTCTGCTACATATTTTTGGTAAAATAAAATCCCAAAAAGCGTATATTGATTGGTTTGCGCAAAACTTATAGCGTCTACAAACTATTATATAGATTTATGGACTTTTTTTATTTTTGTTATTTTTATAGTAATGGGGGCGATCAGCGATTTTTAGCGGAACTGCAACATTGCAGCGGACTAATCTGACACTGGCACTTTTTGGGGACCAGTGACACCAATACAGTGATCAGTGCTAAAAAAAAAAATGCACTGTCACTGTAAAAATGGCACTGGCAGGGAAGGGGTTAACACCAAGGGCGATCAAGGGGTTAGGTGTGCTTCGGGGCCGCCGGACCCGCTGTGTCCCAGTACAGCAGGAACGCGGCTCCGGCGGCGCACGCTCTCGGAGCCATTGGAAGAAATTACGTACAGATACAGGATTTTGTGCTTAAGGGCTGTAAGCTGCTGTAAATTTATGTGGGGCGGTCCTTAAGTGGTTAACACAGAAATGGGCTCTAAAATGTCATCCAGTTTTTGTATGCCAAGTATTGAACTTCTTGTATAGGGTTAATGTATTCACATGCAGTTGCCTATTCGTCTGAAGTGTGCAGTGTTAATAACTGGCTAAAAAAAATGTGGATAGTTTCTCCGTCTGGAATAGGCTATCACTTAAGAATCTTTCTTTACTTAAGCAAACATTGCATCAACGATACAGATATTTGCAGGTACCCTAATAAAAAGGATTTGTGTCCCATTTTAAATATGCTTTGTTACAGTAAAGGTTTATACTTGGAGTGTCCTTGCTGCTTCACTTGTAATTAAATGGAAGAATTGGTTTCAAAAAGGTTGTTTTGGTAGAATGGTTTTTGATGAATACAACTAATATAGCAAATAAATTTAGGCTATATGTAAGATAGATGTGTTTTACTCAAATATTAGCACTGAGTCATTTGCCTATTGGACCTAGTCACCACAATCACCTATAATACTGCTCTAATTAGCCATCATTAGTTTACAGGTGAACTAACCAATTAAAAACAGTACTCGGCCAGTATCACAAAGAAAACCCAGCTGCAGTACACCTGACATACACTTAAACCTTATGAGAAGAGTTCGGTCTAGATCCACTGCCAGAATCATTTGCTTTATAATAAAAAGTTTTCCATGTCTAACCGTCATACTTGCCAAAGGATTTGTAAATACAGTAAAACCTGATTGGAGGTTGCTAAAATGCTAAAGGTTTTGGACATTTTGCCAGTTTTGTTTAAACACACGTGTAGTCATTTTTAAAAAAAACTTACTGTCGCTATATAAAACGCATCCAGTAAAGTAATCCAGTAAATGCTTCTTTCCAGATGCCTGGGCAGTTGAACCGATTCCAGTACTGAAACCCAATACTCTAAGGAGTGTTGATCTCATGAGTCCCCTACAGCTCTGACTGAGCATTCCTACTGACTTCCACATCACTACAGTATCCTACAATGAGTGGAGGTCAGATGGAGGGACCCAGGACAACAACACATGCAAAGTGTCAGCTTCCCAGTGAACTTTAAATTGGTTGTAAACTCAAATGGCTAAAATTGATCTAGCCTCCATGTATTTATTAAGCAGTTTTTTTTTGCTTGTTTTGTTTTTTATTCTAAATACCTCGGCTGTCATTACAAGGAGCAGGAGGGGACGTCCCCTGACCCCCCCCCCCTCCTGCCGCCTTCCGTGGCTCGCCCGGGTCTCCTGTCCCACCGGGAGACCCGGCATCCTACCTGCACGGCCGCCGAAGACCCCATCAAAGCCGCATTCGGCTCTGATCGGGTCTCCATGTAAAAACGCGGCGCCAGATTTTAGAAAATTACAACATTCAAATCGGCCAAATCAGCCAAATTTTGAATGCTTTTAAGTGCAGAGGAGGGGTTTGGGGTCTTCTAGACCCCAGATCCCTCCTCCAGAGTACCTGTGTAAAAAGTAAAAAATAAACGATATTGGTCACTACTTCTCACTGAACACTACGGAGCTGACGGAGAGAGGAGGAGAAGCTGCAAAGACACATAGGAGAGAAGCTAGATGACGTAGGCACATATCTTGACCATGCTCTCATGGCTCAGCAGCCAGGATAAATGTGGTCTGCTCACAAAGGGGAAGTCAGGACCAGGCAGAATTAACCAGGTACTGTTGGAGATACAAAGGGGCAATTGACTAGGCATAAGCTCTATGCTATAGCTTGTTCCCTAAAGGGACAGAAGCATACATTTTTTTTTTTGTGGGGTAACACTCACTTTAAGGGATTTTACTACAGATTTTGGCAGAGTAGGCGGCAAGGAAGTCAATTTATGTCGGCTTTTGCAGGTATATATTTTCCATCTATATCTTGTGTAGGTTTGCTTTACCCTTCCGCTAACATAGTGGCTCTCAACCCCGGTCCTCGGGACCCACTAACAGGCCAGGTTTGCAAGATAACTAAATTACATCACAGGTGATCTTATTTGCTGCTCAGTGATTGCAGTATTCTAATCTGCATCTCCCCAAGGTAATACTTAAAGCGGAGTTCCAGCCATTTACTCACCTGTCCAACGTTTTGTAAGTTTAGCCAGCCATTTTCTGACAATTCACCAACCAATGCTCATCAGAACTCTACTTCACCATGGTTTAGCATTAATGCTTTAGATTTCAGTCGCTTTCTTTGAAGGACGGTATTACTCCTTCCCGGCCTGAAAGACTGGTATGTGTTGGTATTACTTTCCAGTGTTGAAGAAAGGACTTCACTATTGTTAGGGCTGAGCTTAAGAACCACCAAGAAAGGGAGCCCCCCTTGGCTGGACAGGAGCATGTAGAAGTCAAGAGAAGAGAATATGCCGGTTCCAGGTCGACAAGATGTGTCATGGAGAGCTCTTGAATGAACTTGGGTGAATGGTACAGCTTCAAGGAAGGCCAACATGAGGCCTTGAAGTCTCATGGAGAATCTCACTTGAGTGTGGGCTCTGAGAGAATTTGAAAAGGAAAAAGCAAAACCTTTTGCTTGGGATGTGTCCAGGACCAGACTCAAGTTTTCCAGGCAAAGAGAAGGATAAAGAGCGGATTTGATTTTTTTTTTTTTTTAACACCCAACCAAAATACTGAAGTATTCAAATTGTTTTGTGGACATTTGTTGACTGCTAAAAGGAAAAGCTTTTCTGGAAAGCCTAAGTTTTGAGAAGTGCAAGAAGAGGTGTTAGGACCTTTTGTGAATAGTCTGGGAGAAGAGTATAAGCTAAAGAACATTGCAACAAACTGTTGCAATGTGGACCCCTGGGCAGGGATCTTCCGATGCCTATTGTTCTGGGCCCCCTTTTGGGGGTCCTGGGGACCACATGGCACACCATGGGGGACGCCATTTTGCTGTGGATCATTATTTTTATATTCCCATTAGTTTATATGGGCAGCCATTTTCTATAATTCTCCATTGAGAATGCATGAGAGACCATTTTCCTAAGGTCCATAGGCTGGACAGGCACACGGCATGGTTTTTTAAAATGGAGGCGGAGTTTTCTCTTCCTCTTCCTGTACAGTTCGTGTCAGTTTAGTTTTTGCACAGATCATGCTGGAAGTCTCCTCTGTTGTCTGGTAACATTTTCCTGGGGTTCCCTGTGGGTTTTTCTTCATTCACTCTATTATCTTATAATACCATGGATTGTGAGCCTGCACTTATAGCGGTGGGACTGGGTTTTGGCGGTCTTAAAGAGACACTGCTCAATTATTTTAAAAAATGTAACATGGAGTCCCAGGATAATATTTCACCTGCAGACCCCCTGGGAGCGATTGCAGGACCTTCTGGTTCTCAGCCTCAGCCAGAGGTTGCAGCTTTTTTACAAAGTTTGAGGTCTAAGGTGGATTTTGTCATTGCTAGTGGTGCCAGCCGCAAACGCCCTCCGCCTTCACCTCCATCTGCAGGGTCTTCGGACTCTGAGATAGGAATGGCCCCCCGCCCCCCCCCCCCCCAAACACAGACCACCCTGAGGGGTCGGTGTCGCATTCTGACAGTGAAGAGGACGTGTCCTCATCAGCTGCCACACGAGGACACGCTTTGGTGGAAGCTCTGATTGTATCCGTGCAGGAAACTTTTTACAATTTGCTGATGAACCAACAGTGCCCGGTACGCAGGTGTCTTTTGGCTCCCGTAAATCGGGCAAGGTTTTCCCTTGCCCAGAATTGTTTCATACTATTGTGGATGAACAATGGCGGCGCATTAAGCACATGTTAGTGGTGCCTAAGCCTTTTGCACGCCATTACCCCTTTGCGGAGGCAGTGTCCACTAGGTGGACTGTATCACCAAAAGTGGATCCCCCGATGTCCAGGTGGAATAAAGCGACTCTGGTACCGGTGGAAGAGTCCCCAACTTTTGCAGACCCCGTGGCTAGACGGGTGGAATCCTTGTCCTGACATTTACAGGTGGTAGCAAGTCATATATTAGACTACCTTTGTGAATGTTTTGGTAGCGCAGACTGCTAAAGAATGGATTACTTAGTAATTTGGAAGCTGAACGGCTCTCCCTGCGGTGTTGGAACTACTGGACCAGTTGGCTCAAGCCCTGGTGTTCATGTGTGACACGTCCCTGGAATTAACCCCGTTGGTGGCCAGGGCATTGGCAGTGCGGATTGCTTTTAGGCGCATGGTGTGGCTGAAAAGCTGGTTAGCGGACCAGGCTTCTGAAAAGGCCATGACTGATCTTCTCTTCTTAAGGGAGAGGCTGTTTGGATCCTCCCTGGATGAGTTGATCAAAGGTACCACGGGGGGTAAGAGCACTCATCCTCCACAATCCTCTAAGGGCAAGGCGCCATGTCCTAGGTGGCGGCTTTGCATTAATGCTCATAAACGTCTTTTTCCCCAGTCATCCTCCAGGAGGGTCACATAATAGGCTCCACCTCCACACAAGCACACAAGTTTAAAACAGGCCACCCTAAGCTGCCCCCTCAGTTCTTGTGTTTCCTGCGTCCTGCAAACACCGGCAACTAGGGGACAATTCCCCAGTTTATTTTAGGCCTGGCAGGTGTCCCTGGGTACCTCCTTCACCCCCTGTGTCAAAGCTGACAAGGCAGTCAGTCAGAGGCCCCGGGGTAGAGGAGGGAGGAGGGGGGTGAAAAGAGGCAAAAAAACCCCCAGTGTCCTGGAACCTGCAAAAACTCCCACTGCTGAACCGGTAAGTGTGCTCCGGTAGTTTGGAATTGAGGGGGTTCCAGAGGAGGCATTTGTGCCTGTCATCCCCTCTTTAGGTTAAGTTGGGGATGGGAGAAGAGCCATGAGGACACTTACTGGGGCTCTGGTGGTACGGGTTCCCCTCCCCTCTCCGCTCCACACTGCAGTCTGGTCGACGGGGTGACAGGTTCCCCTGCCCTCTCCTCTCCCGCTCCACACTGCAGTCTGGTCGGCTGCTTCCATGCCATCTACCTGGAATATGACCGCCGGAACCGGATATGAGGTCACTAAGATGGCGCTGCCACAGGAAGTAGACGATCGGCCATCTTGGTCATGGGCAAATACAGCACGATTAGGGCGGACGCCCTCTCCTGACCGGGGGCGGGCCCTTAAGCAATTCTGGCGTGAATTTTGAACATAAAACCAGACCCTGTACACAGCAACAGCGGTTTCCACTTCTGATACCAGAAGCGATCCCCAACCAGGCGGACCAATGGCGAAGGAGCAAACCCGGGTACTAACCCCAGCTCTCATATGATGAGGAGGAGGGGGATGAACGGGGGAGGGGGGCTGTCCTAATGGCCTGCTCTCCCATGGTTTCTTTCATTTTTTAAGGGGTATGTTTTAATAGGGGGAGAGTGGCCTGCAGGTCCCCTTTGCGGACTTCCTGCTGTTATCTGATACTGATACTTGGCTCCTTTGATCTGATACTTTCTCACAGCCTAAAGGTCAGGAACTAACCGAGGGGACGGACAAGCCAAAAAAGAAGAAATACTACCGTACGTGTGGAGAAAAGATCCCACCCGACTGCGACAAATTACTATGCAGCAAATGCATTAAAAGGATAGTGGACGAAGAGACCAAGCCTCTTGCGAAAGATTTCATGGAATTCAAGAAAGAGATGACGTCTACGCTACAATGCTTGCAATCAACCATCAATGCGATGAAAGGGGAAGACCGGCCATAAACCTCATCCCTAGGATCCAAAGCCCCTAAGCCAAAGGGAAATCCAGGAAGCCGTCACCCCAACCGCAACCAAGCCCCTCAGATTCAGACTCTGAGGAGGAAGGCAAACTACTTTACAAAGATAGTTCTGATACTGATGACGACTTAGGCGCGACGGAACCTCAGAAAATTTCCAAGCATCTCTTTCCGGCGAAGGAGGCGGAAGAACTTCTGAAGGTGATTTATATATCGGAGGATGTCCAAGAAGCGCTACCTTCGGATTCCATCAAGGACAGATTGTATAGGGGGCTTCGGGAAGAGAAGCACAAAACCTTCCCGGTCCATCAAGCTATCAAAAGCATTATAGATAAGGAACAGAAGAACCCGGAAAACAAGCTGTTTTTTCCAAAAGCCTTAGAGAAGGTTTCCATTCGACGAACAGCAAGGTATCCTTGCCAAATGCCCAAAATTGGATGCATCCCTAGCCAAAGTATCAGAGGTCGGACCTTTCCTTTTGAAAATAAGGCCAGTTAAAAGACCCAATCGATAAAAAGATGGAGGTCACACTCTGGGCAGCGGGGTTTCAACCCAACATTGCAAATATGTGCGTTGCCAGAAACGTTTCCTTTTGGTTGGAACAGCTCAGAGGACATCTGAATAAAGTTCCGGGAATGGAGGAGGCTATAGACTCCCTCCTCCTCGAGAAAGGAGTGGCCTATATGGCCGACATTTCTGCGGAAGCCATAAAATTTTCTGCTCGCACTACGGGCCTAGTCAACGCAGCCAGAAGAGCCCTGTGGCTGAAGACCTGGGAGGGAGATTACGCCTCCGAAAACAAATTATACAACATCCCGTTCGATGGCAACTTACTGTTTGGCTCTGAACTTGAAATAGTGCTAGAGAGATCAGCAGACAAGACAAAAGGGTTTCCGTTCAAAAAACCAAAACAAAAAGGAAGTACGTTTTTTCATCAAGCAAAGACGTGAAACACAGGCAAAACGCGAGAGACCTCAGACCCAACATAGATGGATCTTTAACAGAAACAAGGCTAAACCCAATGTCCTATTCCCAAATTCCGCATCCTCCAGCAAAACCCGACGCAAGTCGAATCGTGGGGGGCAGACTGCGGCATTTCCTTCCTCAATGGGAAGCATTCTGCTCAAACCAATTAATTCTACAGACAATAGCCCAAGACTACAAAATTGAATTTGGGTCGGAACCTCCAAACAGATTCAGGGCTACGAAAGTCCAAATCAGATCAAGACACAAAATGCTCATGGATTCAGCAATCGGGGTTACTAAGAGAAAAAGTAATAGCGGAAATACGTCCATCCCTTTTCTCCCGAGGACATTACTCACACATTCCTGAGGGAAAAACCCTCCGGCAGATCCCACTTGATTGTGAAACTTGAAGTCGTTGCGCTACCGAAAATTCAAAATGGAAACAATTTTCTCAATCCGTACAATCCTTCCAACAGCAGCTTTCCTAGTAAATCTCAAACTGAAAGACACTTACCTTCAGGTTCCAACCCACCCCAGCCATCAAAAGGTTCTGCAATTCGCCATCCAGGAGGGGTCAAAGACTTGCCACTTTCAATATCCAGTTCTTCCCTTCGGCATTTCCTCAGCCCCGCGTTTACCAAAATTATAGCGGAGGTCGTACAGGAACTCGGGTTAAGAGGGGTCCAGATAGTACCTGGACGACTTCTTAATCTATGGGAACTCAAAGGAAACCCTAGCAGGCCTTCAAAAGTCCGAGCTATTTCTCACCCAACTTGCGTGGCAAATCAATTACAAGAAATCAAACAGGATTCCTTCCCAGGAGACCACGTTCCTGGGTTGCATCATCAACACAACAGAGCAAAAAATCCTTCTTCCAGAGAAAAAATAGCAAAGTTGAGCAACAGCGCAAACCAGCTAAAGATAGCGAAACAAGGGAAAAGCAGAGACATTATGTTGCTCTTAGGACTCGTGTCCGCATCAATACCGGCAGTACAGTGGAGCCAACTACGAGGGCCCTACAACATCTGTTAAATGGCTGAAACAAAAATCCAGAATCCCTGGAAGAAACCATTCTAATCCCCAAAGCAGTCAGGGAAACCCTGACCTGGTGAACAGAGGACGACACTCTAAGAAGAGGCAAACTCTGGCTACCACAGATGCAAGTCCGGGTCACTACGGACGCAAGCGCATCCGGATGGGGTGTGCACATTGGGCAGCAGGTCAGACAAGGGACCTTCCTCTAGCGAGAGCATCCTCCAACTTGGGGGAGCTGACAGCTGTATGGAAGGCTCTTCTGGCGTTTCAGGAGATGGTAATGGAAAAACACATTCAAATCCTGTCAGACAACCCAACGACGGTGGCATACATCAACCGAATACCCTTATGAGGACAGCACATATGCTTCTTTCCAGGGCAGAAACGCACCTTCGGTCACTGTCAGCGATGCACATAAAGGGCTCGCTCAATACACTAGCAGACATCCTGAGCCGGAAACAGCTAGACCCGGCAGAATGGGAACTGAACGAAAGTTTTTTTTCCCAGATCATCAAGAGGTGGAGGGTCCCGAATGTGGATCTCTTTGCCTCAGCAAACAGCAGGAAGGTGGAGAAATATTTCTGCCTGAAAAGGGAGGAAGACTCCCTAGGAATAGATTCCCTGGGTTTCCCATGGCCATTCAGGCTGGGGTACGCTTTTTTGCCCATACAGCTACTCCCCAGAACAATCAGGAAGATCCAATTGGAAAAGGCAAGAGTGATCCTTGTAGCACCTTTTTGGCTGAAAAGATCTTGGTTCTCGGCCCTGAGAAAAATGGCAGAGGAAGAACCCTGGACTCTGCCAATATAAGACTATCTCTTCTTACAGTCTGGAGCCCACCACCCTAAGCTTCAAACCTTAAATTGACAGCATGGATGTAAAACGGGGCATTTTACAGAGAAAAGGTCTCACCGCAAGAGTAGAAACTCTCCTAAAAAAACATAAAACCTATTAACAGAAAATCTACAGGAAAATCTGGAATAGGTACTCCGCAAACATGCCTCAGAAAAACAGACTTACAAGATGTAGGTACAGTACTGGAATTTCAACTGTATGGAGCAGAAGCAGGCTTGGCAGTAAGCACTCTTAAAGTGCATACTGCAGCACTTTCAGTCTTCCTGGACACTCAACTTAACGTGAACCCTCTGGTTACATGTTTCTTTAAATCGATCTCAAGAACACGCCCAATTGTGACCATGAATGTGAACCCTTGGGACCTCTCCCTGGTGCTCAGGGCATTAACCCAAGCCCCTTTCGAACCAATCTCGGAAGCTTCTTTAAAAAACCTGGCGCTTAAGACGGCCTTTGTAGTGGCGATTACGTCAGCTAGACGGGTTAGTGAACTCGAAGCCCTCTCCATAAAAGAGCCTTTCCTTACATTCTTTCCAGACAAAATAGTACTCAAGACGGACCCACTGTTCCTTCCCAAAGTCTCTTCAGATTTTCATCGAACTCAGGAAGTCATTTTGGCATCCTTTTGCCAAAATCCAGCTAACCAGGGGGAGGAAACGTTCACAACCCTGGATGTCAGACGGTGCGCCCTGGCTTATCTGAAAGCCACCAAACAATTTAGGAAAGTCCCAAATCTGTTTGTTCTGCTTGGAGGAATCTATAAAGGGAAATCAGCTTCTAAAAGCTCCATTGCTAGATGGATTAAAAACACAATAAAATCAGCTTACGACAGTCAAGAACAAGCCAGCCCATCAAACATGAAGGCACATTCCACACGCTCCATAGCCACATCTTGGGCAGAGAGCTCGGGCCTCTATTGAGCAGCTATCTGGTCCAGTGATTCCACCTTCCTGAAACCCTACAGGATCGACTTGGTCTCCGCCCATGATCTAACCTTTGCTCGAAAGGTCCTGCAGGCGGTAGTCCCACCCTAAGTATGAATCTTTGGGGTCTCATGTGACTGTCCTGGAGGATTACTGTGGAAAGCTAGAGTTATTACCTGATAACTACTTTTCCAGGAATCCTCCAGGATGGTACATCACCACCTTTATTGATGTAAGATACTAAGTCCATATATCAGCACGTTCGTGTTTGACAAGGCAATCTTTGTACAACTGAGGGGGCAGCCTAGGGCGGCATGTTTAAAACTTTTGTGCTTGTGTTTCCTGCAAGAGGTGTAGCCTATCTCTCATGTGACTGTCCTGGAGGATTGCTGGAAAAGTAGTTATCAGGTAATAACTCTAGCTTTTGTGCCTCTGGGTCGCAAAAAAAAGGTAAATCATTAAGGTCTTCTGGGGGTTCCAAGAAGCCGTGGTTGGTGAAAGCAAAGACTGGCCAATCTGGACCTGCAGACAAGTCCTCGTCTGCATGAGGGGGCGCCCTCACCCGATTCTGTGTTAGGGGGGATGTCTTTGTTTCTTTCTGGAACCCTGGACCTCCTTGATTCAGGACACAGGAACTGATCCTATCGGGGTACAAGATCGAATTCCGGTCTCGCCGTCGGACAAGTTCTTCCCATCCAATCTTCGACTATCCCCAGTCCAGTTAAGGGAAGGCAAGGGCAAGGTGTGCCCCATCCTGGATCTCAAGGCCCTGAACCACTTTGTGCATGTACAGAAGTTTTGGATGGAATCCATCTGCACGGTGGTGGTGTTGCTGCACCAGGGAGATTTCTTAGCCTCCATAGATATCAAGGACGAATATCTACACATCCCTATTTACGCTGGATACCAGCGGTTTCTTCGCTTTGTGGTCGCAGAGGAGCATTATCAATTTGTGGCGTTACCCTTTGGTCTCGCCTCAGCTCTCGGAGTGTTTACCAAGGTCTTACCACCGGTATTGGCATTGTTGTGCCAGCGGGGGATTGCGGTACTGGGGTACCTAGACATTCTCCTGTTGAGAGCAGACTCTCCTTCAGTCTTGTTGGGGGATCTGACGGTCACTGTCAGAACTCTGCAGGATTTCAGTTGGAACATCAATTTCAAGAAATCCGTGATGGCACCTGTCTTGAGACTGGATTATCTGGGCTTGACTCTGGATTCAGCCTTGGCCAAAGTGTTTCTTCTCCCGGACAAGCTGCAAAAGTTGCAGGAGGCAATTCGGTTGTTGTTGTTGAACAATCTGTCTTCTCCGAGTTTGCATGCGGGCCTTGGGTCTGATGGTATCAACTTTCGAGGCGGTTCCATTTGCTCAGTTCCATACCAGACCTTTGCAAAGGGAGATTTTTGTCAAATGGGACAAGGATCCAAAGTCCTTGGACTCTATAATTCAGTTAAGCCACAACAAAAGGTCTGCTCTGTTGTAGTGGATCCAGTCCCCAGCACTATGCTAGTCCTTCCTTCTGTTTTTTGGTCGGTGGTGACCACGGACGCCAGCCTATTGGGCTGGGGCAGCTCTGTGCCCAGGGTACCTGGACGATGGAAGAGTCAAAACTACCGATAAATGTTTTGGAGCTAAGAGCAATAAAGCTTTGTCTGAGCCATTGGACGACTAGTCTGCAAGATTGTCCGGTTCAGATTCAATCCGACAATGCCATGGTTGTGGCTTACATCAATCAGTGTCTTGGCAGCCAAAGAGGTTGCCGAGATTCTGACCTGGGTGAAAAAATGTATTCCGGCCCTCTCTGCTGTACACATTCCAGGTGTGGAGAACTGGCAAGCGAATTACCCGAGTCATCAGGTGTTTGATCAAGGGGAGTGGTCCCTGCACTCAAAGGTGTTTAATCTCCTGTGTGTTCGGTGGGGGACTCCCGAGGTGCATCTGTTTGCTTCTCGCTTCAAGAAGGTTCAGAGATTCATAGCCAGGTCTCGAGATCCTCTGGCCGACCCCACAGATGCTCTGGTGGCTCCTTGTTGTCAGTATCGGCTAATTTATGCCTTTCCTCCCTTGAAATTCCTGCCGAGGCTTCTGCACAAGATAGAGGTGGAAGGGATTCCGGCCATTCTGGTGGCTCCAGACTGGCCTCGCCGGTCTTGGTACGCAGACCTAGTAAGGTTGGTTGCCGATGCTCCTTGGAGACTTCCTCTCAGGGAAGATCTGTTGTCTCGAGGTCCAATCTTCCATCCTGCTTTACAGTCGCTGGCTTTAATGACATAGCTGTTGAAAGCCAGGTGTTGAGAGATGGAGGTCTTTCTGACTCTTCCTACGCTGTTGAAGGCTATGAAGTCGACTTCTAGGAAGATATCGTACGTGGAAATTGTATATTTCATGAATTGCTGTGTGAATCACTGAAGGTGCACCCTCTCTTGTTTTCGATAGTTAGGGTCTTGGCCTTTCTGCAGAATGGAGTTGAACAGTAGTTGGCTTTGGGCACTATCAAAGACCAAGTGTCGGCTTTGGCTCTATATTTCCATCGCCGTTAGCTGCACATGCTTTGATTCGTACCTTTATAAAGGGAGTGCACCATATGGCTCCTCCAAGAAGGTCCCCGCTACCTCCGTGGGACCTCAATCTGGTATTATCGGTTATTCAAAAGCCTCCTTTTGAGAACATTCTGGAGATTTCTCTGCTTTCGTTGTCCCAGAAGGTTGCCTTCTTGGTGGCTATTACTTCTGCCTGCAGAGTATCTGAACTGGCGGCATTGTCCTGCCGTTCACCTTATCTGGTGATACACAGGGATAAAGTGGTACTTTGACCTAATCAGTCGTTTCTTCCTAAGGTTGTTTCTTATTTTCACCTGAATGAAGACTGTTTTGCCTTCGCTCTGCCCTAAGCCCAAACATTCTAAGGAATTTGCGTTGCACTCTTTAGATGTGGTTCGGGCGATCAGGGTCTATCTGGAGACCACTGAGTCTTTTAGAAAATCAGACGCTCTTTATCATTACTGAAGGATCTCGTAAGGGATTGGCTGCGCCTGCAGCGACCATATCCAGATAAATCAAGGGTCGGTGCTGCAAGTCTCCAGGGCAGCAACTTCGTCGTCTGTGCATACGTTTACAAAATTATACAAAGTAGATGTGTTGGGTTTTGCAGGCTGCTGTTTAAAGCAAACTGTTTTTTTTTTTTGTTTCCTCTTTAAAGGTGTATTGTGTTTTCAGGGTGAGCTCCAGTTGATCCTGGTTGAGCTCCATGTTACCTGGTTGGCTAAGTTTAACCTGGGGAGTTACGTTTCCGTTTGCATTGTCTTCACACCCCTCATGAATATACTGCTTTGGGACATCCCTAAAGCCAAGGACTATAATAGAGCTGCGTCTCTCGAAAGAGAAAACTGGATTTTTTTGTAAGAACTTACCGTGAAATCCTTTTGTCTGAAGTTCAGCGACAGATGCAGCACCCGCCCCTCTACTTCTGAGTGAATGGGGTTTTTTTCTATTCTAAGCACCGCTTGCAACGAAACTGTTTGATAACAGGGTGTGTGGGGTTATGCCTGTAGGGACAGACCCCATAGGTGTGGTTAAGCTTTTTTCCTGCCTATGGCCTATTCCTAATAGGAGGAGCATAACCCTATAGCCTCTGACTAAATGGAGCTGTGCCTGTTGATTAACTTCAAACTTCAGAGAACTTACGGTAAGTTCTTAAAAAAATCCATTTTCTCTTACGTCCTCTGACAGTCGCAGCCCGTTCAGATGTTCTCCACTATTGGGTAATGGCGCACTCTGCAGGAGCAGGCTAGGTAGTGAAAACTTGGCAAAAAAGTTAAACAAACACACACCTTTAGGGGGCTGTCCCTCTCGACATTACCCTCAGCCATTCAGTGCTGCTCTAAAGTTTCTTGCTGCCTAGCTTTAGGAGTAGGGCTAGGTTCCCTGCTGGGACTCTGGTCTCAGTTTTTCATTTTCTTAGCAAAATGTTTTATTTTTCTTACTAACTATCGCTAGTTAGGTGAATCCTCCTGGATAACTACAAGCGACACCCGGGCTGGGCCTCGCAATGGATAATCTAGATCCTTAATGGTGTCCCAGACTGACCAGCGAGTGTGCGCAGGTTATTGGTCCGCCCAGGCCTCGCCACGACGGTGCTCTGACTGATGGGGATGAGCCTGCGGAGAAATTTTTCTTCGGGACGACTCAACTCTAGAACGCCCTGTGTTGCAGCGTCCCCCCCTCGGCTGACGGCACCCCCACAGGGTGGGAGGTGATCCGTATTGGAGCGGAGCCCACGGTCCGTGGTATGGTGAGGGGGGTTATGTGGGCCCACTCGGGGATGTCAGACTTTGTGGTCTCTGTAGTGTCCCCCCCCTGGCCGGTTTGGAAGGTCCCTGCCCCCTTTGGGGGACGCTCTGCGTAAAACGCTGCATGGGGAGGGGGGGTGTGGGGACTTCCTGGTGGATTCCCGTGGTGGCCGGGGTCCTAACAAATCGGCGCCTTTTTTTTTTTTCGGCCGCCATTTTGTGTGAGGGCAGCCTGGCTGACTCCGTGTGGGCAGCAGCCATTTTTTTTGCTGTGTTTGGCGCTTGTTCCGGCACCATCTTGGATGTGGGCAACCACCTAGTAAGGGCGGTGGCCATTTTCCCTGTGCTTTTTTCTTCATTTACTTATTTTGGCATCCATTTTTGTGTGACTCAGGGCACTGTCTGCCTCTAGGGGATGATGTCACTTCCTTCATCCATCCATCTTCATTTACTGCAGGGGGTGAGCATTTTCACTTTCATATGGCTGTCATTTGGGGGTTTTTAATGCATTTTGGGTGTTTTTTTCCAAAGTCCACTGCTCCCTCGGTTTATCAATATAAAGTGAAACTCCGACGGCAGTTGCGGGATCGACTTAAAGGATGCCTATCTATACATTCCTGTCTACGAGGGTCCTCAACGGTTTCTCCATTTTCGCGGTGGCAGAGGACCATTTTCAATTTGTGGCATTACCCTTTGAGCTTCGGCTCCCAGGGTATTCACTAAGGTTTTGGTCCCGGTGCTGGCTTTGCTGCGCAAAAGGGGGATTGCGGTCCTCGGATATCTGGACGACCTCCTGTTGAGGGCGAGTTCGTGTGCCACTCTTGTCAAGCGATCGGACGGTCAGGGTTCAGATGCTCCAGGAGTTCGGGTGGACCATCAATTTCCAGAAGTCAGCTCTGACCCAGTCAGCTCTGACCCAGACAGAGTTACCTGTGCACATGGTCTGGGTCTCCGCTCAAAAAAAAGTTTCTCCCAGAGTGCAAACTTCAGTACTTTACAGGGCGAGATCAGGTCCCTCTGGGACAATCTCTCCTCCCTACGGACCTGCATGGGGTGCCTGGGGCTGATGTTTTCAGCTTTCGAGGCGATCCCATTTGTACAATTTCACACAAGGACTCTGCAAGCAGAGTTTCTTGCTAGATGGCTGAGGATCCACGGTCCCTGGACAGGATGATGTGTTTGAGCCGTCGCACGAGGTCAGAGCTTTCGTGGTGGCTTCTGTCACCCGCTCTGAGCCAGGGCAAGCCTTTTCTGCCCCTGTTGTGGACGGTGATCACCACGGATGCCGGCCTGACGTGCTGGGGTGGTGTACTGGACACCCTGTGTGCCTAGGGGACGTGGTCAATGGACCACGATAAATGTTCTGGAGCTCAGGGCGATCAAACTCTGCCTGCTCCGTTGGGCGACTTGGTTGCATGGTCGCCTGGTCCGGGTTCAAACTGACAATGCCACGGCTGTGGCTTGCATCAATCACCAAGGGGGCACCAGGAGTGCCCAGGCAGCCAAGGAAGTGTCTGAGATTCTGACCTGGGCCGAGGCACACGTTCCAGCTATCTCCGCTGTTCACATTCTGGGAGTGGAGCACTGGCAGGCGGTCTATCTCAGTCGTCAGTCCTTGGATCAGGGGGAATGGTCCCTGCATCCGGAGGCGTTTTGTCCCGTGTGCCCGGTGGGGGACTCCGGACGTTGATCTGTGCTCATCTCGTCTCAACAAAATGGTGGGAAGGTTCGTGGCCAGGGCCCGAGATCCTCTGATGGATGCCACGGACGCGTTGGTGATGCCTCGGCACCGGTATCTGCTACTTTACGCCTTCCCTCTGATTCAACTGTTGTTCAGGTTCCTCCTCAGGTTGGCGTTGGAACAGGTGCAGGTAATTCTGGTAGCTCCAGACTGGCCTCATCGGTCTTGGTACGCGGACCTCGTGCAGATGGTCGTAGAGCCTCCCTGGTGGCTACCTCCGAGTGAAGATCTGCTGTCTCGAGGACCGATCTTCCATCCTGCCTTGCGGTCTCTGGCTTTAACGGCGTGGCTGTTGAAAGCCAGGTGTTGAGAGACAGTAGTCTCTTGGATTCTGTCATTCCTACCTTGCCGAGAGCTCAGAAGGCTACCTCCAGGAAGATTTACCATCGTACCTGGAGGACGTATATTACCTGGGGTGAGTCGCGAGGGTTTCATCCTTGCTCCTTTTCAGTGGCAATGGTTTTGGCCTTCCTGCAGGAAGGTGTGTAACAGCGTTTGGCGCTGAGGACGATCAAAGGTCAGTTGTAAGCCTTAGCCATTTTCTTCCCTTATTCAAGGGGTGCGTCATCTGGCTCCACCGCGGAGGGCTCCTTTGACTCCATGGCACCTGTATTTGGTCTTGTCCGTTTTGCAATGGCCTCCCTTTGAGAATATCAGAGAAATCTCTCTGCCTGTGTTGTCCCAGAAAGTAGCACACTTTCACAAAATTCTACAAGCTTGTCGTGATGGCATCCTCGGATGCTTCCTTTGGCGGCAAGTTTTGAGCGCAGCGGTTTTGTTGAAGAGACATGTTTTTTTCTCTTCGTGGGGTGATTTTTGTTCTGGGGTTAGCTCCTGTTGAGCTTCTGTTGCCCTGTTGGCTCAGTTTTCTCTGGCCTTGTTGACACGTTGCCGTTCTTTGGTTGTGTCTTTTCCCACCTCTTACACCTGCACTGCTTTGGGACATCCCAATAGTGAAGAACATCTGAACAGGCTGCGACTGTCAGTAAAATTATTTTCTCTGAGTTCTCTGAAAGTCGCATTTCCGCCGCTCTATTTTGGGGTTCATTGTCTTCCTATACAGCTTGCTATGATACTGAAGAGCAGCACTGAATGGCTGTGGGTAATGTCGAGAGGGACAGCCCCCTAAAGGTGTGTCTTTAACTTTTTTTTTTTTTTGTCAAGTTTTCACTACCTAGCCTGCTCCTGCAGAGGGCACCATTACCCTATAGTTAAGAACATCTGAATGGGCTGCGACTGTCAGAGGACTCAGAGAAGAATTTTGCAGTAAGTTCTTACAAAAATTCTATTTTTTTTTTTTTGGTAAAGGTTAACTAATCCTTTAGGTGCAGAACAGTATGACTACCCTTGTTAGGCTTTGGAACCATGAACAGGTTTGAATAAAATAGTTTGAGCCTGTCATGTCGCGAATATTGAAACAGCTACTCTCTGGGATGAGATGGTTCAGGGCATTCTGCAAATCTGTCTTTGGACAGTTTTTGGTGGATTTTACAAAACGTATCATGACATGTTCTTAGACATCCACCCAAAAAAGCAGAGTGGAGGGTAGTTTCTGTAATTCCTCTGTTAAGGCGCAATCCTTTCTGCAGCTTCCTTCAATACTGCCTCTGTCATCCTCTTTCCCATCTGGATGAGTCAGGCATATTGGGATCTGACTCAGGCAGAGAACCTGCCACCTATTTGGTTGCTAGGGGCACATTGTAAATCTGAGTTTGAGAGCCTTCAGCAGAGCGAATGTCTAAGTATGACTATTAAGGCTGCTCTAGATGCTCTTCTGTGTGTGGCATTAGAAGGCAGTGAGGAGTTGATTGAAGAATCTGAATTTAAAATAGAAGAAATTAAAAAATAAAAAGAAATAATTAATTTTGGCATCGAATTTTGATTTAGTTTTAGTCTTGACTAAAATGCCATTTCAATTTTAGTCTCATTTTATTCATCGTATTTTAGTTGACTAAAATCAAATGTTTTTAGTTGTAATACATTATTTAAGCATTTCTATAGAATTTCCAAACTTGTATACTCCTGGAGTTAAAAAATCGAAAGGTTATAAATATTATTTATGGTATTAGGGTTTGAACAAACTCACAGATACAGATTTAGCCACTCTGGATGGTCTGAGGAGCCTTTAATGCTGCACAGTGCTCTGGACGGAGGTCTGAGGAGGCCTGTTATGCTGCACAGTGCTCTGGACAGTAGTCTGAGTCCTGTAATGCTGTAGTGTGCTAAATGGTGCTCCTAGGTCTGAGGGGATGGTCTGTAATGCACAGTGCCTAGGATGCCACTGCCAGTGGTCAGAGGAGGCCTGTATTAATGCACACACAGTGCCCTGGGCGGTGGTCTGAGGAGGCCTGTTATGCTGCACAGTGCTCTGGACGGTGGTCTGAGGAGGCCTGTAATGCTGAAGAGTTATAAATGGTGCTCTTAGGTCTGAGGGATGGCCTGTCATGGCATTGATCACTGGTCAGAGGAGGTCTGTAATGCTGCACAGTGCTGGATGGTGGTCTGAGGGATAGCCTGTAATGCACAGTGCCTGGGATGACGCTGGTCAGAGGAAGCCTGTAATAATGCACACACAGTGCTATGGACGGAGGCTTCAGGCCTGCTGTAATTGTAAAGTACACTAGTACTACACACTGTTTGCTCTCTGCTCCGGAGTGGGTGGTCATCTCGTGAGTCAGGACTCTGGGGTGGGACAGTCTCATTGGGGCCTGGGAGGCCTGCCTGTAATGCACAGTGCTGCTTTGGTCTCTGGCAGTCGTCACAGACAGTGCACACAGTCGCTTCAACTCGATTGGTGGGAGCGGAAGCAGGCGGAGCTCAGTGAAAACCGGAAGTTAGTTCATGAGGGTAAACATCCATGTCTCACATTTTTGTCCCATTGTTTTTGTTTAACGATTGATTTTTGTCATAGTTTTCGTCAGTGGACAAAAATGTGCTGTATTTTCGTTTTGTTTTCCTCACTGTAAAAATGCCACTGACAAACGTTTTTGTTGACAAAATAACACTGACTAGCACAAAACTGAAGACTCCGAGTGCAGTGGGATTATAGAGGTGGTGCCCAGGGGACGTGTCCTTAAATTTTTTTTTTTCATTGTCCAATTACCTAAAGGTATGAGCCTATAGCACAGGGTCAATGAATACCCATTAGCCACTAACAATAATCACTGTGTTCTCCCAGGGGAAGGGATTCCCCATCAACACCAACTCTGTTGATGGGGGGGGGGGGGGGGGGGGGGAATTAAGGGATTTTCTTTTCCTGAAACCATGGAAAGAAAATCACTGTCTACGACCGGTTTAAAGTGATTGTAATGGTTTGAATTTTATTTTTATAAAAATAACAAACCTGTTCGAACTACCTTCTCTGTGCAAGGCCTTTAAACAGAGCTGCCCCGATGCTCCTTACTGGGGTGGCCCAGCCAACTCTCCTGGCTCCTCCCCTTTATCGGATGCCACCACGTAGAGCTGCTTTCCATGGGGGCACCTGTGCGAGCAGGCTCCCAAGTCCTGCTGCTCCGGCCATTGACACACTCTGCTCGCCCTCTGCTCACTTGTCACTGGATTTGATTGACAGTAGCTGGAACCAATGGCTCCTGCTGCTATCAATCTATCCAATGAGGACAGACAGTGGCTGGAACTGCTGGGCTTGTGCACATGGCTGGAACTGATGGGCTTAGGTAAGAAAAGTGGGGGGGGGCTCTGGGGGAAGCTGCAGCACAGAAGGTTTTCACCTTAATGCAAAGCATGCATTGAGGTGAAAAACCTTAAGGGTCCTTTTACGCGGGCTGTCCGTATGTCTGTTTTTCCTCCCATCTGTTTGCATATGTAAAACGGACATAATGTATGTCTATGGGATTGCGGACTTTAGCGGATGACCATCTGCTGACATCCGTTTTGCATCCATTCCATTTAGTTCCGTTTTTTGAGACGGAAGAGAACCCTATTTTTCTTCAGTTTAAAAAACGTAATAGACGCAAAATCGGATGTCATCCGCTAACGTCCGCAATCCCATAGACATACATTATATCCATTTCTCTTATGTCCTCCGACAGTTGCCGCCTCCTCTAAGTCATCACTATTGGGTATTGACTTCCGCTCCACAGGAGTAGCTAGGCATGACTTAGTCAAAAGAACAAAAGCATTTGCATAGACACACCCATGAGGGCTGTCCCACTGGTCAATACCCCCCTGCAGTGATCACTACCAACTCAGTTTGTTTCTGCCTAGCGTCAGGAGTAGTTAGGCTTCCCTGTGCTGGGGCTACAGTCTCAGCCTTTCTAATCTTTTCTATTTGATTTTCTTTTAAAAATGTCAGTTTTTTTCTTGTTATACTAGCTGTTTCTTTTGTCAGCTTTAGTTTTTAGTCGACTCTTCGGATGAAGATGGATTCATGCGGAGCTGGGAATCGGACTTACCGCCCTGGTTCTCCAGGGCAGAGGGTCAGAGGGACCCCCAGCCCGCCATCGAGCGTTCAGCCATGGTTCGTCCTGGCATTATGAACAACCCATCCCTGCTCGCAGCAGGGATGCAGCTGTGAGGAGGCTACCTCACTGGACTCATCTGCGATACTGCAGTGTAATGTCCTTGGCTAACTGCATTCCCTGTCAGATGAGGACAGCCGCTTTCCGTTCTGAGAGGCACCCCACGCCATCTGGTACAGGTAAGTACTTCTGTGTGGGGCCTCTGTCTGGGGTGGCAGTCCTGTGTTGCTGTGTCCCCCATGTCTGTGCCTGTGTGGGGCTCCCGGTGGCGATCCCTGCGGGGGTCTTTTGTACATGCGCTGTGGTGCTGTGTATTGTTGGGGGCCCCTTCCCCTGTGTCACTTCAGTGTTTTTTTTCTGGGTGTGCAGACGATGTGTGTGGCCGCTGCAGCGGGGTAAAACCGCGCGGTCCACCATTTTTAATATGGGCAAGCATGTCTGGCTTCACTATGGGCTACATTACATGCTGTTTTGGCGCCATCTTGCGTGTGGCAGACCGATCGTTCCGAGCACATGTTCGGCGGCCATTTTCCTGAAGCCTCCCATGCAGTTCTATAGGCAGCCATTTTCCCTGGGTTATTGCAGCTTATAGTTCAGCCTCTTATGACCTCACGTCCTTTTCCTCTGAAGCAGCGATCGATGTGGTAACACTCTGTGGGGCTCTGCAGACTGTCTCTTCCATAACTTTCTGTTTTGTCATTCCTGGCTCAGTTTCTTCTCCTTTTGGGGGTCTTTAGTCACTGTACATATAGCGGTGGGCTGTGCACTCCGCAGCGGTATTAAAGGGCCAGTACCTTTTATTGCACTGTTGTTTTCTGACTTGGGCAATGGAATCTCAGGACAGGAAATTTCCTCCAGCTCTGGTGGGGGACCCCAGTCCTGCTGGGGCCCCTGTTATACCTGATTTGGCCGCCGTATTGGCGTCTTTAGTGTCCAAAATGGAGGTACTGATGGCTGAACGTGCTGCTAGGAAAAGACCCAGATTATCTATCTCCTCTGATTCAGATGGTGATGTGGCTGCTGCGGCGGGCGTGCCCTTTTCAGGGTCGCGCTCATCCTTGGACCCTCTGGGGTCTGAGGGGGAGGCGGAGGTGGAGGGGGTTTGTTTCTCCCCCAGGGTCGCCTGAAGAATGCGCAACCATGGATGAGTTGATTGTTTCTGTAAAAGAAACACTACACTTGGAGGATGAGCCCAGTCCTCCGGGCATTGTGTCCACCTTCGGTACACATAGGACCTGCAAATCGGCGCAGGTTTTTCCCTGCCCGCTGAGTTTCATTACACTGTGAATGAACTGTGGCGCACTTTAAAACGTCCATTCATGGTCCCTAGTCAGTTTAAACTACTTTATCCCTTTGCGCCGGCTACGGAATCGCGATGGTGTGTGCCTCCACAGGTGGATCACACTGTGACCGTGTTAAACAAGGCTACCTTGATTTCTACTGAGGGGTCTCCTACTGAGGAGACCCCGGTTTTTCGGGATCCCACGGACAGGAGGTTGGAGTCTCTAGCCTGCCATTCCTACACGGTGGCGGGTTCCTTGCTCAAACCCGTTTTCACGTCTTTTCTGGTGGCTGATTGGACGAAGGTGCTTAGATGCAACCTCGCGTCTTGATTCTGCCCCACCTGCCACGCTGGCTATGGTGGACCAAATTCACCAAGGAGTCATGTATTTGTGCGATGCGGCCTTAAATGAGGCCCCTTTGGTAGCATGCCTGTCTAGTGTTGCGGTGCTTAACCGTCGACTGATCTGGCTGAAGAGCTGGTCGGCTGACCAGACATCACGGAAAACAGTCGCTGATTTTCCCTATGCTGGCTCTCGCCTTTTTGGCGAGGCGTTGGATACCTTGGTAAAAGGCGTCACGGGGGGCAAGAGCACCATGCTGCCCCAGAACCCGAAGAACAAGTCCTTTCGTGGCAAGCGGGCTTCCGCCTCTCGACCCAATCAAGGGTCCTTTCGTGCCTTTCGGAATCAAACCAAGGGCCAAGGTAGCCAGAAGAAGCCCTGGACGGGCAAGCAGAAGTCCGGCAATGCCGGTGCGGCGGGTCAATCCGCCTCTGCCTGAAGGGGCGCCCTCACCCATTTCTGGGCTGCAGGGACATTTGCGCTGTTTCCTCCAACCTTGGCTGCTCCGAATTCCGGACAGGTGGGTTCAGGAAATCATGCGATCAGGGTACAAGATCGAATTCCTTTCCCGGCCGGCGGACAGATTTTTCCCCTCAAATCTTCATTTGACCCAAGGGCGCCTGCAGGACCTGTATCAAGCGGTGCAGGACCTCCTTGCCCAGGGGGTGATTTTCCCGGTGCCTCATCGGGACTGGTTTCGGGGGTTTTATTCCAATCTGTACACTGTTCCCAGAAAGGAGTGCGCAAGGTGCGTCCTATTCTGGACCTGAAAGCACTGAACCGCTTCGTGTGCGTTCGAAAGTTCCGTATGGAATCTCTCCGCTCGGTGGTGGCCTCCCTGAGTCCAGGGGAATTCCTGGCCTCTATAGACCTGAAGGATGCGTACCTACACATCCCCATTTTCGAGGGTCACCAGAGGTACCTTCGGTTCGCAATAGCGGAGGACCACTATCAGTTTGTTGTGGCATTACCTTTCGGTCTCGCTTCGGCTCCAAGGGTCTTTACCAAAGTGTTGGCGCCTGTTCTAGGCCTGCTAAGGGCTCAGGGCGTTGCGGTCTTGGGATATCTGGATGATCTCCTCTTAAGATCAAGTGTCCGTCAGGACCTACTGCGCGATCTGTCCACCACGGTACAGACGCTCCAGGAGTTCGGATGGACCATCAACGTACATAAGTCGACCTTGTCTCCTTCGGTTCGTCTTCCCTATCTGGGAATGGTTCTGGACTCTGCTCAAGCAAAGGTGTTCTTGCCGGAGGACAAGCTCCGGACCTTACGGGACGAGATCAGGTCCCTCAGGGACAAGCCATCCTCGTCGCTCAGGACCTGCATGCGGTCCCTAGGGTCGAGGCGATACCCTTTGCTCAGTTTCACGCACTGTTTCTTCAAGCGGAGATCCTGGCCAGGTGGGACAGACTACCTCAGTCCTTGGATCTGAGTGTCTCATTGAGTCGCCGGACCAGAATGGATCTTCTGTGGTGGCTTCAGTCCCCGGCTGTGTCAGAAGGAAAATCCTCCGTCCGTTGTTGTGGACGGTGATTACCATGGATGCCAGCCTGTCGGGCTGGGGTGGAGTCCTGGGCAACATGTCTGCCCAGGGCACTTGGTCGAGGGAGGAATCTTCCCTTCCGATCAACATATTGGAATATAGAGCGATCAAACTCTCTCTTCCAGTGGTCGGATCGACTTTGGGGCCGTCCGGTTCGGGTACAGACGGACAATGCTACCGCGGTGGCTTACATCAACCACCAAGGGGGCACCAGGACTGCCCGGGCGGCCCGGGAGGTGACCGACATTCTGTTTTGGGCCGAGACTCATGTCCCGGCAATCTCGGCAGTTGACATTCCGGGTGTGGAGAATTGGCAGGCCAACTATCTGAGCTGCCAGACCCTGAACCAGGGGGAATGGTCCCTGCACCCGGAGGACTTCCAAATGCTGTGTGCGAAGTGGGGATCCCCGGACGTGGATCTGTTCACGTCTCGGCTAATCACAAGGTAAAGGTTTGTGGCAAGAACGCGCGATCCTCTGGCAGATGCCTCGGATGCGTTGGTGGCCCCATGGCATCAGTATCGTCGGATGTATGCCTTTCCTCCGATTCAGTTGTTGTCCAGGTTCCTTCGCAGGTTAGCCTTGGAACCACACTTGGTGATTCTGGTAGTGCCGGACTAGCCACGCCGGTCCTGGTACGCCGACGTTGTTCACCTGGCGGTGGCGCCTCCTTGGCGGCTGCCACTGAGGGAAGATCTACTGTCTCAGGGACCGATCTTCCATCCTGCTTTACAGTCACTGGCTTTAACGGCCTGGCTGTTGAGACCCAGGTCCTGAGAGACAGGGGTCTCGCCCCTGAGGTCATTCCTACTCTAATCAAGGCTAGGAAAACCTTGTCTGGTAAAATCTATTACCGTACCTGGAAGGCTTATTTCGCCTGGTGTGAGTCCAGGGGGTTCTCCCCTCGCTCGTACTCGGTGTCGAGAGTGTTGGCTTTCCTCCAGACTGGTGTGGACTGGCGCTGGACACGATAAAGGGCCAGGTGTCTGCACTGGCTATTCTTTTCCAACGCCCTGTGGCGTCTCATTATTTAATTCGCACCTTCATTCAAGGTGTGCGACATTTGGCTCCTCCTAGGAGGGAGCCTTTACCTCCATGGGACTTGAACTTGGTTCTGTCCGTGTTACAGCGTGCTCCCTTTGAAAACATCTGGGAGATACTGTTGCCTCTGCTGTCTAAGAAGGTTGCCTTTTTAGTGGCGATCACTTCGGCTCGCAGAGTGTCGGAGCTGGCGGCGTTGTCTTGCCGCTCTCCCTACTTGGTGATCCACAATGATAAGGTGGTTTTGCGACCTCATTCGTCTTTTCTTCCTAAGGTGGTCTCTGAGTTCCACCTTAATGAGGACATTGTCCTGCCTTCACTTTGTACGAAGCCTAAGCATCCTAAGGAGGTTGCATTGCATTCCTTGGATGTTGTCAGGGCGATCAGGGTTTACCTGTTGTCTACGGAGTCCTTTCGGAAGACGGATTCCCTCTTTGTCCTTCCTGAGGGACCTCGGAAGGGCATGGCTGCGTCTGCAGCGACCATTGCCAAATGTATCAGACAGACCATTGAACAGGCTTATGCTTTGAAGGAACGGGTTCCACCCTTCTCTGTTAAGGCGCACTCTACCAGATCTTTGAGTGTGTCCTGGGCCTATTGGCATCGTGCCTCAGTGTCCCAGGTGTGCAAGGCTGCGACTTGGTCGTCGGTGCACACCTTTTCCAAATTCTATAAGGTGGATGTTCTGGCATCAGCGCATGCCTCCTTTGTCCGCAAAGTTCTCAGTGCAGCAGTGCCATGAAGGACCCTTGTGTTTTTTGTGGGTCCCTGGCTGTTGGGGTGTTATCCCCTGGGTTATTTGCTTTCTTGGGCTGTTGCTCCTGTTGAGCCTTGTTTGCTGTTGCCCAGAATGTTCTCTTACTGTGCGTGTAAGGTTTCTTTCTCTGATGTGGGTACTGCGTTGCCTTTTCTACAGTTGCATCTCCCACCCCTCATGTCTACACTGCTTTGGGACATCCCAATAGTGATGACTTGGAGGAGGCGGCGACTGTCGGAGGACGCAAGAGAAAACTGAATTTTTGTAAAATCTTACCTGTAAAATTCCTTTCTCTGATTACTCCGTCCTCCGACAGTCGCCGCCCCCGCCCCTCTTTTGGGGTTTTCTTGTACACCTACTGCTATGCTACCAAACTGAGTTGGGAGTGATCACTGCAGGGGGGTATTGATCAGTGGGACAGCCCCCATGGGTGTGTATATGCAAATGCCTTTGTTCTTTTGACTAAGTCTTATGCCTAGCTACTCCTGCGGAGCGGAAGTCAATACCCAATAGTGATGACTTAGAGGAGGCGGCGATTGTCGGAGGACTCAGAGAAAGGAATTTTACAGGTAAGATTTTACAAAAATTCAGTTTTTTCATCCGCAAACGGAAGGATGAAAAATAGACATACGGAACGGACCCTACAGAAGTGCATCCGTGTCCGTTTTAAAGCGGAGTTCCGGCCACGAAATTTTTTTTTTTAATAAAAATACCCCAGGGACAGTCAGGGCTAGTACATTCCACAATGGATAGCCTCTGTACTGTCCTGGGTCGCACTTACCTTTTAGAAGAAATACTTACCTTTTAAAATTTCTTCTCCAGCGTTGCCATCTCGGATGTGGGCAGCTGAAGCCAGCGCGTCCTCTTCTGCGTCCTCTTCTCCCAGAATGCGCCTGCACCGGCCCCGCTCGTCACTTCCGGTGTGGCGCCGCATTCCTCCACAGCTTCTGGGCATGCCCACAAGCTGTTTAGCAGGGAATGCGGCGCTGCACCGGAAGTGACGAGCGGGGCCGGTGCAGGCGCATTGATTCCTGGGAGCGATGACGTTCAGCTCCCAGAAATCAACGCAAAGGGGAAGTGACGGCGTGGGCCGCGGCCGCAGAGGGAGGAAGTGCAAGAAAGGTGAGTATATTTTTCTTCAATAACAAGGTAAGTAAACAAAAAAAATAAAAATCGTAACTATCCATTTCTTTTTCAGGTGATAAATAGGAAGCGGATGGCCCAAAATCGATTATGTCGATTTTGTGGCCGGAACTCGGCTTTAAAAAAGAAAAAAGTGACTGAACGGGCAAAAAAACTGAACTGACCGTGTGAAAGAACCCTAAGACTTTACAATCCCTTTAACTCTTGTATTTATTTCTGTCTGCAACCTTATTGGCAAGAGTTTCAATGGTGTTAAAATGGAACCCATAAGGTGGGGGGATGGGTGTTGCCAAAACCGGAGGACACAAAAGTACATAAGATTGTCATTTTTTTTACCCTTCACCACTAATCGAAGCATGGATTCCTAACACTTCTGACTTTAAGAGATCTTCTGAATATTAAGAGATCACAATAAAAACTTGCTAAAAGCTCCAAACCTTTCCCTCTTTATGCAAAACAAAATACATTTTGGCTGCAACCAAGGCTGAAAACTTCTTTAGATGACAGATGTTACCTGAAACCTTATCTTTTAAGCTTTGAGATAATCTCGTTTTGGCCTTATTTATAATTGCCATAGGTAGCTTTTGAACCATCACTTTACTTGTGTTGTGCATGACTCTTGCTTTTTATTTCCTCTATATTGGCATTCCTGGAAATCTTAAGCATCAAATAAGACTCAAAATCAAATAATTTCCAGAATGGAGTTTAGGTAGTCAGGTATTTGGAATTGTCATCAGCAGGAGAGCACCCTGTTAAATGTTTTTACTAATTGAGTAATACCCTGATAATCAGTGCTGATTGATTTTTTGTAACCAATGTCAACCATGTGTTCAATATTTTTTTTTCCTCTTCTATCATTTAGACTATCATGGATTTGGACAGACCACTACGCATTCTCCCTCTGAAGAGCTGGCATTGCTGAAATCAAACTTCAGATTTCTTCAATATTCCTATTTTGTGTGCGTGTGTTTTTATTTAAACATTTACTTTATGGGACTGAGGGTACAAAACAATTTCTTAAAAGCATGCCTTATATAGCCTTCAAGGCGAATAAAACTGATGGGGTATTATAAGGAGCTTCAACAATAGAGTGCATATGCAGCTTTGTGTGCTGTGGCTTTTTTCTAAGTTCACTTATGATATATATACATATATATATATATATATGAGAGAATATATTGGCCTTCAAGAGGAGATAGCTGGGGTGTGAGCGGGTAATGCATGCGTGGTTTTATTTTTGTATATTTTTGGTCTGTATTTCTGTATGTTTTCAGCTCAGCTGAGCAGGGTTTACCGTTAAACCCCTACTATAATAAGGCTTAATGTGTACTATAGCTGCTATGTGACCAATCAAAAAGCCTTTTTGGAAAACCTAGATAAGAAAGTAGGTGGTCAGTTGAAGCCCTATCTTCATGGCCCAGATTTTTTTTCTTTTTGAAATCATTTTAATAGGTATTCTGTTTGTCATAGAAGCATGATTCCACTGCTAAAGGTATTTGATGCAAGCCCACCACCTGGAAACTGTGTGAAGCCACATTTTTTTATTACACTTGTCTATAAACTGCGTTTTTCTTGTACTGGAGTATAATACTTTATTTCCTGAAATACCCAGTACCTTGCACAAAATATGACTGGACAGAATGCTGTAGAAAAGGGCTTAATTCTCTGCTGTGTGGCTGCTATGGAAAGTGATATATTTGAGCTTAGTGGAATATGTGACCATGTGCAGAACTGCTCCAGTGTAATGAGGTAAACCGGTTGGCTTGTTGGTGCATATAAATGATATGTCCAGTACTTTAAAATTAATAAACAAATATATACATATATATATATATGGGATGCTTTATAAGTGAACATTGGTTCAATCATGTAAATTATTAAATCCTTTTGCACTGTTATGTCCAAAATGTACATTCTAGCAGGCAGAATTTTTATAAGTTATAATATATATATATTTTTTTTTCTTTTGTTTTGAAGGGGGTTTGTGTTTATTTGGGTTATTTAAACATTTTACATTGTTCTTTATAGCATGGTTCTATTCTATGCAACTAGATGTAAATGTGTCAGTATATCAGAGCTGTAATATCTTCTACTGGGCAAAAGGGGTGGGGGAATGTTCTAGTTGCATGAACCCATGGATTGTGCATTCGAAGTGTAATGTGTGTGGCAAAATAACACTTGATAAAGTGACTAAAACAAAAGATTTGTACCTGTGTGCTGCATTTTGTTCTGGTTAGTTCTCAGTGAGTTTGTGTAGTTCTTTTTCAACAGTCTCAACAAATGCTGGGAAATGCTGGTCTAGCAGGCACAGCTTGATAAACTGGCCAAGATCCGCTGTACTGAAGGGGAGGTTCTGAGGAGCACCACCCAGACAGGTCATGTTTCCTTTCAGGAGAGACTACAGACACAAGACAGCTTAAATTGTGACATACTGTATGCTATGCTTGTATATTTAGTTTAGCAAAAAAAAATCTTTTAAAGTAAGCAATATATTTGATTTAAACAGTAACTGGCCACATCAGTCATACTGTATTGTTTTAAGTTTGATCTGTCAGAGCAAAAATAAAAAACTTTATCTAGTAGTAAAAGCAACACACTACACATAGGCACATATTTAAGCCTTTGACCGCACTAGATGTTAACCCCTTCCCAGCCAGTGTCACTGTACTAGTATCACTGTTGATGTCAGTGGGTCAGTCCTGTCCTGCCCCCCCGTAAAAAACCGTAGAGGTGATCGCATACCACCAAAAGAAAACTCTTTAGGTAATTGCGCGGTCATGCAGTGTTGTACCCAAAGTAGCGCCGTGCTGAATAGCAAAAAACGGCCTAGTCATAAAGGGGGTAAAATCTCTGAGCTCAAGTGTTTAACCACTTCTGGACTGGAAGGTTTTACCCCATTAATGACCAAGCAATGTTTTGCAATACGGCACTGCGTTACTTTACCTGACAATTGCACAGTCATGCGACGCTGTACCCAAATAAAATTGATGTACTTTTTTCCCCCACATATAGAGCTTTCTTTTGGTGGTATTTGATCACCTCTGCAGTTATTATTTTTTACACTAAAAACAAAAAGCGACAATTCTGAAAAAAAAAACAATATTTATTTCGTTCATTGACGGACACCGCTCCAGAATCTTCTTAAACCTTGGGTTATGCTGCCCCCTACAGGAGTAGGACACTAGGCAGGGAAAAGCTTTACTATGCCTATGGGGCAGTCCCAGGGGATATACTCCCACACTCTGCTATAGGCATTACGTGTTTTTTTCTGCCTAGTCAGGAGTAAGGACATAGTTCCTTGCTGGGATCTCTGATTCTAGCATTTTTTCCTTTTTTAAATGGAATTTTTTCCTCTTTTTTTATTATTTTCTGTTCCTGAGAGAACTACAATAAACTGCTGGATTTGACGATGGACTGGATATTCTAGATTCTTAAGGTCTTCCCAGTCCGGCCGCAGCATAGCACCATTGGACGGGGTCTGGCCTGCGAGTTAAACATCTCACGAGGACACATACGACCTGGTAGCGGCCTGAGTCGCAGCATTCCTCCTGGCCGACAGCACCCCCATTCCAGGGGAGAGGTGTTCTGTCCGGAGCGGTGCCCACTAGGTTCATGGTATGGTAAGTAGTTGTACTCCCTCTCCCCCTTGCTGGTTTTGAGGTGGACATGTGCCCCTCCCTGGGGTGGTGGGGAACCCCGGGTTCCCCTCCTCCCCAGCCCCTCTAGGGTCACCGTGGGTCTTCCGTACCTCACCTCCCTTCCTGGAGGTTGTGAGCTGGCTTTTGCCATGTGCTCTGAAGGTGGGCTTCTTTTGGGGTTGCTGCTGGCCGGTTTACTCTGGGGGGCACACAGAGGGTTACAAGAGGTCCTTCGCCACCATGGAAGTTAGTGACCTCGGCAAGGGGGTCCTAAGGGCTCCCAGGTGTTGTGTTGGGCTGGGGGAGAAGATGGGTTCACGTCTGCGCTGCACACGGCTAAAACTTTAGGCCACAGCCTACTGGCCGAATGCTGTGCGGGAGGCGCCAGTGAGGGCGGCTGAAGCCACCACCCCTCGTTCGGGTATCCGACATCCGATCCGGCGGCCTTCGCACCCAGGCGGCAGGGTGCCCACAGAAATTTAGGCCACGGCTCGCGGCCTACTAGGCCCTTGCTCTGAGTGGGGGGGAGGGGCTGGGCGACCCTGTAGCCACCCGCCTTCCCTTGGATAGGATCTGTGCGGTCTACTAGACCATGTGGCCAGCATGGTGCCTTCCTTGGAAAGGGGGTTCCTGTGGGGGTGGTCACCTTTTTGATGACCACATACTGTCGTTTTTGCATGGGGCAATTTGGTCCTTTTAGTGCTGCAGACCTTCTGGGTACCCTGCCTGCGCTTCCACATCATGGTGGGTGGCCCCCTTTTAAGGGGTCCATTTATTTTCATGCGGGTCTCTATGGAGGGGCTCGGAGGGCGACCCCCTTTTATTTTTTGCAACCACCATTATGAAATCTGTTTCTGATTGTTTGGTCAGATACCTTCACACCAGTGGCCTGTGGAGGTCATTTTGTAGGGCTCTGGCATTGCTCATCATGTTCCTCCTTGCACAAAGGAGCAGATACTGCTCCTGCTGATGGGTTAAGGACCTTCTATGGGCCTGTCTCCTGGAAACTCCCCTCTGCTCTTGAGACTGTGCTGGGAGACAAAGCAAACCTAGCAATGGCACATCTGATGTGCTATCCTGGAGGCGTTGGACTGCCTGTGCAACCTCTGTAGGGTCCAGGTATCCCCTCATGCTACCAGTAGTGACACTGACCCTAGCCAAACACAAAATTAGTGAAAAACAGAAAAGACGAGTAGGTAGAAAAAAGTCACTGGTCTCCATCTGTAAAACCATTCCTGTTTTGGAGGTTGCCAATCTAGTGCACCTGTTAATTGCATTATCACCAAAGTGGCTGAAACTGATTAACAAACCCCTCTGCTACCTAACTGACCAGATCAATATCCCAGGAGTTTGACTTGATGCTATACTCTGATTTAAAAAGTGTTCCTTTATTTTTTTTGAGCAGTGTATGAGTCTAGTTTAAAATTTGTGGGTTTGTGAATGAGAAAATTTGAATAGAAAGTAATTGCTTGAAAGGTGGTAAAAACAAGCATAGTAACAGAAAAGCATACAAAGAGCAGCAGAAAAAGTTTAGATGGTTTGTGGTAACTTGAGGTTGCCACCTAGGATCTATTGCTGACCTATTAAACATTTTACATAGGTAAAGGATAAGGATTCCTTTGTTTTTTCTCCTAAGAATACAATGTTCCTTAGATTTTGACAAAATTAGGTGATGCTGCTGTCTTTAGCAAATGAAATGGTATTTTTTTTTATTTGTAATTTTAAGCTAATGAATTGGGTTATTTCATACTTGCATATACACAAGCAAGTAGCTATGATCTACACACTCCTGTCATCTATCATATCCCAATTTTTTTATTTACTCTATCGTTCATCGACAGACGGCAGCTCCATATCTTCTTTAGATCATTGGTTATGCTCCTCCCATCAGGAATAGGACACTAGACAGGAAAAAGCTTTACCACGCCTTTGGGGGCTGTCCCTGCAGGCATGACCCCACACTCTCTGCTACAGCCTCCAGTTAGTTTCTGCCTAGTTTAGGAATAGGACCTAGTTCCCTGCTGGGACTTCAGTCTTGGCTATTAATAGGGAAATTTTGTTATTTTGTGATTTTATTTTCACTAGCTTAGAGTTCCTGGAGAACTACAACCAACAGCCAGCTGTGCTTTCGGACTGGATATTGTAGATCCCTATGGTCTCCCAGCCTGGCCAGCGAAGGTGAGCAGGTTATAGTCCAGAACTAGGCCTTGCCACGACAGAGACCTGATGGATGGGAACAAGCCTGCGAGTGGACAAGTCTCACTGGGACGCGATCAACCTTGAATGCCCTGAGTCGCAGCGTACCCCCTGGCTGGCAGCACTCCCACCCAGGGTGGGAGGTGGACTTTTCGGAGTAGCGCCCACCTGGTACCAAGGTATGGTGAGTAATACTGTCCCCCCATTCCTCTGGCTGTTTTGCTATGGACGTGGGCCTCCTCCCTGGATAAATTGGACCCTCGGGGCTCCCTCGGTTCCCCTGGCCTTTGGGATGTTAGGCCCTACCCCCTCCAAGTCTTCCTCTACTCATAGCAGGTCCTACCTCTGGGGGGCAAAAATATTGTGGTCACAGTGGCATTTTCTGCGGGGGTGGCTTTGTCCTGGTGGGGTCCCTTCCTAGGGTTCCTCTGATGCCTCTTGTCTAGGACCCCTTCTGGGGGTCCGGGAGACCTCATGGCGCGCCGTGGGGGCCGCCATTTTGCTGTAGATTCATGCTTTCTATTCTCCCATTGAAGTGTATGGGCAGCCTTTTTTTGTTCCCCATAGGAATGCATGGGGCTGCCATTTTCTTGTAGTCCATAATCGCTGGACAGGCGGACGGCATGTAATACAAAAATCTAGCTATGACAGGCTGTGCTTGTCATTTCCTGTGGCAGAACATTTTACTTTCGGTTTCACAAGAACGTGCTGGCAGTCTCCTGAGCTGTTTGGTAACGTTTCTGGGGTCCCCTGTAGGTGTTACTCACCCACTCTGCTTTGAGATTGTATTGGATTGGGACTAGGTATACTGCTAAGTTAACGGTGGGATCGTGATTTAGTGACTTTTAAATAAGGGACACTGCATTATTTTCATCTCAGTGTAAAATGGAGTCCCAGGATACTATTTCACCTACAGACCCCCTAGGAGTGGCTGCAGAATCGTCCGGGTCACAGCCCCTGCCTGCGCTTACAGCAGTCTTGGAAAGCCTGGTGTCAAAGGTAGATTTTATATGTAAAAGTGAAAGCCTGGTGTCAAAGGTAGATTTTGTATGTAAAAGTGTTGCTAGCTGTGGCTTCAAATATGGCCACCGCAGACGCACCCCACCCTGAGGGTCGGTATCTTTGCATTCTGATGGTGATAAGGACCTGTTCTCGTCAGCTGCCGCGCGGGAACGCGCATTGATGGAAGCACTTGTTTCAGTGCGGGAAAATTTAAAATTGGCAGATGAATCTACAGCATCGGGTTCGCAGATGTCTTTTGGTTCCCGAAAATCGGGCAAGGTGTTTCCTTGTCCAGAGTTTTTTGACAATATTGTCAATGAAGAATGGCGGGGCATCAAGCACATGCTAGCGGTGCCTAAAGCGTTTTAAACGCTGTTCTCCTTTTGCAGATGCAGGTTCCACTAGGTGGACCGTGCCACCAAAGGTGGATCACCCAGTTTCCAGGCTGAATAAGTCTACTGTGGTTCCAGTGGAAGAATCCCCAGCCTTCCTTGACCCTGTGGATAGACGGGTGGAGTCTCTGTCCCGCCATCTACACGTGCTAGTGGGTTCTATACTGAAACCAATATTTGTAAATGTTATGGTGTAGCAGACGATGACTGAATGGGTGAAGTTACTAAAAGGTAACTTGGAAGCTGAGCAGCTCCCCCCAGCGGTGCTGGAACGAATGGACCAGATGGCTCAAGCCCTGGTGTTTGATGCGGCTCCCCTAGTGGCCAGAGTGTCGCCAGTGGGGATTGTGATTAAACGCTTGGTGTAGTTGAAAAGCTGGTCTGCGGACCAGACTTCCAAAAAGGCTTTGACAGATCTTCCCTTTATCAGGGAGAGGTTGTTTGGATCCTCTCTGGACGAGTTGATCAAAGGCCTTGAGGGGTGATTGTACCAGTTCCCTCTCAGGAACGCTTTCAAGGGTTTTATTCAAACTGGTTTACTGTGCCCAGAAAAGAGGCCAAAGTGTGTCCAATTCTGGATCTCAAAGCTCTGAACCGCTTTGTGCGAGATGGAATCTATTTGAACGGTAGTGGCGTCTCTACACCAGGGAGACTTTTTGGCCTCCATAGAGATGGACGCATATCTACGCTGGTCACCAGCGGTTTCTTTGCTTTGCCGTAGCAGAGGAACATTATCAATTTGTGGCGTTACCCTTTGGTAAACACCCCAGGGTGTTTACCAAAGTACTTCCCCCGGTTTTGGCATTGTTGTGCTAACGGGGGATTGCGGTACTGGAGTATCTGGAGATGGTATCGACCTTCGAGGCGGTTCTATTTTCTCAGTTCCATACCAGACCTTTGCAACGATTCTGGTCAAATGGAACAAGGATCCAAAGTCTTAAGTCAATTTGATTCGGTTGAGCTGTGACACCAGAGCTACGCTGTTATGGTGGCTTCACTCTCCAGCACTATGCCAAGGCAAGTCCCTTCTCCCGTTGTTTTGGACGGTGGTAACCACGGATGCCAGCCTGTCAGGCTGGGGCGGGGTGCTGGGGAGGTTCTGTCCCCAGGGAGCCTGGACAGCGGAAGAGTCCAAACTATCGATAAATGTTTTGGCGCTCAGAGCAATAGAGCTTTGTCTGAGCCACTGGACGACCGACTGCAAAATTGTCCGGTTTGGATTCAATTGGTCAACCCCATGGCTGTGGGTAACATCAATCACCAGGGGGGGCACCAAGAGTGTCTTGGCTGGCCAGGGAGGTGGCTGAAATGTTGTCCTGGGCGGAACAGTTTGTCCCAGCCCTCTCTGCTGTGCACATCCCAGGTGTGGTGAACTGGCAAGCGGATTACCTGAGTCGTCAGGTGTTGGATCAAGGGGAGTGGTTCCTGCACCCAAAGGTGTTTCATCTCCAGTGTGTTCAGTGGGGAACTCCCGAGGTGGATCTGTTTTGCTTCTTGCCTCAACAAGAAGGTTCAGAGATTCGTAGCCAGGTCTCAAGATCCTCTGGCCGATGCCGCAGACGCACTGGTGGCTCCTTGGGCTCAGTATCTGCTGATTTATGCCTTTTCTCCGCTGAAACCTCTGCCGAGGCTTCTACGCAGGGTAGCGGTGGAAGGGATCCTGGTCATTCTGGTGGCTCCAGACTGGCCTCGCCGGTCTTAGTACGCAGACACCTAGTAAGGTTGATCGCCGATGCTCCTTGGAGACTTCCTCTTGGGGAAGATCTGCTGTCTCAAGGGCCTATCTTCCATCCTGCTTTAACGGCATGGCTGTTAAAAGCCAGGTGTTGAGGGATAGAGGTCTTTCTGACTCTGTGATTCTTACGCTATTGAAGGCTAGGAAGTTGACTTCCAGGAAGATGTATCATCATACGTTTGAAATCGTACATTTCATGGTGCAAATCGCTGAAGGTGCACCCTCGCTTGTTTTCGGTTGCTAGGGTTTTGGCCTTTCTGTCGAAAGGGGTTGAACAGCGGTTGGCTTTGGGCATTATCAAAGGCCAAGTGTCGGCCTTGGCTATATATTTTCAACACCTGTTGGCTACACATGCATTGATTCTTACCTTCGTTCAGGGGGTGCGCCATAAGGCTCTTACGAGGCGGTCCCCGCTACCTCCGTGGGATCTACATCTGGTATCTGTGCTTCAAAAGCCTCCTTTTGAGAACATTCGGGAGATTCCTCTGCTTTCATTGTCTCAGAATGTTGCCTTTTTGGTGGCTATCACTTCTGCCTGCAGATTGTCGGAATTGGCGGCGCTGTCCTGCTGTTCACCTTATCTGGTGGTCCACAGAGATAAAGTGGTACTCCAACCAAATCAATCTTTTCTCCCTAAGGTGGTTTCTGATTTTCATTTGAATGAAGACATTGTCTTGCCTTGGCTCTGTCCCAAGCCCAAGCATGCCAAGGAAACTATATATAGTTGGTAAAAAGGCGCTGGTGATCTTTTTTATGGTGTTAAATAAAATAATTAAATTATTTTTTCCATACAAAACATAAATAGTGTATATGAAACCAATGTATATAATTTAGTAAAGTGCAAGTGCTATCCTTTACTTTTGCCAGACAATTATTGCAAATTAAATTATCCAAGTGCTTGCTGGTGCATCCACATAATAAATTAATTTATATAACATATAATCTTATTAAATTGTGTCAACAATAAATATATTTGTGCCCACTATTACAGTGCTCAAACAAGTGATAAAAGTGCTAATAAATATTAAATAGTCCAAGGCAATTCATGCAAAAAAAAATGCTGTGTAAGTTTAATTGCTTGGATCTGTAGTGCTCCAGGTGGTGGGGTGTGTCACTCGTTGCCTCTTACCAGATTGAAGCAGGTCGCAAGGACCCCCAACGCCTGTGATCCCTTTATTTAGGTGGATCAGACCTCTAATCGGCTCCTTTTCCAGAAATATCGTGCTCCTTTTCTTTTTTGTGCGTTACTCGTACATAGGGAAGTACAGTCCGCATATATAAAGACATATAAGATAGCCAAAAATAGTGTAATGCTGTTTGTTTTAATAAAATACACAAAAAAATATATAGTTGGCTTCTTACATTTAGTTGTGCCCTCCTGGCACTGGGCAATTGGGCAGTTAGTAGCGTGCGGGTATTAGGATGACACCATCCGAGGATCTGCAGCACCCTCCTGTATCTCCTATTTCCCTGTTCACTTGCGGCGGTCGGCGTGCGTCCCAGCCTGTGCTCCAAATGCCTTCGCTTCCTACTTCCGGGTTTAGCAGAGACCACAATGCATTTCGCTATGCTTGCGTCATCAGGCGGCTGGGGAAACTGCCTTGTATTCTTTGGATGTGGTTCGGGCGATCAGGGTTTACCTGGCGCCTACTGAGTCTTTCAGAAAATCTGATGCTCTTTTTGTGTCTGAGAGACCTCGTAATGGATTGGCTACGTCTGCTGCGATCATTTCCAGGTGGATCAGGCAGACGGTTGTTCAGGCTTATTCGCTGAAGGGTCAGGTTCCTCCTTTCCCAGTAAAGGCACATTCTACTAGAGCGCTGAGTGCCTCTTTGGCTTTCCGCCATAAGGCGCCAGTGATGCAAGTTTGCAAGGCGGCAACTTGGTCGTCTGTGTATACGTTCACAAAGTTGATGAGTTGGCATCTTCGGATGCTTCTTTTGGCCAAAAAGTTTTGTAGGCTGCTGTTTAAAGAGAATCTTTTTTTGTTCTCTTTTGAGGGTGTATGTTTTTTCTAGGTGAGCTCCAGTTCCTGGTTGAGCTCCATATTACTTGGTTGGCTACGTTTAACCATTGGGGAGTTACGTTCTTTGCGTTCTCTTCCCACCCCTCATGAAAATGCTGCTTTGGGACATCCCAATGGTCTAAAGAAGATATGCAGCTGCGTCTGTCGAACGATAGAGAAAACTGGATTTTTGTACTTACCGTAAAATACTTTTCTTTGAAGTTAATCGACCGATGCAGCACCCGTCCCTCTGCTTCTGAGCGTATGAGTTTTTTTGTCTTCTAAACACTGCTTGCAACAAAACTAGAGGCTGTAGCAGTGTGTGTGGGGTTATGCCTGCAGGGACAGCCCCCATAGACGTGGTAAAGCTTTTTCCTGCCTAGTGTCCTATTCCTGATGGGAGGAGCATAACCAATGGTCTAAAGACGATATGGAGCTGCGTCTGTTGATGAACTTCAGAGAAAAGGATTTTACGGTAAGTACAAAAATCCATTTTCTCTTATGTCCAACGACAGTCGCAGCCCCTCACACAGCCTTCACGAGTGGGTAATGGCGGAGCAAGCTAGGCAGTTTTAAATGGTAATAAAAAAACTTTCTACACTTAAGCACACCTCCAGGGGACCATCCCTCAGCCATTATCCTGATCCAGTTACCACTGTCCTTCAGTTTTATGCTTCCTAGGGTCAGAAGTAGGCTAGGTTTCACTGCTGGGACCTAGTGTGTCAGTTTCTTTGTTTTTTTTTCTTAGTGTTTTTTTTCTTTTGAAAATAGCTTTTTTATTTCACTCACTATCGCTAGTTAGTCAGGGAATTCCTGGAGGACTACAAGCGGCAGCAGAGCTGGGCCTCGCACTGGATAATATAGATCCTTATGGAGTCCCAGCCTGCCACCGAGCGTCGCAGGTAATTGGTGTGCCCTGACCTCGCAACTACAGTGCTCTTTGAGATGGGGACGAGCCTGCGGAGTCTTCTTCGCTGGGATGTCTCAACTCTGGAATGCCCGTAAGTTGCTAGCATCCTTCCTGGCTGATGGCACCCTCACTTCGGGTGGGAGGTGTTCCATGTCAGAGGTGGTGCCTGCGTTCTTTGGACTGGTGATTACTACTACCACCTTGTCCCTGGGACTATGTTCTGTGGGGGTGTTCTGTGGGCCCACTCTTAGGGGATGGCAGTTCTAGTGGCTTCTGTGATATCCCCCTCCTGGCCATTTTGATCGGTTCCCTTCCTTCCCTGCCCCTGCTGGGGGGGCTCTGCTGTGCTAACTACTGTGGCTGGGGGGTGTGGGGGGCTTAATGTATCTGGGGGTGCTCTCTGGGGTTCCCTGTGGTAGCCAGCTCATCATGTGTATGTGCTTATTTTGGTGCCGTTCCTGCATTTTGGATGAGGGCAGGCTGTTTGGGCCTCATGTAAGGGCAGCAGCCATTTTAACTCATCATTTTGGCGCCGATCGGGCACCATCTTTGGTATGGGCAACCGCCTAGTAAGGGCGGCAGCCATTTTGCTTATGCTTCCTCCTATTGACTTTCATCAGGCACCATTTGATTGTGGCTCAGGGCGGGCTTAGGCCACTGTGTGTGAGGTCACTTCTTCCTTTCTCTCATCTTCACTGCAGCAGCGTGTGGTGAGTACAGATACTGTGGGGTGATTTTAACTGTTTTCTTGGGCATTTTCTTGTAAAAGCGGTTTCTTTTTGTGGCTATTGCCTTTTTTGAAGGGTCTCCACAGGAGGTGCAGTTTGCGGTGGGGGTCCGCGGGAAGGGCCATTTTTTATTTAAAGGGACAGCGTCCTAAAAATTGTTTCTTACTAAAATGGAGTCCTAGGATAGCAAATTCCCCACAGACCTGGTTGGTGCTTCAGGAACTCCTTAATCCGCAGCAGTGGATGTCCTTATTACCTCCATTAACCGGTTGCCGACCGCCGCAAGTACATATACTGCGGCGGTCAGCCCCGGCCAGGCAAAGTGACGTACCGGTACGTCACTCGCCTGTGAGCCAATAGGGGGCGAGAGCGCGCCGCCGGAAGAGCGCCCCCGCTCGCTCACTCTGATCCCCGTGCGTGTGACCGGCGGACTCTATGTCCGCCGGTCACTCGCGATCGTCAGTTACAGAGGGAGAAAGGCAGGCGGCTAGTGTAAACAAAGCCGCCTGTCACTCTCCCTTGTGTAACAGCAGAGATCTACGGTCCTACATAGCAGGACCGTATGATCTCTGCTGTTACATGAACAGCCACATCCCTGCACAGTTAGAAGCACGCCCCTAGGGAAACACTTAACTCCTCCTCCAATAAAGTTAACCCCTTCCCTGCCAGTGTCATTTTTACAGCAACAGTCCATATGTATAGCACTAATTACTGTAGTAATGTCACTGGTGTCCCCAAAAGTGTCAAAAATGTCAGTCAAGGGTCCAATCTGTCCGCCGCAATGTCGCAGTCCCGCAAAAAAAAAAAAAAAAACGCAGATCGCCGCCATTACTCGTTAAAAAAAAAAAAGACAAAAATCCCTTAGTAAACGCAATAACTTTTGTGCAAACCAATCAAAATATGCTTTTTTTTTTTTTTACCAAACATATGAAGCAGAAAACAAATTGGCTTAAAATGTTAAAAAAAATTGGGGGTAATTTCATATAAAAAAATGTGAAAAATATTGTATTTTTGCAAAATTGTTGCTCTTTTTTTGTTTATAGCGCGTGATCAAAAAATCGCACAGGTGATCAAATACCACCAAAAGAAAGCTCTGTTTGTGGGAAAAAAAGGAAGTCAATTTCATTTGGGTACAGCGTCGCACGACCGCGTAATTGTCCGTTAAAATCACACAGTGCAGAATCGCAAAATACCCCCTGGTCAGGAAGGGGGTAAAATCTTCCGGGGCTTAAGTGGTTAATGAGACTTTAAATCTTGACAATGAGCCCTCTCAGTCAAGTAAGCGGGCTGCTTTCGGGTTCCACAAAGCAAGTTCCCCTGCCCCGAGGAGTTTCACGAAATAGTGAACGACCAGTGGTGTTGCATCAAACATATGCTGGGGGTGCCTAAGCGGTTCAACTACTGTTATCCCTTTGCAGATCCTGTAGACAAGCATTGGACGGTGTCGCCTAAGGTGGACCACACTGTTTTCTAGGTTAACTAAATCCACCTTGATGCCTGTGGAGGACTCCCTGGTGTTTAAGGATCAGACAGATAGGTATGTGGAGACACTTTCCCGCCACATGTACTTGGTGACGAGCTCCCTGGTCAAACCTGTGTTTGCTTCGGTGATGGTCTCTCAGGCTGTCACAGAATGGTCCAAGGTGCTTCGGCGCACCCTGGTGGCGGAATCTGCCTCTCCGACTGCACTTGACATGGTGGATCAAGTGAACCAGGCCGTAATGTACCTGTGTGATGCGGCCTTGGACAAAGCTCCCTTGGTCGCACGGCTGTCTGCAGTCGGGTCGCGGTCCGCTGCATTATTTTGCTGAAAAGCTGGGTCGGCTGACCACGCCTCCAAAAAGACTGATGTCCCTTATGTGGGGAGTTGTCTTTTTGGGGACACTCTGGATGAGTTGATCAAGGGGCTTACGGGGGGTAAGAGTACCCTTTTGCCCCCAGCCTCGAAGGGAAAATATACCCGCGCTAGATGGGGCCCTTCTTTTATAGCTTATCGTAGGTCCTTTCGTGCCTTCGGGGCACACGATAAAGGAAAATCCTTCAAGACCTCAGGTGGTCACTAGAAGCCGTGGTTGGGTAAGCCAAAGCCGGTCAGGCGGCCCAGTCCACCTCTTCCTGAAGGGATGCCCTCACCCCTTTCAGGGGTGGGGGGACTTCTGCTTTGTTTTCAGGAACCCTGGTTGTCCAGAGTTCAGGACAGGTGGGTTCACAAACTGATTCGTTCAGGGTACAAGATCGAGTTTCGATCTCGCCTCGCAGACAGGTTCTTTCCATCAAATCTCCATCTGACTCCTGATCGTTTCAGAGATCTCATGGGGGCGGTACAAGATCTTCTCGCCCAAGGAGTCATTGTGCCAGTGCCTTCACGGGACAGGTTTTGCGGTTTTTATTCCAACCTGTTCTTTGTGCAGGGTCTCTGAACCTCTTTGTGTGAGGGTACCGAAGTTCCGGATGGAATCCATCAGGTCGGTGGTGGCGTCATTGAGTCCAGGGGACTTCCTGGCACCCATCGACTTGAAGGATGCGTATCTGCACATCCCTATCTGCGAGGGTCATCAGAGGTATCTCCGCTTTGCGGTGGCAGAGGATAATTATCAGTTGCCCTTCGGTCTCGCTTCGGCTCCCAGGGTATTCACCAAGGTTTTGGCTCCAGTGCTGGCCTTGCTGTGTTTAAAGGAGATTGCGGTCCTCCGTTATCTGGACGACCTCCTGTTAAGGTCTTGCTCGTGTGCAACTTTGACGGGCGATCTGTCGGTCACAGTTCAGATGCTCCAGGAGTTCGGGTGGACCATCAACTTTCAGAAGTCGGCTCTGACTCCTTCGGTTTGCCTCCCGTACCTGGGGATGGTCCTGGACTCCACTCAGGCGAAAGTCTTTCCCCTGGAGGACAAACTCCGGACCCTGCGGGACGGGATCAGGTCCCTCATGGATAACGATCTCTCCTCTCTACGGGCCTGTATGCGGTCCCTGGGTCTGATGGTTTTGGCTTTCTAAGCCATCCCATTTGCTCAATTTCACACGAGAACTCTACAAGCAGAGATCCTTGCCAGGTGGGACAGGAGGATTTTTCTGAGCCACCTCGCAAGATCGGATCTTTTGTGGTGGCTCCTGTCACCAACTTTGACACACCACGGGCTGGGGTGGAGTTCTGGGCACACTTTGTGCCCAGGGGACGTGGTCGGCAAAGAAGGCCTCCTTACCGATAAACGTTTTGGAGCTCCGAGCAATCAAACTGCCTGTTCCGTTGGTCAACTCTGCTTCAGGGTTGCCCGGTTCGGGTACAGATGGACAACGCCATGGCGGTGGCTTACAGTAATCACCAAGGGGGCACCAAGAGTGCCCAGGCGGCCAAGGAAGTGGGCGAGATCCTATCTTGGGCTGAGACGCACGTTGCTGCGATTTTGGCCGTTCACATTCCAGGTCTGGAGAACTGGCAGGCGGACTAGGAGTCGCCGGACCAGGGAGAACGGTCCCTGCATCCGGAGGTGTTTCACCTCCTGTGTGCCAGGTGGGGGTCTCCGGACGTGAACCTGTTCGCGTCCTGTCTCAACAAAAAGGTGGGAAGGACTCGCAATCCTCTGGCGGACGCCACGGACGCGTTAGTGATGCCTTGGCACTGGTATCGGCTGATTTATGCCTTCCCTCCGATTCAACTGTTATCCAGGTTCCTCCACAGGTTGGTGTCGGAACGGATGCAGGTCATTCTGGTATCCCCAGACTGGCCGCGTTGGTCTTGGTACGCAGACATCGTGCAGCTGGTCCTCGAGCCTCCCTGGCGGCTTCCGCTGAGAGACGATCTTCTGTCTCAAGGGCTGATTTTCCATCCTGCTTTACAGTCTCTGGCTTTGACGGCGTGGCTGTTAAAAGCCAAGTCTTGAGAGACAAGGGTCTCCCGAATGCTGTCATTCCTACCTTATTGAAGGCTCGGAAAGCTACCTCTAGAAAAATTTATCATCGCACCTGGAAGGCGTATATTGCCTGGGTCGAGTCGCAAAGGGTTTCATCCCCGCTCCTTTTCGGTGGCGAGGATTTTGGCCTTCCTGCAGGAAGGTGTGGATCAGCGTTTGGCGCTGACCACGATAAAAGGTCGGTTGTCTGCCTTAGCTATTCTGTTCCAGCGCCCCTTGATGACTAATTCCTTGATCCGCACCTTTATTCAAGGGGTACGGCATCTGGCTCCCCCCAAGAAAGGCTCCTTTGCCTCCCTGGGACCTGAATTTGGTGTTATCTGTTTTACAACAGCCTCCCTGGTAGCTATCACATCTGCTTGCAGGGTGTTTGAGTTGGCGGCTCTATCTTGCCCATTTGCCTTATCTGGTAGGTCATAGGGATAAAGTGGTCCTGTGACCCAATCAGTCTTTACTCCCCAAGATGGTGTAGACTTCCCACCGCAATAAAGATATTGTGTTGCCTTCGCTTTGTGCGAAGCCCAGACATCCCAAGGAATTTGCCTTGTATTCTTTGGATGTGGTCCGGGCGGTCAGGGTTTACCTGTCTGCCACGGAGTGAGTCTTTTAGAAAGTCTGATTCTGTTTGTCATTCCTGAGGGACCTCGTAAGGGTTCAGCTGCGTCCGCGGCAACCATTTCTAAATGGATCAGACAGACGATTGTTGAGGCCTATTCAATCAAGGGTCAGGTTCCTCCTTTCCCTGTAAAGGCACATTCTACTAGAGCTGTCAGTGCTTCTTGGGCATTTTGCCATCAGGCTTCTGTGGCTCAGGTGACCTGGTCGTCTGTGCACTGTACACTTTCACAAAATTCTACAAAATTGATGTGATGGCATCCTCGGAGGCTCCCTTTGGCCGCAAGGTTTTGAGTGTGGCGGTTGTTTGAAGAGACGTGTTTTTTTTTTTCTGTCTCTTCCTGGGGTATTTTTTTCTTCTGGGTTAGCTCCTGTTTGATCTTTGTTGCCCTGTTGGCTCAGTTGTTTTTTTATGGCCTGGTTGATAAGTTGCCTTTTCGGTAGGTTGCGTCTTCCCACACCTGCACTGCTTTGGGACGTCCCACTCGTGAAGGTTGTATGAGGGGCTGCTTCTAGTAGTAAAGCAAATCTCCTGCGCTCAAGTAGAATCTGACGGAGTAGAGAGAGGTGAACTTCAAACTCAAGTGTTAAGCTACTGGTCTTGCTGCCCCCTCAGGATCAAGGGTATCCAGAACCAACTGGGAGAAAAGACAAAAAAAAGAAAAGAGGGCACACCGACTTAGTGCATTACCACTAAAACCATTTATTAAAATATTAAAAAATGTACAGAATACTCACAAAACTGGTGTGATAATACACACATCAACATAGCATGTACAATCTTCAAGGTAGCCAAGGTCCCAAATGTAGCAAATAGGCATGCAGATGGTCGCATGGGGCTGCTGTGGCTGGGCTGACGCAATTCAGGGGCGAACCCCCTTCCTCAGAGCCAGAAAAATGCTGCTGAGTCACACTCTGGACGGCCAAAGGATAAATGGGAGCTGGCCACACCTCTTCCTGCTCCGCCCCAACCCCAGGAGTGGGGCAGGGGAGAGGGGGGGAGGGAAAATGGAAAGGGTAGAATAGGAAGGAGGGGGAGGGGGGGGAGAGGAGGGAGGTGGAGGTACATACCCTTTCCATTTTCCCTCCCCCCCCCCCTCCCTTTTGTGCCTATTGTGAGTATTCTGTACATTTTTTAATAAATGGTTTTAGTGGTGATGCACTAGGTCGGTGCGCCCTCTTTTCTTTTTTTGTCTTTTCTCCCTGAGGGGCTGCTTCTGTCAGAGGACGTAAGAGAAAATAGTTTGTAAGAACTTACCCTAAAACTCTTCTCTGAGTCCTTCGACAGTCGCAGCCTTCCGGTACTGCTTGCTACAAAACTGAAGGACAGTGGTAACTGGATCAGGATAATGGCTGGGGGACGGCCCCCTGGAGGTGTGCTTAAGTGTAGAAAGTTTTTTTTATTACCATTTAAAACTGCCTAGCTTGCTCCTGAAGAGGGCGCCATTACCCACTCGTGAAGGCTGTATGAAGAGTTTTACGGTAAGTTCTTAAAACTTTTTTTTCTCTTCCCTGCAAAGTAAATGCGTAATGTGCTAGTAGTATGCATTGCATACTAGCACGTTATATGACACCTGCAAACGAAGCCCACGTTGTCCCTGCTGGCAGCTGCATCCGTCTTCGCCTTCCGGATCTACAGACTCCTCCTGAATTACTGGCCAGAGCCACGGTCACGGCACAGGGCTCTGACGAAATGGCCACGGGCAGCTGTTGCTTCAGATCGCATGCGCCGATGACGTTATCGGCTACATGCAGTGTAAATGACTCCTAAACGGTGCAAGTTTAGGAGATATTTACAGTACCTATACGTAAGCCTTACGTATAGGTACAAGTTAAAAAAGTGGGTTTACATCCACTTTCAAAGAGGCTGAGCTACCGCTACTTGCCTCACCCTAAGGCAATGTACTATAAAACATAACCAAGGACTTGTTCTGCTTGCATGATAAACTACGTTTTCTTTTTAATAAGAGGAATAGTGATATATTCTTGGTTGCCTTTATAAGCATAGCTACCAGCTGAATTGGTTTAATCCTCAGGGTATGTTCACTGGTCAACTGGTGTGTGCGGTCTGGTCAAGATACGTACATTGATGATATATCCATGCGTTGCCTTTTTTTTTTTTTTTTAAGGATTGCCTCGCACTCTGCTGAAAAAAATACCGCACCACAGTGATGTGAACCAGGCAGATAGTGACGAGGCATTTTGTACTGCACTGGTATAGCCACCCAATGCAGTCCCACTTCATGTTGTGTGAATATACCCTCAATCCTCTAAACACCGCTTTCACTCTGCCATTGTCAGTCCTTGGTCACAGCAGTAAATGCACTACTTGAATTAGCAGGAAAGACGCTGTGCTTCCAACAGCACTCCAAGCAAGATGACTAGATGGAGCCTTTGGTTTGCTTGCCACTGGACAAGCAACTTTGGAACATTAGGACTCTTCAACTGACGGCTTATGTTTTTCACCTGCTCCTCTTCTGTTGGTACTGTAAAGTTTTTCCCTCCCCTGATTGTAAAGTAGAAGGGACAACTTTCTGTTGGTTATTGGACATCTGTTTTGGGCAACATTTACCATGAATTAAAATCATGAGTCAATTTTTCAGTTACTCATTGACTAGTGTATGTGTTACTAGCAGGTTGCTTATTGGTCAAATAAGGATTGGGCCTTGATACACGGCATACAAACATTAAGGGCTCTTTCACACGGTCCGCCTCCGTAGGCGGATCCGTGCTGCTCAGCGGGGATCGATCCGCGATCCCCGCTGAGCCGGCGGATGACAGCTCCGTCTCCGCTTGCAGTGCGGAGAGGGAGGTGTCACAGCCCCCACTGCTCTCTATGGGGGATCAGATGAGAGCGGACCGCCTGTCCGCTCTCATCCGATCCAATACCTGAACGGATGGAAAAATAGGGTTTCCATCCGTCCCAGATTTCACGGACAGGATCGGATACGGGTGTCAGCGGAGGTGTCTCCGCTGACACCCGCTGCCCCATAGAGCTGCATGGAGGATCCGATCAGATCCGCCTAAAAAACTGACAGGCGGATCTGATCGGACCGCCCGTGTGAAAGAGCCCTAAGAACTTTATTTTAAAGCGGAACTAAACTCAATCAAAAGTAACTATTTTTAATGCGTATGCTGCTAGTATTAGTTAACAGATATGAAAGTATATTTACTTGTTTTAAACTTTTACATCACTGGGTTTCTGGCCTAGTCCGAAATGTCATACATTCCAGGTGAGACAGGTGCAGGTCCAGTCAGTGGTCTGAGCAATATCCAAGTTCAAGAAAAGTAGTGACTGCACTCCAGAATTAAGGTATAATATGTATAACTTTGTGTAAAAAAAAAATCTCTTGACGATACCATGGACAAACAGGAACATGAAAAAAAAAAAAGACGTATTTCACAAACTAAATTCATTTACTCATAACTCAAATGACAACACTAAGTCCCGGCTCACACTGCCACGACTGGTCAGCCTGACAAGTCGCGGTCCATTCTGTGCTACGGGAACTGTTCTAATAGGAGCGACTCAAGTCGCTCCGACTTAGAAAATAGTTCCTGTACTACTTCGGGGTGACATCGGAGCGACTTGCGCCGAAGTCGCAGTGCACGCGACCTCACAGGTCGCCCCTGAAGTCGGATCGCATAGTGTGAACCGACACTAAGTGTGTTTCTTAAAAAAGAAAGAACAGCTGAATACAATGTGTACAAAATTGTATCAACAAGTTCTGCTATAGTAAAGGCGGATTACTATGTCCACTAGAAAACCTAGTTTAACCTGTTGCCTAGTGCTCGCTGCAGATTTACTGAGGCTGGCTGGCTCGGCTGCGCGAACCGATGTAGACCTACGTCGGTCGCGCGCCCTCTATCACCGCGATGGTCTGATTCGGTTCTGAACCGATCAGTCATCGGGTCCAGGCCAATGATTTTTGGCCTGTACCTGGTGATCGGTCCTGACCAATGGCAAACCATTCTGTACCTGTGTTTTGTAAACACAGGCACAGGAAGTGATGCTCTCTTCCCTCATGGAGCCCTTTTCAGTTTCAGCTTGAGAGAAGAAAGCATCCAACGGAGTACAAAATAAGCACACTGACACCAGTACACACAGGCACACATTTAACCCCTTGATCACCCCCCAGTTAACCCTTCCACTCCCTGCCATAGTGCCACTATATACAGTATATAGCTTTTTTTTTTTTTTTACTGATTACTGTAATAGTGTCACTTGTGACTTCAGTTAGTGTGAGAGACCGTTAGTTTCTGTCCCAAATAGGTTTAGGGTAACTGCCACCCCCATAAAGATTTAACTTCCTAATCACCCCCAGTTAACCCCTTAATTACACTGTCACAGTGTTACTTTTATAGTGTATAGATCTTTTTCTGATCACTCTATTGGTGTCACAGGTGACATCAGTTAGCATTAATGCGAGTTAGCGTCAATCTAGGACAGCGTCAGATCCCCGCCGCATATTTAGTAATATAATGTAACCCTTTGATTGCCAATGACACACACATTAAACACCACCTTTACTAGTATAGTGTATGAACGGATCAATATCTTTGATCTGATCACAACTATACTAGCGTCCCCCCGCAAAACGTTTAGCCCATCTGTCCATCCCAAAAGTGCAGTAATCAACAGATTACCGTCACTTCCACAACACAATTGCAGCGTTAGCAGTCAGGCCTGATCTCTGCTAGCACTAGAAGTTTTTTTTTCGTAGCGATTCAAACAGTCCTCGACAACCAGGTGCTTTTTTTACCTGTGAGTCACACTAGGTACCTGTATATTTATTGGCCAAAATGTCAAACGAAAGGTACACTAGTGAAGAGGCCTACAGGATACTGAGCATGACAGATGAGAGCGATGGGGAAGACTCACTGTCAGATTCAGGCTCAGTATACAAACCTGTAGACAGCAGCGGCACCTTGACAGATTGTTCTGACTATGGCGTAATGATCCCTGCTAAGGTCAGGCGTACCTGACACTGTTCTTCTGTTACTGAGGCGCAGAAATCGTAGGGTTCTCGAATGCAGCAGAGTGTCGTTACTAGCGCCGCACAACCTTCTGGTGACCTGGCAAGCACCAGCGGCCTAGTACATTTTGGTCATAGTCAAACCAGCACTGCAGTAACACTTGCTGGTGCGGTGGCTAGCACAAGTAGTGTCCCACAGTCACCAAGAATTCAAAAACCGGTCCATAGTTTCCTTCCTTAACCACTTGCCGACTGCCTAACGCCGATCTACGTCGGCAGTCAGCACCTCACAGGCAAAGTGACGTAGGGCTACGTCACTAGCTTGTGAGGGTCTAGGGAGCGAGCGCGCGCCCCCGGAGGCGCGCTCCCGCGTGGTCACGGACCCCCCCCCCCCGCGCGTGTGACCAGCGGACCCGATGTCCGCCGGTCACTCGGCGATCGGCGGGGGAGAGGGAGAATGTCAGGCAGCTTGTGTAAACAAGCTGCCTGTCATTCTCCTCGCTGTAAAGACACTGATAAAACGGATCTAGTATGTAGATCCGTTGATCAGTGTCCTTACAGCTCAAGCCACAGCCAATCACAGTAGAAAGCACGCCCCTAGGGATACACACAGCCCCTCCCTTCCAAATAAAGTTAACCCCTTCACAACCAGTGTATTTTTACAGTAACAGTGCATATGTATAGCACTGATTACTGTAGAAATGTCACTGGTAACCCCAAAAGTGTCACAAATGTCAGTCAAGGGTCCGATCTGTCCGCCCCAATGTCGCAGTACCGCAAAAAAAATCGCAGATCGCCGCCATTATGCGTTAAAAAAAAAACAACAAAAATGACAAAAATCTTTCCCTTTGTTAGTAAACGCGATAACTTTTGCGCAAACCAATCAAAATACGCTTTTTGCGATTTTTTTTTTTTACCAAACATATGTAGCATAAAACAAATTGGCCGAAAATTTTAAAAAATTTTGATTTTTACTTTTTTTTGGGGGGGAATTTCATATAAAAAAATGTGAAAAATATTGTTATTTTTGCAAAATTGACGCTCTTTTTTTGTTTATAGCGCGTGATCAAAAAAATCGCACAGGTGATCAAATACCACCAAAAGAAAGCTCTGTTTGTGGGAAAAAAAGGACGTCAAATTCGTTTAGGTACAGCGTCGCACGACCGCGCAATTGTCCGTTAAAGTCACGCAGTGCCGAATCGCAAAATACCCCCTGGTCAGGAAGGGGGTAAAATCTTCCGGGGCTTAAGTGGTTAAGCGCTGGCAAATCCTATTTGGGAGCCCACCACTTCTGCAGCGCCTGTACTCCCCCCCCCCCCCCCCCCCATTCACTGGCCAACCCGTAATTCAGGTGGAAACAGCCAATTTTACTTCCCTTGAATTATACGAGTGTTTTCTTCATGGAAGGTCTGTACACACCTATTGTGGACCAAACCAATTTATATGCTGATCAAGTATTCACCACATATCCAGATTTGACCCTTGCCAGAGAATTTGCATTGGAACGTATTACTGTTTCCGAATTTAAAACCTTTCTGGCCCTGAGCTCTCCTCATGGGCATTACAAAAAAAAGTGAGTTGCGGTCATATTGGGCCACTGGCCCAATTCCCCATATGCTTGTGTTCTCTGCTGCCATGGCCAGGACGAGAAACGAGCAAATCCTGCGGTTAATGCACTTCAGTGTAGATTCCCAACTTAGACGGGGGGAGAGAGCCTGCTTGAAGTCTAACAGATTGCATGCAGTGATGTGGAGGGACACAATGTTTTTTGTTCCGTCCCCTATTCACGCAGATACCACAGTCCAAATTGCAACAGCAACTGGTGTTGAGAAGCCCCTCTGTGTCCACGAATACAACCTTAACATGGGAGGGATGGATGTCAACGACCAGATGATGGTGCCGTACTTAATTGCCGTAAGGCAAGACCCTGGTACAAAGAAGTGTCTGTATACTTTTCTCTGTCGCTCATTGACAGACGCAGTCCTCTGATTCATATCAAATTGGGTTATACTGCCCTCTACAGGAGTAGGACACTAGGCAGACGAAAACGTTCTGGCCCCACCTTAGGGGCAGTCCCAGAGGGTATATCCTCTCTCTCTGCGCTACAGAATGTTAGTTTTTTTCTGTCTAGTCAGGAGTAAGGACCCAAGTTCCTTGCTGGGATCTTTTGGTCCTGGCAAGATTTTTTTAGATAAATCCTTTTTTAGTTAGCTTTTTTCTCCAGTTTCCTGTGAGATCTTCAAGCAAATTATGCCGGATCTGGGCGACGGGCTGGATGTTGAGATCCAGTGGTCACCCCAGCCGGCTTTCGAACGCGCGCAGGCCTTAGCTCCGCGCTGGGTCGGCCTGCGACATAGTCCCGCTGGACGGGGACTGGCCTTGCGAGTGAAACATCTCGCTAGGACGCCTACGACCAGTCGGAATCTGAGTCATGGCGTCCGCATTGGTCGACAGCCCCCCACCTCGGTGGAGAGGGGTTCTGTTAAGAGGGGGTGCCCGTCGGTTCCGGTATGGTGAGTAGATGTTCCCCCTTTCCCCCTGTCGGGTTTTTGGGATACGGGCCCCTCTGTGGATGGTCGGACCCTTTGATCCTAAGGTTCCCCCTCTGTCCTATGACATGTTCACAGATCCTCCTTTTGAGAGTGTGATTTGGTGAATAGGAGTTACACTCCAGCAGGCTTGGGAGCCTTGGTTTGGGAGCTGACGCTCCAGGAGGCTTGGTTTGGGAGCTGACGCTCCAGGAGGCTTGGTTTGGGAGCTGACGCTCCATGAGGCTTGGTTTGGGAGCTGACGCTCCATGAGGCTTGGTTTGGGAGCTGACACTCCAGGAGGCTGGGTTCGGGAGCTGACTAATTAGATAAGAAAGTACTGGCATGTAGGTAAAAGGTTAAGCACCTACCCTATGCAGAGTGATGCAGCACAGGGGCTACCGCCATCCTCCCGCAGGCTGCACTTGTCAGGCCGCCGCCAGCCTTCCATAGCCGTCCGCAGGCCGCCGCCAATCCTCCGGTAGAAGCCACACAAGATCGGCAGGCCGCCGCCATCTTGCTGCAGGCCGCACGGATCCCGCAGGCCCATAGGCCGCATTGGAACCGCCATTGTTTACACAGGCCGCCCGCAGGTCACGCAGGCCGCCATTTTGCCGTAGCCTGTTGTCTCCTGCATGGGGGCGGCCATGTTTGATGTACCCAGCTACCTCGAGGAGTAGCACTGGGAGCGCCGGAAGGCATGTATAGGGGGCGGAGCCACTTCCTTTACCCGGGAAAGCTATCACAGGACTTCCTGGTCTGCTTAGGACAGCGCTGGGAGCAGTTTGGTAGAAGCTTCTCTGCATCAGGTGGTGAGCCCTTGGGGTCTCTCTCTGTGGGGGTCCAAAGCAGGTACGCTGAGGGGCGCAATTGCGCTGGGGGATTACACATTAAAAAAAAAAAAAAGAAGAAAATATTTTTATTTTTCGTTTGCAAATTTTTTTCTGGCAAAGTGTCCGGGATTAGCAGGGACCCTGCCACACATGTATCCCCATCTGATCCCCTCGAGGTGGCTGCAGGACCCTCCAGTTCCCCACTTTCAATTGATGCATTATCAGCGGTTTTGGAGTCTTTTGTATCCCGGGTGGAGGTGGCCTGTCTGGAACGGGGCGCAAGGAAGCGACCCCCGCCTACCCCTATTTCATCTGAAACTTCAGATTCTGAGCTTGTCGCTGCAGCTGCAGGTCCCTCATCTGGGACTTGTGTTTCGGGTACTGTCTCCTCAGACAGTGAGGAGGACGTTTCAGCATCCGCCATAGCTCAAGAAGAAGCATTGGTGAATGCACTAATTGTTTCTGTCCGGGAAACCTTAAGACTTGAGGTTACACCGGCGGAAGTAGCTGAGACTGAGATTCCTTTTGGTACTAATAGACCTACTAAGATGGCGAGGGTGTTTCCCTTGCCCAAATGTTTTGGTAATATATTAAAGAGGAATGGGGTCGTCCGAAACGAACCCCTGGTATTTCCAAACGCATTATTAGGCGTTATCCGTTTGAGGAATCCCTCCTCAAGAAATGGACAGTACCACCTGTGGTGGATCCATCAATTTCCAGATTAAATAAAGCTACTGTTATCCCATTGGAGGACGCTCCGTCCTTTAGGGATCCGGTGGATCGTAAGGTGGAAGCCGTGTCTCGCTCCATCTTTTCCCTGATTGGGTCAGCTTTTAGGCCAGTGATTGCAATTGGTTTGGTTTCGCAAACATTGACGGAATGGACCAAGTTGTTACGCCGGGACTTAGAGGGGAGAAGCATCCCCCCGGCAGTATCAGACCTGCTGGAGCAGATGATACAAGGGTTACAATTTGTCTGTGACGCTGCTCTGGACGCCACTCCATTGTTGGGGCGGGCTTCGATTTCAGCAGTGGTCCTCAGGCGTGTGCTGTGGTTGAAGTGCTGGTCGGCGGACCAAGGTTCCAAAAAGACTTTCTCTTACGTCCTCCGACAGTCGCCGCCTCTTCATATTCGTCACATATGGGGTATTAGACTTTTCTCCGAAGGAGTAGCTAGGCAACAGAATATGTTAACATTAAAGCTTTTAACATATCCCACCCTCAAGGGGTGGTCCCCTCAGTCAATACCCTCCTACTTCCTGCAACCATATCTCAGTTTCAATGTCTAGCTTGTCAGGAGTGGCTGGCTCTCTCTGTGCTGGGGCTTTGTGCCCCAGACTCTTTCTTGTTTTTTGATTTTTTGTTTGAGTTTTCTCTCTACCTTTACTTAGCTGTTCTTTTTGTCAGCGTTAGTTCTTCGGATGAAGAGGATCATGCGGGCTGGGTCTCGGGCTGATCCCCCTGGTCGCAGGTCGTGGGTCAGTGGCTTCCCAGCCTGCCATCGAGCGTTCAGCCAGGTAACGCTCCTGGCACAGTGAACGACCCATCCCTGTTCGGTGCAGGGATGATTGGTGAGGTGGCTACCTCACTGGACGCTGTGCGGTTTCTTAACCCCCATTCTGCGCATCTTGTATGCGACTCTCCCTGCCTCATGTGCAGCGGCTTGTTCGCCTGTGCGGGTCCCCCACGCCATTGTGAGGTAAGTGTATCTATGTGGGGACCTGTCTGTCTGGGGGGGTGTCAGTCTGGGACTGTGTAACCTGCCTCTGTTCACACTGTTTGTCTCCCTATCACTTGGCTGCATGCTGTGGGCTGCAAGGGGGGGGGGGAGCTGTGTGACACTGTGTGTGTCAGCCTTGTCAGTGTGAGAAGCTGTGTGCTGTGGGGCATGTTTTGGGCATGTTTGGGCACTATACAGCGATCGCTGTGGCGATCTGACATGTTTTTTTATACATGGATGACGTGTGCTTTACTGTACTGTGGAGCGGCGGTTTCGGCGCCAAACGGCGCCATTTTGCCTACACTCGCTCCGGCCGCATGTTCTACATGCATGGCGGCCATTTTCTTGTAGCCTCCCATAGGCTTTCATAGAGCGCCCTGGCAGCATCACTTCCTCTTCTCCAGGAACACCGATCGAGGCAGCGGCGAGGGTCTCCTCAGGTTATATCCTTCTTATCCATTGCCTGTGTCAGTTTTATTGTCCCTGTGGGGGTCTCATTGTGCTTGTGTGTGGTGCGGTGGGCTGCGCTCGCCGCGCTTGTTAAAGGGGCAGTTAACCCTTTATTATCCGGCATTTGTAATAGGGGCAATGGATTCTCAGGAGGGCAAATTTCCTACCGCCTTGGTGGAAAGCCAGGGGACCGCTGTTTCCCCCCCAGGGGGGGATTTAGCCACTATTGTGGCTGGCCTTGCTGCTCAGGTGCAGATGCTGGTGGCTGCTCAATCTACTAAAAGACCCAGAGTTTCTCTTTCCTCTGATTCTGAGGGTGAAGGTGATGGGGCTGTTATGGCGGGGGCCTCCTTATCGGGGTCCCGCTCCTCCCTGGATCTAGTGGGGTCCGAGGTGGAGGCTGAAGTTGAAGGGGTTGATAATTCTCCCCCTGGCTCGCCTGAAGAGCTTGCAATCATGGATGAATTGATTGCTTCCATAAAACAAACGCTGCGTTTGCAGGATGAAGTGTGTCCCCCCGCTCACGCAATTGCGGTTTTAAACAAATCCACTGCGATTCCTGCAGAGGATTCCCCTGTGTTCCGTGATGCCACGGATAGGAGATTGGAGTCTCTTGCCCGTCATACTTATTCTGTTACGGGTTCTATGCTTAAGGCTCTGTTTGCCTCTCTCATGGCGGCCCAGGCGGTCGCAAGTTGGACGCAGATGCTTAGGCGCGTCTTAGTGGCCGATTCGGCCTCGCCGGCGACCCTGGATATGGTGGATCAAATCCACCAGGGTGTCATGTATCTGTGTGATGCGGACTTGGACCTAGTCCCGTTGGCTGCACGTGTGCACAGCGTGGCGGTGTTGTCTCGCCGCCTGGTTTGGTTGAAATGTTGGTCGGTGGACCAATCTTCACGTAAGACCTTAGCCAATCTGCCTTATGATGGGTCTCGCCTTTTTGGGGAGTCCTTGGATGTGTTGATTAAGGGGATCACCGGAGGTAAGAGCACTCTCTTGCCCCATTTCCCCAAGGCTAAGGGGGCTTCTGGGAAGAAGCATGCTAATTTTCGGCCCCCTCAGGGGTCCTTTCGTGCCTTTCGGTCGCACTACAAGGGCAAACCGTTCAAAGGTCAAGGCTCTCAGAAGAAGCCCTGGTCTGGTAAACAGAAGTCCGGTCAATCCGGATCCGCAGCCCATAACAGTGCGGCCTGAAGGGGCGCCCTCACCCAGTTTTGGGGTGGGGGGACGCTTGCTCGGTTTTCTTCAGCCCTGGTTGGCCCGCGTGCGGGACAGATGGGTTCAGGAGATCGTTCGATCTGGTTACAAGATCGAGTTTCTCTCTCGGCCGGAGAGCAGATTTTTTCCCTCAAATCTTCAACTGTCTCCAGAGCGTTTACGGGACCTGCACCTGGCGGTGCGGGACCTGAGGGCTCAGGGAGTGGTAGTTCCGGTGCCTCATCGGGACAGATTTCGGGGGTTTTATTCCAATCTGTTCACCGTGCCCAGAAAGGAGGGCAAGGTTCGTCCAATTCTGGACTTGAAGGCTCTGAACCGCTCTGTGCGGGTTCGCAAGTTCCGCATGGAATCCCTGCGGTCGGTGGTGGCTGCCCTGGTTCCGGGGGAATTCATGGCCTCCATCAATTTGAAGGATGCGTATCTTCACATCCCCATTTTCGAGGGTCACCAGAGGTACCTTCGATTTGCCATTGCGGAGGATCACTACCAGTTCGTGGCGTTGCCTTTTGGCCTTGCCTCGGCTCCGCGGGTCTTCACCAAGGTGCTTGCACCGGTTCTGGCATTATTGAGGGCCCAGGGCATTTCTGTCCTGGGGTATCTGGACGACATTCTGGTTCGGTCTGCGACCAGCCAGGGTCTGGAGATGGACCTGTCTGTCACGATGCAAACTCTGCAGGAGTTTGGTTGGACGATAAATTTTCCAAAGTCGACACTGAGTCCGTCGGTTCGCCTTCCCTACCTGGGAATGATTCTGGACTCGGTGCAGGCGAAGGTCTTCCTGCCGGAAGAAAAACTCAGAACTCTTCAGGAGGAAGTCAGGTCCCTCAGGGACGTTCCGCACTCGTCTCTGCGGACGTGCATGAGATGTCTGGGATTGATGGTCTCGGCCTTCGAGGCGATTCCCTTCGCCCAGTTTCACACGCGGGGTCTCCACTCACTCGATGGGCGACCTCAATCTCTGGATCTTCGAATCTCGTTGAGTCATCGCACCAGAAGAGACCTTCTGTGGTGGCTCCAGTCCCCGATGGTGTCCGGGGGCAAGTCGTTTCGTCCTATCTCGTGGACGGTAATCACCACGGATGCCAGCCTGTCGGGCTGGGGTGGTGTTCTGGGCGTTCTGTCCGCCCAGGGGACTGGGTCGGAGGGGGAGTCCTCCCTTCCGATCAACATTCTGGAATTGCGTGCGATAAATCTGTCTTCATCGCTGGACGGACCGGCTGCAGGGCTGCCCGGTTCGGGTGCAGACGGACAATGCCACGGCGGTGGCCTACATCAACCACCAAGGGGGCACCAGGAGTGCCCGAGCGGCTCGAGAAGTGGCCGACATTCTGTCTTGGGCCGAGACTCATGTCCCGGCGGTTCACATTCCGGGGTGGAGAACTGGCAGGCGGACTATCTGAGTCGCCAGACCCTGGATCAGGGGGAATGGTCTCTCCACCCGGCTGTCTTCCAGATGTTGTGCGCGAAGTGGGGTCTTCCAGATGTGGACCTGTTCGTGTCTCGTCTCAACAACAAGGTGAGAAGGTTCGTGGCAAGGACGCGCGACCCTCGGGCAGACGCGTCGGACGCGTTAGTGGCCCCGTGGCATCAGTACAGGCTGATGTACGCATTTCCACCGATTCAGTTGCTGTCCAGGTTCCTTCGCAGGTTACACTCGGACCGCAGCACGGTGATTCTTGTGGCACCGGACTGGCCTCGCCGGTCCTGGTACGCAGACCTCGTGAATCTGGCGGTCGACGCCCCGTGGCGTCTGCCTCTTCGAGACTATCTCCTGTCTCAAGGACCGATATACCATCCTGCTTTACAGTCGCTGGCTTTGACGGCCTGGCTGTTGAGACCGAGGTCCTGAAGGAGAAGGGTCGTTCATACCTTGATCAACGCGAGGAAGTCTTCCTCGGGGAAGGTTTATTACCGTACTTGTAAGGCCTATTTTGCCTGGTGTGAGTCCAGGGGGTTTTCACCCCGCACGTACTCGGTTTCCCGAGTGCTGTCCTTCCTTCAAACGGGTGTCGATCAGCGTTTGGCGCTGGCTACGATAAAGGGTCAGGTGTCTGCGCTGGCCGTTCTGTTTCAACGTCCTGTGGCTTCCAACTCCTTGGTTGGCACTTTTGTTCAGGGAGTGCGGCATCTGGTACCTCCTAGGAGGGATCCTCTGCCCCCTTGGGACTTGAATCTCGTTCTATCTGTGTTACAACGTGCTCCTTTTGAACAGATCAGGGAGATCTCGTTGTCTATGTTGTCCAAAAAGGTCGCCTTTTTAGTTGCGATCACTTCGGCTCGCAGAGTGTCGGAGCTGGCGGCTTTGTCCTGCAAGTCTCCGTATCTGGTTGTTCATTTGGATAAGGTGGTTTTGCGACCTAATCCTTTTCTTCCGAAGCAAGTTTCGGAATTCCATCTTAATGAGGATATTGTCTTGCCTTCGCTGTGCGCGAAGCCTAAACATCCAAAGGAGGTGAGATTGCATTCTTTGGATGTTGTTCGGGCGATAAGGGTTTACCTTAAATCGACTGAGTCTTTTCGAAAGACGGACTCCTTGTTTGTTCTTCCAGAGGGTCCTCGGAAGGGCATGACGGCGTCGGCCTCTACCATCGCCAAATGGATCAGGCAGACCATTGAACAGGCCTATGCTTTGCAGGGGAAGGTTCCCCCTGTGCCTGTGAAGGCGCACTCTACTAGATCTTTGAGTACGTCTTGGGCCTGTCGTCATGGGGCTTCTGTAGCCCAGGTGTGTAAGGCGGCAACCTGGTCGACCGTGCATACTTTCACAAAATTCTACAAAGTAGATGTTCAGGCATCGGCGGATGCTTCCTTTGGCCGCAAGGTTCTTAGTGCGGCAATTCCCTAGGGTCCCTTGTTGGGGACCTCTGGCTGTTGGGATAAGTTTTTTATCCCCTGGTTATTTGTCTTTTCCTGGGTTGTTGCTCCTGTTGAGCACTTGTTTTTCCTGTAGCCCAGCTGGTTTCCTTCCTTTGGTAAGGTTCCTTTCTTTGATGCGGAGACTGCGTTGCCTTTCGGCGCGTATGCGTTTCCCACCCCTCATGTTTGCACTGCTTTGGGACGTCCCCATATGTGACGAATATGAAGAGGCGGCGACTGTCGGAGGACGTAAGAGAAAACGGAATTTTTGTAAAATCTTACCTGTAAAATTCCTTTCTCTGAGTCCTCAGACAGTCGCCGCCCCGCCCCTCTTTTGGGGTTTGGTTGTATACTCTACTGCTATTCCACTGAAACTGAGATATGGTTGCAGGAAGTAGGAGGGTATTGACTGAGGGGACCACCCCTTGAGGGTGGGATATGTTAAAAGCTTTAATGTTAACATATTCTGTTGCCTAGCTACTCCTTCGGAGCAAAGTCTAATACCCCATATGTGACGAATATGAAGAGGCGGCGACTGTCGGAGGACTCAGAGAAAGGAATTTTACAGATTAGATTTTACAAAAATTCCGTTTTGGCTAATCTCCCCTTTCAGGGGGATCGCCTATTTGGGGCCACCTTGGATGAGATTATCAAGGATCTCACTGGGGGCAAGAGCACCTTTTTACCACAGAATACTAAGGGAAAAGGACCTCGTCAGAGACAGGGGCCTTCCTTTTCCGCTCATAAAATTTTTTTTTTTTTCGCTCCGCTGGGGCGGGCGATAAAGCAAAGCCCTCCAAAGCTCCTCCAGGAGGTTTCAAGGGGCGCCGGTCGGGTAAACAAAAGTCCGGCTCTTCCAGACCTGAAGATAAGACTACTAAAGCCTGAAGGTGCGCCCCCACCCATAGCCGGGGTGGGGAGACGTCTTCGCCGGTTTCCGGATCCATGGCTTTCCAGAATCCCGGACAAGTGGGTTCGTGAAGTCATACGGTCAGGATACAAGATCGAGTTTCAATCACTCCCACCGGTGCGATTCTTCCCTTCCAATATCCGACTATCCCCGGATCGCTTAGAAGCTTTGCGGGGGGCAGTAACGGATTTAATGCAACAAGGAGTGGTGGTCCACGTTCCTTGGACAGAGCGTTTTCAGGGGTTCTATTCGAACCTATTCACAATACCCAGAAAAGAGGGCAAGGTGCGTCCAATTCTGGACTTAAGAGCACTCAAACTTTTTGTCAGGGTCCAAAAATTCAAAACGGAGTCCATTCGCACAGTAGCGGCCTCCCGGCATCAGGGGGATTTTCTGGCGTCCATAGACATCAAGGATGCCTATCTTCACATTCCCATTTACGCAGGACATCAGCGTTTCCTGCGTTTTTCCGTAGAGGAGAACCATTATCAGTTTGCGGCGTTACCCTTTGGTCTCGCCTCGGCTCCCCGGGTCTTCACAAGGGTGTTGGCCCCAGTGTTGGCGCTGTTGCGACAGCGAGGCATATCGATTCTAGGTTACCTAGACGATCTTCGGCTCCGTGCGGAGTCTCCGTAGACTCTGTTGCTAGACTTGGAGGTCACCATGATCTCTTTGCAAGAGTTCGGGTGGCTGGTGAACTTGCAGAAGTCATCTCTGGTTCCCACCAGGAGGCTGGAATATCTGGGTCTAATTTTAGACACATCCAGGGCAAAAGTGTTTCTCCCTGCGGAGAAACTCCAGAAGATTCAATCAACGATTCAGTTGTTACTATCCGACAACTGGCCTTCCCTTCTGACTAGCATGAGGGTCCTGGGTTTGATGGTGGCTTCCTTCCAGGCAGTACCATTTGCCCAGTCCCATACCTGAATCCTTCAGAGAGAGATTCTTCTCAAATGGAACCGGAATCCAGATTCCCTGGACAATCGGATCCGACTGAGCGAGCGGACCAGGGAGTCTCTGGTCTGGTGGCTTCGGTCTCAGATGCTCAGCCAGGGGAGGTCATTTCTTCCAATATACTGGACGATTGTCACCACGGATGCCAGTCTATCCGGGTGGGGAGGAATTCTCGGCAAATTATCTGCTCAGGGGCTTTGGTCCCTGGAAGAGTCCAGGTTACCGATAAATGTATTGGAACTAAGAGCGATCAGACTTTGTCTGATTCATTGGACCGAGCAGCTCCGGGGCAGCCCGGTGCGGATCCAGTCGGACAATACCACAGCAGTGGCTTACGTCAATCACCAGGGGGGCACCAAGAGTGTCCTGGTGGACATAGAAGTGGCCAGCATTCTTCGTTGGGCGGAATGGATTGTTCCAGCTCTCTCTGCGGTATTCATTCCGGGGGTGGAGAATTGACAGGCAGATTATCTCAGCCGTCAGATTCTGGATCAAGGGGAATGGTCTCTTCATCCAGAGGTATTCCACCAACTGTGCCTTCGTTGGGGCACCCCGAATGTAGATCTGTTGGCATCTCGGCTCAACAGGAAAGTGCGGAGGTTTGTGGCTCGCTCCCGTGATCCTCTAGCAGACGCCGCAGACGCACTGATCGCCCCGTGGGGGCAGTATCCGCTATTGTATGCCAGATATCCTGGTAGCTCCGGACTGGCCTCGTCGGGTCTGGTACGCCGACCTGGTCAGGCTGGTCGCAGACGTTCCTTGGCGACTTCCTCTCAGGGAGGATCTGCTGTCGCAGGGACCGATCTTCCATCCTGCTTTACGATCGCTGGCTTAACGGCCTGGCTATTGAGACCCAGGTGCTGTAGGACAAGGGGTTGTCAACTTCAGTGATTCCTACTCTAATTAAAGCAAGAAAAGCGACTTCCAGAAAAGTCTATCATCGCACATGGAAGTCTTATATTGCGTGGTGTGAATCCCTTGGGTTCCCTCCACGTTCTTATTCGGTGGCCCGAATATTGGCTTTTTTGCAAAAGGGGGTTGAGCAGAAACTGACCTTGAGCACTATCAAGGGTCAGGTTTCAGCATTAGCAATCTTCCTTCAGAAGCCTCTGGCTACTCATTCCTTGATGCAGAGTTTCATCCAGGGAGTGCGACACCTGGCTCCACCAGTTCGCGCACCCTTACCGCCCTGGGATCTTAATTTGGTGCTGTCGGTTCTTCAGAAACCTCCCTTTGAAGATATCAGGGAGATTCCCTTGCTTATTTTATCCCAGAAGGTGGCCTTCTTGGTGGCCATTACTTCTGCATGCAGGGTGTCAGAACTGGCTGCATTATCCTGTCGTTCCCCATATCTGGTGGTTCATAGGGATAAGGTTGTTTTGCGTCCGAATCCATCCTTTCTGCCTAAGGTGGTTTCAGAGTTTCAGTTGAATGAGGACATTGTATTGCCTTCCCTGTGTCCTAAGCCCAGTCATCCTCGAGAATTCGCGTTGCATTTCTTGGATGTAGTTCGGGCGATCAGGGTATACTTGAATACTACGGATTCATTTCGTAAGACGGATTCACTGTTTGTGATCACGGATGGCCCTAAGAAGGGGTTGCCTGTTTCTGCCGCGACCATCTCTAGATGGATCAGACAGACGGTGGTATAGGCTTATTCTATTTAAGGGTCGGGATCCCCCCGTTCCCTGGTAAGGCGCGCTCTACTCGGGCGCTTAGTGCTTCCCGGGCCTTCCGCCATCAGGCGTCAGTGGTTCAGGTTTTCAAGGCGACTACTTGGTCGTCGGTTCATACCTTTACAAGATTGTACAAGGTTGAGGTGCTGGCATCGGCGGATGCCTCTTTTGGCCGCAAGGTTCCTGCAGGCCGCTGTTTGAGGAGACTGTTGGTCTACCTCGAGGGTTTGTTGGGTTTTTTTTCACTTGGGTCTCATCTTTTTGTTCGATGAGTCCCTTGATGCTTCTGGTTGGCTCCGGTTGGGCCTTCTGGATTTTGATTTCTGTTCCCACCCCTCATTTGTGGCACTGCTTTGGGACGTCCCAATTTGATATGAATCAAAGAGGACTGCGTCTGTCAATGAGCGACAGAGAAAAATGGATTTTTGTAAAATCTTACCGTAAAATCCTTTTCTCTTAGCTCATTGACAGACGCAGTACCCGCCCCTCTATCTTTGAGTTGGGTTGAATTCTCTGACACTGCTTTGTGACATAACTAAGATCCTGTAGCAGAGAGAGAGGATATACCCTCTGGGACTGCCCCTAAGGTGGGGCCAGAACGTTTTCTTCTGCCTAGTGTCCTACTCCTGTAGAGGGCAGTATAACCCAATTTGATATGAGGAGAGGACTGCGTCTGTCAATGAGCTAAGAGAAAAGGATTTTACGGTAAGATTTTACAAAAATCCATTTATTTCAATTGGCTCTGCTAAACGCTTATGTGCTAAACAAGCATTAGGACGAAGTGGATCCTTCCTAAAATTCCAGGAAGAGATCATTACAGCCTTTCTGTATCCAGAAGGTGCTGTGTTTCAAATTCACAATGCAGATGCAGTGAGCCGGCTGCATGAGAGCCATTTTACGGATGTCCTCCCTAGTACCATGGATATAGGTGTCACACCCGCTATTTCTCTATCCATCGACAGACGCAGCTCCATATCATCTTAGACCATTGGGATATGCTCCTCCAATCGGGAATAGGCACTAGGCAGGAAAAAGCTTTACCATGCTGTACTTGCACGCATAACCCCACACACTCTGCTACAGCAGCCAGTTTGCTTCTGCTTAGTTTAGGAATAGGACCTAGTTCCCAGCTGGGACTTCAGTCTTCGCTTATAATAGGGAAATTTGTTATTTTGTGATTTTAATTTTTTACTAGCTTAGAGTTCCTGGAGAACTACAAGCAGCAGCCGGCTGTGGTTTCGGACTGTATATACTAGATCCTTATGGTCTCCCAGCCTGGCAACGAGCGTGAGCAGGTTATATTCAAGAACTAGGCCTCGCCACAACAGAGCCCCGATGGGAGTGGACAAGTCTCGCTGGAACGCGATCGGCCTGGAACGCCCTGAGTGGCAGTGTACCCCCTGCTGGCAGCACCCCCACCCCGGAGTTGGTCTGTGCGGAGTTGCACCCAACTGGTACCGTGGTAAGGTCAGTAATACTGTCCCCCCAATCCTCTAGCAGTCTGGGGGTGGACGTGGGCCCCCTCCCTGGAATAGTCAGACCCTTGGGGCTCCCTCGGTTCCCCTGGCCTCTGGGATACTAGGCCTACCCCTTCCAAGTCTTTTCCCCTACCTATAGCAGGTCGTACCTCCGGGAGGCAGAGAGATTGCGGCCGCGGTGGCTTTTTTTCTTTGGGGGTGGCCTTGTCCTGGTGGGGTCCCTTCCTAGGGCCCCTGTGATGCCTCTTGTCTGGGACCCCTTCGGGGGGTCCAGGAGACCGCATGGCACGCCGTGGGAGCTGCCATTTTGCTGTAGATTCATGCCTTTTCTTTTCCCATTTGAATTGCATGGCCAACCATTTTCTGTTAGTTCCCCATAGGAATACATGGGGCGGCCATTTTCTTGTATTCCACAATGCTGGACAGGCGAATGGCATGTAACTTAAAAAATCTATCTATGACAAGCTGGCTTGTCATTTCCTGTGAAGAAACGTTTTACTTTCACTTCCACAAGATGGTGCTGGCAGTCTCCTGAGCAGTTTGGTAATGTTTTCTGGGGTCCCCTGTAGGTTTTATTCGCCCACTCTATCCGCTTGTATTGCATTGGCATTGGTTATACCGCAGATTTAGCGGTGGGATAGTGATTTGGTGACTTTTAAAGTGACACTGCATTTTTATTATCAGTGTAATATGGCGTCCCAGGGTACTAGTTCACTTACAGACCCCCTAGGAGTGGCTGCAGAAACCTTCTGGGTTGCAGCCAATGTCTGCGATTACGGCAGTCTTGAAATGCCTTGTGTCCAAGATAGATTTTGTATGTAAAAGCGTTGCTTGCCGCAAACGCCATCTGTCTTCGCCTCCCTCGGTAATTTCCCCAGACTCTGAGGCAGACTTGGCCACCACAGACACACCCCACTCTGAGGGGGCGGTGTCTCATTCTGATGGCAAAGAGGACCTGTCCTCATCTGCCGCTGCGTGGGAGCGCGCTTTGGTGGAAGCACTTATAGTTTCAGTGCGGGAAACTTTAAAATTGGCTAATCTACAGCGTCGGGTTCGCAATTCTTTTGGCTCCCGTGAATCCCAAAAATCAGGCAAGGTGTTCCCTTGTCCAGAATTGTTTCATACTATTGTGGATGAACAATGGCGGTGCATTAAGCACGTAAGTGGTGCCTAAGCTTTTTGCGCGTTGTTACCCCTTTGCAGATGCAGTTTCCACTAGGTGGACTGTGCCACTTAAGGTGGATCACCCGGTTTCCAGGCTGAATAAGTCTACTGTGGTTCAGGTGGAAGAATCCCCGGCCTTCGCGGACCCTGTGGATAGGCAAGTGGAGTCTCTATCCTGCCATCTGCACGTGCTTGCGGGGTTCCATTTTGAAACCAATATTTGTGAATGTCATGGTGTCGCAGACGGTTACTGAATGGGTGCAGTTACTAAGAGGTAACTTGGAAGCTGAGCAGCTCCCCCCAGCGGTGCTGGAACAAATGGACCAGATGGCCCAAGCCCTAGTGTTCATGTGTGATGCGTCCCTGGATGCAGCTCCCCTAGTGGCCAGAGAGTCAGCTGTGGGGATTGCGACTAGACGCATGGTGTGGTTGAAAAGCTGGTCTGTGGACCAGGCTTCTAAAAGGCTTTGACAGATCTTCCCTATTTGGGAGAGAGGTTGTTTGGATCCTCTCTGGACGATTTGATCAAAGGCCTTACGGGGGGGGGGGGGGGACGACTCTTCTTCCTCAGTCCTATAAGAGCAAGGTGCCTCGTCCTAGACGGGGGCCTTCCTTCACTGCTCATAAGCAGCCTTTTCGTAACTGTGGGTCGCAAGAAAAAGGTCAGGTCTTCTGGGAATTCCAAGAAGCCATGGTCAGGTAAATCAAAGACCGCCAGTCCGGATCTGTGGACAAATCCTTGTCTGCATGAACGGGTGCCCTCACCCTCGTTTGGGGTAGGGGGGCGTCTTTGCTTTTTTTCTCGAACCTTGGACTTCCTTGATTCAGGACAGATGGGTTCACAAACTTATCCGATCAGGGTACAAGATTCAGTTCCGGTCTCGTTCGTTGGACAGATACTTCCCGTTCAACCTGCGCCTCTCTCCAGACCGATTAAGGGATGTACGGGAGGCGGTGTTAGGGTGCTGGTGGTAACCTGGCGACAGAGATAGGCCCCGATGTCCGCTAGAGGGCGGAGCTTGGACGGAACCCCCCAAGGTGAGTGACACAGGCTAGCCTGAGGTGCGGAGTCTAAGTATCCACCGGTTTTCGCCAGAGCCTCTAGTGGTGAGGATGGAGTTCGCTGCGTGTGGATACCAGGTCGCGGTCCTCAGGGTCGCCCCACCAGGGGTGAACCGATTAAGGTCCGAAGGCGGGTAAACAGACAAGGGAGATCCGAGAGAATGGTCAAACAAGCCGGGGTCAGGACGGGCAGCAGACGAGCGGAGTCAGGAACAAGCCAAAAGGTCAACAGGAAATCAGCAGCAAACAGGTCACAGGTTCAGGAACAACGGCAGGAGCTGAAGACAAGACAGCACTGAACCTGTGTGCTGATCCAGCTTAAATAGAGCTCTTTCTAGATGAGAGGGGTGGAGCCGGAATAGCCTGTGAGTCTTAACTCATCCACTGCCAGAGCCTTCCTGACAGGTTCCTAACATTGCCCCCCCCTTAAGGGCAACCTCCGGGTGCCCAACAAGCTCCTTTTTTGTGGATGAGCACGAAAAAATGCTTGGATTAGGTCCGCAGCATGGACGTTCCGTTCAGGCTCCCAGGAGTTCTCTTCCGGACCATAACCCTTCCATTTGATGAGAAACTGTAGCTGGTTGCCTCTCTTTCGACAGTCCACCACAGCCTCAACCTCATACTCCACATCTCCATCCACGAACACAGGGTCTGGGGTACCTGAACTTCTACCAGGGAAGTTATCGGGGATCACGGGCTTCAGTAAGGAAACATGAAATATGGGATGGATCCGAAGGGTATCGGGTAGGGATAGTTCATAGGACACATCATTGAGTTTCCTTTTAACTGGAAATGGACCAATAAATCTGGGAGCCAGTTTCTTGGACGGACAGGCTAGGCGGAGATTAGCCGTGGAAAGCCAGACCCAATCGTCAGGTTGAAGAATCAACTCTCCCTTCTTTCTCTTGTCAAAGATCCTTTTGGACGCAGTTTGGGCCTTGGCTAAGGTCTCCCGCAGAAGGTTATTATTCCGGGAAAAGAAGTTGACAGTTTCTTGGACTGCAGGAACTCCGGATTCACATGGAATATCTGGTAAGAAGGAGGGATGAAATCCATAATTAGCGAAGAAGGGAGATTGGCCAGTAACAGAGTGCTTGGAATTGTTGTAGGAGAATTCTGCAAATGGTAACAGGGCTACCCAGTCGTCCTGGACAAAGGTGGTAAAGCACCGCAGGTACTGCTCCAGGGTTTGGTTTATCCTCTGTTTGTCCGTTGGTCTGTGGGTGGTAGGCTGAGGACATAGACAGCTCGATCTTTAACAGTTTACATAAAGCCTTCCAGAAGCGGGACGTAAATTGTACCCCTCTGTCAGAGATGATGTTCCTGGGAATCCCATGGAGTCTTATGATCTCCCTAATGAAGATCTCTGCAGTTTCCCTTGCAGTGGGAGTACCCTTGAGGGGCAAAAAATGGGCCATTTTAGAGAGTCGATCTACCACCACAAAAATGGCAGAGCACCCTGCAGAAGGTGGAAGTTCCACGATAAAATCCATGGCAATTGTTTGCCAGGGCCGATCAGGGATGGGAAGAGGTCTGAGAAGGCCCCATGCCTTACTTCTGGCGGTTTTACATCGGGAACAGGTGGTACAGGAGAGTACATAACTCCTGCAGCTCTCTTCCATGTCAGGCCACCAAAAAGAACGCTGCAGGAGGTCAAGGGTCCTATGGACGCCAAAATGACCGGCCAGAGGGTGATCATGACAGGCAGCCAGAATTGCTGTTTTGACCTCTTCCGGGACGAAGATCTTGTCTTTAACCCATAACAAGCCATTTTTGTGCACCAGGGGTATTCCAGGTGGACCAGGAATGTGGGCAGAGGCTTGCTCAAGACGGGCCTTCAGATTTGTGAATAAAAGTAGGAAGTTCTTTTCGGATAGGATGGTGTCAGGTACTGAAGTTTCCTTCGGGCTATCAAACATCCGGGACAGGGCATCCGGTTTAACATTTTTAGACCCAGGCCGATGGGTGATATGGAATGAAAACCTTGAAAAAAAAAGTGCCCACCGTGCCTGACGGGGTCTCAAACGTTTTGCAGATCTCAGATACTCAAGGTTTTTGTGATCCGTAAAAATAAGAATAGGGTGTACAGCCCCCTCAAGCAAATACCGCCACTCTTCAAGTGCAGCTTTGATCGCCAGAAGTTCCCGGTCCCCAACATCATAATTCCTCTCTGCAGAGGAGAGTTTCCGGGAAAAGAAGGCTATTGGGTGTATCAAGTCCTTGGTTCCCTGTCTTTGGGAGAGGACTGCCCCGACAGCAACTTCAGAAGCGTCAACCTCGAGGAGGTAGGGTAAGGTGGGATCCGGGTGACTCAACACAGGGGCTGACGTGAAGAGCTTCTTAAGGACCAAGAAGGCGGACTGGGCTTCGGGGGTCCATTGAAAGCGAACACTCTTCTTGGTGAGCTGAGTAATGGGAGTGATGATATGAGAGAAACCCTTAATGAACTTTCTATAGAAGTTGGCGAAGCCAACGAATCGCTGCACTCCCTTTTTGTCAGATGGAGGTGGCCAATCCAGGATGGCAGAGACTTTCTGGGGATCCATCTCTATACCCTCTGTAGAAATTATTAACCCCAGAAACGGGTTGCTGCTCCGCTCGAATTCACACTTCTCTGTCTTAACATAGAGACCATGCTGACTGAGGCGGCCGAGGACATTTCGAACATGCTCGCGATGTTGCTCCAGGGATGTAGAGAAGATTAGGATGTCATCTAGGTAAACTATGACAAAGATATCCAGCCAATCCCGGAAAATATCGTTCACAAAGTGTTGGAACGTAGCTGGGGCGTTGCAGAGGCCAAAAGGCATCACAAGATATTCGAAATGCCCGAACCTGGTACGAAAAGCTGTCTTCCACTCATCGCCTTCTCTAATACGGACTAAGTTGTAGGCCCCGCGGAGATCCAACTTAGTGAACAGGACAGCAGATCTGAGCCGCTGAAAGAGCTCGGGAACCAGAGGGAGAGGGTAGCGGTTCTTAATGGTAACTTTATTCAAGTCTCGGTAATCGATACAAGGTCGAAGGGAGTGATCCTTCTTTTCTACAAAAAAGATACCTGCCCCTGCCGGAGAGGTGGAAGGACGGATAAACCCCTTCTTCAGACTTTCGTCCACATAGTCCTTTAAAACGTCCAGCTCACGTTCAGATAGTGGGTAAATTCGGCCAAATGGGATCTCGGCTCCCGGGAGCAAGTCGATGGGGCAATCATATGAACGGTGAGGAGGTAAGGTCTCAGCTCCCCGCATACTGAAAACATCCAGGAAGTCGTGATATGCCTTGGGTACAACAGAACATAAATCAGGCTCAGATTCGAGACAGAACAGAGTTTGGGGGGACTTGGATGGAGCGGGTAGACAGGAGTTCCTGCAGTAAGGAGACGGGAACTGGACGGCTCCTGTGATCCAGTTGATTTGCGGGTTGTGTGCCTGCAACCATGGCAATCCCAGGATAATGGGAAATAAGGGAGATGCGATGACATCCAAACGTATCAATTCCTTATGGCCAGATGGAGAGACCATTGGAAGAGGAAGGGTTTCTTGGGTCACGGGTCCAGACTTGATGTGGGAGCCATCGGCCAGGAAGATACTGAGGTCCTGGGTCTTGGTCTGGAGAGGTATGCCTTGCTGCCCCGCAAAGGAACGGTCAATGAAACAACTGCAGGCTCCCGAGTCAATGATTGCTGTAACCTGGACGGGTCCTTCTGGGAGTTGCAAAGACACAGGAAAACCTAAGTGGGAGGTGGAGGTAACTGATGCCACACAACTGGAGGGCGAGACTGGCAAAGACTTATGGTGTTTTGCTGCGCAAGAGCGCACATAATGGCCAGCTTCTCCGCAATACAGGCAAAGATTACCCAGCTGGCGGCGACGTCTCTCCTCCGGAGACAAGACAGGCCGCATGACCCCAAGTTGCGTGGGTTCAGGGGCATCAGGCATGGCTCCGGCGGGAGCAGGGCTGGGAGAGACTGCCCCAGCAGGAGGGAAGTGTACAGGAGGTGCTACTCGTGGCAACATCCAGGCTGGCCGAAACTGCTGCGTTGATCGTTCCGCCCGGCGTTCTCGGAGCCGACGGTCGATTTGAATGGCCTGGGAGATCAAATTTTCTAGTGCATCGGGGATGCCCACCCGGGCCAATTCGTCCTTCAGTGCTTCGGACAAGCCTAGACGGAACTGGTACCGGAGTGCAGCCTCGTTCCAGGAAGTGTCGGAACTCAGGCGACGGAAGTCCGTGACAGTCTTCTACGGGTCTGCGCCCCTGCTGGAGAACGTGTAGCGCAGCTTCTGCGGTGGAAGATCGCTGTGGATCGTCATAGAGTTGGGCCATAGCCTCAAAAAATGACAATAGAGAGTTCAAATGGGGGCTACCCTCTTCAAGGAGCCGATGGGCCCAGGACTGGGGTCCGCATAGTAGCAATGAAATAACAAACCCCACCTTGGTGGCCTCCAGGGAGAAGGTCCGGGGTTGCAAGGAGAAGTAGAGCTGGCAGGCATTGCGAAACGCTCGGAATTTACCCCGATCTCCGGAATATTTTTCAGGGGTAGGGACCCGAGGTTCCGGTGGCAGCATCACTACTGTGGGGCTGGAGGCCGGTGCTGCGGTTGCGGCAGCGGAGGAGGGAGCAGATGGCACAGTGGAATCTGCCATGAGGGTTACAGAGCGTAATCGTCCCTCTAACTGTGTATAGCCATCCTGAAGCGTCCTCACGGCTTGAGACAGGGCTGCTAGGTGTTGGCCGATCTCCTCTAACGGTGAAGCCTCTCTTGCAGGTTCCGACATGGCTGTCTTGTACTGTTAGGGTGCTGGTGGTAACCTGGCGACAGAGATAGGCCCCGATGTCCGCTAGAGGGCGGAGCTTGGACGGAACCCCCCAAAGGTGAGTGACACAGGCTAGCCTGAGGTGCGGAGTCTAAGTATCCACCGGTTTTCGCCAGAGCCTCTAGTGGTGAGGATGGAGTTCGCTGCGTGTGGATACCAGGTCGCGGTCCTCAGGGTCGCCCCACCAGGGGTGAACCGATTAAGGTCCGAAGGTGGGTAAACAGACAAGGGAGATCCGAGAGAATGGTCAAACAAGCCGGGGTCAGGACGGGCAGCAGACGAGCGGAGTCAGGAACAAGCCAAAAGGTCAACAGGAAATCAGCAGCAAACAGGTCACAGGTTCAGGAACAACGGCAGGAGCTGAAGACAAGACAGCACTGAACCTGTGTGCTGATCCAGCTTAAATAGAGCTCTTTCTAGATGAGAGGGGTGGAGCTGGAATAGCCTGTGAGTCTTAACTCATCCACTGCCAGAGCCTTCCTGACAGGTTCCTAACAGGCGGTATAGGATTTTACTTCCCTTGAATTTTACGAGCGTTTTCTTCATGGAAGATCTGTACACATCTATTGTGGACCAAACCAATTTATATGCTGATCAAGTATTCACCGCATATCCAGATTTGACCCTTGCCAGAGAATTTGCATTGGAACGTATCACTGTTTCCGAATTTAAAACCTTTCTGGCCCGATCTCTCCTCATGGGCATTACTAAAAAAAAGAGTGAGCTGCGGTCATATTGGTCCGCTGACCCAATAGAGTGAGTTGCGGTCATATTGGTCCACTGGCCCAATTCCCTATATGCCTGTGTTCTCTACTGCCATGGCCAGGACGAGAAACGAGCAAATCCTGCGGTTAATGCACTTCAGTGTAGATTCCCAACTTAGACGGGGGGGGGGGGGGGGGAAGAGAGCCTGCTTGAAGTCTAACAGATTGCATTCAGTGAAGTGGAGGGACACAAAATGTTTTTTGTTCTGTCCCCTATTCACGCAGATACCACAGTCCAAATTGCAACGGCAACTGGTGTTGAGAAGCCCCTCTGTGTCCACGAATACAACCTTAACATGGGAGGGATGGACTTCAGCGACTAGATGATGGTGCCGTACTTAATTGCCGTAAGGCAGGACCCTGGTACAAAAGTGTCTGTATACTTATTTCAATTGGCTCTGCTGAACGCTTATGTGCTAAACAAGCGTTAGGACGAAGTGGATCCTTCCAAAAATTCCAGGAAACTGAAACTGGGTTCACAAACTGATCTGATCAGGGTACGAGATTCAGTTCCGGTCTCGTTCGCCGGACAGATTCTTCCCGTTCAACCTGCGCCTCTCTCCAGATCGGTTAAGGGATGTATGGGAGGCGGTACAGGATCTGCTGTCCCAAGGGGTGACTGTACCAGTTCCCTCTCAGGAACGCTTTCAAGGGCTTTATTCAAACCTGTTTACTGTGCCCAGAAAAGAGGGCAAAGTGCGTCCAATTCTGGATCTCAAGGCTCTGAACCGCTTTGTGCGGGTACAGAGGTTTTGCATGGAATCCATTTGAACGGTAGTGGCGTCTCTACACCACGGAGACTTTTTGGCCTCCATAGATATCAAGGACGCATATCTACGCTGGTCACCAGCAGTTTCTTTGCTTTGCTGTAGTAGAGGAACATTATCAATTTGTGTGGCGTTACCCTTTGGTCTCGCTTCCGCTCCCAGGGTGTTTACCAAAGTACTGGCCCTGTTGATGGCATTGTTGTGCCAACGGGGTTTGCAGTACTGGGTTCTCTGGAGATGGTATCAACCTTCGAGGAGGTTCTGTTTGCTCAGTTCAATACCAGACCTTTGCAACAAGAGATTCTGGTCAAATGGAACAAGGATCCAAAGTCTTTAGACAATTTGATTCGGTTGAGCCGCAACACCAGAGCTGCGCTGTTATGGTGTCTTCACTCTCCAGCACTATGCCAGGGCAAGTCCTTCCTCCCGTTGTTCTGGATAGTGGTAACCACGGACGCCAGCCTGTCGGGCTGGGGCGGGGTGCTGGGGAGGTTCTGTGTCCAGGGAACCTGGACAGTAGAAGAGTCCAAACTACCGATACATTTTTTGGCGCTCAGAGCAATAAAGCTTAGTCTGAGCCACTTGACGACTCGACTGCAAGATTGTCCAGTTTGGATTCAATCGGACAATGCCACGGCTGTGGCTTACATCAGTCACCAGGAGGGCACCAAGAGTGTCTTGGTGGCCAGAGAGCTGGCCGAAATTTTGGCCTGGGTGGAGCAGTTTGTCCCAGCCCCCTCTGCTGTGCACACCCTAGGTGTGGAAAACTGGCAAGCGGATTACCTCAATCATTAGGTGTTGGATCAAGGGGAGTGGACCCTACACCCGGAGGTGTTTTCATTTCCTGTGTGTCAGGTAGGGGAAACCCAAGGTCAATCGGTTTGCTTCTCGTCTCAACAAGAAGGTGCAGAGGTTTGTAGCCAGATCTCAAGATTCTCTGGCTGACACCACAAACGCACTCGTGGCTCCTTGGGGTCGGTATCAGCTGATCTATGCGTTTGCTCTGCTGAAATTTCTGCAGAGGCTTCTATGCAGAATAGAGATGGAAGGGATTCTGGTTATTCTGGTGGCTCCAGACTGGCCTCGCAGGTTGGTCGCCGATGCTCCTTGGAGACTTCCTCTCAGGGTCCGATCTTCCATCCTGCTTTACAGTCGCTGGCTTTAGGGGCATGGCTGTTAAAAGCCAGGTGTTGAGAAATAGAGGTCTTGCTGACTTTGAGATTCCTACGCTCCTTGAAGGCTAAGAAGTAGACTTCCAGGAAGATGAGATGGAAATTGTACATTTCATCTTTTGAATCGCTGAAGGTGCACCCTCGTTTGCTTTTGGTTGCTAAGGTTTTGTTCTTTCTGCAGAAAGGGATTTAACAGCGGTTGGCTTTGGGCACTTAAAAGGCCAAGTGTCGGCCTTAGCGATACGTTTTCAACGCTCTGTAGCTACGCATGCCTTCATTTGTACCTTCATTCAGCAAGTGTGCCATATGGCTCCTCTGAGGCAGTCCCCGCTGCCTCTGTGGGATCTAAATATGGTATTATCTGTTCTTCAAAAGCCTCCTTTTAAGAACATAAGGGAGATTTCTCTGCTTTCATTGTCTCAGAAGGTTGCCTTTTTGGTGGCTCACTTCTGCCCCGCAGAGTGTCTGAATTGGCAGCGTTGTCCTGCCGTTCCCCTTATCTGGTGGTCCACAGAGATATTGTGGTACTCCGACCAAATCAATCTTTTCTCCCTAAAGTGGTTTCTGATTTTCATTGTGCTGCCTTCACTCTGTCCCAAGCATCCTAAGGAAATTGCCTTGCATTCTTTGGATGTGGATTGAGCGATCAGAGTTTACCTGGCGGTTACTGAGCCACGACGGTTCCCCCTTGTCCGGAGGGGGACGAGCCTGGGAGCGGATGCCTTGCCTGGACAGAACGACCTGGCACGCCCTGAGTAACAGCGTACCCCTTGGCTGGCAGCACCCCCACTTCGGGTGGAAGGCAGTCTGCCCGCAGCGGAGCCCACCCGGCCCATGGTATGGTGAGTATGGTATGGTGAGTAACTGTGCCCCCCTTGCCCCTGCTGGCCTTGGGGGGGATGTGGGCCTTCCCCTGGGGATAATGGGATTGTGCCTCCCAAGAGATCCCCCTGGTCTGCCCGGTCTGTGTCCTTCCCTCTCCCTGTCGGGACTGTGTATCTGGAATGCTCTGGTGCTCGGGGGGGGTGACATGGTACCTTGGGCTTGCTGGTCCCCGTTGTAGTTCCTGAGGCTTTCATGTTTCAGTCCCTAGCTATATAGTGCGCCGCCATCTTAGGTGTGGGCAATGGAATTTTTTCCCCATAGACTTGTATGGGGCAGCCATTTTCCCTGCAGCTTCCTATTGTTTTCTATGGGCATGCATCTTTGTGTAGCCCTGGTGCTATACTTGGCAGTGTATCCCTATCAGGCGACATCACTTCCTGTGTGGTCATTTCCTGCTGCTGAGCCGAGGTCACTTCCTGCTTCTCTCTCTCCATGCTGTGGAAGATTCAGTTGTGTGTCTGAGGTGGTAAAGTATTGAGGGTCCCTGCGGGCATATCCTTGCACTTTCTGCTATCTGTTTGGTTTAAAGGGGCTCCCTGCAGACCAGTGGTGGATACCGCGATCTGCGTTCTTAAAGCTACAGTACTCCCGTTTTTTTGCATATTGCAATATGGAGTCCCAAACTGGAATTTCACCCTCAAAACCCACTCTGTGTGACTCCGGGACAGTCCGGATCGCAGTCGCTGACCGCAATTTTAGCTGCCCTGGAAAGCCTGGCAACAAAAGTTGATTTAGTCTTGAAAAAGGTTAATAGCCGTAAACAACCGCTGCCTTCTCCATCTGTGGAGGTGTCCTCTGATTCAGAAGCTAATGTGGTTGCCCCGGATGTCCCCCTTCCTGAGGGGTCGCTGTACCCGCAGTCAGATGGGGAAGAGGACCTGTCTTCAGCTGCAGCTCGGGAACGCACTTTGGTGGAAGCCCTGATTATTTCTGTGTGGGATACTTTAAAATTGGCTGATGAGCCCATGCTGGCAGGGACGTGGTGGCTTTTGGCTCCCAGAAGTCTCCAAAGCTGACAGGGTTTTCCCTTGTCCTGACACTTTTCATGATATTATGAATGACCAATGGCGGCGCGTTAAGCATGTGTTAGTGGTGCCAAAAAGCTTTAAACGCCAGTATCCTTTTGCTGAAAAGGTTTCCAACCGTTGGACGGTGCCACCTAAAGTGGACCATCCTGTTTCCAGATTAAACAAATCTACTCTTGTGCCTGTTGGAGGATTCCCCAGTTTTTACGGATTCAGTGGACAGGCAGGTGGAATCCCTTTCCCACCAGCATGTGCTGGCAGGTTCCATTTTTAACCACTTAAGCCCCAGGCCTGTTTTTCACACTCTGTGTTTACAAGTTAAAATCATTTTTTCTCTGTCGCTCATTGACAGACCTAGTCCTCGTTGATTCATAACAACTCGGGTTATGCTGCCCTCTACAGGAGTAGGACTAGACAGGAAAGAAAACATTCTGGCCACACCTTAGGGGCAGTCCCAGAGGGTATATCCTCTCTCTCTCTGCTACAGCAAATCAGTTTTTTTTCTGTCTAGTTAGGAGTAAGGACCTAGATGCCTTGCTAGGATCTTCGGTCCTGGCAGGATTTTTTTCTTAGAAAGATTTTTTAGACAGCTTTTTTTCTCCAGTGTTCCTGTGAGATCTTCAAGCAAGAAAGCTGGAACTGGGCGACAGGCTGGATGTTGAGATCCAGTGGTCACCCCAGTTCAGCCTACGAGCGCGTGCAGGCCATAGCTCCGCGCTGGGTTGGCCGCGACATAGTCCCACTGGACGGGGACTGACCCTGCGAGTTGAACGTCTCGCTTAAACGCCAATGACCATGAGTCACGGCGTCCGTATTGGTCGACAGCCCTCTCAACCCGGTGGAGAGGGGTACTGTCAGGAGTTGGCGCCCGCCTGGTTCCGGTAGGGTGAGTAGTATGTTCCCCCTTTCCCCCTGACGGGTCTTGTGGTGAACGCGGGCCCCTCTCTGTAATGGTAAGGATGGGTCTCCCCTCTATCCTATAACATGTCACAGATCCCCCTATTGGAGTGTGATTTTTGTGAACAAGAAACCAGGAGGCTTGGTTTGGGAGCTGACAATCTAATTGCAAAGATGTTTAAATGATTGTAGTCAGTGGCAGTATTAGAACATTACTGTGATAGTATAAGGTATCCTACCTGTCAGAAGCCACAGGGCGATGTCTATACATGTATACTGCATTCCAGATCGCATTCCTCCAGCTAAGCAGATGCCTCCCGACGGCCACGGACCGCATACGGCCCGCCAGGGTCCGGTACCGCCGGCCACGCTGATCACCATGAGGGTGAAGGTTTGTGAGGCCGAGATACTCCCGCAAACATGCCGTTATTCTGTACAGGCCGCCGCCATTGTCTGGTAGATCGCACGAGGCCGCCATTTTGGCGTAGCCTCGTGTCTCCAGCATGGGGGCGGCTATGTTTGAGGTGACCCAAACACCTCGTGGAGCTAGGGGAGGCGCCGGAAGGCGTACAGAGGGGCGGAGCCGCCTCCTTTTTTCCCGGGAAGCCAGCCAAAAGACTTCCTGTCTGTTCTAGACAGCGCTGAGACAAGTTGCATTTGAAACTCTGAGCATCAAGTGGTGAGCCTTGGGGTCTATCTCTCTCTCTCGCTCTGTAGGGGTCCCTAAGCAGGTAACACTGAGGGGCTTTGTGGCGCTGGGGGTCTGAAAAAAAAAAAAAAAGTTTTATTTTTTGGCAAATTGATTTTTTCCGGGTAGTATCTGGAATTATCATGGACCCTGCCACACAGGTACCCCCACCCGTTTCCCTCGAGGGGGCCGCGGGACCCGCCAGTGCACAGAGTATGGATGCATTTACAGCAGTTTTGGAGTCTTTGGTGGCTCGGGTGGAGACGGCCTGTCAGGAACGGGGGTCAAGAAAGCGACCCCAGCCTACCCCTATATCATCTGATACTTCAGATTTTGAGATAGTCATTGCAGCTGCAGGTCCCTCTGCAGGGGCTGTTGTCTCAGGTAAAGTTCCCTCAGACAGTGAGGAGGACGTTCATGCTTCCGCCATAATTCAGGAAGAAGCATTGGTGGACGCACTAGTTGTGGCGGTTCGGGAAACCTTAAGACTTGAGGTTTTACTGGCAGAGGCAACTGAAATAGAGATTCCCTTTGGTACTAGCAAACCCACCAAGACGGTGAAGGTTTTTCCTTTACCCAAGTGTTTTGGTAATAATATTAACGGAATGGGCGAGATTGGTGCGCCAGGACCTGAAGGGGAAAGATATCCCCCAGGCAACATCTGATTTGATGGAACAGATTATACAAGGACTACAGTTTGTCTGTGACGCAGCCTTGGATGCTACCCCCCTATTAGGGCATGCATCTATGTCAGCGGTAATCCTCAGACGTGTGCTGTGGTTAAAATGCTGGTCAGCGGACCTAGGTTCCAAAAAGACCTTGGCGAATCTCCCCTTTCAGGGGAATCGCCTATTTGGGGCCAACCTAGATGAGATCATTAAGGATGCCACTGGGGGCAAAAGCACTTTTTTTGCCACAGGCTGCTAAAGCTAAAGGACCTCGTAACAAGCGAGGACCTTTCTTTACCACCCATAAAGGGTTCGTTCACTCTGCTGGAGCAAGCGGGAAGGGCAAAACTCCTCTAGGAGGGTTCAAGAAGGGCTGGTCGGACAAACAAAAGACCGACTCAGCCAAACCTGAAGCAAAGGATTACACAGCCTGAAGGTGCGCCCCCACCCGGCTTGAGGGTGGGGGGAAGTCTTCACCGGTATTCAGAGCATTAGATCGAGCATCGACCACTGCTACCGGTGCGATTCTTTCCTTCCAACATTTAAGTACTACAGGGAGCGGTAGTTACCGTTCCCTCAACAGATCATTTTCTTTACCTTTTCCAAAGATTATAAAAATGGGGATATTGCTGCGCTAAAATGTAAAGATAAAAACATACACGAATAAAAAGTCAACAGACCATATGAAAGCAGCCAGCACCTGATCTAGAATCAGAAATACCGGATCTAAATAGAAATATAGAATGGGATTGGTGCAGCGCTAACACAATAGAATCCACAGTCCATACATATGTTCAAATGGATCAAATACAAAAGTGCAGTAAACAAAAGTTCATCAGAGAGTGCTCCAATAAAGAAGGGAAACTGTCCACCACTTCAAACTTGGAAAAAGCCCCGAGTGCAGGAACCGCCACCAAGATAATAAATGGCCTCTTACCAAATTGCAATGACCCCCATTACAAGGATCAAAGACAGCCTGTGTGATCAAATCAGTGCCCAGATCGACATGTATCGATTCCCAGTGTTCCCTCAGCAGCTCCGACCGGAACAAGTGAACATAAGGAAAAGAGGGACAACTCCAATAGTGAAGTACATTCACAGGTTTATTCAGTAAAAGCAGAGTGGCAACTCACGTTTGCATGAAGAAATCACAGCATGTCTCGGAGCTATACTCTCAGAACCTTTGTTTCCAACCAATAAAATGGCCGCCGTGTCTCCTTGCTGGCCTAAGCACGACGAACCGCAGGCTCCTCCTCCGACCGGTTTCGTCAACATGTGACTTCGTCAGGGGGTGTGGCAGAACGTCTTTCCTTATATGCTGGGTGAGACAGGGCGGAACTCGCTGCGTCCAATCCGGAGCCAGCAGGAAGAGGTCATCCCAAACCATCAACAGGAAGGAGACCAACGACCCGGAACCGGATGTGTGACCTTTTGAATGTCAACATCCGGAGCTAAACCCGGAATTGGAGACCGCAAACAGCGATAAACCGATCAAATATTAACATGATTGCACAAGAGCTATATGTGCCTTATATTTCAAAGGACTTCTAGTGCATATTTGATCTTAAGAAAGAAACCTTATTTAAAAGAGCTTCCAAACGGGGGAAACCTATAGGTAACCAGGGGAACAGTGCTCTACTCTAGCCGTGCTAGACTTTGCAGGGAAACACTGCCATCTAGCGGCCAGAAACAAAAATTCCCGATAGTGCTCCATTACATAACTTACATTGACATGAAGGGAAAATTATAATTGTAACTAAAAATGTGAACTAAATATGATACACAATATGACAGTTTAATAGCATCACAAAAAATATAGAATAAAAACATTTAAAACTATCCCACAAATAAAAACAAAATAAAATTATGATAACCAACAGTGCAGAACATACTGAAAACCCCTTCATCAGGCATTATTGATAAAGGAATTAATATCCCAATCAATATTTAACCCGTGAGGGGCGTAGGTCTTCAACCGATAAATCCAGCTGGTCTCTAGTTGTGAGACACCTCTGGTACGGTTACTACCCCTCCAACTGCCTGAAAATTTATCAATGCCTAAAAAGACAGTGCCTTTGGGGTCATTCCCATTCTTTCCCCTGTGGATCTGTCGAGCGAGATATCCATATTTGGTTTTTTCGCATCATTATACCAGTGTTGGTTGGCCTTTCTGTGCTTGTACTATCATGGATGTATTTGAGTACAGGAGCCGTACTATTCCATCAACCTGGAAGGCATTTTCTCGACCTCTAGTGAGCCTGCGGATGACATGAGTGGTCTCTTTTTGAGACTTAAGAACATCATGACAACTGAGCTCCACACGGGGTGGGATATTGCCTTCTTTGAGAAATATCTTGCTGAAAGTATGGTACCTAGAAGCCTGAGGTGGGAGGTGGCACCACAGAGTGACATCTTAGATTTAGATGAGTGGTACCAATACTTCAACAAGGCAGGGCTTGAATTACTACGTTATATGGTAACCAAGAAACGGCTTAAACTTAAGATATTGGATGAGGAGATTAATGTTATTAAAGGCAAACTGAAGGAATTTAAATCTAAAGACCTCTACAAACAAAAATCTGACCTCTTAAAAAAGCATTTGGAAAAGGAGGACTTAGAACAGAAAAATAAAAAAAGGAAGAAATTCCTAAGGGATAGTGGTGATTATCAGAGTAAGCTAGTCTTTAAATGGCAAGCCAATAGGGACCCGGCTGATGTTGGCACAGGACAACCCTCTCAGCTTGTACCCCCCCCCCCCCAGTACCCCAATGGAAGTTGGTGAGAGTTCTGGCCAGTCTCATTATCCTCTTATTTCAACTGAGACATGGGCTCAGCCCAGAGGACGGGGACGAGGCCATGGAGGTGGTAGGGGAAGGGCTAGAGGTAAGGGAAAAGCTGCCCCTCAACAAGGATATAGCCAACAACCCTCTGGAAATAGATTTTTACCACTCCGAGAGGATTATCAGGGAGCCGCTCAATATATCACCACACACCCGCAACAAGAGGAATACATACCTCCTTTTCAGCCACAGGGACCCTATTATCAGAATAGAGGGAACCAACGGCCACAGACTTCACAGGGATACCACCAGCCTCCATCTGCCTACTCTAACCCTCCTGGGGGGCAAGGCTCATGGAACCAGCTTAATACCCCTTTTCACGGGGGCACCCCAAAAAACAAAAGGCAAAAGGAGGGCAGAGAGGGACTAGAGGGGGGGCGGAGGGTCCGCGACAAAAAGAAGTCGGCCTTGAGGGATCGGGGTTTGTTTAATTTGAGTTCAGCTTCTCTTTCGGTTGAAGAGAAGCATGTGTTAAATCATGGACTCAAGTTTGCTCCCCCCCGACCTTTTAACAAATTCAACACTTTCATAGACCTTCAAAAGTTTGTGCGTAAAATGAGCATTAAAAGGCATATGATGGGGAACCCCATCACCCCCAGAGTGGAATATAATATGGGCATCAAGTCCACTTCATTTTCCAATGCCTCACTATTCAACCCCCCAGGTCCTTTGGCTCCCACTCTGACTGTGTTCCGAGATTTGGTTGCCAAGGACTTGGATAAGCTTAGCCTCAAAAAAGTCCATCAAACACATATGTTTGAACGGGGACTTCGCTCCTTAAAGGAGCGTAAGGACATAATTGTGAGGCCAGCAGATAAAGGGGGAGGAATAGTCATTCTGGATACTGTGGCCTATAATGTGGAAATGAATAGGTTATTGTCAGACCGGGACACTTATATTCCCCTGAGGGGTAACCCTACGACATCATACAAAAAAGAACTTGTCGACTTGGTGGAGGACGGCTTTCAGCGCAAACTCCTTACCAAGAAGGAGAAATCCTTTTTGGTACCATCCGCCCCAAGGGTGCCAATAATGTACTATCTACCCAAGGTGCATAAAGATGCGGTGAACCCACCCGGGAGGCCAATCATTAGTGGCATTGATTCGGTTACCTCCCGGGTGGGTAAATACATAGACTTCTTTCTCCAGCCCCTTGTGACCAAGACCCCCTCATTTTTGAGGGACTCTATGCAAGTCATTAATATACTTAAGGATATAGAGTGGAAGCACACCTACATCTTGGCCACTGCTGATGTTTCATCCCTTTACACGGTTATATCACACCAGCATGGAAGGGAGGCTGTTGAGTATTTCTTGGGTCAGAGCACTTTGTTAGGTCTTCAGAGTCAATTCATCTTATCCCTGTTGGATTATGCTATGGCCCATAATTTCTTCTGGTTCAATGGCACTTATTACAGACAAAATAAGGGGGTGGCCATGGGCGCGAAGTTTGCGCCAAGTATGGCCAATCTGTTCATGGCCAAATGGGAGGAGGATGTCATCGGTGACGTTCCGAGACCAGAGATAGTTCTCTGGCGGAGGTACATCGATGACATCCTCCTCCTATGGGATGGTGACTCTGAGTCCCTTGAATCATCCATCTCTGCACTGAATGACAATGACAGAGGAATTAGATTGGTGCACGAATGCAGTAGATCTGAAATTCATTTTCTAGATCTTAAAATTAAAGTGGTTGGTAGTTCCCTTGAAACCTCTACTTTCTTCAAGGAGACTGACAGGAACGGATTTATTGACACATCTAGTTGCCACCATGTGTCATGGCTTAGATCCGTTCCTGTAAGTCAGTTCCTCAGACTCAAGAGGAACTGTTCCAATAGAGCGGACTTCCTGCGGGAGGCTAGCTCCTTGAAGTCCAAGTTTTTGGAGAAGGGGTATAAAGAACAGGATCTTGAAACAGCCCTTATGCAGGCAGATTCCCGTAATAGGGCTGACCTGTTGGTACCACGAGAACGTGAGAGTAATGATGATTTTCAGTTTGCCTTTTTTTCATCATACTCCGTTCAGCATTTCTCTGTTAAAAAATTGATCAGGAAGCATTGGCACATCCTAAAGAACGACAGCCTCCTGGGCCCTGTACTACCGGAAGCTCCTAAAGTCATTTTTAGGGGTGTGCCTCCGCTGAGGCTTCAAGTGGCCCCCAACATTGTGGATCCACCTAAGACCATCTCTTTTTTTCAGGAGAGGGGTGGTTTTTATCCATGTAGAGGTTGTGCCATCTGCAAGGTTAATGCTTGTAGGTCTAGGAGGGTTGAGACGTTCTTTTCCAATGCCACACAACGTAATGTTAAAATCAAGCCGTTCATCACATGTTCCACACGGCACGTCGTCTACCTACTACGTTGCCCTTGTGGCCGTGAATATGTGGGTAGGACGATACGAAAGTTACACGTGCGGTTGCAGGAACATGTGGCGAATATACTGAAGGCATTCCCAAAACATAGTGTCTCTAGACACTATGATGAATGTCATGGGAATGACCCCAAAGGCACTGTCTTTTTAGGCATTGATAAATTTTCAGGCAGTTGGAGGGGTAGTAACCGTACCAGAGGTGTCTCACAACTAGAGACCAGCTGGATTTATCGGTTGAAGACCTACGCCCCTCACGGGTTAAATATTGATTGGGATATTAATTCCTTTATCAATAATGCCTGATGAAGGGGTTTTCAGTATGTTCTGCACTGTTGGTTATCATAATTTTATTTTGTTTTTATTTGTGGGATAGTTTTAAATGTTTTTATTCTATATTTTTTGTGATGCTATTAAACTGTCATATTGTGTATCATATTTAGTTCACATTTTTAGTTACAATTATAATTTTCCCTTCATGTCAATGTAAGTTATGTAATGGAGCACTCTCGGGAATTTTTGTTTCTGGCCGCTAGATGGCGGTGTTTCCCTGCAAAGTCTAGCACGGCTAGAGTAGAGCACTGTTCCCCTGGTTACCTATAGGTTTCCCCCGTTTTGAAGCTCTTTTAAATAAGGTTTCTTTCTTAAGATCAAATATGCACTAGAAGTCCTTTGAAATATAAGGCACATATATCTCTTGTGCAATCATGTTAATATTTGATCGGTTTATCGCTGTTTGCGGTCTCCAATTCCGGGTTTAGCTCCGGATGTTGACATTCAAAGGTCACACATCCGGTTCCGGGTCGTTGGTCTCCTTCCTGTTGATGGTTTGGGATGACCTCTTCCTGCTGGCTCCGGATTGGACGCAGCGAGTTCCGCCCTGTCTCACCCAGCATATAAGGAAAGACGTTCTGTCATAGGCCACACCCCCTGACGAAGTCACGTGTTGACGAAACCGGTCGGAGGAGGAGCCTGCGGTTCGTCGTGCTGAGGCCAGCAAGGAGACACGGCGGCCATTTTATTGGTTGGAAACAAAGGTTCTGAGAGTATAGCTCCGAGACATGCTGTGATTTCTTCATGCAAACGTGAGTTGCCACTCTGCTTTTACTGAATAAACCTGTGAACGTACTTCACTATTGGAGTTGTCCCTCTTTTCCTTATGTTCACTTGTTCCGGTCGGAGCTGCTGAGGGAACACTGGGAATCGATACATGTCGATCTGGGCACTGATTTGATCACACAGGCTGTCTTTGATCCTTGTAATGGGGGTCATTGCAATTTGGTAAGAGGCCATTTATTATCTTGGTGGCGGTTCCTGCACTCGGGGCTTTTTCCAAGTTTGAAGTGGTGGACAGTTTCCCTTCTTTATTGGAGCACTCTCTGATGAACTTTTGTTTACTGCACTTTTGTATTTGATCCATTTGAACATATGTATGGACTGTGGATTCTATTGTGTTAGCGCTGCACCAATCCCATTCTATATTTTCCAAAGATTAGCCTCAGTTCCCCACAAGAATCGGATCCGGTTGAACAGACAGACCAAGGAGCCTCTAGCCGGGTGACTTCGGTCCCTAATGTTCAACCAGGAGAAATCACCACTCCTGATAGGTATCAGGTGTCTGATAAATGTGTGGGAACCGAGAACGATCAGACTTTGTCGGATTGCCGGGGGCCAGATAGCTCTAGGGCAGCCTGGTTCAGATCCAGTCAGCTCCAGTTGTCCTGGAAATTCTAGGCTGGCCTCTTCAAGCCGGTCTGGCCGACTTGGACATGCTGGTCGCGAACGCTCCTTGGGAACTTCTTCTCAGGGAGTGTCTGCGGTCTCAAGGACCGATCTTCCATTGTGCTTTACAGTCGCTGGGTTTAATGGCCTGGCCATTGAGACCAGTGTTGCCAACCGTCCGTATATTCACGGACAGCCCGTAAAATCCAGGCACTTTTCTCCTGCCCGTAAATGCCCGTAGCAGGAGAAAAGTGCCCGTTAAAATGATGGCTGCGGCGAGACATTGTGACTGCGCATGCGCGGCGTGCGCCTCGGTCATCTCCGGATACTTCTGAACTAGTGAACTCACTTGTCATATTCTCGAGTCCTGCTCCGATTGTCTCCGAGTCCTCCCCAACTGACGTGACCGCCTCCAGGTCCGCCTGTGTGTGCCCACTGCCCCGCCCAGAATCTTGAATCTCGATCTTCCCGCCACTGCCGCCGCGGCTGCTACCTACCTCCCCCAGCCTGAGGAGCCTGTTGCCGGACCGGGGACAGTGTGTGGAGAGACCCGACCAGCCCAGGACTGCCTGCAGCAGCGCCACCAGCCAGCTGAGCTCCAGCCTCCAGTCCCACCACCCCAAGGAGGACAAGCCAAGGATCCATCCATCTCTGCCTGGGCTTGGGCTGGCCTGGCACAGACACCACCACCATCGGCCATTCACTGTCTCCACTCAGTCTCCAGGGAGATCTTCTTCACTTCTCCAGAGACCGTGAGTAGTACTCTTCCTAGGGCTAGGCTCCTACTTATCTCCTCGCTCCCAGACCCAGTCCCAGTCCCCCCCAGCCTCAGGCCCCACCTGCAACCTCTCTGACTGACCCCCAGGCCCCAGCCCTGGATTGAGCCCTGAAGCAGGATCCATCCATGAGGAATTGAGGATTCTATCCATCCATGGCCTCTCCTCGACCTCGCTCCCAGTCCCAGTCCCCCCCCAGGCCCCACCACCTGCTGCCACCTCTGACCCCCTCAGCCCTGGCCTGAGCCCAGGGCAGGGCTGCTGAAGGATCCATCCATCCAGGAAACAGGATTCAAATTCCATCCATGGCCTCTCCTCACTCCCAGTCCCCCCCTAGGCCCCACCTGCCATCTCTGACCCCGGTCACCCCCTGGCCTGAGCCTAGGGCAGGGCTGCTGAAGAATCCATCCATCCAGGATTCCATCCATGGCCTCTCCTTGCTCCCAGTCCCCCCAGGCCCCACATGCCACCTCTAAACACCTCCTGTATCATGTCCGCAGTCTCTGACCACCTCCTGTACCATGTCCGCAGTCTCTGACCACCTCCTGTACCATGTCTGCAGTCTCTGATCACCTCCTGTATCATGTCCGCAGTCTCTGACCACCTCCTGTACCATGTCCGCAGTCTCTGACCACCTCCTGTACCATGTCCGCAGTCTCTGACCACCTCCTGTACCATGTCCGCAGTCTCTGACCACCTCCTGTACCATGTCCACAGTCTCTGACCACCTCCTGTACCCTGTCCGCAGTCTCTGACCACCTCCTGTACCATGTCCGCAGTCTCTGACCACCTCCTGTACCATGTCCGCAGTCTCTGACCACCTCCTGTACCATGTCTGCAGTCTCTGACCATCTCTTGTATCATGTCCGCAGTCTCTGACCACCTCCTGTACCATGTCCGCAGTCTCTGACCACCTCCTGTACCATGTCCGCAGTCTCTGACCATCTCTTGTCTTTTATCATGTCTGCAGGGGAGTCTGGACTCTGGAGAGGAGTCAAGAGTGAGAGTGCCACCGGGATGGGGGTCACAGGAGAAGTCAGATGTGTGGGGCCTGCAGAGTGGAGACTAGAGCCGTCTGACTGAGCCCTGCACAGTGCACCTGAGAGGAGGTCAGTGACAGTGCCGCCAGACCAGTCTGATGGGGGGGGGGGTCACTGATGTAAGGGCCAGGGGGCACTGATATAAAGATCCCTCTATATTAGTAACCCCCCCCCCCATATCTTAATGTATTCACTCTGTGGAAGGTGGTCTCTGGTCACCAGATTGCCCCCCACATCAGAGTTCCTGGCGTTCCCCTTTACATCAGAGTCTGCAGGATTCTCCCCTTACAGTGCGAAGGGGGAACTCTGCGGACCCTGATGTAAAAGGGAACTCTGATGTAAAGGGGAATGCAGTGGACTCTGATATAAGGCGGTTTCTGGTCACCAGAGCACCCGCTTAAATCAGAGTTCCCCCTTAAATCAAGATCTGCAGCATTCCTCTTTTTGTCAGAGTTACACTGTAAGGGGGAATCTTGCACACTGATATATGGGGGAACACTGTGCTGGCTGGGTTATATTAATCTGATCTTCATGTAAATGGAGAAATATGTTTTTTGACTTTTGTTTAACCTAAACACATTGCTAATAGCACTATCTACATGTTTATAGTTTAAGTATTGATATTTGCACGGTTTAGCACTGAAAACAGCCTGTTTATGTGCATTTTTGCAATGCCAGTAAAAAATTGGTGCCGTCCGTAAATTTTGGACGTTCTGCCAGTAGATTTCCCTCCGGGGGGTTGGCAACACTGATTGAGACCCAGGTACTGAAGGACAGAGGGTTGTCAGCTTCAGTTATTCCTACGCTAATTAAGGCAAGGAAAGCGACTTCCAGCAAGGTCTATTATCGCACATGGAAGACGTATATCGCGTGGTGCGAATCTTTAGGATTTCCTCCACGTACCTATTCGGTGACCCGAATATTGGCCTTTCTGCAAAAGGGGGTTGAGCAGAAACTAGCCTTGAGCACCATCAAGGGTCAGGTTTCAGCATTAGCAATCTTCTTTCAGAAGCCTTTGGCTACTAAGTCCTTGGTGCGGAATTTCATCCAGGGGGTGCGGCACCTGGCTCCACCAGTCCGCGCGCCCTTCCCGCCCTGGGATCTTAATTTGGTTTTGTCGGTTCTGCAGAAACCTCCCTTTGAAAACATCAGGGAGATTCCCTTGCTTACTTTATCCCAGAAGGTGGCCTTCTTGGTGGCTATCACTTCTGCACGCAGGGTGTCAGAACTGGCTGCATTGTCATGCAAGTCCCCATATTTAGTGATTCATAGGGATAAGGTAGTTCTTCATCCTAAGCCATCCTTTCTTCCAAAGGTGGTTCAGACTTTCATCTGAATGAAGATATTGTATTACCTTCCTTGTGTCCTCAGCCCAGTCATCATCGGGAACATGCGTTGCATTCCTTGGATGTGGTTCGGGCAATCAGGGTATACCTGAAGGCTACGGAATCGTTCCGTGAGACGGATTCACTTTTTGTGATCACGGATGGCCCCAGAAAGGGGTTGCCTGCATCTGCCGCAACTATCTCCAAATGGATTAGACAGACGGTGGTACAGGCTTATTCTATTAAGGGTCGGAATCCTCCGTTCCCTGTTAAGGCGCACTCCACTCGAGCGCTCAGTACTTCCTGGGCCTTCCGCCATCAGGCGTCAGTGGTCCAGGTATGTAAGGCGGCCACCTGGTCGTCGGTACATACCTTTACAAAATTTTATAAGATTGATGTGATGGCATCGGCGGATGCCTCATTTGGCCGCAAGGTTTTGCAGGCCGCAATTTGAGGAGACCGGTGGTCTACCTCAAGGGTTTTTTTTCTGTTGGAATTTTCTGTTGAGTCTCATCTTTGATTGATGAGCATTGAAAACTTCTAGTTGGCACCGGTTGGGGCTTCTAGATTGGATTTGATTTCCATTTTCCCACCCCTCATTTGTGGTACTGCTTTGGGACGTCCCGAGTTGTTATGAATCAACGAGGACTACGTCTGTCAATGAGCGACAGAGAAAAATGGATTTTTGTAAAATCTTACCGTAAAATCCTTTTCTCTTAAGCTCATTGACAGACGTAGTACCCGCCCCTCTGTTTTGAGTTGGGTTGGGTTAAATTCTCTAAACACTGCTTTGTGACATAACTGATTTGCTGTAGCAGAGAGAGAGAGGATATACCCTCTGGGACTGCCCCTAAGGTGTGGCCAGAATGTTTTCTTTCCTGTCTAGTCCTACTCCTGTAGAGGGCAGCATAACCCGAGTTGTTATGAATCAACGAGGATTTTACGGTAAGATTTTACAAAAATCCATTTTTTTTTGCTAGAAGACTTCTTAAAACCCCCAAACATTATTTTTTTTTCAGAGACCCTAGAGAATAAAATGGAGATTATTGAAATATTTTTTTATCACACCGTATTTGCGCAGCGGTCTTCCAAACGCGATTCTTTTTGGAAAAAAAATTAATTTTTTAAATTAAAAAATAAGAATCCAGTAAAGTTAGCCCAATTTCTTTCCATAATGTGAAAGATAATGTTACACCGAGTAAATAGATACCCAACATGTAATGCTTCAAAATTGCGCATGCTCACGGAATGGCAACAAACTTTGGTACTTAAAAATCCCATAGGCGACACTTTAAAAATTTCTGCAGGTTGCCATATGTAACACCGTTTACATATGTGGGCGGGGTTTCCGCATGCGATCGCTTATGCGTGCGAGCTAACCGGGACAGGGCGCTTTAATTTTTTTTTTTTTTTTTTTACTATTTAGTTTTCATTTTTACAGTTTTTTTTTTTTTTTTTAAATTTGATCATTTTTATTCCTATTACAAGGAATGTAAACATTCCTTGTAATAGAAATAGGCATGACAGGACCTCTTTTTTGTGAGATCTGGGGTCAAAAAGTCCTCAGATCTCACAAGTACACTAAAAGATGAAAAAAAAAAAAATGGGGCCTTTAAACCGGTTGCTAGGCAACGGCGTTTGCCGTCGCTCCGGTCCTCCAAGACATCCTGTCTGCGGGGATCCGGGGCCGGATCATTTTCCCCGCTGCCGTCGGGTCCGGTAATTGGGGAAAAGTACCGGGATGCGGCAGGAAGGGGGGGGGGGCACCTCTTCCGCCGCCCCGGAAGGGTTATCCCGCTGCAAATCCGCCACTGGGACCACCCTTGTCGGAAAGTCGACCGCCCGCAGTTTAAAAAAATACCAGGGTTATGGCAGCTACAGTGCCTTGTGAAAGTATTCGGCCCCCTTGAACCTTGGTACCTTTTGCCACATTTCAGGCTTCAAACATAAAGATATAAAACTGTAATTTTTTGTGAAGAATCAACAAGTGGAACACAATCATGAAGTGGAACGAAATTTATTGGATATTTCAAACTTTGTTGACAAATAAAAAAAATGAAAAATTGGGCCTACAAAATTATTCAGCCCCTTTACTTTCAGTGAAGCAAACTCTCTCCAGAAGTTCAGTGAGGATCTGACCTAAATGACTATTGATAATAAATAGAATCCACCTGTGTGTAATCAAGTCTCCATATAAATGCACCTGCACTGTAATAGTCTCAGAGGTCAGTTTAAAGCGCAGGGAGCATCATGAAGAACAAGGAACACACCAGGCAGGTCCGAGATACTGTTGTGGAGAAGTTTAAAGCCCAATTTGGATACAAAAAGATTTCCCAAGCTTTAAACATCCCAAGGAGCGATAATATTGAAATGGAAGGAGTATCCGACCACTGCAAATCTACGAAGACCTGTCCGTCCCTCTAAACTTTCAGCTCCTACAAGGCGAAGACTGATCAGAGATGCAGCCAAGAGGCCCATGACCACTCTGGATGAACTGCAGAGATCTACGTACAGCTGAGGTACAGCTGAGGTGGGAGACTCTGTCCATAGGACAACAATCAGTCGTATACTGCACAAATCTGGCCTTTATGGAAGAGTGGCAAGAAGAAAGCTATTTCTTAAAGATATCCATAAAAAGTGTTTAAAGTTTGCCACAAGCCACCTGGGAGACACACCAAACATGTGGAAGAAGGTGCTCTGGTCAGATGAAACCAAAATCAAACTTTTTGGCAACAATGCAAAATGTTATGTTTGGCGAAAAAGCAACACAGCTCATCACCCTGAACACACCGTCCCCACTGTCAAACATGGTGGTGGCAGCATCATGGTTTGGGCCTTCTTTTCTTCAGCAGGGACAGGGAAGATGGTTAAAATTGATGGGAAGATGGATGGAGCCAAATACAGGGCCATTCTGGAAGAAAACCTGATGGAGTCTGCAAAAGACCTGAGACTGGGACGAAGATTTGTCTTCCAACAAGACAATGATCCAAAACATAAATCAAAATCTACAATGGAATGGTTCACAAATAAACATATCCAGGTGTTAGAATGGCCAAGTCGAAGTCCAGACCTGAATCTAATCGAGAATGTGTGGAAAGAACTGAAAACTGCTGTTCACAAACGCTCTCCATCCAACCTCACTGAGCTTGAGCTGTTTTGCAAGGAGGAATGGGCAAAAATTTCAGTCTCTCGATGTGGAAAACTGATAGACATACCCCAAGTGACTTACAGCTGTAATCACAGCATAAGGTGGCGCTACAAAGTATTAACTTAAGGGGGCTGAATAATTTTGCACGCCTAATTTTTCATTTTTTTTATTTAACAAAGTTTGAAATATCCAATATTTTTCGTTCCACTTCATGATTGTGTCCCACTTGTTGATTCTTCACAAAAAATTAGTTTTATATCTTTGTTTGAAGCCTGAAATGTGGCAAAAGGTCGCAAAGTTCAAGGGGGCCGAATACTTTCGAAAGGCACTGTATCTGCTGCCATAACACCGGTATTTAGGTTTAAACTGCCGACGTAAATAGTCGTTGGGCGGTCATTAAGTGGTTAAACCGGTTTTTGGGTCTGTGATAGTCTCACAGACGGTGACGGAATGGATTAGGGGTTTGTGGGAGACTTTGGACCCCGAGACTGTTCCTCCGGAACAGCTGGAACTGTTGGACCAGGTGATCCAGGCTCTGGTGTTCCTGTGTGACGAGTCTATGGATGCAACTATCTGGTGGCCAGGGTCTCGGCCATGGGCATTGTTTTAAGATGCATGGTCTAGTTGAAGAGCTGGTTGGCTGACCAAGCATCTAAAAAAGCCTTAGCTGATCTCCCCTTTCTGGGAGACAGGTTGTTTGGCGACTCATTGTATTAGTTGATCAAGGACCTGACTGGTGGGAAGAGTACTCTTCTTCCTCAATCCTCCAAGAGTAAGACACCCCATACTAAAGCGGGGTCTCTCCTTTTCTGCTCACAAACGTTTTTTCCGTGCCTCCGGGACGCAAGATAAAGGTAAGCCGTTCAGAACTTCTGGAGGTGCTAAGAAACCCTGGGGAAAGTCCAAGGCTGGTCTGTCCAGTGCTTCAGACAAGTCCTCTTCAGCATGAAGGGGGGAGCCCTCAACCATCTTAGGGGTGGGGGACGTCTGTGCTTCTTTCAGGAACCCTGTGGACTTCCTTCATTCAGGACGAATGGGTTCGCAAACTGGTTTGTTCCGGGTACAAGATCGAATTCTGGTCCCGGCCAGGGAACAGGTTTTTTTCAGTCAAATCTTCAGCGATTCCTCCGCTTCACGGTGGCAGAGGAGCACTCACTTTGTGGCGTTACCCTTTGGTCTCCCATTTGGATCTGCTGGAAAACATCTCCATAACATTTTGGACACTTCAGGACTTCGGGGGGATGATCAATGTCGCCAAATCTGCCCTGACTCCGTCTGTCTGGATTACCTATCAGGGGCTGATCCTCGACTCTACTCTGGCGAGGGTCTTTCTTCCCTTGGACAAGCTTCAGAAGTTGAAAAGAGTGGTCCAATTGCTGATGGAGGCAGATCAGTCTTTCTTGCAGGCTTGCATGAGGGCCCTGGGTCTGATGGTCTCTTCAAAGCAGTCCCCTTTGCTCAGTCTCACACGAGACAGCTGCAGAAAGATTGTCACAATGGAACAGAGATCTTCTGTCATTGGACCAGAAGATTCGGTTGATCCATCTCATGAAGTCCGCTATCTCTTGGTGGATCCGGTCACCTGTCCTGTGCCATGCAGGGTTCGTACGGTCATGAAAATCCTGGAAAAGTCATGGGATTTTGACATGACACTTTCCAGGACTGGAAAAGTCCTGGAAAATGAGAAAACTTACTAAGTTTTGGAAAAGTCAGTGAGGAATGTCAGGAATGTCAGTGAGGAATGTCAGTGAGGAATGTGAGGAATGTCAGTGAGGAATGTCAGGGTGGAATGTCAGTGTGGAATGTCAGTGAGGAATGTCAGTGAGGAGTCTATTGTGGAATGTCAGTGAGGAGTCTCGTGTGCTGGATAGGAGGGGGATGGGATGGGACAGCTGCATAGAGAGGAATTGAACTTTCATATTCCTCATGTCACTGAATGTTATTTCTCCTCCTCTCAGAAGCTGCACTAGGAATATGGAAAGTTAAATTCCTCTATATGCAGCTGCCCCATCCCCCTCCTATACAACTTCCTTTGCTGGCCCCCCTAAGTGCTCTTTTAGCCCCCTCCGTGCTCTTAGTCTGGCTCCCCCAGTGATCCCCCCCCGGCTCCCCCTCAGTGATTTCCTGCCCCCCCCCCAGACAGTGCTCTCCAGTTCCCCCCCTCCCCCTGTGCTCTACATCCCCCCTGGTTTTCCCTGCCTGCCCCCCCCCCAGTGCTCTCCGCTCCCCTGCGCCTTCCAACCCCCCTGCAAGCCTCTAACCACCTCATGTATTATGTCCGCAGCCTCTAACCATCTCCTGTACCATGTCCACAGCCTCTAACTACCTCCTTTACCATGTCCGCAGCCTTTGACCACCTCCTGTACCATGTCCACAGCCTCTAACCATCTCTTCCATCATGTTCGTAATCTCTGACCATCTCTTGTCTTTTATCATGTCTGCAGTCTCTGAGGGGGTCTGGAGAGGAGTCAATAGTGGGAGTGCTGTCGGGATGGGGATCACAGGAGAAGTCAGACATGTGTGGACTGGGGAGAGGAGACTACAGGATAAAACCAGAGCATGGTGCACCTAAGAGGAGGTCAGTGACAGTGCTGCCCGGCCAGTCTGAGGGAGGGGGTCACTGATTTAAGGGGGCACTGTTATAAAGGTTCCTCCTTGTATCAGGACCCCCCCCCTCCCTTCCTTAGTGCATTCACTCTGTGGAAAGTGGTCTTTGGTCACCAGAGTCCCCCCCTACATCAGAGTTCTCAGCTTTTTCACCCGTGCGCTCGAAGTGACACCCGCTCCCAGCTGCGGCAGTGGTGCTTCCATCTCATCCACTGTAAAACAAGGGACCATTTTTAGTCGCGCTGTATCCAGAAACGAAACCCTAACTGCAGAGGTATGTACACTACAAAGATTGTCATTTATTTTAGTAAAAATATGCTGGGTGTGACATGGATTTTCTTCTTATTTAACATGTATACATAGACATTTCATGAAACTTTAGGTCATGAATATTTACGTGAAGTCATGGAAAAGTCATGGAATTTTATTGGTTAAAATGTGTATGAATCCTGGCGATGGCAAGTCCTTCCTGCCGGTGTTTTGGGGCGGTGGTCACCACGGACGCCAGGCTGGGGTGGAGTGCTGGGGAAGCTGTGCTCAGGGGACTTGGGCATCAGAAGAGTCTTCCTTGCCGATTAATATTCTGGAGCTGAGAGCGATCAAGCTCTGCCTGCTTCACTGGACAAGTCGGCTACAGGGCTCTACAGTTCGGGTCCAGTCGGACAATGCCACAGCCGTGGCTTACATCAATCGAGGGGGCACCAGGAGTGCCCTGGCGGCCAAGGAGGAACACAATGTTCCGGCTCTTTCCACAGTCCGCATCCTGGGTGTGGAGAATTGGCAAGCGGATTACCTGGGTCATCAGGTGTTGGATCAGGGGGAGTGGTCCCTGCATCCAGAGGTGTTTCATCTCCTGTGTGTCCGGTGGGGGCCCCTGGACGTGGATCTGTTTGCGTCTCGCCTCAACAGGAAAGTTCATAGGGTTTGTAGCCAGGTCTCTGGATCCTCTGGCCAACGCCACAGACGCTCTGGTGGCTCCTTGGAGTCAGTATCGCCTGATCTATGCCTTCCCTCCGCTTGTTCTCCTGCCAAGGTTTGTTCGCAGGGTGGCGAAGGAAGGCATTCCGGTCGTTCTGGTGGCACCAGACTGGCATCGGCTGTCTTGGTATGCAGAGCTGGTAAAAATGGTCGTGGATCCTCCATGGCGTCTTCCTTTGCTGGGAGATCTATTATCTCAAGAACCCATCTTCCATCCTGCTTTACAGTCACTGGCTTTAACAGCTTTGCTGTTGAAAGCAAGGTGTTGAGGGATAGAGGTCTTTCTGATTCTGTGATTCCTTTCCTTTTTGAAGTCCAGGAAGTCGACATGTAGGAAGATCTATCATCGTACGTGGAAATCGTACATTTCTTGCTGTGAATCACTGCAGCTGCACCCTCACTTGTTTTCTGTAGCTAGGGTTTTGGCCTTTTTACAAAAAGGGGTTGAGCAGCGCTTGGAATTGGGTACTATCAAGGGCCAGGTTTCGGCCTTGGCTATTTACTTCCAATGTCCGTTGGCTACTCACAGTTTGATTCGCACTTTTGTTCAGGGGGTGCGTCATCTTGCCCCTCCGAGGAGATCCCCGTTACCACCGTGGGATCTTAATCTGGTTTTGTCTGTTCTTCAAAAGCCTCTTTTTTGAGAATATTAGGGAGATTTCTCTGCTTTGTCGCAGAAGGTTGCCTTCCTAGTGGCTATCACTTCTGCCCCCAGAGTCTCTGAGTTGGCGGCGTTGTCCTGTCTTTTGCCTTATTTAGAGGTCCACAGCGATAAAGTGGTCCTCCGACCTAATCTGTCCTTTTCTTCCTAAGGGGGTGTCGGATTTTCACCTGAATGAAGACATTGTGTTGCCTTCCTTATATCCTAAGCCTAAACATCACAAGGAAGTTGTTTTCCGCTCTCTGGATGTGGTTCGGGCGATAAGGGTTTATCTGACGGTTACTGAGTCTTTCAGGAGGTTGGACTCTTTGTCCTTTCCGGACGGTCCTCGCAAAGGTTTGGCTGTGTCCGCTGCGACCATTTTGAGATGGATCAGGCAGACTGTTGTTCAGGCTTATTCGATCCAGGGTCAGGTTCCTCCTTTCCCTGTGAAGGCGCATTCTACTAGAGCGCTGAGTGCCTCTTGGGCTTTTCACCATCAGGCCTCTGTTGTACAAGTCTGTAAGGCAGCCACTTAGTTGTCTGTGCACACCTTTACCAAATTTTACAAGGTTGATTTGTTGGTTTCTTCGGTTGCCTCTTTTGGCCGCAAGGTTTTGCAGGCTCTCTTCTGGGTTTTTTATCTGGTTGAGCTCCATGTTGCACGGTTGGCTACATTTAGCCTTTTGAACTTGACTTTACTGTCTGGTTGCGTTTTCCCACCCCTCATGCCTATACTGCTTTGGGACGTCCCACTCAGCTTATGGAGATGAGGCTGCGTCTGTCGATGGACCATAGAGAAAATAAGATTTTTGTAAGACCGTACTGTAAAATCTTTCTCGGAAATGTCCATCGACAGACACCGCACCCGCCCCTCTGGGGTTGGTTCTATTGTCTTCACTGCTTTTAAACTAAACTAAACTGATTTGCTTGATTGTGCAGTGGGGGTTTATGCCTGGAGGGACAGCCCCCTTGGCGTGTGTATTCAAATTTTCCTGTCTAGACTACTCCTAATGGGAGGAGCATAAACCCACTCAGCTCATGGAGATGAGGCTGCGTCTGTCGATCGAGAAAAAGATTTTACAGTAAGATCTTACAAAAATCATATTTTTCTCTATCATTCTTCGACAGACGCTCCATCTAGTCAGACTATAGGGATGTCCCAAAGCAGTATATTCATGAGGGGTGGGGAGACAATGGAAACGTAACTCCCCTAAGGCTAAACTTAACCAACCAGGTAACATGGAGCTCAACCAGGAACAACTGGAGTTCACCCTGAAAACGCAATACACCCTCAAAGAGAAGCAAAAAAGATTCTCTTTAAACAGCAGCCTGCAAAACCTTGTGGCCAAAGGAAGCATCCGAAGATTTCAACACATCTACTTTGTAGAATTTTGTAAACATATGTACCGACGACCAAGTTGCAGACTTGCAGCACCGATGCCTGAAGGCGAAAAGCGCAAGAGACACTCAGCGCTTCTCGTAGAATGTACCTTCACTGGAAATGGAGGAACCGGACCCTTAAGTGAATAAGCCTGAAATACCGTCTGCCTGATCCATCTGGATATGGTCGCCCCACACGCAGCCAATCCCTTACGAGATAATTCGGTAAGGAGAAAAAGAGCATCTGATTTTCTAAAAGACGCAGTGGTCTCCAGATACACCCTGATCACCCAAACCACATCCAAAGAGTGCAATGCAAATTCCTTAGAATGTTTGGGCTTAGGGCAGAGTGAAGGCAACACAATGTCTTCATTCAGATGAAAATCAGAAGCCTTAGGAAGAAATTACTGATTAGGTCGAAATACCACTTTATCCCTGTGTATCACCAGATAATGTGAGCGGCAGGACAATGCAGCCAGTTCAGATACTCTGCAAGCGGAAGTGATAGCCACCAAGAAGGCAACCTTCTGGGACAACGAAAGCAGAGAAATCTCTTGAATGTTCTCAAAAGAAGGCTTTTAAAGAACAGAACACCCGATTGAGGTCTCATGGAAGTAGCGGAGACCTTCTCGGAGGAGCCATATGGGACACTCCCTGTATAAAGGTTTTGAATCAAAGCATGCGTAGCGAACGGGCATTGGAAATATATAGCCAAAGCTGACACTTGGCCTTTGATAGTGCCCAAAGCCAACCGCTGTTCAACTCCTATCTGAAGAAAGGCCAAGACCCTAGCTAACGAAAACAAGTTAGGGTGCACCTTCAGTGATTCACACCATGAAATATACGATTTCCACGTACGATGATACATCTTCCTAGAAGTTGACTTTCTAGCCTTCAACAGCGTAGGAATCAGAGTCAGTAAGACCTCTATCTCTCAACACCTGGCTTTCAACAGCCATGCAGTTAAAGCCAGCGAATGTAAAGCAGGATGGAAGACTGGACCTTGAGACAACAGATCTTCCCTGAGGGGAAGTTTCCAAGGAGCATCAGCGACCAACCTTACTAGGTCTGCGTACCAAGACCGGCAAGGCCAGTCCGGAGCCACCAGAATGGCTGGAATCCCTTCCACCTCTATCCTGCACAGAAGCCTCGGCAGAAATTTCAAGGGAAAGGCATAAATTAGCCGCTACTGACCACAAGGAGCAACCAGAGCGTCCATGGCATCGGCTAGAGAATCTTGAGACTTGGCTACAAATCTCTGAACCTTCTTGTTGAGGCGAGAAGCAAACAGATCTACCTCGGGAGTCCCCCACAGAACACACAGGAGATGAAACACCTCCAGGTGCAGGGACCATTCCCCTTGATCCAACAACTGACGACTCAGGCAATCCGCTTGTCAGTTTTGAACACCTGGGATGTGCACAGCAGAGAGGGCTGGGACAAACTTTTCCACCCAGGCCAAAATTTCGGCCCCCTCCCTGGCCGCCAAGACACTCTTGGTGCCCCCCTGGTGATTGATGTAAGCCACAGCCGTAGCATTGTCTGATTAAATCCGAACCAGACAATCTTGCAGCCGAGTTTTCCAGTGGCTCAGACAAAGCTCCAAAACATTTATCGGTAGTTTTGACTCTTCTATCGTCCAGGTACCCTGGGCACAGAGCTTCCCCAGCACCCCGCCTCAGCCTGATAGGCTGGAATCCGTGGTCACCACCATCCAAAACAATCAATGGAAGGAAGGACTTGCCCTGGCATAGTGCTGGAGCCTAAATCCACCACAACAGAGCAGACCTTGAGTTGTGGCTTAACCGAATCAGCGTCCAAAGACTTTGGATCCTTGTTCCATTTGACAAGAATCTCCCTTTGCAAGGGTCTAGTATGGAACTGAGCAAACGGAACTGCCTCGAAGGTTGATACCATCAGACCCAAGGTCCGCATGCAAACTCAGAGAGGACAGATTGTTTGCCAACAACCGAATCGCCTCCTGCAACTTTTGCAGCTTGTCTGGGGAAAGAAACTCTTTGGCCATGGCTGGATCCAGAGTCAAAGCCCAAATAATCCAGTCTTAAGACAGGTGTCAGCGTGGATTTCTTGAAATTGATGTTCCAACCAAAATCCTGCAGAATTCTGACAGTGACTGTCAGTTTCCCCAACATGACTGAAGGAGAGTCCGCTCTCAACAGGGGATCATCTAGGTACCCCAGTACTGCAATCCCCCGCTGGTGCAGCAATGCCAATACCGATTCTAAGACCTTGGTAAACACTCTGGGAGCTGAAGCGAGACCAAATGGTAACGCCACAAATTGATAATGCTCCTCTGCGACCGCAAAGCGAAGAAATCGCTGGTGTCCAGCGTAAATAGGGATGTGTAGCTATGCATCCTTGATATCTATGGAGGCTAAGAAGTCTCCCTGGTGCAGCGACGCCACCACCATGTGGATGGATTTCCTCCGAAACTTCTGTACCCGCACAAACTGAGTCAAGGGCCTTGAGATCCAGGATGGGGCGCACCTTGCCTTCCTTCCTGGGCACGGTGAATAGGTTTGAATAAGATCCTGGAAAACGTTCCTGAAAAGGAACTGGTACAATCACTCCTTGCGACAGCAAATCGTGTACTTTTAACAGGACTGGGGATAGTCGAAGATTGCACGGTAAGAACCTGGCCGATGGGCAAGACCGGAATTTGATCTTGTACCCAGATCGGATCAGTTTGTGAACTAATTTGTCCTAAATCAAGGAGGTCCAGGGTTCCAGAAAGAAACAGACGTCCCCCCACCCCAGAATCGGATGAGGACACCCTCTCATGCAGACGAGGACTTGTCTGCAGGTCGAGATTGGCCAGTCTTTGCTTTTCCCAACCGCGGCTTCTTGGAACCCCCAGAAGACCTTAATGATTTACCTTTTTCTTGCGACCCGGAGGCACGAAAAAGATGTTTTATGAGCATTAAAGGAAGGCCCCCGCCTAGGACGTGGTGCCTTGCTCTTAGAGGATTGGGGAAGATGAGTGCTCTTACCCCCCATGATACCTTTGATCAACTCATTCAGATAGTATCCAAACAGCCTCTCTTCTAAGAAGGGAAGATCAGCCAAGGCCTTTTTTTTTTTTTAGAAGCCTGGTCCGCCAAACAGTTTTTCAGCCACACCATGCACCCAATAGCAAGCCCCACTGCCGATGCCCTGGCCACCAACGGGGCTGAATCCAGAGACATATCACACATGAACACCAGGGCTTGAGAAACTGGTTCAGTATTTCCAACACCGCAGGGGAGAGCCGTTCAGCTTCCAAGTTACTTCTAAGTAACTTCACCCATTCCGTAGCAGTCTGCGCTACCAAAACATTCACAAAGGTAGTCTTTACCTCAATACTGGGCACTTAAACCCCCTTCCTTCCCAGACCAATTTTCAGCTTTTAGCGCTGTTGCATTTTGAATGACAATTGCGCGGTCATGCAACACTGTACCTAAACCAAATTTATGTCATTTTTTCCCCACAAATAGAGCTTTCTTTTGGTGGTATTTCATCACCGCCAGGTTTTTTCTTATTTGGTGCACAAATAAAAAAAGACCGAAAAGTTTGAAAAAAAAAAAAATGTTTTTGTTTAGGTTATAAAATTTTGTAAATAGATACGTTTTTTCCTGCACTGATGACGCCACACTGACAGGCACTGATGGGGTGGCACTGATATGCAGCACTGATGGACACTGATAGATAGCACTGATAGGCAGCGCTGATGGGCACTGATAGGCAGGCAGCACTGATGGGGACTGATCGGTGGCACTGATGTGCACTGATAGACAGCACTGGTGGGCAATAATGGGCACTGGTGGGCGGCACTGATAGATGGCAATAACGGGCACTGGTGGGCAGCACTGATAGATGGCATTGGTGGGCAGCACTGATAGGAGGGCACCACTGGCAGGCTCTCTGAGCCCTGTTTGCCATCCCTGGTGGCCATGGTGGGCATCCCTGGTGGCTCTAGTGGCACCCCCTCCCCCTAGGGCTGCACTGGTAATCAATCATCTGATTACCAGCACAGACCCCCCCTGTGATCAGTGAGTAATTAGAAATACTCACTGATCCCCCCGGCTGCAGCACTGATCCTCTCCTCTTCTCCTCACTGACAGGATCTGTCAGGAGGAGAAGAGATCGAAGCCGTTACAACGGCTGTATTGACATTACATGACGGCTGTGATTGGACACAGCCGTCATGTGATCAGGAGGGCCAATCACAGGGCCCTCCTGCCGCATCATGTTGCTCTGTGTCCTAGGGACACAGGCACATCGAGATCGCGCCGCTGCGCGTGCCCGCTGTGGCACGATCTCTCTCCTTCTGAAGGACGTTCCGGAAGTGGTTAATATATGACCTGCTACCACATGTAAATGGCAGGACAAGGATTCCATCCGTCTATCTACGGAGTCCGCAAAAGTTGGACACTCTTCCACGGGTACCAGAGTCATTTTGTTCAACCTGGACATCGGGGAATCCACTTTTGGTGGTACAGTCCACCTAGTGGACACTGCCCCTGCAAAGGGGTAACGTGCTTAATGTACTGCCATTGTTAATCCACAATAGTATGAAACAATTCTGGGCAAGGGAACACCTTGCCCGATTTGAATGAGCCGAAAGACAACTGCGTGGGGGTTTGTCAGCCAATTTTTAAGTTTTTTTTAAAGTTTTCCGCACTGAAACTATCAGAACTTCCACCAAAGCGCGTTCCCGTGCGGTGGCTGATGAGGACAGAGCCTCTTCACCGTCAGAATGCGACAACACCGACCCCTCAGCGTGGTCTGCGTCTACGGCGGGCCATGTCTACCTCAGAGTCCGAAGACCCTGCAGATGGAGGTGAGGGCGTTTGCGGCTGGCAGCACTAGCAATGACAAAATCTACCTTAGACATCAAATTTTGCAAAAAAAAGCTGCAATCTCTGGCTGAAACTGAGAACGAGAAGGTCCCACAATCGCTCCCAGGTGGTCTGCAGGTGAAATATTATTCTGTGACACCATGTTACACTTTTTAAAATAATTGTTGTGTCTCTTTAAGACCAATAAAAACGTGGTCCCACCGTCGTAAGTGCGGGCTCACAATCCCTGGTTATTATAAGATAATAGCCGAGTGAATGAAGAAAAACCCACAGGGAACCCCAGGAAAACGTTACCAGACCACAGAGGAGACTTCCAGCCCGATCTGTGCAAAAACCAAACTGACACTGTATATGAAGAGGAAGAGAAAATTTTAAAAATCATGCCGCATGCCTGTTTAGCCTATGGACCTCAGGAAAATGGCCGCTCATGCATTCCCAATTGGGAATTATAGAAAAAGGCTGCCCATATAAACTAATGGGAATATAAAAATCATGATCCACAGCAAAATGGCGGCCCCATGGCACGCCATGTGGTCTCCAGGATACTGAAGAAAGGAAAGACACTGCTCCAGGTGTATAGTGTGTGGCGATTGCCAGGAGATAGGATATCCAGTAGAGTGCTGGCCCTGGCCCGCCTCCGTGGGAACACTTGTAGGAAAAGAATTAGCCGCACATCCAGGGATTCCAATAGGTTTCAAATACCTTTATTTCCAAAAAGTTGCAAGTGATGACACCAAAGACACCAGCATGAAGTCTCGTAGACGCGTTTCACACATACATCTTGTGCTTAATCATTACAATGACTGTAGCTGACTATAGATCTTAAATAGACCGCCCCAATGAAAACAGGTGTACCGGGGGCGGTAACAATCAGCAGTTGTGCACAACTCAATTAATCACCTAGCCTCAGCCCCAAAGGGCATCTCAGTGGTGATTTAAATATAAAAATCAAGCTGAAGTTCCAGCCCATCGTGTGTACCGTGAACTCACCCATACACACAAAGACCTGGACCGACAATCACATAGAAAAACGTTTAAAAAAACGTTTAAAAAAAACGTGTAAAAAGTACCATTGAAAATCATTGGAAAAAATGTGAATACATACAACGTAACAAACAGAGAAGAATAATGACTATAACAAATGTAACAACCTTTGTATAGTATGTGTATGTACCTGTATGTCGGTATACACCCACACATACCTGAATACACTTCCTACATGAATATACAAAAATAGGTACATAAAATCATTGTGTCTTCCATATGGTGTACTATCACCACAGAAGGATGCCTGAACTCGTGCATCCATGTATACATTACAAGGAAACTATCCCCAACACATTAACCATGCGGACACGTAATCCACCTAAAAGGAGAATAAACCATAATGTAAAGTATACCCAAAAAAATAGTTTGTGGAAATGTGCCCATACAGAAATGTATGTGGATATCGGAACAATAGCATGATCATAAATATGGATCCTTTAAAAAATACTGTAAAAATACACGGCATAGAGCAATGTTAAAAAGAGGAAAAAGGAACAGGGAAGGGAGGATGGGGGAGGGGAAAGGGTGAGAAAGGGGGAGGGGAAATGGTGAGAAAGGGGGGGAGGGGAAGGGGTGAGAAAGGGGGGGAGAGGAAGAGGGGGAAGAAAAAGAGGGGAGCTGCCACAACACATGACTGGATATGTTATCAGATCTAAAAAGGTACCTGGATCGCAGAATGGTGGGGGAAAAGCAACCACTAAATTTACTCATAAAAATGGCTAACATCCCACTCAAAGTTGAGCGGGATGCGACTCTGCAAATGGAAAATTCAAAATACTTCCTTACGGCAAAGGGATCGAAAGGCATCGCCCCCTCGCCTAGGTGTCCTGACCTTTTCAATGACTTGAACCCGCATGGCTGTTTTATCCCCATTGTGGCACCCATTAAAATGTCTGGCCACATTGGTAGACACATTTTTCTCTATGCTATAAATGTGTTGCTGGAACCAGTCCCTGAGCTGTCTCGGGGTCCTGCCTACATATTGCATTTTACAAATAGCACATGTGATTAAATAAATGATGTAACTGGTATTGCAATTGAAAAAGGAACTAATGTCATACACTTTATGACTAACGGAGGACCTAAAGTTGGTACCATTCTGGATATGACCACAACAGGCACATCCCACAGCCCCACACTTGTAATTCCCTTTGCAGTGTAACCATGTAACTGATTGGGGAACCTTACTGTGGGGTTATGCCCGCAGTGACAGCCCACATAAGCGTGGTAAAGCTTTTTCCTGCCTAGTGCCTTTTCCTAATTGGAGGAGCATAACCCAATGGTCTAAGAGGATATGGAGCTGCGTCTGTCGAACTTCAGAGAAAAGGATTTTACGGTAAGTACAAAAATCCATTTTTTTTTGTCCCTCCTGCCCTAGCAAACCTGGTCTCTGCTTCGTGGACTGTTTTCATTGCTACCATATACTAGTAGATTATTCGTATAGGATACAGCACGGCACAGGCTAGGGCATACTTACACAGGGTCTCGAAAGATGTTAGATGGCGATCGCATTTTGAGAGACCCTAACCTGGAACGTTTTAAAGTTACAAAAAAAGTTACAAAAAAAAATAAAATAAAGCCAAAAATAGTTGTCATTTTGAGTTAATATTCTGTTCTTAATCTACTTTTCTACTCTTTCTGCTCCTACTGTACTTTATAATATAGTGTTATACTGTAATGTTTTATTTTTACTCTTTTTCTTTAACCATTTTTGCTTTCCAGATACCACCATTCTATGCTTTTATAATGTAATGTTTTATTGTTACTCTTTTATTGTTAACCATTGTCTGCCTTGCAGGTACGCCCATCAGCTGCCGCACTGATTTGTATAATCTGGCAGTAACAGCATTTGCTCTCAGCATATATGGAAATCTATGATGGCAGCGCTGTAGTAGGTGATTTCACCACGGCAGTTAAAAAAAAAAAAACATAGCCATTTATTTTTTAACACTTTTCTTGGCATAGATTTCTTCATCTTCACCCAAGCATTCGATCGATGCGAACAGAGGAATCTGCTATGTTCTTTTTTTTTTTTTTTTTTTTCCTTCAGCCCATGGGCTGCATGAAAAAAAAAGAACATTGCATGTATGCCCATCATTAGAAGTGGGTGGATGTTGGGAGGTCTAATGGTGGGCATACCACACTTTCTGGCAGAGACTTCTTCATCCACATTGATCGATTTGAATGGAGGAATCTGTTAGGTTCCTTTTTTTTGTTCAGCCCACAGGCTGCATGAAAAAAAAGAACCCTACAATATATGCCCAACAAGGACCAGCAACGTACTAGTACAGATTACTGCAGAGTACTGCAGATTTAGGCATCATCTTGGTATTGTTTTTTACAGCCAGCAGTCGGCTTACATGTAAAAGTGATCCAAGCGGATAATTAGCAGCTAGATTGCTTTTACAAGCAGTGGGAGGGGACTCCCACCCCCTCCCACAGTTTTCTCTGGCTCTCCTGTCCCATCGGGTAACCTGAGACTGCAGCCGTAGAGCTGACTGGAGACTAGAATGGCTCCAATCATCTCTATGACCTAAGATTCCGGAAGCTCCGAGCGTTACATGACAGTTTCGCCAGATATAAACGGCGCCTTTGGTAAAGCATCTTATCACACCAGCCTTGGTGTGGACAGATGCTTTAAGGGCAGAGGAGAGATGTAGAGTTTAATAAACCCCAATTTTTTTTAAAAAAAAGAGTAACACTAATTTTTGCAGTAGACCTCCTCTAAGTCTAAAGTGGAACCTGTAAAGGCTTTAAAAAAATGTATGTAGTTTGTTGCTGCTGCACAGGCGTGCACAATTTTAAAGCATGTCATGTTTGGTATCTATGTACTTGGCCTAAGATTATCTTTTAAATTTTACCAAACAATTAGGAAATATATAGTGTATTTGTGCATTCAATTAAAAAAATGTTTTTCTCTTACGTCCTCCGACAGTCGCCGCCCACTCACACAGTCTTCACCAATGGGTATTGACTTCCGCTCCGCAGGAGTAGCTAGGCATAAGACTTGTTAGTAACAAAGGCTTTTAGCATAGACACACCCCTAGGGGCTGTCCCACTAGTCAATACCTCCCTGCACCAGCATTCCCAACTCAGTTTGATTTTGCCTAGCTCAGGAGTAGTCAGGCTTTCCTGTGCTGGGGCTTCAGTCTCAGCCTTCTACCCTTTTTTTGATTTTATTTCAAAGTGGTTTTCTTTGCTTTACTAGCTGTTATTTTACCATCTTTTAGATAGGGATCTTCGGATGAAGATGCATCATGCGGAGCTGGGTATAGGACTGGCCGCCCTGGGTCTCCAGGGCTGAGGGTCAGATGGATCCCCAGCCTGCCATCGAGCGTTCGGCTATGGTTTGCCCTGGCACTATGAACGACCCATCCCTGCTCGCTGCAGGGATGCAGCCTGTGAGGTGGCTACCTCACTGGACGCCTTCTGTGGTTTTGTGCTGCAGTGTCCTGCGTCCCGGCTACGGCACTCCCTGTCATATGAGGACAGTGGTTTTCCGTTTTGTGAAGGCTCCCCACGCCATCCGGTACGGTAAGCACCTTTCTATGTGGGGACCTCTGTCTGGGGTGTCAGTCTATGGCTGTGTGTTCCCCTCATGTCTGTGTATGCGGGCTCCCTGATGTGATCCCTGTGGGGGTAAAAGTTTTTAATCACTGCTATGTGGTGGGGACCCCTCTCTCTCTCCTGTGTCACCTTTAGGTGCTGTGAGTGCAGACATGTGTATGCCGCGACCGCTACGGCTGAGCGCCGCGCGGTCCGCCATTTTTTTTACTGTGGGCTAATGTGGCTTCACCCTGGGCCTTGTACAGGGTTGTAGTGCGGTGTTTTTTGGCGCCAATCTGCGCCATTTTGCGTGTGGCATGCTCGCTCGATCCGAGCACATGTCGGCGGCCATTTTATTGTAGCCTCCATTCACTTCTGCCGGGCAGCCATTTTCCCTGAGCCCATTGCATTATAAAGTTCAGCCTTCCTTGCCTCACTTCCTCTTTCTCTGGTACAGCGATCAGTGGCAACAGTCTGCGGGCTCTGCAGGTGATCCCTCCAGGTTTCTCTGTGCTATCCTTCCTAACTCAGTGTTTTTTCTGTCCCTGTGGGGGTCGGTGCATACAGTGAGTATTTCGGTGGGCTGCGATTTTTTTCCCAAATCTTGTTTGGCATGGATTCCCAGGATAGCAAGTTCCCCCCAGCCCTGGTGGGGGACCCGGGGTCTACTGCACCCCCCGCGGGGTCTGATTTGGCCGCTGTAGTGACATCTTTGGTGTCACAGATGCAGGTGCTGATGGCTGAACGTTCTGCAAAAAAGAGGGCCAGGTTATCTATCTCCTCTGATTCAGATGGTGATGTGGCTGGCGTGCCCTTTTCAGGGTCTCGCTCATCTCTGGACCTTTTGGGGTCTGAAGGGGAGGCGGAGGTGGAAGGGGTCGATACTTCTCTCCCTGTTTCGCCTGAAGAGCTTGCGCTCATGGATGAGCTGATCTCTTCTATCAAAGACACGCTGCACCTGGAGGATGAGCCCACTCCTCCAGCTAGGGTGTCCTCCTTTGGGACACATAGAACCCGCAAGTCGGCGCAGGTTTTCCCCTGCCCTGCTGAATTTCATCACACTGTGAATGAGCAATGGCGCACTTTAAAGAAGCCCTTTATGGTGCCCAGTCGGTTTAAACTGCTTTATCCTTTTGCGCCCTCCACTGAGGAGCGCTGGTGCGTGGCGCCCCAGGTGGATCACGCTGTGGCCGTATTGAACAAGGCTACTCTGGTTCCCACTGAGGATACCCCGGTTTTCCGGGATCCTACGGACAGGAGGTTGGAGTCTCTTGCCCGCCACGCGTATATGGTGGCGGGCTCTATGCTCAAACCTATTTTCGCTTCTGTCATGGCGGCTCAGGCGGTGGCAGACTGGACTAAGGTGCTCAGACGCACCCTCGTGGCTGATTCTGCCCCACCGGCTACGCTGGATATGATGGACCAGATTCATCAGGGGGTCATGTATTTGTGTGATGCGGCCTTAAATGAGGCCCCTTTAGCTGCATGCCCGTCTAGTGTCGCGGTGCTTAACCGTCGACTGATCTGGCTGAAGAGTTGGTCGGCTGACCAATCGTCTCGCAAAACGGTGGCGGATTTTCCCTATGCTGGGTCTCGCCTTTTTGGCGAGGCTTTGGATACTCTGGTGAAAGGAGTCACTGGGGGCAAGAGTACTCTGTTGCCCCAGAATACGAAGAACAAGTCCTTTCGCGGCAAGAGGGGCTCCACTTTTAGGCCCTCTCAGGGGTCCTTTCGTGCCTTTAGGTCGCAGTCCAAGGGCAAGCCCTTCAAAGGCCAAGGTGGCCAGAAGAAGCCCTGGGTGGGTAAGCAAAAGTTCGGCCAAGTCGGCTCTGCGCCCCATTCCACGTCTGCCTGAAGGGACGCCCTCACCCATATCTGGGGTGGGGGGACGTTTGCGCGGTTTCCTCCAGCCTTGGCTGTTCTGCATTCAGGACAGATGGGTTCAGGAAATCGTTCGATCAGGTTACAAGATCGAATTCCTTTCTCGGCCGGCGGGCAGATTTTTTCCCTCAAATCTTCAGCTGACTCCGGGGCGTTTGCAGGATCTGAACCAAGCGGTGCGGGATCTTCTGGCCCAGGGGGTGGTGGTTCCGGTGCCTCACCGGGACAGGTTTCGGGGGTTTTACTCCAATCTGTTCACTGTGCCCAGAAAGGAGGGCAAGGTACGTCCAATCCTGGACTTGAAAGCTCTGAACCGCTTCGTGCGTGTTCGGAAGTTTCGCATGGAATCCCTTCGCTCAGTGGTGGTTGCCCTGAGCCCGGGAGAATTCATGGCCTCCATCGACTTGAAGGATGCGTATCTACACATCCCCATTTTCAACGGTCACCAGAGGTACCTTCGGTTCGCCATTGCGGAGGACCATTACCAGTTCGTGGCGTTACCTTTCGGTCTCGCTTCGGCTCCACGGGTTTTTACCAAGGTCCTGGCGCCTGTTCTGGCCCTGTTACGAGCCCAGGGCATTGCGGTCTTGGGATATCTGGACGATCTCCTATTAAGATCGAGTGCCAGTCAGAGCCTGCTGAGCGATCTGTCCACTACGGTACAGACACTTCAAGAGTTCGGTTGGACCATCAACGTTCCGAAGTCGACGCTGTCCCCTTCGGTTCGCCTTCCCTACCTGGGGATGGTTCTGGACTCTGCTCAGGAAAAGGTCTTCCTGCCGGAGGACAAGCTCCGGACGCTTCAGGACGAAGTCGGGTCCCTCAGGAACAACCGATTCTCGTCACTCAGGACCTGTATGCGGTGCCTGGGGTTAATGGTCTCGGCTTTCGAGGCGATCCCCTTTGCTCAGTTTCACACGCGGTGTCTCCAAGCGGAGATTCTTGCCAAGTGGGACGGGCGACCTCAGTCTTTGAATCTGAGGGTCTCGCTGAGCCGCCGCACCAGAAGGGACCTTCTGTGGTGGCTCCAGTCCCCGGCGGTGTCAGGGGGCAAGTCTTTTCGTCCGTTGCTATGGACGGTGGTCACCACGGATGCCAGTCTGTTGGGCTGGGGTGGTGTTCTGGGCAACCTGTCTGCCCAGGGAACTTGGTCGGAGGAGGAATCCTCCCTTCTGATCAACATCCTGGAATTGAGAGCGATAAAGCTTTGCCTTCTCCAGTGGTCGGTACGACTTCAGGGCCGTCCGGTTCGGGTTCAGACGAACAATGCCACCGCGGTGGCTTACATCAACCACCAAGGGGGCACCAGGAGTGCCCAAGCTGCCCGGGAAGTGACCGACATTCTGTCTTGGGCCGAGACTCACGTCCCGGCGATAACGGCAGTGCACATCCCGGGGGTGGAGAATTGGCAGGCAGATTATCTGAGCCGCCAGACCCTGGACCAGGGGGAATGGTCCTTACACCCGGATGTCTTCCAGATGCTGTGCGTGAGGTGGGGATCCCCAGATGTGGACCTGTTCGCGTCTCGACTAAACAACAAGGTGGAAAGGTTCGTGGCAAGGACGCGCGATCCTCGGGCAGACGCCTCGGACGCGTTAGTGGCGCTTTGGCATCAGTATCGTCTGATGTATGCCTTTCCTCCAATTCAGTTGCTGTCCAGGCTTCTTCGCAGGTTGGCCTCGGAACCGCATGCGGTGATTCTGGTGGCACCGGACTGGCCTCGCCGGTCTTGGTACGCGGACATCGTTCATCTGGCAGTCGAGCCTCCGTGGCGCCTGCCAATCCGGAAAGACCTTCTGTCTCAAGGACCGATCTTCCATACTGCTTTACAGTCGCTGGCTTTAAAGGACTGGCTGTTGAAAGCCAGGTCCTGCGGGACAGGGGTCTCTCCCCTGAGGTCATTCCTACTCTGATCAAGGCTAGAAAAGCCTCGTCTGGAAAAATTTATTACCGTACTTGGAAAGCGTACTTTGCCTGGTGTGAGTCCAGGGGGTTCTCCCCTCGCTCATACTCGGTGTCGAGAGTGCTGGCTTTCCTCCAGACTGGGGTGGACCAGCGTTTGGCGCTGGCCACGATAAAAGGCCAGATTTCTGCACTGGCTGTTCTTTTTCAGCGCCCTGTGGCGTCTCATTCCTTAATTCGCACCTTTGTTCAAGGTGTGCGTCATTTGGCCCCTCCTCAGAGGGAGCCCTTGCCTCCGTGGGACTTGAACTTGGTTCTGTCCATGTTGCAGCGTGCTCCCTTTGAAAACATCAGGGAAATCTCGTTGCCTCTGCTGTCTAAAAAGGTTGCCTTTTTGGTGGTGATCACTTCGGCTTGCAGAGTGTCGGAGCTGGCGGCATTGTCCTGCCGCTCTCCCTATTTGGTAGTTCACAAGGATAGGGTGGTCTTGCGACCTCACCCGTCCTTCCTCCCTAAGGTGATCTCTGATTTTCACCTTAATGAGGACATTGTCTTACCTTCGCTCTGTGCGAAGCCAGAGCATCCTAAGGAGGTTGCCTTGCATTCCTTGGATGTTGTCGGGCCATCAGGGTTTACCTGTCGTCCACTAAATCTTTTCGCAAGTCGGATTCCCTCTTTGTCCTTCCTGAGGGACCTCGGAAGGGCATGGCGGCGTCAGCAGCGACCATTGCCAAATGGATCAGACAGACCATTGTGCAGGCCTATACCTTGAAGGAACGGGTTCCACCCTTCCCTGTTAAGGCGCACTCTACCAGATCTCTGTGTACGTCTTGGGCTTTCCGGCATCAGGCCTCTGTGGCCCAGGTGTGTAAGGCGGCGACTTGGTCGTCCGTGCACACCTTCTCCAAGTTTTATAAGGTGGATGTTCAGGCATCAGCCGATGCCTCCTTTGGCCGCAAAGTTCTCAGTGCGGCAGTGCCATAGGGACCCTTGTTTATGGGTCTTTGGCTGTTGGGGTGTTTTACCCCTGGGTTACTTGCTTTCCTGGGTTGTTGCTCCTGTTGAGCACGTTCCTGTTACCCAGATGGTTCTCTTACTGTGTGTAAGGTTCCTTTCTCTGATGTGGGTACTGCGTTGCCTTTTCTGCGGTTGCGTCTCCCACCCCTCATGTCTACACTGCTTTGGGACATCCCATTGGTGAAGACTGTGTGAGTGGGCGGCGACTTTCGGAGGACGTAAGAGAAAACTGAATTTTTGTAAAATCTTACCGTAAAATTCCTTTCTCTGAGTCCTCCGACAGTCGCGGCCCCCCCACCCCTCTTTTGGGGTCTTGTGTACTCTTACTGCTATGCTACCAAACTGAGTTGGGAATGCTGGTGCAGGGAGGTATTGACTAGTGGGACAGCCCCTAGGGGTGTGTCTATGCTAAAAGCCTTTGTTACTAACAAGTCTTATGCCTAGCTACTCCTGCGGAGCGGAAGTCAATACCCATTGGTGAAGACTGTGTGAGTGGGCGGCGACTGTCGGAGGACTCAGAGAAATGAATTTTACAGTAAGATTTTACAAAAACTCAGTTTTTTTGCAAAAATTGTGTTTGGAAAATCTGTGCGCAAATACCGTGTGACAAAAAAAATTGCAACACCCACCATTTTGTTCTGTAGGGCCTCTGCTTTAAAAAATATATATAATGTTTGGGGGCTCAAAGTAATAAAACATTTTCATGTAAACAAAGTCAGAAAAGGCTTGGTCTTCAAGTGGCTAGAAGAGTGGGTGATGTGTGGCATAAGCTTCTAAGTGTAGCACCCTACAAAGTAGGTGCTAGGTAAAGTATAGTGGGCCCTGGCTGCCTAACAGCAGGGCTATGATTTTTAGCTGGGCTGTCATGTCTCCCAGGTGTAGCTGTTGAGACTAGGGAGTCTCCCCACTGTGCTCCATGAGAGGGTTCTCATTGGGCAGTGGAGGAAACCCAGCCAATGGTGCACTCAGGCCTGTATCTACCCCAGAAAGGAAGATTCTGCCGCATAGCATTCTGGGAGTGGGTATATGTTTGAGGGGAACGCATGATGCAGCGTCTTTGGAGGGAGGGAGAGTACGGGCTTAGCTGAGCTGCAGAGAGGATCTGGTGTGCCGAGGACCAGTGGAGTTGAGAGGGGTCCAGTTTCAGGAAAGCATTCCCAGTTCATGAATACTGCAAACTGCCCCCTGGGGTCTGCCTTGAGAGAGAGCGGACCACTCCGGTGAAGGTTGTGGGGATCCAGGAGCTAGCTAGCCGTTGACCCTGAATAGAAGCAGAGAGGGTGCCAGTGTGTGGACCCTGAAGTGCAAAGAGGGTGCTTAGCGACAGGACCCTGAAGTGTAGAGGGGGTGCCCTGAAGTGTTAAAGTGTACAGCGTGCAGTTTACAGTGTTGAGAGTTGCAGCAGCACAAGCAGTTACAGGAGCTACCTCAGTCAGGAAGGACTGGAGGGAGCTGTATGCAGGACTTTTGAGCTACCTAGAGTGTCAGAAGTCAAGCCTAAAGTACAGTCCAGGACTTTTGAGCTGATCAGTGTCAGAAGTCAAGTTCAAGTACAGTTCAGCAAGTCGGTGTCTTTTCAAGCGCCAGCAAGCGTTGGTTGGCATCCAGCCGGCGTCAAGACATCGCTGAAAAGCATTTTTTCACAGTGTCCCATTTGTACCTAGTTGAGCCACAGGAGTATCCAACTCATTCCCTTCTCCCATCCCCAATATCAAACAAAACAAACCAAAGATGCCAGAATGGTCACTGTCTCCAATCTCACACTTGGGTGTTCAGATTAAATGGGCTGAAGGTCTGAAGCAGAACTGTTATTCAAAAGTCAAGCCAAGTATGAGGCCAGATCTGCGGGAGGCAGGGAGAGTGGGATTAAGTTAGAAGTGCACATGGAAGGTTGCTTATGGCAACGCAAGTGTTCAAGCAAAGTCTGCAAAATTATGAGAACCTTCCACATGGAGTATATGTATTCTGCTGTCAAATATTGGAGAGCAGAGGGAAAAAGAGTGAAAGTGCATGAATGCTGCAACTGCTTAATAGGAAGAGGTCCCGGTGGGGACGGAGAAGATGACGTCAGGGGTCCCGGTGGGGACGGAGAAGAGGACGCCGGTGGTCCCAGTGGGGACAGTGAAGATGGTGGCCGGGGGCCGGTTGTGTGTGCATGCCATATGGACTGATGTTGACCGTGCGATCGACAGCGGGACATTTATTCTATATAGTGCGTGCACAGATACTGTGAGGATCCTAGCCGGCCATGCCGGGAGAGGCAGTTGGGCTAACCTCGGAGACAGTATGCAAGAAGTAAATTGGACATGTATGGCTAGGAAGAGGACTATCAACCGTGCGACCGACAGCGGGATATTACTCTTGCCAAGCAAGGAGGGACAGCTGGCTTCAGTGGAGGAAGGCGCAGTTGTGGCCTTGGTGCAAATGAGGAGAGCGGATGCATGTTTGCCAAGTGACATGGTCCGCTTAGTTGCAACTTCCCTGTGGGCTAGAGTGAGAGAGCATGGCAAGGGAAGAGTTACACTACTGTGCGGGAAAGCGCGCTTCATGCAGACCTGCCTAGCAGGAGGATTCATCACCCAACATGGAAAAAGGGTGGAGAAAGTGGGAACATCCAGCCAATCAGGAGTGACCAAGGGAGTCCTATTAATACCCCCTCCTTCGGGTGTGGCTGTGAGGGAGGAACGTGTAGGAGAGAGAAACGGGCGTTTATTGGAGAGCAAAAGAGTGTGACTGCTGTTGCTGCCGCAATCGGCGAAGACTCTGCTAGGCAGGCACCAGGGCAGATCCACCAGCCCAATCCATCCCTAGTATGGGACACAGGCATCCAGATGGTGCCTGAAGGCGGGCTCGCGCTGTGCACGGGAGGAGGCCGAGAGTACCTAGGAGCGGTATGTCCTCAATGTGCTGCTGTTACGTTGAAAGTGCAGGTGTGGGTCCAGTGTGAGCAGTGTGGCTATCTGCTGCTCTGGGCAGAGAGGAGCGAGGGCCAGCACAAGAAGTTGCATGTCACTTGGGAGTCAGGCCTCACTCAGGAGGTGACCGGGACAGAATCCAAGTTCCTCCACTGAGGCATGTTGTGTTTGATGATGCAACTGGAGGCCATGCCAGCAGCCAGTGGCCTTTAGTGTTTTTGAGGGGGACTTGGTCGCAGAGCCCCCTAGGGAGGGGATGCATGCCTGTACAAGCAGCCGGAAGGCGCATCAACCACAACAGTAGTGGCAGGATCCATTCCGATTTCAATTCAACAGCCCAAAGCCTGCAGTTGTCCAAGCCTCACCCACCAGCACTAGTTGTGAGGAAGAAGCAGGCCTTGTGCCCATAGGATCCCCATCCTTCCAGTACAAATATGGCTCTATAGAAGAGGGTATCGATGATTGGGGGTCAGCTGATGAAACCGAGTGGGACGGGGGGTCAGAAGCTGGGAGCAGCTCCCCAGGTCCTGAAGTTACAGTAACTATTGCCAAGGAAGCTATGGAGAGGGGGGACTTAGCTCAAAAGTTGGGATTCTGTGACACCTATGTTGAGAGGATCCCAGATCTCACCCCTCCGGGAAACATTGCTAGAGCTAGAGACCAAAATGCTGCTTATGAAAACATGATACAGAGAGTGACCACCTCATTTTCTCCACCTGGGAAAGGTAACAGGAGGACTCTTCCCCAGCTATCCCGGGTGCAAAGGTGGATACAGAGAAAGGTGGCACTGGAATACGGGTACGATTACCCTTACTCTCCCAGAGAAGTGATGCTGCTTATCGAGAATATAGGGATTTCTGGTGTGATGAGATCATATGGGACTTCTTGTTCATTCCCAAACCATATAGAGATTCACCGGAAGAGAAGTTCATGGAAAGGTTTAATGCTGTAAAAGCTCAGTGGAACTTTGGGTGCTCCATTTACATTGACAGGGTGGAGATCCGTCGCCCAGATGGATCAGGTCAGGCCTGGTCCATCCGAGTAAAGGATGAGCAAGGAACTTATGTCCGGGTTCCCCATCCTGACTACTATATTTAAAGGAAACAAGTTGCTAATTTAAAAAAAAAAAAAAAATTTTCAAACTGTGCATATCTGGCCGGCTGGCCATCACAACTATCCAAGGAACTGTTAAGGAAGATGTAATGCTGAATTTACTAGTTTTTGTTGAAAAAAATGTTCAAGTTTACTTGCAGACCCCTTGGTCCATCGGGCCAGGGTCTTGAGGAAATGTTTGCTATGTCAGATCCCTTGGGCCAACGGGCCAGGATCTATGGATTACAAATACTGTGTGGGAAGCCTTCCACAGTTCAAGTAAAGAGGAGACACAGTTGCTACAGGTTCAAGAATGTATCCAGGAACTTTGGTGGGGGGTGCCCTGAAGGACCCCTGTTACTTCCCTGACTCAGCAGGACTGCAGTGACTTGCCCTGCTTCCTACAAGAAGTACTTTGAGACCCAGCCAGGGGGTGCTGTGTCTCACTTCAGAAAAGGACTTTGCTTAGTTAGCCAGTGTAGGGCACAGACTTCTTATCTGCACGGAGTGGACCCAGCAAGTCAAGACACTGGTAAGCAGAGGTAGTTAGGGAAGGGAGTGAAAAGGTCACCCTAATCGGAGGGTCTTTTCATTCAACTGTCTAGACCAGGCGTCACTAAATGGCGGCCCGCGGTCCAGGTTCCGGCCCCAGTAACCTTCTTACCCAGACCGCAGCCTCGCCAAGTAATTGCCTGTTTTTTCTGTCCCCGCCACTGGCTCCCCTGCCTAGCTGCACTGCCGCTATGTTCACAGATGTCCCTTCCATATTAGAGCTGCATTGCCCCCTCCCCACACTTCCTGTCTTATTCAGGGAGGAACGTGTAGGAGAGAGAAACGGGCGTTTATTGGAGAGCAAAAGAGTGTGACTGCTGTTGCTGCCGCAATCGGCGAAGACTCTGCTAGGCAGGCACCAGGGCAGATCCACCAGCCCAATCCATCCCTAGTATGGGACACAGGCATCCAGATGGTGCCTGAAGGCGGGCTCGCGCTGTGCACGGGAGGAGGCCGAGAGTACCTAGGAGCGGTATGTCCTCAATGTGCTGCTGTTACGTTGAAAGTGCAGGTGTGGGTCCAGTGTGAGCAGTGTGGCTATCTGCTGCTCTGGGCAGAGAGGAGCGAGGGCCAGCACAAGAAGTTGCATGTCACTTGGGAGTCAGGCCTCACTCAGGAGGTGACCGGGACAGAATCCAAGTTCCTCCACTGAGGCATGTTGTGTTTGATGATGCAACTGGAGGCCATGCCAGCAGCCAGTGGCCTTTAGTGTTTTTGAGGGGGACTTGGTCGCAGAGCCCCCTAGGGAGGGGATGCATGCCTGTACAAGCAGCCGGAAGGCGCATCAACCACAACAGTAGTGGCAGGATCCATTCCGATTTCAATTCAACAGCCCAAAGCCTGCAGTTGTCCAAGCCTCACCCACCAGCACTAGTTGTGAGGAAGAAGCAGGCCTTGTGCCCATAGGATCCCCATCCTTCCAGTACAAATATGGCTCTATAGAAGAGGGTATCGATGATTGGGGGTCAGCTGATGAAACCGAGTGGGACGGGGGGTCAGAAGCTGGGAGCAGCTCCCCAGGTCCTGAAGTTACAGTAACTATTGCCAAGGAAGCTATGGAGAGGGGGGACTTAGCTCAAAAGTTGGGATTCTGTGACACCTATGTTGAGAGGATCCCAGATCTCACCCCTCCGGGAAACATTGCTAGAGCTAGAGACCAAAATGCTGCTTATGAAAACATGATACAGAGAGTGACCACCTCATTTTCTCCACCTGGGAAAGGTAACAGGAGGACTCTTCCCCAGCTATCCCGGGTGCAAAGGTGGATACAGAGAAAGGTGGCACTGGAATACGGGTACGATTACCCTTACTCTCCCAGAGAAGTGATGCTGCTTATCGAGAATATAGGGATTTCTGGTGTGATGAGATCATATGGGACTTCTTGTTCATTCCCAAACCATATAGAGATTCACCGGAAGAGAAGTTCATGGAAAGGTTTAATGCTGTAAAAGCTCAGTGGAACTTTGGGTGCTCCATTTACATTGACAGGGTGGAGATCCGTCGCCCAGATGGATCAGGTCAGGCCTGGTCCATCCGAGTAAAGGATGAGCAAGGAACTTATGTCCGGGTTCCCCATCCTGACTACTATATTTAAAGGAAACAAGTTGCTAATTTAAAAAAAAAAAAAAAATTTTCAAACTGTGCATATCTGGCCGGCTGGCCATCACAACTATCCAAGGAACTGTTAAGGAAGATGTAATGCTGAATTTACTAGTTTTTGTTGAAAAAAATGTTCAAGTTTACTTGCAGACCCCTTGGTCCATCGGGCCAGGGTCTTGAGGAAATGTTTGCTATGTCAGATCCCTTGGGCCAACGGGCCAGGATCTATGGATTACAAATACTGTGTGGGAAGCCTTCCACAGTTCAAGTAAAGAGGAGACACAGTTGCTACAGGTTCAAGAATGTATCCAGGAACTTTGGTGGGGGGTGCCCTGAAGGACCCCTGTTACTTCCCTGACTCAGCAGGACTGCAGTGACTTGCCCTGCTTCCTACAAGAAGTACTTTGAGACCCAGCCAGGGGGTGCTGTGTCTCACTTCAGAAAAGGACTTTGCTTAGTTAGCCAGTGTAGGGCACAGACTTCTTATCTGCACGGAGTGGACCCAGCAAGTCAAGACACTGGTAAGCAGAGGTAGTTAGGGAAGGGAGTGAAAAGGTCACCCTAATCGGAGGGTCTTTTCATTCAACTGTCTAGACCAGGCGTCACTAAATGGCGGCCCGCGGTCCAGGTTCCGGCCCCAGTAACCTTCTTACCCAGACCGCAGCCTCGCCAAGTAATTGCCTGTTTTTTCTGTCCCCGCCACTGGCTCCCCTGCCTAGCTGCACTGCCGCTATGTTCACAGATGTCCCTTCCATATTAGAGCTGCATTGCCCCCTCCCCACACTTCCTGTCTTATTCACACAAGACATGAAGCGCGGCCGCTCTAAAACAAAGGGGCAGGACTTTTTAAAGTTAAGAAGCGGGTGGTTGGTTGCTAGGCAGTGGGGAGGTCCCAGCAATCAATCACCCACGTTTAATGTGAAAAGTCCCATCCTTTGTCCAGGGCTGCAGTGATTTCCGTCTTGTGTGAATAAGGTAGGGCTCTGTGGGTAGGGGGGAGTGCTGTGCTGTTAAGAAAAGGACAGGAGTTTAATATTAAGAGAGTACTGTGATGGGGGTCTGTGATTGGGGGGGTCTCTGATGGGTCAGTCTGATTGGGGGGCTCTGTGGTGGGGGGGTCTTTGATAGGCAAGTCTGTGATGGGGGATTCTGTGGTGGGGGGTCTGAGATGGGGGATTCTATGGTGGGGGGTCTTTGATGGGGGATTCTGTGGTGATGGGTCAGTCTGTGATGGGGAATTCTGTGATGGGTCAGTCTATGGTGGGGGATTCTGTGATGGGTCAGTCTGTGGTGGGGGATACTGTGGCGGGTCAGTCTGTGGTGGGGGATTCTGTGGCGGGTCAGTCTGTGATGGGGGGGGTCTGTGATAGGGTCGGTCTGTGGGCCCTGGCTGCCTAACATCAGGGCCATGATTTTCAGCTGGGCTGTCATGTCTCCCAGGTGTAGCTGTTGAGACTGGGGAGTCTCCCCACTGTGCTCCATGAGAGGGTTCTCATTGGGCAGTGGAGGAAACCCAGCCAATGGTGCACTCAGGCCTGTATCTACCCCAGAAAGGCAGATTATGCCGCACAGCGTTCTGGGAGGGGGTATACGCTCGAGGGGAACGCATGGCGCAGCGTCTTTGGCGGAAGGCAGAGTCCCAGGAGGGAGAAAACCCCTGTCTCTCCTCCGGTCAGCATGATCGGGTGTCCCAGGCGGCTTGCCTCAGGTGACAGAGGGCTGAGCTGCAGAGAGGATCCGGTGTGCCGAGAACCAGTGGAGTTGAGAGGGGTCCAGTTTCAGGAAATCATTCCCAGTTGGTGAGTACTGCAAACTGCCCCTTGGGGTCTGCCTAGAGAGAGGGGACCACTCCGGTGAAGGTCATGGGGATACAGGAGCTCTAAAACAAAGGGGCGGGACTTTTAAAGTTAAGAAGCGAGTGATTGGTTACTAGGCAGTGGGGCGGTCCCAGCAATCAATCACCCACATTTAATGTAAAAAGTCCCACACCCTTTGTCCAGGGCTGCAGTGATTTCCGTCTTGTGAGAATAAGGTAGGGCTCTGTGGGTAGGGGGAGTGCTGTGCTGTTAAGAAAAGGACAGGAGTTTAATATCAAGAGAGTACTGTGATGGGGGTCTGTGATGGGTCAGTCTGATTGGGGGGGGGGGGCTCTTTGATGGGGGGATTCTGTGGTGGGGGTCTGTGGTGGGGGGTCTTTGATGGGGGATTTTGTGGTGATGGGTCAGTCTGTGGTGAGGGGTCTGTGATGGGGAATTCTGTGGTGGGTCAGTCTGTGATGGGTCAGTCTGTGGTGGGGGATTCTGTGATGGGTCAGTCTGTGGTGGGGGATTCTGTGATGGGTCAGTCAGTGATGGCAGGGTCTGTGATGGGGTCAGTCTGTGGTGGGTCATTCTGTAATGGGGGGGGGGGGGGGTCTGTGAAGGTGCCGGGTCTGTGATAGGGTCAGTCTGTGATTGGTCAGTCTGTGACTAGGGGGCTCTGTGATGGGTCAGTCTGTAAGTAGGGGGCTCCGTGATGGGTCAGTCTGTGATGGGGGGTCTGTGATGTGAAGGGGGTACTGAGGACACTTGATGTAAAAGGGATCTGTGATGTGAAGGGGGAGACTGAGGACACTTGATGTAAAAGGGGGGGGGGGGGTCTGTGATTTCTGCACTAGCAAAACACAGGTCTCTGCAAGGGCAATAGAAAACAATTGTTTTATTTGTGTCCTATTCACACTGCAACAGTACCCCTGAGTGCAGAGCAGTGCAGTGCGAAATGCATACTATTTCTATGTACTGAAACTGAGCTGTGGTGCATAAACAAAAATGAAATTAAATTTTGACATTTCAATAAAGTTGAAAAAAAAAAAAAAAGACAACGTGTGGGCTCTAAAGGGGTGTGCGTGGGCATTGTGATGTGCATGAGAGGCTGCGATGTGGAGCATATCATGTGGAGTTATAGCACCAATATGACACTCGGACCTCCGCTGGAAGAAAATTTTTCTGACCGGACCCCCATGTATTTTCTAAAATGTATGCAGTTGACTAACTTTTGCTTCCATTTCTCTACAGGTGGGATCATCTTAGAGACAGCTAGTTAAGGAATGTATATTGTGTTTGCCTTGAAAACTCCCACCAAGCGTATTTGTTTGGTGGGAGTGCATCATTTTTCATGCACCTAAATTGTTTGTATATTTGTACAGCAGAGTAATGTATAGCTATATTTTTGCACCGTCATTTATTTGTACATTCGTTCTTTCCCTTTTCCCCCTTTTCAGGTTTGTGGGATACTCCTGAGTTTTTGGCCACAGTTTTTGATAAGAGGGGGCTGCCTCAGAGTCATGGGGACATGACTCAGTTTCGTGTGGGGTGGATGTAGCACCCTACAAAGTAGGTGCTAGGTAAAGTATAATGGGCCCTGGCTGCCTAACAGCAGGGCCATGATTTTCAGCTGGGCTGTCATGTCTCCCAGGTTTAGCTGTTGAGACTGGGGAGTCTCCCCACTGTGCTCCATGAGAGGGTTCTTATTGGGCAGTGAAGGAAACCCAGCCAATGGTGCACTCAGGCCTGTATCTACCCCAGAAAGGCAGATTCTGCTGCACAGCATTCTGGGAGTGGGTATAAGTTTGAGTTGAACGCATGACACAGCATCTTTGGTGGAAGGCAGAGTCCCAGAAGGGAGAGTACGGCTGTCTCTCCTCCTGTCAGCAGGATCGGGTGTCCCAGGTGGCCTGCCTGAGGTGACAGAGGGCTGAGCTGAGCTGCAGAGAGGATCCGGTGTGCCGAGAACCAGTGGAGTTGAGAGGGGTCCAGTTTCAGGAAAGCATTCCCAGTTTGTGAGTACTGCAAACTGCCCCCTGGGGTCTGCCTAGAGAGAGAGGGGACCACTCCAGTGAAGGTCGTGGGGATCCAGGAGCTAGCTAGCCGGTGCAGGAGTAAAAGTAAAGGGGGTGCCAGTGTGTGGACCCTGAAGTACAAAGAGGGTGCCTAGTGGGAGGACCCTGAAGTGTAGAGGGGGTGCCTAGTGAGAGGACCCTGAAGTGTTAAAGTGTACAGCGTAGAGTGTACAGTGTTGAGAGTTGCAGCAGCACAAGCAGTTACAGGAGCTACCTCAGTCAGGAAGGGCTGGAGGGAGCTGTATGCAGGACTTTTGAGCTACCTAGAGCGTCAGCAGTCAAGCCTAAAGTACAGTCCAGGACTTTTGAGCTGATCAATGTCAGAAGTCAAATTCAAGTACATTTCAGCAAGTTAGTGTCTTTTCAAGAGCTAGCAAGCGTTGGTTGGCATCCAGCCGGCGTCAAGACAGCTCTGAAAAGCATTTTTTCACAAAGTGTTCCATTTGTACCTAGTTGAGTCAGATGGGAGTATCCCACTCATTTGATTCATTCCCTTCTCCCATCCCCAATATCAAATAAACAAAACAAACCAAAGATGCCGGAATGGTCACTGTCTCCAATCTCACACTTGGGTATTCAGCTTAAATGGGCTGAATGGTAACCATGGCAGACCCACATCAGGCACAATGCCTGAAAAACCTGCTACATAAGATTGAGCATAAAATGTCAGGACAGTTCAAACATCCCCCAAATTACCCCTTTTTGGAAAGTAAACACCCCAAGCTATTTGCTGAGAGCCATGTTGAGTCCATGGAATATTTTATATTTTGCCACAAGTTTCGGGAAGATGACAATCTCTTTTTCATTTGTTTTTTTTACACAAAGTTGTCATTAAATTATATATTGCTCACACATGCCATGGGTATATGTGAAATGACACCCCAAAATACATTCTGCTGCTTCTCCTGAGTACAGGGATACCACATGTGAGACTTTTTGGGAGCCTAGCTGTGTACGGGACCCCGAAAACCAATCACCACCTTCAGGTTTTCTAAGGTCGTAAATTACATTTTTTTTTTTTTTTTACTTCCTCACTACCCCCCCCCAAATGACCCATTTTGCGAAGTAGACACTCCAAGCTATTTGCTGAGAGCCATTGTGAGTTAATGGAATATTTTATATTTCTCTATCGTTCATTGACCGACACAGCTCCATTTATTCTTGACCATTGGGTTATGCTGCCCCCTACAGGAGTAGGACATGAGGCAGGAAAAAACGTTACCACACCTATGGGGCAGTCCCCGCAGGCATACACCCACACACTCTGCTATAGCCCTCAGTTTGTTTCTGCCTAGTTTAGGAGTAGGACCTAGTTCCCTGCTGGGACTTCGGTCTTAGCTTTTTGTTTTTGGGAACCTTTTTTGTAAGACTTTATTTTTTAGTTAGTTTTCCTGAGAGAACTACAAGCAACAGTCGGCTGGGTTACGGACTGGATATCCTAGATCCTTACGGTCTCCCAGCGAGCGTGAGCAGGTTATAGTCCAGCACTAGGCCTCGCCACGACAGAACCCCGATGGACAGGGGTGGGCCTGCGAGTGAAACACCTCGCCGGGATGCACACGACCTGGGATTCCCTGAGTCACAGCGTATCCCCTGGCTGTCAGCACCCCCACCCCGGGTGGATAGGTAATCTGTTTGGAGTGCCGCTCATCTGATGCCATGGTATAGTAAGTGTCCCCCCCCCAATTCTCTGGCGGTCTTGGGGTGGATGTGGGCCCTCCCTGGGAAAGTCGAACCTTTGGGTATGCCTTGGTTTCCCTGGCCTCTCTGACACCAGGCCCCCTCGCCTGTCCCCTCCCCCCACAAGCATGTTCCTACCTCTGGGGGGTGGATGTATTGTGGCTGCTGCAGGCGGGGGGGGGGGTATGTTGTCCTGGTGGGGTCTCCTCCTAGGAACCCCCGATTCCTCTGTCTGATGACCCCCCTGGGGGTCCTGGAGACCGCATAGCAGGCAGTGGGGGCCACCGTTTTTCTGTAGTCTTTCTGCTCTGCATCAATGTAAAAAGTTTACTCATTTAAAAAGCATGGGCGGCCATGTTTTGTTAGTTCCCCATAGGAATGCATGTGGTGGCCATTTTCTTGAATTCCACGATCGCTGGACAGCAAGGGAGAAGCTAGGGGATCTAGGCATGACCCAGGTGTTTTTCTGTTTCCTGTGTCAGATCGTTTCTATTCTTGCACAGACGTTCCTGAAGCCTCAAGACCATTTTGGTGGTATGTTTCTGGGGTCCCTGTAGGTATTCCTCACTCACCCTGCTGCAGGCTGTGTTAGGGCTTGGATTTATGGTACCGCTGGTGCGGATTGCGTTTTTTGCAACTTATCTTAAAGTGACACTGCTTTTTTTTTTTTATACTCAGTGCTAATGGAATCCCAGGGCCAAATCTCACCCTTATTGCAGTTGAGGGACCCTCCAGGTCGCAGCCCGTCTGCTTTTACAGCAGTTTTGGAAAGCCTGGTGTCAGAAGTGGATTTTGTTTTAAAAAATGCCAATAGCCGAAAGCGCCCTTTGCCTTCACCTCCCTCTGTAGTATCCTCAGATTCGAAGGTAGATGTGGCTGCCGTGGATGCATAGCATCCTGATGGACCTGCGTCTTTGCATTCTGACGGCGAGGAGGACATTTCCTCGTCAGCTGCCGCCCGGGAAAGCACACTGGTGGAGGCACTTAGTGTCGGTGCGGAAAACCTTAAAAATGGTGGATGAGTCTACAGCGTCAGAGACGCAGGTGTCTTTTAGTACCCACAAATCCCAGAAGTCGGGCAAGGTGTTTCCCTGTCCGGGAACTTTTTGACAACATTGCCAATGAACAGTGGGGGCGCATCAAACAAATGTTAATGGTGCCTAAGTGCTTTAAAAGGCGTTACCCCTTCAGGGATGCCCTTTCCACTAGGTGGACCGTGCAACCAAAGGTAGATCATCCCGATTCCAGACTAAGCAAGTCTACTGTGGTCCCGGTGGAAGAGTCCTTGGTATTTACAGACCTTGAGGATAGCCAGATTGAGTTTCTGTCCGGCCATTTGCATGTGTTAGCGGGCTCAATACTAAAACCAGTCTTTGTGATCACTCTAGTGTCACAGACCATCACAGAATGGGTGAAGTTGCTAAAAGGTGACTTGGAAACAAAACAGCTCTCACTGCGCCTGATAGAGCAAATGGACCAAATGGTTCAAGCCCTTCTATATACATGTGATGCATCTCTGGATGCGGCTCCACTGGTAGCCAGAGCGTCTGCAGTGGGGATTGCTATTAGATGCATGGTGTGGTTAAAAAGCTAGTCTGCGGACCAGGCTTACCAAAAAGGCTCTTTCTGACCTTCCCTTTAAGGGGGACATGTTGTTTGAATCCTCCCTGTATGAGTTGATCAAAGGCCTTACTGGTGAGAAGAGTACTCTTCTACCCCAATCCACCAGGAATAAGGCACCGCGTAATAGACAGGGGGCCTTAATTTACTGCTCATAGACGATCCTTTCGTGCCTCAGGGTCGCAGTAGAAAGGAGCTAAGCCATTCAGGACTTCTGGGGGGTTCCAAGAAGACATGGTCGGGTAAGCCGAGAACAGGCAAATCTGGATCTGTGGACAAATCCTCGTCTGCATGAAGGGACGCCCTCACACGTTTCTAGGGTGGGGGGGATGTCTTTGCTTCTTTCTGGAACCATGGACTTCCTTGATTCAGGACAAATGGGTCCACGAACTGATCCGATCAGGCTACAAGATCAAATTCCGGTCTCAACCATCATACAGGTTCTTCCCGTGCAATCTAAGCCCATCTCCAGACCGGTTAAGGGATTTAAGAGAGACGGTACAAGATCTGCTGTCGCAAGGGGTGATTGTGCCGTTTCCTTCTCGAGAACGCATTCAGGGGTTCTATTCAAACCTATTTACTGTGCCCAGAAAAGAAGGCAAAGTACATCCAATCCTGGACCTCAAGGCTCTGACCCGCTTTGGGCGGGTACATACGTTTCAAATGGAGTCCATTCACACGGTAGTGGTGTCTCTACACCAAGGAGACTTTTTGACCTCCATAGATATCAAGGAAGCATATCTACACATCCCTATTTACCCTGGACACCAGCGTTTTTTTCGCTTTGCTGTAGGAAAAGAGCATTATCAATTTGTGGCGTTACCCTTTGGTCTTGCCTCCATCCCCAGGGTCTTCACCAAAGTGTTGGCTTCGGTGTTGGCAATATTGCGACAACGGGGGATTACAGTACTGGGGTACTTGGACAATCTCCTATTAGGAGCAAATTCACATTCAGCCCTGTTGGGCGACTTGACAATTACTGTTTGGACGCTTCAAGAGTTCAGTTGGAACATTGATTTCAAAGGGAGATTCTTGTCAAATGGAACAAAGATCCAAAGTCCTTGGAAACTATGATTCGATTGAGTCACAACACAAGGACGGCCCTATTATGGTGGCTTTCTTTCTTTAGCACTACGCAAGGGCAAATCCTTTCTTCCACTGTATTGGACTGTGGTAACCACAGATGCCAGCCTGTCCGGCTGAGGAGGAGTGCTGGGGAAGCTCTGCATCCAGGGGTCCTGGACAGTAGAAGAGTCCAGATTTCCGATCAATATTCTGGAGCTCAGAGCGAAAAAGGTAATGGAAAACTCTGCGCTATGGGTAATACGGATATAGATATTTGTTAGACTGCAGCCTCCCATAATTATAGTCAAAAGACTATAAGAAAAGTAAAAAGGGGGTAGAGGGAATGGCGCTGTCTGATATAAATAGAATGAGGGCCAATGGTGGATATGGATTTTTAGAAATACTGTATAACCATATGAAAAGAGAAATAAATAGTGTAGAAAAAAGATAAATATAAAATCCCAAATTTGATAAAAAAAGAGGGGATTAAAAGGACTGTGTAAAATATACTAATATATGCATAAAAGGTGAATCTAATGTGTAAAAAAATATAGATATGTATATATAGGAGTATAAATGTGTGAAAGGTGTGAACCTGGGCCCAAAAAGGTATATTATATTATGCACAAATAGCTAAACGCATGAAAATGTGAACATCAAATTCATAAAGACATACAACCATTAATAAAGTACAAAGAAACCCACTGAGGGGTGAAAAGGTCATTAAAGTGACAAGTGCATGTGATGTAAAATTATATCCTATAAAAGATAAGGTGCAGTCGGTACAAAGTGGTAAGTGCTAAAGTGCTGGTGGTATTAAATGTGAATATACACAAGTACAAATATGTGACGTAAAGCAAAAAAGCAAGGTGTTTAAAAAATATACATATAAAAAATACGTAAAAATGATAATATATAAATTAAAAAAGAAAGTCCAATGGTGCACAAGTGCTAGGGTGATGAGGGTTCCCCCAAAAATATAGGTGGCACAATTTAGATCAGCAGTAAACGATAGCTGCTGAGGACGTAGGATTACGAAACGCGTACGGCGTGTCGCATCACTTCCGGTTCCTGTACAGAGCGGTGGACCGCATTGCGTTCCACGCGCCATTTTACATTGCTCGTTTATTTCTTCGTAAATGTGAGTATCTGTAACCTACTTTTAAGTGTAATAAATACCTATTATTAGCAATATTACACTATTGTGCCTTTTCTCAACATCCGGACATCTGCAATATCGGTCCCTTGTGGACACTGGGAGTAGTTATCCCCGCCACCAGGATACCATCTGATCCCAGCTCTGCCTAGGATTGCTGCTGTCCATATACCCCATAGATGTCCCATCCCAGGACCGATAGAGGAGATTAGGATTTACTACTGGAACGCCACTTATACCCACTCTTTACCCCTGTGTGGGGTGGGTACCTCTGGTGAGTGTGCTATATACCTTAGGGGTCACCGAGCACCTCACTGCCCACCACGGGGATATCGTTTACCACTTGCTGATCTGAAGTAACCACGGGGCTATCGTTTACTGCAGATCTAAATTGTGCCATCTATATTTTTGGGGGAACCCTCATCACCCTAGCACTTGTGCACCATTTGACTTTCTTTTTTAATTTATATATTATCATTTTTACGTATTTTTTATATGTATATTTTTTAAACACCTTGCTTTTTTGCTTTACGTCACATATTTGTACTTGTGTATATTCACATTTAATACCACCAGCACTTTAGCACTTACCACTTTGTACCGACTGCACCTTATCTTTTATAGGATATAATTTTACATCACATGCACTTGTCACTTTAATGACCTTTTCACCCCTCAGTGGGTTTCTTTGTACTTTATTAATGGTTGTATGTCTTTATGAATTTGATGTTCACATTTTCATGCGTTTAGCTATTTGTGCATAATATAATATACCTTTTTGGGCCCAGGTTCACACCTTTTACACATTTATACTCCTATATATACATATCTATATTTTTCTACACATTAGATTCACCTTTTATGCATATATTAGTATATTTTACGCAGTCCTTTTAATCCCCTCTTTTTTTATCAAATTTGGAATTTTATATTTATCTTTTTTCTACACTATTTATTTCTCTTTTCATATGGTTATACAGTATTTCTAAAAATCCATATCCACCATTGGCCCTCATTCTATTTATGATATCAGACAGCGCCATTCCCTCTACCCCCTTTTTCAGAGCGAAAAAGCTTTGCCTGGGTCACTGGACAACTCGTTTACAGGATTGTCCAGTTTGGATCCAATCAGACAACCCTACAGCCGTGGCTTACATCAGTCATCAAGTGTCTTGGTGGCCTGGGAGGTGGCCGAGATCCTGGAATGGGAAGAAAAGTTTGTTCCAGCCCTTTCTGCAGTACACATATCAGGAGTGGAAAACTGGCAGGCGGATTACCTGAGTTGTCAAATGCTGGATCAGGGGGCGTGGTCCCTGCACCTGGAGGTGTTTCACCTCCTGTGTGTCCAGTGGGGGGACACCCGATGTTGACCTGTTTGCTTCTCGACACAAGAAGGTTCAGAGCTTTGTAGCCAGATCGAGGGATCTTCTGGCTGACACCACAAACGCACTGGTGGCTCCTTGGGGGGGGGGGGGGGGTCAGTATCGGCTGTTCTATGCTTTCCCTCAGCTGAAACTCCTGCAGAGGTTTCTGTGCAGAATAGAGGTGGAAGGGATTCCGGTCATGTTGGTGGCCCCAGACTGGTCTCGCAGGTCTTGGTACGCAGATCTGGTAAGGTTGGTCGCTGATTCTCCTTGGAGACTTCCTCTCAGGGAAGATCTACTGTCTCAAGAAACTATCTTCCATCCTGCTTTACAGTTGCTGGCTTTAACAGCGTGTCTGAAGGACAGAGGTCTTTCTGATTCTGTGATTCCTACACTGTTGAAGGCCAGGAAGTCTACTTCCAGGAAGATTTATCATCGTACGTGGAAATCGTACATCTCATGGTGTGAATCGCTGAAGGTGCAGCCTCGCCTGTTTTCGGTGGCTAGGATTTTGACATTTCCTCAAAAAGGGGTTGAACATCGGTGGGCTTTGGGCACTATCAAAGGTCAAATGTCAACCTTGGCTGTGTTTTGCCAATGTCCTTTAGCTACGCATGCCTTGATTTACACTTTTATACAAGGTGTTCGCCATATGGCTCCTCCGACGTTCCCCACTACCTCCGTGGTACCCTAATTTGGTTTTAGCTGTTCTTCAAAAACCTCCTTTTAAAAACATTAGGTAGATTCCTCTGCTTACACTGTCACAGAAGGTAGCCTTTTTGGTGGCTATTACCTCTGCCCGCAGAGTATCTGAATTGGCGGGGCTGTCCTCTGCCGTTCACCTTATCTGGTGGTCCACAGAGATAGTGTTACTTCGACCTCATCAGTCGTTCCTTTCTAAGGTGGTTTCTGATTTTCATCAACCTCATCAGTCGTTCCTTCCTAAGGTGGTTTCTGATTTTCATCTGAATGAAGACATTGTGCTGTCTTCACTCTGTCCTAAGCCCAAGAATCCCAAGGAAATTGCTTTGCATTCTTTGGATGTGGTCGGGCAATTAAGAGTTTACCTGGCGGCTACTGAATCTTTTAAGAAATCAAACTCTCTCTTTGTCCTCACGAAGGAATACGAAAGGGATTGGCTGCGTCTGCTGCACCCATATCCAGATGGATCAGGCAAACGGTGGTTCAGGCTTATTCGCTAAGGTTCTTCCTTTCCCTGTGAAGGCGCATTCTACTAGGGCAATGAGTGCCTCATGGGCTTGTCGCTATCAGGCGTCAGTGATGCAAGTTTGCAGGGTGGCAACTTGGTCATCTTTTGGCCGCAAGGTTTTGCAGGCTGCTGTTTAACCTCCCTGGCGGTATTCCAGAGTGTGGCTCGGGGTGGAATTTCAGTACCATTAACAGTAACCCCGAGCCACACTCGGGGATATCGCCAGGGAGGATCGCTGGATCCTGGAAGAGGTTACTTACTTTGTCGCTGGGATCCCGCAATGTATTCCGGCAGTGTAAGGCGGCCAGATCTTCTGCCTGATGCTGTGTGCCCTGGCTTCCATTCCCTGCGAGCATTGCGTCGCAGGGGGGTGGAACAGGCGGTAAATTCAAAAAGTAAAATATACAAACCCACTGATACATTGTAATCCTATTGGATTATATTACTAAATAAAAACAAATTGACCCCCCAGTGCTTTCTCCAGTGCCCTTGCAGTTTTACTGTACTTTGTGTCTGAAAACTACAGAACGACCATGGCATCAAAAAAGCGCGCTGCCACCTTTTAAAGCAGTATATGACCTGCTGGAAAACAGCGACAGTGATACAGAATCGCTTGCAGAATTGAGTGATAGCGATTCGTGGGGAAGTTTGTCATCGGACACAGAAAGCGATTTCAGCGATGATCCTGGTACTGTGCCCAGCGATGTGTGGACTTGGTGCTCGATTTACTGCGGTACGGAGCACGTAGCGCCCCCCAAGATTCCCATTTACTGGAGCACCTGGTAGCAGCGCATCAGAGGTTTTCAAGGAGCAGAATGTGTGAACCAGTGACCAAAGAGGACATCTGGAAGTTTCTGGGCCTAATAATTCTTCAGGGAGTGGCAGAAGTAGTATTGGACAACCAACAAAATAATAGCCACTCCTTTTTATGGCACGGTCATGTCGAAATAAAAAATTTTCTCATAATATTTGCACTTTGCAAATAATGAAGAATTTGATGAGACTTCTCATCCAGCTCCAAAACTCAAAAAGATAGGGGAGGTTTATCAAATTATTCTGAAAATTTTCCAGCAGACCTATGTACCAGATAACAAATAAGTGTGCAATGTGTAGCGTAACATAAATTATTGAGAAAAATGTGATACAAATTAAGAAGCTTGTGATATATGTGAAGAGTGACTAAAGTCCAAAAAATTAAATAATGTATAAAGAGCCACAAATCTCTAACTAGTAACCGTAAAGGTGGCAATAGTGATTTCTCCACAAATCTCCAAAAAGTGGCAACAATAAGGTCCGTGAAAGGAAAGAGATTCCTCAGAAATCAAAAATGGCACAGCATATAAAGGAACTGAAAGTCCCAGCAGATGTGTGATATCCAGGAGACCTCTTCCCAGCGTGAGCAGAAGGAAATATCACCCGTGAGCTGAAAAACCACACAGATGGCTGCTTACCAGAAGAATATGGCCCCCCAACCTAATGGGCTGTCCACAAGCGCATTGAAAACAGCTGATATAGGATCACCAATGGTCAGTCATCATGATGTATCGGCAATGGCAAACCACATATACGGAGAATAGATGAAAGAGGCACATAGTGTAATACTGCATAATATTAAAAGACCATTTACTCAAAGTTATACTTACATATAAACAGTAGGAACAGGCAAATCACAGAGCCGCTGTGACGGAGTGTACAAACCGCGGCGTCCCGCATTCACAAGGGCAATCAGAAGCCGGCATAGAAGGGGGAGTGGTGACGTCACGTCTGGCACCGTCCGACGCGTTCCGTCATAGGTTGACGTCGTTATCCGATACATCATGATGACTGACCATTGGTGATCCTATATCAGCTGTTTTCAATGCGCTTGTGGCCAGCCCATTAGGACGAAAGTCTAATGGCCTACAAAGAAAGACACAGCTGGATACAGTATATAGCGTCAAAGAAAACACGATTTGGCATAAAATCATTCATGCTATGTGAATCAAGCACTGGTTACATATGGAATTCGGTGCTATACATCAGGAAAGGAACCATATTCAACGAACGATTCAGTAGTTATGGAATGGCAACCGCTTTGGTTCTTACTTTGATCGAGCCATTGCTGAATCAGGGGTACTCTGTAACACAGACAATTTTTACACTTCTCCAGAACTCTGAGTTCCTTCTACACAACAAGACGGATGCATATGGGACTGTTAGGGCTAACTGGCGTGGCATGCTGCCAACCTTTGGCAATGAAAAGCTCAAGGCAGGAGAAATAGTTGACTGGCAGAAAGGCAAAATGATGGCACTGAGATGGCGAGACAAACACCATGGGAGGTGTGGACAAATCTGACCAGGCCATGACATTTTATCCGGCAATGAGAAAACAACAAAAAAAATATTACAAAAAGATCTTCAGGCATCTTCTTTAACAGTGTTTGTGGAGCGCATTCATTCTGCTAAAAAAAAAAAAAAGTGACTAGCCTGTGGTTCATGCGGACTTTGTTTGGAAAGTTGCCAAACTTATATTTCTCAAGCACCAAACATCAACGACTGTAAATAGATCCGGATGTCGTGCTGCTGGCGTTGTGAACCCGGAACGCCTGACTGGTCATCACTTTATGGACCACATTCTACCAACCGAAAAGAAGTCTGCACCCACAAGGATGTGTGTGGTTTGCTGCTCTAAATGTGACAAAACTGGAAGGAAAATCCGAAAAGAAACCCGGTTCTATTGTCCTAATTGTGATGTTGGACTTTGTGCTGTACCATGTTTTTAAATTTTCTATACCCGGGACGTTTACTGGAAGCAATAGGACCATAGACCTTGTGGGAATAACAGAGACTTGGTTCGACCCCTCACATTACTGGCTGGCCAATATCCAAGGGTATTCGGTGTACCGGAAGGACAGGGTAGGAAAAAGAGGGGGAGGGGTATGTCTCTATGTCAAGAACAATGTAAAGGTGATAGAGAAAGTAATTGGTGGGGGTTTGCTATAGGCCCCCTAAACAAGGGGAGGAGGTAGAGCTGGAATTTTTAGCACTAATGGGTAAAGTGGCAAAATTGGGATCAGTCATCATATTGGGGGGCTTCAATTATCCCGACATTGACTGGGATGAGGGGACTGCACACTCACAGAAGCCCCGTCTATTCACGGAAACCTTACAGGATAATTACATGTCACAGTTGGTGGATTCTCCGACTAGAGAAAATGCAGTCCTGGATCTATTGATCACTAATGACCCAGACCTAATCTCGGAGGTAGGAGTCCAGGACTACCTGGGCTCTAGCGATCACAGGATGATCACATTTAGTGTAAATAACAAAATAACAAGGCAAATGGGAAACATAAGAACCCTAAACTTCAGAAGGGCAAACTTTCCAAAATTGTACTCATTGATGGAAAGGGTAAACTGGGACCAAACCCTGGGAGCACTGACCACAGAGGAAAAATGGGAATGCTTTAGGAACATATTAAGCAAATACATCTTGCAGTGCATTCCTATGGGAAATAAATTTAGAAGAGACAAAGCCAAACCTGGGTGGCTAAACCGTAGCGTTAAAAAACTTATTAGGGGAAAAAAATTGGCCTTCAAGAAATATAAATCAGAGGGCACAGTATCGGCTTTCGAGCAATACAAGGAGGCAAATAAGAAAAGTAAACAAGAAATCAAGATGGCTAAAATCAACTTTGTGAGACAAACAGTGGAGGATAGTAAAAAAACCCCAAAGAAATTCTTTAAATATATCAACAGCAAAAAAACTAGGGCAGAGCTTATTGCACACATAATTAACAATGATGGGAGGATGGTTACAGAAGACACTGAAAAAGCAACCGTGCTGAATGCTTTTTTCTCGTCAGTCTTTACACAGGAAAAAGAAGGGTACACTGACCATGACTGTATAGTTAGTAGTAATACACAGGTCTTGTCACTATGGCTAACAGAGGGTGAAATCAGGGAAAGGCTGGATAAACTTAACACAAACAAATCCCCAGGCCCGGATGGCGTACATCCGAGAGTACTCAAGGAACTCAGTAAGGTTATATCTAGACCACTGTACCTGATCTTTGCTGACAGTATTAGGACAGGAGATGTACCAGGGGATTGGAGGAAGGCTAACGTGATTCCGATATTCAAAAAGGGCCAGAGGCATATCCCGGGAAATTATAGGCCTGTCAGTTTGACATCAATAGTATGTAAACTTCTGGAGGTGATGATAAGGGACTATATCGTAGAGTATGCTAAAGACATCATCATCAGCAGTAATCAGCACGGGTTTACAAATGGGCGTTCTTGTCAAACCAATCTCTTAACATTCTATGAGGAGGTGAGCTGTGAGCTAGATAGGGGCAGACCAGTAGATGTGGTGTACTTGGATTTCGCTAAGGCGTTTGATACAGTTCCCCACAAGCACTTCATTTATAAAATAAGGTCTGCAGGTATCGAAAGCAGGGTTTGCTCTTGGATACGGAACTGGCTAAAAGGGCATGTCCAAAGGGTGGTAATAAACAGCGCATACTCAGACTGGTCTGAGGTAGTAAGCGGGGTGCCCCAGGGCTCAGTCCTGGGACCAACCTTGTTCAATTTATTCATAAACAGCATTGAGGACGGGATCAGTAGTTTGTTATCAGTTTTTGCAGATGACACAAAATTGGCCAGGGCAATAACTGCACAGCATGAAGCAGATATCCTACAGAATGACCTGGACAAAATAACGGAGTGGGCAACGACATGGCAAATGAGGTTTAATGTGGAGAAGTGTAAGGTTTTGCACTTGGGGACTAAAAACATAAAAACACAATACACGTTAGGAGGGGAACCCTTGGGGGAATCAAAAATGGAGAAGGATCTGGGAGTCTTGGTTGATAGATTAGGCAACAGCATGCAATGTCAAGCGGCAGCTGCCAAAGCCAGCAGAATATTAGCATGCATAAAGAAAGGGATGTATTCCAGAGATAAGACTATGATCCTTCCACTTTATAAAACTCTGGTCCGACCGCATCTGGAATATTCTGTCCAGTTCTGGTCGCCAGGCCTCAGGAGGGCTGTGTTGGAGCTGGGGAAGAGTCCAGAGAAGGGCAACTAAACTGATTAGGGGATTGGAGGACCTTAACTATGAAGAGAAGAGACGTCTGAGGGGGGACATGATAGCACTTTATAAATATCTCAATGGGGATCTCAGCTTAGAAAAAAAGCTGTTCATTCGAAGGGATTGCATGAGGACAATAGGGCATACAATGCGATTAGAGGAGAAGCGTTTTAACCTCAGGCAACGTGGGGGGTTCCTTTCTGTTAGGGCTACAAGATTGTGGAATTCTCTACCACAAGAGGTGGTTTCTGTGGGAAGTATGGTGGCTTTCAAAAGACTCTTAGACATACATCTCAAGGATCAGGACATTAAGGGCTATGTGAGATGATTACAGCCACACACACCTACACAGGTTGAACTGGATGGACTATTGTCTTTATTCAACCTCACCTACTATGTAACTATGTACTAATATTGCATCCTTGTTTGTCCAAAAAAAAAAAAAGTCAGTGTTTTTGATTATATTATTTACTACAATTTATTGAATAAAAAGTATTATTATTATGTTATTATTTATATTTATTTATTATGGGGGCGTGGCCGGATGTGAGCGAGGGTAGACGTGCCGGACCGGAGCTCTCTGTTAATCCTGCAACTTACCTCCGTTTTCGGTGTGCGGTGGGGCTGCTCTCCTATACCATCTTGTGGGGGAAGCTCTCAGGTCTCCAGCGATGCCATCCTCGACCCCAAAACCCGCCCGGCAGCCGCCACAGGACCAGCGCCAGACCCGCTCCGTCAAGAGCCAGGGCTCAGGCTCCGCCTCCGCCATCTTGGCGCCAACGTCTTCCCGGAAGAGCGGTGGTACGGGTGCAGGCATGGAGTCTCAGAAGCCTACGGACCCCGTGCTCTCCGGCACTTCTCAGGGACAGGCTCAGGAGGTGGTCGCGGACCAGCGGGCGATCACGGCCCCCATCCTAGAAGCCATAGATGCTTGCAAAGCGGCATTGATGGTGCGCATAGATCACCTGGCATCGGAGTGCATGCTCATCCGCCATGACCTGGATAAATTTAGGGGGAGACTCACTGCTGCAGAGGATCGCATCTCGGAGGTGGAGGACAGCTCACACTCCCATGGCGCTCAGCTGGCTGAACTCCAGAACATTGTGAAATCCTTGCAACACCAAACTGACGATGCGGAGGATAGACAGCGCCGGAATAATGTAAGGGTGGTGGGGCTTCCTGAGGGGCTGGAGGGGAAAAAGCCTGCTACATTTGCGGAGCAGTTCTTCAAACAACTGCTCTCTCTGGAGAATTTACCCCCCACGTATGTGGTAGAAAGGGCTCATAGAGTGCCAACTGGGGCCAGACCCCCTGGAGCCCCCCCCCCCGTCCGTTCCTGGTGAAGTTCCTCAATTACAGGGACAGAGACATGCTCCTCTCGGAGGCGTGGAAACACCCTGAACTTCGCTTTGAGAATGCGCGTGTCATGCTATTCCCCGATTTCTCGGCGGAGACACAACGCCGCAGGCGTTCCTTTACGGATGTCAGGAAGCGCCTAAGGGCCAAGGAACTTATCTATAGCATGCAATATCCTAGCAGGCTCAGAGTACAGTACAAGGGCTCGGTGAAATTCTTTGACACTCCTCAAGAGGCTTCGGACTGGCTGGATGGCGTGTGATGAGTCCTGACTGCCAGTGCTCTCGGCTGGCTCCCCTTTGGATGTGGTCCGTTTTTTCTTTTTACTTTTTTTGTTTTCCTGTTGTACGCTGCCCCTGCTGACTTTCTCCTCCTGTCATACCATTCCTTCTGGATATCTACGGCTTGTTGATGGTTTAGGAATGTCTACTTTTGGGGTTCCCTATCCTGCTATCTGGAGACTGGTTATTGGAGGAGGGGTGTGTCGTGGCGCCCTCCTTGCACACCGGGTGATCCGGTCTCAGAGACTCCATCGGAACTGTAAGAACATCTTCTTTACCGGACTGTTGCTCACATTGGAAAACTGACGTGCGTCACTGTCTTTTTTGGGCAGTTTGGGATTGAAGCCGCATACCAGACTACGTTTTTCACGTTTTGGGAAAGCTCGTTTTTGTTCAACTTTCCCTTTTTCTTTGTTTGTTGGGGGGGTTGTTCTGGTATAATGGCAAGGGGAGTTCTGCACCAGCACCTGTTTTTGTTTGCTCATGTATATTTTGAGGGGGTAATTTATGGGTCCCTTTTTTTTTTCATACTGCCCGTAGCCCTTACCTGGGCTCTGTGTAATTTTTTTCTAGATTCCCATGGCTGACAATATAAAACTTCTCTCATGGAATGTGAGGGGCCTGAACAATAAGTTCAAACGTGCCAGTGTCTTTCAGTATTTAAAGCTCATTAAGCCACATGTCATCCTCCTGCAGGAGACCCACCTTGATGGGAACTTGATTTTGGCTCTCCGTAGGCCGTGGATACAAAGGGCATTTCATGCCACGTACTCCACCTATGCTAGAGGGGTCTCCATCCTCATTAGTAAATCTATCCCATGTTCGATCCAGCGGGTGATCTCCGATCCAGGGGGCAGATATGTGGCTGTGCTTTTGGATATGTACTCTGTTACCATGCTGTTGGTCGCTGTTTATGTGCCTCCACCTTTTCAGATACAACTGCTATATGATTTAACTGATAAGTTTGCTGAATATATGCATTTACCTGTACTGTTCATGGGTGATTTTAATGCCATCCTGGATGCTACCTTGGATACTTCCAACCCCAATAGACCGCCCTCGGTGGATCTGCTCACCTGGGCTTTCACGGTGGGCTTGACTGAACTTTGGAGATGGAAGCATCCGCTCTTGAGGGAATACTCTCACCTGTCCACCGCTCATCGTTCCTCTGCTCGCATAGATCTGGCGTTTGGTACTGCCAGAATGCAATCCCTTTTGACTGCCTCGGAATACAGGGCCGGGGGAGTGTCTGATCACAACCCTCTACTCTTGACAGTGAACCTCCAATTGGGGGCTGGAGTGCGGGGTTGGCGCCTGGCTGCGGGCTGGCTCCAACAGGATCAGGTCGCTTCCCGCCTTGAAAAGTCGATCCAGTCATATTGGCCGGAAAATGTGGACTCAGCTGATCAGAGAGTGGTGTGGGAGGCATTTAAGTCAGTGGCGAGGGGAGAGTGTATATCGGCCATTAAATCCGCTAGGAAAGATCACAATGAGGAGGTGAGGATGTTACAGGAGGAGGAGCGGAGATGTGCGGAGGAGAACGCGGCCTTGCCGTATGATTCCAGCTATGCTGCATTGCTGGAGGCGAGACGCCTTCTCTCTCTTCACGTCTCTGATCTTGCTCATACAGAAGCTAACAATCTACGGGCTTCTATATTCGCACAGGGCGATAAGAATGGCAAGTTCCTGGCACTGTTGGTGGCTGACCAGCAGCCGCCAGTTAATATCCCGCTTATCAGGGCCGCTGGGGGTGTGCTCAGGTCGGATCCTCGTGACATTTTGGAGACATTTACTGACTATTTTGAGGCCCTGTACTCCCCGCTACCGGATAGTGACTCTGTGCACGCGGATGCCCTCCTAGAGGGAGTTGACTTGCCATCCTTGTCGGCGGAGGATAGCGCCCTCATGGATGCTCCGATAACAACTTTAGAGGTGGCAAAAGCCATTGCGGCCTTCCCACCACATAAGGCCCCGGGTCCTGACGGTTTCCCTGCTGACTTTTACAAACAATATTCCGAACATTTAGCGCCTAGACTTAGCTCTCTGTTGCAGCACTGTTTGGAGGTGGAGGAACTTCCTCCCTCCATGATGGATGCCTATATGGTGCTGCTTCAGAAACCGGGTAAGGACCCCCTGGACTGCTCCTCGTATCGCCCTATCGCCCTTTTAAATATGGACCTTAAAATCCTGACGAAGGTCCTGGCCACTCGTTTGGCTGGGGTTATTCACTCATTGATAGACCCGGATCAAACGGGCTTTATGCCGGGTAAATCTGTGGACACTAACATTCGGCGATTGTTCACCCATCTTCAAATTCCTGGGGAGGCGTCGGGGCAGCGGGTGGTGGTCTCAATCGACTTTGAAAAGGCCTTTGATTCGGTCGACTGGGCCTTTATGCACAAGACGCTGGATCGTATGGGGTTCGGACCCAAATTCAAGACCTGGATCCGACTCCTTTACGCAAGCCCTAGAACAGCCATACGATTGGGCTATCTCACTTCTCCATATTTCCGGGTGGGGAGGGGGACGAGGCAGGGGTGCCCCCTTTCCCCATTCCTGTTTGCCCTTACCCTTGAACCCATCGCGACCGCACTGCGCAGCTCCCCGGCCGTGGGGTCGATTAAAGTCGGCTCTATTAAAGAATGTCTGGCGTTATATGCCGATGACATGCTGTTGTTCCTGGAGGATCCGGGTCCCTCCTTGAGGGCGGCCCTGTCCATCCTGAATGATTTTGGCAGGTGCTCAGGGCTTCGCGTTAACTGGAGTAAGTCCTCCATTTTGCCTCTCGATGACGGTGCTCGACCTGCTGCGGCCGGGGACCTGCCCCTTCGTTGGGTGGATAGCTTCACCTACTTGGGGATCAAGATAACTAGGCGTCCCCAGGATTATTTCTCGTTGAATTTGGCTCCTCTATTGCCTAAACTCCAACAAAATATCCAAGCTTGGAAGCGTCTACAACTTTCCTTATTAGGTCGTATTAGTGTCCTTAAGATGAAATTTCTGCCTGTAGTCTTATATTTCCTCCGCAATTCTCCGCTATGGGTACCACTGACCTTTTTCCGGAAGTTGGACAGCCTCGTCTGTTCATTCCTCTGGTCGCCCGGGGTTCCCAGGATTGGCCTTCGGGCCCTCCAGGAACCGTGGGGTAATGGAGGCCTGGCACTGCCCGATTGGCGCAAGTATTATTTGGCAGGACAGATGGTGTTTGCGCGGCGCTGGCTGCGGGCGGACGGGAAGGATTCGGCAACAATCTTAGAGGCGGCCCACCTGGGCTCCTTCGAAACCCTTAGGTTGGCGCTGTTTAGGGGTCTGGGCTCAGATCTCCCTTTAACGCTCTCCATGAGGGCGACTGTTAGGGCTTGGGCCCAGTCATTGAAGTTGACATGCCCCAGTTATGTTGGATCCTCCCCGTCCGAGCCGTTGTGGATGAACCCTACCTTTCCTCATTTTCGTCACTTACCTGATTTGATGTTGTGGGCGACGCGGGGTATAAAAACCTTGGGTGATATAACAGCGGCGGGGGCTCTCTTGCCGTTTGACCGTTTGCGGGAGAAATTCGACCTGCCTAGTGGCTTTATATTCAGATACCTCCAATTGCGGCATGCCTTTCAGGCCCAATTTGCCTCATCCTCTGTAGAGCTGTCTCCTTCGGACTTAGAATGCGTGTTGACCTGTGATACCACACTCAAAACTCTCTCCACTGTGTACAAGGATATGTTCCGACTTACACCCCCTGGCATAGTTAGATGTAGGGAAAAATGGACGGCTGAGGTGCCGGACCTACAGGGGGAGGACTGGGATGATGTATGGACGGAGCCTTTCAAATATTTAGTGGCTGCTAGGGACAAACTAATTTAATTTAAATTCCTCCACAGGATTTACTATACTCCGGCCCGTCTGGCCAGAATCTTCCCGACTTCGTCTGCGGAGTGTTGGCGTTGTTCCGCTTCCCCCGCAGATGCAACTCACATTTTTTGGGGCTGTGGCCAAATTCAGCAGTTTTGGACTGCGGTGACGTCCTGTCTCGCCGAGGTGCTGCTGACTCCGATTCCGCGAACCCAGCGAGTCTGTTTGCTGGGTTTGGTGGAGGAGGTGGTCCCCTCGGTGGCCCACAGGACTTTGCTGAGTGTTCTTCTATTCTATGCCAAAAAGGCTAATTTACTACATTGGAAGAAGGTTTCCCCGCCATCCTTACTGTTCTGGAAAGGCCTAGTGAATGCAATGCTACCCCTATACAAAGCCACCTATGTCTCACGAGGTTGCCCGAAAAAATTTGACAAGGTTTGGAGGGCGTGGGTGGACTCCTCAGACACTGTGGGCTGAACTGCATATTGTGTAACTGTTATGAAGCTGGTGGATTGAACGCTCTATAGAAGTGTACTTATGCTATCTTGTATTCTAGCTTTGTAGTCCTGCAAGAACAGCCAGATACTGGGTCTCTTTAATGTTGAATTGACATGTTTTGATCCCGGGTAGGGGGGTGATATGGTGTGTTGTTTATGAGAAGGGACCGAGGGTTGTTTACTCCGGAGGCCGGTGGTAGGCCGTGCTGTCCTTGGACGGTGGCCTGCGCTGACCCCCTGACCTCGACGCTCCTGGTCTTCTCAGGGTGCTGGTGGTCGTTTTTGGGTGGGGAGGTTGTTGTTGGGTTATTGTATGCCTTTTTTGGCTGCTGTGTGTGTCTGTTTGTGTTACTCTGTTCTTTCTTTAAAAATCAATAAAAAGAATTTTTCAAAAAAAATATTTATTTATTATATTATAATTTATGATTTTGTTTCAAACTTTATCATACCCGAGATGTTATAAAGAAGAACGCACAGTAAAAAAAAAATCATGTAAATAGTTGGTTTGGGCTGCTCGTACTTAAGAATTACATGCAAAATAAAGGTACCGCTTTCAGCACCTAAAATCTGAAAAAATCATACCGCTAGGGAGGTTAAAGAGAAACCATTCTCTTTGAGGGTGTATTTTGTTTTTAGGTGAGCTCCGGTTGTTCCTGGTTGAGCTCCATGTTAGCTGGTTGGCTAAGTTTAGCCTTTGTGGAATTACGTTCTTTCTTCACGTTGTTTTTTCCCACCCCTCATGCAAATACTGCTTTGGGACGCCCCAATGGTCAACAAGATATGGAACTGCGTCTGTCAATGAATGATAGAGAAAACTGAATATTTGTCTTACCGTAAACTCCTTTTCTCTGAAGTTCATTGACAGACCCAGCACTCGCCCCTCTAATTATGAGTGGGATGGGGTTATTTTTTCTTCTAAACACTGCTTGCAATAAAACTCAGGGCTGCAGCAGAGTGTGTGGGTGTATGCCTGCAGGGACTGCCCCATAGGCGTGGTAAAGTTTTTTTCCTGCCTAGTGTCCTACTCCTGTAGGGGGCAGCATAACCCAATGGTCAAGAAGATACGGAGCTGCATCTGTCAATGAACTTCAGAGAAAAGGATTTTACGGTAAGACAAAAATCCAGTTTTTGCCAAAAGTTTTGGAGAATTAAAATTTTTTTCTTCTTTAAAAAAAGTTGTCACAAAATGATATATTGCTCACACAGGCCATGAATATATGTGAAATGACACCCCAAAATACATTATGCTGCTTTTCCTGAGTACGGAGATACCACATGTGTGAGACTTTTTTGTGAGATCTGAAAAAGACTCAACATGCCTCTCAGCAAATAGCTTAGAGTGTCTACTTTCCGAAAAGGGGTCATTTGGGGGGATTTTGTGCTGTCTTGGCATTTCATGGCCTCCACAACTGGTATCCCTGTACTCAGGAGAAGCAGCAGAATGTATTTTGGGGTGTCATTTCACATATAGCCATGGCATGTGTGAGCAATATATCATTTAAATGACAACTTTGAGTAAAAAAAAATAAAAAATTGTCATTTTTCCGACACTTGTGGCAAAATATAAAATATTATATGTACTCAGCATGCCTCTCAGCAAATAGCTTAGGGTGTCTACTTTCCGAAAAGGGGTCATGTGGGGGGGCGGGGGGTTGTGCTATCTTGGCATGTCATGGCCTCTGAAACTGTGATAGGTAGTGAGGAGTGAAATCAACAATTTACACCCTTAGAAAGCTTGAAGGCAGTGATTGGTTTTCGGGGTCCTGTATGTAGCTAGACTGCCAAAAAGCCTCACACGTGGGGTATCCCCATACATAGGAGAAGGAGCAGAATGTATCTTAGGGTGTAATTCCACATATACCCATGGCATGCGGAAGCAATATAGAATTTCATTGACAACTTTGTGTAAAAAAAAAAAAAAATATATATATATATATATATATATATATATATGTATGTTTTAGTCATTTTTCAAACACCTGTGACAAAAAAATGAAATATTCAATAGGCTCAACATGCCTCTCAGGTAATTGGGGTGTTTACTCTCCAAAAATACATTTTGCCCAAATGTATGACAAAAATTGAGTTTACTGAATATTTTTTTATGAGAAAAAGTAGAAAATTAGATTTTCTGAAATATTTTCTGTCTTTTTTCATTTATATTGCAAAAAATAAAAACCGCAGAGGTGATCAAATACCATCAAAAGAAAGCTTTATTTATGGTGAAAAAAGGAAGTAAATTTTGTTTGGGTACAGCATTGCATGATTGTGCAATTGTCAGGTAAACTCATGCAGTGCCAAATTTCCAAAAAATGGCCTGGTCATTAAGGGGGCAAATCCTTCCAGTCCAGAAGTGGTTAAAAAGAACACCCTGAATCTGCAGAAAGAAAACGGAACCAAAATAGATTCATTGCAAGGGCATATGGGTAAAAATATGCAAATACATGTAAAAACCAATAATAAACATATTTAATGCATAGATGAAACCCATATAACCCCTCCAGGAAGAAAACCTCATCACAGTCGCTAAATAACCAAAACAAACAATTGGGTAATATTATCCATCCCATCAGCCAGTGTCACTCCCCATAGTTAGTAAACATCTTTAAACACTACACGCTTGACACAAAAATGAACAAGAAAACTTTTTTGAAGGTAACCCAAATGCAAAAGAGGAAAATCTGTTAACCTTAAACCCCAAGGGAGCACCCATACCTGAGCAAAAACATCTGTGTTGCCAAGATTCGCAATCAGTGACCTAGGCCAGTGATGGCGAACTTTGACACCCCAGATGTTTTGGAACTACATTTCCCATGATGCTCAACTACACTGCAGAGTGCATAAGCATCATGGGAAATATAGTTCCAAAACATCCGGGTGCCAAGGTTCGCCATCACTGGCCTAGGCCAGCTAAAAAAGGCGAGTGAGCAATGCATGAATACAGCACTGTAGCAGTTTTTTTGTTTATTTTTTTTTGGGGGGGGGGGGAATGTTTTTGAAAATCTTTGCCATTATTTAATTATTCCCCACCCCCCATATTACATTGTTGCTACTTGATTACAATTACTTGCACATGTGCCAAAGAAAATGAGTAGGTATGCAATTAGATTGGAGAACACTTTGAAGAGGTGCAAATAGTTTTCACTTCTCAAACATTTATTTCTAGTCTACAACAGTAAAACATAATGCAATAAAGCAACAATTTATTAAAATAGTAATAACATTTGGTACAGTAATGTACTTGGCCTAAAAAAAAAAAAAAAAAAAGCAATTATGAAACAGCATTTTACAATATGTTTAGAAGGATCCTACTCCAAAGAGCTTACAATCTACAAGGGTAGATTGTAAGCTCGCCTTAACATTATAAAACAGGAATAAAAATAAGGATGATAAGAAAAAGTACAATCATTTTATAAAAACAACATCTAAAGTTTAAGTGCAAGCCTAAACAAAACAGACCAAATTAATTCTAAATCCAAAAAGGTAGCAATGGAAAAAAATACACATACATTTCTGGTTAGGATTAGCAGGAAGCTTCCTTTCCATCTAAACCATAACATTAACTAGATTAACATTAGGAATTGTAGGTCTGACCTGAGGTTTAGAAGTAACTAGAAAAAGATTTGGGCTCCACAGAGGCTCGCAAACAAACACATGTTTAGATTTGGCAAAGACACACAGTAAACTATCAAACCACAGCTTTAGTGGGGTGTGGTACAGTCATTATTGCACGCTATCTCTATCCCCCCCAAAAAAACAAAACATTTCCTAACAAGTGCAAACAATAATTATGTCCTCTTCCTTACAGACAAACCAGCCCACACTAGTGCACGTCTTTTGACTAATGCCTCGTACACACTCAGATAATCGGACGACTTATTGTTCGCATTTTGTTGCATGATACTAGTATCAAATTCAACAATGCGTACTAAACGTATGATTTTTTTTTTTTTTCGTACAATTATGGGATAGCTTCTTGGTGGCGTAGCTATGTATCGGATAGTGCAAAACAAAAACAATGGCAGCCAGGCTTTTTCCGGGTTATTTTCGTGTTTCAGATCATGCGTGGTCTTTGTCTATCGATTTTTAGTGAATGCATACTATACTGATTAAACGACTGTCGTTCGCTGAGCTATCGTACGACAATAGTTTTCATGTTTGTCCCTTTGGATTTTGTTGGACGAAATGTCGTGATGGACATTTGAAAGCTGTGTACTAATGATCAGATTCTCGTGCGATCAATTCGAAAGCAATGTTTTTATACGATTATCTGATCGTGTGTGCGAGGCATTAGGGTTGGATTGCTAGCACCCCACAAAGTAAAGGAAACGCCCACCAGTGTAATTCAGTCTCTTCATGTCTTAAGTCCTCCCATCTGTGGATCAGCAACACACACACTTGGCAAATTAGAAAAATTCTCAGCATACAGTACCTTGCAAAAGTATTCGGCTCCCTTGAACTTTGCGACCTTTTGCCACATTTCAGGCTTCAAACATAAAGATATAAAACTGTATTTTTTTGTGAAGAATCAACAACAAGTTGGACACAATCATGAAGTGGAACTAAATTTATTGGATATTTCAAACTTTGTTAAATAAAAAAACTGAAAAATTGGGCGTGCAAAATTATTCAGCCCCTTTACTTTCAGTGCAGCAAACTCTCTCCAGAAGTTCAGTGAGGATCTCTGAATGATCCAATGTTGACCTAAATGACTAATGATGATAAATAGAATCCACCTGTGTGTAATCAAGTCTCCGTATAAATGCACCTGCACTGTAATAGTCTCAGAGGTCCGTTTAAAGTGCAGAGAGCATCATGAAGAATAAGGAACACACCAGGCAGGTCCGAGATACTGTTGTGGAGAAGTTTAAAGCCGGATTTGGATACAAAAAGATTTCCCAAGCTTTAAACATCCCAAGGAGCACTGTGCAAGCGATAATATTGAAATGGAAAGAGTATTAGACCACTGCAAAGCTACGAAGACCTGTCCGTCCCTCTAAACTTTCAGCTCATACAAGGAGGAGACTGATCAGAGATGCAGCCAAGAGGTCCATGATCACTCTGGATGAACTGCAGAGATCTACAGCTGAGGTGGGAGACTCTGTCCATAGGACAACAATCAGTCGTATACTGCACAAATCTGGCCTTTATGGAAGAGTGGCAAGAAGAAAGCCATTTCTTAAAGATATCCATAAAAAGTGTTGTTTAAAGTTGGCCACAAGCCACCTGTGAGACACACCAAACATGTGGAAGAAGGTGCTCTGGTCAGATGAAACCAAAATCGAACTTTTTGGCAACAATGCAAAACGTTATGGTGGTGGCAGCATCATGGTTTGGGCCTGCTTTTCTTCAGCAGGGACAGGGAAGATGGTTAAAATTGATGGGAAGATGGATGGAGCCAAATACAGGACCATTCTGGAAGAAAACCTGATGGAGTCTGCAAAAGACCTGAGACTGGGACGGAGATTTGTCTTCCAACAAGACAATGATCCAAAACATAAAGCAAAATCTACAATGGAATGGTTCACAAATAAACATATCCAGGTGTTAGAATGGCCAAGTCAAAGTCCAGACCTGAATCCAATCGAGAATCTGTGGAAAGAACTGAAAACTGCTGTTCACAAACGCTCTCCATCCAACCTCACTGAGCTCGAGCTGTTTTGCAAGGAGGAATGGGCAAAAATTTCACTCTCTCGATGTGCAAAACTGATAGAGACATACCCCAAGCGACTTACAGCTGTAATCGCAGCAAAAGGTGGCACTACAAAGTATTAACTTAAGGGGGGTGAATAATTTTGCACGCCCAATTTTTCAGTTTTTTATTTGTTAAAAAAGTTTGAAATATCCAATAAATTTTGTTCCACTTCATGATTGCATCCCACTTGTTGTTGATTCTTCACAAAAAATTACAGTTTTATATCTTTATGTTTGAAGCCTGAAATGTGGCAAAAGGTCTCAAAGTTTAAGGGGGCCGAATACTTTCGCAAAGCACTGTATGTATTTGTGCAGTGTAAACAGAAAAAAATACATTCCCTAGGCTCTAGCTATGATCAGTGATAACAAAAACAAAAAACTATTCAAGTTGCAAGTTGTTTGAGCATGTGGAGGGTACAAAGCAGATAATGTCAACTTTGTGAGGGGTACTTTACACAAATTGTTGCCCAAACACATTCGTCTTTCAGTATCAACATACAACATTCAAATAGGAGTGCAGAATCATACATATCTGCCTCAGTGGCGGCCCGTGCATAGGGGGCGCCAGGGCCCCCTTAAAAAAAGGAAAAAAAAAAAAAGACAAAAAAGAACAATAAAGTTAGGAAAAAAAAAATCGGTTCATCGGCCTGACCGGCCTATGTGGTGGCTAAAGGGGGGGTGGGGTTTACGACCCAGAAAGGCGCCGATTGGCTGCCTTCTGGGGGCGTAACCTGGGCGCAGGAAAGAGCGCTTGGCCACCCCCACCTTCGTGATGTCCTGGCTGTGATTGGTCCAGTCTCCAGCCTGGACCAATCATCATCCAGGACATCCGATCGCTGACGTCACAATGGGGGCGGTGCCGGTGCGTGCGTCAATCACTCACCGTCACCGCCGCTCGGAGGACGAGGGAGAAGCCGCTCACCTTCCCGCCGCCGCCGCAGAATAGGACGAACTGGATCGAGGAGGGGAGAACCCGCCGCCGCCGCCGCCAGGTAAGTGCATTAAATTGAAGGGAGCACGCACGCTGGTCTCTGCATTGATTGGGGGACAATGCTGTGGGCACTCTGCAATCATTGGGGTACGATGCTTTGGCACTCTGCAATCATTGGGGCACAATTCTGTGGCACTCTGCAATCATTGGGGTACAATGCTGTGGGCACTCTGCAATCATTGGGGTACAATTCTGTGGCACTCTGCAATCATTGGGGTACAATGCTGTGGCACTCTGCAATCATTGGGGTACAATGCTGTGGCACTCTGCAATCACTGGGGTACAATGCTGTGGCACTCTGCAATTATTGGGGTACAATGCTGTGTGCACTCTGCAATCATTGGGGTACAATGCTGTGGGCACTCTGCAATCATTGGGGTACAATGCTGTGGCACTCTGCAATCATTGGGGTACAATGCTGTGGGCACTCTGCAATCATTGGGGTACAATGCTGTGGCACTCTGCAATCATTGGGGTACAATTCTGTGGCACTCTGCAATCATTGGGGTACAATGCTGTGGGCACTCTGCAATCATTGGGGTACAATGCTGTGGCGCTCTGCAATCATTGGGGACAATGCTGTGGCGCTCTGCAGTGATTGGGGACAATGCTGTGGCGCTCTGCAGTGATTGGGGACAATGCTGTGGCGCTCTGCATTGAAAGGGGCTCGCACGCTGAACTCTGCATTGATGGGGGCACGGAACAGTGTTCATTGCATCGAAGGGGGCACAGCACAGTTGCATTGAAGGGGGCACGCACGCTGAACTCTGCATTGTGGGGGCACAGCACAGTGTTTATTGCATTGAAGGGGGCACAGCACAGTGTTTATTGCATTGAAGGGGGCACAGCACAGTGTTTATTGCATTGAAGGGGGCACAGCACAGTGTTTATTGCATTGAAGGGGGCACAGCACAGTGTTTATTGCATTGAAGGGGTCACAGCACATTGTTCATTGCATTGAAGGGGTCACAGCACAGTGTTTATTGCATTGAAGGGGTCACAGCACAGTGTTTATTGCATTGAAGGGGTCACAGCACAGTGTTTATTGCATTGAAGGGGTCACAGCACATTGTTCATTGCATTGAAGGGGACACAGCACAGTGTTTATTGCATTGAAGGGGTCACAGCACAGTGTTTATTGCATTGAAGGGGTCACAGCACAGTGTTCATTGCATTGAAGGGGTCACAGCACAGTGTTCATTGCATTGAAGGGGCACAGCACAATGTTCATTGCATTGAAGGGGGCACACACGCTGATCTCTGCATTAAAGGGGGCATATACCATCTCCTGTACCATGACCTGTGCCATGCCTATACCATATCTGTGCCATGCCTATACCATATCTGTGCCATGCCTATACCATCTCCTGTACCATCACCTATGCCATGCCTATACCATCACCTGTGCCATGCCTGTACCATGACTTCAAAGTCACGCAATTTTTTACTGAGTTTTTTGGCGCGAAGCAATACCTATCACATTTTTCTTTTTGCGCCCCCCCAAAAATTTTGAGCACCAGCCGCCACTGAGATACAAACACACAGTTGTAGATTGGGTGCAAAAGCATAGTCGCTTTCTTTAGAATGTAATTTCTTTGTTTTCCATATGAAACCTGTCAGAAATACAGTTGTGCTTATACATTTACATACCCTGGCAGAATTTATGATTTCTTGGCCATTTTTCAGAGATAATGAACAATAACACAAACTTTCCTTTCACTTATAGTTAGTGTTTGGCTGCAGCAATTTATTATCAGTCAACTGTGTTTACTCTTTTTAAATCATAATCACAACAGAAACTACCCAAATGACCCTAAACAAAAGTTTACATACCCCAGTTCTTAATACCGAGAATTGCCCCCTTTAACATCAATGACAGCTTGAAGTCTTTTGTGGTATTTGTGGATGAGGCTCTTTATCTTCTCAGATGGTAAAGCTGCCCATTGTTCCTGGCAAAAAGCCTCCAGTTCCTGTAAATTCTTGGGCTGTCTTGCATGAAGTGCACGTTTGAGATGTCCACAGAGTGGCTCAATGATATAGAGGTCAGGAGACTGAGGTGGCCACTCTAGAACCTTCACTTTATTCTGCTGTAGCCAATGACAGGTTGACTTGGCCTTGTGATTAGGATCATTGTCATGTTTATAATGTCCACGTACGTCCCATGCGCAGTTTCCGAACTGATGAATGCCAATTTTCCTCCAGTATTGTTTGATAACATACTGCATTCATCTTGCCATCAATTCTGACCAAATTTGCTGTGCCTTTGTAGCTCACAAACCCCTAAAACATCAGCGATCCACCTCTGTGTTTCACATTAGGAATGGTGTACCTTTCATCATAGTCCTTGTTGACTCCCCTCCAAATGTAGCGTTTATGGTTGTGGCCAAAATGCTCAATTTTGGTCTAATGTCATCACTCCAAATTACTTTGTGCCAGAAGGTTTGAGGCTTGTCTCTGTGCTGTTTGGCATACTGTAAGTGGGATATTGTAAGTGGGCATTTGTGTAGTAATGGCTTTCTTCTGGCGACTCGACCATGCAGCCCATCTTTCTTCAAGAGCCTCTTTATTGTGCATCTTGAAACAGCCACACCATATGTTTTCAGAGAGTCCTGTATTTCACCTGAAGTTATTTGTGGGTTTTTTCTTTGCATCCCGAAAATTTTTCCTTGCAGTTGTGGCTGAAATTTTAGTTGGTCTACATGACTGTGGTTTGGTTTCCACAGAACCCCTCATTTTCCACTTCTTGATTAGTTTGAACACTGCCGATTGGCATTCTCAATTCCTTGGATATCTTTTTGTATCCCTTCCCTGTTTTATACAGTTCAACTACCTTTTCCCGCAGATCCTTTGACAATTCTTTTGCTTTCCCCATGACTCAGAATCCAGAAACGTCAGTGCAACACTGGATGAAAAATGCAGGGGTCTATCAGTCCAGAAACTCATTGACCTTTTATACACACACACTGATTACAAGTAAACAGATTATATTTGATAGCCATTCAAACCCCTTTGTGTCAACTTGTGTGCATGTTATCAGGCCAAAATCACCAGGGTATGTAAACTTTTCATCAGGGTCATAGGAGCTTACCCCCAAAACAAAAATTCACCCCCGGAAAGAGAAAATAAAAAATCTCTTTCAAAACAGCAGCCAGCAAAACCTTGCGGCCAAAGGAGGCATCTGTGGATGCCATTAAACCAACGTTGTAGAATGTTGTAAAAGTGTTTCCAGATGACCAAGTCGCCGCCTTACACACTGGAAGAACAGATGCCTGATAGGGAAAAGCCCAGGAGGCACCCAGCGCACTAGTAGAATGCGCCTTCACAGGGAAAGGTGGAAACTGACACAATAAGGAATAGGCTTTAACAGCTGTCTGCCTGATCCAGACGCAGCAAACTCAGCCAAAACCTTACGAGAACCCTCAGTAGGGACAAAACCCTGAATGCCCGAACCACATCCAGAGAAAGTAAGGCAAATGCCCTGGAATGCACCTTCTTAGGACAGAGCGAAGATAAAACAATATCTTCTGGGAGGCGGAAGCAGACACCACCTTCCCTAAAATGTCAAAAAGGAGGCTGTCGAATAACCAACAGAACCAACTACAGATCCCACAAAGTCAAAGGGGATCATCTTGGAGGAGTCAGAGGATGCACCCCATAATTAAAGGTTTAGATCAAGGAATTAGTCGCCAACAACTATAGACTTCCTGGAAGTCGCTAGTCCAGCCCCCAACAGGGTGGGAACCACAGAATCAGAGAGACCCCTGACCTCCAACCCCTGGCCTGCAACAGCCATGCCGATAAAAACCAGTGACCGTATAGCCGGATGGAAGATCGGCACCTTTCTCACCGCCAACCTGCGGAGTAACCCTGACAACAGCAGCAGTATCGTAGAAAAGGCATAAATCAGCCAATATTGGCTCCAGGGCACCACCACTCCGTATGTGGCGTCGGCCAGAGGATCTCAAGCCCAGGCCACAAACCTTGGTACCGTTTGCACGACGAGACGCAGACAGATCCACCTCTCGAGTTCCATATTGGGCACACAGAAGAGGAAAAAACCTCCGGCCGCAGAGACCATTCCCCCTGATCCGGAACCTGACGACTCTCCGACATTCCGCCGGCCACTTCTCCACAGCGGGAATGTGAACTGTGGGGAAAGCTGGAACATGTTTCATGGCCCAAGTCAGAATCTCTGCCACCTCCCTGGCCGCCCGGACATTCTTGGTGTCCCCTTGAGGAAAGACGTAAGCCACAGCCGTGGCACTGTCCGATCGTACCCATCAGTAAAGAGGATTCCTCCGTTAACAAGCGTCCCTGGGCACAGAGATTGCCCCGCACTCCACCCCAACCGGACAGTCTTGCAGCCATGGTGACCATTGTCCACAACAGTGGTAGAAAAGATCTGCCCTGGCTCAGAGCGGGCGACAGAAGCCACCAGGAGCGTTCAGACCTCGCAAAAGGCCTGAGACATATCATCCTGCCCAAAGACTGCGGATCCTGGGTCCTGTTGTAGAGGTCTTGTGTGAAATTGAGAAAATGGGACCTCCCCAAAGGGTGACACCATTAGCCCCAGAGACCTCATACACGTCCGCAGGGAGGAGAGACCGGTGTCCATCAGAAAGCTGATCTCGCCCTGCAAAGGTCTGAAGGGTTTGCCCCGGGGAGAAAAACCCTCACCAGAGGAGGAATCTAAATTCACACTCAGGAAATACAAGTGCACCAACGGGGTCAGCGCAGACTTCTAAAGGTAAATGGTCCACCCAAACACCCAAAGGGTCTGAACCACGAGTAACAGGTCATCCAACAAGGCCGGATGAGAACTTGCTCTCAACATGAGACCTTCCAAATACCAGAGGACCGCAGACCCTTTTTGCTGAGCAAAACTAACACCAGGGCCAAAACCACGGTGAAGACCTTGAAACCTTTACTGCCGAAGAAGCGGCACAATTACTCCCTGTGCAAGGAGAGCCTGCACTGCCCACCTGGGATCCTACAAGCGATCCAGAGATAGACGGAGACATGGCGGAAAGAACCTGTCTGCTGGGCGAGACCGAAAATCGTCCTTGTACCCTGAATGAATTGGACCGTGAACCCATTCATCCCGAACCAGAGATGTCCAGGGTTCTTGAAAGCAACACAGACGTCCCCCCACCCCCGAATCGGGTGAGGGTGTCCCTTCATGCAGAGGAGGACTCATCCATTGAACCGGACTGGCTAGTCTCTGGCTTGTCCGACCAAGCCTTCTTGTTCCCTCCAGAGGCTCTGAACGGTTTACCGTCAACCTGCACCCCTGAGGCACGAAAAAAAAACAACACCTGTGAACCTGGAATGAAAGCCCCCGCCGACTGCGAGGAGCCTTGCTGGTTGAGGATTGGGGATGAAGAGTACTCTTACCCCCCGTTAGACCCTTGATTAACTCGTCCAAGAAGTCACCAAACAGGCGTTCACCCAAAAATGGGAGATCAGTCAAGGCCTTCTTAGAAGCCTGGTCCACCGACCAGTTCTTCAGCCACACCATGCGGCGTATGGTAATCCTCACCGTAGACACTCTGGCAACCAGAGGAGCCGCATCCAGGGCCGCATCACACAGATACACCATGGCCTGGGCCATCTGGTCCGTGAGCTCAAGCAGAGTAGGGGGAACCGTCTTAGTGTTCAAGTCACCCCTAAGTACCTTAACTCATTCAGTAACCGTCTGAGAAATCAGGACGGACACGAATATAGGTTTAAGTATCGAACCCGCCAACAAATGTAGGTGGCGGGAAAGGGATTCCAATCGTCTGTCCACCGGGTCCGGAAACGCCTGGGAGTCTTCCACAGGAACCATTGTAGGTCTGTTCAATCTGGAAACAGGGTGATCCACCTTAAGCGACACTGTCCAACGATTTGAGATGGAGTCAGCAAAGGGGTAACGGCGGTCAAAGTGCTTTGGCACCACCAGGACGTGCTTAATGCGCCATTGCTCATTCGCAATATCGTGAAAATCTTCGGGACAAGGGAACACCTAACCCGACTTCTGGGCCTTGTGGGAGCCAAAAACGACCCGCTTTCCTGACTGTGGGCTCATCATGCATTTTCAATGTTTCCCCTCACTGAACGCATCAGTGCTTCCACCATAGCGCGTTCCCGTGCCGCAGAGAACACATCCTCACCACCATCTGACTGCGAGGACAGAGATCCCTAAGGGATGGGATTGTCCGTGGCGACCATAGCAGGCTCTGAATCAGAAGACTGAGAAGGCATAGGCCGTTTTTGGGTAGCTACTTGTTTTATCACAAGGTCCACCTTTGACGCCAGAGTTTCTAAGGCTGCAGACAGAGACATGAGAGAGGGCAATCCAGATGGCCCGGACACACAAATAAAGTCAGAAGGGAAATTTTTACCTTGGGACTTCATTTTACAATAGGAGAAAAAAATTTGTGTACTGCCCCTTTAAATCGCGGTCCGTACCGCTGTACCGCGCTATATCCAGGGTCCCCCTTTAACTCGGTAACAAGAGCAAAGCGTGCCTGAAGAATGCCCAAAGGACCAACACCCCTTACTTTTTCTACCGCTGGGAAAGCAGCCGCTCTGCAGTCAGTCTTCAGCATGATAAACTTCTGACAGGAAGTGACACATTATCACTAGAGGCCGAACTCTGCCTGTGTAGCCTCAGGCTACAACAAAATGGTGCCAATAGAAAGGTATTGGAAGCATAGGGAAAATGGCCGCTGCCCTTACACAGAGAGCCTATGCCCACACTTAAAATGGCGGCAAGCACTCAGAACCCCAGGCATGAGGACCCCCCAAGGACAGGGTAACATCTCCAGCACCCCCCCCAGGCATCAGATGCCGACTATAGTGCCCCCAGCAGGAGTAGGGAAGGGCAGGGCCTCTCCTGATAGGCCTGGGGGATCTTTCAGAGAAACACAGCCCTGTTATCCGTACCCAGGAGTGGGCCCACATCTGCCCCTCAGAGGTCTGTCTCAGGGACATGGGGGGGGGGCGTTGCATCACTCACCATACCATGGAGCAGGTGGGCTCCACTCAAAAACAGCTTGCTGGCCAAAGAGGGATACACTGCGACTCAGGACGTTCCAGGTTGATGCGTCCTGGCGAGACATCCGCTCGCAGGCTCGTCCCCATCCACCGGGGCACTGTCATGGCAAGGCCTGGGCGGACCACAACCTGCTCCCGCTCGTTGGCCAGGCTGGGAGACCGTAAGGATCTAGATTATCCAGTGAGAAACCTCAGCCCGGCTGTCGCTTGTAGTTCAACAGGAGGATCCCCCTAACACTAGCTAGCGATAGTGAGTAAAGAGAAATAAACATTCTGAAAATAAAATAAAAACTGAGACCGGAGTCCCAGCGGGAAACCTAGGTCCTACTCCTTAACTAGGCAGCAAGAAACTGATTTGAGAGCACAGTGTGTCTGGGGTTATGTTGAGAGGGACAGCCCCTATAGGCGTGTTGAGTGAAAACCTTTCACTGCCTAGTCTACTCCTGTAGATGGCGCATAACCCAATAGTGAAGAAGCATTAAGAGCTGCGTCTGTCAAAGGACGTAAGAGAAATTACATTTCGTGGGGCATTTACCTATAGGTGGTGTAATTACATCAGTCAGAAGTTCTGTTTCTTGATTTACTCTCTGATGTTTATTGAATATTAGTGTGTGAGCGTAGAATAGTGGTGTTACCCTCTGAATGTTGGTAATGACATTTTGAATTGGATGAATGATGTTGGTACACATATTCCATTTTTGTGGTGAAAAAGCTTATCATTTTTAAATACTAAACACAATAAAAGGTTGTTGATTTTAACCACTTCCCCTTAGGTGGACGTCATATGACGTCCTGGGGTTTAATTGGGGATATCTGAATGATGCCTGCAGCTGTGGGAGTTTGGGTTAAGATTTATGTGAGATGGAGAGCAAGGAGTGCATTATTTACCATTTAATTTCAGATGTAAAACAGCAAAGTGTCTGAGCATGCTTAGTGTATCCCAAGATTTGGCTCAAATGGCAAAGTGTTTGAGCATGCTCAGTGTAACAAGAAATATATCCCAAATGACAAAAGTCCCTGGGCATATAAAGTGTACATGGCAGTATCTCTCTTTATATATATATATATATATATATATATATATATATATATATATATATATATTAGAGAGAGCGCGCAGGAGAGAATATCTGTTGCAAAAACACATAAAAACATTCCAGCTTACTAACATTGTTTAACATAAAAAGGAATAAGAACCAAAATAAAGAGCCAGCAAACACAATTGTCTTTAATATTTAAACATTTCATACCACAAATAAAATGTATGCTTTTGTGTAAATAAGTGAGTTGTACAATTTGAATCAATGGATGACATTGCTTTTATATACATGCGTACTCTTAATCGCATTGGTGAATTTGCTAATTCACTATAACGGCAGCTTATAATTTCCCAAGCATAGGTTTGAAATTATTTTTAAGGTCTGAGCACGCGCACATGTGCTGCTCCACAGTTGTAGGCTGTGGGAGAATTTTTTACTTTTCACACTTGAAAATTTCATTGAATTTTCTTTTTCTACATCACTTTTTGAAAAAGTTTCAAAGCAGATCATGTCCAAACATTATACCACATCTTTAAGAACCATTTCAACTATGCTATCATGCTCAAAACATTATTTCCAGGAAAATAGTGGTACTTTTAGCACGACTACTTTTTTTACTCCTTAGCTGCCGTACATTGTCGTTAGTGAATTCGCATTCGCGATTACGCTTTCTCGACCGTTATAGTGAATTTGGTTATGTAGTGTATTTACGGCAAGTTCGCTGTAGAATAGGAAAGTACACCAGTGTATCGTTATAGTAAAATAGGCCCAATATGAGAGCAGCACAGGCAATCTCCTGTGCCACGTCTAACATTGTGCTTAAAATGAAGCGAAGTCAAAGAGCGAGAGGATGTTCTATTGGACTCAAAGAAACTAGGGGACAAAAAGTTACCCAAAGCTTTTGCCCTTTTAGTCAAAACATTCATACCTTCATCAAGAATCTGCGCGCAGATCACATCGTTATGAAGAATAGGTAGATGTTTAAGGACAATATGCGTGATCTGTTTAAACTCTAAGTTGTAAGCTAATACCAATGAAGGACAAATACTTCTGTTATCTGTTGTCCTACATCCTTCTTTGGTAGAGCTTATTCTATAGCCCCAAGGAAGGCTAGAAATTATTTACTCTATCTAGAGACCATCTAGGATAGTCTCTCGTCAGAAAATGATTATACAGAAGGTTTGACTCTCAAAGGTGGAATCTTTTCTACATATTCTGCGGAGTCTCAAAAACTGTCTCACAGGAATGCCCCTCACAGTATGTGATGGATGACTGGAACCAGCAAACAAACTATTGCCAGCTAACGGTTTCCTATATAACTGGGTAACAATCCTGCCCCCACACTGTTTTAATCACACATTGAGAAAATTGACCGTATTGGCATACATATGTCCTGTAAAGGAAAGATTGTATGTATTGTATGTATCGTTCAAATAACACAAAAAAGAAGTGAAATCAATATTTTTGTCACATATGAAAGATCGTCAATATACCTGAGGTATAGAGCAATTCAACTTCTAAAGGGGTTCTTATCCCCAAAGATGTGGGAACTCTCCCATCAACCCATAAAGAGGTTGGCTAATGAGGGCGAAAACTTTGCTTCCATCGCGGCCCCCACACCTTTGGAGGTTTTCCAATTAATCTTTTTTGGTTCAGTTTTATTTCTGCAGATTCAGGTGTTGTTTTTAAACTGTGTATGTTTTCTAGTGGACGTAATAATCTGCCTTTACTATAGGAGAATTTGTTAATTAATGCAGTCTTGTACACATTGTATTCAGCTGTTCCTTATACCATTTAAGAAACACACTTAGTGTTGTCGATTGAGTTATGAGTAAGCGAATTTAGTTTGTGAAACGCATCAACTATTTTTTCATGTTCTTGTTTGTCCATGGTATTGTCAAGAGATTTTTTATGGAATAAAGTTATACATATCCTTTAATGCTACTTTTCTTGCACTTGGATAAATGAATCATCCACCCTTACTCAAGATGGCCACAGATAGAAATACTAGGGGGGGGGGGGGGTGTTTTTCAAAGTGATTTCATAAAAAAAAAAAAGCATTGCAACGTTGATGTATGGGTGAGTTTGCTTTTATTAGTTCCGCCTAAATAAATCGAGATTTATGAAAAGCCAAAATCTTCAATGCAGAAGAGACATACTCGTGGAGGAAATCATAGAGAGTGCAGCATCTAAAGTGTTTATGCTTGTGCCCAATTCTTGTACCTGTTACAGATTGGAACCAGATAAAAAACAAGCAAAAGATGCCAGCGGCCAAAAAGGGTGCTCCTACTCACCTCCTCAATGAAGTAGGAGGTATGATTCTGCTTTTAAAAATGTATTTTTTTTTTGCTCTGTAGTAATTAGCTGATTTACTAAAGGAGTTTAGAAACTTCACCCAGTATACACTTTAGTTATCAAATCTTGTGCATAAGATAAGTATGCAAGAATTTGCGTTTCACCTGTTTGGATAGTTTGAGTAAATGTTCACACAATTTGTCTCATTTGTTTCATCTCTTTTTAGTAAATCAGCCTCTGTGTATGTAAAAGAATTTATTAATTTCTTTAATATGTATTTACCTGTGCAACCTGAGTTACTCCCATCATTTGGTAAGGAAAACTTTGGATTGATTTTCTGGTGGCCTCATTCTGAAACAAATTTATATAACACAACTGGCAACTATGTCTTGTGCAGTGTATAGTAATGTTGAATTACAATACATTCTCTACATACCTGGTCTCCCAAGTAGCACTGGAGCTTCTGAAAGCAGATGTCACAATTTTCTAGGGCTTTCTCCTTGCATTCCCCTTTGAATTGAACTCGAAACATGCGTGACTCATCCTATATGTAACCAAAACATACATAGATTCAAAGGAATAGCTTGATTTAGAGGGCATAGTGTATGAGATATGATTGTTATCACAAAAACAAGCAATTTCAGAGTTTAGATTAAAAATGCAATTTTTAATTTATATAAGACACTGAAAAGCTAAATGCAATAACTTTCCAAATGCAAAACTTGCAATGTAAAAGAAAAAAAAGGAATTTTGACTTCCCTGTAAATTCCTTATCATGGAGTATAGTACAGGACACAGGGCTTGTAGTCATAGATCATATGCAGGCTACCTTCAGGTGATTGGACACTGTCAAAAAATGTATTAGGGCTGCCCCTAAAGCATACCAATATAACGCTGTACGCTCTGTGAAACGCCTGTGTTTTTTTTTTTTTTCAAAAGCAAGCAACAAGAAGTGATCAAGGCAAAGAAAGGAGGGGCCTGTGCCCTGTACTGTATTCCAAGATAAGGAATTTACAGGTAAGTCAAAATTCCTATATTAATCATATGGTACACGATTTGTATTTATAAACCATAGGATGTAGCCAAGCAATAAACTGAGGGGTGGACAACAATATAGCAAAATGGAGCTGCCAGCAGACCTGTAATGTTTCACATTCTTTGTGATATGCCTTTAAACGTTATATGTATTCTCATGCCCCTGGTTTCTCCCCTCGGCTCAGTTTACCCTGTACAGATATGGAACGGAACAGGACCCTATTTTTATTTCCGTTTAAAAAACGGAAAGGACTCAAAATCGGATGTCAGCGGTGTCATCCGCTGACATCTGCAATTCCATAGACATGCATTATGTCCGTATATCATCCGCAAACGGATGGGATGATATGCGGACATACGGACCGGATGACACAAATGTCATCCGTGTCCGTGAAAAAAAAAAAAAAGTGCCGGAGCGGATCGCAATACGGTCCACTCCGTGTGAAAGGGGCCTTATAGGAAAGTCAACGTAAATCTTTCTGCAACTGCTGCCTAGGAAGCTTAAGCTCAGGCACAGCAATTCATACATCTCTCTGCTGCTGGAGGAACTTTACTATTAACCCTTTCCCTGTTAGCTACAATGTTTCAAAGAAATATACAATCTGGGGAAACGAATACACAACCAGAATCAGAACTCCTTCCAGATCAGGATTTAAACCATGAACCAAACAAAAGAAGAAGAACGCTTAAAAAAAACAACCTGGAAAGTGCAAGAAAATCGTAAAGCTGACAAGGAAGAACTGCTGTCTAATATCAATGATTTATAGTCTAATACTGTTAAATACATGTCTGCTCTCTCAACAGTCTCATGAGCCATTACAACTAGAGGGAGCTATTAGGCAATTGAATGTTGCTTATTTATAGTTATCAAAGACTGTGTGTTAAATATACTATTCTTTTAACCCCTTCCATACCGCGCCATTGTCAAATGACGTCGGCAGGAATCCTTTCTCGATCTGGGCGGACGTCGTATGACGGCGCCCGGATCTCCCCGCTACTGCACGCCCCCGGGGGCGCGCAGCGCGGCTATCGGGGGTGAGGCTCGTCCCTCGGACTGAGCACAACCCCGATCAAAATTGGCTGTTTACCACGTGATCGGCTGTGTCAATCACAGCCGATCACATGAGCGGCTCCAGCGCGAGCCGCTCGTTCCTTCCTTAATGCGCGCCCCCCGGGGGCGCGCAGCGTGGCGATCGGGGACGAGGCTCGTCCCTCGGACAGAGCCCATCCCCGATCTAGGTAAAGAGCCAATGAAATTGGCTCTTTACCACGTGACCGGCTGTGTCCAATCACAGCCGGTCACAAATGTCATCAGAGAACACGGTAACTAGCTGTCACCGTGTTCTCCTCCTCACACACTGATCCTGTGTGAGGAGGAGATTGTGGTAACAGCTAGTTACCAAGTACAGTGCACCCCAACCACACTGATTCCCCCCCCCAATAAAAAGCACCTGTCACTAGCCCATCAAAGTACCCAAGTACCTGTCACCAGCCCATCAGGTACTCTGATGACAGGTACTCGGGTACTCTGATGGGCTGATGACAGGTACTCGGGTACTCTGATGACGGGTACTCGGGTACTCTGATGACGGGTACTCGGGTACTCTGATGACAGGTACTCGGGTACTCTGATGACAGGTACTCGGGTACTCTGATGATAGGTACTCGGGTACTCTGATGACAGGTACTCTGGTATTCTGATGACAGGTACTCTGGTACTTTGAGTACCCGTCATCGGAGTACCCGAGTACCTGTCACCTACCCATCAGAGTACCCGAGTACCTTCCACCTGCTCATCAGAGTACCTGACACCTGAAGTACCCGAGTACTTGCCACCTGCTCATCAGTACCCATCACTACTCATCAGTACTCATCAGTACCCATCAGTACCTATCACCTATCAGTATCAGTACTGATCATCCGTACCCATCAGTACAGTATCAGTATCACCTATCAGTATCAGTACTACTCATCAGTACCTATCATCTGCCCATAAGAGTACCCGAGTACCTGTCACCTGCCTATCGGAGTACTCGAGTACCTGCCACTTGCTCATCAGTACCAGAGTACCTGTCACCTGCCCAGCAAAGTACCCGAGTACCTGTCACCCTTCATACAGCCACCATGTCTAAGTCCAAAAAGGTTTATATACGTCCTCTGTTTAAACCTAAATACCGGTGTTATGGCAGCAGATAGCTGCCATAACCCTGGTATTTTTTTAAACGGTGGATGGTTGGCTTTCCGATAAGTGTGGTATTGCCATACTCAGGAGGAGTGGCAGAATGTATTTTGGGGTGTCATTTTTGCTGTGTACATGCTATGTGTTAGGAATATCCTATAAATTGACAAATTTGTGTAAAAAAAAAAAGTTTTTATTTTTTTCCCACATTTTCCAAAAACTTGTGGAAAAAAATAACATGTTCAAAGGACCCATAATGCCTCATAGAATATACGTTGGAGTGTTTGCTTTCCAAAATGGGGTCATTTTGTGGACTTTTCCATTGTATTGGTGCTCTAGGGCCTTGAAAAGTGTGATAGGTAGTAAGAAAGTTTTATGTGTATTTATGCTCCTAAAACGCCTTATAGTGCTACTTGGACGCGGAGTCTCTTTTTGTGGCCAGGCTGTGTAAAAGTCTCACACATGTGGTATCACCATACTCAGAAGGAGTAGCAGAATGAATTTTGGGGTGTCATTTTTGCTGTGTACATGCTATGTGTTAGAAATAGCTTATAAATTGACAACGTTTTGGGGAAAAAAAGAAAAAAAAATTTTTTTCTTCATTTTCCCAAGAATTGTGGGAAAAAATTATAACTTCAAAAAACTCACCATGCCTCTTACTTACTAAATACCTTGGACTGTCTACTTTACAAAAAGGGGTCATTTGGGGGGGTATTTGTACTGTCCTGACATTTCAGGGCCTCAAGAAAGGAGATAGGCCATCAGTACATCTGGTGTGATCAATTTTCAGTAATTGGTACCATAGCTTCTAGACTCAATAACTTTCACACAGACTAAATAATATACACTAATTTGGGTTCATTTTACCAGAGATATGTAGCAGTATAAATTTTGGCCCAAATGTATGAAGAAAAATTAATTTTTTGCAAAATTTTATAATAGAAACTAAAAAAAAGTGTTTTTTTTTGCAAAATTTTTGCTCTTTTTTTGCTTATATCACGAAAAAAAAACCCCAGTTGTGATCAAATACCACCAAAAGAAAGCTCTATTTGTGTGAAAAAAAATGATAAAAATTTTGTTTGGTTACAGTGTAGCATGACTGAGCAATTGTCATTCAAAGTGTGAGAGTGCTGAAAGCTGAAAATTGGTTTGGGCAGGAAGGGGGTCTAACTGCTCTGTATGGAAGCGGTTAAAGCAGTGCGACACCCAAGGGTCATTGCAAGAATTAAACAGATATGAGGAGCTCAATCTTGAGAGAAAATTTAGTGATGAAAACAAAGGCAGAAGTGAGAATAATAACAAAATAAGTTGCACTATAATGTGACCAAACTAAGAATAAATAAATTATTGAAACATGTCCATAAAGTCCATTGAGAGGCCAGATGTGTCTGTGGATATCCCTATGGAATTAGACTTACCAGAGAACAATATAAAGAATGCCAGATTAAACCAAAAACATCCAGTGGAAACCTGAGGATATCTAACAAAGTTGATGCGAAGAATCTCAAAATACATGGAATTTGCATGGAATGAAAAACAAAAAAACGCCATAGCGTATAACCAACAAAACAATTAGTTACATAGTTACATAGTAGGTGAGGTTGAATAAAGACAATAGTCCATCCAGTTCAACCTGTGTAGGTGTGTGTGGCTGTAATCATCTAACATAGCCCTTAATGTCCTGATCCTTGAGATGTAAATCTAAGAGTCTTTTGAAAGCCACCATACTACCCACAGAAACCACCTCTTGTGGTAGACAATTCCACAATCTTGTAGCCCTAACAGTAAAGAATCCTCCTCGTTGCCTGAGGTTAAAACGCTTCTCCTCTAATCGCATTGTATGTCCTCGAGTCCTCATGCAATTCCTTCGAATGAACAGCTTTTTTTCTAAGCTGAGATCCCCATTAAGATATTTATAAATTGCTATCATGTCCCCCCTCAGACGTCTCTTCTCCAGGGAGAATAAATCGAGCGATTGCAGCCGCTCTTCATAGTTAAGGTCCTCCAACCCCCTAATCAGTTTAGTTGCCCTTCTCTGGACTCTCTCCAGCTCCAACACATCCCTCCTGAGGACTGGCGACCAGAACTGGACAGAATACTCCAGATGCGGTCGGACCAGAGTTTTATAAAGTGGAAGGAGTCTCATCTCTGGAATACAACCCTTTCTTTATGCATGCTAATATTCTGTTGGCTTTGGCAGCTGCCGCTTGACATTGCATGCTGTTGCCTAAACTATCATCAACCACGACTCCCAGATCTTTCTCCATTTTTGATTCCCCCAAGGGTTCCCCTCCTAACGTGTATTGTGTTTTTATGTTTTTAGTCCCCAAGTGCAAAACCTTACACTTCTCCACGTTAAACCTCATTTGCCATGTCGTTGCCCACTCCGTAATTTTGTCCAGGTCATTCTGTAGGATATCTGCTTCATGCTGTGCAGTTATTGCCCTGGCCAATTTTGTGTCATCTGCAAAAACTGATAACGAACTACTGATCCCGTCCTCAATGCTGTTTATGAATAAATTGAACAAGGTTGGTCCCAGGACTGAGCCCTGGGGCACCCCGCTTACTACCTCAGACCAGTCTGAGTATGCGCTGTTAATTACCACCCTTTGGACCTGGCCTTTTAGCCAGTTCCGTATCCAGAAGCAAACCCTGCTGTCGATACCTGCAGACCTTATTTTATAAAGTAAGCGCTTGTGGGGAACTGTATCAAACGCCTTAGCAAAATCCAAGTACACCACATCTACTGGTCTGCCCCTATCTAGCTCACAGCTCACCTCCTGTCCTAATACTGTCAGCAAAGATCAGGAACAGTGGTCTAGCTATAACCTTACTGAGTTCCTTGAGTACTCTCGGATGTACGCCATATGGACCTGGTGATTTGTTTGTGTTAAGTTTATCCAGCCTTTCCCTGATTTCACCCTCTGTTAGCCATAGTGGCAAGTCCTGTGTATTACTACTAACCATACAGTCATGGTCAGTGTACCCCTCCTTTTCCTGTGTAAAGACTGACGAGAAAAAAGCATTCAGCACGGTTGCTTTTTCAGTGTCCTCTGTAACCATCCTCCCATCGTCGTTAATTATGTGTGCAATATGCTCTGCCCTAGTTTTTTTGCTGTTGATATATTTTAACGCTACGGTTTAGCCAGCCAGGTTTGGCTTTGTCTCTTCTAAATTTATTTCCCATAGGAATGCACTGCAAGATGCATTTGCTTAATATGTTCCTAAAGCATTCCCATTTTTCCTCTGTGGTCAGTGATCCCAAGGTTTGGTCCCAGTTTACCCTTTCCATCAATGAGTACAATTTTGGAAAGTTTGCCCTTCTGAAGTTTAGGGTTCTTATGTTCCCCACTTGCCTTGTTATATTGTTATTTATACTAAATGTGATCATCCTGTGATTGCTAGAGCCCAGGTTGTCCTGGACTCCTACCTCCGAGATTATGTCTGGGTCATTAGTGATCAATAGATCCAGGACTGCGTTTTCTCTGGTAGGGGAATCCACCAACTGTGACATGTAGTTGTCCTGTAAGTTTTCCGTGAATAGACGGGCCTTCTGTGAGTGTGTAATCCCCTCTTCCCAGTCAATGTCGGGATAATTGAAGTCCCCCAATATGATGACTGATCCCAATTTTGCCACTTTACCCATTAGTGCTAAAAATTCCAGCTCTACCTCCTCCCCTTGGTTAGGTGGCCTATAGCAAACCCCCACAACTACTTTTCCCTTTTCTCCTTCCCTATGGAGTTCAACCCACACAAATTCTAAATCCATGCTCATCCCATCTGTAATGTCACTTCTTTCTATCACCTTTATATTGTTCTTGACATAGAGACATACCCCTCCCCCTCTTTTTCCTACCCTCTCCTTCCGGTACACCGAATACCCTTGGATATTGGCCAGCCAGTCATGTGAGGGGTCGAACCAAGTCTCTGTTATTCCCACAAGGTCTATGTCATCCTCATGTACTAACATTTCCAACTCATCCATTTTATTAGCTAGGCTCCTGGCATTAGCATATACCCCTCTTAGTTTTACGGAAGTTAAACGTGATTGGCGGTGAGGTTTATTCCTGTTTGGTCTGAGGTTTTCCCGCACAGACCTGCCAATTGACGTTGTGGACCTACTGTCGCTGCTGACCCTACAACTGCCTTCAGTCCTTTGCTCCCTCCTGACTGATTCTACTTCTGAGCCCTCCCCCCCGTCTCCTAGTTTAAAAGCCCCTCCAACTTGGTGGCCATCTCTCTCCCCAAAAGAGCTGTACCTTCCCCATTAAGGTGCAGCCCATCCTTACTAAAGAGCCAGTAGCCGACTGAGAAGTCAGCCCAGTTCTCCAGGAACCCAAACCCCTCCTTCCTACACCAATTCCTCAGCCACTTATTAAGTTCCCTAATCTCCTTCTGCCTCTCTGGCGTGGCTCGAGGTACAGGCAGTATTTCAGAGAAAACCACCTTGGAGGTCCTTTTCCTCAATCTATTACCTAAGTCCCTGAAATCGTTCTTAAGGATCCTCCACCTACCTTTTACTTTGTCATTAGTGCCCACATGCACCATGACCGCTGGGTCATCCCCAGCCCCACACAACAATCTGTCTGCCAGATCTGCGATGTGCCGAACGCGGGCGCCCGGTAAACAACATACTGTTCGGTTACCGAGATCTTTTTTACAGATTGCCCTCTCTGTCCTCTTGATAATTGAGTCCCCAACTACCCCAACCTGTCTAACCTTTCCTGAGTTACGGCCCCCCTTCTTCCTGGAGCCGCCCCTCCCCTGGCAGCTGGGGGAGGGTGCATGCTCCAGCTCTGCCACCCCTGAGCTGATATCCTCCTCAACCTGCAACTCGGCAAATATGTTAGGGTGTACCAACTCAGGACTGGCCTCCCTGACACTCATCCCTCTACCCTTCCTAACGGTCACCCAACTGCATACCTCTGATGCTTGCGTCTCCTCTATTCCTCCCTCCTCTATGCTGGCCCCTGCCAGCGCCTGATGGGTAATGTCCAAGCTCCTTTCCAGGTTGTTGATGCAACGCAGTGTTGCCACTGTGCTCTGTAGGTCCAGGATCTGGTCTACCAGAGCAACAAGTCGCTCACATCTTGCACAGCAGTATTCGCCCTCGATTGGTTCATCAAGGAACGCATACATGCAGCAAGAAGTGCACTGAGTGGCATCCCCAATCCTGTCGGACATTATTACCCACTACTCTATGGGGATAATATTAACGACCTGCTCTTCCTTACCTACACTACCTCTAACTCCCCTAGTACTAAACCTGGGGTACTCACCAGTCGCTAATACCCTCACCAGTCGCAAGGATACTCACCAGTCGCAAAGATGCTCACCAGTCGCAAAGATACTCACCAGTCGCAAAGCTACTCACCAGTCGCCCGGATACTTACCAGTCGCAAAGATGCTCACCAGTCGCAAAGATACTCACCCACCAGTCGCAAGATACTCACCAGTCGCAAAGATACTCACCAGTCGCACGGATACTTACCAGTCGCAAAGATGCTCACCAGTCGCAAAGATACTCACCAGTCACAAAGATACTCACCCACCGGTCAAAAAGATACTCACCAGTCGCAAGGATACTCCCCAGTCGCAAAGATACTTACCAGCCGCAAGATGCTCACCAGTCGCAAGATGCTCACCAGTCGCAGATACTCACCAGTCGCAGATACCCACCAGTCGCAAGATACCCACCAGTCACAAGATACTCAGCACCGTCGGTCAGTCGCAGAGCACCTCTCAGTCTATAGTAGCCCCTTAGTAATCTGTATTGCTTGTAGTTTTTGTACTTGTATGTAGTTTGTACTTGTAGTCCCCCACTAGCCCACCCCCCTACCAGCAGATCAGTTGCTTCAGTTGCTTCCTACTTACGTTCCTAGGTCAGGTCCAGGTCCTGTCAGGTCCTTGTCTCCGCCACTGCTGTTCTATCCCCGCTCTGACGCCGCAGCTGCTCTGTCCCCGCACTGGCTCCCTGCTGGTCCGCACTGATGCCGCTGCTGCTCCGTCCCCGCACTGTCTCCCTGGTCCGCTCTGTCGCCGCTGCTGCTGCTATGTCCACCGCACTGTCTCCCTGGTCCGCGGCTCCGAGGCTCCTGCACCCGGCCCCTGGCTTCCTAGTGCGGCTTTCCCCGCTCCCCCCGCACGTGCGGCTCCTCCTCCGCTCCTCCTCCACACAGCTCTCCTCGCTGTGTGTGTGTGCTGTGGATCACTCGCAGCTTCCGGCTTCCGCTTCCGGAAGAAGCAGAAAACTGTTTAGGTTCACTCACATTGTGAGACTATCACCATCCTTGTGAGTCAAATCAAGTGATAGAGTAATGAGTAGGTACTCATTACCAGAGTAAAAATTAAATAAGCAATATACAACGCAGTGGTATCTGTGACAAACCACACGGAACTTCAGATGGTATATATATGTGAAATATAAATGAAACTTCCACCACCAATCGGAAAGGATAAATGCTGATTAAATACTCCTTACCAGATATAGATAATAGAAAGCCAGTAAGTGAATGTGCAGGAAAAGTGACACACCTCCACCGGTATATACACTCCTTACCAGATTGCAATGTGAATACACTTATAGCAGAATGGTTAGCTGAAGTGATACTCCAAATTCAAATTGAGTGATAGTGCAGGAACCCATGACACCTCCACCTACAAATATGCTCCTTACTAGATAACAATATGGATCGTGCATGTAGCAAGATGTATGTATGTATGTATGCATGTGTATGTATGCATGTGTATGTATGTATATGTGTGTGTGTATATGTGTGTATATATGTAGGGGACATTATTATATAATACATATAAGTGATAATAAAGAAGTTTAAAGAACAATTGAAATGCTGTAGCACATCAAAAAGGATATAAAGTAGAATCAAACACAAATTCACTTCGGTATAGGGTTTTTTTTGGGGTTTTTTTTTTTTTTTTTGGATCACTGAAGGAGTTGATGATAGGACATGTGTTTATGGAGTGGTTGAATTTGAATTGTAAATAAATTTGGATATCACTGTAAGATTAATAAATTGGTTGTAGAAAGGGGAGGGGCTTTCCTCCCTTCCCCTTTCTAAGAAAAAACCCTCTTTTTTTTTTCTTCTCACAATATAAAGGATTGTATCCTAATTACACTGAAGTGGGGGTTTTATTAGGGTTGAAGGATTAACCCGGAATTTTTTTTTTTTTTTTTTAGGTGCTATAGAACAATCACTGATAGATCTGCAAATTAGTTTATTGAGGAGGGGGTGTTGGGGGAGGGGGGGGGGGCTTTTTTTTTTATATATATATGTGTAGGTATGTGTGTATGTATGTATATATATATATATATATATATATATATATATGTGTGTAGGTATGTGTGTATGTATGTATGTGTATGTATGTATATATATATATGTATATGTGTGTATATATGTGTATGTGTGTGTATATATGTGTATATAGTTTTTGGCTCTTTGATGAAGTCTTTTTTTATTTTTTTTTTTTATTTTTCCTGTGGAATTTATATAATCCCTAAGGTAGAGAGAAAGGGGAAGGAAAATGGAGAGAAGGATAATTTGTAAATATTCATAAGTGGGTCCCCCCCCCCCCTTTATCGGCTGCCTACCTCAGAGGAGGAGGAGAGAGGACCAGGAAAGCAAACACATCATAAATCAAATATGGGGTAGGTAAGGGGACATCTTCAGTGGATATAGGGGGAAGAAGGGAAGGGGAAAGGAAAAAAAAGAAGGGAAAAAATTATCAAACCGGGTCAATAGAGAGAGGGAAGGGATCCTCACCCCGGGAAGATCCTGGGCTTCACCTCAAATAGGATAACACTCATTAAATTAGGGAGGGAATTGAGCGTAATATACATAAGTATAACGTAGATAGGAGGAAGATCCTCCTTAAAAGGATTTTTGGTAGAGGGGAGGGGTAGGTAAGAGGCGGGTTTTTTTTTTTGTTCTTTTTCTCAGGAGTCTTGTTCTCAAATCCAATGGCAACCATAAAGATGGTATCATTTAATGTTAGGGGACTTAATACCCCCTAAAAAGACACATGCTTTTAAACAAACTTAGACGATTACAGGCGGATATAGCGCTTATACAGGAAACACATTTTAGGGAGGATGGAGTGCCATCCTTAAGAAATAGAAGTTATCCTACTGGTTATCATTCAAGTAATACAATTTCTAAGTCTAGGGGGGCCTCTATCCTCATCTCAAATAAACTTTCCTGGGAACATGAGGAGACTCGTTTAGACTCGGAGGGGAGATTTGTTTTCGTAAAAGGACTCTTAGAGGGAGTTAAAGTCACCATTGGCTCGATCTACACACCTAATGTAAATCAGGATATTTTTCTTTCTAGAACTTTTAGGGTCCTGTCTGAATTTGGAGAAGGGCAAATATTATTAGGGGGAGATTTAAATATCCCGATAAATCCAAGTATTGACACCTCCTCCGGAATATCATCGGTGTCCCCCAAAATGAGAAAAAAAGTAACTCAGATACTGCACAAACATCAATTAATGGATGTATGGCGGTTACAACACCAGGGAGAAAAAGACTATACATATTATTCAACAATACATAAAAAATACTCCAGAATAGATCAATTTTTAGTTCCCCATAGACAGCTGCAATCAGTGATAAAAACGGAGGTGGGTAGCATTACATGCTCGGATCATGCTCCGATAGTGATGTGCTACTCACTTTCAGAAAGAGAGAAATATGCAAATAGATTTTGGAGATTGAATGAAAGTTTGCTCCAGATCCCAGAGGTGAAGGAGGACATTCAGAAAGAAATCCAATGGTATTTCCAAACAAATGACATACCCGAATGCGATGCAGGAATTCTATGGGAGGCGCATAAAACAGTGATTGGAGGGGTATTGATAAAACACGGATCTCGGTTGAAAAAAGAACGGAAGAAACAACTAGATGCATTGTTGAGTGAGTTACAGGAAATGGAAATAGTTCATAAACGAAAAATATCTGTAGAACTGGAAAGAAGAATGAATGAAATACGTAAACAAATAACAGATTTAATGCAATACAAAGCCAAGGCAGACCTCCAGAGAAGTCGAAGAGCAGGATATGAGTCTGGGAATAAATGCGGAAGAATGTTAGCCAGAGCAGTTAAAGAACAGGAGTTAAAAAGACACATCCCTCATATTAACTCTCCTAAGGGCAAAAAAGTATCATTGCCTAAACAAATAGCGAAATCCTTCGGAGCCTTTTATTCTGCATTATATAATTTGAAAAAAGAAAAAGTAGAAAAAACAAGCATTGATGCTTATATTAAAGATTCTGGAATGCCAACACTGCACTTGGAGATTAGGAGGGAGCTGGATTTACCGATAACCTTACTAGAGGTCCAACAAGTTATTGAGGGAACAAAGTCAGGGAAAGCTCCAGGCCCAGATGGTCTAATAATACAGTATTACAAAGTGTTTTTTCTGATTTTGGGACCATATTTCACAAAATTATTCAATGAAATAGGTCATAACTCACATTTTTGTAGAGATTCGTTGGGGGCACAAGTGACAGTGATATCCAAAGAAGGGAAAGATCTAACTCTGTGCGGTAGTTATAGACCAATATCGCTGTTGAATGTGGACCTGAAGGTCTTTGCAAAGATTATTGCAAATAGACTAACACAACATATAAATTCTTTGATACACTTAGATCAAGCAGGCTTTGTCCCTCAAAGAGAAACAAAGGATAATACAATAAAAGTATTAAATCTAGTACATATAGTGGAAAATACTCATCTCCCGTGTGTTTTTTTAGGAACAGATGCAGAAAAAGCATTCGACCGCATTGATTGGGAATATATGTTTTCTACACTGAATTTTATAGGAGTAGACAAGACCATGTTTCAGTGGATCCAAGCTATTTATTCTGCACCATGGGCTCAAGCAAAAGTTAACGGTATTCTATCAGATTCTTTCCCTCTCAGAAATGGGACAAGACAAGGTTGTCATCTTTCCCCTTTATTATTTGTCTTATCTTTATAGCCATTTCTCTGTCGAGTGAGACAAAACATGGATATATCAGGAGTAGTGCGGGGAAACAGGCAATATAAAGTTACTGCATATGCAGATGACTTAATGTTTTCGCTCACTAGACCAGAGATATCATTGCCAAATCTATTAAAAGAATTTGAAATATATGGAAGATTATCCAATATGAAGATAAATCTTGAGAAATCAGAAGCTATGGGAGTGGGAGCTTCTCCTTCTTACTTCCAGAGACTGAAACAGAAATTTGGGTTTAGATGGACGGAGAGAGCGATAAAATACTTAGGAACATTCATACCCCCCAAGGTAAAGAAAGTATATGAATATAATTTCATCCCCCTTTTGAATAGAACAAAATTGCTGTTGGAAAAATGGAACACAAGGAATACATTGCTGGTTTGGTAGATCAAATGTGATAAAAATGTCTATTCTTCCAAAATTCTTATACCTCTTTCAAACTTTACCCATCAAAATTTCAGCTCAATATCTTAAGCAGGTCCAATCAATATTTATAAATTTTACTTGGGCAAAAAAGAAACCAAGATTGTCAGTCAAATATCTAACTCTTCCAAAAAAATATGAAGGTGTGTCCTTACCGGACATACGTAGATATTATCAAGCCTACCATTTATGTCGTCAAATTGATTGGTGTAGACATCATGAATCTAAATTGTGGATAGGTTTGGAACAATCTCAAACACCAATCTCCCTGAATAGGGCTGCCTGGTGCTATGACTATCTACCGGGGACCTTGAAAAGCCACCCGTTGATAGGTAATACACTAAAGATAGTCTCACAAGTATATATAAAGGGGAGGGAAAAAAATCTAGAATCTCTTTTATTTCACATTTTGGGAAATCCAATGTTCCCTATGGGAATGGAAAAAGGCCCATTTGGAGAATTAAAAGAAAAAGGTTGTTTCCAAGCCTCACATTTTCTGAAGGGAAAGAACTGGCCGACACTTGAAATACTGATGAATAAAGAGGATACCTTTGGACTTCCGTTTTGGAGTGCCTTACAGGTACATCATTACCTTAATACACTACCACAACCTCAGAGATTTGGAAGGCAGGAAACAATCTTTAAAAGATATTGTTCAGAAACAGGAACCTTAAGTCATACTTTATCTAAAATGTATAATTTGCTAGTGACACCTAAAGACCAGGCTAAATTATCCTAAGTAAATGGGAAGAAGAAATGAATTGTACCTTTTCCTCCGAGCAGCAACAAAAAATAATAGATCGGGCTTTTCAGTCCTCCATATGCACCAAAATACAAGAAACAAATTATAAAATCTTACCAAGGTGGTATTACACCCCTCAGAGACTGAATAGTATCTATTCTAATACATCAGATCGGTGTTGGCGCTGTCAAGAGGAAATAGGTACAATGATGCACATATTTTGGACTTGTTCTAAGATAGGAGGATTCTGGGAGGAAATTAGAAAAATAATGCAGAAATTTACGGAGGTAGAGATCCAAATGGATCCTGCCTTCTTATTACAGGTATCAACAATGTCAACAAAAAAATGCAAAAGATCAATAATAAGTCACTTAGCAAATGCAGCTAGATTATGTATCCCTTTGGGGTGGAAAAAAAATATTCCACTCTCTATAAGGGATTGGATAGAGAAAGTGGAGGAAATAAATAAAATGGAAGATCTGACCCTAACAGCAAATCATAATAGAGAGAGATATAGACAGACATGGGAGGGATGGAATGTATTCATCCTCTCTGAAGAAGGGAAGACTCTTAGAGAGTAAAGTAATAAGGAAGTTCGAGAAGTTTGCCATTGGAATTGAGAAGAAGAAGGGGGGGAGGGTTCGGTTTTTTTTTTTATTTTTTTTTTTATTTAGGGGAGTGGTGGTATAGTTGCTTATTGTTTATGGGGGGAAGAAAGGGTAGGGAGGGGTAAAAGAAAGAGAAATGGAAAGGTAGGTTGAAGTAAGAGGCTGTATTGTATAAAAAATGACATTTCATGGGAAAAGAGAGAAAACAGGCCACCATAAGTTAGGATGGGGATAAAGATAAATATTTCTACTCCTAAATGTGCATTTCTTGTTGTATATTACTTTAGTTGGCTGTTATCTTATGAAATGTAAAATGTAAAATCCTTTTCATTTTCTAATAAAATTAAAATTTGAAAAAAAAAACAAAAACAAAAAAACAAAAAAGAAAAAAAAAAAAATTATTGAAACATGTCCATAAAGTCCATTGAGAGGCCAGATGGAATGATGTGTCTGTGGATATCCCTATGGAATTAGGCTTACCAGAGAACAATATAAAGAATGCCAGATGAAACCAAAAACATCCAGTGGAAACCTGAGGATATCTAATGAAGTTGATGCAAAGAATCTCAGAAGACCACAATACATGGAATTTGCATGGAATGAAAAACAAAAAACGCCATAGCGTAAAACCAACAAAACAATTGAAAAAAAAACAGTTTAGGTGCACTCACATTGTGAGACTATCACCATCCGTGTGAGTCAAAATCAAGTGATAGAGTAATGAGTAGGTACTCCTTACCAGAGTAAAAATTAAATAAGCAATATACAACGCAGTGGTATTTGTGACAAACCACACGGAACTTCAGATGGTATATATGTGAAATATAAATGAAACTTCCACTACCAATCTGAAAGGATAAATGCTGATTAAATACTCCTTACCAGATATAGATAATAGAAAGCCAGTAAGTGAATGTGCAGGAAAAGTGACACCTCCACCGGTATATACACTCCTTACCAGATTGCAATGTGAATACACTTATAGCAGAATGGTTAGCTGAATCGATACTCCAAATTCAAATTGAGTGATAGTGCAGGAACCCGTGACACCTCCACCTACAAATACACTCCTTACCGGATAACAATATGGAACGTGCATGTAGCAAGATGGTATGTTGGACCAATCTAGAAGTCAGACCTCAGATGCTGGCAAATGGAGACTCGGGGGTAAATGCAGGCAGGATTTCAGCTGTGTTGAATAAGGACACTGCTACCAGACACCTATATCCATATATGTAAGTCAGTTAAGGAAACCGTGTTAGTCCCTTCTTTGGCCTGTCTCACTAACACGGTTTCCTTAACTAACTTACATATATGGATATACAGTGCTTTGCGAAAGTATTCGGCCCCCTTGAACTTTTCGACCTTTTGCCACATTTCAGGCTGCAAACATTAAGATATAAAACTGTAATTTTTTGTGAAGAATCAACACTAAGTGGGACACAATCATGAAGTGGAACGAAATTTATTGGATATTTCAAACTTTTTTAACAAATAAAAAACTGAAAAATTGGGCGTGCAAAATTATTCAGCCCCCTTAATACTTTGTAGCTCCACCTTTTGCTGCGATTACAGCTGTAAGTCGCTTGGGGTATGTCTCTATCAGTTTTGCACATCGAGAGACTGAAATTTTTGCCCATTCCTCCTTGCAAAACAGCTCGAGCTCAGTGAGGTTGGATGGAGAGCGTTTGTGAACAGCAGTTTTCAGTTCTTTCCACAGATTCTCGATTGGATTCAGGTCTGGACTTTTTCTAACACCTGGATATGTTTATTTGTGAACCATTCCATTGTAGATTTTGCTTTATGTTTTGGATCATTGTCTTGTTGGAAGACAAATCTCCGTCCCAGTCTCAGGTCTTTTGCAGACTCCATCAGGTTTTCTTCCAGAATGGTCCTGTATTTGGCTCCATCCATCTTCCCATCAATTTTAACCATCTTCCCTGTCTCTGCTGAAGAAAAGCAGGCACAAACCATGATGCTGCCACCACCATGTTTGACAGTGGGGATGGTGTGTTCAGGGTGATGAGCTGTGTTGCTTTTACGCAAAACATAACGTTTTGCATTGTTGCCAAAAAGTTTGATTTTGGTTTCATCTGACCAGAGCACCTTCTTCCACATGTTTGGTGTGTCTCCCAGGTGGCTTGTGGCAAACTTTAACAACACTTTTTATGGATATCTTTAAGAAATGGCTTTCTTCTTGCCACTCTTCCATAAAGGCCAGATTTGTGCAGTATACGACTGATTGTTGTCCTATGGACAGAGTCTCCCACCTCAGCTGTAGATCTCTGCAGTTCATCCAGAGTGATCATGGGCCTCTTGACTGCATCTCTGATCAGTCTTCTCCTTGTATGAGCTGAAAGTTTAGAGGGACGGACAGGTCTTCGTAGCTTTGCAGTGGTCTAATACTCTTTCCATTTTAATATTATCGCTTGCACAGTGCTCCTTGGGATGTTTAAAGCTTGGGAAATCTTTTTGTATCCAAATCCGGCTTTAAACCTCTCCACAACAGTATCTCGGACCTGCCTGGTGTGTTCCTTGTTCTTCATGATGCTATCTGCGCTTTCAACGGACCTCTGACACTATCACAGTGTGCAGGTGCATTTATATGGAGACTTGATTACACACAGGTGGATTCTATTTATTATCATTAGTCATTTAGGTCAACATTGGATCATTCTGAGATACTCACTGAACTTCTGGAGAGAGTTTGCTACACTGAAAGTAAAGGGGCTGAATAATTTTGCACACCCAATTTTTCAGTTTACTATTTGTTAACAAAGTTTGAAATATCCAATAAATTACATTCCACTTTATGATTGTGTCCCACTTGTTGTTGATTCTTCACAAAAAAATACAGTTTTATATCTTTGTTTGAAGCCTGAAATGTGGCAAAAGGTCGTAAAGTTCAAGGGGGCCGAATACTATCGCAAGGCACTGTAGTTGTCTGGTAGCAGTGTCCTTATTCAACACAGCTGAAATCCTGCCTGCATATACCCCCGAGTCTCCATTTGCCAGCATCTGAGGTCTGACTTCTGGATTGATTTAACATACCATCTTGCTACATGCACGATCCATATTGTTATCTAGTAAGGAGCATATTTGTAGGTGGAGGTGTCACGGGTTCCTGCACTATCACTCAATTTGAATTTGGAGTATCGATTCAGCAAACCATTCTGCTATAAGTGTATTCACATTGCAATCTGGTAAGGAGTGTATATACCGGTGGAGGTGTCACTTTTCCTGCACATTCACTTATTGGCTTTCTATTATCTATATCTGGTAAGGAGTATTTAATCAGCATTTATCCTTTCCGATTGGTGGTGGAAGTTTCATTTATATTTCACATATATATATCATCTGAAGTTCCGTGTGGTTTGTCACAGATACCACTGCGTTGTATATTGCTTATTTAATTTTTACTCTGGTAATGAGTACCTACTCTATCACTTGATTTTGACTCACACGGATGGTGATAGTCTCACAATGTGAGTGCACCTAAACTGTTTTCTTCAATCGATTTGTTGGTTTTACGCTATGGCGTTTTTTTGTTTTTCATTCCATGCAAATTCCATGTATTCTGAGATTCTTCGTATCAACTTCGTTAGATATCCTCAGGTTTCCACTGGATGTTTTTGGTTTCATCTGGCATTCTTTATATTGTTCTCTGGTAAGCCTAATTCCATAGGGATATCCACAGACACATCATTAAATCTGGCCTCTCAATGGACTTTATGGACATATTTCAATCATTTATTTATTCTTAGTTTGGTCACATTATAGCGCAACTTATTTTGTTATTATCTTTTGGGGTGTCGGTCACACTTGAAGTCGCTGCTTTTATTTTCTTTTTGCACTAGCGCAGTTGTTTTTTCTTCGTTTTCATTTTCATTTCAGAAGTGAGAATAACACATCTCCATTAATCCAGATCTTATCGCTCTACATCTACCAGACGCTCCACAAGATCATTCAAATCCCTACAAATCAAGATCTTTTACACGTAAGAAAGAAACTACAAAACAACAGAGGACATGCAGAATCACGGTTTGTTTCTTTAAATCAGTTTGAACCGGAAACCTGAGATGAAAAAAGACTTTGTGGACTTTATGCAGAAGGTGTTTGAGAGAGATCATGCTGAGTCTGCCCCTCCTCTTAAAGGAGAAGAATGTTGGTATCTACCATGCTTTGGTGTCTACCATCCTCACAAGCCTGATCAGATTAGGGTGGTCTTCGACTCTAGTGCTCTCCATGAAGGTGTCTCCCTCAATGACAATCTTCTTACTGAGCCTAATCTGAACAACAATCTTATAGGAGTTTATTTCACTTCAGACAAGAGCCAATTGCTGTTATGGCTGACATTCAGCAAATGTTCCACTGTTTCATCGTCCATGAAGACTACAGAAACTTCTTCATGTTCTGATGGTACTGCAATAATGTCAATGATGAAGTTAAAGACTACCGGATGAAGGTACATGTTTTCGGTAACAGTCCTTCTCCTGCATTAGCAATTTATGGACTGAGGAAAACAGCTCAAGAGGGTGAGAAGGAATTTGGATCTGATGCATGACAGTTGGTCAAAAGGAATTTCTATGTAGACGACGGACTCAAATCTCTACCTTACGGGAAAAACTGAATTTTTGTAAAATCTTACCTGTAAAATTCCTTTCTCTGAGTCCTCCGACAGTCGCTGCCCCTTCATATTCGTCACAATAGGGTTATTGACCTTTGCTCCGTAGGAGTGGCTAGACAACAGAATATGTTAATATCAAAGCTTTTAGCCTACCCCACCCCCAGGGGGTGGTCCCCTCAGTCAATACCCTCCTGCTTCCTGCATTCCTACCTCAGTTTCAGTAGCATAGCAGTAGAGTACATAAACAAAACCCCAAAAGAGGGGCGGGGGCGGCGACTGTCGGAGGACTCAGAGAAAGGAATTTTACAGGTAAGATTTTACAAAAATTCCGTTTTCTCTTACGTCCTCCGACAGTCGCCGCCCCTTCATATTCGTCACAATAGGGACGTCCCAAAGCAGTGTAGACATGAGGGGTGGGAAAAAAAAAACAGCCGCGCCTAAGGCAACGCAATACCCACATCAGAGAAAAGAACCTTACCAAAGGAAGGAAACCAACTGGGCAACATGAAAAAAACTTGCTCAACAGGAGCAACAACCCAGGAAAGAACAAGTAACCTAGGGGTAAAAATACCCCAACAGCCAAGGACCCAAACAAAGGACCCTAAGGCACTGCCGCACTAAGAACTTTACGGCCAAAGGAAGCATCTGCCGATGCCTGAACATCCACCTTGTAGAATTTTGAGAAGATGTGAACGGACGACCAAGTCGCCGCCTTACACACCTGGGCCACAGAAGCCTGATGATGACAGGCCCAAGACGTACTCAGAGATCTTGTAGAGTGCGCCTTCACAGGCATGGGAGGAACTTTCCCCCTCAAAGCACAGGCCTGTTCAATGACCTGCCTGATCCATTTGGCGATGGTAGAGGCCGACGCCGCCATGCCCTTCCGAGGCCTCTCTGGAAGGACAAAGAGAGAATCCGTCTTGCGAAAGGATTCAGTCGATGACAGGTAAACCCTGATCGCCCGAACAACATCCAAGGAATGCAAAGCCACTTCCTTTGGATGGTTTGTCTTGCCTTCGCTTTGTGCAAAGCCTATGTCCTCATTGAGGTGAAATTCCGAAATCCTTTTCGGAAGGAAAGACGGGTTAGGACGCAAGACCACCTTATCCAAGTGAACCACTAAATACGGAGATCTGCAGGACAAGGCAGCCAGCTCCGACACCCTGCGAGCCGAGGTGATTGCCACCAAAAAGGCGACCTTCTTGGACAACATAGACAACGAGATCTCCCTGATTTTTTCAAAGGGAGCATGTTGCAACACGGACAGAACAAGGTTCAAGTCCCATGGAGGCAAAGGCTCCCTCCTAGGAGGGACCAGAAGCCGCACCCCTTGAACAAAGGTGCCAACCAAAGAATTAGACGCCACAGGGCGCTGAAAGAGAACGGCCAGAGCAGAAATCTGACCCTCAATCGTGGCCAACGCCAAACGCTGGTCCACGCCCGTTTAAAGAAAAGCCAACACCCTTGATACCGAGTATGAACGAGGGGAATACCCCCTGGACTCACACCAGGCAAAATAGGCCTTCCAAGTACGGTAGTAAACCTTCCCCGAAGAGGACTTTCTAGCCTTAATCAAAGTGTGAATGACCTCAGGGGAGAGACCCCTATCCTTCAGGATCTGGGTTTCAACAGCCAGGCCGTCAAAGCCAGCGACTGTAAAGCAGGATGAAATATCGGCCCTTGAGACAGGAGATCGTCTCGAAGAGGCAGACGCCATGGAGCGTCGACCGCCAGATTCACGAGGTCTGCGTACCAAGACCGGCGAGGCCAGTCTGGTGCCACCAGAATCACCGTTTTCGGTTCCGAGGCCAACCTCCGAAGAAACCTGGACAGCAGCTGAATCGGTGGAAAGGCATACATCAGACGATACTGATGCCAGGGCGCCACCAACGCGTCTGAGGCGTCTGCCCGAGGATCGCGCGTTCTTGCCACGAACCTTTCCACCTTGTTGTTCAGACGAGACGCGAACAGGTCCACATCTGGGGAACCCCCTTCTCGCACAACATCAGAAAGACATCCGGGTGAAGGGACCATTCTCCCTGGTCCAGGTTCTGGCGGCTCAGATAATCCGCCTGCCAGTTTTCCACCCCCGGAATGTGAACAGCAGATATCGCTGGGACGTGCGTCTTGGCCCAAGACAGAATGTCGGCCACGTCCCGAGCCGCTCGGGCACTCCTGGTGCCCCCTTGGTGGTTGATGTAGGCCACCGCTGTGGCATTGTCCGTCTGCACCCGAACCGGACGGCCCTGCAGCCTGTCCGACCAACGCCGAAGGCAGAGATTTATTGCTCGCAATTCCAGAATGTTGATCGGAAGGGAGGACTCCTCCTCCGACCAAGTTCCCTGGGCGGACAGAACGCCCAGAACACCACCCCAGCCCGACAGGCTGGCATCCGTGGTGATCACCGTCCACGATAAAGGACGAAAGGACTTGCCCCCCGACACCGCCGGGGACTGGAGCCACCACAGAAGGTCCCTTCTGGTGCGATGACTCAACGAAATCTGGAGATCCAGAGATTGCGGTTGTCCGTCCCACCTGGCCAGAATCTCCCTCTGGAGACCCCGCGTGTGAAACTGGGCAAAGGGTATCGCCTCGAAAGCCGAGACCATCAGTCCCAGACACCTCATGCACGTCCGGAGGGACGAGCACTGAACGTCCCTGAGGGACCCGACTTCTTCTTGAAGCTTCCGCAGCTTGTCTTCCGGCAGGAATACCTTCGCCTGAACAGAGTCCAGGGTCATTCCCAGGTAAGGAAGACGAACCGACGGACACAGCGTCGACTTTGGAAAATTTATCGTCCAACCGAACTCTTGCAGAGTCTGCATCGTGACGGACAGGTCGTTCACCAGGCCCTGACTGGTCGCAGACCGAACCAGAATGTCGTCCAGATACCCCAGGATCGAGATGCCCTGGGCTCTCAACAAAGCCAGAACCGGCGCAAGCACCTTGGTGAAAACCCGCGGAGCCGAGGCGAGACCAAAGGGCAACGCCACGAATTGGTAGTGATCCTCCGCAATGGCGAATCGAAGGTACTGCTGGTGACCCTCGAAAATGGGGATGTGAAGGTACGCATCCTTCAAGTCGATGGAGGCCATGAATTCCCCCGGAACCAGGGCAGCCACCACCGAGCGCAGGGATTCCATGCGGAACTTGCGAACCCGCGCAAAGCGGTTCAGAGCTTTCAAGTCCAGAATCGGACGTACCTTGCCCTTTCTGGGCACAGTGAACAGATTTGAATAGAATCCCCGAAATCTGTCCTGATGAGGCACCGAAATCACCACTCCCTGAGCCCGCAGGTCCCGCACCGCCAGGTGCAGATCCCACAAGCACTCCGGAGACAGCTGAAGATTTGAGGGAAAAAATCTGCCCGCCGGCCGAGAGAGAAACTCGATCTTGTATCCAGATCGAACGATTTCCTGAACCCACCTGTCCCGAACGCGGGCCAGCCAGGGTTGAAGAAAACCGAGCAAACGTCCCCCCACCCCAGAACTGGGTGAGGGCGCCCCTTCAGGCCGCATTGTTATGGGCAGCGGACCCGGACTGGCCGGACTTCTGCTTACCTGCCCACGGCTTTTTCTGGGAGCCTTGTCCCTTGAAGGGCTTACCCTTATAGTGCGACCGAAAGGCACGAAAGGACCCCTGAGAGGGTCTAAACGAAGCATTCTTCTTACCGCGAACAAACTTAGACTTGTGAGTCTGGGGCAAAAGAGTACTCTTACCCCCAGAAACACCCTTGATCAGAGTATCCAAGGATTCGCCAAAAAGACGAGAACCCGCGTAAGGCAAATTAGCCAGTCTTGCGAGAAGATTGGTCAACAGACCAACATTTCAGCCAGATCAGGCGACGGTTCAACACCGCCACACTCTGCAGACGCGCAGCCAAAGGGACCAGATCTAGGTCCGCATCACACAAATACATGACACCCTGATGAATCTGATCCACCATAGCCAATGTCGACGGCGAAGCAGAGTCAGCCACCAGAGTGCGCCTGAGCACCTGCGTCCAATCGGCAATAGCCTGGGCTGCCATAATGGAAGCAAAAATAGGCTTCAGCATAGAGCCCGCAACCGTATAAGAGTGACGGGCCAGAGACTCCAATCTCCTGTCCGTAGGGTCCCGCAACACCGGGGTATCCTCAGCAGGAATCGCAGTGGATTTATGCAAAATCGCCACCGCGTGATCCACCTGAGGCGGCACACACCAACGCTCATCAGTAGCTGGTGTAAAAGGATAACGCAGCTTGAACCTACTCGGTACAGCAAAAGGCTTCTTTATGTTGCGCCATTGCTCCTCAACAGCGCGCTGAAATTCCGTAGAGCAAGGAAAAACCTGCAACGTTTTGCATTTTCTCTGCGTCCCATAAGAGGACATCAAAGCAGGAGGACATGGTTCATCCTCCAAATGCAGCGTTTGTTTGATAGAAGCAACCAACTCATCCATGAGCGCAAGCTCTTCAGACGAGCCAGGGGGAGAATTATCAACCCCTTCCACCTCAGCCTCCCCTTCAGACCCTGCAAGGTCTAGAGAAGAACGAGACCCTGAGAAGGGCACTCCAGCCATAGCATCCCCATCGCCCTCTGAATCAGAGGAAATGGACACCCTGGGCCTTTTTGTGGATCGATCAGCCACCAGCATCTGTACCTGAGCAGCAAGGTTAGCCACAATAGTAGCCAGATCAGCCCCCTCGGGGGAAGCAGCAGCAGCCCCCTGGCCCCCTACCAAGGAGGGAGGAAACTTGCATTCCTGAGAATCCATGCCCTGGTAACTTAGGAAAAAAAGGAGTACTGCCCCTTTAAGGTCGCGGCAATCGCAGCCCACCGCACTCACAAAACACACTGACCCACCGGGCTAGGAATACAAAGGCAAGGAATACAGGAATGGAAGGTAAAACCTGGAGAGGTCACACAGGCTGCTGCTTCAATGATCGCTGTCCTCAGAGCAAAAGGAAGTGATGCGAGACTGACCGCCCCCATAAAGCTTATGTAAGGCTACACAAACATGGCCGCCGGCCGAGGCTGTAGAGGCAGAAACACTGACATGTGGCCCGCGCGATCGCCGCCAAAATGGCGGCGTTTGGCGCCAAAACGGCGCTCTCACCACACAGGATCTGCCACCACAAAACTGTCACAAAAAAATGGCAGACCGCAGCAGCGGTCGCCGCACAGTATGCCCACAACATGTCTCACAATCATGTCCTTCACAGCACACAGCATGTCACACAGCCTGTTACACAGAGCAGAGCAGGAGAGCCCCCCCCCCCCTTGCAGCCCACAGAGAGCAGCTATACTGACAGGGAGCTCAACATTATGCACAGACATAGTAAAAAGTTAATAACTGCGCTAAGCTATACAAATAAAAAGCTGCAGCTGTAGTGGGAATCACTATGGGTAGATATATAAATAGAAAAGCTGCGCTACACAGTTGATACCCTGAAAGTCAATCAGTATTACTCAGAGATCATTAAGGAAGTCCAAACAAAAATGGCACAGATGACATATGCATTCAGTAGGACAGTCTAAGAAGAAAAGGTTCCAAAGTGCAGATGAAAAGGATGATGAATCCGCCACCAAGGGTCACTTCAAATCAGCCACAGTGGAGCATGCTAATGCGCTTACCAAATGCAGGAAAATAATCAGCATTAAACACTCTCAAGCAAGTCTGCTGCAGAAGGGGCCACCTCTCCTGAATCGCCACATCCAGCAAGGATAATACCAGCCACTTGGTCCGGAATTATGGATAGTATGCAAAGAGGAAAGGCCACAATAGTGCAGATAGTCTAATACGATTTATTAAATATATACAGAAATGCACTTACAGTATCTCAGATAATGTGCGCTTGTCAAAGGATTCAAAAACACCGCCGCCGTCCGGCTTCCGGATGTAGAGTAGTGACGTCAGCACGCCTTCCCTACGTACGTTTCGTTACAACTAACGTCTTCATGGGGATGCGGGCGGCGTGCTGGGTCACTACTAATATACCAACAGAGGCATCCGCCCCATCCGGAAGTCGGAAGCGGTCGGCGCCATATTGGACTCTGGAAGTCCCACAGTGCAGTACAAGCGCAGCGGCCGCGTCCTTCTGGATGAGAGAAGCCGCGGGCGCCATCGCTAGTCTGGGAATAGCCGGACAAATAAGGGCAAAATATACACAGATCAATGGAAGGCACAGGTGCAAAAATAAATCCGGGAATGCCCCGAATTGCTAAACAAATTTTAAAACATTTTATTATCCACTAAAAACATCAACAGATAAAGATCCAGCCAGAGTAGCCTCCACAAAGATCAGCTAAAGGATACAAATTAAAATTTATCATATCCACTAATATATGCCACAATCTGGTTACTATCAACTCCTCATAATGGAAAAATAAATTTAACCATTAAGGCATGTAAAGTAAATACACTAAAGTGCATACACTAAAAATGACAATCTGCACGTAATGGGTCTAATTTGCGTGATGTATCAAGATCAGATTATCAATATAATGTCTCTACGAGTAATCAGTTTTTTCCACTGAGAGACAACCAACATCCGAGGGAGAACCTTCCAGGGACTCTGTCCAATTCAGGTCCCCTCCCCTCTCAGGGCACTTCTGAATCAAGAAGCTCCGCAATAACAGAGATACCATCTCAAGCGGAGGCCTCACAGCCCGGTTATCCGGGCTGGGGTTTTCCGCTGACAAAGCAAGGGCTAAAGCGGCAATTAGAAAACCCAGAGGAATCAGAGGGGGGAGGCGGCTACAATCTAAGAGACAGAAAAAGAACTTAGGTGGAGCAGGAATTTTTAATTTAAGTCACCAAGCCCTCTCTGAATCTGAGCAGAGTATATTAGATAAAGGCCTCAAGTTTGCCCCTCCCAGATGTCTTAATAAGTTTCAAACCTATATGGATATACACAAATTTGTGAGGAAAATTAATATACAAAAATATCTATTGAGTAATCCCATTAGCAATAATGGCACGATATCGACAGTCTTCCAACATTCGAATCTTGCTAATGCATCCCTGTTTAATCCTCCGGGGGCTTTGGTGGCGCCCCTTAGGGTTTTCAGGGATGTTGTGATTCGTGATTTGGATAAAATACAGGTGCGGAAAAACAGGATGAATCAAGATCTAGTGAAAGGTCTTGATTCCTTATGTCAAAATAAGGATCTAGTTATCCGACCTGCAGATAAGGGGCGGGGGGGGGGGTATAGTGGTGCTGGATAGGTCTGACTATCTGGCAGAGATGCATCGCATCCTTGGCGACACGCATACCTATACCCCTCTCCCTGGTGATCCAGTGTCCAAATATAAAAAAGAGCTGGATGGGATTGTATCTAATGGCTTCGCTTTGAATATCATCAATAAGAAAGAAAAAGCCTTTCTAATACCCAAGCGCCCGAGGACACCGATTATTTACTACCTGCCCAAGGTGCATAAGAGTCTTACTTCCCCCCCGGGGCGTCCCATAGTCAGTGGCATTGACTCGGTTACGTCCCGGGTGGGGAAGTATATTGACTCATACCTCCAGCCCTTGGTGCAATTGACTCCCTCGTATATTAAGGATACGAGGCATGTTATTAATACACTGGCTTCGCTAGTCCCAGTCGAGGGACTATGGTTGGTCACCGCAGATGTGGCCTCTTTATATTCGGTTATCCCTTATGATCTGGGACTTAAGGCTGTGGAGGACTCACTGGTCCGCGATTCTGAGATCCCGAGTCGCCAGATCCAATTCATTATGGAACTTCTGCGGTTTGCGACCAGATCAAACTACTTTTGGTTTGAGGGATGTTATTATCGCCAGGACAGAGGGGTGGCAATGGGGGCTAAATATGCCCCCTCTCTGGCCAACCTGTTCATGGCCCAATGGGGGGAGGACGTCATCTATGGTTGTGCTAGGCCTCAGATCATGCTCTGGGCCAGGTACATCGATGACGTCCTCCTCCTATGGAATGGGTCTAGATCAGATTTGGAGCTCTTTATGGAAGAGCTCAATCTTAATGACAGGGGTATACAGCTGAGCTTTGAAGCCAGCCAGGAGTCTATCAATTTCCTTGATTTGACCATCATACGTGATGGTAATAGGTTTATCACCAATACCTGCTTTAAAATGACGGATCGGAATTCATACATCCCCACGGACAGCTGCCATCATGGTCCGTGGCTTCGTGCTGTCCCGAAGGGACAGTATATGAGAATCAAGAGAAACTGTACCAATGAAGAGGACTTCAGAAAGCAGGCTGAAGTACTTACGGGCAGGTTCCTTGACAAAGGCTATGAAGGTCCCTTTCTTATGGACACTCTTAAGGAGGTTGAAAGGATGGACAGATCTAGCATGTTGTCCACTGCGGTTCGTCCCAAAACCACGAATGCTTCGTTTAAAGTCCCCTTTGTCACTACCTTCTCAACGCAACATAAAAACATAAAAAACCTCATTCGTAGACATTGGCACATCCTTAAGAGCGACCGTCAATTTGTCTGATGTGCTTCCTGAGCAACCTCGGGTTATATTTAGAGGAGCCTCTAATTTGCGGGACCGACTAGCTCCCAACGTCCTCAATCCTCCAGGACCTAAACCTACTTTCTTTGACCAGTTAACAGGTTACTACAGGTGTAACCGCTGCCAGACCTGTGCGGTGAATATATGTAAAAGGAGGAATGTTAAGGAGTTTCTTTCTACAAGTACAGGTATCACATTTGAAATCAAACCCTTCATTTCTTGCTCTACGACTGGCGTCGTCTATCTTTTGCAATGCCCTTGTGGCTTGCAATACATAGGGAGGACAAAAAGACCCCTTTATGTTAGGTGCAATGAACACATAGCCAACATAAGGAAAGGGTTCAGAAAACATTCTGTGTCTAACCATTACCGGTTAAAACATAATAAGGACCCCCATGGAACCATTTTTATGGGGATCGACAGGTTTGTTCAGCATTGGAGAGGGGAACCCTTTATTAGGGGACTCTCCAAGCTGGAAATGTCCTGGATCTTTAAGAATAAATGGATTTTTGTAAAATCTTACCGTAAAATCCTTTTCTCTTAGCTCATTGACAGACGTAGTCCTCGGTGATACAGCACCTTCGGGTTATGTTGCCTCCACAGGAGCAGGACTAGACAGGAAATTAAAATACTCTGGCCACACCCTAGGGGCAGTCCCAGAGGGTATATCCTCTCTCTCTCTGCCTCAGCAAATCAGTTATGTCAAAAAGCAGTCTTTAGAGATTTTAACCCAACCCAACTCCAAAACAGAGGGGCGGGGACTACGTCTGTCAATGAGCTAAGAGAAAAGGATTTTACGGTAAGATTTTACAAAAATCCATTTTTCTCTATCGCTCATTGACAGACGTAGTCCTCGGTGATACAGCACCTTCGGGACGTCCCAGAGCAGTATCACAAATGAGGGGTGGGAAAATGGAAATCAAATCCCAATCTAGAAGGCCCAACCCGTGCCAACTAGAAGTTTACAATGCTCATCCTTAATGATGAGACTCAACAAAAAAGAAATTTTTCAAACAGAAAAAAACTCTCGAGGTAGACCACCGGTCTCCTCAAATTGCGGCCTGCAAAACCTTGCGGCCAAATGAGGCATCCGCCGATGCCGTCACATCAATTTTATAGAATTTTGTAAAGGTATGTACCGACGACCAGGTGGCCGCCTTACATACCTGGACCACTGACGCCTGATGGCGAAAGGCCCAGGAAGTACTGAGCGCTCGAGTGGAGTGCGCCCTAACAGGGAACGGAGGACTCTGACCCTTAATAGAATAAGCCTGTACCACCGTCTGTCTAATCTATTTGGCAATGGTCGCGGCAGATGCAGGCAAACCCTTTCTGGGGCCATCCGTGATCACAAAAAGTGAATCCGTCTTACGGAATGATTCCGTAGCTTTCAGGTATACTCTGATTGCCCGAACCACATCCAAGGAATGCAACGCATGTTCCCGATGATGCTTGGGCTGAGGACACAAGGAAGGTAGTACAATATCTTCATTCAGATGAAAATCTGAAACCACCTTAGGAAGAAAGGATGGCTTAGGATGAAGTACTACCTTATCCCTATGAATCACTAGGTATGGGGACTGGCATGATAATGCAGCCAGTTCTGACACCCTGCAAGCAGAAGTGATAGCCACCAAGAAGGCCACCTTCTGGGATAAAGTAAACAAGGGAATCTCCCTGATGTTTTCAAAGGGAGGTTTCTGTAGAACTGACAAAACTAAATTAAGATCCCAGGGCGGTAAGGGCGCGCGGACTGGTGGAGCCAGGTGCCGCACCCCCTGGATGAAATTCCGCACCAAGGACTTGGTAGCTAAAGGTTTCTGAAAGAAGATTGCTAATGCTGAAACTTGACCCTTGATGGTGCTCAAGGCTAGCTTCTGCTCAACCCCTTGTTGCAAAAAAGCCAATATTCGAGTCACCGAATAGGTACGTGGAGGAAATCCTAAAGATTCGCACCACGCAATATAAGTCTTCCATGTGTGATAATAGACCTTGCTGGAAGTCGCTTTCCTTGCTTTAATAAGGGTAGGAATGACTGAAGCTGACAAATCTCTGTCCTTCAGTACTTGGGTCTCAATGGCCAGGCCATTAAAACCAGCGACTGTAAAGCACGATGGTAAATTGGTCCTTGAGACCACAGACACTCCCTGAGACGAAGTTCCCACGGAACGTCTGCGACTAGCCTGTCCAAGTCGGCCAGGCCGGCTTGACGAGGCCAGCCTAGAATTTCTAGGACCACTGGTGCTGACTGGATCTGAACCAGGCGTCCCTAGAGCTATCTGGCCCCGACCATCCGAGAAAGTCTGGTCGTTTTCTGTTCCCACACATTTATCAGATACCTGATTGCTATCAGGAAGGGTGATCTTTTCTGGTTGAACCTCAGGGACCGAAGTTACCCGGCTAGAGGCTTCTTGGCCTGTCTGGTCAACCAGATCCGATTCCTGTGGGGAATTGAGACTAATCTTAGGAAAAGGTAAAGGAAAAGATCTATTCAGGGAACGGTGACTACCGCTCCCTGTAGTACTTAAATGTTGGAAGGGAAGATTCGCACCGGTAGTAGTAGTTGATGCTCGATCTAATGTCCTGAATACCGGTGAAAACGTCCCCCCACCCTCAAACTGGGTGGGGGCGCACCTTCAGGCTGTGTACTCCTGTGCTTCGGGTTTGGCTGAGTTGGTCCTCTGTTTGTCCGACCAGCCTTTCTTGAACCCTCCTGGAGGAGTCTTGCCTTTCCCGCTTGTTCCAGCCGGGCGTGCAAACCCTTTATGGGCGGTAAAGAAAGGTCCTTGCTTGTTGCGAGGTCCCTTAGCTTTAGCAGCCTGTGGCAAAAAAGTGCTCTTGCCCCCAGTGGCATCCTTAATGATTTCATCTAGGGTGGCCCCAAATAGACGATTCCCCTGAAAGGGGAGATTCGTCAAGGTCTTTTTGGAACCTAGGTCAGCTGACCAGCATTTTAACCACAGCACACGTCTGAGGATTACCGCTGACATAGATGCATGCCCTAATAGGGGAGTAGTGTCCAAGGCTGCGTCACAGATAAACTGTAGCCCTTGTATAATCTGTTCCATCAAATCAGATGTTTCCTGGGGAATATCTTTTCCCCTAAGGTCTTGGCGTACCAATCTCGCCCATTCCGTAAGTGTCTGGGAAACTAGACCAATAACAATTACTGGTCTAAATGCTAAACCTATCAGAGAGAAGATGATGCGGGACTCTGCTTCCATCTTTCGATCCACCGGATCCTTAAAGGACGAAGTGTCCTCCACTGGGATAACCGTGGCTTTATTCAGCCTGGAAATAGGTGGATCCACCACTGGTGGTACCGTCCATTTCTTAATGATGGATTCCTCAAACGGATAGCGTCTAGCAATACGCTTGGAAATAGTAAAGGTACGTTTAGAATGCTCCCATTCTCCTTTAATCTTATTACCAAAACACTTGGGTACAGGAAAAACCTTCACCGTTTTGATGGGCTTGTTAGTACCAAAAGGAATCTCTGTATCAGTTGCTTCTGCCGGTAAAACCTCAAGTTTTAAGGTTTCCTGCACTGCCACAACTAGTGCGTCCACCAATGCTTCTTCCTGAATTATAGCGGGAGAAGAAACGTCCTCCTCACTGTCTGAGGGAGCTTTACCTGAGGTAACAGCCCTTGCAGAGGGACCTGCAACTGCAGTGACCATCTCTGAATCTGAGTCAGAGGTGTCAGATAATATAGGGGTAGGCGGGGGTCGCTTCCTTGACCCTCGTCCCTGACAGGCCGCCTCCACCCGAGCCACCATAGACTCCAAAATTGCTGTAAATGCCTCTACACTCTGTGCACCGGCGGGTCCCGTGGCCCCCTCGAGGGAAACAGGTGGGGGAATTTGTGTGGCAGGGTCCATGATTATTCCAGTAACTTCCCGGATAATATAATTCAAAAATAAAAAACTTTTTTTTTTTTTTTTTCCACAGACCCCCAGCGCCACAAAAGCCCCTTAGTGTTACCTGCTAGGGATCCCTATCGATCGAGAGAGAGAGAGATAGACCCCCAGGCTCACCACTTGATGCTCAGAGTTTAACTGCAACAGGTTACAGCGCTGTCTTGACAAACAGGAAGTCTTTTGGCTGGCTGCCCAGGAAGAAAGGAGGCGGCTCCGCCCCTCTGCACGCCTTCCGGCGCCTCCCCTAGCTCCACGAGGTGTTTGGATCACCTCAAACATGGCCGCCCCCATGCTGGAGACACGAGGCTACGCCAAAATGGCGGCTCGTGCAATCCAGCAAAAAAAATGGCGGCGGCCTGTACCGAATAGCGGTGTGCTGCAGGGCACACAACACTATCTCTGCATGGGGATTTTTGGCGTGGTTGGCGGTACCGGCCCTGGCGGACCTCATGGCCGTTCGGAAGGCCTGCTATAGCTGGAGATTTGACTAGGAAGGCAGTCTACATGTCCGTGGCTTCTGACTGGTAGGTACCTTATTCTTATCACAGTAAGATTCCCAGACTGCCACTGATTACAATCTTTTAAACATGTATACAATTAGATTGTTAGCTCCCAAACCAAGCCTCCTGGCTTTTTGCACATAAAATCACACTCAAAGTAGGGGGATCTGTGCCATGTTATAGGATAGAGGGGGACTCTATCTTACCATACAGAGAGGGGCCCGCGTTCACCACAAGACCCGTCAGGGGGAAAAGGGGGAACATACTACTCACCATACCGGAACCAGGCGGGCACCAACTCCTGACAGTACCCCTCTCCACCGGGGCGGGAGGGCTGTCGACCAATACGGACGCCGTGACTCATGGTCTTTGGCGTTTCAGCGAGACGTTTAACTCGCGGGGTCAGTCCCTTAATGGGACTTTGTCGCGGCCGACCCAGCGCGGAGCTATGGCCTGCACGCGCTCGTAGGCTGAACTGGGGTGACCACCGGATCTCAACATCCAGCCCGTCGCCCAGTTCAGCTTTCTTGCTTGAAGATCTCACAGGAACACTGGAGAAAAAAGCTGTCTAAAAAATCTTTTTAAGAAAAAAATCTTGCCAGGACCGAAGATCCCAGCAAGGTATCTAGGTCCTTACTCCTAACTAGACAGAAAATAACTGATTTGCTGAGGCAGAGAGAGAGAGGATATACCCTCTGGGACTGCCCCTAGGGTGTGGCCAGAGTATTTTAATTTCCTGTCTAGTCCTGCTCCTGTGGAGGCAACCTAACCCGAAGGTGCTGTATCACCGAGGACTACGTCTGTCAATGAGCGATAGAGAAAAGTGTTTTAACCCTTTTGGTTTGAATATAGACACAGATGTTAATGCCTTCATAGATAACTCATAATGACGACTATAATTATGTACTTTTTGAGGTAGTCGTCTCCATCTAGGTTTTCACCTCCCTATCAGGTATGGGGATATGCTAATTTGTCCTATGTAATTTTTTATGTAAATTTTTTATGTAATTTTTTATGCATTTAATTTAATGGTTTGCATTTCAGGTCAGCATGAGTTGCATCCAGATAGACATTGCGATTTTTATTTATACAGTTTTCTACTTATTAAAATGAATTTTTGTATAAATTTTATATAAATTTTTTATATACAGTTTTATATTTATATTCTGTTCCTCGGTTGAGGGTTTGAATATTTGTCATTTTTAGTGTATGCACTTTAGTGTATTTACTTTATATGCCTTAATGGTTAAATTTATTTTTCCATTATGAGGAGTTGATAGTAACCAGATTGTGGCATATATTAGTGGATATGATAAATTTTCATTTGTATCCTTTAGCTGATCTTTGTGGAGGCTACTCTGGCTGGATCCTTATCTGTTGATGTTTTTAGTGGATAATAAAATGTTTTAAAATTTGTTTAGCAATTCGGGGCATTCCCGGATTTATTTTTGCACCTGTGCCTTCCATTGATCTGGTTGACATGGCCGCTGTGTATATTTTGCCCTTATTTGTCCAGCTATTCCCAGACTAGCGATGGCGCCCGCGGCTTCTCTCATCCAGAAGGACGCGGCCGCTACGCTTGTACTGCACTGTGGGACTTCCAGAGTCCAATATGGCGCCGACCGCTTCCGACTTCCGGATGGGGCGGATGCCTCTGTTGGTATATTAGTAGTGACCCAGCACGCCGCCCGCATCCCCATGAAGACGTTAGTTGTAACGAAACGTACGTAGGGAAGGCGTGCTGACGTCACTACTCTACATCCGGAAGCCAGGCGGCGGCGGTGTTTTTGAATCCTTTGACAAGCGCACATTATCTGAGATACTGTAAGTGCATTTCTGTATATATTTAATAAATCGTATTAGACTATCTGCACTATTGTGGCCTTTCCTCTTTGCATACTATCCATAATTCCGGACCAAGTGGCTGGTATTATCCTTGCTGGATGTGGCGATTCAGGAGAGGTGGCCCCTTCTGCAGCAGGCTTGCTTGAGAGTGTTTAATGCTGATTATTTTCCTGCATTTGGTAAGCGCATTAGCATGCTCCACTGTGGCTGATTTGAAGTGAACCTTGGTGGCGGATTCATCATCTTTTTCATCTGCACTTTGGAACCTTTTCTTCTTAGACTGTCCTACTGAATGCATATGTCATCTGTGCCATTTTTGTTTGGACTTCCTTAATGATCTCTGAGTAATACTGATTGACTTTCAGGGTATCAACTGTATAGCGCAGCTTTTCTATTTATATATTATGCACAGACATGCAGGGTCCCACAGTCCCAGACTGACACCCAAGACAGACCGGTCCCCACACAGAAATACACTTACCATCCGGATGGCGTGGGGAGCCTGCACAAGCGATCAAACCGCTGCACTAAGGACAGGGAGAGTCGCAGCCAGGACGCAGTGAAATTGCGGTGCGAAACCGCATGGCGTCCAGTGAGGTAGCCACCTCACCGCAGCATCCCCGCAGCGAACAGGGATGGGTCGTTCATATTTGCCAGGGAAACCTAGCTGAACGCTCGATGGCAGGCTGGGAAGCCACTGGCCCTGAACCCCGGATAACCAGGGAGGCCAGCCCGAGACCCAGCACCACACGATCATCTTCATCAGAAGACCTAACTAGAGCTGAAAATAAACAGCTAAGTAAAGAAAGAGAAAAAAACTCCAAATAAAACCAAAAAGAGAAAAGAAGCTGAGACTGAAAAGCCCCAGCACAGGAAACGTCTAACCTACTCCTGAGCTAGACAAATGAAACTGAGGTAGGAATGCAGGAAGCAGGAGGGTATTGACTGAGGGGACCACCCCCTGGGGGTGGGGTAGGCTAAAAGCTTTGATATTAACATATTCTGTAGTCTAGCCACTCCTACGGAGCAAAGGTCAATAACCCTATTGTGACGAATATGAAGGGGCGGCGACTGTCGGAGGACGTAAGAGAAAGAAGCTTTTGACCTACTCACTAGAACCCAGAACATGCTTGGCACTGCAAACCTCAGACTTTACAAAATCTTCTCCAACAGTGACAAGGTCATGAGAGCCTTTCCTTCTGATGACTATGGTGTCAGTGTGAAGAGATTCCAACTAGGATCTGATCTTTCCGGAAAGTAGAAGTTAAAGTATTGAAAGGAGGTTCAGCAAACCTTTACTTCAGGCCTCTAAAGGAACTATTACTTATTTTGCCCAAAGAGGAAGACAAGTCTCACAAGATAAGAAACATGAGTGGAGTTTTTTAACCCAATACAACACCCAATTCAGAGAAATTGAGGATATTTTTAAAAAACATTGGGGAGTTTTAGGTTTAGATAAAATTCTATGTAAGGATTTACCATCGTTACCTACTTTTATTTATAAAAAGAGCTCCCACTTTTGGGGACCATATAGTGCAAAAGGTGCTCGATCCTCCTACAAAACCCACCATGTTTTGGGACAACCGATCTGGTTTTTTTGCTTGCCGCCGTTGTAAGGCCTGCAAACAAGTGCAAACCCATTTGCGTAGTTTTACATCTTTTTATTCTTCGGCGAATGGGAAGCATTTCGAGATCAAAGATTTTGTGGTTTATGGCATGGAATGCCCATGTGGTCTCATCTACATAGGCAGGACAAAGAGAACCATAGCGGTGAGGATTTCTGAGCACATTGCGAACATCAAGAAAGGCTTTAAAGATCACAATGTGTCTCTCCATTTTAAGCGCCATCACAACCAAGATCCCACTCATTTAAAGTTTTGGGGGATTGAACGGGTTGACCCAGTTTGGAGGGGGTCCAATAGAGTTAGGGAGTTGTCCAATCGGGAAACTCAATGGATCTTTCTAACCAATGCCCTGCATCCAAATGGGTTGAACATAGAACTGGATATAAATTGCTTTATCAGTAATTATTGAGTTAGCATTTAGCTTTTTAGTAGGGATTTTATATATATATTTTATATATATATATATATATATACATGTGATTTTAATCCCACATTTACTGAGTGTAGCGATATTTACCTTCTCTGGTTATTTTATCTTATAATATAATAATATAATATTATAATATAATCTTTATTTTTTATTTGGTATTTTTTACTTTTTATCCGTGTCTCCATGGCCACTTTCAGCTTTATGATATAGAAGTATCATGGGTTTTAATGGGTCTTAATATACATAGTTTTAATTGATTGTTATGGATATATAGTTATTTATGATTAGGTCTCATGAGTGTTTGTGATTGTATTTAAACACTTTATGATTTTAATTCCTATATGTATTATGTTTTATATTGCAATTTTTATATCACTGAGTACTGTAATACTATGACAGATATTTGTTGGATACACATGTTTTGAGCAATCTATATGTGTAAATTCCCTCCGATGACCCGGGTGTCCAAAATACCCATTTAGTCTGAGCGATCTGACATTATGGGGTTAAATTGGAGTGGTGATGGAGGTAGATGTGAAGTAAGGGCGGAAGTGCAGCATTAGTCATGGAGATAGGCGTGATGACGTGGGGGCCGCACGGTCCACGTCATTCCGCAATTAGATGAGGGCCGCCCATTCCTCAGTGTACATATACCAGTGACCATACCGCTTGTCCACGCCCTTAGAAGAAGTAATTCGTTGACGAAACCGGTCAGGGCGTGGTCACGCGGTCACCTGGTTCCAGCATCCTGAGTCATACCCGGAAGTTTGTCCGCTCTGGTACGGAGCGGCGAACATACCATCAGCGGGAGTCGACCGGACACAGGTTTACCTTATTACACATGCCTTCACTTACCATTACTTCTTACCTTGAGTCGGACCCAGACCCTTGGAGTTCACGATATCCATTTGGCCTGTATGCAGTGGTCTCTGGTGAGTTCAATACCATAGGGCTCGCACAGTGGTGTGGTGAAGGCTGTATAGGTCGCATCTGCACAGTGGTGGAAGTGGACTTTTGGACTCTTTATCCCTTCATCATATTGGTTGACATCACAATATATTCACATTGATTGATCACAGAGACTCTATGTTTATATCTAGGGATTCATTCTCTATGCAAGCGCTGCTAGTGCATCTACCAGTTTAACAGGATTACAGCTTTGTATAGATGCACCTTTTTGTTTGATATTTGTTCTTTAATAGCAGCAGCTGGTTTATTTTATTTTATGTTTATACTAAGACCACACATTTATTGTTTAGGTTTTAGTTGTATGTGAGGTTTTATCGCATTTGAGCGCCGGGTGAGTGGGCTTCTTTGATTATTTATTGATCCTACTCCCTGTTTTATTGTTAACCATTGTTTGCCTTGCACTGATTTATATATTCTGACAGCAACAGTGTTTGCTCTCAGCATATATATGGAAATCTAAATGGCAGTGCTGTAGGAGGTGATTGCACCACCGCAGTTAAAAAAAAAGAGCATACATGGCTTTCATCATGTAGGCCCATCATTAGAAGTAGGTGGATGTTGGAAGGTCTAATGATGTGTATACTACACATTTTCTAGCAGAGATTTCTTCATCTACATCGATCGATGTGAATGGGCTGCATGAAAAAAAAGAACCCTACAATATATGACCAACAAGGACCAGCAACGTACTGTACGTCGCTGGACTTTTGAGTGGTCATACCAGGATGATGCCTGCAGATTTTTGCATCATCTTGGTATCATTTTTTTACAGCCAGCAGTCAGCTTACATGTAAAAGGGATCCTAGCGGATAATTAGCTGCTAGACTGCTTTTACAAGCAGTGGGAGGGGACTCTCCCTTCCGCCCCCTTCCACGGTTTTCTCTGGCTCTTCTGTCCCACCGGGTAACCCAAGAGTGCAGCCGGTGGTTCTATTATCTGACCATAGAGCTGATTGGAGACAAGAATGGCTCCAATCATCTCTATGGCCTAAGATACCGGAAGCTACGAGTATTTCATGGGTTTGGTTTTGCCAGATATAAACAGCGCAGTTGGGAAATCATCTTATCACACCAATCTTGGTGTGGTCAGATGCTTTAAGGGCAGAGGAGAGATCTAGTGTCTAATAGACCCCAATAGTACCTGTCACTATAGATTGCTATCATAGGGGATATTTAAATTCCCTGTGATAACAATAAAAATGATAAAAAAAAAAAGGGAAGGAGTCAAAATAACATAAAAAAGCAAAATAAATAATAAAAAAAAAATTCAAGCACCCCTGTACCCCCGTGTTTGCATGCAAAGGCTCACGCAAGCGTCGGTCTAGTGTCATAGTGTCAGATGTAAACATTGCAAAATTGCAATGGTCGAGGGCAGTAATTCTTGCAGTAGACCTCCTCTGTAAGTCTAAAGTGGTAACCTCTAAAGACTTTTAAAAATGAATGTAGTTTGTTGCCGCTGCACGGGCGTGTGCAATTTTAAAGCATGTCATGTTTGGTATCTATGTACTCAGCATAAGATCATCTTTTAAATTTTACTGAACAATTTGGAAATATATAGTGTATTTGTGCATTAAATTAAAAAAAGTGTTTGTTTTTTTTGCAAAAATTGCGTTTAGAAAATCTGTGCGCAAATACCGTGTGACAAAAAAAATTGCAACACCCACCATTTTGTTCTGTAGGGCCTCTGCTTTAATAAAATTTATAATGTTTGGGAGTTCAAAGTAATTTTCTAGTAAAAAAATATATTTTTTCATGTAAACAAAAAGTCACAGAAAAGGCTTGGTCTTCAAGTGGTTAGAAGAGTGGGTGATGTGTGGCATAAGCTTCTAAGATTGAGCATAAAATGCCAGGACAGTTCAAACACCCCCCAAATGAGCCCTTTTGGGAAAGTAGACACCCCAAGTTAATTGCTGAGAGGCATGTTGAGTCCATGGAGTATTTTATATTTTGCCACTCATACTATCAGTGCTTCTAATTCCAGACAGGGGCAACGGCCTTAACCATCTGGGTCTGGAACCAAGCCTTCAGGGCAGGGTCAGTAGCCTCTCTGCAGTGAGAGAAATTTCTAGCTTCCATAGACATCAAGGATGCATATCTTCACGTGCCTTAATTGTAGGCTCAGCAAAGGTTTCTACGCTTTGCAATAGAAAACCGTCACTTTCAGTTTGTGGCCCTGCCCTTCGGGTTAGCCACAGCTCCAAGAGTTTTCACAAAGATCCTAGCTCCAGTATTGGCTGTTCTAAGGTCTTGAGGGATATCTGTAATAGGATATCCAGAGTATCAATTACTAATAGACTCTAAGCCGAAATCTCCTCCAGACAGTACAGTTCCAAGAACGTCTGGGTTGGATACTGAACTTAGCAAAGTCAGCATTACAGCCGGTCAAGCATCTGAAATATCTGGGTCTTCTTGTGGACACGGTACAGGCAAAGATATTTTTGCCAACAAGAAGGGTCACAGACCTGAAGTATTTGGTTTGGTTCGTAGTAAGGCTGAGATATCCTCCTGTACGTCTTTACATGATGTTACTAGGGAATTCCCTATGCTCAATTCCATGCCAGACCCTTTAGAACAACATTCTGTCTACATGACCTGAAAGGGTTCAGTCTCTGGACTGGTCCATGTCTCTGGTACTAAGAGTACGTCAGAGTCTGAATTGGTGGTAGTTGACCAGATATCTGGAGAAGGGGAAATCCTTTCTTCCAACGACCTGGAAAGTGGTGACTACAGATGCCAGTCTCTCCGGCTGGGGAGCAGTTCCGGAGGAAGCCACTGTCCAGAGGAAATGGTCTTGGGTAGAGAGACGTCTCCCCATCAACATTCTGGAAATCCGAGTAGTCAGTCGGGCTTGAAATACTAGATGCCCTGACTTTGGGGTCACCTTGTCAGGGTGCAATCCAACAATGCCACGGCTGTGGCTTATATCAACCATCAAAGAGGCACAAAGTCAGCCCAGAAAGAGGTGAATATCATCCTACCCGGGGCAAAGAAGTTTGTGACATGCCTGACAGCAGTTTTTATTCCTAAAATTACTGGCATTCAGATTTTTTGAGCCGTCAACATATGTTTCCAGGGGGAATGGTCCTTATATCCCAAAATTTTTCAATCTGTTTATCCTGGGGGATCCCAGACGTAGATCTGTTGGCATCCAGGTTCAACAAGTTGAAGAGATTTGTGTCCAGGACCAGGGATCCCCTCACAGTCGGAGTGGATGCTTTGGTGACTCCTTGGGAGTAGTATTCCCTGATTTATGCCTTTCCTATGGTGCAGCTGATACCGCGTCTTTTGCGCAGGATCCAGCTAGAGAAGAAACCAGTAATTCTGGTAGCCCCAGCATGGCCGAGGGGAGTTTAATATGCACAAATCCAAAGGTTGGCAGTGACGAGGCCTTGGGCTCTTCCACTGCATCCGGACCTACTCTCCCAAGGTCTGATATTCCACCCTGCTGTACAGTCTCTAAATTTGACGGCTTGGCTATTGAAGCCTTAATCTTGAAGGAGCAGGGTGTATCTGGCCCTGCAGTTCATACGCTGATAGACGCCAGGAAGTGGCATTTCCGCAAAAATATAATCGGCAGAATTATAGCTTTCCTTCAAGCAGGGGTGGATATAAAATTAGCCTTGAGCACTATTAAAGGGCAAAATCCAGCCTTATCGGTATTCTCCTAGGAACCAATCACTTCCCATTCGCTGGTTCAGACCTTCATCCGGGGAATGTTACCTTTGCTCCCACCTGTGAAGCCACCATTGTGCCCTTGGGACTTAAATTTGGTGTTGGCAGTGTTACAAAAACAGCACTTTGAACCTCTAGGGCAGGTTCCCCTGGTTCTTTTGACCAGAAAACTGGTCTTTTTGATTGCGATAACTTCGGCTAAGAAGGGTACCAGAACTAGCAGCTCTTTGTATAGAGCCATTCTTGATTTTTCATCAAGATAGGGTGATTCTACGTCCACACCCAGGTTTTTTTTGCTCAAGGTGGTGTCTGCCTTTCATTTGAATCAGGACATTATACTACCTTCCTTTTTTCCAGATCCTCACGCAGAGGAGGAAAAGTTATTGCATTCTCTTAATGTAATGCCTGCACTTAAGTTTTACTTAGAGAAATCAGCTCGGATTCGTAAGACCGAGAACTTGTTTGTGCTGCCAGAAGGGCCCAGGAAGGGGTTGGCAGCATCTAAGTCTACGGTTTCTCATTGGATTTGCCAGGTTATTACCCAGGCATATGATTTAGAAGGGAACATTCCACCTTTTCCTGTAAAGGCACATTCTATCAGAGGAGTAGGTTCCTCTTGGGCACATCGCCATCAAGCCTCTATGGCTCAGATTTGCAAGCCTGCAACCTGGTAGTCGGTGCATATGTTCACTCGTTTCTATCAAGTGGATGTTGGGACCCAGGAGGAATCTGCATTTGGCCGCAGTGTTCTGCAGGCAGCGGTGTAATAATCCTTTTTGTGGTCGGATGGCGGTATTGTTTGGTGTCCCCTCAAATGCATTGCTTTGGGACATCCCATATGTTTATATATGATTTATGGCTCTGTGTCCCGTGATGTATGAAAAGAATAACGGAATTTTTGTAAAATCTTACCTGTAAAATTCCTTTCTCTGAGTCCTCCGACAGTCGCCGCCCCTTCATATTCGTCACAATAGGGTTATTGACCTTTGCTCCGTAGGAGTGGCTAGACAACAGAATATGTTAATATCAAAGCTTTTAGCCTACCCCACCCCCAGGGGGTGGTCCCCTCAGTCAATACCCTCCTGCTTCCTGCATTCCTACATCAGTTTCAGTAGCATAGCAGTAGAGTACATAAACAAAACCCCAAAAGAGGGGCGGGGGCGGCGACTGTCGGAGGACTCAGAGAAAGGAATTTTACAGGTAAGATTTTACAAAAATTCCGTTTTCTCTTACGTCCTCCGACAGTCGCCGCCCCTTCATATTCGTCACAATAGGGACGTCCCAAAGCAGTGTAGACATGAGGGGTGGGAAAAAAAGCAGCCGCGCCTAAGGCAACGCAATACCCACATCAGAGAAAAGAACCTGACCAAAGGAAGGAAACCAACTGGGCAACATGAAAAAAACTTGCTCAACAGGAGCAACAACCCAGGAAAGAACAAGTAACCTAGGGGTAAAAATACCCCAACAGCCAAGGACCCAAACAAAGGACCCTAAGGCACTGCTGCACTAAGAACTTTACGGCCAAAGGAAGCATCTGCCGATGCCTGAACATCCACCTTGTAGAAGTTTGAGAAGGTGTGAACGGACGACCAAGTCGCCGCCTTACACACCTGGGCCACAGAAGCCCGATAGGTAGGGTGTATGTAGTTCCGCGCTTAGGATGAGGGGTATATATGTACAATAGAACACCGCACCTAGCTGCTGCCCACTTTAAAAATGCGACCCTAAAAGGGGAGCACTTGAAGAAATAGAAGGGGAAGGGAAGTGATTGGCGCTGCCTGGTGGGATGTTATGGGAATGTATATGTAGGATACTATACTTCTAGTAAGATATCCTATAGAGACATGTGTAGTAATTTGATATTGGAATCAGTGAATCATCAACTTAAAGTCTGATAAATGACAAACCTGTGTAAAACCAAAGTGGGTCTATGTATAAAAAATAATATAATAAAACCCTATATACATAACACCAATAAATAAATTTCATACGTACAATAATGTGCAAAGAGAAGTGCAAAAAGTGAATCAAAAAGTGAAGTGCTAAAAAAATAAATAAAATTAATCCAATGAAATCCAGTGGTAAATATGTGACCATAAAATAACAATAGGTAAGTATGCTATAAAAATTCTTAATAAATATAAGTAAAATAATAAATAGCGTATATATGACCCTAAAAATGACAATCGATGGGTATGCTCTTAAAGTGCCAGTAAATACGAGTAGAAAAAAAAGGAATAAATAATTCTCAATAAATAAATAAATAGGTGCAAACGGTGCAAAAAGTGAACCAATTAATTGGTGAAAATATCCGTGCCGAACTAGCGGTACATAAATGAAAAAATGCAGACTAAAAAGTCAATACAAATAATCCCACAAATGAATCCAAATAAATGTGCCGTCTCAGTGGTTTAAAAAGTCCAAAAAAAGTCCTAAATAGGTGAAGTCGATATATGGTGGATTTGTAGTGCTCTTTTCTCTATGCCCAAAGTATAGTGGGTGGGCAGAAGGAAGAAGTGTTCCCCTGAGCCTGGGGTCCTGCGCTTACCAGATTCCCTTACCCCTACAGGGGTAAACAGCGGGTCGATTATTAGGGGATCGCTCCCACACACTGGCAATCAGGATCTCCTATGGCCTTGGTATCACTCCGTGGTATTAGTGCAGCTGTCAGCTCAATAGGTATAAAATAGGAATCCAGTACAGTGCCCGGGTATGTAGGAGAAAAAGGGAAGGAGCCTCCAATAGTGTAAAATTGTTTCACAGAACAGCTTTATTATATAAAAAAGACATGTACTCACAAGGTATAAAATACAAAGATATGCCCGTCTGGCATAGGAGCCGCAACCTCCTCTCTTGCGGTGCACGCCAGAAAGTAGCGTGCGAACCAACCGCCGGATGTGCGTCCCAAGCCTCGGGTTCAGTGGACGGAAATGACGTGGTCACGCTCTCTACCGGTTTCGTCTTGCTGACGTCATCTGGAGAAGCATTGACCACGCCGTCTCCGTCTCATTATGTATAGCGTGGTTACCAGGCAACCCGGTCCGGAAATGGGATGTTAATTTATGTAGCCAATCAGGCCGTAGCTTGTCAGCTGTTGCTAGGCAAGAAACGCCTAGGGAATTGGAACGTGCATGTTATTAATCTGTAATTTCTATGTAGCCAATCTAAAGATAAGGGGATGGAATGGTCAGGAGTTGCTAGGCAGAACTTATGTGTTAAATGGAAACTGGGGGAGTAAAGGCGCTTCCCGCAATAGCAATGTATATAAATTAACTGTATCATCTCTAAATGTTACATATCAGTAATTAAGAAACCAGAATCAAAAATGGGTGTGATTTAAAAGAACCGAAAAGGTACAATTAATCCAAAATGGTAATACAATTATGTGGAGCTGATGGTGTTGTGTTTATTAAAAGAATTGGAGGATTAAATATAAATGGTGAGGGATTAGAAACAAAAGAGGAATGAAAATTCAAGGAATAAAAAATTTCAAGGAATAAAAAATTCATGGTGAGTAGATGATTAAGAAGCCAAAATTAAGGAGCTGAAAGGTGTAGTTAATTAAAATTAGTGATTGTTGATATAATTTGAGTGGAGCTGGTAGTGATATGCTTATAAAAAATTAATTAAAAATTAAAAATAACGGGATTTAGAGGATTAAATATAAATAGCGAGGGAATAGAAGAGTTAAGAAAATAAAAATAAAAATTAATATAAATTAATAAAAATTAGGGAAAAAAATCATAGGAATACATATGCTATACTTGGTAGGTGTGATCACCAAATAGGGATATTGGCTGGTTATTGTGTATTAATATATATATGTAATGGAATGTGTATCCTTATATGTACAATGAGATCCTGATTGGTAAATTGAAAAAATTCTAATTCTAATGAGGTGCTCTGGAGTCTAGGATCATATATATGAATTTTTGACCTAGGGGATGGTAGAACGATACTGAATAATACAACTAGTTAGGTTATAAGGAGAAAGGTAAAAGAATATATAAAAATATAAAAATATATATATTGTTCCATATACCCGGTGGTCTGGCAGGCACTCTACACATGATTTACAAATATATAACATTGTCCATAGTCAGCCTAGTGGAATAATATAAACTTTGGTATATACTCAGGCCATCTAATTCAGTGTAAGACATACAAAATAAATCAAAAACTAAAAAATACATATTTGTTCTGAACATTAAAAAATTGTATCCCTATTTCCACTATATATAATCCACAGCAGTGGTTAGAAGTGATATAGAAGAGTGCCTGCCTTTGTAGTTAGATGCTCATGTGTATTTTATTAAAGAGTGGATATCTAGTTAACCCTTCAGAGTATTCTTGTATAAGGCAAGTTTTGGTATAATATATATAAAGAGATGTATAATAAATATAATAAATATTGTTGATCACCCTAGTCTAAATAAAAAGTGTGTATTCAGTAGTTGGAGATGAAGCAGTTAAGATCTATGTCAAGATTCAATCCCCCAGGTTGGAGTGATTCCAATTGGAATATCCACTTCGTTTCGTTTCTCGAAATCTTCCTAGTTTTATTCTCTCCTCTCCAATGAGCTTTTATGGTGTCAATGCCATAGAATAGTAGGCCTTTGGGATTTTTATTATGCACCTCAAGAAAATGTCTTGATAAACCATGCTTGGGGAAGCCTTTTTTGATATTTTTTATATGCTCCCTTATTCGCACATATAACGGCCTGGTGGTTCTACCCACATATTGTTTATGGCAAGGACACTCTATGACATACGTCACATGTGTGCTAGAGCAGGTGATCAATTGGTTGATCTTGAACTTCCGTTTGTTGAAACAGGATCTGAATTCCGTCATTTTCCTTGGTTGTAATATGTTGTTCCTGCAAGCTAGGCATTTCCTGCATCTTATGAAACCTTTCAGGTCTGGGGAAATCTTTACAGATTTAGGTGGATCTACCACATTGTGGACAAGCCGGTTCCTAAGTGCAGGGGCCTTCCGATATATGAACTTCGGCAGTCTAGGTAGGATCTTAGCTAAAGTCCTGTCTGATTTTAAAATAGGCCAGTATCTTTTAAAAATCTTTTCCATTTGTCTATGTTGTTGATTAAAACCGGTGATAAAAGCCATTTCAAATGCATTGTTGGTATCCTTAGGTTTTTCTTTTAGTAATTCATCCCTCTTCATGTTTCTGACATTTTTCATTGTGCTTTCCAATAATTCCTTGTTGTATCCTTTTTCAATAAATCTCTCGGTCAGTGTACATGCTTGCGTATCGTATTCCTCTAAATTACCACAATTTCTCCTCAACCTCATGTATTGTCCTTTGGGTATATTATGTTTCCACTTCGGGTGGTGACAACTAGATGTAGGGATATACCCATTTTTATCAGTGGGTTTAAAAAAAGTGCGTGTGCTTAATTTCCCATTTTCTTTAAAAATCTGTAGATCTAAAAAATCGACTTGTCTTAAGTCTTGATGTCCCGTGAATTTAATGACGGAATTCAGATCCTGTTTCAACAAACGGAAGTTCAAGATCAACCAATTGATCACCTGCTCTAGCACACATGTGACGTATGTCATAGAGTGTCCTTGCCATAAACAATATGTGGGTAGAACCACCAGGCCGTTATATGTGCGAATAAGGGAGCATATAAAAAATATCAAAAAATATCAAAAAAGGCTTCCCCAAGCATGGTTTATCAAGACATTTTCTTGAGGTGCATAATAAAAATCCCAAAGGCCTACTATTCTATGGCATTGACACCATAAAAGCTCATTGGAGAGGAGAGAATAAAACTAGGAAGATTTCGAGAAACGAAACGAAGTGGATATTCCAATTGGAATCACTCCAACCTGGGGGATTGAATCTTGACATAGATCTTAACTGCTTCATCTCCAACTACTGAATACACACTTTTTATTTAGACTAGGGTGATCAACAATATTTATTATACATCTCTTTATATATATTATACCAAAACTTGCCTTATACAAGAATACTCTGAAGGGTTAACTAGATATCCACTCTTTAATAAAATACACATGAGCATCTAACTACAAAGGCAGGCACTCTTCTATATCACTTCTAACCACTGCTGTGGATTATATATAGTGGAAATAGGGATACAATTTTTTAATGTTCAGAACAAATATGTATTTTTTAGTTTTTGATTTATTTTGTATGTCTTACACTGAATTAGATGGCCTGAGTATATACCAAAGTTTATATTATTCCACTAGGCTGACTATGGACAATGTTATATATTTGTAAATCATGTGTAGAGTGCCTGCCAGACCACCGGGTATATGGAACAATATATATATTTTTATATTTTTATATATTCTTTTACCTTTCTCCTTATAACCTAACTAGTTGTATTATTCAGTATCGTTCTACCATCCCCTAGGTCAAAAATTCATATATATGATCCTAGACTCCAGAGCACCTCATTAGAATTAGAATTTTTTCAATTTACCAATCAGGATCTCATTGTACATATAAGGATACACATTCCATTACATATATATATTAATAAACAATAACCAGCCAATATCCCTATTTGGTGATCACACCTACCAAGTATAGCATATGTATTCCTATGATTTTTTTCCCTAATTTTTATTAATTTATATTAATTTTTATTTTTATTTTCTTAACTCTTCTATTCCCTCGCCATTTATATTTAATCCTCTAAATCCCGTTATTTTTAATTTTTAATTAATTTTTTATAAGCATATCACTACCAGCTCCACTCAAATTATATCAACAATCACTAATTTTAATTAACTACACCTTTCAGCTCCTTAATTTTGGCTTCTTAATCATCTACTCCCCATGAATTTTTTATTCCTTGAAATTTTTTATTCCTTGAAATTTTTTATTCCTTGAATTTTCATTCCTCTTTTGTTTCTAATCCCTCACCATTTATATTTAATCCTCCAATTCTTTTAATAAACACAACACCATCAGCTCCACATAATTGTATTACCATTTTGGATTAATTGTACCTTTTTCGGTTCTTTTAAATCACACCCATTTTTGATTCTGGTTTCTTAATTACTGATATGTAACATTTACAGATGATACAGTTAATTTATATACATTGCTATTGCGGGAAGCGCTTTTACTCCCCCAGTTTCCATTTAACACATAAGTTCTGCCTAGCAACTCCTGACCATTCCATCCCCTTATCTTTAGATTGGCTACATAGAAATTACAGATTAATAACATGCACGTTCCAATTCCCTAGGCGTTTCTTGCCGAGCAACAGCTGACAAGCTACGGCCTGATTGGCTACATAAATTAACATCCCATTTCCGGACTGGTTGCCTGGTAACCACGCTATACATAATGAGACGGAGACGGCGTGGTCAATGCTTCTCCAGATGACGTCAGCAAGACGAAACCGGTAGAGAGCGTGACCACGTCATTTCCGTCCACTGAACCCGAGGCTTGGGACGCACATCCGGCGGTTGGTTCGCACGCTACTTTCTGGCGTGCACCGCAAGAGAGGAGGTTGCGGCTCCTATGCCAGACGGGCATATCTTTGTATTTTATACCTTGTGAGTACATGTCTTTTTTATATAATAAAGCTGTTCTGTGAAACAATTTTACACTATTGGAGGCTCCTTCCCTTTTTCTCCTACATACCCGGGCACTGTACTGGATTCCTATTTTATACCTATTGAGCTGACAGCTGCACTACTACCACGGAGTGATACCAAGGCCATAGGAGATCCTGATTGCCAGTGTGTGGGAGCGATCCCCTAATAATCGACCTGCTGTTTACCCCTGTAGGGGTAAGGGAATCTGGTAAGCGCAGGACCCCAGGCTCAGGGGAACACTTCTTCCTTCTGCCCACCCACTATACTTTGGGCATAGAGAAAAGAGCACTACAAATCCACCATATATCGACTTCACCTATTTAGGACTTTTTTTTTAACTTTTTAAACCACTGAGACGGCACATTTATTTGGATTCATTTGTGGGATTATTTGTATTGACTTTTTAGTCTGCATTTTTTCATTTATGTACCGCTAGTTCGGCACGGATATTTTCACCAATTAATTGGTTCACCTTTTGCACCGTTTGCACCTATTTATTTATTTATTGAGAATTATGTATTCCTTTTTTTTCTACTCGTATTTACTGGCACTTTAAGAGCATACCCATCGATTGTCATTTTTAGGGTCATATATACGCTATTTATTATTTTACTTATATTTATTAAGAATTTTTATAGCATACTTACCTATTGTTATTTTATGGTCACATATTTACCACTGGATTTCATTGGATTAATTTTATTTATTTTTTTAGCACTTCACTTTTTGATTCACTTTTTGCACTTCTCTTTGCACATTATTGTACGTATGAAATTTATTTATTGATGTTATTTATATAGGGTTTTATTATATTATTTTTTATACATAGACCCACTTTGGTTTTACACAGGTTTGTCATTTATCAGACTTTAAGTTGATGATTCACTGATTCCAATATCAAATTACTACACATGTCTCTATAGGATATCTTACTAGAAGTATAGTATCCTACATATACATTCCCATAACATCCCACCAGGCAGCGCCAATCACTTCCCTTCCCCTTCTATCACAGAAGCCCGATGATGACAGGCCCAAGACGTACTCAGAGATCTTGTAGAGTGCGTCTTCACAGGCATGGGAGGAACTTTCCCCCTCAAAGCATAGGCCTGTTCAATGACCTGCCTGATCCATTTGGCGATGGTAGAGGCCGACGCCGCCATGCCCTTCCGAGGCCCCTCTGGAAGGACAAAGAGAGAATCCGTCTTGCGAAAGGATTCAGTCGATGACAGGTAAACCCTGATCGCCCGAACAACATCCAAGGAATGCAAAGCCACTTCCTTTGGATGTTTAGGCTTTGCGCAAAGCGAAGGCAAGACAATGTCCTCATTGAGGTGAAATTCCGAAATCCTTTTCGGAAGGAAAGACGGGTTAGGACGCAAGACCACCTTATCCAAGTGAACCACTAAATACGGAGATCTGCAGGACAAGGCAGCCAGTTCCGACACCCTGCGAGCCGAGGTGATTGCCACCAAAAAGGCGACCTTCTTGGACAACATAGACAAAGAGATCTCCATGATTTTTTCAAAGGGAGCATGTTGCATCACGGACAGAACAAGGTTCAAGTCCCATGGAGGCAAAGGCTCCCTCCTAGGAGGGACCAGATGCCGCACCCCTTGAACAAAGGTGCCAACTAAAGAATTAGACGCCACAGGGCGCTGAAAGAGAACGGCCAGAGCAGAAATCTGACCCTTAATCGTGGCCAACGCCAAACGCTGGTCCACGCCCGTTTGAAGAAAAGCCAACACCCTTGATACCGAGTATGAACGAGGGGAATACCCCCTGGACTCACACCAGGCAAAATAGGCCTTCCAAGTACGGTAGTAAACCTTCCCCGAAGAGGACTTTCTAGCCTTAATCAAAGTGTGAATGACCTCAGGGGAGAGACCCCCATCCTTCAGGATCTGGGTTTCAACAGCCAGGCCGTCAAAGCCAGCGACTGTAAAGCAGGATGAAATATCGGCCCTTGAGACAGGAGATTGTCTCGAAGAGGCAGACGCCATGGAGCGTCGACCGCCAGATTCACGAGGTCTGCGTACCAAGACCGGCGAGGCCAGTCTGGTGCCACCAGAATGACCGTTTTCGGTTCCGAGGCCAACCTCCGAAGGAACCTGGACAGCAGCTGAATCGGTGGAAAGGCATACATCAGACGATACTGATGCCAGGGCGCCACCAACGCGTCTGAGGCGTCTGCCCGAGGATCGCGCGTTCTTGCCACTAACCTTTCCACCTTGTTGTTCAGACGAGACGCGAACAGGTCCACATCTGGGGACCCCCACTTCTCGCACAACATCAGAAAGACATCCGGGTGAAGGGACCATTCTCCCTGGTCCAGGGTCTGGCGGCTCATATAATCCGCCTGCCAGTTTTCCACCCCCGGAATGTGAACAGCAGATATCGCCGGGACATGCGTCTCGGCCCAAGACAGAATGTCGGCCACTTCCCGAGCCGCTCGGGCACTCCTGGTGCCCCCTTGGTGGTTGATGTAGGCCACCGCTGTGGCATTGTCCGTCTGCACCCGAACCGGACGGCCCTGCAGCCTGTCCGACCAACGCCGAAGGCAGAGATTTATTGCTCGCAATTCCAGAATGTTGATCGGAAGGGAGGACTCCTCCACCGACCAAGTTCCCTGGGCGGACAGAACGCCCAGAACACCACCCCAGCCCGACAGGCTGGCATCCGTGGTGATCACCGTCCACGACAAAGGACGAAAGGACTTGCCCCCCGACACCGCCGGGGACTGGAGCCACCACAGAAGGTCCCTTCTGGTGCGATGACTCAACGAAATCTGGAGATCCAGAGATTGCGGTTGTCCGTCCCACCTGGCCAGAATCTCCCTCTGGAGACCCCGCGTGTGAAACTGGGCAAAGGGTATCACCTCGAAAGCCGAGACCATCAGTCCCAGACAGCTCATGCACGTCCGGAGGGACGAGCACTGAACGTCCCTGAGGGACCCGACTTCTTCTTGAAGCTTCCGGAGCTTGTCTTCCGGCAGGAAGACCTTCGCCTGAACAGAGTCCAGGATCATTCCCAGGTAAGGAAGACGAACCGACGGACACAGCGTCGACTTTGAAAAATTTATCGTCCAACCGAACTCTTGCAGAGTCTGCATCGTGACGGACAGGTCGTTCAGCAGGCCCTGACTGGTCGCAGACCGAACCAGAATATCGTCCAGATACCCCAGGATCGAGATGCCCTGGGCTCTCAACAAAGCCAGAACCGGCGCAAGCACCTTGGTGAAAACCCGCGGAGCCGAGGCGAGACCAAAGGGCAACGCCACGAATTGGTAGTGATCCTCCGCAATGGCGAATCGAAGGCACTGCTGGTGACCCTCGAAAATGGGGATGTGAAGGTACGCATCCTTCAAGTCGATGGAGGCCATGAATTCCCCCGGAACCAGGGCAGCCACCCCCGAGCGCAGGGATTCCATGCGGAACTTGCGAACCCGCACAAAGCGGTTCAGAGCTTTCAAGTCCAGAATCGGACGTACCTTGCCCTCCTTTCTGGGCACAGTGAACAGATTTGAATAGAATCCCCGAAATCTGTCCCGATGAGGCACCGGAATCACCACTCCCTGAGCCCGCAGGTCCCGCACCGCCAGGTGCAGATCCCGCAAGCGCTCCGGAGACAGCTGAAGATTTGAGGGAAAAAATCTGCCCGCCGGCCGAGAGAGAAACTCGATCTTGTATCCAGATCGAACGATTTCCTGAACCCACCTGTCCCGAACGCGGGCCAGCCAGGGTTGAAGAAAACCGAGCAAACGTCCCCCCACCCCAGAACTGGGTGAGGGCGCCCCTTCAGGCCGCATTGTTATGGGCAGCGGACCCGGACTGGCCGGACTTCTGCTTACCTGCCCACGGCTTTTTCTGGGAGCCTTGTCCCTTGAAGGGCTTACCCTTATAGTGCGACCGAAAGGCACGAAAGGACCCCTGAGAGGGTCTAAACGAAGCATTCTTCTAAACCGCGAACAAACTTAGACTTGTGAGTCTGGGGCAAAAGAGTACTCTTACCCCCAGAAACACCCTTGATCAGAGTATCCAAGGATTCGCCAAAAAGGCGAGAACCCGCGTAAGGAAAATTAGCCAAAGTCTTGCGAGAAGATTGGTCAACAGACCAACATTTCAGCCAGATCAGGCGACGGTTCAACACCGCCACACTCTGCAGACGCGCAGCCAAAGGGACCAGATCTAGGTCCGCATCACACAAATACATGACACCCTGATGAATCTGATCCACCATAGCCAATGTCGACGGCGAAGCAGAGTCAGCCACCAGAGTGCGCCTGAGCACCTGCGTCCAATTGGCAATAGCCTGGGCTGCCATAATGGAAGCAAAAATAGGCTTCAGCATAGAGCCCGCAACCGTATAAGTGTGACGGGCCAGAGACTCCAATCTCCTGTCCGTAGGGTCCCGGAACACCGGGGTATCCTCAGCAGGAATCGCAGTGGATTTATTCAAAATCGCCACCGCGTGATCCACCTGAGGCGGCACACACTAACGCTCATCAGTAGCCGGTGTAAAAGGATAACGCAGCTTGAACCTACTCGGCACAGCAAAAGGCTTCTTTATGTTGCGCCATTGCTCCTCAACAGCGCGCTGAAATTCCGTAGAGCAAGGAAAAAACCTGCGACGTTTTGCGTTTTCTCTGCGTCCCATAAGAGGACATCAAAGCAGGAGGACATGGTTCATCCTCCAAATGCGTTTGTTTGATAGAAGCAACCAACTCATCCATGAGTGCAAGCTCTTCAGACGAGCCAGGGGGAGAATTATCAACCCCTTCCACCTTAGCCTCCCCTTCAGACCCCGCAAGGTCTAGAGAAGAACGAGACCCTGAGAAGGGCACTCCAGCCATAGCATCCCCATCACCCTCTGAATCAGAGGAAATGGACACCCTGGGCCTTTTTGTGGATCGATCAGCCACCAGCATCTGCACCTGAGCAGCAAGGTTAGCCACAATAGTAGCCAGATCAGCCCCCTCGGGGGAAGCAGCCCCCTGGCCCCCTACCAAGGAGGGAGGAAACTTGCTTTCCTGAGAATCCATGCCCCAGTAACTTAGGAAAAAAAGGAGTACTGCCCCTTTAAGGTCGCGGCGATCACAGCCCACTGCACTCACAAAACACACTGACCCACCGGGCTAGGAATACAAAGGCAAGGAATACAGGAATGGAAGGTAAAACCTGGAGAGGTCACACAGGCTGCTGCTTCAACGATCGCTGTCCTCAGAGCAAAAGGAAGTGATGCGAGACTGATCGCCCCCATAAAGCCTATGTAAGGCTACACAAACATGGCCGCCAGCCGAGGCTGTAGAGGCAGAAACACTGACATGTGGCCCGCGCGATCGCCGCCAAAATGGCGGCGTTTGGCGCCAAAATGGCGCTCTCACCACACAGGATCGGCCACCACAAAACTGTCACAAAAAAATGGCGGTCCGCAGCAGCGGTCGCCGCACAGTATGCCCACAACATGTCTCACAATCATGTCCTTCACAGCATGTCACACAGCCTGTTACACAGAGCAGAGCAGGAGAGCCCCCCCCTTGCAGCCCACAGAGAGCAGCTATACTGACAGGGAGCTCAACATCATGCACAGACATGCAGGGTCCCACAGTCCCAGACTGACACCCAAGACAGACAGGTGCCCACACAGAAATACACTTACCATCCGGATAGCGTGGGGAGCCTGCACAAGCGATCAAACCGCTGCACTAAGGACAGGGAGAGTCGTAGCCAGGACGCAGTGGAATTGCGGTGCGAAACCGCATGGCGTCCAGTGAGGTAGCCACCTCACCGCAGCATCCCCGCAGTGAACAGGGATGGGTCGTTCATATCTGCCAGGGAACCTAGCTGAACGCTCGATGGCAGGCTGGGAAGCCACTGGCCCTGAACCCCGGATAACCAGGGAGGCCAGCCCGAGACCCAGCACCGCATGATCATCTTCATCAGAAGACCTAACTAGAGCTGAAAATAAACAGCTAAGTAAAGAAAGAGAAAAAAACTCCAAATAAAACCAAAAAGAGAAAAGAAGCTGAGACTGAAAAGCCCCAGCACAGGAAACGTCTAACCTACTCCTGAGCTAGACAAATGAAACTGAGGTAGGAATGCAGGAAGCAGGAGGGTATTGACTGAGGGGACCACCCCCTGGGGGTGGGGTAGGCTAAAAGCTTTGATATTAACATATTCTGTTGTCTAGCCACTCCTACGGAGCAAAGGTCAATAACCCTATTGTGACGAATATGAAGGGGCGGCGACTGTCGGAGGACGTAAGAGAAACTAGATTTTTTAATACAGAATAACCTGTGAAATCCTTTTCTTGAAGTACATCATGGGACACAGAGGTCCCTCCCCTCTTCTATGGGGTCTTTATTGCTTGCTACAAAACCGAGGTACTTCCTGTGTGGGAGGGGTTATATAGGGGAGCATCCTTTCTGATTGGTTGCCAGTGTCCTTCACCTAAAGGTGGCTATATAACCCATATGTTATGATTTATGGCTCTGTGTCCCGTGATGTACTTCAAGAAATGGACTTTAAAGGTAAGTCTGTATAAAACAATCCATATTTTTGGGATTTTATGTGGTAGACCAACACAAAGTGGCACATTTTTGTGAAGTGGAAAGAAATGATAAATGGTTTACAATTTTATTTTATTTTTTTTACAAATATCTGAAAAGTGTGACGTGCATTTGTATTCAGCCCCCTTTACTCTGATACTCACAAATAAAATCTAGTGGAACCAATTGCCTTCAGAAGTCACCTAATTAATAAATAGAGTCCACCTGTGTGTAATTTATTCTCAGTATAAATACAGCTGTTCTGTGAAGCCCTCAGAGGTTTGTTAGAGAACCTTAGTGAACAAACAGCATTATGAAGGCCAAGGAACACACCAGAGAGGTCAGGAATAAAGTTGTGGAGAAATATAAAGCAGGGTTAGGTTATAAAAAAAATACACCAAGCTTTGAACATCTTACAGAGCACTGTTAAATCCATCATCCGAAAATGGAAAGAGTATGGCACAACTGCAAACCTACCAAGACACGGCCATCCCCCTAAACTGACAGTCCGGGCAAGGAGAGCATTAAACAGAGAAGCAGCCAAGAGGCCCATGGAAACTTTGGAGGAGCTGCAGAGATCCACAGCTCAGATGGAGACTCTATCTACAGGACAACTATTAGTCATGCACTCCACAAATCTGCCCTTTATGGAAGAGTGGCAATTAGAAAGCCATTGTTGAAAGAAAGCCATAAAAAGTTATAACTTTTTGGCCTAAAAGCAAAACGCTATGTGTGTCACAAAACTAACACTGCACATCACCCTGAACACTCCATCCCCACCGTGAAACACAGTGGTGGCAGCATCATGTGGGGATGCTTTTCTTTAGCAGACTCCACAAATCTGCCCTTTATGGAAGAGTGGCAATTAGAAAGCCATTGTTGAAAGAAAGCCATAAGAAGTCATAACTTTTTGGCCTAAAAGCAAAACGCTTTGTGTGTCACAAAACTAACACTGCACATCACCCTGAACACTCCATCCCCACCGTGAAACATGGTGGTGGCAGCATCATGTGGGGATGCTTTTCTTCAGCAGAGCTTGAGCTATTTTGCAAAGAAAACTAGATATAGGAAGGAAATCAGCACAACACAATGGATATATTAACTAAAAATATAGTGTTGTGAAACCACAATAAATAATAAAATATATTAAATGAGTGTAAATATTGTGCTAGTGCTAATTAAAGTGCAAATATTAAATGGTAAGTGTCAAGTGTAGACAAGCGGCTGCTGGAACTGAGTATGCTTCCACTACACATCTAAGATTAATAGCAAAGAAAAGTGCAGTGCCACTTAAATAAATATATAAACACAAATGTATATTAAATATTCAACATTAATAAGTGCAAATAAAGTGAGGAAATGCCATAAATGGATATAAAAAAATGCAATTCATATGGATAAAAATTGTGCATGCAAAATGAATAATTTCTTAAAATCACAAACAATTGGTATAAAAAATTCTTTAAAATTATTCAAAATTGTGTAAAAGTCCCAAAACCTCAAATATGTACAAAATTGAATTTATATATATAAAGAATATATTGCAAAAAAAAAACCTTGTGCAAAAATGTCAAGATGTGGATGGCAAAAGCCAGAAAGTGCTGGTGCTTGAAAGTGAAGCTTCAGAGATCAAAATCCTCCACCACATAAAGATTGGCCGCTCACCTCACGTTCTGACCCCTGTGTTACCAGCGGGGTCTGTTCCCAAGCAGGGATAAAATCCTGTGGATGGTGGTCAGCCAATATCCTGTGAAATGCGATCCTCCACACTTGCTGCCCTTAGGAATTTCTCCAATAAGGGACAAAAAGAGAGACACATCTAGTGCCCTCTGTATGCAAATCTTTATTTGGGCAAACAATACAATAGGTATCTAACTCACATTATCAGGCACAATCAGCTGTGCAGGCTCTATATCACGATCCTCTCAATACTGAGACACACAGTGAGGAGAAATCTGAAAGCAGGCTCCGCCCCCTATACGCGTTGCGTCATGTGATTGACTTTGTCAGTAGGGCAGCGAGTGTGGAGCACCGCATTCCACAGTATATTGGCTAACCACCATCCACAGGATTTTATCCCTGCTTGGGAACAGCTTGTTTTGACCCGCTGGTAACACAGGGGTCAGAACGTGAAGTGAGGGGCCGATCTTTATGTGCTGGAGGATTTTTATCTCTGAAGCTTCACTTTCAAGCACAGCACTTTCTGGCTTTTCCAATCCACATCTTTATATTTTTGCACAAGGCTTTTTTTGCACTGGATTCTTTTTGAATTGAATATAAATTCAATTTTGTACATATTTGAGGTTTTGGGACTTTTACACAATTTTGAATAATTTTAATGGATTTTTTTTATACCAATTATTTTGCGATTTTAAGAAATTATTGATTTTGCATGCACAATTTTTATCCATATGAATTGCAATTTTTTATATCTATTTATGGCACTTCCTCACTTTAATTGCACTTATTAATGTTGCAGATTTAATATACATTTGTGTTTATATATTTAAGTGGCGCAGCACTTTTCTTTACTATTTTGATAAGAAGAATGGGCAAAAATGTCACTCTCTAGATGTGCAGAAGAACAAAGCTTGTAAAGATATACCCAAAAAGACTTGCACATGACAAAATGTGGAAAATTTCAAGGGGTTATACTATGAATGCTTTTTCAAAGCACTGCGTGTGTGTGTATGTATGTGTGTGTGTGTATTTATGTGTGTGTGTATGTATGTGTGTGTGTGTGTGTGTGTGTGTGTGTATATATATATATATATATATATATATATATATATAGCGGGTCAAATGAGTATTGAACACGTCACCATTTTTCTAGGTAAATATATTTCTAAAGGTGCTACTGACATGAAATTGTCCCCACATGTTGGTAAAAATCTATGCAATCCATACATACAGTACAAAGAAACCATAAAAAATAAGTACAGAATTTAGGTTATGTGTAAAAAAAAAAAAAAAAACCGACACAGGGAAAAATAATTTAACACGCTAACTGAAAATGATTTAATACTTCGTACAAAATCCTTTGTTGGTAATGACAGCTTCAAGATGCCTTCTGTATGGAGAAACTAGTCGCATGCATTGCTTAGGTGTGATTTCGGTCCATTCTTCCATATAGCCTTTAGTCTGATATGGCTTTTCAGATCATCACTTACTGTGGAAACTTCAGACTGGACCTCATGCAACTTGAATTCAGTGCCTTTCCACTCTTCCTCCTGACTCCGGGGCCTTGATTTCCAAATTAAATGCAAAATTTTCCAGTTTGTGATGGTTTAGGGAGCCATGTCATCCACTGGTGTTGGTTCACTGTGTTTGATCAAGTCCAAAGGAAATTCCTAGAGCACTTCATGCTTCCCTCTGCTGACCAGCTTTATGGAGATAGTAATTTCATTTTCCAGCAGAATTTGGCACCTGTCCACTCTGCCAAAAGTACCAATACCTGGTTTAATGATCATAGTATCACTGCTTGATTGGCCGGCAAACTCACCTGACCTAAACCCAAAAGAGAATATGTGAGGTATTGTCAAGAAGAAGATGAGAGACACCAGACCCAACAATGCAGATGAGCTGAAAGCCGCTATCAAAGCAACCTGGGCTTCGCTAACACCTCAGCAGTGCGACAGGAGGATCGCCCCCATGCCAGGCCGCATTAATGCAGTAATTAATAGTTCAGGGTGGTGGTGGTGTAATAGTGTGAGGGAAATTTTCTTGGCACGCTTTGGCCCCCTTACTAGCAATTGAGCATTGTTTAAACGCCATGGCCTACCTAAGTATTATTGCTTACCATGTCCATCCCTTTATGACTACAGTGTACCCATCTTCTGATGGCTACTTCCAGCAGGATAATGCATGTCACAAAGCTCAGATCATCTCCTACTGGTTTCTTGAACATGACAATGAGGTCACTGTACTCCAATGGCCTCCACAGTCACCAGATCTCAATCCAATAGAGCACCTTTGGGATGTGGTGGAATTGGAGATTCACATTATGGACGTGCAGCTGACAAATCTGCAGCAACTGCGTGATGCTATCATGTCAATATGGACCAAAATCTCAAGAATGTTTCCAAAACCCCAATAAAACATGATCCAATTTGTTCCAGGAGGGGGGAAAATTCCTTCCTGGTCCCCCCAAGAGGCAATCGGTTATTTGCTGGATTAACTTTACCTTAAGTATAACTATTAGTACCCAGTTATATTATGTGTATCTAGGATATGTAGGCCTTTCTTAAGCTCATTTAAAAGGTTTGTTGCAAAGTGGAAGTTCTGTTGTCACACACATCGAAATTTGACATTATTTTTGGCAGCCATGGGCACCACGTCTTCTGGACTAAAGAAACTTCCGGTTTGTTACCAGCGCTCAGTTGAATTACCTGCATCTCTAATGGTATGGGAAATGCATAAGTGCATATGGAATGGGCAGCTTGCACATCTGGAAAGGCACCATCAATATTGAAAGATATATCCAGGTTTTAGAGTAGCATATGCTCCCATCAAGACAATGTCCTTTTCAGAAAAGGCCTTCCATGTTTCAGCTGGACAGCGCTAAACCGCATACTGCATCTATGACAACAGCATGGCTTTGTAGTAGAAGAGTCCTGATGCTTAACTGGCCTGCCTGCAGTCCAGACCTTTCACCAAGTGAAAATATTTGGTGCATCTTGAAACAGAAAATATGACAAAGAAAACCCAGGACTTGAACAGATAGAATCCTATATCAGGCCAGGTTCACACAAATGTGTTTTTCAGAGCGTTTTTTCCCATTTTGCAGAAACGCACTGCGATCCATTTACCATGGTTTCCTATGGGTCACGTTCTCATCCCTGCATTTTCCACTTGTGCAATTTTTTGGAAAGGGTCAGGCACTTTTTTGTTCGTGTAGCAGGTTACAGTTTTGGTTCCATCGACATCAATGGAAACGCATCAGAAATGCAGTGTTTACGTTTTTGCAGATTTCTCCTGCATGACAACAGATACCTCACAAAAAATGTCAAATACTGTACATCAAAAACAGCATACAAACTTGTCAAAAATGCACTGGGACAACACGTCAACCGCAAACTGCATAAGTGTGAACCAGGCCTTAAGGAAGAGTGGGATGTTACACCATAGTGAAAGTGTCTCAACTTTTTTGATATGTTGCTGCCATCAATTTCAAAATGAGCCACCTGATTTGTTTCCAAATTATGGTAACGAACAGCCTCTTCCCCCCAGCATGCGTGCCACTGCCATTTATCCTGAGCTCCGCTTGCCCATCTGTTGGCCTGGTGAGTCCCCTCCTCTTCATATTGCTGACCCGGAAGTGACATGTATAACGTCACTTCCAGATCCCCCTTCCTCTTTCCCCAGCTATACTGGCCAGGGAAAAATTAGATTTTTGCAAGATCCTACCGTAAAATCTTTTTCTCTGATGTCCATCCCCATGAGCTGAGTGGGTTTATGCTCCTCCCAGCAGGAGTAGTCTAGGCAGTAAAATTTGAATACACATGCCCAGGGGGCTGCCCCTCTAGGCATAAGCCCCCACTGCACAATCCAGCACATCGGTTTAGTTTAAAAGCAGTGAAGACAAAAGAACCAACCCCAAAAAGTATGCTAGAATACTTTTCTATTATGTGTAAGGACTTATGTGTCTTGCAACTAATTACTTAATTTTAAGATATGTGGAGGAGAGGTCTTTTAAAGGCATAAAGGTTTGCATCTTGGCTAGGTCATATAAATCCTACAAGCCAGACACTATACCAGACACTAATGACAATCATGCTTATAATCTTATCTGTGTATAACAATGAATGATATTTAAGTGTATTCTATTAGATTCATTTAAACTAAGTTTTAAAGATACATTATATCATGTGTGAGAAAATATTAGCAATAATTATGTCATTATATTATGTGACGCATATACATCATTATAGGAATGTATTGTATACCATATTTTGGTTTCATATTCTTGCTAAAGTAATAATCTTACTTAGATGAAGCTAAGTACTAATTCCGCTTAAATTGCTTCACTTATAGGGAGTGTTTATGTAAGGTTTTGTAAAGTTTTATGACCGCTATAGATCCTCCATCCTAGCCAAAAAGTCTGAAGCATTTGACAGAATTCAAGTGATTTCATTTCTATACCCAGTCTAAGGTCAGAGGGTTATCTGTGGGAAAATAATGCAATTGTATTCTATATACTGAATCTAATAGTATGCTACTAAATGTAAATATATGGTATCTGGGTATAGTATATGGTTAAATCAGTCATTTCCTATATATATATATATATATATATATATATATTGTATTAATAATTAATCCTTATTAGACGGCGTTACCAGGTCCAATCCTTACCTAGATACATGTTGGAAATATTAGACATGTATATACCATGAGAGTATGGACATATTCTCATATTGTTTTTATGATTATTCTTAAATGAAGAACTTATCATATAATTCTAATATCCAATATACTGGATGACTAGTAGAGGTGTCGCCCAATGACCTCACCAGTTAATGGATAAGTAATCCCAACCAATGGGGATAAAGTTCCTCCTTCTGGGTTTGGCGTATGGTAATTTTACTGCCCTTTTGTTTAACACAATATAAAAAGGGAACCCCAGATGTGATAGGACACACATTGCAACAACATTCATTACACTTCAACACACACGCTACTTACATCCATATATATGAATGGGGTGCTTCAGCCTAGCGCTTTATGTGTGCCACATCCCTAATGTTTAGACAAAAGTGGGGTTCCCCTTGTGGGACTTTATAGGCACATAAAATATATAATGTATATGAAATTATATGGAAAAAAGGTATTTGAAAAAATATAAATTTTATTATAAACACAAATATGTATTAATAATTAAAAACAGTACAGGCAAAGAAAAGAGACAGATAAATCAACCGTAGCAGTCTGAACTGAAACCCAACATGTTTCGAAGCCAAAGGGAAAATTTGCTTCTTCTTCAGGGGAGGGGTTCAAACGGTACTCTAGTGAATAAGAAAATATAAACAATACAAAAACCATGAATTTTTGAAGGTTTTTTAAGGAAGAAAATATTCCAACACGACTCTTTAGAGTTTTACATAGTAGTTATGGTGGCAATAACGAGTACTTACAGGGTTGAAAAATAACTGTGCTCAGGTAGCCTGCACGGTTAAAAGCATCTGGTGGGTGCGAGTGTCCTTGCGATCAAAATGCAATGAGTAGGATGGTAGGTGGGTATAGTGGTCAGTAAACCAACAGCTGTTGACATCAGGTGTGTAGCCCCCAATCAATGGACGTCTGAAGTCCTTAATTAGGAGAAGCCAGGGACAGCCTTTAGGCATAGGTAAATGGCAAGGATGTAGGTAGCGCCGGTCTGAAAAGTGAACAGATCAGGGCTAAGTACATTGATATGTATAATAAAATGAGCAAAAAAAAAAAGGGAAGAAAATTCATGTTCTAATGAATGTCGGCATGTAAAGTAGCCACATATCTATAAATGATATAGTAAATATATAAGGAGCATTATATCAAAATATATGCCAAAAGGTAGCCCAACATAAAGCGGGCAATAAGGCCGCAATAGGGTATGACTAGAAATGCAAAGCCGATCAGAAAGAAAGGGGGGTTTTTTGAAAGGACTAGGTAAAAAATATAAAGTCAGTACCTGAATGTAAATGATGGTAAAGCACACAGCGTCCTCTCAGCACCACAGCCAGCAAACAAATGCGCTGGCTGTGTGTTGCGAGAGGTGCACTATAAAAGTGCTAGTTGATTAGTGCAAGACGTGAAACAGCTGGCTTCAGAGGAAGGGCTTCCCGGAACGCCGGTGCCGAGCCCGCCCACAAACAGCATGCGTCACACATGACGCAACGTGGGCGGGATCGGCATCTGCGCTCCACCGACACGGGGGTCAGAGCCGGAAGTGCAGATGCACTAAGGCTGCCGATTGGTCCGGGCTGAACCGCAAGGGGCACAGAGGATGGAAAATAGGACCAAGCTACCGCAATAACGCGGTATATGTCTCCCCGTGTCGGGACGCACACTGAAGGAGGGGCAACACCCGGAGTCAACATAGATTGCTGAAAGGAATTTACAAAAACCAAATTAATTGGAAAAAATACAAAAAAGAATACAAAAAAAAGGTATATCATAATTATATCAATTAAACATGATTAGAAATTGTGGTTTTGTGTGTAAATATCAGCAAGGACACGACCCACAGATGTAGACAAGTTGCAGACACTGGAATACAAAATGACAGGGTCAACATACAGGGAAGAAGAAACACACATGCAATTTATGTCAATAACAATACAGCAAATATCAAAGCATGTACATATAGTTATGCATAGCAATATCAAAAGAAAATAATTTTGTTATATAATTTTTGTAAAAAGAAGATTTGCATGTTAACACAATATAGTACAATACAAAACATACTTGAGGCCTGGACAGTAGAGCATGTAGATATGTGGGTACTGGGACTAGTATGATGTTATAAAAAAGCCCTGAAGTGTGATTAGGGGTGGATGGCCGTCTGGTTAAGGCAGAGGAAATTAAATCTCCATTCCTCCAGAGTTAAAACCCTCAAGAAAGGGCTTGAATGATAAAGATCCATTAAGTCCTGGGGGCTCAGTGGCCCTGAGCCAATATATCCATTTTAGTTCAAGTTGGAGGAGGGACTTGTTCCAGTCCCCTCCTCTAGGGGCGGGATGGACTCGGTCAAGAATCAAAAACTTAACCTTAGGCATTTTGCCGGCATGTACAGTAGCTACATGTCTACCCAAGGGTAGCTCAGGGTCTGCTTTCCTCATGCTTAAAAGATGGCGGTATGCGCGTTGCCAAAACTCCTGCTTGGTCTTACCAATGTAAAAACACTGGCAAGAACAAAGCAGGAGATAAACCACGCCTATCGTGCGGCAATTGGCAAAATGCTTAGGTCGATGAACATCTCCATTCGGCAATATGGGGGATTTTTGTGTAAACATGTAGCCACAGTATTTGCAACTGCCGCACATGTATGTCCCTCTATATTTGCAACAAGTGGACATGACAGTGTCGCGGAACTCGCTACGGACTATTTTGTCTCTTAATGCTGGGGCCCTTTTGTAGGTAAAGTTAGGTGTATCTGACAAATATTGGCCCAGTATAGGATCCGAGGCCAGTAGGTGCCAGTGTTTAGAGACAATACGTCTAATTTTTTGATGTTGTTGATTATAAGGTGTTATAATCCTTATGATGTCTTCCTTACTAGAACCCACTGATGTTTTTGGGGCTAATAGTGTATCTCTGTCACTTTTAAGGGCACGTTGGTAAGCTTGTTTAAGCGATTTCTTAGAATAACCCCTACGTAATAGACGTTTTTGGAGGGCGTCAGCAGCCGCTTGGAATAGTTTGAGGTCTGAACAATTTCGTCTTAGCCTCAAGTACTGACTGGTGGGAATTGATCTAAGTAGAGGGGTAGGATGGAAGCTTGATCTGTGCAATATTGTATTTCCCGCGGTGGGTTTGCGGTAGAGGTTACTCTGTAGGGTTTCATTTTCACTACGCATAATCTCGACATCGAGGAAGGTAATCCGATCGGGGTCCATGTTCATTGTAAATGAAAGGTTAAAGTCGTTCTTGTTCAAATGAACTAAGAAGGCTTGGAGGGATTCCGTGGGACCGTCCCAGATGAGGAACACGTCGTCGATGTACCTGGTCCAGAAAATACATACATCCATATATATACTCATTTATACATACTCTATCTTGCTCCATCCCTTATCTGAAACTTTGAAGGACGCCAGACGAAACTCCTCCCTAACCGGCCACCCTTTTGGAAAGGCAGCCATCTTAAAGACTCTGGTAACGACCATTTTAAGCTAGCAGCCATTTTAAGTGTGGTAAATACACCTTGCTGTTTATCTGATTATTATTTACTATTGTTTATTTCCTTCCTTATATGTTTTAATTTCATGTAAAAGGGTAACGAGATTACAGTCCCAGCCGTATGAACCATATTAGATTTTTCTCTAAAAACTGATTTTTGTTTTTATTAATATCAATTTTAGCGCAATTTTAGCGATTTAGTCTCCCGTTTTGCATAGCCTATTCTCACTCCAACTGCAGCGGAGTGACTGTTGGCTGCGCAATTCGCAGACAATTTCGGTCTGATTATATAGAACACTTATCTATGGTTTCTACTATACCTGGGGAAAACGTAATCTTAATTTCTTTTTAATTTTCTCATTGAGCTACATATCAAATTGCATTTATCATTTTAAGTTTGTATTTTATGTAAAAGTTATCTCTTTGTGTCACCTCAAGTCTAACCATTTATTGTGAATACATGTCTTGTGAATAAATATACTTATATATTCCCTACTGTAGACTGTATTCACTGGGATTGGTATATGCTGTTAAAAAGAAATTAATCGATTAAAAAGAGCTCGTTATATTCGTTCAGAATAATATTCTCGAACGTGTAAAATGCACGCCATATTAAACGGAGACACTTTTATATCAGAGCAGTATAAATATTCTGACAGAAGCCATAAAATCCCCCTGATTCAAAGATGCCACCACCGACCGAATGGACTCCATTCAAAACTTCTGCACCCGCACAACGCGGTTGAGAGCCTTGAGGTCCAGGATCGGATGCACTTTGCCCTCCTTTCTGGGCACAGTGAACAGGTTTGACTAGAAACCTCGAGAGCATTCCTGTTGGGTAACTGGCACAATTACCCCTTGAGCAAGGAGATCTCACACAGCCTCCCGCAGATCCTTCAAACGCTCTGGAGACAGGTGAAGATTTGACTGGGACCGGAATTCAATCTTGTACCCAGGACAAACCAGTTCGCAAACTCAATTGTCCTGAATGAAGGAAGTCCAGGGTCACTGAAAGAAGCGCAGATGTCCCCCCCACCCCTGAGCCGGGTGAGGGTGCCCCTTCATGCTGAAGAGGACTTGTCTGCTGCACCGGACTGACCGCTCTTGGTCTTGCCCCAGGACTTTTTAGCACCTCCAGAAGTTCTGAACGGCTTACCTTTTACTTGCACCCCGGAGGCACGAAAAAAACATTTGTGAGCAGAAAAGGAAGGACCCCGCTTAGGACGGGGTGTCTTACCCTTGGAAGATTGAGGAAGTCAGTCAGAGCCTTGATCAACTCATCCAATGAGTCGCCAAATAACCTGTCTCCCAGAAAGGGGAGATCAGCTAAGGCCTTTTTAGAAGCTTGGTCAGCCAACCAGTTCTTCAACCAAACCATGCATCTTAAAACAATGCCCATGGCCGAGACCCTGGCCACCAGGGGAGCCCCATCTATAGATGCATCACACAGAAACACCAGAGCCTGGATCACCTGGTCCAACAGTTCCAGCTGTTCCGGAGGAATAGTCTCGGGGTCCAAAGTCTCCCAAAACCCCCTAATCCATTCCGTCACCGTCTGTGAAACCAATACAGACACAAAAAACGGTTTTAAAATGGAACCCGCCAGCACACGAAGATGGCGGGAAAGGGATTCCACCCACCTGTCTACTGGATCTGTAAAAACTGGGGAATCCTCCACAGGCTCAAGGGTAAATGTGTTCAATCTGGAAACAGGATGGTCCAATTTAGGTGGCACCGTCCAACGGTTGGAGACCTTTTCAGCAAAAAGAATACCGGCATTTAAATCGTTTAGGCACCACTAACACGTGCTTAACGTGCTGCCATTGGTCATTCACAATATTGTGAAAGGTGTTGGGGCAAGGAAAAACCTTGCCAGATTTCGGAGACTTTTGGGAGCCAAAAGCCAACCGCGTCCCTGCCAGCATGGGCTCATCAGCCAATTTTAAAGTATCCCGCACTGAAATAATCAGGGCTTCCACTAAGGTGCATTCCCGCACTTTAGCTGAAGACGACAGGTCCTCTTCACCATCTGACTGTGAGGACAGTGACCCCTCAGGTAGGGGGCATCCGGGGCGACCCCATCAGCCTCTGAATCAGAGGACAACTCCATAGAAGGAGAAGGCAGCGGTTGTTTTCGGCTATCAACCTTTTTCATGACTAAATCACCTTTTGTCACCAGGCTTTCCAGGGCAGCTGAAATTGAGGCCAGCGTGATCCGGATTGTCTGGGAGTCGCACAGAGTGGGTCTGAAGGTGATTTTCCAGTTTGGGACTCCAAAGTGCAAATTGCAAAAAACAGAGTACTGTCGCTTTAAGGGCGCCGATTGCGGTATCTACCACCGATCACAGCGGTCTGCAGGCAACCCCTTTAAACCAAACTGATAGAAAGTGTAAGGATATGCCCGCAGAGACTTCCAATACATTACCACCTCAGACACACTTCCTCCTGAATCTACCACAGCATGGAGAGAAAAGCAGGAAGTGACCTCTGCACAGCAGCAGGAAATGACCACACAGGAAGTGATGTCACCTGATAGGGAAACACTGTCGAGTATAGCACCAGGGCTACACAAAGATGGACGCCCATAGGAAACAATAGGAATCTGCAGGGAAAATGGCTGCCCCATACAAGTCTATGGGGTAAAAATCTCATTGCCCACATCTAAGATGGCGGCGCCCACAGCGCACCATGCGACTAGGGACCGACACATGAAGGCCTCAGGAACCACAACAGGGACCAGCAAGCCCAAGGTACCATGTTGACCCCCCCCCCACAGCGCCAGAGCACACCAGACACAGACCCCGCAGGGACAGGGAGAGGGAAGGACACACAGACCGGGTATTGGGCAGACCAGGGGGATCTCTTGGGAGGCACAAATCCCATTATCCCCAGGGGAGGGCTCACATCCCCCCAATGCCAGCAAGGGCAAGGGGGGCACATTTACTCACCATACCATGGACCGGGTGGGCTCCGCTCTGGGCAAACTGCTTCCCACCCGAAGTGGGGGTGCTGCCAGCCAATTGGTACGCTGCAACCCAGGGCATTCCAGGTTAATGCATCCCGGTGAGGCATCCGCTCGCAGGCTCACCCCCCTCCGGACCAAGGGGCACCATCGTGGCTAGGCCTAGGTCAGAACTATAACCTGCTCATGCTAATAGGCCAGACTGGAGGGACCATAAAGATCTAGATTATCCAGTGTGAAGCCCCAGCTGGCATCGTTGCTTGTAAATCGCCAGGAAAATTCTTCCCCGAACACTAGCTAGCAAGTGAGTAAAGAGAAATAAAAGAAAATATTCTGAAAAGAATAAAAAAAAAAACTGAGACGTGAGTCCCAGCAGGAAACCTAGGTCCTACTCCTTCTCTAGGCAGAAACAAATTGATGTGCTGGATTGTGTAGTGGGGGTTTATGCCTAGAGGGCAGCCTCCTGGGCTCTGTGTGTATTCAAATTTTACTGCCTAGACTACTCCTGATGGGAGGAGCATAAACCCACTCAGCTCATGGAGATGAGGCTGTGTCTGTTGATAGACTTTCGAGAAAAATCTAATGCAGTGTGATCTGCACTGCAGTAGATTCCTTGGAGGGCAGGTGAGACATCCGGGTTCTTTTAGACCCCGGATGTCTCAAAGAGAACCTGTCACCAAAAAAATCATCACATAAGGGACTTTTTGTCCTCTATGTGATGGAAAAAATTAAAGTTATACCCAAGCATGTGACCCCCCCTATTTTTGAGGCTCCCCCATCATGAACATAAATGCATAAAAACATTGATTGTGATATACTTTACACATGACCACACACGCCAGAGTGAGAGCAATAATTTTAGCACCAGAACTCCTGCATAGTTCTAAACTGATGACCTGCAGGGATATTTAAGGCATTACCTATGGAAAATATAGGGTACTGCACGCAATTTTAAGGTTTGACATGTTAGGTATCTGTATTTACTTGGCGCAAGCCTCACTAGGGACCCAGGGTTTTTTACTGTTTACAACATAAACATTGCTGGGGACCCAAAGACTGGAAAAGAATCTGTTCGGGTAAGCACAATGCTGAACCCCTGGACAGCTGAGTGTCCCTTTATTCAAAGTCAGCAGCTACAATATTTGTAGCTGCTGACTTTTATTTTTTTCTCAAACAAGGCAAAGAACCGCTTTAGCAAACTGAATATCATCCAGTTTGGGTTTAGATCTATGTTCAGCACAAAGGCAGCCATTCTAAATGGCCTTGTGCGTGTTGCTGTGGAGGGTTCCGGGAGCTGATTTGAGAATTCATGTAAGAACAGAGCAGCATTTCTGCTTTACACAGCCAATTTGTTGTTTCTGATGTCTTCTGTCAGAGCAAAAAAAACATACCACAAATTTGAGTATAGTGAGAATCTGCCTGGACGGATATATTGTTGTACATATTGTTACCTGACAAATCATAACTGAAACAAAATCTGAATGTCGTAAGCTTTAAGCCTAATTTCACAGTAGGGCTGCTGCATAATCATGCATTTTTCAGTGTGTTTTTGATACATTTTAATGCATTTTTTTGTAGGTGGAGGAGACTGGTTGTTAAACACAAACCCCATGCCAGAAACGCACCAAAACCATGTACATGCATTTTTTTTTATGAGCTCTCATTAAAGTCTATAGGGCCATACACACACACCTTATACTTTTTTTCCAAGTAAATATTTAATAAAAAGATAAGACAAATGATTTCCAGAGACCTAGGTTTAATAGGGACAGCCACATAAGGATGGCGTTGGGGTGGACATGATGTCATTGCGGAGGGCATGTTGACGTAGGTGGACGGTACCAAAGTGACGTCACTTCTGGCCCGACGCCATCTTGCGCTCCACACTGGTTATGGCAGCGATCAGCCGCTTCCTGCTGTTATCCCTTGATCCAGCCAGTGCACCAGGCTGCCACGATAACATGACAGAGCTGCGGGACTACCGACCCTCAATCTACTGTGCCTGTATTACTCATCCTATCCGTGAGTTGCCAATTGTCTTGAATTTATTAAAGTGTTGATTTTAATGCTGCACTTAGTCTGGCGCCCTTCTGTTTCGGTTTCTTACTACACAGAGTCATCTGCTTCACTCTAAGGGCTCTTTCACACACTCCGTCGGTTGGACGGAGTCCGTTTTTCTCAGCGGGGGATCGAGCCGCCGATCCCCCGCTGAGCAGCAGGAGGACAGCTGTGTCTCCGCGCTGTGTGCGGAGACACAGCTGACAGTTCCCCATGCATCTCTATGGGGGAAATCGGATGTCAACGGACCGTCAGTCTGTTCTCACCCAATCCCATCCGATTCGATCCGCTGGACGGATGGAAAATAGGGTTTCCATCCGTCCAGATTTGACGGATCGGATCGGGTCGGATGTCAGCGGACATGTCTCCGCTGACATCCGATGCCCCATAGGAATGCATGGGGGGACCGTTCAGATCCGCCAAAAAAACGGACAGGCGGATCTGAACGGTCCGCCTGTGTGAAAGGGGCCTAAGAGTGCTGCGCCAGGTGCTGTCTTACCTTCACCCTTCGGACGTTTACTGGACTTGTTACCTACATGATGATGTTCTGTTGTTTTATCTGTAATACATCCCTCTAGCGCCACTATATATTTGAAAACTAGCGCTAGAGGTAAACAGGGTAATAAATGGAGACAAGTCCATCTGGCTCCAAAAAAAAAAGAAAAGAGGAGAGTATGATAAAAATAAACAAAACCAGGTTAAAAAGTTAGGGGAACTGAGAGAAAATAACGATAGAATGATACGACAAAAAAAACAAAAAAAACAACAACAAGATAAAGGAAATTAAGAAAATGAAGCGAAAAATGAAAAAATTAAAATATACAATAGTAAAAATAGGTAAATTGAGAATGAAGATAGAGGTAGTAAAATAATCAAATTCCAAACCAAAGTAACAAAAATAGCTAAAAAATGAATGAAGAAAAAAAAAAAAAAGAAAAGCCAAAAAACTGAAAACAAAAATCAAAACAAAAGAATTATATCATAAAAAATGAATAAAAGTTTAGGAGAAGAAGAAAGGAAGAAACAGGAAAAAAAAAAAAAAAGAAAAGAGAAAAGAAATAACACAGGAAAAAAAGAAAGTAAATCAAAGGAGTAGAAAGCCAAAGGGAAAAGAAAAAAGGTGATAAAGAACTGTGGATGAATCAAAATACGAGAAAACAGAAAAGGAAACAGAATGGAGCCCCAGATAAATAAACATGGAAGAGTAGAAGGGGTATTGACATGGAATGTGGGAAAATGTTTAAGAATAGGGTACAATAATGTATTAAAAGAGTGAAAAAAGAGGGGCGTGACCGGAAGCCATCGGAGCAAGCTGCGCAGGAGACGAACTCCGGACATAGAATTCCATAATATAGCTCCATTCTGCTATTGCAGCCCCCATCGAGCACCAAAGTCACCTTACCTAATTCTGCATGAGTTACGGTATCGGCGGATACCAGTATTGTGCTTGTAGCGACTCCAGGGACTGATCAACAGGCTCCGCGGCCTACCTCCGCAGCCGCCGCTGCCGCACTCAGAGACACTGACGGCCTTCTACAACTCCATCCGAGCTCCGGATAGGGTATGAGTGCATTCTTACCTCGGGCGACCATACCAGCAGACACAGTAAGAAGGCTTTCCTGGGGGGAGGCTGCGGGTAGGCCCACCTCCAGTGATGGAAGTAACTGCGTTAAAGTAAACGGCGTTACTTAACGCAGTTACTTTTGAGGGTAACGAGTAATCTATCAGATTACTCGTTCTCTCCCTGTAACACCGCTGCCGCTACTTCCGGCTGCGTTACTGCAATTACATCTACTGCCACCAGATGGCAGTAGATGTAATTGTAATTCCCCCTCTCCTCTATGACTGCTGTCTGCTGTACAGGAAGTAGAAGAGGAGGAGACTCAGCCAAGGAGACATTAGAGACTCGGCAGATGATGATGGCTGCAGAGGGGCGGAGATGATGTCTGTGGAGGCGGAGATGACGGGGAGATGCAATGCTCTGGCAGAACCTGCCTGGCTACATATCCATGGAGGGTCCTGCAAACTATGGAGATGACTACAGCGGGCGGAGGCTGATTGTTTTTCATGCTATGGAGCTGCGGTGTGGAGTACGGGGAGATGCAGTGCTCTGGGGGGGGGGGGGGGGGGCTAGTGGCTACATATCCATGCAGGGTCCTGCAAACGTCAGGAGTTGGGGGGGGGGGCTGCAGATGAGTGTGCATTGGGCCTGTTTAGTAGTGGGATGGGAGTTAGTTGCTGGATGGTGGATGGCAACCCCCAACTCCTGACGTTTGCAGGACCCTGCATGGATATGTAGCCACTAGCCCCCCCCCCTCCCCAGAGCAGTGCATCTCCCCGTACTCCGCACCGCAGCTCCATAGCATGAAAAACGATCTGCCTCCGCCCGCTGTAGTCATCTCCATAGTTTGCAGGACCCTCCATGGATATGTAGCCAGGCAGGTTCTGCCAGAGCATTGCATCTCCCCGTCATCTCCACCTCCGCAGCCATCTTCTCCGCCCCTCTGCAGCCATCATCTCATAATGGGTTAATCATATCAAGGTATATCGGGCTCGAGAGGCAGAGAGCACAGTGCGCCAGCCCCAGGAGGAGGACGGAGCCAGACGGACCCGGACAGTGTGCCAGTGCCTGCCAGGCCATACCACCTCCAGCAGCCAGCCCAGCACAGCAGGTACCAAAAAAAAAAAACCTCACAGTCAGTCAGGACTCAGACCCACACCGCCACCACCAGTGTGCCACACTGCCACCACCAGTGTTTCACACTGCCACCACCAGTGTTTCACACCGCCACCACCAGTGTGCCACACCACCACCAGTGTTCCACACTGCCACCACTCGTGTGCCACACCACCAACAGCCAGCCACTCGGTACCAAAAAACAAAACAAAATACAGTTACTCAGAGTCAGGAGGACTCAGGACTCAGACCCCCACAGTGTGCCACACCACCACAACTATTAAAGATCTCATAGAACGTAATTGCATTATAGAATAGAAAAAAAAGTCGCAGTTACTTTGCTGAGTAACTAATTACTTTTTCAATGTGGTAACTGAGTCAGTAACTCAATTACTTTTTGGGAGAAGTAATTTGTAACTGTAACTAATTACTTTTTTAAAGTAAGATGACCAACACTGCCCACCTCTATGCGAACCGCCATCTTGGTTACAGATACCTGATCACATGCAATATTGTGATCCTTCAGGCTCCTGATTTCCTATCTTCATAGAGCACCATATAGCTCCGTGTCAACACACAGCCATTTGATTGAACATTTATCCAAAAACTACTACCTAGCTTGTGGCTTACAGCCCACAAACATGGATGGCTGATATGTAAAATAGAACACGAGAGACATATAGCGGATGAGAGTAAAAGGAACCCCAAGAAATTCTTTAAGTATATAAACAGTAAGAAAGCGAGGCCAGAACACATTGGCCCCATAAAAGACGACAAAGGAGATTTGGCCACAGAGGACAGAGAAAAGGCGGTAGTGTTAAATCATTTCTTCTCTTTAGTCTTCACAAAAGAATTGGGGGGGCTACACTAACCCAGCTTGTAAGGCCAAACTAAATAATACACCTAAGAAAGTACCGCCATGGCTAACAGAAGATAGACTTAGAACTAAACTAGAGAAACTTAACATAAATAAATCACCGGGACTGGATGGCTTGCACCCGAGGGTTCTTAAAGAGCTCAGCCAGGTGATTGCCAGACCATTATTCTTGATCTTAAGGATAGTTTACAGACGGGTATGGTGCCAGCTGATTGTAAAAAAGCCAACGTGGTACCAATATTTAAAAAAGGGCCGAGATATATCCCGGGTAACTATAGGCTGGTCAGCCTAACATCAGTAGTCTGCAAGATTTTGGAGGGGATGTTAAGGGACCACATACAAGACTTTAGTAATGAAAACGGTATTATTAGTAGTAATCAGCATGGATTCATGAAAAATCGTTCTTGCCAGACCAATCTATTAACCTTCTACGATGAAGTGAGCTGCCACCTAGATAAAGGAAAGCCTGTGGATCTGGTGTATCTGGACTTTGCAAAGGCCTTTGACACCGTTCCCCACAAACGCTTACTGTTCAAACTAAGGAAGGTAGGTATGGACCATAAGGTGAGTACCTGGATAGAGAACTGGCTCCAGGGGAGAGTGCAAAGGGTGGTGATTAATGGGGAGTACTCGGATTGGGCGGGTGTGGAAAGTGGGGTCCCCCAAGGTTCTGTCCTGGGGCCAATCCTGTTTAATTTATTCATAAATGATCAAAGGAGGGGATATCTAGTACAATCTCAGTATTTGCGGATGATACTAAACTAAGCATGCCAATATCTTCTATGCAGGATGTGGAAACCTTACAAGCGGATCTGAACAAAATAATGGGGTGGGCAACTACATGGCAGATGAGGTCTACTCACTGGGGGGGAAACACTCTGGGTGAGTCTAGGATGGAAAAGGACCTGGGGGTACTGGTAGACAACAGGCTTGGCAGTGGCATGCAATGCCAAGCCACTGCAAGCAAAGCCAACAGAATACTGGCATGTATAAAAAAGGGATTTACTCCAGAAATAAAGAGATTATTCTCCCTCTCTACAAGACTCTGGTCCGGCCACATCTAGAGTATGCTGTTCAGTTCTGGGCACCGGTCCTCAGGAAGGATGTGCTGGAACTGGAGAGAGTCCAGAGAAGGGCAACAAAAATAATTAGGAGAATGGAGGACATCAGCTATGAGGAAAGACTACAAGCACTGAACTTATTCTCTCTGGAGAAGAGACGATTGAGGGGGGATATGATATCAATGTACAAATACTGTACTGGCGACCCTAGCATAAGGAACAAACTATTTAGAGAAAGGGAATACAATAAGACACGCGGCCACTCACTAAAACTAGAGGAAAGACGGTTTAACCTTAAAATACGTAAGGGGTTCTTCACTGTCAGAGCAGTAAGGATGTGGAATTCTCTTCCGCAAACAGTCGTATCAGCAGGGAGCATCGATAGTTTCAAAAAACTATTAGATGGGCACCTTAAAGACCACAACATACAGGGGTATACAATGTACGGTTAACACACAAACACACACACACACACATCATAGGTTGAACTGGATGGACTGATGTCTTTTTTCAACCTCACAAACTATGTAACCCCCGGGACTACGGGAATCCATAAGCAATGAGAGTTTTCCCTGGGCGCACAACACTCCCATTATTATTAGGATTATACCCCTTGCCTACCCCAGAATTAAATCCCGCAAAAGAAAAGACGCCAATAAACCCAAAGAACTCAAGGTCGCCACAGAGGTTCTCTCCCCTCCTAGTGTGAGGACCCCAAGGGGAAGTGAGAGAGGTGGACACAGTACCCATAACAAGCACATGGATATGCCTCAGCCGGAGAGTCCTACATCGGGAGCCCTAAAAAGGCCAGAATTAAACTGAGCGATCACTCACAACACCACTCAGACGCTAGTTCCAACCATGATTCTCAAGACGATACTAGAGAATTACCTGATTCCATAATATCCTTTCCTACTAACAACCAACCGGTTTTAGATACTACCTTAAAAGGCATGCTCATCTCCCTTAGGAGTACGCTACATTCAGACATGCTGTCTTGCATGCAAAATTTCAATACCGAATTGACAGCAAATCGACAGCAGAGTAGCACATGTAGAATCCCAAATGGGCGAATTTGCTGAAACCATCAACGATTTAATAGATGCATATACTGAACAGGAATCTGAACAAAAATGGGTCAAAGCAAAACTGGCAGACCTGGAGGACAGAACCAGGCGCAACAATATCAATACGTGGCAACGGAAGAGCTAAAAGCCTATCCCGAAGCGTTTTTTTCCTCTATCCTGCCTGAAGCTACTTATATTGAAATTACCATTGATCGTATATACAGACTACCTAAACCCTCATTTATTCCTGCCAACATCCCTAGAGATGTCTTTCTCAGGATGTATTTCTTCCACATTAAGGAGCAGATTATGCAAAAAACCCGCACGCTGAAGTCCCTTCCTGAACTGTATGATAACCTGCAACTCTTCATTGATCCGTCACAATACACTATGCAACTGCGAAAAAACCTCAATACTATTACTAAATCATTCAGGAACAACATTCCCTATCAGTGGAAATTTCCCACCAAGCTTTGAGGAAACTGGCAAGGCAACTCCCACACTATTACATCCTTGGAAAAAGGTCTACACCTATTGAAAACCTGGAACATTGTCCCCTACCGCCCACCAGAATCCGAAACTCAGCCCGGCGCCCACAATGGCAAGAAAGAAAGATCCAATACGAACCGCTCCAGCACAGCACTACCTAGATTCCTGTCTTCACCCTACATATATCTACGCACAGTCCCGTTGTCTCCGTGCGATGGAGATTCCACAATCTAATAACTCTCCCCCTAATTCCTGAGCAGTACACTACTACACACTGGTCGATAGACCTTCCTTTTAACTTTTAAATTCATGCTTGTTTGGTCTTCTTTTGTGCTTTTTTTAACCAAAGGAAGCATTGCAGAAGCCTACGACAAATTGATCCAGCAATTCCCCCACGAACAGCCATCGAACCCTCCAGCTCGCCTACTTGATTATCAACCACAAGAGACCATCCGTGACCATGAGTAGTACCTCTCCATACTTAACACACCTCATACAGTTAAGACTTTCCCACATCCCCCACTATGGGAATCAACTTTCTTTCCATGAACACAAGAGGGCTGAACCACCACCCTGCAAAGCGGACATCTCTATGGAAAGAGGCCAACTTAAACAAGAGCGACATTGTATGCATTCAGAAGACTCATTTTCACTTGCATCATCCTCCCCTGTGCACACACAGAAACTACCTGCACATCTACACCTCCAGCATACCGGCAAAAAAAGGGGCATGATGATCGCAATAAAAGACAGTCGCATTTAATCTGCGAGAGAAAATCATTGACCCCTCCGTGCAATTTGTCATTCTGATGTGATGTGATATCAACTCTACGACTTACATATTAGTCAACGCCTACACCCCTAATACGCACCAGATATGTTTTGTGAACACCTTACTGAGAAGAATCTGTGGTGACTTTAATATCACAGCCAACCCTCAAATAGATATGTCCTCCTCGTCCTCGAGGCATACACCTACATTGAGAAAAACCCTATTGGAGAATGACTTATTATAACACCTGGCGGTGTCACCACGCCAATGAAAGAGACTATTCTTATTTTTCCACGAGCCATAGGTCTTACTCTCGGATAGACTTGTTTGCGACTGACAAATGGTTGCTACAGAAAGCTTCTAAAACCACAATAAACATGATCACTTGGTCAGACCATGCATCTATTACCCTCAGGAATTGATGATCGGAACTCTTCTAACTCCTCGTTTGTGTGGAGAGCCAACTCAAGAATTATCCAGTCCCCACAGATGAGGAAGATTATAGCAGATAACCTGGCAGAATTCTTTGCTATTAATGCAAAGTCTGTAAACAGCCCGTTTACAGTTTGGAACGCCATAAGGTGTATATTAGAGGTGTCTTTATAAAACGGGGGGCAAAAGAAGGGAGGAGGAGGCGGCAGCAGCTGGACACTTTGCTTAAAGAGATCTCTTCATTAGAAACTCTGATCAAAAAAAGCCCCACCCCCAATACAAGTGACAAATTGTCATTACTGAGACAAAATCTCAGAGAATCTCTTCTCCATGATTTTGAGTGGACATCCCAGAGACTAAAAATGCTTTGTTACTCTACTAGGGCGGGCAAACTTTTAGCGAGGAAATTACAGGGTCACCGCATGAAAATGAAAATCCCACATATCTATTACCCCACCACCCATGAACAAATTTTTGACCCCCAAGGCATAGTTGATACCTTTTAGCTCATACTACGGTGAAATATATAACATGAAAAACGACAGCTCTATTCCACAACCTAAGGACAGTGACATTGCCAACTTCTTACATAGCATAAGTCTCCCTTCCCTATAAAAATAACAACTTGATAGGCTCAATGAACCATTTACTTCTTCTGAGGTCTCTAGAGTCATTTCCACCCTCCCCATCAATAAGTCTCTCGGACCAGATAAGCTGACGGGAGAATATTATAGAGCTTTCAGTAACATACTGAGCCCCTACCTTGAAGAGGTGTTTGGGGCTGCTGCAGTCTCCTCTTCTTTCCCCTCAGAAATGTTAGAAGCTATGGTGGTTACACTGCCTAAACCTGGTAAGACGCTCGACAAACACCAGAATTTACGTCCGATTTCGTTGTTAAATAATGATATTAAGTTGTACGCCAAACTCATTGCCTTACGCCTGGTAGATATTATGCCAACCCTGATAGGTCCTGCTCAGTTGGGCTTTGTCAAGGGGAGACAATTGGCAGATGCCACACGGCAGATGATTGACATCTTTCACTAAGCAAACCGCTTGAAAAGACCTTCTCTGTTCCTCCCTTTGGACGCAGAGAAGGAGATTGACAGGGTTTATTGGGGGTATCTTAATAATCACATCCTATCAGCAATACTAGCGTTATACACATCCCCATCTGCCAGAGTATACTCCTCAGGAGTATTATCTCAACCATTCCTAATCACAAATGGTACCAGACAAAGGTGTCTGTTGTCACCCTTGATCTTTAACCTCCTAATAGAGCCACTAGCATCTCATATCAGGCAACACCCCAAAATCCAAGGCTTTAAAATCGGTAAATGAGAACATGCAATTAGTCTTTCTGTGGATGACATCATACTTATGCTGTCCCTGGTAAAATAATCCCTTCGCATTTTCAACGACGTTGCTTACTATAAAGTAAACAAATCCAAATCATTCATACTAGACCCAGGCTTAGATCCTACAACCAGAAAGGTCATACAAGAATCATACCCATACTCATGGAAAGACGAGGGTATTCCATATCTGGGAATCATACTCACCAACTCTCCCACGTCTCCAATGTCAGCCAACTATCTACCATGGATAGACAAACTAAAGCACACTCTGTCACGCCTAGCACAGCATGAACTGTCCTGGTCAGGCCGTCTAGTGGCATTTAAAATGGAAGTGCTACCCCAGATCCTATACACTTTCAGGACAGTACCCATCCCAGTCCCACGCTTCTTTTTCTCAAAAATGCAATCCATTATTAACAACTATTTATGGAAGGGCAGAAAGGCCCGTTTCGCCTTTGCAAAATTAATTCAATTAAGAAGAACGGGGGTAATGGGTGTACCAGACCTAAAAGATTACCATTTAGCTGCCAATCTGTCTCAATGCAAATACTGGTTCACAACCACTTCGCAACCATTGTGGTGCGAAATTGAACAAACAATGATCCCCCCAAGGAGATTTGGAAGCTTTCCTACATGCAAGCTGCCATTTACAGCACACTCTGCTAACCCTTCCCCTCACAATACAGTCCACTGTAGCTTTATGGAAGACCTACACTTCCCCATATAGAAATAATAATTTAACTCCTGAAATCCCCATCCCTCTTAAAGTTTTGACTTATCTGATTCCAGATTTATCCTTGACTCAATGGACCTGTAGAGGTATTAAATGGCTTACCGACCTGTACAATAATGCTACCCTCATTTGATGAGCTAAGCTCAAAATACGCTCTGCCACCTTCACAACACTACAACTATTTGCGCATGTCTTCCTTTCTCCACAAAACTCCAGACATCAGGTGTAGGATCCCCCTAACAGTAGCTAAGTTTCTCAAATCCCAAACTATGTAACACATAAAGATAAGGTAAAATTCACTAAACCCCTCCCCAAATCCTGGCTTGGGAGAGAGACCTAGATACCTCCTTCGAGATTAAACAATGGTAAAAAGCACTTTGCTCAAGCCTCACTGCGACTAAATGCACAGGGTTGTGAGAGTTAACGCACAAACGAATGTTGTGTTGGTATCTCACACCTTACCGCATCTCTAAATTTCATACTAGCCACTCACCCAACTGTTGAAGGGAATACAGACAAACCGGAAATCTTTTCCATATATTCTGGGCATGTAGCAGGCTCTGGCTGGGAATTTTTCACATTCTATCGCAAATTACAGGTCTCAACCTATGCCCCTCGCCAGGCCTGGCATTCTTAAACATTGGTATAGAAGACATTCCCCCAACCTTTAGAGTAACTGTGACTCATATATTATTGGCCACTAGACTAGCTATTACCAGAAAGTGGAAGACAGATCTCGTACCAACATTTAAAGAGATTATTGACACAACTCAACTCCACTATAACTATGAACTCTGATTCGCACAAACACAGGGCAGGCTTGCAGCTACTGAACATCTGTGGTCCCCCGGTCCTTGTGGTACTCCAAAAACAACTTCGCTCACTCTGCTGGATACCCCTGAAACTGTAATTCAAACTTTTGAAATAATAGCACCATCTTTACAATATGTAGACCCATAATGTATAGGAGGCTAGCCTATATTCTATGTCGGACCGTTAATGTTCTTTTTATGGTTTAAAACTGTTTAACAATTGTCTCCGGCGGGGTGCATTTATGGACAGACGTTGCTTCCCCCCCCCCCCCGTGGTACAGTTCAGATCCTGGTGGGGTATCCGGGGGGAGGATGGATGTGTAAGATGCACGTTCAACGTTGTGCACTCCTGCATCACGGTATTATAACACCAGATTTCTCACGCCGATTGAAGTTTCTAATAGTTATCTTGTAAAACAATCAATGTATAACCTTCCTCTTGCTGTGTTTCTATGGTTGAACCTTCTTTTTGTTTGTTATGGAACTATAAAATTAACTAAAATGATGATGCAACTAACAACGTAGTCCAGAGCTGCACCCCACCCCGGGATGCACTTTGTGCCCAATGGGGTTTCCGGGGCTGGGGATCAGCACCCGAAATACTTGAGCTACACCTGTGTTGCACGATTACTACGAACAATACAGTCTTCATCTGTATTCAGTCTTCCACTGTGTTCTATAATTGTTTTTCTTATGGAATGATTCGTTGTTACTATATGTTTGTAACCCTCTTTTTTTGTATTTGGAAAAATCAATAAAAAATATTGAAACTAAAAAAGTGAAAAAAAAAAAAAACTATATACAAAGGCCAATCATGAAGCACACCCTCTTTGGTAATCTTGGATGATAAATTTCACAATGCTTGTTTGCTGCTGACCACTACAAGTCTGGTGGGTGCTGCAGGTTTTTGATCCCCCTTCCTTTTCTTCATGGCCTCTGACCCCTGGTAAAAGGGGAACGGTAATTTTAGTAGTAGGTGCTAAGGAGCTGCCAAGTTCCCCAACTTCAGTCGGCCGCTATCAGATGTAGTGAACAGATTTGTTTTTTGTGGTCTGTTAGGTAGAGGGCGACTACCTGTAAACCATGGGTATACCTTCCCTTCCTGGTAATCCAGGTTGATTTGCTTGAGTTTGTCCCATTTAGTTTGTGTTATAGTGTATACCGTAATCTCTTTATCGATTTCCTGTAATGCGGTTGTCCGTTTATCTTTGTCTTTTATAGAAAATTCCAAAACAATTAAATCCTGGCTGACTTGACACAACTGAACCTTCACCTCCTCAATCACAAGCGACATATAGTTCAACAAGTTTTGGGGCAATACCTTGCACCAGTTTTCACAAAACTACCATTTGTGCTGACTGAGCGTGGGCTGATTTCCGATTTTGAAGCCCCTTCCTTGTCTTATAATAGTCATCTTTGTTGCAGGCTGGCTGGTAAGTTGAGCTGGGAATTTTTTTTGGTTTTGTTTGACATGAGTCGCCCTTCCATGTGCTTTTTGCTTTTAAAGCCAATTATAGGTTGGGGCAATTGCCATTTGTATGTACTGTTGGTTATTTGGTGAGGGGGCGCCCTGGACACCTTTGCTGCCAATTTTCTATTTGCTGGTGTCCAGTGAACCCCTGTGCCTTGAAGGAGGAATGGGCTCTCTCCAGGAAAACCTGCCCTCAATCTATCCATTACTTTAAATGTGCTCCTAACATGGGGGCTCTCAAATTTTATAGAGCTAGGACTGCAGATAATACTGGGGTTCCTTGTCGCAGCCTCTGAAGCTTACGCATGTATTTGCAAATGTGTGCAAACTAAACCTCTGTTTTTAATGTAAACTGTTAGAAGGAACAATTAGGTTTTTGCAGGCTAGTTGGTAATTTGAGCTGGGCTTTTTTTTTTTTTTTACTCATAAAAATCAGACAATGTTAGTCCAATTCGAAATCAATCTTTCTTTTCTTTAGTTATTTTATCTCTCTCATACAATCACTGTCTGTATCAGACTTGAATGTCTTGCCAGCATCAGGAGGAAAGAGGATTGCTTCATATTCTTCCTGACTGTAGATGCTCCCAAAATTCTTGTCAGCTTGTGATGTTATAGTCTCATCAAACGCCATATGATGAAAGACAGCAATCACAATAAGGTAGATTGGTAAATGTGGTGACCCGGATTTCCTGCAGGCATAACCAGAATGAAGTACCCCACGGTCATCACCTCTCCCAGGTCAATCAACATGTTTTTATCACCATGCCTCTTAATTCATGTCCCTGATGTTTCTGTGTGACAAAATGTATTGCCACCAGTTTACTTAGGTCCACCTAGTCACCCTTTGCATCCTTAGCTAAAGCCATTCTGATGTCACTTGTGTGTCTGTGGAAATGTATACTGCTATTCATAATAGATGAGTCTATCTGTAACAATTATAAGCAGTAATGTTATTTTTTTAAAAATGTGTTTATGGCGGGCTCATAATGCCATTAAGATGTCAGGGGGTGGGATATAGCCCATGTTCTGTTTTTTGATTGGTGGATGGTCTTTTGTCACATGCCTGAAGAAGGGGTGTCCTGCAAGGCTCTGAAACGTAACTACTATAACTATGATATGATCGCTGATTAAAGCTTTGAATCAATTCAAACGTTGGTGTGTTAGCGACATACTTCTCGATTTGGATGTCTTCAGTTTCCAGCTGGTGGTTGTTGTAGCACCCATTTACATTTACATCCAGTTTCAGGAATGAGTGCGTTGGAAATACTGTGCCTGAATTTGCCACAGGTAGGGAATGCAGGATGTGGATCTCCTGGCATCCAGATTCAACACCAAATTAGACAGGTTTGTGACCAGGTCCAGGTACCCTCAGGCCTTCACAGTGGATGCTCTGGTGACCCCAGAGGATCAGTACTAGCCTGATCTATGTCTTCCATCCTAGATTCTCTGCAGGATTGAGATGCAGGGAAATCTGGTAATTCTCATTGCACAAAATTAGCCCAGGAGATTGTAGTACTCACATAAACTTAAACTCCTGGCACACTTTCTGTAGGCCCTTCTGGATCAATTGTCTTAGGAACTAGTGTTTCTTCCTGCCTCTTGGTCGCTAGCTTTAGCAGCATGACTGTTAAAGCCATAGTCCTGACAGATGGGTTTATTGTACCTAATCATTCCCACCCTCTTGAAGGCTAGGAAATTGACTTGTACTACTGCACATGGAAGGCCTATTTTACTGCTGCGAGTTGAACTTTCACAAAAGAAGGTACTCCATGGGAAGGATTCTGTCCAGTCTGGCCTGTATCAGCATCTGGCTTTTAAGTACCATCAAAGGGCACATCTCAGCCTTTACCCTTCTCTTCAAAGGACCCTTGGCATCTCATGACCTAGTTAAGGCCTTTAGCCAGGGTATTGCAAAACATCTCTCTCCCTGTTTGCTTTCCTGTGTCTCCTCTGGTTCTCTCAACTCTGTAAGTTGCTTTTTGAACATTAGCAATATTCCTTTGTCTGACCTCACTTCCTTCTATTTCTTGTTGCTGTCACCTTCTCGCAGAGGTTCTTTTGGTAGCCTTATCCTGTAAGGAGCCCTTCTTAGTGTTGCACAAGGTAAAGCCCCCCTAATCCCAAAGGCAGCCTCCTCTTTCCACCTCAACTAGGACATTATCTTTCCTTATGTCCTGCTCTAAACCATCCAAAGGAAAGTTCTCTTATGTGTTGACATAGTATGTGCTGTGAGAATTTTACAACTCAGCTACTGCCTTTTTTAGGCTATCGGATTCTCTCCTTGTATTTCCTGCAGGAGTCTCCCTGCTTCCCTATTGCAAGTTATTATTTGGGTTAATTGTTAGAAGGATAGTGTTTCTCCCTTCCCTGTTAAGACACACTCTACCAGATTTGTCAGTGCTTCATGGGCTTTTCAACATCAATTTCTCATAATAGCAAAACTGCCATCTAGCCATCTGTTCACACGTTTCTTAGGTTTTACCAGGTGGATGTTCAGGCCTCCTCTGATGTCAGATGAGGATCCAAGGTACTACAAGCTGTTCTGAATCTGTCAAGTTTTCTTCACTGGTTTGTTATGTGGGACTGTTGGCATTTGTTGCTGTGTTGACCGCCCATCAGTTGGACTGCTTTTGGACAACCCAATGGTAATAACTACAGATCTTACAATCTGTACTGTACAGCTAAGAAAATAAGATTTTTTACTTGAGAAAATTGTGTTTCTTGCAGTTCAGTCCAGAACTCAGGTCCATTCCCTTTGTTCTTTTGATCTTTCTATTATCTGCTACAAAACTAAAGCTAAATAAGAGTTGGAGGCATTATATAAGATGTCTCTGCAGCCTTCTCTTTTTGCCAGTGTCCAATCACCTGTAGCTGCATGTAGCCCAATGGTAATGACAGATCCTGTCCCATACTGTACCCCAAGAAATTATTTTGCAGATAAGTTAAAAATACTATTTTTTAATTTCATTTCTTAGGCCTGGCCATAATAAATAAATACATTTGTATATAAAACCACTATATTATTGCCTTTCAAAGCATGAGGTAACATCACTGAATGGTGGTTGTAATGTACCATAACATACTAATGGCTGATAAAATTAATAGTTTTAGAAAGATTTTTATAAACAAATAGCGAATAGAGTGCAAATTATCGAATGTCCTCATAAAACTATATACAGTTGTATTCAAAATGATTCAAACCCCCCAATGCTGTAAAGGGTTTTAGGGAATTTAGTGTACATTTGTAATTGTATTCAGAATGAAATCCTACAAGAACTTCTTAAAGAACCGTATGCAACTAAAATGACATCAATTGGTTTTGTAATACAGTAGTAAATTTTTCTTTTGTGAATTCTTCATTGACACAATTATTCAACCCCTTAAAGACTACCACTCTGAAGAACAGAGGTTCATTGAAGTGTTTTCAATCGGGTATTGAAAACACCTGTGGATGTCAGGGAGCAGCAATAAAGCCTAATAAGCACCTTCTAGACATTTACTGGTGTGGTTACAAACATGGTGAAGTCAAGAGAATGGTCCAGGAAGACAAGAGAAGAGGTGATTACTCTTCACAGGAAGGGCAATGGCTATAAGAAGATTGCAAAGATGTTAAACATACCAAGAGACACCATAGGAAGCATCATTCGCAAATTCAAGGCAAAGGGCAATGTTGAAACGCTACCTGGTCGTGGCAGAAAGAAGATGCTGACTTCGTGACTGCTGTGCGCTACCTGAAGCGTAGAGTGGAGAAAAGTCCCCGTGTGACTGCTGAGGAACTGAGAAAAGATTTGTCAGATGTGGGTACTGAAGTTTCTGCTCAGACATTACGGCGCACACTGCGTAATGAAGGCCTCCATGCCAGAACTCCCAGGCGCACCCCCTTGCTGTCTCCAAAGAATAAGAAGAGTCGACTGCAGTATGCCAAAAGTCATGTGGACAAACCACAGAAGTTTTGGGATAGTGTTCTGTGGACTGATGAAACAAAATTAGAACTGTTTGGGCCCATGGATCAACGCTATGTTTGGAGGAGGAAGAACAAGGCCTATGAAGAAAAGAACACCTTGCCTACTGTGAAGCATGGCGGAGAGTCAATCATGCTTTGGGGCTGTTTTGCTTCTGCAGGTACAGGGAAGCTTCAGCGTGTGCAAGGTACCATGAATTCTCTTCAGTACCAGGAGATATTGGATGACAATGTGATGCAGTCCGTCACAAACCTGAGGTTTGGGAGACGTTGGACCTTTCAACAGGACAATGATCCCAAGCATACCTCCAAGTCCACTAGAGCATGGTTGCAGATTAAAGGCTGGAACATTTTGGAGTGGCCATCACAGTCACCAGACTTAAATCCGATTGAGAACCTCTGGTGGGACTTAAAGAAAGCAGTTGCAGTGCACAAGCCTAAGAATGTGACTGAACTGGAGGCTTTTGCCCATGACGAATGGGCGAAGATACCCGTAGATCGCTGCAAGATACTTGTGTCAAGCTATGCTTCACGTTTAAAAGCTGTTATAACTGTAAAAGGATGTTCTACTAAGTACTAAGATTGAATGTCACTTGGGGGTTGAATAAAACTGATAATGATGTGAGCACAGAAAAGACATTTGTGGTTATTTCATTATAAATGTTATGTTATATTTGTCTGACCTACACGTGCCTCTAAAAATTGGCCTTGGCAGGAAGGGTGTGAAAGTGCCCTGTATTGAAGTGGGTAATGTTTTTTGCGGTTTAGAAATATTTTTACTGATCCGACACCAGAGCGCAGTTTAGTAAAAATATAGTTAGTTCCATAGCTGTTTTTCTAAACTGAACCAAAGTCTCTGAATAAACTATAACACCCTTCTTCATACCACAGGCAGCATTACTAAAGGGCCTGGTCCATGTCAGTACCACTTCAATTAATCAAGCTGAAATTCTATAAAATGTGATAAGGGCTTTTAAGTAATGACTATCCAACATGAAAGCGTGCTCAGATAAGACTTTTTTGTTTCTGTTTTTAGTATCCAAGAAGTAGCACAAACTGGTCTTAACACCCAGATCAAGTTTGGTCACTGGTAAAGTTTACTAACTTTCTAAAATAACAAGTATCCTACTCCTGCAAATGAAGGGCTGAGGTATGTTGAAAAAGAGATCTCCAATTGGGACAAAAAACGCAAGGAAATTAGGCAACCTGTAGCTCAAAGAGCTACCCAGAGGATCTTAAAAAGTAAAATGGCATCAGATGAGGCCTGAACAGCCATCTGGTAAAACAGAGAATGTGTGAAGAGAATATCAGTAGACATCCTTTAAAATCTGGAAAATAGTTGCCTGATGCTGCAAAGCCCAAGATGTATTTGTAAACCTAGTAGAGTGTGCCTTGACAGGAAAAGGTGGGACCTTGTCCTTCAGACCATAAGCTTGTACTGTATGATGATCCATCTAAGCCACTGTCAAATGATGGAACAAGAAGCTAGTTCCACTTTATGGGGACCATCGGGAATGGCAAAAATTGTCAGTCTTTCTAATAGCAGTGGCTGAGAGGTAAACCCTCACAGAATTAACTACATCCAAACAGTGAATGGAAATTTTCTTTTGATGTACTGCGCTGGACAGAGAGTTGAAAAAGTGATGTCCTAGTTCAGGTAAAAGGCCATACTCATACTAGTAAAGATAGGAGACTCCAGGCCTCAATACTAACTTTGTCTTGTGTAGGACCAAATAGGGTTCTGTACAGGACAGAGCCGCCAGCTTAGACACACGCCATGAAGAGGTGATAGCAACAAGGAAAGCAATGAGAGTAGAAAGGTCAATGGGTTCAAAGGAATGTTTTTTGAAGGGGCCACATGAATACCAATCACAGTCATTAATGGGTGCAGTAGTCACCTGAGGATGATTTTACAGTGCTGTTTATAAACTGCACTTCAGAAATAATCATCCACCATTTTGTCATTCTTAGGCATACAGCAGTACATAAGTGGTAAACTCAACAGGTATGGTAAATGTTTTATTAATAAAGTGGGATATTAACAGATCCACAGTGAAACCAGCCTGTATATTAATAAATGCCTCCTCCAAAGGGCATTGGTCTGTAAAGCACTTGGGAGGAATGAATAATTTACTGGAAGTACTCTAGACACCATACTTACCAGGTTGAAGTAAGGTCTTTTGGCCTTTCAGTGATCCCAGACTAGTAACAGCACAGTCGTTTGTTCTAAAGAAAGGTGGAGGCCTCTAGGCTCACAGTTCTACAAAGACCACTAGCCTGTGCAGTGTATAGTGTATAGCTTTTTTGGTACCTCAGGGAATTTTTGTGGCTAAATTCTTTAGCTTGGTTTCAATTATTGTGCACCTCATCTCACAGGTTGCTTACTAACTGACTATGTGCTACCACTGCCTGCTAATTATCTCACAGTATTGTACCCATGAAAACTTTCAAATACAAATACATTTAAAGGATTAGTTAATTTCTTATGCACTTCTCAGAAAACCACCCGTGTATTCCAGGCTCAAGACCTAAAAGGGTGCAGACACTGACTTTTCTTATCAGAATATTGAAAGTGCATCACCTGATTATAATGAGCCAGCCACACCCATTCAGAATCAATAAGCACAGGACATGGTCAAAGAACTATTCATTCAGAGCGAAAACAGGTGGGGATCTGCAACAAAGTTTGTTAAAATCTTTGCAATGTACAGTGATCAGGGATGATTTTTTCTCAGCAAATGTGGAGTTACTTTTAATGAAGGAGAAACAGCCTAGCTTATTGCCTTACATATGCATCAATACATTTTGTGTGTTGCTTAGAGTTCTTTACAATAAAACTCCAGTATTTGTCATCCAGATGTGTGTAGCCTGTGGGTTTAATATATAGTTAAGTCATCTCACACTATATACTGTATATCTCAATTGCAATCAACAAAATCTACAAAGAGATTGGCGTACTTGATTGTAATGAGCCATAACACAAATATCATAGTTACATAGTTACATAGTAGGTGAGGTTGAATATAAGTAAAATATTACCTGCAGAAACCACCTCTTGTGGTAGAGAATTCCGCAATCTTGTAGCCCTAACAGTAAAGAACCCCCCACGTTGCCTGAGGTTAAAACGCTTCTCTAATCGCATTGTATGCCCCCGAGTCCTTATGCAATCCCTGCGACTGAACAGCTTTTCTTCTAAGCCTAGATCCCCATTGAGATATTTAAAAATTGCTATCATGTCCCCCCTCAGGCGTCTCTTCTCCAGGGAGAATAAATCAAGTGATTGCAGACGCTCCTCATAATCAAGGTCCTCCAATCCCCTAATTAGTTTAGTTGCCCTTCTCTGGACCCTCTCCAGCTCCAACACATCCCTTCTGAGGACTGGTGACGAGAACTGGACAGCATACTCCAGATGCGGTCGGACCAGAGTTTTATAAAGTGGAAGGATTATAGTCTTATCTCTGGAATACATCCCTTTCTTTATGCATGCTAATATTCTGCTGGCTTTGGCAGCTGTCGCTTGACATTGCATGCTGTTGCCTAGTCTATCATCCACCAATACTCCCAGATCCTTCTCCATTTTTGATTCTCCCAGGGGTTCCCCTCCTAACGTGTATTGTGCTTTTATGTTGCTAGTCCCCAAGTGCAAAACCTTACACTTCTCCACGTTAAACCTCATTTGCCAAGTCGTTGCCCACTCCATTATTTTGTCCAGGTCATTCTGTAGGATATCTGCTTCATGCTGTGCTGTTATTGCCCTGCCTAATTTTGTGTCATCTGCAAAAACTGATATTGAACTACAGATCCTGTCCTCAATGCTGTTTATGAATAAATTGAACAAGGTTGGTCCTAGGACTGAGCCTTGGGGGACCCCGCTTACTACCTCAGACCAGTCTGAGTATGCGCTGTTTATTACCACCCTTTGGACACGCCCTTTTAGCCAGTTCCGTATCCAAGAGCAAACCCTGCTGTCGATACCTGCAGACCTTATTTTATAAATTAAGCGCTTATGGGGAACTGTATCGAACGCCTTAGCGAAATCCAAGTACACCACATCCACTGGTCTGCCCCTATCTAGCTCACAGCTTACCTCCTCGTAGAATGTTAAGAGATTGGTTTGACAAGAACGCCCATTTGTAAACCCGTGCTGGTTACTACTAATGATGCTGTTGTCCTTAGCAAACTCTACGATATAGTCCCTTATCATCCCCTCCAGAAGTTTACATACTACTGATGTCAGACTGACAGGCCTATAATTTCCCGGGATATGCCTCTGACCCTTTTTGAATATCGGAATCACGTTATATCGGATATTAAGATTCAGTATGTGTCTAAAAAAACATTTTATATTGAGAAAAACACCCAGATATAAAGTAATATTACATACCTACACATTTATGGCTCTAATAATGAAGCAAAATTTAATTTAGGCAATTCATATTAAATTTGCAGTGATGTGTCTTAGAGAAAATGTACCAAGAAGATTATACTACAGAATAACTATAGTGCACAGCACGTAGTACAGCAACAAAGTAGCACACAATGGCATTGACCATGGACCAAGTGAAAAATAACGCCATCAATCAATAATGATTGATGTTTTTAGATGTAAACTTACCACTGTAACAATCAAATTTGTTACTATACTTCTGATTTTGTTACTTTTACTGGTGGTTCTGCATCACTATTGATATTGTAAAGTGCATTTTTGCTGGAATGTTTTTCTGTTAGAAGCCTATATGATGTTTTGTAACTGCATTATTGTATATCTATACAAACTATGGCTGTATATTTGTCACTAGATACAGTGGGAGAGATTTACTAAAGCTGGTGAACACAGAATCTGGTGCAGCCGTGCATAGTAACCAATCAGCTTCCAGGTTTCATAGTCCAAGCTTAGCTGAACAAGCTGAGTTTGTAAGATGATTGGTTACTATGCAGATTCTGTGTTCACCAGCTTTAGTAAATCTCCCCCAGTATCTCACAAAAGTGAGTACACCCTAAGTCAAAATGTCCAAATTGGGCCCAATTAGCCATTATACCTCCCTGGTGTCATTTGACTCGTTACTGTTATAAGGTCTCAGGTGTGAATGGGGAGCAGGTGTGTTCAATTTGGTGTTATCGCTCTCACTGTCTCATCATGGTCACTGGAAGTTCAACATGGCACCTTGTGGCAAAGAACTCTCTGAGGATCTGAAAAAAAGAATTGTTGCTCTACATAAAAATGGCCTAGGCTGTAAGAAGATTGCCAAAACCCTGAAACTGAGCTGCAGGACGGTGGCCAAGAACATACAGTGGTTTAACAGGACAGGTTACACTCAGAATAGGCCTCGCCATGGTCGACCAAAGAGGTTGAGTGCACGTGCTCAGCATCATATACAGAGGTTGCCTTTGGGAAATAGACTTATGAGTGCTGCCAGCATTACTGCAGAGGTTGAAGGGGTGGGGGGGGGTCAGCCTGTCAGAGCTCAGACCATCCACCGCCCACTGCATCAAATTAGTGTGCATGGCTGTTGTCCCAGAAGGAAGCCTCTTCTAAAGATGATGCACAAGAAAGGCCGCAAACAGTTTGCTGAAGACAAGCAGACTAAGGACATGGATTACTGGAACCATGTCCTGTGGCCTGAGAAGACCAAGATAAACTTATTTGGTTCAGATGGTGTCAAGCATATGTGGCGGCAACCAGGTGAGGAGTACAAAGACAAGTGTGTCTTGCCTACAGTCAAGCATGGTGGTGGGGGTGTCATGGTCTGGGGCTGCATGAGTGCTGCCGACACTGAGGAGCTACTGTTCATTGAGTGAACCATGAATGCCAACATGTACTGTGACATACTGAAGCAGAGCATGATCCCCTCCCTTCAGAGACTGGGCCGCAGGGCAGTATTCCAACGTGATAACGACCCCAAACACACCTCCAAGATGACCACTGCCTTGCTAAAGAACCTGAGGGTAAAGGTGATGGACTGGCCAAGCATGTCTCCAGACCTAAACCCTATTGAGCATCTGTGGGGTAACCTCAAACAGAAGGGGGAGGAGCGCAAGGTCTCTAACATTCACCAGTTCTGTGATATTGTCATGGAGGAGTGGAAGAGGACTCCAGTGGAAACCTGTGAAGCTCTGGTGAACTTCATGCCCAAGAGGGTTAAGGCAGTGCTGGAAAATAATGGTGGCCATTTTGGGCCCAATTTGGACATTTGTACTTAGGGGTGTGTACTCACTTTTGTTGCCAGCGGTTTAGACATTAATGGCTGTGTGTTGAGTTATTTTTAGGGGACAGCAAATTTACACTGTTATACAAGCTGTACACTCACTACTTTACATTGTAGCAAAGTGTAATTTCTTAAGTGTTGTCACATGAAAAGATATAATAAAATATTTACAAAAATGTGAGGGGTGTACTCACTTTTGTGAGATACTGTATGTGCATATTTTTTTTAACCACTTGTCGCCGACCCTCAGTACATTTACTGCGGACGGGAAGCACAGCCAGGCTAGGCAACATATCCGGCCTTTCTTATGGGTTTGTCAGCAGATTTCAGCCAATGATTTACGACTGAAACCTGCTGATCAGCTGTGGCCAATCATAGCAGGGTTCTGTGTTGACAAGCACACAGAACTCTGGACACAGACAGTTATTTGTCTGTTTCTTCTCCCTGAAATCAAATCTGACTTTAGGGAAAAAAAGCAGCCAGATCTATAAGTAAATGAAGCACGTTACACTTGTTAGGCACACAAATAACCCTTTGATTCCCTTTTGATGTTAACTACTTCCAGCCAGTGTCATAAGAACCGTGTAGTCTTATCACTGATCACTGTATTAGTGTCATTAGCGAAATCAGCATGTCTATTAGCCCCAAATTCCATGCCACACTATAAGTCACTGATTACTGCCATTAGAAGTATAGTGTCTATAGCTGTGTAAATTCTAGTATATATATATACACCATAGTTTGTAGACGCTATAATTATTTTATTTATTTCAGGTACTTATATAGCGCTGTCAATTTACGCAGCGCTTTTGTCAGGGAACTTCCCACAAGAGAGCTGGATCTTCCGCCCACACTAATGCAGCGACGCCCAGTGGCCTATTTAAACCAGCCTGCTCCAGCCATTAGTTGCTGGATGATCTTCAGCTTCCTGTTTCCTGCTTCCTGTGTTTCTGTTCCTGTTTACTTGGATTATCTGTTACCGACCCGGCTTGTCTCACCTGTCTTGTCTCTCCTCCTGGCTCCGACCATCGGCTTGTTTACCTACTCTGCTTCAGTCTGCTGTTCCCGTGTATGACCCCCGGCTTGCTCCTACGGACTCCTCTACTGCTTGATGAACTGTGTTTGACCCCTTGGCTTGATCTTGACCTCGCTCTTGTCGCACGCCTGGCTACCTCCTCCAGTCACCTTCAAGGCATCCTGCATCTCAGCACGCACTACGTGTCTACAACCACAGCAGTCACCTCTTCACCGGAGCTTGCCGCAGCTGGCGACCCCTGTTCCTTTGGGCACAGCATTCCCTGTCTCCACCTCCAGGGGTGCCTTGCACTTAGCCACAAGGGAAGCCCTCTCAGCACCTCGGCCTCTGATCAGGTACGTGATAGTATCATCCAGCCAGAATATGTCAGAGGCCGACAGAGGTGCTTCTCAGCTCGAGGCTCTGTGCCAGCAAGTCACAGCCCTCACCCAAGCAGTGACCAACCTACAGGACGGGTACTTCCAGTTGGAGGGTCGTTTACAGAACTTGGCAGTATCTTCCGCAACTACAGCTCCTCCTTCTGCAGGTCTTGCATCAGCCTCACTGACTCCGGAGCGTCACTCACCCACTCCTATGATGATGGCTCTTCCTCCTGAACCCAGGGTGCCCACTCCAGAGCGTTTTTCCGGCGATCGGAGGAAGTTCAGGGCCTTTAAGAATGCCTGTTCTCTCTACCTGGCTCTGCAACCAAGGACCTTCTCCCTGGAAACAGTTAAAGTGGGATTTGTCATCTCTCTGCTTTCCGATGAACCGCAGTCCTGGGCTCATCACCTGTTGGAACAAAAAAGTCCTGTCATCAACACTTTGGACACCTTTTTTGAAGCCATGGGCCAACTATATGATAACCCACAACACAGGGCCACTGCAGAGGCCACTCTCCATACCTTACAGCAGGGGAGGCGCCCTGCTGAAGACTACACTGTGGACTTCCGCAAATGGTCAGCGGATACTGAATGGAACGATGCCGCCCTCAGGTACCAGTACCGACTTGGCCTATCTTAGGCCCTCAAAGATGAGCTGGCACGAGTAGAAAGCCCCACCGGTTTGGAGAGCCTCATTCAGCTCGCCATCCAACTGGACAGACGCCTGCGGGAGCGGCGATCTGAACGTGTTCAGTCCTTCCGGCCTTCCTGGATGCTACCTAAGGTCCCAGTTGTCCCTGCACCTATTCCAGCCACAGCAGCCTCCTCTGAAGGAGAACCTATGCAAATTGGCATGGTTCGTTCTGCCCTGACCTCTGATGAGAGACTCCGCCGCAGGCGGGCTAACCTCTGCCTCTACTGTGGGGAGGCCGGACACTTTCTCCGCAACTGCCCTGTGAGGCCCAGTAAGTCTTCCCCACGCAACTCCATGTATCAGCAAGTCTCAGGATCTTCCCTTACTCATCTTGTTCTCCATGTCTCCCTACAGGTAGCGAAAGGGGAGGTCCGACTCCCAGCAATAATTGACTCTGGGGCATGTAGTTGCTTCATGGATGTAACCCTTGCTAAGGACTTCCGGATTCCTATTCAGACTAAAGAACTTAAACTCAAGGTCCAGTTGGCCGACGGTACCACTCCTCGATCCGGGCCTGTTACTCACGAGACGGTACCTATTCTTACCATTACTGACTCTGGCCATCAAGAGTTCCTGAAGTTTGATATTTTATGTTCCACCATGTTCCCCATAATTCTGGGGATACCATGGTTGCAGGCACACAACCCGCAGATAGACTGGATCCGAAGGGAGATCTCCTTTGGGTCCCCCTACTGCCTTCAGCACTGTCTGATGCCCAAACCTGTGTCTCCTTCCAGTTGCCTGACCGTCCAGCCAGTCTCCGACTCCAGCCAGGACGTTCCTCCAGTTTACCATGATTTCCTGGACGTCTTTGACAAAAAGAAGGCCGATATACTACCACCTCATCGCCCCTACGACTGCCCTATCGAGCTATTACCTGGTGCAGAAGTCCCCTTTGGAAGGATTTTTCCACTTTCAGAGACTGAGCTTGAGGTGTTGCGCCAGTACATTGATGAAAACCTAAAGAAGGGATTCATCCGCCCCTCATCTTCTCCAGCTGGCGCCGGAATTTTCTTTGTAGAAAAGAAAGATCATACCCTCAGACCCTGTGTGGATTACAGAGAGCTCAATAAAATCACGATTAAAAACCGGTACCCTCTTCCGCTTGTTCCTGAGCTCTTTCAAAGGTTCCGTACCGCCCGGGTCTTTACTAAATTGGACTTGCGCGGTGCCTACAACCTAGTACGCATTCGCGAGGGCGATGAATGGAAAACAGCCTTTCGAATACGTTTTGGGCATTTTGAGTACCTGGTTATGCCTTTTGGTCTATGTAATGCTCCAGCTACCTTTCAGCACTTCGTGAATAATATCTTTAGAGAATACCTGGATAACTTCATGATTGTGTACCTGGACGACATTCTTGTCTTCTCCCCTACCCTGGAACTACATAGAATCCATGTCAAGAAAGTGCTGTCCACACTAAGGGTACACGGACTCTATGCAAAAGCAGAGAAGTGTTCCTTTGAAAAGACTTCCATTACAATTTTTGTGTCTGATCATTTCCATTGATGGGGTAGCCATGGACCCCCAGAAGGTATCTGCCATCCTGGAGTGGCCAGCTCCCACGGACAAAAAGGGCATTCAGAGGTTCGTAGGGTTTGCGAATTTCTATCGGAGGTTCATCAAGGACTTTTCTGGCATTATCGCCCCGATTACCCAGCAAACCCGCCAACACTGCCGCTTCCAGTGGTCTTAAGAGGCTCAAGAGGCTTTTGATAAATTAAAGGCGTTATTCACTTCTGCCCCTGTCCTGCAGCATCCCGACCCCGCCCTGCCCTACGTACTGGAGGTTGATGCATCTGAAGTCGCCACAGGGGCCATCCTATCTCAACGTCTGGGCCCTAATGTACTATTGCATCCAGTGGCTTTCTTCTCCCGAAAGCTCTCTCAGCCGGAAAGGAACTATGATGTTGGGGATCGGGAACTGCTGGCCATCAAAGTCGCTCTGGAGGAGTGGAGATATCTCCTGGAGGGTGCAGCGCACCCAATTATGATATTCACCGACCATAAGAACTTGGAGTATCTCAGATCTGCCAAGCGCTTGAGACCACGACAGGCCAGGTGGGCCTTGTTTTTCTCAAGGTTTAATTTTCACCTCACCTATCGCCCAGGATCCAAGAATGGTAAAGCGGATGCTCTGTCACGAATGTTCCCTGAGACCCCAAATACTGCCACCCCCAGCACCATTCTGTCTCCCCAGAACTTTGTTCTTATCCAGCCTGATCTAAGGGCCACCCTGGAACAGGTTTCTGCCCGGTGCCCTGAGTCCGAAATCCCCACACTTAGAAGGCAGGAAGGTCTTTTGTGGCACGGGGATAAGATTTTTGTACCCGAGGGAGCCAGAGTCCAGGTTCTTAAAACGTTCCACGACCACCAGCTGGCAGGCCATTTTGGGGTCCGCAAGACATTAGAACTGATCCAACGTTCCAATTGGTGGCCCAACCTTAGACAGGACTGCAAAGACTATGTAAGTTCTTGTACGACCTGTACCCGAAGTAAAGGAAGTCTCACGCAGACTTGGGGCTTGCTAAGACCTCTGCCTGTTCCGGACCAGCCTTGGAGGATGTTGTCTATGGACTTTATTGTAGAACTGCCCCCTTCTGAAGGTTTTTCCACTATCCTGGTAGTAGTAGACCGCTTATCAAAGATGGCATACTTTCTGCCTATGGTGGGCACTCCCTCAGCCATGGACACAGCACATATCTTCATCAAGGAGATTGTAAGGCTACACGGCGTACCAAACAGTATTGTCTCGGACAGGGGGGTACAATTCACCTCTCGATTCTGGAGGGCCCTCTGCAAGGCTTTGGATATCAAGATTTACCTATCTTCTGCCTATCACCCCCAGAGCAATGGCCAAACGGAGAGAACAAATCAAACGTTGAAACAATACCTTCGTTGTTTTTCTTCCTTCTCACAGGATAATTGGGTGACCTTACTGCCCTGCGCAGAGTTTGCTTACAATAACTCTATTCATGCCACCACCAACCAATCCCCATTCTGGGCCAATTACGGCTTTCACGTCTCTTTTTTACCCAACTCTGTACCAGAAGCAACGGTACCTGCGGTTCAGGATAGATTAACCTTTATCCAAGAGAACTACCTAACCCTCCAGGCAACCATGCGTAAAGCGCAGGAAGATTATAAGAGGTCATATGACAAGAAGAGAAAGGAGAATCCAGCCTTGAAAGTGGGGGATGAAGTGTGGCTCTCCACGGCAAACCTCAAACTACCCTGCCCATCACGGAAGTTGGGTCCAAGGTACATTGGCCCTTTCAAAATCAAGAAGGAAATCAACCATGTAGCCTTCTAACTTTCCTTACCGGATTCCTACAGGATCCATCCTGTTTTTCATATTTCCTTGCTCAAGTCTGCCTCTTCTGGCCCTTTCTCAGGAAGGGGTGATCCACCTCCACCTCCCATCTCGGTGGGTGAGGAATTTGAGTATGAGGTAGAGGCCATCCTAGACTGCCGAAAGAGGGGAAGACAGGTCCAATACCTGATTAAGTGGAAAGGGTATTCACCTGAGGAAAGTTCATGGGAGCCTGCAAATAACGTTCATGCCCCCAAACTTCTTAGAGAATTTTTCAACAAGCATCCTGAGAAGCAGGCCCAATTGGGCATCCGGAGGCTGCCCTTTGGGGGGGGGGGGGCACTGTCAGGGAACTTCCCACAAGAGAGCTGGATCTTCCGCCCACACTAATGCAGCGACGCCCAGTGGCCTATTTAAACCAGCCTGCTCCAGCCATTAGTTGCTGGATGATCTTCAGCTTCCTGTTTCCTGCTTCCTGTGTTTCTGTTCCTGTTTACTTGGATTACCTGTTACCGACCCGGCTTGTCTCACCTGTCTTGTCTCTCCTCCTGGCTCCGACCATCGGCTCGTTTACCTACTCTGCTTCAGTCTGCTGTTCCCGTGTATGACCCCCGGCTTGCTCCTATGGACTCCTCTACTGCTTGATGAACTGTGTTTGACCCCTTGGCTTGATCTTGACCTCGCTCTTGTCGCACGCCTGGCTACCTCCTCCAGTCACCTTCAAGGCATCCTGCATCTCAGCACGCACTACGTGTCTACAACCACAGCAGTCACCTCTTCACCGGAGCTTGCCGCAGCTGGCGACCCCTGTTCCTTTGGGCACAGCATTCCCTGTCTCCACCTCCAGGGGTGCCTTGCACTTAGCCACAAGGGAAGCCCTCTCAGCACCTCGGCCTCTGATCAGGTACGTGATAGCTTTACATATACATTACACAATAGTCAGTGCAAATACACTGCAGTCAGTGCAAATTAAACTGCTAGAAAAAAAAGCTAGACCACAACAAACAGCTAGGCAATGGATTGGAGGAGTCAGTGGACTACTGCTGCAGTAGCGCACTCCACTCACTGCAATGATTTTAAATCACTACTGCAGTCAGTGCTAATTAAACTGCTACAAAAAAAACTAGACAACAACAAACAGCTAGACAGTGGATTGGAGGAGTCAGTGGACCACTGCTGCAGTAGCGCACTCACTGCAATCATTTTAAATCACTTACCGTTCAGAAAAAGGAGGATGGCAAATTGACCAGTGGCCTCTTTAGAAAGGAGACCGCTGGCAATACCATCCTCCATGCAAGTAGCTTTCACCCTGAGCCGTTACTTAGGTCGATCCCCTATAGTCAGTTTTTGCGACTTAGGCGCAATTGTACCACCTTTGAAAGTTTTCAAATGGAAGCAGACAAGCTTACGCAGAGACTTCTAGCACGGGGATACACCAAGTCGGCCCTCAGAAAGTCTTTTAACAAAGTGAGAGGGTTAAATAGAAGGGACTTAATTTTCAGAGAAAATATCCCAAAAAAAGAGGAAAGTGTAAGATTGATTACACGATATTCCAACGAACATCAAAAGATTTTCAAAGCTTTAAATAAACATTGGCATATTTTGACGGAAGATGCCACTCTTTCCAAGTTTGTCACCAAAAATCCCTCAATAGTACATCGCAGAGCTGGATCCATTGGAGAACAGCTGGTGCGTAGTGAATACAGGGGCGAATCGCCCCGAGACCCTTGCAGGGTGTGGGGCACCTACCCCTGTGGATCATGCGTCTGCTGCCCCTTTATCCAACAGCGTACCACCTTTACATTGCCCAATGGGAGGCCCTTCAGATTAAGGCACTTTGCCAACTGTAAGACCATGGGTGTGGTCTACTTGATGGAGTGTGAGTGCGGTTCCTTTTATGTGGGCAAAACAAGACAGGAATTTCATGATCGGGTTGGAAAACATCTGGCCAGCATGAGGGTCAGCAACCTCTACCTGCCCTTGGGCAGGCATGTTGCTGGCACTCATGGCTATCATATGCCCTCTGTGAACTTTACTGTCTTGGACCACACTCACATTCCATCAAGGGGGGGCGACTGGAACAAGCTCTTCCTGTAAAAGGAGGCACGTTGGATCAGGGCCCTCAAAGCTACTCGACCTCCTGGCCTCAACGAGACCGAAAGTTTCAGACCTTTCCTGTCAGGCTTCAGCTCGGGCAAGACGGACTAATTCAATACATCCACCTTTTTTCCCCCCTCCCCTCCTTCCCCCCCTTTTTGCCTTTTTACCTCTGTGCTTTTTGTTTTTTGCTTACGAACTTGCCAGTGATATTAACCCTGATTTTCAGGATTAAGCAGGGCTGTTTATTGTTTATAAGTATATTTACCACTGTTTTAACTTGATTTTTGTCTATATATGGCACACATATGTACGTATGTAATGCTTCATGTCCCTCTTGGATAGGGGTAATTTGTGTTGTCCTCTGTTGGACTTGTTATCCCATTGTGACACACCTGTGCATATGTGACAACCTCATTGACCCAACTCGATATAATGACTGCAGAACCACTGTGGGCAATATATGTGTGGCATCTATATATATTCCTACCACCCCTTCTGTTTCACCCTTTCCTACGTCCACTCGTCTCCTATGGGTGTAGATTTAGGAATGTGGGCTGTTTAGTGCCATAAGGGAACATCCATGTTGGGCTAGACCATTTAGAGAATTGGGGGAGAACCCTAACCAATAGGGGGGATCTCTCTAGTACTAACACACCAGCATAATATTAATAATGAATTGATTTTTAATTTCCTGTTAACATTCATTTGCCAGTGTTATTTATTTATTCAACTTCTTCTCTCTGGATTTTCTTTTGTTCCATGCCTTTTTTCCTGTCCGGCGCGGGTAGCTGGTATTTTTTCCCCCTCCTACATAATTTTTGTGTGGATGGGTGGAGAGTACCGCCCGGTCCTTGGTGAGGAGAATTGCCTTTGCTTCTTCCTTCCCCTTTTGGTCCGGGTGGGGAAACCAGCATCCGCGCCGGCGGCCATTGGTCCTTTTTCTGAGCGTTGGGCAATCGGCTGCAGTGGCGTTCTCGCGACGCATGCCGAAGTCCGACGTCTTAGCTCACTTCCGGTTTTGACGCCACGTGTGGCGTCATTTCCGGCGGAAGTGGGGACGGGTCCAGCGCGGCGTTCTCCGCTCTGGCGCCCATTTCTAGGACGCCAAGGTCCGTGACCAGCAGTGATCTCCTGGAGCTCCCCTTGTGCAGAAGGGGTTCCTCCTTGATAGGAGATACACTTTTGCATGATTGGGGACTATCTTCTTTTGAAGTCCTCCCCCCTTTTTTTACTTGAAACCAAGCCAAAATATCTAGGAGAGACGAAATCTGGGCTTTGGAATCTTGGTCCCTATCATTGGAACTCTGTTACCTCTGGGATAGTAAGTACATTTATTGCTTACCCTGTCTTCGTTTTGAGGAATGAGCTATGTACAGGACATATATCCCTCACAGCATGTCTTGATGCCTCCTTTTGTGATAGGATGCATTATTTGACAGGCTGTATTTTTTTACCCAGAGTTTCTTCAGTAATGTACAAACTGGTAATCTGGATTGAAATTGCTGCCTCTTTTTTGCCGTTCCTCTCTTTTTCATCTTAAAATATATACATATATATATCTTTTCAATATATTTTTTGCCGGTCGGTTGGTGATTCGTTTATCTTTTCTCCCGCGGCCCTACAGGAGAGAGGCATGGAGCCGTTCTATCCGAGAGAGACTTTGATGTGTACACTGGGAACTTATCAAAAATAGACAAGTCGTTTCATATATGTACATCCCTTGAAGAGAAAGGATCCGTAGGGATGTTTTATACATCTCCTCCCTCTTCCCCTCTTTATGGTCAGTCATAACTTGGCACTTATATCCACACATATATTGACACCACCCGCAGGTGGATGTGTTCATCCCTTGTATGCAGTTATTTTATTGTGGTTTTTTCTTTTTTCTTTCTTCAGAGTTTAAGTCCATTTTCCCTGATGAAGAACGGAACTGTTAGTTCATAAAGTTTGAAACGCATTGGACCAGGATTTATACTCCAACCTAGGGGTTTTGTTACTCCATGTATTTTCTCTTGATTCATGTATAGTAACACTTTTCAGTGTCCTATGACATGTATTTTATGCTGTAATATATGTACCTTTTTGACTTTCATCCATGTATTTTGAATAAAATGAATGATTTTATATATATTTTTGTATTTGTTTGCCGACAAAATCCCACATTGAGGAGACCAACTCCATTTTATTCCTATATGTAACTAGGGATGGTGGCAAACCTTGCCAACCCCAATCTGTAAAGTTTTTTTATAATTTTAAATCACTAACTGCAGTCAAAAACTGCTAGAAAAAAAAGCTAGACAGTGGGGAGTCACTGGACTACTGCTGCAGTGATACATTCTCTCACTGCAATAATTTTAAATCCCTACTGCACTGCAGTAGTGATTTAAAATTATTTATTGAATGTGAGAAAGTGCGCTGATATGTGTATGTGAGCTGCAACCAAAGATCCAAATATTGGAATATAAAAGTGAAATGAAAAAAGTCTGGTGCGCTAAATGTGTATCATCTAAAACAGGTGGATTTGATAAAAAAACATACCTATTAATAAATCAAATAGATACTGTTGACTGAAAATAAAGGTGAACTCAGGTAAATAATTAATAGTGATTATTAATTATCCCAATTGGGAATGTGCAAAAGTCAAATAAATTCATGGTGCAATAGGTCCAAAATAGTCCAACTTAAATCCAATAGTGCTGGATGTTATGAACGTGAAGAGTGATAGGCAGTGGCGGCTGGTGAATTTTTAAGATGGTGGGGCGCAAGACCCCGCCCTTCCATTTTGACCCCTCACATTTCTCAGAAGCCCCACCCCTTATAGACTCCACCCATTTTGTCCCCTGTATTTTGATTGCGTGAACAAATTCTCCCAATATATCACATATTAAGGGGTCCATCAGTACTAGTATATCCCATAATAGGGAGCAGGGGCCCTATTATGGGATATACTGTGAGAGACACCCTATTATGGGATACACTGACTAAGAATGGCACGAACCCCACAGTACAGACCCCTTAGCACAAACCTCTCAAGCACAAACCCCACAGTACAGACCTCCTAGCACAAACCCCACAGTACAGGCCCCCTAGCACAAACCCCACAGTACAGACCCCCTAGCACTAATCCCACAGTACAGACCCCCTAGCACTAATCCCACAGTACAGACCCCCTAGCACTAATCCCAGAGTACAGACCCCCTAGCACTAATCCCACAGTACAGATCCCCTAGCATTAATCCCACAGTACAGGCCACCTAGCACAAACCCCACAGTACAGGCCCCCTAGCACTAATCCCACAGTACAGACCCCTAGCACTAATCCCACAGTACAGACCCCCTAGCATTAATCCCACAGTACAGACCCCCTAGCACTAATCCCACAGTACAGGCCCCCTAGCACAAACCCCACAGTACATGCCCCCTTCAATGTAGTGACCAGTATATATGCCCCCTTTCAATGTAGTGACCAGTATACATGCCCCCTTTCAATGCAGTGACCAGCATACATGTCCCCAATGCAGTGACCAGCGTACATGTCCCCAATGCAGTGACCAGCGTACATGTCCCCAATGCAGTGACCAGCATACATGTCCCCAATGCAGTGACCAGTGTACATGTCCCCAATGCAGAGATCAGCGTGCGTGACTCCAATGCAGTGACCAGCATACATGCCCCCAATGCAGTGACCAGCATACATGTCCCCAATGCAGTGACCAGTGTACAATTCCCCAATGCAGAGATCAGCGTGCGTGACTCCAATGCAGTGACCAGCATACATGTCCCCAATGCAGTGACCAGCATACATGCCCCCAATGCAGTGACCAGCGTACATGTCCCCAATGCAGTGACCAGCATACATGTCCCCAATGCAGAGATCAGCGTGCGTGCTTCCAATGCAGTGGGCAGCGTACATGTCCCCAATGCAGTGACCAGCACACATGTCCCCAATGCAGAGATCAGCGTGCGTGACTCCAATGCAGTGACCAGCATACATGTCCCCAATGCAGTGACCAGCATACATGCCCCCAATGCAGTGACCAGCGTACATGTCCCCAATGCAGTGACCAGCATACATGTCCCCAATGCAGAGATCAGCGTGCGTGCTTCCAATGCAGTGGGCAGCGTACATGTCCCCAATGCAGTGACCAGCACACATGTCCCCAATGCAGAGATCAGTGTGCGTGCCTCCAATGCAGTGACCAGAATACATGTCCCCATTGCAGTGACCAGTGTACATGTCCCCAATGCAGAGATCAGTGTGTGTGCTTCCAATGCAGTGACCAGCATACATGTCCCCAATGCACTGACCAGTGTACATGTCCCCAATGCAAAGATCAGTGTGCGTGCTTCCAATGCAGTGACCAGCGTACATGTCCCCCAATGCAGTGACCAGTGTACATGTCCCCAATGCAGAGATCAGCGTGCGTGCCTCCAATGCAGTGACCAGCGTACATGTCCCCAATGCAGTGACCAGTGTACATGTCCCCAATGCAGAGATCAGCGTGTGTGCTTTCAATGCAGTGACCAGCGTACATGTCCCCAATGCAGTGACCAGCATACATGTCCCCAATGCAGAGATCAGCGTGCGTGCTTCCAATGCAGTGACCAGTGTACATGTCCCCAATGCAGAGATGAGCATGCGTGCTTCCAATGCAGTGACCAGCGTACATGTCCCCAATGCAGTGACCAGCATACATGTCCCCAATGCAGAGATCAGCGTGCGTGCTTCCAATGCAGTGACCAGCATACATGTCCCCAATGCAGTAACCAGTGTACATGTCCCCAATGCAGAGATCAGTGTGCGTGCCTCCAATGCAGTGACCAGCATACATGTCCCCAATGCAGTGACCAGCATACATGTCCCCAATGCAGAGATCAGTGTGCGTGCCTCCAATGCAGTGACCAGCATACATGTCCCCAATGCAGTGACCAGTGTACAAGTCCCCAATGCAGAGATCAGTGTGCGTGCTTCCAATGCAGTGACTAGCATACATGTCCCCAATGCAGTGACCAGTGTACATGTCACCAATGCAGAGATCAGTGTGCGTGCTTCCAATGCAGTGACCAGCGTACATGTCCCCAATGCAGTGACCAGCGTACATGTCCCCAATGCAGTGACCAGCATACATGTCCCCAATGCAGAGATCAGCGTGCATGCTTCCAATGCAGTATAACGCTCCTGCGTTTTTGTAGTAGGCTGGATATGCAGCTGCAAAATCTCCACTCAGTAGTCATGTAGAGATGTGTTGAATAACCAGATCCAACTCTCCAGACTCATCACTGTGGGCCTGTCAGCTTCAACATACAGAAATATACACACTCAATAAGATGTTCCTGGAGTGGTGGAATGTATATGACAGTATGAAGGTGTTGTGCTGAAGGGACAGGTGTGAACAGTGATAGAGATGGTAAGTACTTGATAGGTTTGTTCAGGAGAGTACTAGATGGTATTAGGTAGAGTGCAGATAGGTTAGTAATCGAGTATGGTGACAGGTGGTAAGGACAGCAGATGACAATTACAGGATAGACTAACCCAGTGCAAGGATAGATGGTAGTAGACTTAAGAACAAGCAATCTATGTAACAGTGCAGATGATAGATGGTAGTAGACTCAAGAGCTAGCAATCTATGTAACAGTGCAGATAGTAGATGGTAGTAGGCTCAAGAGCTAGCAATCTATGCAACAGTGCAGATGATAGATAGTGTAAGTAGGTTATGGAGGATTCCCCTGTGGGGTACTTATCACTAGTAAATGTTAGTAGTAGAGGGGTCCAGTAGAGAGGGGAAGATCCAGTAGCGAGATACAGGGATCAGTAGCGAGGTTCCGGTCTGCTCCAGGTAGAAGCAACCAGCTGGAGGTTCCGACAGCAAGACAGGCTTGAAAGCATGTGGATACACAAGGCAAGTTGAACGAACGATGTGAGTGAGAACGCCGGCGGTTGAAATAGCCGCTCTGCGGCGCTCAGCGATGACATCATCTGTCTTAAAGGTGTATACGTACCACCTAGTAAGAAAGGTGGGACGCATATTTGGAAGGAAATAGATTATTAAGGGTACCAGAGGTACCAGAATCTTACAGTACCCCCCCCCTTAAGGCCGGCTCCGGAAGGCCTATAGCACTGGTTTCTCTGGGTATTTCGAGTGAAACCTTCGTATAAGCCTAGGTGCATGAACATCAGAGGTATCCAACCAGGTGTCGTCTTGGGGTCCATAGTTCTTCCATCTTATGAGATACTGGAGTCTTCCTCTATGGATGCGAGAATCCAAAATCTCTTTGATCTCATATTCTTCTCCGCCTTCAACTTGTATTGGAGGTGGAGGCAAGATGGTAGGCCTTATTCCTTGGTTAGGAACATGGAGCTTCAGTAGCGACACATGGAAGATGGGATGGATCTTAAGATCTGCTGGTAAGGTGAGCTGTACTGCAGCTTTTCCAATAAGTTTCTTAATTGGGAAGGGTCCCAAAAATAGAGGTCCAAGTTTTTTGCTAGGGATTTTTAATCTTAAGTTTCTTGTTGATAGCCAAACAAGGTCCCCAATAGCATACTGAGGAGAAGGTCTTCTACGAAGGTCGTAGTACCTTTTTTGTTGACTATGAGCGTGTGATATAGTGGTATTGAGTAAACCCAGAGAGTCTTTTATTTGGGTAAGGTAATCCGAGGCTACTGGGTTACTTGATGGCAGGATGCGTGGTGGAAGAAGAGTGGGATGAAACCCATAATTCAAGTAGAACGGACTTTGCTTAGTAGTACTGTGGGTTGCATTGTTGTAAGCAAATTCCGCCAGAGGGAGGAGATCCACCCAATCATCCTGTAGGTATGATGTATAGCAACGTAGATATTGCTCAATGCACTGGTTGACTCTTCCGTAATATTTGACAAAGTGCTTGCCAAAATTTTGAGATGAACTGTGAACCACGGTCGGACAAAAGAGTCTTTGGAATTCCATGCAACTTGAACACATGTTTCATCAGTAGTTCCGCTGTTTGTTTAGACAAAGGTAGTCTACGGATAGCAATGAAATGTGCCATCTTTGTCAAGTGGTCCACTGACACTAGAATGGTATTAAATCCCTTAGAAGGTGGTAGTTCTACTATAAAGTCTAAGGACATAACTTCCCATGGAACCTGGGGTATTGGTAGACTGCAGAGTAGACCAGATGGTTTTGTAGTGTCAATCTTGGACCTTGCACAGATGTCACATGAAGAAACAAAATTTTTGTACAGACGTCTTCATATAAGGCCACCAAAACTGCCTGGTAAGCAAATTAAGGGTTTTCGTCATACCCATATGTCCTGCCATGGGCACATCATGTGACAACTCCAAGATCTTGGTGCGCATAGTAGGGGGTATGTAAAGTTTGTCGTTGTAATAGAGGAAGCCTTCTGCATCAGTACTCAGTTGTGGTGGAGGTGAATCCAATCCTATACTGTGCAAAATCTCTTCCTTCAAGGAACGGACAACACCAATAATACGTTCATAGGGTATTATGGGAATGGAAGGGATTTCGGCGCAGTTATCTTCGATTAATCGTGATAGCGCATCCGCTTTTTTATTTTTGTCTGCAGGCGTGTAGGTCACTAGGAAGTTGAATCTTAGGAAGAATAATGACCATCGTACCTGTCGGTGGGAGAGAGTTTTGTTAGTCTGGAGGTATTGAAGGTTTTTATGATCTGTATATATGAGTATTGGTAACTGGGTACCTTCGAGTAGATGTCGCCAATTCTCCAGTGCCAGTTTTATGGCAAGTAACTCCTTTTCACCTACTGGGTAGTTCACCTCTGGGCTGCTTAGTGATTTTGAAAAGAAAGCAACTGGGTGGAGTGGTGAAGTATTTGTTGGTCGTTGGGAGAGAACTGCTCCTACTGCCATATTTGACGCATCTACCTCCAGAATATATTGGAGGGATGGGTCTGGATGGCGTAGTATGGGAGCAGAGGTAAAGCTTGATTTTAACAAGCAGAAAGCTTGGTTCGCTTCTTCTGACCATTTGAATGGTTTCTTTATACTCGTCAGTTGTGTTAGAGGTCTCACAATAGCGGAAAAGTTCTTGATGAACTTCCTATAGAAGTTGGAGAATCCAAGGAATCGCTGTAATGCCTTACGAGTTGTTGGTATAGGCCAGTCCAGAATACAGGATATCTTGCTCATATCCATCTTAATTCCAGTTTTGGATATGATGTATCCTAGAAATAATATTTCTTCCTTATGAAATAAGCATTTTTTTTAATTTCACGTATAGATTTGTGTGAGAGTAATCTGGATAACACAAGTCTTACATGTTTTATATGTTCAGGCATAGATCGCGAATAGATAAGTATATCGTCCAGGTATACTACAACACAGACATCGAGAAAGTCTCTAAAGATGTCGTTTATGAACCTTTGGAAGGCTGCAGGAGCATTACACAACCCGAATGGCATCACAAGATATTCGAATAATCCGTATCTGGTTCTGAATGCTGTTTTCCACTCATCTCCGTCACGGATTCGGATTAGGTTGTATGCCCCTTTCAGGTCTAATTTAGAGAAGTAAGTAGCCCCACGCACTTGTTCAATGAGTTCAGGGATGAGCGGCAAAGGATAGCGATCCTTTATCGTAATCGTATTTAATTGCCTATAATCGATAATAGGCCTAAGACTGGAATCCTTATTGCGGACAAAGAAAAGTCCTGCAGCTGTGGAAGAAGTAGAGGGTCTGATGAACCCTTTTTTCAAATTCTCATCCAAGTATTCCTTGAGATGAGAAAGTTCATCCTGTGAAAGGGGATAAACATGACCGAAAGGCAATTTGCTGTTAGGGAGTAGATCGATAGTGCAATCATAATCCCTATGGGGAGGCAACACTTGAGCATTTTTCTCAAGGAATACTTCGGACAGATCCTGATAGAATAGTGGTGCAATCTCATCTGACACCACAGACAGGATCTTTCCATAAGATGGGAGGTTACACGTAATCTCACAATAGTGAGAAGGGAAGGCCAAAGTCCGTCTTTTCCAATCCATGATTGGTTGGTGTGTGTGTAACCAGGGAAGTCCCAAAATAATGGAAAAATGGGGTGAGGATAGTATATCAAAGGTGATGGTCTCCACATGAGACTCGTTGGCAGTGGCAAGGAGTGCCTGTGTCTGGTTGGTGATTGGACCAGAAGACAATGGAATACCGTTAATGAAACTAACAGAAACAGGTTTAAGCTTCGAAATAATAGGTATTTTATTTAAGGTAACAAAACGTGTATCAATATAGTTTCCACAAGTTCCAGTGTCGACCATAGCCTTGGTGGTGATCCTAGTCTGGTCCCACTGTAATGTTAAATGAACAAAAAGATAGGGGTTAGAAAAGGAAGTCGTTAATCCTCCTAGCAAGACATGTGAACACTCACCCTCTTTTTTGCGGACAAGGGGACAGACGCATATCAAATGATCCGGGGATGCGCAGTACATGCAGAGATTTCTGGATCTCCTTCTTGATTGTTCAGTAGTTGATAAAGGTGGGCGTATAGTTCCTACCTCCATGGGAGTAGGGTCAACGGCCGCAATCTGAGAAGGACTAGTTAATGGCATTCCCATTTTTTCAGCCCTTCTTTCTCGTAGTCGTCTGTCGATGTTGATACTAAGTTGTATCAAGGCATCCAAGGTGCCAGGTAAATCCGCTCGGGCGAGCTCGTCTTTAACAGCTTCTGATAACCCGAGTCTGAATTGAGTTCGCAGAGATGTATCATTCCACCCTGAATCAAGGGTCCATCTTTTGAACTCTGCTACAAAATCTTCTACAGGTCTCCTTCCTTGTTTTAAAGCCCTTAATTGAATATCAGCAGTACTCTGCCTATTGGGGTCTTCATATAAACTAGCGAGTTCTGCTAGAAATAAGGAATAGGAGTTGAGAATCTGATCATTTTTCTCAAAGAGAGAGTCCGCCCAGGCCCGGGGATCACCCGTTAAGTATGAAATAACGGTACAGACTTTAATCTGATCAGTAGAGTATGTACGAGGTTTTAACAAAAAAAGCAATTGACATGCGTTTTTGAATTCACAAAATTTTTTCCGATCACCTGTAAACACTAGGGGAGGGTTTATTTTAGGTTCAGGGGGCTGAACAGTAGTAAGCCGTGAGAGACGGGTTACCTGCTGCGTCAGAGTCTGATTCTCTTCTTTTACTTCAGTAAGAGCAAGTATTAACGCATTTACTTGTTGTGTTAATTGTGTCACTTGAGTGGGTAATTCTGCTGAATCCATTTTTTTTTTCTGGTTCGTTCAATCTGTAATGCTCCTGCGTTTTTGTAGTAGGCTGGATATGCAGCTGCAAAATCTCCACTCAGTAGTCATGTAGAGATGTGTTGAATAACCAGATCCAACTCTCCAGACTCATCACTGTGGGCCTGTCAGCTTCAACATACAGAAATATACACACTCAATAAGATGTTCCTGGAGTGGTGGAATGTATATGACAGTATGAAGGTGTTGTGCTGAAGGGACAGGTGTGAACAGTGATAGAGATGGTAAGTACTTGATAGGTTTGTTCAGGAGAGTACTAGATGGTATTAGGTAGAGTGCAGATAGGTTAGTAATCAAGTATGGTGACAGGTGGTAAGGACAGCAGATGACAATTACAGGATAGACTAACCCAGTGCAAGGATAGATGGTAGTAGACTTAAGAACAAGCAATCTATGTAACAGTGCAGATGATAGATGGTAGTAGACTCAAGAGCTAAAAATCTATGTAACAGTGCAGATAGTAGTAGGCTCAAGAGCTAGCAATCTATGCAACAGTGCAGATGATAGATAGTGTAAGTAGGTTATGGAGGATTCCCCTGTGGGGTACTTATCACTAGTAAATGTTAGTAGTAGAGGGGTCCAGTAGAGAGGGGAAGATCCGGTAGCGAGATACAGGGATCAGTAGCGAGGTTCCGGTCTGCTCCAGGTAGAAGCAACCAGCTGGAGGTTCCGACAGCAAGACAGGCTTGAAAGCATGTGGATACACAAGGCAGGTTGAACGAACGATGTGAGTGAGAACGCCGGCGGTTGAAATAGCCGCTCTGCGGCGCTCAGCGATGACATCATCTGTCTTAAAGATGTATGCGTACCACCTAGTAAGAAAGGTGGGACGCATATTTGGAAGGAAATAGATTATTAAGGGTACCAGAGGTACCAGAATCTTACATGCAGTGACCAGCATACATGTCCCCAATGCAGTGACCAGTGTACACATCCCCAATGAAGAGAACAGTGTGTGTGCCTCCAATGCAGTGACCAGCATACATGTCCCCAATGCATTGACCAGCATACATGTCCCCAATGCAGAGATCAGTGTGCGTGCCTCCAATGCAGTGACCAGTGTACAAGTCCCCAATGCAGAGTTCAGTGTGCGTGCTTCCAATGCAGTGACTAGCATACATGTCCCCAATGCAGTGACCAGTGTACATTTCCCCAATGCAGAGGTCAGTGTGCGTGCTTCCAATGCAGTGACCAGCGTACATGTCCCCAATGCAGTGACCAGTGTACATGTCTCCAATGCCGAGATCAGCGTGCGTGACTCCAATGCAGTGACCAGCATACATGCCCCCAATGCAGTGACCAGCATACATGTCCCCAATGCATTGACCAGTGTACAATTCCCCAATGCAGAGATCAGCGTGCATGACTCCAATGCAGTGACCAGCATACATGTCCCCAATGCAGTGACCAGCATACATGCCCCCAATGCAGTTACCAGCGTACATGTCCCCAATGCAGTGACCAGCATACATGTCCCCAATACAGAGATCAGCGTGCGTGCTTCCAATGCAGTGGCCAGCGTACATGTCCCCAATGCAGTGACCAGCATACATGTCCCCAATGCAGAGATCAGCGTGCGTGCCTCCAATGCAGTGACCAGCATACATGTCCTCAAAGCAGTGACCAGCATACATGTCCCCAATGCAGAGATCAGTGTGCGTGCCTCCAATGCAGTGACCAGCATTCATGTCCCCATTGCAGTGACCAGTGTACATGTCCCCAATGCAGAGATCAGTGTGCATGCTTCCAATGCAGTGACCAGCATACATGTCCCTAATGCAGTGACCAGTGTACATGTCCCCAATGCAGAGATCAGTGTGCGTGCTTCCAATGCAGTGACCAGCGTACATGTCCCCCAATGCAGTGACCAGTGTACATGTCCCCAATGCAGAGATCAGCGTGCGTGCTTCCAATGCAGTGACCAGCGTACATGTCCCCAATGCAGTGACCAGCATACATGTCCCCAATGCAGAGATCAGCGTGCGTGCTTCCAATGCAGTGACCAGCGTACATGTCCCCAATGCAGAGATCAGCGTGCGTGCTTCCAATGCAGTGACCAGTGTACATGTCCCCAATGCAGAGATGAGCATGCGTGCTTCCAATGCAGTGACCAGCGTACATGTCCCCAATGCAGTGACCAGCATACATGTCCCCAATGCAGAGATCAGCGTGCGTGCTTCCAATGCAGTGACCAGCATACATGTCCCCAATGCAGTGACCAGTGTACATGTCCCCAATGCAGAGATCAGTGTGCGTGCCTCCAATGCAGTGACCAGCATACATGTCCCCAATGCAGTGACCAGCATACATGTCCCCAATGCAGAGATCAGTGTACAAGTCCCCAATGCAGAGATCAGTGTGCATGCTTCCAATGCAGTGACTAGCATACATGTCCCCAATGCAGTGACCAGTGTACATGTCCCCAATGCAGAGATCAGTGTGCGTGCTTCCAATGCAGTGACCAGCGTACATGTCCCCAATGCAGTGACCAGCATACATGTCCCCAATGCAGAGATCAGCGTGCGTGCTTCCAATGCAGTGACCAGCATACATGTCCCCAATGCAGTGACCAGTGTACATGTCCCCAATGCAGAGATCAGTGTGCGTGCCTCCAATGCAGTGACCAGCATACATTTCCCCAATGCAGTGACCAGCATATATGTCCCCAATGCAGAGATCAGTGTGCGTGCCTCCAATGCAGTGACCAGCATACATGTCCCCATTGCAGTGACCAGTGTACAAGTCCCCAATGCAGAGATCAGTGTGCGTGCTTCCAATGCAGTGACTAGCATACATGTCCCCAATGCAGTGACCAGTGTACATGTCCCCAATGCAGAGGTCAGTGTGCGTGCTTCCAATGCAGTGACCAGCGTACATGTCCCCAATGCAGTGACCAGTATACATGTCCCCAATGCAGAGATTAGTTTGCATGCTTCCAATGCAGTGACCAGCATACATGTCCCCAATGCAGTGACCAGCATATATGTCCCCAATGCAGATATCAGCGTGCATGCTTCCAATGCAGTGGCCAGCGTACATGTCCCCAATGCAGTGACCAGCGTACATGTCCCCAATGCAGTGACCAGCATACATTTCCCCAATGCAGAGATCAGCGTGCGTGCTTCCAATGCAGTGACCAGTGTACATGTCCCCAATGCAGAGATCAGTGTGCGTGTTTCCAATGCAGTGACCAGCGTACATGTCCCCCAATGCAGTGACCAGTGTACCTGTCCCCAATGCAGAGATCAGCGTGCATGCCTCCAATGCAGTGACCAGCGTACATGTCCCCAATGCAGTGACCAGTGTACATGTCCCCAATGCAGAGATCAGCGTGCGTGCTTCCAATGCAGTGACCAGGGTACATGTCCCCAATGCACTGACCAGCATACAGTACATGTCCCCAATGCAGAGATCAGCATGCGTGCTTCCAATGCAGTGACCAGCGTACACGTCCCCAATGCAGTGACCAGCATACATGTCGCCAATGCAGAGATCAGCATGCGTGCTTCCAATGCAGTGACCAGCATACATGTCCCCAATGCAGTGACCAGTGTACATGTCCCCAATGCAGAGATCAGTGTGCGTGCCTCCAATGCAGTGACCAGCATACATGTCCCCAATGCAGTGACCAGTGTACATGTCCCCAATGCAGAGATCAGTGTGCATGCCTCCAATGCAGTGACCAGCATACATGTCCCCAATGCAGTGACCAGAGTGACCAGCATACATGTCCCCAATACAGGGATCAGTGTGTGTGCCTCCAATGCAGTGACCAGCATACATGTCCCCAATGCAGTGACCAGTGTAGATGTCCCCAATGCAGAGATCAGCATGCGTGCCTCCAATGCAGGGACCAGCGTACATGTCCCCAATGCAGTGACCAGTGTACATGTCCCCAATACAGAGATCAGCGTGCGTGCATCCAATGCAGTGACCAGCGTACATGTCCCCAATGCAGTGACCAGTGTACATGTCCCCAATGCAGAGATCAGCGTGCGTGCTTCCAATGCAGTGACCAGCTTACATGTCCCCAATGCAGTGACCAGCGTACATGTCCCCAATGCAGTGACCAGCGTACATGTCCCCAATGCAGTGACCAGCATACATGTCCCCAATGCAGAGATCAGCATGCGTGCTTCCAATGCAGTGACCAGTGTGCATGTCCCCAATGCAGAGATCAGCGTGCGTGCTTCCAATGCAGTGACCAGCGTACATGTCCCCAATGCAGTGACCAGCGTTCATGTCCCCAATGCAGTGACCAGCATACATGTCCCCAATGCAGAGATCAGTGTGCGTGCCTCCAATGCAGTGACCAGCGTACATGTCCCCAATGCAGTGACCAGTGTACATGTCCCCAATGCAGAGATCAGCGTGCGTGTTTCCAATGCAGTGACCAGCATACATGTCCCCAATGCAGTGCCCACATACATGTCCCCAATGCAGTGACCAGCATACATGTCCCCAATGCAGAGATCAGCGTGCGTGCTTCCAATGCAGTGACCAGCGTACATGTCCCCAATGCAGTGACCAGCATACATGTCCCCAATGCAGTGACCAGCGTACATGTCCCCAATGCAGTGACCAGCATACATGTCCCCAATGCAGAGATCAGCATGCGTGCTTCCAATGCAGTGACCAGTGTACATGTCCCCAATGCAGAGATCAGCGTGCGTGCTTCCAAATGCAGTGACCAGCGTATATGTCCCCAATGCAGTGACCAGCGTACATGTCCCCAATGCAGTGACCAGCATACATGTCCCCAATGCAGAGATCAGCGTGCGTGCTTCCAATGCAGTGACCAGCATACATGTCCCCAATGCAGTGACCAGTGTACATGTCCCCAATGCAGTGACCAGCGTTCATGTCCCCAATGCAGTGACCAGCATACATGTCCCCAATGCAGAGATCAGTGTGCGTGCCTCCAATGCAGTGACCAGCATACATGTCCCCAATGCAGTGACCAGCATACATGTCCCCAATGCAGTGACCAGCGTTCATGTCCCCAATGCAGAGATCAGTGTGCGTATAGTTCCTACCTCCATGGGAGTAGGGTCAACGGCCGCAATCTGAGAAGGACTAGTTAATGGCATTCCCATTTTTTCAGCCCTTCTTTCTCGTAGTCGTCTGTCGATGTTGATACTAAGTTGTATCAAGGCATCCAAGGTGCCAGGTAAATCCGCTCGGGCGAGCTCGTCTTTAACAGCTTCTGATAACCCGAGTCTGAATTGAGTTCGCAGAGATGTATCATTCCACCCTGAATCAAGGGTCCATCTTTTGAACTCTGCTACAAAATCTTCTACAGGTCTCCTTCCTTGTTTTAAAGCCCTTAATTGAATATCAGCAGTACTCTGCCTATTGGGGTCTTCATATAAACTAGCGAGTTCTGCTAGAAATAAGAAATAGGAGTTGAGAATCTGATCATTTTTCTCAAAGAGAGAGTCCGCCCAGGCCCGGGGATCACCCGTTAAGAATCTTACATGCAGTGACCAGCATACATGTCCCCAATGCAGTGACCAGTGTACATATCCCCAATGAAGAGAACAGTGTGTGTGCCTCCAATGCAGTGACCAGCATACATGTCCCCAATGCATTGACCAGCATACATGTCCCCAATGCAGAGATCAGTGTGCGTGCCTCCAATGCAGTGACCAGTGTACAAGTCCCCAATGCAGAGTTCAGTGTGCGTGCTTCCAATGCAGTGACTAGCATACATGTCCCCAATGCAGTGACCAGTGTACATTTCCCCAATGCAGAGGTCAGTGTGCGTGCTTCCAATGCAGTGACCAGCGTACATGTCCCCAATGCAGTGACCAGTGTACATGTCTCCAATGCCGAGATCAGCGTGCGTGACTCCAATGCAGTGACCAGCATACATGCCCCCAATGCAGTGACCAGCATACATGTCCCCAATGCATTGACCAGTGTACAATTCCCCAATGCAGAGATCAGCGTGCGTGACTCCAATGCAGTGACCAGCATACATGTCCCCAATGCAGTGACCAGCATACATGCCCCCAATGCAGTGACCAGCGTACATGTCCCCAATGCAGTGACCAGCATACATGTCCCCAATACAGAGATCAGCGTGCGTGCTTCCAATGCAGTGGCCAGCGTACATGTCCCCAATGCAGTGACCAGCATACATGTCCCCAATGCAGAGATCAGCGTGCGTGCCTCCAATGCAGTGACCAGCATACATGTCCTCAAAGCAGTGACCAGCATACATGTCCCCAATGCAGAGATCAGTGTGCGTGCCTCCAATGCAGTGACCAGCATTCATGTCCCCATTGCAGTGACCAGTGTACATGTCCCCAATGCAGAGATCAGTGTGCATGCTTCCAACGCAGTGACCAGCATACATGTCCCTAATGCAGTGACCAGTGTACATGTCCCCAATGCAGAGATCAGTGTGCGTGCTTCCAATGCAGTGACCAGCGTACATGTCCCCCAATGCAGTGACCAGTGTACATGTCCCCAATGCAGAGATCAGCCTGCATGCTTCCAATGCAGTGACCAGCGTACATGTCCCCAATGCAGTGACCAGTGTACATGTCCCCAATGCAGAGATCAGTGTGCGTGCCTCCAATGCAGTGACCAGCATACATGTCCCCAATGCAGTGACCAGCATACATGTCCCCAATGCAGAGATCAGTGTACAAGTCCCCAATGCAGAGATCAGTGTGCATGCTTCCAATGCAGTGACTAGCATACATGTCCCCAATGCAGTGACCAGTGTACATGTCCCCAATGCAGAGATCAGTGTGCGTGCTTCCAATGCAGTGACCAGCGTACATGTCCCCAATGCAGTGACCAGCATACATGTCCCCAATGCAGAGATCAGCGTGCGTGCTTCCAATGCAGTGACCAGCATACATGTCCCCAATGCAGTGACCAGTGTACATGTCCCCAATGCAGAGATCAGTGTGCGTGCCTCCAATGCAGTGACCAGCATACATTTCCCCAATGCAGTGACCAGCATATATGTCCCCAATGCACAGCATACATGTCCCCATTGCAGTGACCAGTGTACAAGTCCCCAATGCAGAGATCAGTGTGCGTGCTTCCAATGCAGTGACTAGCATACATGTCCCCAATGCAGTGACCAGTGTACATGTCCCCAATGCAGAGGTCAGTGTGCGTGCTTCCAATGCAGTGACCAGCGTACATGTCCCCAATGCAGTGACCAGTATACATGTCCCCAATGCAGAGATTAGTTTGCATGCTTCCAATGCAGTGACCAGCATACATGTCCCCAATGCAGTGACCAGCATATATGTCCCCAATGCAGATATCAGCGTGCATGCTTCCAATGCAGTGGCCAGCGTACATGTCCCCAATGCAGTGACCAGCGTACATGTCCCCAATGCAGTGACCAGCATACATTTCCCCAATGCAGAGATCAGCGTGCGTGCTTCCAATGCAGTGACCAGTGTACATGTCCCCAATGCAGAGATCAGTGTGCGTGTTTCCAATGCAGTGACCAGCGTACATGTCCCCCAATGCAGTGACCAGTGTACCTGTCCCCAATGCAGAGATCAGCGTGCATGCCTCCAATGCAGTGACCAGCGTACATGTCCCCAATGCAGTGACCAGTGTACATGTCCCCAATGCAGAGATCAGCGTGCGTGCTTCCAATGCAGTGACCAGGGTACATGTCCCCAATGCACTGACCAGCATACAGTACATGTCCCCAATGCAGAGATCAGCATGCGTGCTTCCAATGCAGTGACCAGCGTACACGTCCCCAATGCAGTGACCAGCATACATGTCGCCAATGCAGAGATCAGCATGCGTGCTTCCAATGCAGTGACCAGCATACATGTCCCCAATGCAGTGACCAGTGTACATGTCCCCAATGCAGAGATCAGTGTGCGTGCCTCCAATGCAGTGACCAGCATACATGTCCCCAATGCAGTGACCAGTGTACATGTCCCCAATGCAGAGATCAGTGTGCGTGCCTCCAATGCAGTGACCAGCATACATGTCCCCAATGCAGTGACCAGAGTGACCAGCATACATGTCCCCAATACAGGGATCAGTGTGTGTGCCTCCAATGCAGTGACCAGCATACATGTCCCCAATGCAGTGACCAGTGTAGATGTCCCCAATGCAGAGATCAGCATGCGTGCCTCCAATGCAGGGACCAGCGTACATGTCCCCAATGCAGTGACCAGTGTACATGTCCCCAATACAGAGATCAGCGTGCGTGCATCCAATGCAGTGACCAGCGTACATGTCCCCAATGCAGTGACCAGTGTACATGTCCCCAATGCAGAGATCAGCGTGCGTGCTTCCAATGCAGTGACCAGCTTACATGTCCCCAATGCAGTGACCAGCGTACATGTCCCCAATGCAGTGACCAGCGTACATGTCCCCAATGCAGTGACCAGCATACATGTCCCCAATGCAGAGATCAGCATGCGTGCTTCCAATGCAGTGACCAGTGTGCATGTCCCCAATGCAGAGATCAGCGTGCGTGCTTCCAATGCAGTGACCAGCGTACATGTCCCCAATGCAGTGAACAGCGTTTATGTCCCCAATGCAGTGACCAGCATACATGTCCCCAATGCAGAGATCAGTGTGCGTGCCTCCAATGCAGTGACCAGCGTACATGTCCCCAATGCAGTGACCAGTGTACATGTCCCCAATGCAGAGATCAGCGTGCGTGTTTCCAATGCAGTGACCAGCATACATGTCCCCAATGCAGTGCCCACATACATGTCCCCAATGCAGTGACCAGCATACATGTCCCCAATGCAGAGATCAGCGTGCGTGCTTCCAATGCAGTGACCAGCGTACATGTCCCCAATGCAGTGACCAGCATACATGTCCCCAATGCAGTGACCAGCGTACATGTCCCCAATGCAGTGACCAGCATACATGTCCCCAATGCAGAGATCAGCATGCGTGCTTCCAATGCAGTGACCAGTGTACATGTCCCCAATGCAGAGATCAGCGTGCGTGCTTCCAAATGCAGTGACCAGCGTATATGTCCCCAATGCAGTGACCAGCGTACATTTTCCCAATGCAGTGACCAGCATACATGTCCCCAATGCAGAGATCAGCGTGCGTGCTTCCAATGCAGTGACCAGCATACATGTCCCCAATGCAGTGACCAGTGTACATGTCCCCAATGCAGTGACCAGCGTTCATGTCCCCAATGCAGTGACCAGCATACATGTCCCCAATGCAGAGATCAGTGTGCGTGCCTCCAATGAAGTGACCAGCATACATGTCCCCAATGCAGTGACCAGCATACATGTCCCCAATGCAGTGACCAGCGTTCATGTCCCCAATGCAGTGACCAGCATACATGTCCCCAATGCAGAGATCAGTGTGCGTGCCTCCAATGCAGTGACCAGCATACATGTCCCCAATGCAGTGACCAGCATACATGTCCCCAATGCAGAGATCAGTGTACAAGTCCCCAATGCAGAGATCAGTGTGCGTGCTTACAATGCAGTGACTAGCATACATGTCCCCAATGCAGTGACCAGTGTACATGTCCCCAATGCAGAGATCAGTGTGCGTGCTTCCAATGCAGTGACCAGCGTACATGTCCCCAATGCAGTGACCAGTGTACATGTCCCCAATGCAGTGACCAGCGTACATTTTCCCAATGCAGTGACCAGCATACATGTCCCCAATGCAGAGATCAGCGTGCGTGCTTCCAATGCAGTGACCAGCATACATGTCCCCAATGCAGTGACCAGTGTACATGTCCCCAATGCAGTGACCAGCGTTCATGTCCCCAATGCAGTGACCAGCATACATGTCCCCAATGCAGAGATCAGTGTGCGTGCCTCCAATGCAGTGACCAGCATACATGTCCCCAATGCAGTGACCAGCATACATGTCCCCAATGCAGTGACCAGCGTTCATGTCCCCAATGCAGTGACCAGCATACATGTCCCCAATGCAGAGATCAGTGTGCGTGCCTCCAATGCAGTGACCAGCATACATGTCCCCAATGCAGTGACCAGCATACATGTCCCCAATGCAGAGATCAGTGTACAAGTCCCCAATGCAGAGATCAGTGTGCGTGCTTCCAATGCAGTGACTAGCATACATGTCCCCAATGCAGTGACCAGTGTACATGTCCCCAATGCAGAGATCAGCGTGCGTGCTTCCAATGCAGTGACCAGCGTACATGTCCCCAATGCAGTGACCAGCGTACATGTCCCCAATGCAGTGACCAGCGTACATGTCCCCAATGCAGTGACCAGCATACATGTCCCCAATGCAGAGATCAGTATGCGTGCTTCCAATGCAGTGACCAGTGTACATGTCCCCAATGCAGAGATCAGCGTGCGTGCTTCCAAATGCAGTGACCAGCGTATATGTCCACAATGCAGTGACCAGCGTACATGTCCCCAATGCAGTGACCAGCATACATGTCCCCAATGCAGAGATCAGCGTGCGTGCTTCCAATGCAGTGACCAGCATACATGTCCCCAATGCAGTGACCAGTGTACATGTCCCCAATGCAGTGACCAGCATATATGTCCCCAATGCAGAGATCAGCGTGCATGCTTCCAATGCAGTGGCCAGCGTACATGTCCCCAATGCAGTGACCAGCGTACATGTCCCCAATGCAGTGACCAGCGTACATGTCCCCAATGCAGTGACCAGCATACATTTCCCCAATGCAGAGATCAGCGTGCGTGCTTCCAATGCAGTGACCAGTGTACATGTCCCCAATGCAGAGATCAGTGTGCGTGTTTCCAATGCAGTGACCAGCGTACATGTCCCCCAATGCAGTGACCAGTGTACCTGTCCCCAATGCAGAGATCAGCGTGCATGCCTCCAATGCAGTGACCAGCGTACATGTCCCCAATGCAGTGACCAGTGTACATGTCCCCAATGCAGAGATCAGCGTGCGTGCTTCCAATGCAGTGACCAGGGTACATGTCCCCAATGCACTGACCAGCATACAGTACATGTCCCCAATGCAGAGATCAGCATGCGTGCTTCCAATGCAGTGACCAGCGTACACGTCCCCAATGCAGTGACCAGCATACATGTCGCCAATGCAGAGATCAGCATGCGTGCTTCCAATGCAGTGACCAGCATACATGTCCCCAATGCAGTGACCAGTGTACATGTCCCCAATGCAGAGATCAGTGTGCGTGCCTCCAATGCAGTGACCAGCATACATGTCCCCAATGCAGTGACCAGTGTACATGTCCCCAATGCAGAGATCAGTGTGCGTGCCTCCAATGCAGTGACCAGCATACATGTCCCCAATGCAGTGACCAGCATACATGTCCCCAATGCAGGGATCAGTGTGTGTGCCTCCAATGCAGTGACCAGCATACATGTCCCCAATGCAGTGACCAGTGTAGATGTCCCCAATGCAGAGATCAGCATGCGTGCCTCCAATGCAGGGACCAGCGTACATGTCCCCAATGCAGTGACCAGTGTACATGTCCCCAATACAGAGATCAGCGTGCGTGCATCCAATGCAGTGACCAGCGTACATGTCCCCAATGCAGTGACCAGTGTACATGTCCCCAATGCAGAGATCAGCGTGCGTGCTTCCAATGCAGTGACCAGCTTACATGTCCCCAATGCAGTGACCAGCGTACATGTCCCCAATGCAGTGACCAGCGTACATGTCCCCAATGCAGTGACCAGCATACATGTCCCCAATGCAGAGATCAGCATGCGTGCTTCCAATGCAGTGACCAGTGTGCATGTCCCCAATGCAGAGATCAGCGTGCGTGCTTCCAATGCAGTGACCAGCGTACATGTCCCCAATGCAGTGACCAGCGTTCATGTCCCCAATGCAGTGACCAGCATACATGTCCCCAATGCAGAGATCAGTGTGCGTGCCTCCAATGCAGTGACCAGCATACATGTCCCCAATGCAGTGACCAGCATACCTGTCCCCAATGCAGAGATCAGTGTGCGTGCCTCCAATGTAGGGACCAGCGTACATGTCCCCAATGCAGTGACCAGTGTACATGTCCCCAATGCAGAGATCAGCGTGCGTGTTTCCAATGCAGTGACCAGCATACATGTCCCCAATGCAGTGCCCACATACATGTCCCCAATGCAGTGACCAGCATACATGTCCCCAATGCAGAGATCAGCGTGCGTGCTTCCAATGCAGTGACCAGCGTACATGTCCCCAATGCAGTGACCAGCATACATGTCCCCAATGCAGTGACCAGCGTACATGTCCCCAATGCAGTGACCAGCATACATGTGCCCAATGCAGAGATCAGCATGCGTGCTTCCAATGCAGTGACCAGTGTACATGTCCCCAATGCAGAGATCAGCGTGCGTGCTTCCAAATGCAGTGACCAGCGTATATGTCCCCAATGCAGTGACCAGCGTACATGTCCCCAATGCAGTGACCAGCATACATGTCCCCAATGCAGAGATCAGCGTGCGTGCTTCCAATGCAGTGACCAGCATACATGTCCCCAATGCAGTGACCAGTGTACATGTCCCCAATGCAGTGACCAGCGTTCATGTCCCCAATGCAGTGACCAGCATACATGTCCCCAATGCAGAGATCAGTGTGCGTGCCTCCAATGCAGTGACCAGCATACATGTCCCCAATGCAGTGACCAGCATACATGTCCCCAATGCAGTGACCAGCATACATGTCCCCAATGCAGTGACCAGCGTTCATGTCCCCAATGCAGAGATCAGTGTGCGTGCCTCCAATGCAGTGACCAGCATACATGTCCCCAATGCAGTGACCAGCATACATGTCCCCAATGCAGAGATCAGTGTACAAGTCCCCAATGCAGAGATCAGTGTGCGTGCTTCCAATGCAGTGACTAGCATACATGTCCCCAATGCAGTGACCAGTGTACATGTCCCCAATGCAGAGATCAGTGTGCGTGCTTCCAATGCAGTGACCAGCGTACATGTCCCCAATGCAGTGACCAGTGTACATGTCCCCAATGCAGAGATCAGTGTGCGTGCCTCCAATGCAGGGACCAGCGTACATGTCCCCAATGCAGTGACCAGTGTACATGTCCCCAATGCAGAGATCAGCGTGCGTGTTTCCAATGCAGTGACCAGCATACATGTCCCCAATGCAGTGCCAACATACATGTCCCCAATGCAGTGACCAGCATACATGTCCCCAATGCAGAGATCAGCGTGCGTGCTTCCAATGCAGTGACCAACGTACATGTCCCCAATGCAGTGACCAGCGTACATGTCCCCAATGCAGTGACCAGCGTACATGTCCCCAATGCAGTGACCAGCATACATGTCCCCAATGCAGAGATCAGCATGCGTGCTTCCAAAGCAGTGACCAGTGTACATGTCCCCAATGCAGAGATCAGCGTGCGTGCTTCCAAATGCAGTGACCAGCGTATATGTCCCCAATGCAGTGACCAGCGTACATGTCCCCAATGCAGTGACCAGCATACATGTCCCTAATGCAGAGATCAGCGTGTGTGCTTCCAATGCAGTGACCAGCATACATGTCCCCAATGCAGTGACCAGTGTACATGTCCCCAATGCAGTGACCAGCATACATGTCCCCAATGCAGAGATCAGTGTGCGTGCCTCCAATGCAGTGACCAGCATACATGTCCCCAATGCAGTGACCAGCATACATGTCCCCAATGCAGAGATCAGTGTGCGTGCCTCCAATGCAGTGACCAGCATACATGTCCCCAATGCAGTGACCAGTGTACATGTCCCCAATGCAGAGATCAGTGTGCGTGCTTCCAATGCAGTGACCAGCATACATGTCCCCAATGCAGTGACCAGTGTACATGTCCCCAATGCAGAGATCAGTGTGCGTGCTTCCAATGCAGTGACCAGCGTACATGTCCCCAATGCAGTGACCAGTGAACATGTCCCCAATGCAGAGATCACCGTGCGTGCCTCCAATGCAGTGACCAGCGTACATGTCCCCAATGCAGTGACCAGTGTACATGTCCCCAATGCAGAGATCAGCGTGCGTGCTTCCAATGCAGTGACCAGTGTACATGTCCCCAATGCAGAGATCAGCGTGAGTGCTTCCAATGCAGTGACCAGCGTACATGTCCCCAATGCAGTGACCAGCGTACATGTCCCCAATGCAGTGACCAGCATACGTGTCCCCAATGCAGAGATCAGCGTGTGTGCTTCCAATGCAGTGACCAGCATACATGTCCCCAATGCAGTGACCAGTGTACATGTCCCCAATGCATAGATCAGCGTGCGTGCCTCCAATGCAGTGACCAGCGTACATGTCCCCAGTGCAGTGACCAGCGTACATGTCCCCAATGCAGTGACCAGTGTACATGTCCCCAATGGAGAGATCAGCATGCATGCTTCCAATGCAGTGACCAGCATACATGTCCCCAATGCAGTGACCAGTGTACATGTCCCCAATGCAGAGATCAGCGTGCGTGCTTCCAATGCAGTGACCAGTGTACATGTCCCCAATGCAGAGATCAGCGTGATTGCTTCCAATGCAGTGACCAGCGTACATGTCCCCAATGCAGTGACCAGCGTACATGTCCCCAATGCAGTGACCAGCATACGTGTCCCCAATGCAGAGATCAGCGTGTGTGCTTCCAATGCAGTGACCAGCATACATGTCCCCAATGCAGTGACCAGTGTACATGTCCCCAATGCAGAGATCAGCGTGATTGCTTCCAATGCAGTGACCAGCGTACATGTCCCCAATGCAGTGACCAGCGTACATGTCCCCAATGCAGTGACCAGCATACGTGTCCCCAATGCAGAGATCAGCGTGTGTGCTTCCAATGCAGTGACCAGCATACATGTCCCCAATGCAGTGACCAGTGTACATGTCCCCAATGCATAGATCAGCGTGCGTGCCTCCAATGCAGTGACCAGCGTACATGTCCCCAGTGCAGTGACCAGTGTACATGTCCCCAATGCAGTGACCAGTGTACATGTCCCCAATGCAGAGATCAGCGTGCGTGCTTCCAATGCAGTGACCAGCGTACATGTCCCCAGTGCAGTGACCAGTGTACATGTCCCCAATGCAGTGACCAGTGTACATGTCCCCAATGCAGAGATCAGCGTGCGTGCTTCCAATGCAGTGACCAGCGTACATGTCCCCAATGCAGTGACCAGCATACATGTCCCCAATGCAGAGATCAGCGTGCGTGCTTCCAATGCAGTGACCAGCGTACATGTCCCTAATGCAGTGACCAGCGTACATGTCCCCAATGCAGAGATCAGCGTGTGTGCTTCCAATGCAGTGACCAGTGTACATGTCCCCAATGCAGAGATCAGCGTGCGGCGGCGGGATGCGGTGGTGACACGATCTTCTTCTTCCTCACGCCGGTCTCCTCTCTTCTCCGGCGCCGGCGGGCGTGAACTGAAGGTGAACGTGACGCCGGGGTGGTGCACCGCCCCCAGGCGTCATGTCACCAGGTCCGATGTCCTCCTGTGATTGGTCCAGGCTGGACTCTGGACCAATCACAGCCCGGACATAGTTAAAGTGGGGTGTGTCGGGCGCTTTGCTCTGCGCCCCGATGACCCCCAGAAGAGCGCCAATCGGCGCCTCTGCCGGGTGAGGGTGGGGTCAAAAACCCCACCCCCCCATACCCAGCACTAAGTCCGGTGCCCCTAGTGGGCGAAAACTTGACTTTTTTTTATTTAATCTTTTTTTTATGCTTCGTTTGGGGGGCGGCGCCCCTGCACCCTTTATGGGCGGGCCGCCACTGGTGATAGGTGAACTGGTATTGAAGAAAACGAAGGTGATTCCACTTAGATGTAACAGTTTCCCACCACCTCATCAGCTTGCTTCTTACCAGAAATAATAATATAAAGGACATGTAAAGGAAGTATTCAGTCCAGGAAGAACCTCAGTGACAAACCAAATCGAAAGTGATGAATCCCACACCTCTATATAAAGGGGCTTCTTACCAGATCCCAAATATTCAAGGCATGTGGTTTATCATCCAGACTTTCTTAGGCAATGGATGATGTACAGAGAAGGTCTCCTGGATCGATGTCCAATTTATATATCCTGTGGATATTAATGTCATGAGTTGTTTCCAGCCTAAATTTATGCTAGTTCACCTCCATAAAATAGATTGAGCTCATCACCTGATGCTGTTTGCAGGAAGTTTATTTAAACCCTGTTTATGCTCCTGCTCACTGCCTTGGTGTTTTCTCCATGTGCTCCTGACCTGCATTCCTGTGTCCCTGCAGCCTGCAGTGGCTGCAATATGTAATAAATCAATAAAGGAATTTTTTTTTTTTCCGTTTTCTTTTCTTTTCTTTCTCTCTGGTTTTGTTTTTCCTTTCTCCCCCTCTGTTTTTTGTTTTCTTTCTCTTTTTTTCCCCTGCATTTTTTTTTGCTTCCTTTATTGATTTATTACATATTATTATACTTATTTGTTTGAATCCTTTTTTGGATATTTGGTTCACTCTGGAATGCTAGGGTTATTGTGCCTATGCGATATCTGTACGTTTTTGTAACATGTATGTACACACTTTGATACATTGTTTAATTTGTTTGTGTATATATGCATTAGACTGTTCTGTGATGTGATTATATAAATGCATGTTGTTAAAATAAGGAGTATCTTTGTTGTAACAGAATTGGGGTATATAATACCCAAGGATGTTATATTACTATATTGTACGATCACTATAGTTTATGGAGCACATAGCTGTGATGATATCGGCTATTTATTATATACATGAATTGATTATGATTTTTCATTTTTTAGTAGTGTTTACTTTATTTTATATTTTCCAGGGTTGTTTCATTTATCCATTTTTTCATAGCATTTTATCTGTATAACTTTATATATGGTTACTTTAAGGAGGCATGCTCCATATGCATCCATTTCCTCTACATGAGACCTAGATGCATGTTTTCCTTTATTGCAATTTCGGCGGTGCATGTATGTATTTCATATTCTCTAAATCGAGGGACTTCTCTCTCTTTCTTTTTCCTTTAAAGAGGTTTTATAGTTTGTACTAGGAGAGATCATCCCAGCAACTCACATGCATTTTACGGATATGGCTTCCTATTTCTTATTTTGCTCTACATTTTTATATATTTTTTTTTTCTTTAGCTTTTGCTTTGTCTTTTTCTTCTTTTTCTACATTATCTTTGTTATTATTGCTTTTTATTTCTTTTATTCTGTCTTCTATTTTTTCATACCCATTGCAATTGCCTTGCTGTGGGTGGTGTCTCCATACATGAAATTTTGCTGGGCTGTTTCCATTTGTGAACTGTGTGTGGAAGACTTGCAGCTGTGTGCTCAATTAACGATGATCAAGGATGAGCTCAGGAAGTGTTAGCCACTATTTAAGCAATATCTCTTCATGTATGTGCATGGTTACGACTAAGCGGACGTTTATCCGTGAAACGCGTCAACTACTATGCGTTCATCTCTTGTCTCTGACTGAACTATGGATACACTTTGAATTGATTTTATCTTTTGGATACGCATAAAACAGATTTTATATTTTTCACCTTCAAGTTGGAGTGCGGCTATTTCTCTCTATACATTAAAACTACTTGGTTATGGCGAGACACTTCTGTGTCAGAGTTCTGGTATTGTTACATGACCCCATGGCTAAGTCTGCAGACAACTCGTGGGACCCCAGCAATGGAGTACCTGCTGTTTTGAGGGACTTGAAGTATCAAATTCTGTACATGTCAGAGGATCTGACCAGCAAGACACCCAGCCAGTTGCGTGACCTCAGCGGTGGGATACCCAGTCAGTCACCTGACCCAGGCGGTGGGACACTTTGCCTATTGTTGGATCTTTGCAATGGGGCATCTCGCTTGGAACCCGGCACTTCTTCAGCCTACAAGAAACTTTTGCTCTGGATTTGTGCAGCAAATGACTGTCTTTTATGGACTGGTGTAGCTAGGGTTTTCTGGAGCGTCCTGAGGCCGCTCCTTAGAGGGAGAGTACTGTCAGGAAAGAGCTCACCTGCTGGTGGCACTGTAGCTCCCAGATCCATAGCCTGCAGTTCCAGTGTCCACCAGCTGGTGTCTCTCAGTAGTCAGAAGCTAACATCTCATGCAATCAGTCATCACCTGATGCTGGTTGCAGGAAGTGTATTTAAACCCTGTGTATGCTCCTGCTCACTGCCTTGGTGTTTTCTCCATGTGCTCCTGATCTGCAGTCCTGTGTCCCTGCATCCTGATCCTGGACTCTGATCCTAACCCTGCAGCCTGATTCCTTCCTTCCTGCTTGCTTACTCCGTCTCCTGTAACCCTCTCTCTGTTCTGTCTTGTTCCCAGCTCCCTCTGCTTGATCTCCCGTGTATGACCCTGGCTCTGTTACAATTACTATTCATTTATCCTGTTTTTGTATATATTTGGTTTGAGCAGTTGTTTGCTGTGTGTCACTTTTGTTTGGTTATCTGGTTGGATTTACACAGTTGTAGTTTTCTGGAGGTGCGTTTACATTTGTGTTCACTTATTTATAAATAAATTATATTCTTAAGGCTCCGTTCACATGTAGGCGTTTTTGGGGCGTTTTTCTGCTCTAGGATCAGCTCTCAAAACGCCCAACAAGACAAATCCTATTCATTTCAATGGCCCCTGTTCACATCTGAGCGTTTTGAAGCTGTATACAAAACGCCCAACGCTCAAAAAAGTACATGAGCTTCTTTTTGGGCAGATTACAGGCGTTTTCCATTGATCTCTATTCAATCTAAAAACGCCTGCACAAAAATCGCGGTAAAAATCGCGGTAAAAAAACGCCGCAAAAATCGCGGTAAAATCGCGGTAAAAAACGCGCGAAAAACGCTACGCTCAGGTGTGAATGTAGCCTTACACCTAAGAGCCGGTTCACACTGCCACGACCATAAAGTCGCCCCATGTCGGAGCGACTTTTTACCGCGATTTTTCCGCGACTTTACTGCGATTTTACCGCGACTTATGAATTATTTTGCAGGACTTATATGACAGACGACTGTGTTTGGCCAATCAGAATATGATGTGTTGTGACCTAATTCCCCTTTTCTGTTTGTTTTTTTTTTTACTCATTTCCTCATTGCCCACCAGTGCCACGTATCAGTGTCCACCAGTGCCACTGCCCACCAGTGCCACGAATCAGTGCCACGAATCAGTGTCCACCAGTGCCACGTATCAGTGCCACATATCAGTGTCCACCAGTGCCACATATCAGTGCCACGAATCAGTGTCCACCAGTGCCACGAATCAGTGTCCACCAGTGCCACTAATCAGTGTCCACCAGTGCCACTAATCAGTGCCACGTATCAGTGTCCACCAGTGCCACATACCAGTGCCACGTATCAGTGTCCACCAGTGGCACGTATCAGTGCCACGAATCAGTGTCCACCAATGCCACGTATCAGTGCCACATATCAGTGTCCACCAGTGCCACGTATCAGTGTCCACCAGTGCCACGTATCAGTTTAATGAATCAGTGTCCACCAGTGCCACTTATCTGTGTCCACCAGTGCCACTCACACAGACCAAGCAGAGATAATGGAATATATATATACCATTTCATATATATGTAATGGTATATATATTCCATTATAGGCATGGCTGCAATGTGGGGAATGCCTGGCTAATCTCTTTCTTCTTCCTGGAAAGTCTGATAACAAGTCGGGTCAATTAAGATAAGGAGGCGACTCCCATTGAAGTATATGGGACAGGTCGGATCACAGGTCGCCTCAAAGTAGTACAGGACCCTTTTCTGAAGTCGGAGCAACTTCAGTAGTGCCAATTAAGACGGCACTGATTGATTAACATTGCTTTTGTTATGTCAAGCGACCTGGGGCAACACAAGTTGCCTCACAAGTCGCGCTAGTGTGAATGGGCTCTTAATCATGCCTAATATTCTCTGTCAGTCCACACATTTCTGGTCACACCTGTTGCTGACACTGGCACCCTTTGGTGGGTGGGTGGCTGGCACTCAGTGGTGGGTGGCTGGCTGGCACTCTGTGGTGGGTGGGTGGCTGACTGGCACCCTGTGGTGGGTGGCTGGCTGGCACCCTTTGGTGGGTGGCTGGCTGGCACCCTTTGGTGGGTGGCTGGCTGGCACCATTTGGGGGGTAGCTGTCTGGCACCCTTTGGTGGGTGGGTGGGTGGCTGGATGGCTGGCTGGCACCCTGTGGTGGGTGGCTGGCACCCTTTGGTGGCTGGCTGGCACCTTTTAGTGGGTGGCTGACTGGCACCCTGTGGTGAGTGGCTGGCACCCTGTGGTCAGAGGTTGGCTGGCACCCTGTGGTGGGTAGGTGGCTGGCACCCTTTGATGGGTGGCTGTCTGGCACCCTGTGTGGTGGGTGGCTGGCTGGTACAGGCCCAGGGCCTGTGGCTGGCTAGCTAGTACAGGCAGGGCCTGTGGCTGGCTGGTATAGGATTGTGGGTGTGTGGGTGGCTGGCTGGCACCAGGCAGCTGTGGGTGGGTGTTGTGGCCGTGGCGGCTCTGTTAAACACACTTTGCCCTGTGACTGTATTGTAGAATCACTCACTGTCCCAACTCCAGTATGTGGCCGCGGCGGCAGTGTTAAATACACTGTGCACTGACTGTGACTGTAGTGTATGTACACTCACTGTCCCAACTCCAGACTAGGCTGAGGGAGGAAGCCTAAGGAGGCAGAAACTGTCCCAGTGCGCGGAGGCTCGTGGCGCAACATACGCAATGGCGTCATGATAATATTGGCAATATCGGTAACCACCGGGGCCGATTCCGATATATCGGGGAAAGTGCATATCAGCCCTCGATATATCGGCTTTGCTGATAATCAGTCGATCTCTAGCAGGTACCTTTCCAAAGTCGCATAGATGGGAACGGGTGCCATTGAAATTAATGGGCTGTGACTTGTCATGCAACTTTGTGTGTCCAAAGTCGCAATAGTGTAAACGGAGACTTAGTGTAATTGCCTGTACTATTCCTTTATTGTATAGTGATTATTGTAGACTGTGAGCTGAGACTCCAGAGCACTTCCAGTTACACTTACTGTTCACCCCCTCCTCCCACTGTGTCCAGCTTCCTTCTCCTATGGTAGTCTTCATTCAAAGCCCAGCACAGCTATACTGTATATGTGTACTGCCCCCCCCCCCCCCCCCCGTGTCCTGTGTGAATTATTTTTTCATTCTCTCATGAACCTATGATCAGCCCTTCCCATTCTGTATATGTCCACTGGCTACACAGGAACAGTGTCCCTTCCTGGAAGTGACGTCACTAGCTTTCAGTAACCACACCCACTTGCTGCTCTTGGACTAAGCTGTCCCAGTGCGCGGAGGCTCGTGGCGCAACATACACGATGGCGTCATGATAATATTGGCAATATCGGTAACCGCCGGGGCCGATTCCGATATATCGGGGAAAGTGCATATCGGCCCTCGATATATCGGCTTTGCTGATAATCAGTCGATCTCTAGCAGGTACCTTTTCAAAGTTGCATAGATAGGAACGGGTGCCATTAAAATCAATGGGCTGTGACTTGTCATGCAAATTTGTGTGTCCAAAGTCGCAATAGTGTAAACGGAGACTTAGTGTAATTGCCTGTACTATTCCTTTATTGTATAGTGATTATTGTAGACTGTGAGCTGAGACTCCAGAGCACTTCCAGTTACACTTACTGTTCACCCCCTCCTCCCACTGTGTCCAGTTTCTTTCTCCTATGGTAGTCTTCATTCAAAGCCCAGCACAGCTATACTGTATATGTGTATCCCCCCCCCCGTGTCCTGTGTGAATTATTTCTTCATTCACTCATGAACCTATGATCAGCCCCTCCCATTCTGTATATGTCCACTGGCTACACAGGAACAGTGTCCCTTCCTGGAAGTGACGTCACTTGCTTTCAGTAACCACACCCACTTGCTGCTCTTGGACTAAGCAGGAAGAGGAATTTAAGTCATGTGACAGCACTGAAAACTGCTAAATACAATTTTCAGATTTTCTACCTTTTTCATTTTGTCACATAAGGCAGAACTCTGCTTACATTAATGATTGCGGGGGAAGAATTGAAGTTATTAGGCTGTACTTCTGCTTTAATTTATGAAGAAATTTGATTTTATTGGATATGTTTTATTACAGAAGGTAGAAATTTGTTTTCAAAATGTTCTGTCTTTTTTGTTTATATAATAAAAAAAAAAAAAAAAAAAACAGTGGTAATCAAATATCATATAAGAAAGTTCTATTTGTGTGAAAAAAATGATATAAAGTTAATTTGTATACCTGGTCATGAAGGGGGTAAAACCTTCCAGAGGCTAAATGATTGAATAAATAAAAAACTTCCAAGATTCATATTTATGTAGATGTGCTGATCAATTTTCTTAATGTGTCAAAGAATTTAACACCTTGTCTGCTCTGTGCACTTGTACCATGTCTATTAATTCAAACTAATTAGCGCAAAACCTGATTTACTCTATTGACTCCACACCAAAACAGTATGTGGAAATGAAAACATGCCATATGCTGAAAAAAGTATAGCTACATAGGTTGAAAAAAGAAACAAGTCCACCTAGTTCAATCTATAGGAAAAGATAAATACATACGAAAAAAAATAAAAAAACTCCACATACAAAACACTATACCCACAGTTTACAGAGGAAGGCAAAAAAAAACCATAAACCAAAATCCTATAAATTTGCTTCAGCAATTAAGGGGGTGGGGTGGGTGAGAAGGTAATTGGATATTCCCTGGATCAACAGTTTATGGTGTTAAAATCCAGATATATTTTGTGCATTTAAGAATGCATCCAGCTCTTTTTTTAAATCACATGTGAACCTCTTGGACATAACTGTTTTTCTGCAGTCAAAGAATAAAGTTAGAACCTTGTGGACTTTACTGGTACCAGAGAGGGATGGTGTGATAGACTCACCCGGGACAGAGGCTTTTGGAGGGGACTGCAGGCTAGCCTCTTGCCTACTGACTATGGGCCCTGGCTTTTAAGGGAACACTACTTTTTGTGAGGTGTATACTGGGGGGACCCTTGGAGTGATGTTACTTTGGAATTAGGTCCATGTCTCCCCAAGACACACAGACTCTTGGACTCTAGGCCCGGGGTCCCTGTTAGGGTCTAGCTGCCCATTACCAATAAGAACTTATCCACACAGTCAGACTCCTAGCAGATGCTAATATCATCAGCTCAACCACCTGTCTTTCACACATTGTTAATTGTGCTAATTAATTAAGGGATGTGTTTACACCTATAATGATGCATATTGTTCTTTGGGAGCTCGATGCCAGCAGTCTGACCTGGAGTGAGATCCTGAATAATCAAAGTATTGTCAGCAGGTGTGGATTCCTATTCATTCATATTGTTTCTGTCTGGTGGCTAATTTAATTAACTCTTGGAGGATCCTCTATGATGGGATTAGCCTTGTGTCAGCGGTACCTCATAATTCAAACCATTGTGTGATGTTTTGGGTAAATATCTGGATTATTCATATGGTTGTTTTTTAACTATGGTAATTATATTCCTGTGTGCAGTTTGTATTGTTAGGGTAATATAATTAGGAGGGGACTGTCCTCCGGTGGGGTATATATTCTGTGTGAGTATGTTCAATAGAGTTCCATATTTCATACAAGCTAAGTTGTTGGCTAGTCTTGTATGTTATGCGGCTATAATATCTGATATCTATGTTCAAGACTGGAGAAAGCGGTATACACTCAAGCACAGTGTGGGTCGGTTCCGTCACATTGGTGGCAAACAGTGGGATGCTTCCTGCAGTCTAGGACCTCCAAACCCCACCTGGGATCCAAGATCAGGATAGCAGATTTTAGTTGCCCCAATGGAGATATGGACCTGGCATCAGAGTTCGAGGGGGTGCTGTGGATGGCCTTTTCAGTGTACGCCAGGATGGTGTCTGCGGATCAATACCTGGAGCTCCGGCAGCAGATTCGAGTGGGGCTCTGGATTGGAGCATTCCAACTTGCTGGTATATACCAGGGCAAGTGTTTTCCAACCCCAGGTGAACGGGCCAGTAACCAACAGGAATTGCACATGCCATTCCTGGGAGAGCGGCCCCAGGAGCAATGGGTGTCCATATTGAACAGGCTGGTCAAGCAGGAGATAGAGCTGGAACTTCGATATCGGGCTCTGCAATGGCATGCAGAGCAGGGATATTTAGGAGAGTCAACAGAATTTTTGACTTGCCGTAAAATCCTTTTCTCATAAGTTCATTGACAGACGCAGCTCCTGATGCATATCAGTAGAGTTATACTGCCCCCTACAGGAGTTGGACACTAGACATAAAAAAAGTTCTGGTTATGCCTATGGGCAGTCCCAGAGGGTACACCCTCTCTCTTCCTGCATAGGATGTCAGTTTTATATCAAAGCAGTGTCAGAAAAGTAATACCAACCCAACTCAAAATAGAGGCGCAGATACTGCGTCCGTCAATGAACTTAAGAGAAAAGGATTTTACGGTAAGTCAAAAATTCAGTTTTCTCTATCGTTCATTGACGGACGCAGTTCCTGATGCATATCAGTAGGGAAGCAGTGTAAAAAATGAGGGGTAGAAACAGCAGAGTTAGTCCCCAAGGCTAAACAAAGCCAACCAAGCAACATAGGAATAATCAGAGCGACAAGATGAGGTCCACCTGAAACAAACTGTAAACACCCTCAAGGGAGACCAAGAACCCCCTTAAACAGCAGCCTGAAAAACCTTGCGGCCAAAAGAGGCATCTGCAGATGCCAGCACATCCACCTTAAAAAATTTTGTAAAGATGTGAACAGACGACCAGGTAGCCGCCTTGCAAACCTGAAGCACAGATGCCCGATGGCGAAAAGCCCAGGAAGCACTAAGCGCCCGAGTAGAATGCGCCTTAACAGGGGAAGGAGGAACCTGATCATTAATCGAATAAGCCTGTGCCACCGTATGTCTGATCCATCTGGAAATGGTCGCTGCAGACACAGGCAGCCCTTTCTTAGGGCCATCCATGAGTACAAAGAACTAATCTGACTTCCAAAAACACTCAGTAGTCGCCAAGTACACCCTGATTGCCCGAACCACATCCAGAGTATGCAGTGCAAACTCCTTAGGATGTTTTGACTTAGGACACAGAGGATAACACGGTGTCCTAATTAAAGTAAAACAACAAAAGGCCACCTTCTGGAATAAGGCAAATAAGGCAAGCAGGGGGAATCTCCCAAATACTTTAGAAGGGAGGTTTCTGGAGAACCAACAGCACCAAATTAAGGTCCTAAGGTGGCAATGGAGGTCGTATCGGAGGTACCAAGTGTTGCACGCCTTGGATGAAGTTACGCACCAGGGAATGGGTGGTCAATGGTCTTTGGAAGAAAATTGCCAAGGCCGAAACCTGACCCTTGATGGTACTCAAGGCCAGCTTTTTCAACTCCCCATTGAAGGAAAGTCAAGGTCCGAGCCACCGAGTAAGAGCGAGGGGAACCCCAAGAGACTCACACCACGCCATATACAACTTCCACATACGATGATAAATCTTCCTAGAAGTCCCTTTTTCTCGCTTTAGGCAGAGTGGAAATCACTGAAGCAGACAAACTCCTGTCCTTCATCACCTGGCTTTCAACAGCCAAGCCATCAAAGCCAGAGACCGTAAAGCAGGATGGAAGATTGGCCCTAGAGACAGTAGACCCTGACAGGGAGTCTCCAAGGAGCGTCTGCGACTAGTCTGACCAGGTCGGCGTACCAATCTCGGGAAGGCCAGTCCGGAGCCACAATAATAAACGTAATCCCTTCTGCCTCGATCCTGCGAAGAAGTCTTGGCAGCAACTTGAGAGGAGGAAAAGCATATATCAGCTGATACTGGCCCCACTGGGCCACCAGCGTGTCTGCGGCGTCCGCCAGAGGGTCCCAGGAGCGGGCCACAAACCTCTGTACTTTTCTGTTGACCCGATACACCAACAGATCTACATCTGGAGTGCCCCAACGAAGGCACAACTGCTGGAACACCTCCGGATGGAGGGACCAATCCCACCCATCCAAAGCTTGTAGACTGAGGTAATCCGCCTGGCAATTTTCCACTCCTGGAGAGCTGGAACAAAGCGTTCTGCCCAACGAAGGAAACCTGCCTCTTCCAAGGCCACAAGGGCACTTTTGGTGCCCCCTTGGTGATTGACATAAGCCATGGCCGTGGCATTGTCCGATAGAATGCGCACTGGACAACCCTGCAGGTGCTCGGTACAGTGTACTAGGCAAAGCCGGATCACTCTGTGCTCCAGCCCATTGATCAGTAACCTGGATTCTTCCAGGGACCAGACTCCTTGAGCAGACAACCTACAGAGAACTCCCCCCCCCTATCCAGACAGAATTGCATCCATGGTGACAATTGTCCAATATATAGGGAGAAAGGATTTCCCTTGCTTGAGCATCGGGGACAGAAGCTACCAGATCAGGGACTCCTTGGTCGCCTGTCTCAGCTGGATCTGAATGTCCAGGGAATTTAGATTCTTGTTCCATTTGAGAAGGATTTCCTTCTGGAGGATCCTCGTGTGGAATTGAGCGAAGGGAACTGCCTCGAAGGATGACACCATCAGACCCATAACTCTCATGCAGGTCTGAAGGGACGACCATTTGCTGGAAAGCAACAGCTGAAATGCAGTCTGGAGTTTTTGGAGTTTTTCCTGAGGAAGAAACACCCTGGCTGAGGATGAGTCCAAAGTCAGGCCCAGGTAATCCAGTCTCATGGAAGGGACCATGGACGACTTCTGAATGTTCAGAATCCACCCAAACTCCTCCAGAGTTCTCATGGTGATTGCCAGATTTGTTTCCAGAACCATAAGAGACTCCACACGGAGAAGCAGATCGTCCAGGTAACCCGGGACCGATATCCCCCGCAGCCGCAAAAGCACCAGGATTGGAGCCAACACCTTTGTGAAGACCCAAGGTGCAGAGGCAAGACCAAAGGGCAACGCCACAAACTGATAGTGATCCTCTCCCACGGCAAAACAGAGAAACCATTAGTGTCCCGCACAGATTGGGATGTGAAGTCAGGCATCTTTGATGTTTATGTAGGCCAAGAAATCCCCCTGATGTAGGGAGGCCACAACCGTGCGAACCAATTCCATCTTGAACTTTTGAACTCGCACAAAGCAATTTAGTGATTTCAGGTCCAGGATTGGATGCACCTTCCCTTCCTTCCTGGGAACCGTGAACAGGTTTGAATAAAAGCCCTGAAAATGTTCCACACACGGAACCAGAACTTTTACCCCCTGTTGCACCAAGTCCTGAACTGCCCCAGAGAGTGCCAGCAAGCGATCCGGGGACTGTCACACATTGGAAGAGAAAAACCTTACCGGGGGGACTGATCGAAACTCGATCTTGTAACCGGACTGTATGACCTCTTGAACCAATTTGTCTGGTACCTGGGATAGCCACAGGTTCGGCAACCGGCAAAGACTTCCCCCCACCCCAGATACGGGTGAGGGCACACCTTCAGGCCGAGGAGGTTTTGTCCGCAAGTCTGGAAAAAATTGACTTTTGTTTGCCAGACCAGGGTCGCTTGGACACGCCCGAGGGAGTCTTGAAGGGCTTTGCCTTATCGACTGACTCTGAGGAACGAAAAACCTTTTTGTGTGCGGAGAAGGAGGGACCCTGTCTGTGACGAGGGTCCTTACCCTTGTTAGCCTGTGGAAGAAAGGTACTCTTCCCCCCTGTGAGACCCTTAATGATGTTATTCAGGGTAACTCCAAACAGGAGATCTCCTTGAAAAGGTAGATCAGTCAAGGCCTTCTCTGCAGTCTGATCCGCAGACCAGCACTTTAGCCAAAGTATACGCCGGAGGACCACTGCCGACAGTCGGCCCAATATGGGAGCAGTGTCCAGCGCGGAATCGCAAACAAATTGCAGCCCCTGCACCAGCTGGTCCAACAGCTTCTTGAAGGCAGAGGGAACCGGTTTCCCCTCCAGGTCACGGCGTAGTAACTTAGCCCATTCAGTCAACGTTTGCGTGACAAGGGTAACCTTAAACACCGGTCTCAGTGCAGACCCCGCCAGGGAGTATATATTGCGGGCCACAGCCTCCGCCTTCCTATCCTCCGGATCCCTAAAGGATGAGGCATCCTCCACTGGGATAACGTTAGCCTTATTCAGTCTTGAGACCGGAGGGTCCACCGTAGGTGGCACAGTCCACTTCTTTATCAGGGACTCCTCAAAAGGGAAGCATCTACCAATCCGCTTAAGCACCCCAGGGGAACACTTTGGGCGGTCCCATTCTTTTTTGGGCATGTTGTCAAAATACACAGAAAAAGGAAAAACCTTTGCCACTCAGGGGAAAAAGTGGGGAACATTTACTCACCATATCAGGAACACAGGAGGGCGCCATCTCCTCACAGGACCCCTCTCCGCCAAAGTGGGGGGGGCTGTCGGCCAATTAGGACCGCAGCGACTCGGGCCTAGACCAGGCCGTGTGCGACCTAGCAAGGCGTTTAACTTGATGGGCCAGTCCCTGTCCAGTGGGACTATGTCATGGCCAACCCAGCTCAGAGCTAAGGTCTGCGCATGCTCCTTGGCCGGCTGGGGTGACCACTGGATCTATACATCCAGCCCGTCGCCCAGATCCGACATAGTTGCTTGTAGATCTCACAGGAAAAAATCCAGAGGAAAGCTAACTAAAAAAAAATTAACTAGAAAAAAAAAACTTTGCCTGGACAAGAGATCCCAGCAGGGAACTAGGTCCTTACTCTTGACTAGACAGATTAAAACTGACATACTATGCAGGAAGAGAGAGGGTATACCCTCTGGGACTGCCCATAGGCATAGCCAGAACCTTTTTTCTGTCTAGTGTCCTACTCCTGTAGGGGGCAGTAGAACCCTACTGATATGCATCAGGAACTGCGTCCGTCAATGAACGATAGAGAAATTACTTTGGCCCTGGATTGCTGTGGTAGAGCCTTACAGATGGTTTTGTGTTTGACGATGAAGGGGAACTTACCCTTGAGGACCTGCGAGAACACAGAAAGGCTATGCTCGGTCTCGCAGGGGTCTTCAAGCTTAAACCTAATCTGGAATACTTGCTAAGGAAAGAATAGCATCTGGAAAGGGTATACAGGGAACTGCTAGAACACGTTCAGCAGCATGCCTCAGAATCGGCAGCCGAAAATCCGGAGATTGCTGTCCCCAAAGCTGAAGTGCTGACAACAGGGCAGAGCTCTGCTAGCTTCTGGCCATTACCAATAACATCTTCTGGGTTCTATGGACAGGAGATGGTGAACCTCTATTCCCAGACAGCAGTTCCAGAGACTGGGGATTAAATAGACTTTTCTGCTGAGGAGGAACGACCCAGTGAGCCTACAGCAGAAGAGCAGGCATCCGGGCATAGCGCTGCTGACCTCTGCCTGCAACAATTGTTGACCCAGGAAGATGTGTGCAAGGCCACTGACTTTTCAGTTTACTTCCCTGCTGAACAGCTGGCATCAGGGCCTAACTTTACTGAGCTCTGCTCAGCGCCAACAGCAGATTCAGCCTTCTTGAGAGAAGAGGCAGCCACCCTTTCCCCCACAACACTGGGACATGGGATTTCCTGCCAGCAGCATCTGTGGCTTTACAAGAAATTTCTCCAGCTGAAGCGCTGACAACTGGGCAGAGGGTCCAAGACCTCTGACCCACACTTGTGGCAGTTCTGGTGACCCAGGGGGAGAAAATGGTGGTCACTCCCCAGCAGCAGATCAGGATCCAGGGGGAGAAGGGAGAGGAGGTGTTTATCCTCCCTCCTCAACAGTTAGCCAGAGCGGATTATGTGGAGTCCCCAGCAGAAGTGCTGGCAACAAGGCAGAGTGCTACCAATTAGGGATCGACCGATTATTGGCAACACAGATATATCGGGGGCCGATATGCACTTTCCCCGATATATCGGAATCGGCCTTTGGAGTTACCGATATTTTTGTGAAGTCATCGCGTATGTTGCGCCACGCAGGGGCAGGTTTTAGGCCTCCTCCCTCAGCCTTGTTACAGTGTGTTTTACCCGCCGCGGCCACACTGGAGTCTGCATGCTGCATAGTTGGTCAGGAGAGTGAGTGATCTACAGTGAGTGATCTACAGTGAGTGATCTAGTAGTTCTTCAAAATCACAGTGAAAAGTCACAGACACACGTCCACCCACCATCCACAGCTGCCCGGTGCCAGCCAGCCACCCAGTCCCACACACCCACTCTGTACCAGCCAGCCACAGGCCCTGCCTGAGTCCTGACTGTACCAGCTAGCCAGCGACAGGCCCTGGACCTGTACGTGCCAGCCAGCAACCCACCACAGGGTGCCAGCCATCCACCACATGGTGCCAGCCACCCACCCACCACAAGGTGCCAGCCAGCCACCACATGGTGCCAGTCAGCCAGCCGACCACCACAGGGTGACAGCCAGCCAGCCAGCCGACCACCACAGGGTGCCAGCCAGCCATCCACCACAGGGTGCCAGCCAGCCATCCACCACAGGGTGCCAGCCAGCCAGCCCCACCACACCACAGGGTGTCAGCCAGCCAGCCACCACAGGGTGCCAACCATCCACCCACCACAAGGTGCCAGTCAGCCGGCCACCCACCACAGGGTGCCAGTCAGCCAGCCACCAACCACCCACCACAGGGTGCCAGCCAGCCACCCACCGCAGGGTGCCAGCCAGCCACCCACAACAGGGTGCCAGCCAGCCAGCCACCCACCACAGGGTGCCAGCCAGCCACCCACCACAGGGTGCCAGTCAGCCAGCACCCACCACAGGGTGCCAGCCATCCACCACAGGGTTCCAGTCAGCCAGCCCCCCACCACACCACAGGGTGTCAGCCAGCCACCACAGGGTGCCAACCAGCCACCCACCAGAGGGTGCCAGTCAGCCAGCCACCCACCCACCACAGGGTGCCAGCCAGCCACCAACCACCCACCACAGGGTGCCAGTCAGCCAGCCACCCACCACAGGGTGCCAGTCAGCCAGCCACCCACCACAGGGTGCCAGCCAGCCAACCACCACAGGGTGCCAGCCAGCCACCGCAGGGTGCCAGCCAGCCAGCCACCACAGGGTGCCAGCGAGCCAGCCACCCACCACAGGGTGCCAGCCAGCAATCCACCACAGGGTGCCAGTCAGCCAGCCCCCACCACACCACAGGGTGTCAGCCAGCCAGCCACCACAGGGTGCCAGTCAGCCAGCCACTCACCAGAGGGTGCCAGTCAGCCAGCCACCCACCACAGGGTGCCAGCCAGCCCCCAACCACCCACCACCACAGGGTGACAGTCAGCCAGCCACCCACCACAGGGTGCCAGTCAGCCCCCCACCACACCACAGGGTGCCAACCAGCCACCCACCAGAGGGTGCCAGTCAGCCAGCCACCCACCACACCACAGGGTGCCAACCAGCCACCCACCAGAGGGTGTCAGTCAGCCAGCCACCCACCACAGGGTGTCAGTCAGCCAGTCACCAACCACTCACCACAGGGTGCCAGCCAGCCAGCCAGCCAGCCACCCACCACAGGGTGTCAATAAGCTAGCCACCCACCACAGGGTGCCAGCCAGCCAGCCACCCACCACAGGTTGCCAATCAGCCAGAAACCCACCACAGGGTGCCAGTCAGCCAGCCACCCACCACAGGGTCCCAGTCAGTCAGCCACCCACCACAGGGTGCCAGTCAGCCAGTCACCAACTACCCACCACAGGGTGCCAGCCAGCCACCCACCACATGGTGCCAGTCAGCCAGCCACCCACCACAGGGTGCCAGTCAGCCAGCCACCCACATCAGGGTGCCAACCAGCCCTCCACCACAGGGTGCCAGTCAGCCAGCCCCCACCACACCACAGGGCGCCAGTCAGCCAGCCACCCACCACAGGGTGCCAGCCAGCCACCCACCACAGGGTGCCAGCCAGCCATTTTGTTTAAGCCTGTATTAGTGTCTTTCTTGTTTCAATGGAGATGGATGGAGATAGAAAAATTAAAAGTGTGGTCTGGGACTATTTTTCTTCTCCATCTGCAGGAAAATCAGCAGCGCTGTGCAACACTTGCAAAAACAATGTAAGCATGGGATCAATAACTGCAAAAACCAAAAATACATCTAATCTTTGGGCCCATCTAAGAGTTCATCATGTTGAATTGTATCATGCAGGACAGAAAAAACAAAATGAATCACAAGGTGAAACATCACTATCCCAGGCAACAATAAAAGATATGTTTCAGGAAAAAAAAACAGGTGGCTAAAATCTGATGGAAGATCCCAACTGCTGGACAGAGTAATCACAGAGATGATGGTCATGGATAACCAGCCATTTACAATAGTGTCTGACTCTGGATTTAAGCGGTTGATGTCCATAGTTGAGCCAAGGTAAACACTGAATTTTATCGAACTGAAATGCTGGAAAAGATTCACCAAAAGGTCGTTGACAAAGTAAAGACTATGCTGCAACCAGAGAATGCTGGCAACTCACTCTCATTCACGACTTATGGCAATTACTAATGAGTCTTACATGCCACTTTATTGACGTCGGATGGACAAGAAGGCATTTGGTGTTGAATACAAAAGTGATGCACTGGGTAAAACATTAGAGAAATGTTGCATGGCACACCCTCCAACTGGTGGTAAATGATGGTCTGTCAAACCAGAAAGCTTTGCTGGACATTATTACCATGCTGAAGAAGTGCGCAGGCCATTTCCACCATTCTGTTCTTGCCAAGCTGCGACTGAGGTGCATTCAGGAAGACCTTGGCCTACCCAAATGATGGAACTCAACGCTACATATGTTACAAAGGATGCTGGAGCAGAAGCGAGCTCTCACTATATATTCTGGTGAATATGGACTTGGAGGACATTCTTATCCTACTGCAGATCAGTGGGACATAGTAGCCAACATTATTGAGACGCTCGTACCCATTGAGGAAGTGACACTGGAGGTGAGTCATTACGACACATCTGTTTCCTCTGTGATCCCATATGTGAGAGTCCTGAAGATGCTTCTTCAACAGAATAAAGGACTCAACACACGTGGCATTAAAGCATGTAGGCAGGCCATGAGGGACAGCCTCCCCAAACGATTTGAGAAACATGAGTAGAATAAAAATGTTGTGCTTGCATGTCGTTTGGATCCTCGATACAAGAACCATCCTTTCTCTTCTGATGATGTATTGGCCAAGGCAAAACAATGGCTGACAGAAGATATTCAACAAAAGGTGCAGGAGGTTCCTCCTGACGAAAAGAAATGTCAAAAGAGAAGGTTTCTGATGTGGAAGAGCAGGATGCAAGAGAAAAGTGTCCCAAAAGACAATGGACAGAAGAGAAAATTCATCGTGGTCAAATAGATGCAATGGTCGGCGTTTTATTGGGGCCTCATGCGGAGGATTCACCAGAATCGGCAATAATGAGCCTGGATGATGAACTTCTTCTCTATTTGAAGGAACCAGTAATTGACATAAGTGTGTGACGGTATTCAAAGTCACTGGAAGTGAAAAAACAGATACTTAATGGTTTGAATTGCTTTTGTGGGTGCTGGGCAGAGGTTGGTAGCACTCTGCCCTGTTGCCAGCTCTTCTGCTGGGTTGGAGTTGGCGAATACTACCCCCAGGACCTGGTTGGGGGTCTGCTGTAGAGAGGAGGGATCGCCTACCTTCTCCTACTGCAGGGTGGGTTGGGGATCTGGACCGACCATCCAGCATCCCTGTAGGTCTGGTGCAGAGACCACGGTCCCATCTGCACCTTTGGGGACAGGGCTGTGTTCTCCCTGTGGTTGGGGAGAAGGATTAGTTGTCTCCTCTCCCTGGAAGGTACACTGCCGCTGGGGAGGAAGGACGACACCTTCGGCTCCCTGTGACTCTGTCTGCCGCAGGGGAGTAGAACCGACTGTCTCTATTCCCAGTAACTCCTGCTGTAGCTGGGGATCTGGGCCGGCTACCCAGCCTCCCTGTAGGGCTGGTAGAGAGACCTCATTCCCATCTCCAACTGCCATCGGTGGGTCTTCCCAGTACCAGTCTATGTCGTCTCTCCAACTGAAGGGTTGTGGATCTGGATCTGCCACCCAGCACTCCGGCTCTGCTTGCAGGGTAGATTGGGGCAGAATGGAGCAGAGTAGACGTTGGTAGTCCTGCTCCAGTTCCCACTCCATTCTGACCAGATGAATCAGGTCTGACCCCAGGTCATCCGCTCTGGGGAGACCCAATAGGGCTTCCCTGGTGTAGTGGATTTCCCAGCGTCGAAACTCTGCTGGACATCCAAAGTCATTGCTCTCCTCAAAGGCCTCCAACAGCAAGCCCGGGCCACTATAGTCCTCACCTTCTGGTATATTGTCGTCAGCCATCCAGTGGTCGCGCCGGGTGGCGTACCACTTTAGCACCCGGTAAGCTTCATCGAGCCACAACTCCTTCCAAATCAGGTCCCACAGCTCCGTCATCCACTCATCCAGGGGTTGCTCTCCTAGGAAAGGTAACCGCAGGGCAACGTATACCTGGAACTGCTGTTCTTCACTAGGAAGGCTCTCTCTCCGCCGCCACTGCACATTCCCTTTCGAGTGACATCTCTCCAGTCCAGTATGCCTTCCTCTGATACAGGCCCATCCTGTTGGGCCAAGTGTTGCTGCAACCTCCAGAGAAACTGCTCCTCATATGGGGACGCAGCACGGGTGTTCGCTCGCTCCAGAACGTTACCGGTGTATCCGAGCTGCTTCTACTTGCACTAGGACTCCATCCCACCGCTGCCACCAATGTAACGGATCAACCGTCACGCCGGTCTGCGTAACTCCATTGGCGGATGCTCCTAGTGCTTCCCGAGGGCTCAAAGCACTCCACCAGACACCATAACCACCTCAGACCCCACGAACCGCCGCAGCTTGGTTGGGGTCTCACCGTCTCCTACCCACCCTGGACCTACAACAAGGCTCCAGGTTCCCGTGGGTGAACCTCTCTTTCCCCAGAGAGTGAAGCAGTAACAAGCTCTTACACAAGCTCAGTGATTATACAAGGGAGTGTGAAGAGCATAGCAATCCCTTGTAGTAGCTTCCCCCAATAAGAGACGGCACTCTAGATTGAGGGTGAAATAGAACTCAAAACTTTAATGGTACAGTTGCTCTTTTATACAGTTTTCCCCCACAAGGTTACCGCCCAGGTGGACCTTGTTGGGGACAGGACATGACATTCACAATCCAATAGAAACATGGTTTTACACCCAGTCATTCCCATACAGTGTACACAATCCCTCCCCTCTGGCTGATTACAGTATCATATGCAGATGAAAGTGTACACAGGAAATCAAGCCATCTGGACAGAACAATGTGAGGTCATTAACATTGAAAAATGGGACAGACACAATCCCATTTCAATACACAAACAATAGGGAAGCCTGTCAATGACAGTCTGTGTGTCTCTCTCACAGACAAGCACACAGAATACACATTATCTAGGAGGCAGACTTCATGGCAATGGTCTATAACAGTCTCAGTCTCCCAGTGTAAAGTGGGAATAAATCTTCATATTTCTATATGACGATATTGCTGAAAAATTACTGTCCCATGTGAAGCAATTCAAACCATTAAGTATCTGTTTTTTCACTTCCAGTGATGGTAAATACCGTCACAAAGTGATCCTCTTCAGTGGTAGAAAGAAAATGAGGCACACTACAAAAGACTTGCTTCTCATGCTAGAAGATACCTTTCTGCTCCTCCTTCCTCAGTACCAAGTGACTGTGTTTTTAGTGAAGTGGTAGGAATTTGTGAAAAGAAAAGAAGCCGTTTAACTGGTGAACATGGCTGAAATGTTATGCTTTCTGCACTATAATATTGTTCTACTTAACTGGGAGTATTAATTTGCAAGTGTAGTAGTAGTGTCTGTCCTTTAGTCCACTGAGTCAACTCCAATAAATCCGCTGTCTAGCTTTTGTCTAGCTATTTTTTCTAGCAGTTTTGCACTGACTGCGCTGCAGTTAGTGCAAAACTGCTAGAAAACAAGCTAGACAGTGGATTGGAGTCAGTGGACTACTGCTGCTGCAGTAGTGCGCCACTCACTGCTGCAGTAATTTTAAATCACTACTGCAGTAATGCAGTAGTGATTTAAAATTATTGCAGTGAGTGAGTGCCCTACTGCAGCGGTAGTCCACTGACTCCAGTCCAAATCCACTGTGTAGCACTAGCTAGCTGTTGCCTAGCTTTTTTTCTAGCAGTTTTGCCCTGACTGCAGTAGTTGCAGTGAGTGCCTTACAGCAGAGGTAGTCCTCCACTGACTCCAATCAAATCCACTGTGACTATGTGTAGCTGTTGTTGCCTAGCTTTTATCTAGCAGTTTTGCACTGACTGCAGTAGTTGCAGTGAGTGCCATACTGCAGAGGTAGTCCTCCACTGACTCCAATCCAATCCACTGTGTATGTGTAGCTGTTGTTGCCTAGCTTTTTTTCTAGCAGTTTTGCACTGAATGCAGTAGCTGCAGTGAGTGCCTTACTGCAGAGGTAGTCCTCCACTGACTCCAGTCCAATCCACTGTGACTATGTGTAGCTGTTGTTGCCTAGCTTTTTTCCTAGCAGTTTTGCACTGACTGCAGTAGTTGCAGTGAGTGCCATACTGCAGTGGTAGTCCTTCACTGACTCCAGTCCAATCCACCGTGTATGTGTAGCTGTTGTTGCCTAGCTTTTTTTTTTAGCCGTTTTGCACTGAATGCAGTAGTAGCAGTGAGTGCCATACTGCAGAGGTAGTCCACTGACTCCAGTCCAATCCACTGTGTAGCTTATGTCTAGCTTTTTTTCTAGCAGTTTTGCACTGACTGCACTGCAGTAGTGAATTTATTGCAGTGAGTCCACTACTGCAGCACTTTATTATGCATTAATGCACAATCAGATGATGTGAAATGCAAACAAATTTCCCTGCAATTGAAGTTTTCCTATCAGTTAATGCACTTAAGGTGTCAACAGAACAAGCCCTAAATGTTAAAAATGTTAATAAATAAAGATTTACATGTTCAGTAACAGATTTGTGTCAAAATTTGTGTTTATTTTGCAAAATTTTGAATGTGCAAAAATATCGGCCAATATCAGCCGATACCGATATGCGACCAGCAAAATATCAATATCGGCAAAGAGAAACCGATATCGGTCAATCACTACTACCAACCTCTGCCCAGCACCGGCAACAACTGCAGTGTTCCAGGGAGCTGGGGCAGTAGTCAGTCCCTCTCCCCAGTGACAAGCTGATGTAGTGAAGCTCCTACTCCCAGCGGAATCGCTGGCAACAGGGCAGATGCTGCTGACCTCTGCCTAGCACCTAAAGTGTCTCCACAGCTTCATGGAACTGGGGCAGTTGGCTCCTCTGCCTAGCAACAGACTGGAATGGTAAAAACCACCCAGCTCAAATGCTGGCAGCTGGGCAGAAAGTCAATGACCTCTATCCCACACCTACTGATGACAACTATTCCCTGCAGCCAAGAATGGAGATCATGCGAACTGACTCTGTGAGTTCACCCTGCCCGACTAACGCATGTCCAGACCAGGAGGAGGTCTGGGACCTTGTTAGTTGACTTTTGATGGGGGAGAAATGTGATAAAAAACACACAAAAAACCCTGGCGCTATTAACTGAATAATCAGAAAACCCAAACACCTGGGGTGTCAAGCTGAATGGGATGGATGACCATAAGTGAAAATGCCAGTTAGTCCATGTCAGGGGTGCAGCTGTCCCATGCTCAGATCCAGCTGAGAAAAGTACAAAAACACAACAAATGGATGGGAATGTAAGCGCTCCCCACAAGTACAAGTTGGCACAGAAGTCGCAGATGAAATGTCTCAATGGTTAAAAATTCTCATTTATTGTAATGCATATTGTAACTTGGCATAAAATACTTGCCAACAGGATATGTCCAAATGATTGGCGGTACCAGTGATGGAAGTCAGGGAGACAGGTGGGAACATCTCATGGGTCTCACAAAATTGTGGAAACCGTCCAGGGAGCGACCACACACAGGGAGTGAAGGAGAAGGGGATCCGTAGCCTGTGAGAGGTGGAAAAGGCAATCTCCCTATAGAATGAGCCGGCCACAGAGAGCCGGTGTCTCCTCTCCTCAGCGTTCTCGAGTGGCGGCGGCAGATGACGTCATCGACAAGCGACAATCGGCTCACAGGAATCCATGCCAAGAGATAGGAAGGCAGCTCCACAGTGCTATGTGTGCCGCACGCCAACGGACATATCCAGGAGTTGAAGGACATGGTAGTAGGATTAAAATTGATAGCCACAAGGGGGGAATGAAAATGAGGAGATTACATGTTTCGGGACAAGCCCTTCATCACGAGAAATGCCCAGGGACAGAGGCTTTTGGAGGGGACTGCAAGCTAGCCTCTTTCTTACTGACTATGGGCCCTGGCTTTTAAGGAAACACTACTCTTTGTGAGGTGTATGCTGGGAGGACCCTTGGAGTAATGTTACTTTGGATTCAAGTCCATGTCTCCCCAAGACACACAGACTCTGGGACTCTAGGCCCAGGGTCCCTGTTAGAGCCTAGCTGCCCATTACCAATAAGTAATTTTATTTCTTTTGGGCTGTGGAGAGTTCTTTTTTGGTCCACCACTTCTACACATGCCATTTTCCCCATACTTTTGTTATTTCAGACTCTTAGTAGTTTTTTTTTTTTGCTTCTTCACAGCAACACAGCCGCAACCCACATTTTTTCATTACTCTGCACTTCGTTTTTATGGTGATATGTGTGGTGCGTTGTGCGGGACTGCGGGGATGACCACCACAGCTCCCGGGGGAGGCGCATGCGATGCCCTGCGCCCATAGAGCCGCACTTCGTTAATGACAGCCATCTTGTAAGTAACCATAGGATTGGATAACCCTTTCCTCCCTTCTCATTTTCATATATGCGATTTTAGTCGAACAGATAGTTACATTTATACTTTTTACATTTATACTTTTTACAGAGTTTTTGGCATCCGCTCCTGAAGAGTAGTATTTAGCCATGAAACGCGTAGAGCTACAAGGATGTCATCAATTTTTCTACTATACAGAAATTAATCGCTACTCAATCAATTTAAACAGTTACTTACCAATTGAACGTTTATTGCAATTCTGTATGATTCAACACATGATATATATTAGGTCCATGACTGCTGCAGCAAGTTTTTGATTCAACATTCATTACCATGGTGCACCCTGCAGACCGCCTACAGTATGGCAATAATGTAGCAACTTTGGACTCTGTGGCCAATATGAAGTGCCATAGTCCTTATACTCTTTGTGCATATTTTGTGTACCTGCAAATGCATCAGACTGATCGATATGGTTTGTAATATGCTGTTTATACATGAATTGCTATTTTACATGTTGTACTTTGTCTATTGATGTTGTTTTTATTACCCATGTCTCCCAGTTTTCTGGTCTCCACCTCACTCAAAGTCCCAAACCTTTCATTTTATTCATTACCAATAAGTACTGCTGCACACGGTTATTTCTGTCTGGTGGTGAACTTCATTAACTCTTGGAGGATCCTCTATGATGGGATTAGCCTTGTGTCAGCTGTATCTCGTTATCTAAACCATTGTGTGATGTTTTGGGTAAATATCTGGGCTATTCATGTGGTTGTTGTTTATCTATGGTAATTAAATTCCTGTGTGCAGTTTGTATTGTAGGTAATATGATCAGGAGCGGACTGTCCTCCTGTAGGGTATATATTCTATGAGTTTGTTCAATAAAGAGTTCCAGATCTCATATAAGCGAAATTGTCGGCTAGTCTTGTATGTTATGCGGCTATAATATCTGATATCTATGTTCAAGACTGGAGAAAGAGGTATACTGACGGAAGCACTTAAGCACAGTGTGGGTCGGTTCCGTCACAGATGGTGACAAAATTGCATAAAAAAATATTTATTACAAAATCGTTTTATAAAACAATCATGAAATCATAAGATAAGTGATTCATTGGATGATACAGGCCATACAGTAGAAGCTGCAACAGTATCTTTTTCATCTAGTATGTCTTTGCTATATATTGCTAGTGGTTGACGCGTTTCACAAACACAGCTTCCTCATCTGGGGAAAGTATGACACCAACACACCACGGATATCCACAACTGGTCTAAAGCTTTATTAAGCGATCACATCATAACAACTGAAACAACCTTTCAGAAGCAGGACTCCCTAATCAGGCATGTGACAAGTGTAGTGTGAAACAGAACAATCTTTAAAGAGCCATCTACCGATCAGAAAACAGAAAAGGAGCTAAATCCTCCCTCATGACATCATATTGTTGTCATGAACCCACAATAAACACACATTTTTTACAAATGATATAAATTATATATAAATTGTACATAATCAACATTAGTATTGCCCCAAAACTTAATAATATAACAGAGATAAACTTAGAGCACATGGTTGCCTAAAAAGATAATATTGTGTGGCTGAACAGTTAGGAACAGTTAGGAACCGGAACTTCTAAATGCACCTGATAATGGCGGTTAAACACAGTTACAGCAGTTTGTATTTAGGATGGGTACTAGGCGCCCATGGAGGTGTGAGCATCAGCCAGGGGAGGACTGGCAGCCTTAGGCCTGAGGGGCAAGTCCAGTCAAGTGGCCCATTGAACCACCAAATTGAAGGGCCGGGGGGACACATCCTCAGCTCTGAGGGTTTTTAAGCTGGAACAGTGGGACCTGTAGTCCTTCACTGGTTGGGGGAGCGGGGGTGTGCGACACATCCTGAGCAATGAGGGGTTAATTTTGGGACCTGTAGTCCTTCACTTTTAGGGGTTCACAGCCCCTAAAAGTGGCTGAAATAATAGCAATGCTACACCACAGTGAAATGCAGAGTTTAAAATCAGTGCAGAAACACAGTATGGGGCTAACAGTGGCAAAGAAAAAAATGTTCCTGTGTCTGTGGTGTCACCAAAATAAAAAAAAAAGTCCCTGTGTCAGTGGTCTCACTGAAGAAAAAAAGTCCCCGTGTCAGTGGTCTCACTGAAGAAAAAAAGTCCCCATGTCAGTGGTTTTACTGGAAAAAAAAAGTCCCTGTGTCTGTGGTCTCACTGCAAAAAAAAATGCCACTGTGTCTGTGAAGTCAGTGTGATTGGCATCTATTGCTGGCCTACACACACAAAATTTCAGCCGTTTGCAGACTGAATGATTATTCATCGTTCAAATGCGAATTGTCCACTAACTGATAGAATAAACTCGTTTTTTTATGAACGTTTCCATGTTCGTAGTGATCATTTGATAACGATAAAAATATATAAGGTAGAATATTCTTTTTGTTTCGATTAGAACATGCATGTATACATGTTAGTTGAAATGTTAAAAGTTAATGCTTCAGATCCATCGACATTAGCCAGAACCATGGTCGAAATTGACGGTAAAGTTGGGTTCACTAACGGCACGAATGTCGAAAAACAACCATTTTCGGCTGAAATTCTGTGCGTGTATGGCCAGCATAAGTCAGTGGGATGGAGGAGGAGGAGGGGAGCTGTGCTCTGAGGTTTACATGGAACTAAAGGGCTCTAGGGTGCTTTAAGGGAGAAAGGGCGGCTGGAAGAATGTGCAGCTATCATTGTTTGTGTTTGAGAGGCAGTGGGGGGCAATATCACCTCCTCACTCTCTGCTTTAATCTCAAAAATACTGACCCTCTGTGCTGCAGCCCTTTGCGCTGCACGTGTTTGCAGGGCAGTTGTGGTCTTATGCCATTTTAGTTTTGCCATGTGTACAGCTCTAAGAGATTGCAGCTGGGTGTTTGGGGGTGATAAAACCATGGCTCAACCACTTGCTTTTACCTCTCCCCACCTGACTGTGTGAGTGAGTCCTAAGGCCTTGTTTACACTTGTGATTGGGTGGGTGGGGGTAAAAACAGGCGGTTTGAGTCATGGTTTTATTGCCCCAACCTGTCGCATTCAATGGGCAGTATAGCCTGTTGAATGCTACTTCTTTCAGTTCAGCCCCTGATCAGTGTATTCTGACAGCGCAGGGTTCTGCTGTCAGAATACAATGTCCTAGCGGGGATTCCACCATCCACCCCCTTTGCCTGTCAGTGGTAATGTGATCTGAGCTTGTGGATGTGCAGCTCACACCATATTTACAGTCCACTCTGTGTGCCACTGTGATGTGACTCCCGTGTGCATGCATGGGAGTGGTGTCACCGTGGCCTGGCCATTTAAGCTTATGAAGACTGAGAACAAATGGAAGTGCTAGGGAGCTATGTTTGCAGGCAAGTTTGTCATATACTAGTATGCAGTGCACACCAGTGCATTATGAAGTCAACATGCAACATGAATTTTGTATTATTTTTATGGGGACTTTGCTACCACTTTAAAGAGGAAGTAAAGTCATTTAAAAAAACAAAAGAGAGAAAAAAAAAACCCTGTAAAGAGAAAGGCATAATGAGCTAGTATGCATCACATACTAGCTCATTATGATTTACTTACCTTAAAATAAAGCCCCCACCGTGCCGCCCCCTCAGCGACAGGACGGCCGACATGTCCGGCCGTCCTGCTTCCTGGTTCGCGTCCTCCGGCCATCTGATTGGCCGGAGGCGCGATTACATCACTCCCGCGCGTGCGCGCGGGAGCCGCCGTTCACGGCACTGGGCTCTGAAGGAAAAGGCACGGGTGGCCGTTCGTCGGAGCACTGCAGGTTATTGTAGAAGATCCATCTGCCTCACAAGCCTGATGAAGGGGTCCTGAGTCGCTCTGAAACGTTGCTTCAGTTTTTATGATGTGCTCGCTGAATAAAGCTTTGAACCCCCCATTGTGGATATCCGTGGTGTGCTGGTGACATACTTTAACTTTAAGGCCCTGTTCACACTGGGGCGACGCTACTTTGCCGGGTGACCTCATAGGTCGTGGCGCGCTGCTCGCACCGCGACCTCGGAGCGGCCGGCACGGACTTCATAACATTGAAGTCTATGCAGTTCGCTCCGGGTCGCCCCAAAGAAGCTCCGGACCCTTTTTCTAAGTTGGAGCGACTTGTGTCGCTCCTATTAGAACGGGTCCGCAGCTTCTCTATGGAAGGCGACCTACAGCGACCTGTCAGGCGACCAGGTCGTCTGACAGGTCGCCCCAGTGTGAACGGGGGCTGAATGTCTTCAGTTTTCAGGCAGTGGTCGCTGCAGCACCCATCTGCATTCACAGCCATTCTGCAGGAATGTGTGTGTTGGGAACAGTGTGTTTGCAATCTGACCCTCATCTAAGTCACAACAATAGATAAACACAATGGGGTTGATTTGCTAAAAGCAAATCCACTGTGCACTACAGGTGCACTGCAAGTGCACTTGGAAGCGCAGTCACTGTAGATCTGAGGGGAAGATCTGAACTGAGGGAAAGCTCTGCTGATTTCTATCATCCAATTTTGTGCAAGCAAAAAATGCTGTATTTTTATTTTCCTTGCATGTCCTCCTAAGGGCTCTTTCACATGGGCGATCCGATCAGATCCGCCTGTCAGTTTTTTTAGGCGGATCTGATCGGATCCTCCATGCAGCTCTATGGGGCAGCGGATGTCAGCGGAGACACCTCAGCTGACACCCGCTGCCATCCGTATCCGATCATGTCCGTGAAATCTGGATGGATGGAAACCCTATTTTTCCATCCGTTCAGGGATTGGATCGGATGAGAGCAGACAGACGGTCCGCTCTCATCCGATCCCCCATAGAGAGCAGCGGGAGCTGTGACACCTCCCTTTCCGCACTGCAAGCGGAGACGGAGCTGTCATCCGCCGGCTCAGCGGGGATCGGCAAGTTGATCCCCGCTGAGCAGCACAGATCTGCCTACGGAGGCGGACCGAGTGAAAGAGCCCTTAGATCTAAAGCAACTGCACTTTCAAGTGCACAGTGGGTTTGCCTTTAGTAAAAAAAAAAAAAATCATCCTACAAATGTGTCTGAGCTGACGCAGGAGGAATGGTCAAATATTCCTCCTGAGGCTGGGTTCACACCTCCGTGTGGAGCAGCTCACGCCAGGGGTCTGGTGCGTCCCTATTCACTGTTTCAGGTCCGATTTCAGTCTAACTCTTTGGCTGAATTTGGACCTGAAATGGATCAGAAGACGCACAGGACTCCTTTGCAATTCACTCCACAACCACCCTGGAGCTGTGTGAACCGGCTTCATTGAGAGCCGGTCACAGGCTCCTGACATGCAAATTGGATGCGGGGAAACCTGCATCTAATTTGCATAAGTGTAAACCCAGCCTAAACGTTGTGCAAGTCTGATACAGGGCTACTGAAAGCGCTTGCTTGAAGTCACCACTGCCAACAGAGGCTTGGAAACCAATACTTCCAAGAGTTCACCTAATTTTTCCTCCAGCACTGTGAATGTTTAATGGGTGTGTTCAATAAACACAGAAGAAATTAGAATTATTTGTGTGTTATCTGCTTAAGCGCATTTTGTTTTTCTATTTTATGGCAAATTACTGCAGAAAACCAGTTGATTCCAAGAGATTCAGCCCCCGTTCACACTGGGGCGACCTGTCAGACGACCTGGTCGCCTGACAGGTCGCCGTAGGTCGCCTTCCATAGAGAAGCTGTGGACCCGTTCTAATAGGAGCGACACAAGTCGCTCCGACTTAGAAAAAGGGTCCAGAGCTTCTTTGGGGCGACCCGGAGCGACCTGCATAGACTTCAATGTTATGAAGTTCGTGCCGGCTGCTCCGAGGTCGCGGCGCGAGCAGAGCGCCGCGACCTATGAGGTCGCCCGGCAAAGTAGCGTCGTCCCAGTGTGAACGGGGCCTCACAATCACACTTTTTTTTTGCAACTTTATTTAGAAATAGGTGACCTGGAAGCCATAGAATATATTTCTAAGACCTTTTGGAATAACAAAAATAAATTGCTTCCCTAATGTATCAGAGTCACTGGCCCTCAGGGATGACTCTTAGAATACACCGTAGTTACTATAAAGGTGGCTTTTTGTGGACCCTCTGGAGGGTATTGAGTTGACTTCACCTAATAAAAGTGGGTGAGAGGCAGAATGGCTACAGTGCATATGATATTTCAGCAGGCCAGATTTCTAAACGCATTCACAGTTTCAGATGGCCAGGATATTCAGTCCAGCAACCAACATATTATTGAATAGAATTAAATAATTTGAAAGAAACTAAACATATTAATGAAATGTCCATATCTCTCATGACATTTAAAGTCTCAATTTTTTTCCTATAAAAATAACATACATGTTATACTTACCTGCTCTGTTGCAGTGGATTTGTACAGAGTGGCCCGGATTCTCCTCTTCTCAGGTCCCTCTTCTGTGATCCTGGCCCCTCCCTCCTGATCAGTGCCCCCACAGCAAGCAGCTTACTATGGGGGCACCCGAGCCGAGTCACAGCTCCCTGTGTCTATTCAGACACAGAGCCCCAACCAGGCCCCACCCCTTCTTTCTCCTGCTTGGCTAGCTGACTTTGATCAAAAGCAGCAGCCAATGTAACTGCAGCTGTGTCTCAGCCAATCAGGAGGGAGAATCTCGGACAGCTTAGACACTCGTGAACATCGCTGAACTGAGAGGGATCTCAGGTAAGTGTTAGGGGGGACGACGCACACAGAAGGCTTTTTGTCTTAATGAATAGAATGCATTAAGTTAAAAAAACCTTCTGACTTTAAAACTTCTTTAAAGTGTTACTAAACCCAGGACCCTGCATTGATTATATCTGGTCTCCCACAGTACACAGAACACGAAAATGCAATTATTTTACTAACTATAAACTGCTAAATACCTTTTCTCATTAGCAGTATATATATCAGTGTCTGACCGAGCACTCGTTAAAGTTTGTAAGAGGAGTTTCTATTCTCCTCTGACTGTCCTATGAGGCTGCATGACTCCTGACCCCCTGTCTGGATTGGCCCTGTGGTGATCACATGCACCCTCCTAAAGAAATAAATCACTCTAGCAATACACACCAAATTGAGCATGTGCAGAGAGCCTCCAAGGCTCTGCACTATCAGCAGATGGATTGGGGGCGTTAAAAGAAGGGGAGGATCACAAAAGACAGGATCAAACAGCCTTTTACACAATGCAGAGGATTAACCCCTTAAGTTCCACAGTGAGTATAACAAGCATGCTTTACTGCATATACAGACTGATTTTACTGTTGTGGGTCTAATAAAACTTTAATGTGACTAATGTGCCTCATGCACAGTGTAGCCTAGTCATGTTTGATCTTGAATTGTTTGTTATTTTCCTATACATTTTTGTAAGCATGTTTTATTGATGTGATTTTATCAGATCAGGATTTATAAAATATGCTGATTTTCAAGAGCTGGTTTGTATGAACAGAGCACTTTCAGGTTATATGAAGCTAGGCTCTAAAAGTGAATTCATTCTGACTGGCTTCATGACAGCCATTTAGGAAATCACCACACACTAAGTAATCTTTAACAACTCTTTTAAAATGGCATTAAGCAAGCCCTGCTCTGAAGGTTTTACGACCTCCGATTTTAGTCAGGATATATTAGAACTTGTGATGTGTTTTGCTAGGGGTCTTATGAGAGAGATGGAGGTTTCATGAGGGGCAAAATTAGAAGATATTTAAAGATTACTGACCCCCTAAGATTATTTATTCAATTGAATCTGCTGAGCTGGTTGATGTTAGGAGGGGGTTTTATAAGATGTGTCTAAATCTGACTGGAAAATCTGCTTATTTTGTCTTTCAGTGAAGACTTTTGGAACAATAAAGGTGCATGATTTTCATCTTGGAGCTTATTGGACCTTGAGGTGGCATATATACAGGATACCTTGATTGGCATTTAAATATACAGGATACCTTGATTGGCATTTAAATTGGTTGACTTAAACAAAATGTCTTTCGAGTTAATTAATCTCATTTTGTCTTTGATTCCTTTACATGTGTCACTGAGCTTGCAAAAGCTAAAAATATATATAAGCTGAGATATTCCCGTATCTGTCATAAAAGGAACTCTGTCTGGGCAGCTGACTGATAAAAGTCCCTTTGGAAACTTCTTCATGAGCATCACCGGAAAAATTCACTTATGACAAAAAATCACAATATAGATTAACCCAATGCTTACTATAATTAATTGCTAACTTTCATTGGACAAAAGATGTTAGTAACAACCCATTTTCTGTATGTCATTTAGTGTATTTAAACTCTTGCCTGCTGTAATAAAATCAGGTCACTATGATTCAGCCATCTTGAGTCTTGTCTGATCTATATAGCTATATATATTGTCTGATTTGGTATCACTGACTAACAGGTAACAGGTATTTTGTACCTGAGGAAAAATTCCACAACAACCGCATTATTAGCACTCATGCAGCTCTACAGGAAAGAATGAAATTGAGATTGAAGTTCCAACCCCGACTTTGCAGCTTCATAAACTTCAAGTACTTCAAAACGATGTGAAAAAAATCAATCATGACTTCTCAATGTTCAGCATCCAGTTATCCAATGACTGGAGTACCTTTGGGGATGAACAAGGCCCAGGAGTGGTACAAAGACCTTTGTGTACACTCTCAAAACCGGGATACCAGCTTCTGGTGTCACCCTCATGATGGATGTAAGCCATAGCTGTAGCATATTTGACTGAACTCTCATCAGTCACCCCTAAAGCTGATGGCCCTTAGTTGAGAATGCCAATGGGAGGTGTGGACTCCCTTTGTGACCATATCCCTTTAACTGTTTCTGTTCTTAGAACATCTCCCCATTCCAAGACTCACATTCAGCATCCACTGCAAATCATTGGACCACTGATGTGGGTGAAAATGGCAATATGTAAATAAGCATCCTTGATGTCGATACAACATCCCAGATCCATACAGATGTTAAATGCCATTTTTATATTTGACCGAAAGGACAGAATATGTCCCCCCTCTTTTGGACAGTGGGGTGCCTCTTAATTCTGATGAGAACTTGGCTCCAGACTTAGGATGAACAAAGAATTCCCAAGAACAGTACAAAATGACTTTATTCAGCAAAGAATGAAAAGCATTACAGAACAGGCATACAGGCAGTGGAGGAAGGGAATAGGTTGACGCGTTTCACACGATAGACGTGGTTTTGACAAAGCATGTCTATTGTGTGAAATACGTCAACCTATTCCCTTCCTCCACTGCCTGTATGCCTGTCCTTTAATGCTTTTACATTTTTGCTGAATAAAGATGTTTTGTACTGTTCTTGGTAATGCAGCCATCCGAATTCTTCGTTCATCCTTCTATCTGATGTGTGCCATGAAGGGAGCCCCTGTGGGGTATTCACCTTAGTCAGTACAGAGACTGTTGTGGTGAGGAAGGAGGGGTTCAGTCATCCTGTGTCCCATGACTGAGGCTGCTGGATAACACAGTGAAGGCTAATACAAAGACCTGAGCCATAAACTGGAGCAGGGTAGCAGCTGGAGCTGTAGTGTGCCTGTTTACAGCAGAGCAATGTGCTCAAGATTACACCCTGTGCTGGGAGAAAGGCAGTGTACCTTTTACAGAGAATGGAATAAAGCACACAGAAGAGGCCATCGCAAACCAAAATGTGTCTCAGAACTTGAAAGTGGCATACATTATGCTTATTGGTGTTATTATAGTGGCTATTAAAGTGGCGCATGGCTGCAACACACTTTTTAAAAGTGTCAACAAACTAAGTGTTACAGCAGTTCTGGTACACAATGCTTCCAGGCTAAGGTGCTCTCAAAGTCCACCCCCTTGTGCCTTAGACAGGGGCCTGAGGTTCAAGGACTACACCTAGGTTGGGGGACCCACAAGAGAAAGAGAAAAGCCCTGGACTCACCATAGTAAGGTACAGTTACAGTACCTTTCCAGGGGAAAGATCACTAGGTGGAAATTTCCCACTTTGTCTACTTCATAAGAGTGTACCCTCTCCTATTCAGTGACTAAAACTACCAGGATTCAGATCACCACTGCCCTAAACCTGTAAAGCATCCAGTAGCTTGCTAACTGTTATACTACTATACCGAGGAGTCCAGTGCCGGCCTTGCATCTTCAATTCAGTCAAGTCTAAGTACAGTTCTCCAAGGTGCTGCTGTATGGGGACGTATCTGTAAGCTGCAATCCTATTTCCATGGCAGTGTTAATGCAGCCAGGGGTGAAGGAATTTCCTCATATGGAAAACTAAAGCCTTCAACCTACCTTTATAAATAGAATCACAGAATCATAAGCCAGAAACCTGCCTTTAGTATAGAGTGGTTGTCCATCACCTAAGAACACTAGTAAAAATCTAAGGATTGCTAGGAGTGGGAGGGATTATATAAACTGTCCTAACAACTTTTTTTTCCAGTGTCCTCACCCACTTTAAAGGAGCCTGTATGAAGGTTTATCCAAAGTTGCTGAGACACGGGAAGATTTAGGCTGGGTTCACACTGATGCGGTGAGAAAACTACATCGATTCCTGTGCAGGTTCTCGCACCGCATAAGAATCGCAGGCAGTTCACACTGTGCTCTGTGAACCGCTGCAGGTGTCAATAAAAAGTTAATGACACCCCCAAATTGGTTTGCAGAACTTAGTGCGAACTGTGGAATCGAATAGAATTGGCTCGCATTGGTCTGAACACCCATGTGACCCGATTCCAGTGCGGACAAAAAAAAGGGTCCTGCACCATTTTGGTGCAGATCCAATGCGAATTGAGCCATTCAAATGACATGCGATGCGGTACACCACATTAGTGTGAACCCAGCCTCAAAGTGAAAAATCAAGGTGGAGGATGGAGGTGAAACTCAATTTTGTAACTTGGTAATACTACCTCTTGCACTCAAGTTTTGGCTATGCTACATAGTTATACATGTTGAAAAAAAGAAAAGTCCATCTGGTTTAACCAAAAGAAAAAAGAAACAAATAGGAAACCTCCATTTACAGAATCCTATAGCCCACCTTGAGGTTACATAGTTAATATGGTTAAAAAAAAGTTCATCCATTTGAACCAATAGAAAGGTGACTGTGGCTGTCTGGGCACACTGAATGCACCACTAGAGGTATCATGTTGGCCAGCCACCATGGTCCCAAATGCACGACCTGTTGCAACTGGCCACAACAACACAACCTGTTGCAACTGGCCACAGCCAGAGAAGTTGACAGGGCAACAGATCATGGAACAGGTTGTCGTGGACCACTACCTGCAGGCGCTACACAATGAGCTGTAGTCCTAGGTTAGCAGCGAGGAACCCCAGATGATAGATTGGTACACTGTAGAAGAGGACCTGCAAAGTCCCAAGGAGCCCTGCAAATGCAGAAGACAAAGCCAATGCCAAGCCACAGAACAAGCATTCATAGTAGTCAGGGAGAGACCATCCCAGTGAGGTCTGCTCAAGCATGGAGGAATGAAAATGAGCTGCGCTGGCAGTGTCACTCCCAGGCCATGGCCAGGCTTAATGTCCCCTGCAGGAGGAACTCATGGAATGTGGGGTTACCCGGAGGATGTTCTATGCCCAGAGAGTCTTTGCTGCTCACATGGACCTAACTCAGCCCCTACCCTTGGGCGCCTTGAGGTATCTTCAGGGCTGCCTTGGCAAAATGCCTAAAAATTGCCCAAAAATTGTATACAAGCCAGCGAGTGGAACAAGTCTGCCTTTTAGATACACAAAGCCACAGATTTTTATTGTGCACCATTACAACCTTCTAGCCAACAGTGTCCTAACAACCAATGACATCATCAGTTAGTAAGGAGGATGGCGGTTTCCTGCACAGAATCCTTGTTTGACCCTCCCCTGCCCCGCCCCTATCCATCAGCAATGGGGTCACATTAGCTGAGTGATGGGGAAAAATTGAGGGAGAAGAGAAACATTGGACTACTAGTCAGTACCAGTGTTCAAAAGTGTATTTGCTTTAGAAGAATAAATCACCTCTTAAGTTGGGTGTCCTAAATGTGTCGCTGTTGCATTATGAATAGTTTTATACATTTTGGAATGGGGTGCCTCAAGACCTATCATTTTAAAGATTGCCTTAACTGAAAAAAAGGTTGAGAATCACTGATCTAACTGAGGGCAGGTTCGAGTGAGACACCTTGGTAAACCAACTCCACGTCTGAGCGCTCCTGAATTCGGGTAGTATGGAAACACTTTTCTATACTGGGCATCTGGGAAAGTAGACCGCATTTAAGACTCTGTGACAATCACAACAGCACGGTTACCCAGGAGGTTGGGCTGGTGCCTAACCTCATTCATGATATCATTGTGGAGCAAGACTGCCCTTTATTCGTGGAACTCTGGGACAATATGAGCAAAGGACTGCCTGTACAGGATGACCATTTTGACAATGTTGCACTTGTGGCAGACTGCCCATATTGATAAGGAGACCCCCATGGGTAATCTCCTCCTATGCAGGCCACGTTTGGGGAGAAGATAGAGGAAACCTTTCCATTTCAGGTTATAATCTGAGGAGGATGAGGGGAAAGGTAACTCTAATCCCGCAAAAACTGACCTGAAAGCGTATTTAGTTCTGCCTATATGCAGGACTCCACACAAATGCCTAGGAACAGGTTACAGTTATTAATGGAGTTTCACAAATGACTGAGGCAAAGAAAAGTTTAACCCACTTTATGGTCATTGGTGAACTGCTATATCAAGTTCCCAAAGTTTAGGGTTAGGTGCTTGACCAGTTCCTAATTCCCCAGCCATTCTGGCGCATGGTACTCAACCTGGCAAACAATGCTGCATTGGGAGGTCACCTGAGGGCAGAGAAAACAGAGGTACAGATAACAGACCAGTTCTGCTGGCCGGGAGTTATTGCAGAGGTAAAACGGCATGTCCCATCTGTAAGCTAACTTCACCAATATCACATTTCAGGAACCCTCTGGTGCTGCCACCCATTATCAAGGTAACATTTGAGTGTATTGCGATTGATTTAGTGGACCCTTTTGTGAAATTAGCTCAGGGTCATCAATACATCCTCATGGTACTCGATTAGTTAACCAGGTATCCAGAGGTGGTCCCTCTAAGAAGGACCTCCCCAAAAGCAATTGCCAAGGAATTTTTTTAACATGTTCTCTAGGAACAGGTTCCCAAAAGAGATTTTGACAGACCAAGGCACTCTCCTCATGTCAAGGGTGATGACAGGTCTGTGTAAGTTATTCCAAATCAAACAATTACATACTTCTCTCTGCCACCCATGGATGGCAGGGCTGGTTTAGCAATGTAATGAACCCTAAAGTCAATACTTAAAAGTGATGGTAAAGATTGAGGCTGCTTATTCCCACTGGTGTTTGCCATTTGAGAAGAACCTCAGGTGTCCACCTGGTTTTCCCCATTTGAGTTTGTGTAGGGGTGAAGACCACAAGGACTGCTTGACTTGGTGGTACAGCATGTAACCCAGAAGAGAGAGAGGAACGCTAAGGTGACATCCTAGTAAAGAAGCAAATGCACAGAGCAATGAGAAGGATGAAGGATGTACAATTCATCTGCCCAACTTAAACAGTTCCAGGTTGTAGATAGGGTGGTTGTACTCACAGTAGAAAGTAAGTTCCTTGCCAGGTGGCCGGGGCCATTTGACGTGGTAGAAAAGGTTGAGGAGGTAAACTATTAAATACACCAACCTGTGAAGCAGAAGCTATACCGGATATATATATTGTGAATTTGCTAAAACCCTAGGAGGACCAAAAGCAGATAGCTGCCCTGGCCCAGGTCAGTTCTAAGGGGTGTCTTAGTATCCCCGACCCTGTCCAAGCCACAGAGGCAGAAAACAAGAACTTTTTACACAGCATAGGGGAATTTTATCATGCCTGCCAGGTCTTACCAAGGTAATCAAACATGACAACAACAGAACCTGGTGTAAAAGTCAGAGTAAAACCCTACAATATTCCTGTGGCACACAGGAAAGCTGTGTCAGAGGAAGTTTGGAAGATGTTGGAAATCTATATCATTAAGAAAATCACAAAGCAAGAGGTCCAGTCATATTGTGCTGGTACCAAGGCTCAATAGGACTCAAAGCAGTATTAAAGTTCAATGCATATCTGATGCCCCAGAGAGACAAACTGAATGAGAGGTTGGGACACGCCCAATATATTACCACCCTAGATCTTACTAAGGGGTACTGGCAGATATCTTCAATTTAGGAAAACAAGAGAAAATACCTAATTTTCCACTCCGGAAGATTATTTTCAATATAAAAGAATGCGGATCAGCTAGCATTCTGCCCAGCTACTTTCCTGAGAACGATGAATAAAACCTTACAGCCACATTGGAAAAATATACCTAGATGTATTTAGACAACATTGTCATATTAAGTATCTTCCCTAAATGAAGTCAGTCTTAGACTCTTTAAAGGAGGAGGGATTTACCATGAATCCAGAAAAATGTGCCTTTGCTATGAAAGAGACTAAGTACTTGGGGTATTTTGTAGGTAGGAGTTTGGGAAACCTCAAATGAGGCTAATCAGGCTTGGCCCCACTCATGAAGAAACAGGTCTGAGTCTTTTTGGGCATCATGAGGTACTACTGCAGGTTTGTTCCCAACTTCGTCACTATTATTTAACCTCTTGCTGACTTGACAAAGGGTAAGAAAGCCAGTTATGGTCAAGTGGAATGACGAGGTTGAGGAGGCATTCCTGGAGCCTAAAAGTTGCTCCCGACTTTTCTAAAGAATTTATTGTTCAGACAGATGCCTCCAATGAGGGCTTAGGATCCTTTCCAAGAGGTCAATGGGGAAGAGCACCCTATAGTCTTAGTAGAAAATTGACAGCCAGAGAAATTGTGCCGTAGTGGAGCAGGAGTGCCTGGCCATTTAGTGGGCTCTGGAATCACTATGCTATTTTCTCTTTTTTTTCTCTGGTGTGAAACCATACCCACTGACCTGGATGAGGCAGAAAAGACACAAACGCCAGAGTGACCAGATGGTTCCATGGTTTTGGTCCTCAAGGGATTAATCAGTCTGTGTGTGAGTCCATAAAATGAATCAGTCAGTACCTGGCAGTGAGAGAGTGAGCTGAACTCACCTGAGAAAGATGAACAAAGCTTTGGATTGAACTACTGTTGCTATGTAACCCTCCACTTTGGGACCTTGGGAGCAAATGGGAAACCCCTCTAAATCCCCAGTGGTGGACCGGTATGATGGCAGTGAGCCTTTATCTTGCTTTGTGCCATTGAACCAAAGTATGGTCTGTTTTGTGTTCTTGCTGAAGTAAGCCTTTTTGATTTTGGACTGTTTGCATTTTTAAAGGTTGTTACTGCGGCTGGAGGTGATCCTGGTCTACCAAATGGCACACCAAGGTCCGGACCCCGACTGAAAGACAGTCCTATCTGGACTGACGCAGCTGCTGTGTCCTCTTCCCATCGCCACTGCTGTCATCTTCATAGCACAGAGAATGGGAGGGGTAGCAGGTCTGGACAGAGGATGCCACCCCTCCCTATTTTTCAAGTTAACAAGCAGTGATTAGTTGCTACAACAAACTCACTAGTTATCAGGAAAAGTTGGGAAGCTCCCGTCCTCTATCTAGACGTGTTGCACCTCCCGCCCTCTGCCCTGCTGTGTAAGGTAGAACTGAAAAGAGAGGGTGCGATGTAAAGGAGGGTGTTGTAAACTATAAGAGGGCTGTGCTGTAAAGAGGTGCTATATTAAAAAAAAGGGATGCTGGGATGTAAAGCGGGGGACTGTGATGTAAAGGGGAGCACTGTGGTGTAAATGGGTGGACTGTGATGCAAAGGGGGGCTGTGATGTAAAGGGGAGGCTATGATGTAATCGTGGATGCTGTAATGTAATAGGGGTTGTCATATAAAGGGGGGGCTCTGATAGAAAGGGAGGGGGGCTGTGATATAAAGGAGTAATGGGGAAAAGAGAAAAGCTATGTAAAGGGGGAGTTGTGATGTAAAGGGGAAACAACGACTGGTGTAAAGGGGCGTTATAATGTGAAAGGGGGAATGAGAGTACTGATGTAAAAGAAAAAGCACAAATAGCACAAACATGAGATTCGGACCACTAACTGAACCACTGTGAATTTTAATTCAATACCGTGGCTGTAGACTTTAACTTCTAGTTATTAGAAGTTGACCAGTTGACCTGACCAGTACGCTGCAATACATTAGCCATGTGCCGGGAACTGTGTCAACCACGTTTTAAAATCCAAGTATACCATATCTACAGCCATTCCTTTGAGTCTAAGTTTTGCTTACTCCCTCATAAAAAGAAATCAGATTTTTTTGACAACTTTGGTTTTTCTAAAATCCATGCTGACTATTGCTTAAAAATTGGATTTTTGTAACAACTTACCATAAAATAATTTTCTCTGAGTCCTGTGACAGACGCAGCTCTCAATGTTTCTTCACGAATGGATAATGCGCCATCTACAGGAGTAGACTAGGCAGTGAAAGCTTTTCACTTGACACGCCTATAGGGGCTGTCCCTCATGACATTACCCCAGACACACTTTGCTCACTAATCAGTTTGGTAGCAAGCAGTGAAAAAACACAACCAACCCCAAAATAGAGGGGCAGGAGCTGCGTCTATCAGAGGACTCAGAGAAAATGATTTTACGGTAAGTTCTTACAAAAATCCAATTTTCTCTTACGTCCTCTGATAGACGCAGCTCTCAATGTTTCTTCACGAATGGGACTTCCCAAAGCAGTGTAGGCATGAGGGGTGGGAAGAACGCAACCAAAAACCAGGTAACGTATTTTCCAAGGCTAAAACCATAGCCAACAGGGCAACAAAAGCTCAACCAAACCAACAGGAGCTTACCCCAAAACGTAAATCAACCCCTGAAGAGAAAAATCAAGTCTCTTTGTCAAACAGCAGCCTGCAAAACCTTGCGGCCAAAGGAAGCATCCGAGGATGCCAGTAGATCAATCTTGTAGAATTTTGTAAAGGTGTGTACAGACGACCAGGTCGCCACTTTACACACTTGAACCACAGAAGCCTGATGGCAAAAAGCCCAAGAGGCACTTAGTGCTCTCGTAGAATGCGCCCTCACAGGGAAAGGAGGAACCTGACACTTCAATGAATAGGCCTGAACAATAGTCTGTCTGATCCATTTTGATATGGTTGCAGCAGACGCAGCCGAACCCTTACGAGATCCCTCAGGAAGGACAAAGAGAATCAGACGCTCGAAAGGATTCCGTGGCCGACAGGTAAACCCTGAACTCCAGAACCACATCCAGTGAATGCAAGGCAAATTCCTTTGGATCAATCTACAAGGTGATATCGCGCAACAATGATAAGGTGCTAGAGACAAAATTGTGCTGTGCAAAATACAACTATTCACAGTATTGGGATAATAAATAACTCAATTAATTAGTGAAATAATTCATCAACATAATACATATGCGTCCATATAGCTGCTTCAGATGGAACGCTTAAGTGAGATATCAAACCAACTTGAACACATCAAATAAATTGCAAATGAAATATATGAATAAAAAGTGCTGAGTGCTAGTCCATTGTAAGTGATTTCCAGTGAACAAACAGTCTCTAAAGTGCCAAGAATAGTGCAGCTGCCGCAATGGATAATTAAGGTGCTCACGATCCCACCACCAGTGACGGATGGCCTCTCACCTTAAGTTTCGACCAGTGTTTTACCACTAGGTCAAAAACAGCTTTATGATATCCTCAGATAAGAGGGTATACTTGATCTTCTTGTTAGTCCTGAGTGCTCCCTGATTGCTGCACAGATAATTTGAGTGGCTCTGTCCTCACTTGTTACCTTGGTCTCAGTCATAAAACACGGAAATAAAGGGAAAAGGATCTAATGCTCTCTGCATGTAAAGCATTTATTTAAAATCCAAATAACAAGTACACTCACATTCGTAAGCACATAAGCTGTGCGGGCTGGAAGAGGCGTTGTATCGGTTAAGGAGATGCAGGAAAAAGTCCTATCCTACGGCTGGATCTCGCCCATGGTGTCTCCGCCCCTAGACGCGTGTCATCAGGCGCTGATGGGCGTGTGACTTCCTCAGTAGTGATTTTGTGTAGTGATTCACCATTTTGATATTGCAGCCACAATACTATTTATTATTTATCATTATATTTAGTCGCGCTGATATTTAATTAATTTTTAGTAAATTCCGTTTGATGCTTGGGCTTAGCACAGAGCGAAGGTAAAACAATATCTTCATTAAGGAGGAAACCCGACACCACCGTAGGAAGAAAGGATTGGTTAGGTAGCAGAACAACCTTATCCTTATGAACCACCAGATGTGGTGAGTGGCAAGACAAAGCCGTCAACTCAGACACCCTGAGAGCAGAGGTGATAGCCACCAAGAAGGCAACCTTTTGAGACAGCAAAGGCAGAGAAATCTCTCTGATATTGAAGAATGGACAAAACCAAATTAGATCCCACGGAGGAAGAGGGGATCTCCTTGGCAGAGCCAGATGACGCACCCCTTGAATAAAGGTGCAAATCAAGGAATTAGTCGCCAAGGGACATTGGAAGTAAATGGCTAAGGCCGACACCTGACCTTTAATCGTGCCCCAAGCCAAACGTTGCTCCACACTCTTCTGCAAGAAGGCCAAGACCCTCCCCACAGAAAAATAGCGAGGATGCAACCCTTGCGACTCACACCAGGAAATGTACATCTTCCAAGTATGATGATATATCTTCCTGGAAGTCGCCTTCCTAGCCCTCAACAAGGTAGGAATCACAGAATCCGAGAGACCCTTGTCTCTCAACACCTGGCCTTCAACAGCCAAGCCGTTAAAGCCAGTGACCATAAAGCAGGATGAAAGATTAGCCCTTGAGACAGTCGATCCTCCCTCAGAGGCAGCCGCCAGGGAGGCTCGGCGGCCAACTTTACCAGGTCCGCGTACCAAGACCTGCGAGGCCAGTCTGGAGCCACCAGAATTACCTGCACCTTCTCCACTTCCAACCTGCGTAGGAACCTTGACAACAGCTGTATAGGAGGAAAGACATAAAGCAGCCAATAGCGGCTCCAAGGCACCACCAGTGCGTCCGCGGCGTCGGCCAGAGGATCTCAAGCCCTGGCCACAAACCGATCTATCTTTTGGGTTTAGACGAGATGCAAACAGATCCACCTCCGGAAATTCTCCATCGGGCACACAGGAGGCGAATAACCTCCGGATGCAGGGACAATTCCCCCTGATCCAGAGTCTGACGATTCAGGTAATCTGCCTGCCAGTTCTCCACCCCTGTAATGTGGACTGCGGAAAGAGCCAGAACATGGGCCTCGGCACAAGTCAGAATCTCGGCCACTTCCCTGGCCGCCCGGGCACTCTTGGTGCCCTCTTGGTGATTGATGTAAGCCACAGCCTTGGCATTGTCGGTTTGAACCTGAACCGGGCGACTGTGTAGCTGAGGTGTCCAATGGATCAGGCAGAGCTTGATCGCCCTGAGCTCCAGGACATTTATCGGTAAATACGATTCCACTGGAGGAACCGACTCAGCATCCAAGCGGCTCTTCAGCACCCTGACCCATTCTGTGACTGTCTGAGAAACCAGGACAGACGCGAACACAGGTTTTAGAATCAAACCCACCAACAAGTGTCTGTCCATCAGGTCCTTAAACACCGGGGAGTCCTCTAAAGGGACTACAGTAGATTTATTCAACCGGGAAACAGTGTGATCCACCTTAGGTGACACCATCCAATGATTGGAAACTGAGTCTGCAAAGGGGTAACAGCGCTGAAAGCCTTTGGGAACCACCAGCATGTGTTTAAAGCACCGCCTTTGCTCATTCACAATATTGTGAAAATCCTCGGGACAAGGAAAACCTGACCGACTTCAGGGATTTACGAGAGCCGAAGACAACCCGCTTTCCTGACTGTGTGAGCTCATCATCCAAATGTAAAGTATCCCTCACTGAACGAATCAGTGCTTCCACTAGAGCGCGTTCCTGCGCTGCAGCTGAGGGCTCAGACCTGCGAGGCCAGTCTGGAGCCACCAGAATTACCTGCACCTTCTCCACTTCCAACCTGCGTAGGAACCTTGACAACAGCTGTATAGGAGGAAAGACATAAAGCAGCCAATAGCGGCTCCAAGGCACCACCAGTGCGTCCGCGGCGTCGGCTAGAGGATCTCAAGCCCTGGCCACAAACCGATCTATCTTTCTGTTTAGACGAGATGCAAACAGATCCACCTCCGGAAATTCTCCATCGGGCACACAGGAGGCGAATAACCTCCGGATGCAGGGACAATTCCCCCTGATCCAGAGTCTGACGATTCAGGTAATCTGCCTGCCAGTTCTCCACCCCTGTAATGTGGACTGCGGAAAGAGCCAGAACATGGGCCTCGGCACAAGTCAGAATCTCGGCCACTTCCCTGGCCGCCCAGGCACTCTTGGTGCCCTCTTGGTGATTGATGTAAGCCACAGCCTTGGCATTGTCGGTTTGAACCTGAACCGGGCGACTGTGTAGCTGAGGTGTCCAATGGATCAGGCAGAGCTTGATCGCCCTGAGCTCCAGGACATTTATCGGTAAATACGATTCCACTGGAGGAACCGACTCAGCATCCAAGCGGCTCTTCAGCACCCTGACCCATTCTGTGACTGTCTGAGAAACCAGGACAGACGCAAACACAGGTTTTAGAATCAAACCCGCCAACAAGTGTCTGTCCATCGGGCCCTTAAACACCGGGGAGTCCTCTAAAGGGACTACAGTAGATTTATTCAACCGGGAAACAGTGTGATCCACCTTAGGTGACACCATCCAATGATTGGAAACTGAGTCTGCAAAGGGGTAACAGCGCTGAAAGCCTTTGGGAACCACCAGCATGTGTTTAAAGCACCGCCTTTGCTCATTCACAATATTGTGAAAATCCTCGGGACAAGGAAAACCTGACCGACTTCAGGGATTTACGAGAGCTGAAGACAACCCGCTTTCCTGACTGTGTGAGCTCATCATCCAAATGTAAAGTATCCCTCACTGAACGAATCAGTGCTTCCACTAGAGCGCGTTGCTGCGCTGCAGCTGAGGGCTCAGACCTGCGAGGCCAGTCTGGAGCCACCAGAATTACCTGCACCTTCTCCACTTCCAACCTGCGTAGGAACCTTGACAACAGCTGTATAGGAGGAAAGACATAAAGCAGCCAATAGCGGCTCCAAGGCACCACCAGTGCGTCCGCGGCGTCGGCTAGAGGATCTCAAGCCCTGGCCACAAACCGATCTATCTTTCTGTTTAGACGAGATGCAAACAGATCCACCTCCGGAAATTCTCCATCGGGCACACAGGAGGCGAATAACCTCCGGATGCAGGGACAATTCCCCCTGATCCAGAGTCTGACGATTCAGGTAATCTGCCTGCCAGTTCTCCACCCCTGTAATGTGGACTGCGGAAAGAGCCAGAACATGGGCCTCGGCACAAGTCAGAATCTCGGCCACTTCCCTGGCCGCCCGGGCACTCTTGGTGCCCTCTTGGTGATTGATGTAAGCCACAGCCTTGGCATTGTCGGTTTGAACCTGAACCGGGCGACTGTGTAGCTGAGGTGTCCAATGGATCAGGCAGAGCTTGATCGCCCTGAGCTCCAGGACATTTATCGGTAAATACGATTCCACTGGAGGAACCGACTCAGCATCCAAGCGGCTCTTCAGCACCCTGACCCATTCTGTGACTGTCTGAGAAACCAGGACAGACGCAAACACAGGTTTTAGAATCAAACCCGCCAACAAGTGTCTGTCCATCGGGCCCTTAAACACCGGGGAGTCCTCTAAAGGGACTACAGTAGATTTATTCAACCGGGAAACAGTGTGATCCACCTTAGGTGACACCATCCAATGATTGGAAACTGAGTCTGCAAAGGGGTAACAGCGCTGAAAGCCTTTGGGAACCACCAGCATGTGTTTAAAGCACCGCCTTTGCTCATTCACAATATTGTGAAAATCCTCGGGACAAGGAAAACCTGACCGACTTCAGGGATTTACGAGAGCTGAAGACAACCCGCTTTCCTGACTGTGTGAGCTCATCATCCAAATGTAAAGTATCCCTCACTGAACGAATCAGTGCTTCCACTAGAGCGCGTTCCTGCGCTGCAGCTGAGGACTCATCCTCCTCCCCGTCTGACTGTTAGGACAGGGATCCCTCAGGGAGGGTGTTGTCCGTGGCAACCACATCAGGCTCTGAATCAGAGGACTGAGAGGGCATCGGCTTTTTTTGGGTAGTAACTTGTTTCATCACAAGATCCACCTTGGACACCAGAGTTTCTAAGGCTGCAGACAGAGACACCAGAGAAGGTGATCTGGAAGGCCTGGATGCACAAATAAACTCAGAGGGGAAATTTTCACCCTGGGATTCCATATTGCAGTAAATGATAAAAATTAGTACACTGGCCCTTTAAATAGCAATCGCGGTCCGCACTGCTATACCGTGCTACAGTTGGAGCCCCCCTTTAAGGTTAATAAGTGCCCTGACAGGAGTGTGGCTTAGCAATGCCCCAAGGACTAAAAACCCCTTACTGTGCCAGCAACCCTGATAAGCAGCCGCTCTACAGACAGTCTTCAGCGTGTGTGAACTTCTGAGAGAAAGTGACCAAAATCACTAGAGGCGGAGCCTGCCTGTGGCTACAACAAAATGGTGCCAAATAGAAAGATATAGGAAGCACAGGGAAAATGGCCGCCACCCATACAGCGCGGCCTATGCCCACACTTAAGATGGCGTCCGAAAACGGCGCAAAACACTAGGAAGATAGAAAAAATGGCTGCTGCCCTTACGCGCTTAGCCTTGCAGGAAGCCAGGAATAAGGCCACCACGAGAATCCACCTAAGGGGACCCCCAGGACAAGGTAACACCACATAAACCCCCAAGCGTTAGACGCCACAATAGCACCCCCAGCGGGAGCGGGGAGAGCAGGACCCGTCCTGACAGGCCGGGGGATCTTTCAGAGGACACAGCCCTGTCATCCCTATGGAGTGGGCCCACATCTCCCCCACAGGTATCTGTCCCAGGGACATGGGGGACGTTGCATTACTCACCATACCATGGATCACGGGGCTCCACTCCAAAACAGCTTGCCTCTCACCCTGAGCAGGGGTGCTGTCAGCCAAGAGGGGCACGCTGAATCTCAGGGAGTTCCAGGTTGATGCGGCCCGGCAAAAGCTTCTGCTCGCATGCTCGTCCCCATCCGACGGGGCTCTGTCGCGGCGAGGATTGAGCGGACCAAAATCTGCTCACGCTCTTTGACCAGGCTGGGAGACCGTAAGGATCTAGATTATCCAGTGCGAAACCTCAGCCCGGCTGTAGCTTGTAGTTCACCAGAAGGGTCCCCCTCACACTAGCTAGCGATAGTGAGTAAAGAAAAATAAACATAAATATTTCTCAATGGAAAATAAAAACTGAGACCGGAGTTTCAGCAGGGAACCTAGGTCCTACTCCTAACACTAGGCAGCAAGAAACTGATTAGTGAGCACAGTGTGTCTGGGGTAATGTCATGAGGGACAGCCCCTATAGGCGTGTCAAGTGAAAAGCTTTCACTGCCTAGTCTACTCCTGTAGAGGGCGCATTACCCATTCGTGAAGAAATATTGAGAGCTGTGTCTGTCAGAGGATGTAAGGATGTAATTATCTTCCCGACTGTAGAAGATAAACTAATCGGTCTTTAGTGTTACTTGGTAAAGACTATGATCCCTTTTTAAAAATAGGCACCACATTGGCCTTAAGCTAATCCAGTGGTACTACGCCAGTCAATAAAAAAATGAGAAACAATGGTTTTGAAAAAACAGAACTCAACTCTTTTGTGGACACATGGAATCTGGCCCAGGTGATTTATTTGCCTTTATTTTGTCTAAATACTTCTGGACCATATAGAGTTTTGAGCCACTGTGGATCATTTGGGGATATGTTAACACTATCCCCATTATGGCTTGACTTGAGCTCCACCATTTTTCTTTTTTTTTTAAATTCTTTATTTAACCACATAAAGACCGCCCACCGCAGATATACTGCGGCAGGCAGTCGCTGCTGGGAAAAGTGATGTAGGGGTACGTCACTCGCTCAGCCGCCCGTGGGGGCGGCTTCCACCACCGCTTTTTCCCTGGGGACCGGCGGCTCCGTTGGCCCGCTGCAGAGGGAGAATGACAGACGGCTGATGTAAACACAGCCGTCTGTCATTCTCCCTGAAGTAAGCACAGAGGCTATGCGATCCTGCTATATAGGATTGCATGTCTCTGTGGTTACTTCACTAGCCACGCCCCTTAACAGTTAGAATCACGCCCCTAGGGTCACACCTAACCCCTTGATCACCAATAAAGTTAACCCCTTCCCTGCCAGTGTCATTTTGACAGTAACAGTGCATATTTATAGCACTGATTACTGAAGTAATGTATCTGGTACTCCCAAAAGTGTCAAAAATGTCACTCAGGGGTCCGATCAGTCCGCCGCAATGTGGAAGTCCAGCAAAAAAATAGCAGATCGCCGCCATTACTAATAAAAATAAAAATGACATAAATCTTTCCCGTAGTTAGTAAACGCAATAACTTTTGCGCAAACCAAATATTGCGATTTTTTTTACCAAAAATATGCAGCAGAAAACAAGTTGGCCTAAAATGTTAAAACATTTTGATTTTTTGAGAATTTCTATAAAAAATGTGAAAAAACTGAATTTTTGTAAAATCTTACCGTAAAATTCCTTTCTCTGAGTCCTCCGACAGTCGCCACCCACTCACAAGTCTTCACCAATGGGTATTGACCTTTGCTCCGCAGGAGTAGCTAGGCACAAGATTTGTAAATAACAAAAGCTTTTAGCATAGACACACCCCTAGGGGCTGTCCCCTTAGTCAAAACCTCCCTACACCAGCATTCCCAACTCAGTTTGGTAGCATAGCAGTAAGAGTACACAAAAACCTCAAAAGAGGGGCGGGGGCGGCGACTGTCGGAGGACTCAGAGAAAGGAATTTTACGGTAAGATTTTACAAAAATTCAGTTTTCTCTTACGTCCTCCGACAGTCGCCGCCCACTCACAAGTCTTCACCAATGGGATGTCCCAAAGCAGTGTAGACCTGAGGGGTGGGAGACGCAGCCGCAAAAAAAGCAACGCAGTACCCACATCAGAGAAAGAAACCTTACACACAGTAAGAGAACCAACTGGGCAACAGGAAAACGTGCTCAACAGGAGCAACAACCCAGGAAAAACAAGTAACCCAGGGGTAAAACACCCTAACAGCCAAGGACCCAAAACAAGGGTCCCTAAGGCACTGCCGCACTGAGAACTTTACGGCCAAAGGAGGCATCGGCCAATGCCTGAACATCCACCTTATAAAACTTTGAGAAGGTGTGAACGGACGACCAAGTCGCCGCCTTACACACCTGGGCCACAGAAGCCTGATGCCGGAAAGCCCAAGACGTACTCAACGACCTGGTAGAGTGCGCTTTTACAGGGAAGGGAGGAACCCTCTCCTTCAAGGCATAGACCTGCACAATGGTTTGCCTAATCCATTTGGCGATAGTCGCAGCCGACGCCGCCATGCCCTTCCGAGGTCCCTCAGGAAGGACAAAGAGGGAATCCGACTTGCGAAAAGGCTTAGTGGACGACAGGTAAACCCTGATCGCCCGGACATCATCCAAGGAATGTAAGGCAACCTCCTTAGGATGATTTGGCTTCGCGCAGAGCGAAGGCAAGACAATTTCCTCATTAAGGTGAAAATCCGAGATCACTTTCGGCAGAAAGGACGGGTGAGGTCGCAAGACCACCTTATCCTTGTGAACCACCAAGTAGGGAGAGCTGCAGGACAAAGCCGCCAGCTCCGACACCCTGCGAGCCGAAGTGATCGCCACCAAAAAAGCCACCTTTTTGGACAACAGAGGCAACGAGATCTCCCTGATCTTTTCAAAGGGAGCATGTTGCAACACGGACAGAACTAGGTTCAAGTCCCATGGAGGCAAAGGCTCCCTCCTAGGAGGGGCCAAATGTCGCACCCCCTGAACAAAGGTGCGGACCAATGAATTTGACGCCACAGGGCGCTGAAAAAGAACGGCCAGCGCAGAAATCTGGCCCTTAATCGTGGCCAGCGCCAAACGCTGGTCCACTCCAGTTTGGAGGAAAGCCAACACTCTCGACACCGAGTACGAGCGAGGGGAATACCCCTTGGACTCACACCAGGCAAAGTATGCTTTCCAAGTACGGTAGTAAATCTTCCCCGAAGAGGCTTTTCTAGCCTTGATCAAAGTGGGAATGACCTCAGGGGAGAGACCCCTATCCTTCAGGACCTGGCCTTCAACAGCCAGGCCGTTAAAGCCAGCGACTGTAAAGCAGGATGGAATATCGGCCCTTGAGACAGAAGGTCTTTCCGAAGCGGCAGGCGCCACGGAGCGTCGACTGCCAGATTGACGAGGTCTGCGTACCAAGACCGGCGAGGCCAGTCCGGTGCCACCAGAATCACTGCATGCGGTTCCGAGGCTAACCTGCAAAGGAGCCTGGACAGCAGCTGAATCGGTGGAAAGGCATACATCAGACGATACCGATGCCAGGGCGCCACTAACGCGTCCGAGGCGTCCGCCCGAGGATCGCGCGTCCTTGCCATGAACCTTTCCACCTTGTTGTTCAGACGAGACACGAACAGGTCCACATCTGGGGAACCCCACTTCGCACACAACATCTGGAAGACATCCGGATGAAGGGACCATTCCCCCTGGTCCAGGGTCTGGCGACTCAGATAATCCGCCTGCCAGTTCTACACCCCCGGAATGTGAACTGCCGTTATCGCCGGGACGTGCGTCTCGGCCCAAGACAGAATGTCGGCCACTTCCCGAGCCGCTCGGCACTCCTGGTGTCCCCTTGATGGTTGATGTAGGCCACCGCGGTGGCATTGTCCGTCTGAACCCGAACCGGATAGCCCTGAAGCCGTTCCGACCATTGCGGAAGGCAAAGCTTTATCGCTCGCAATTCCAGAATGTTGATCGGAAGGGAGGACTCCTCCGACCAAGTTCCCTGGGCGGACAGAACGCCCAGAACACCACCCCAACCCGACAGGCTGGCATCCGTGGTGATCACCGTCCACAACAATGGACGAAAAGATTTGCTCCCCGACACCGCCGGGGACTGGAGCCACCACAGAAGATCCCTTCTGCTGCGTTGGCTCAAGCAGATCCGCAGATCCAGGGACTGCGGTCGCCCGTCCCACTCGGCAAGAATCTCCACCTGGAGACCCTGCGTGTGAAACTGGGCAAAAGGGATCGCCTCAAAAGTCGAGACCATCAAACCCAGACATCTCATGCATGTCCGGAGAGACGAGTATTGATTGGTCCTGAGGGACCCGACCACGTTCCAAAGTGTCCGGAGCTTGTCTGCCGGCAGGAAGACCCTCGCTTGAACAGAATCCAGAACCATCCCCAGATAGGGAAGCCGAACCGAAGGATACAGAGTCGACTTCGGAAAGTTTATGGTCCAACCGAACTCTTGCAGTATCTGCACCGTGGTGGACAGGTCGGTCACCAGACTCTGGCTGGCATTTGACCTTATCAGGAGATCGTCCAGATACCCCAAGACAGCAATGCCCTGTGCTTGCAACAGGGCCAGAACCGGCGCCAGCACCTTGGTAAAAAGCCGTGGAGCCGAAGCGAGACCGAAAGGTAACGCCACGAATTGGTAGTGATCCTCCGCAATGGCGAATCGAAGGTACCTTTGGTGACCCTCGAAAATGGGGATGTGCAGGTACGCATCCTTCAAATCGTTGGGAGGCCATGAATTCCCCCGGACTCAGGGCAGCCACCACTGAGCGCAGGGATTCCATGCAGAACTTGCGAACCCGCACAAAGCGGTTCAGAGCTTTCAAGTCCAGAATCGGACGCACCTTGCCCTCCTTTCTGGGCACAGTGAACAGATTGGAGTAAAACCCCCGAAATCTGTCCCGATGAGGCACCGGAACCACCACTCCTTGGGCCCGCACCGCCAGGTGCAGATCCTGCAAGCGCTCCGGAGACAGCTGAAGATTTGAGGGAAAAAATCTGCCCGCCGGCCAAGAGAGAAATTCGATCTTGTAACCAGATCGAACGATTTCCTGAACCCATCTGTCCTGAATGCGGAACAGCCAAGGTTGGAGGAAACCGCGCAGACATCCCCCCACCCCAGAAACGGGTGAGGGCGCCCCTTCAGGCGGAATTGGCGTGGGTTGACGAACCGGACTGGCCGGATTTTTGCTTACCCGCCCACAGCTTCTTCTGGGAGCCTTGGCCTTTGAAGGGCTTGCCCTTGGATTGCGACCGAAAGGCACGAAAGGACCCCTGAGAGGGCCTAAACGAGGAGTTCCGTTTGCCACGGAAAGATTTGTGCTTGGGATTCTGGGGTAAGAGAGTACTCTTGCCCCCCGTAACTCCTTTGATCAGAGTATCCAAAGCCTCGCCAAAAAGGCGAGATCCCACGTAGGGAAAGTCCGCCAACGTCTTGCGAGAAGATTGGTCGACCGACCAACTTTTCAGCCATATCAGACGACGGTTCAGCACCGCCACGCTGGTTTCAAGTCCGCATCACACAAGTACATGACTCCTTGATGGATTTGATCCACCATAGCCAACGTGGTAGGCGGAGCCAAATCAGCCACCAGGGTGCGCTTGAGCACCTTCGTATAATCGGCAACCGCCTGGGCCGCCATAACCGAAGCAAAAATAGGTTTTAGCATAGAACCAGCAACCATATAGGCATGACGGGCAAGAGACTCCAACCTCCTGTCCGTAGGGTCCCGGAAAACCGGGGTATCCTCAGAAGGAACCGCAGTAGCTTTGTTTAAAACGGCTACCGCCTGATCCACCTGAGGCGCCACACACTAACGCTCGTCGGTGAAGGGCGCAAAATGGATAAAGCAGTTTAAAAACTTATTCTGCACTGTAAAGGGCTTCTTTAAATTGCGCCACTGCTCATTAACAGTATGATGAAATTCTGCAGGGCAGGGAAAAACCTGCGCTCATTTGCGGGTTCTTTGCGTCCCAAAGGAGGACACCCTAGCAGGAGGAGTGGGCTCCTCCTCCAGGTGCAACGTATCCTTAATGGAGGCAATCAGCTCATCCATGAGTGCAAGCTCTTCAGGCGAGCCAGGGGGAGAAACATCAACCCCTTCCACCTCCGCCTCCCCCTCAGACCCCGTAAGGTCCAGAGATGAGCGAGACCCTGAGAAGGGCACGCCAGCCACAGCAGCCACATCGCCCTCTGAATCAGAGGAAATGGATAACCTGGCCCTTTTTGCGGATCGTTCAGCCATCAGCACATGCATCTGAGAAACTAAGGACGCCACTACCGTGGCCAGATCAGCCCCCTCGGGGGAAGCAGCAGCCCCCTGGTCCCCCACCAGGGCGGGGGGAAACTTGCTATCCTGAGAATCCATGCCCACAGCAATGAAAGGAAAAAAAGGTACTGGCCCTTTAACACCACGGCGAGCGCAGCCCACCGTACACTACTGTATGCACCGATCCCGCAGGGATAGAGAACACTGAGCAAGGAATGACAGAACAAGGAAGGAAAAACCTGGAGAGAGCACAAACAGGCTGCTGCCACCGATCGCTGTTCCAGAGAGAGAGGAAGTGATGCAATAACCGGCTGACTGATATAGCCTATGAAGGCTCCGCAAAAATGGCCGCTCGGCTGAGGGATAGAGGCTAAAATGGCGCCGACATGTGCTCGAACGAGCGCGGCCCGCCAAAATGGCGGCGAGTGGCGCCAAAACACAGCGCTGTACAGAGACAGGGCCGTCCATAGCATTTCTGCAAAAAAATGGCGGGCCGCAACAGCGGCCGCCGCTCAAGCATGTCTGCACCCAATCTGCCCCAGACAGAACTCACAGCAGAGCGGGAGGGCCCCCATCTCACAGCCCACAAAGGCATGCTAACCCATACAGGGATCTGACAGGGAGCCCGCACTTCATACAGACATGGGGGTACACACAGCCACAGACTGACACCCACACAGATGGTCTCCACACAGAAGGTGCTTACCGTACCGGATGGCTTGGGGAGCCGTCTCCAGCGACAAACCGCTATCAAGACGACAGGGAGTGCTGCAGCCAGGACGCTGTGGACTGCAGCAAAAGACCGCAGAATGGCGTCCAGTGAGGTAGCCACCTCACAGGCAGCATCCCTGCAACGAGCAGGGATGGGTCGTTCATGGCGCCAGGGCGAACCGTAGCTGAACGCTCGATGGCAGGCTAGGGATCCATCTGGCCCTCAGCCCTGGGATCCAGGGCAGCCAGTCCGAGACCCAGCTCCGCATGATCATCTTCATCCGAAGATCCCTAAACTAAAGCTGACAAAATAACAGCTAGTAAAGAAAAGAAAAATACTTGAAATAAAATCAAAAAAAGGGTAGAAGGCTGAGACTGAAGCCCAAGCACAGGAAAGCCTGCTACTCCTAAGCTAGGCAAGATCAAACTGAGTTGGGAATGCTGGTGCAGGGAGGTATTGACTAAGGGGACAGCCCCTAGGGGTGTGTCTATGCTAAAAGCTTTTGTTATTAACAAATCTTGTGCCTAGCTAATACCCATTGGTGAAGACTTGTGAGTGGGCGGCGACTGTCGGAGGACGTAAGAGAAATATTATTATTTCAAAATTGTAGCTCTTTTTTTGTTTATAGCGCAAAAAATAAAAATCGCACAGGTGATCAAATACCACCAAAATAAATCTCTGTTTGTGGGGAAAAAAGGACGTTAATTTTGTTTGGGTACAGCATCGCACGACCGTGGAATTGTGCGTTAAACTCACGCAGTGCCGAATCGCAAAAAAGGGCCTGGTCTTTGAGCAGCCAAATCTTCCGGGGCTAAAGTGGTAAAGATGTGCAAGAAAAGACAGTTAACACAGGGTTCACCAACAGAAGAAAACAACAGCCTCCATACATCAAGGAGCAATAGTAAAAGGTACAATAGATGTCCCAATCCAAAACACAGTCGATATATAAATCATAATCGTATTGCATCCAATGACTAACTCTTGAGCAAATCTAACTGTAACAAATAAAACATTACTGTCCTCCCATAACTACATCTGACGGAGAGAACTAAAGCCCACAGCTATGGGGGTGAAGTGCAAAACTGGAGGGGGCGAGCCCCACCGGGATCTGTCTAATGGCCCGTCAAGAACCCACCAGATCCCTCCCTGCCTACTAAATGCATGTTAAGAAGGGCAGCTCTCCTAAGCAGTGTGTGCACATCTATGGAGAGGTTTTATATATTTTTTTTTAAATATGAAAGAGAACAAAGAGGGAACGGACACAAGGGTGTCCCGCTAGGAGAAAGGAAGCTAAAAGAAGAGGGGAGGTAGAAGAGCAGTAGGAGAGACAGAGAAAGAGGAAGGAAGGGGGGGGGGAGGGGGGGGGAGACCCACTGGAGGTCAGAGGAAAGTATCTAGTTAATATATGATAAATACTCATTCGAGAAATGAAACAAATCCCACTGGACCCAACACAGCTCGCATGCCTCAGTTCTATCGTTCATGATCGCAGTGAGACGTTCCATTTGCTGAGTGTCATTCACCCTGGCAAACCATTGAGATACAGAGGGGGGCACTCGTTGTTTCCAACTGGGGATGCATGCTCTAGCCGCATTCAATAGGTGCTTCAAAAGAGACCTACCATATCTTTTACTTGACATCGGTGTCAAATGTAGGAGAACAGCCCCTGGATCATCAAATAGCGCAAAACCAGTAATTTGGTGCACGATCTGCAGTATTTTTTGCCAGAATGGGCAAATCTTGGGACATTCCCAGAATATATGGAAGAGTACCAATCCCAGTTTCACAACTCTTAAGCTCATTGACAGACGTAGTCCTCCTTGATTAATATCAACTCAGGTTATACTGCCCTCTACAGGAGTAGGACTAGACAGGAAAGAAAACGTTCTGGCCACACCCTAGGGGCAGTCCCAGAGGGTATATCCTCTCACTTCCTGCTACAGCAAATCAGTTATGTCACAAAGCAGTGTTTAGAGAATTTAACCCAACCCAACTCAAAAACAGAGGGGCGGGTACTACGTCTGTCAATGAGCTTAAGAGAAAAGGATTTTACGGTAAGATTTTACAAAAATCCATTTTTCTCTGTCGCTCATTGACAGACGTAGTCCTCCTTGATTAATATCAACTCGGGACGTCCCAAAGCAGTGCCACAAATGAGGGGTGGGAAAATGGAAATCAAAATCCAATCTAGAAGGCCCAACCGGTGCCAACTGGAAGTTTTAAAGGCTCATCAATCACACAATGAGACTCAACTGAAATTCCAACGGAAAAAAAACCCTCGAGGTAGACCACCGGTCTCCTCAAATTGCGGCCTGCAAAACCTTGCGGCCAAATGAGGCATCCGCCGATGCTATCACATCAACTTTATAAAATTTTGTAAAGGTATGAACCGACGACCAGGTAGCCGCCTTGCACACCTGGACCACTGACGCCTGATGGCGGTAGGCCCAGGAAGTACTGAGCGCTCGAGTGGAGCTCGCCTTAACAGGGAACGGAGGATTCCGACCCTTAATAGAATAAGCCTGTACCACCGTCTGTCTAATCCATTTGGAGATAGTCGCGGCAGATGCAGGCAACCCCTTTCTGGGGCCATCCGTGATCACAAAAAGTGAATCCGTCTTACGGAACGATTCCGTAGTCTTCAGGTATACCCTGATTGCCCGAACCACATTCAAGGAATGCAACGCATATTCCTGAGGATGATTGGGCTTAGGACACAAGGAAGGTAGCACAATATCTTCATTCAGATGAAAATCTGAAACCACCTTAGGAAGAAAGGATGGCTTCGGATGAAGAACTACCTTATACCTATGAACCACTAGATATGGGGAATGGCATGATAATGCAGCCAGTTCTGACACCCTGCGTGCAGAAGTGATAGCCACCAAGAAGGCCACCTTGTGGGATAATGTAAGCAAGGGAATCTCCCTGATATTTTCAAAGGGAGGTTTCTGAAGAACCGACAAACACCAAATTAAGATCCCAGGGCGGTAAGGGCGCGCGCACTGGCGGAGCCAAGTGCCGCACCCCCTGGACACCAAGGAATGAGTAGCCCAAGGCTTCTGAAAGAAGATTGCTAATGCTGAAACCTGACCCTTGATAGTGCTCAAGGATAGTTTCTGCTCAACCCCCTTTTGCAGAAAAGCCAAGATTCGGGTCACCGAATAGGTACGTGGGGGAAATTCCAAAGTTTCACACCACGCGATATAAGTCTTCCATGTGCGATAATAGACTTTGCTGGAAGTCGCTTTCCTTGCTTTAATAATTAGCTGACAGCCCTCTGTCCTTCAGTACCTGGGTCTCAATAGCCAGGCCATTCAAACCAGCGACTGTAAAGCACGATGGAAGATCGGTCCTTGAGACCGCAGATCCTCCCTGAGAGGAAGTCTCCAAGGAGCGTCCGCGACTAGCCTGTCCAAGTCGGCGTACCCGGCTTGACGAGGCCAGCTCGGAATTTCCAGGATAATTGGAGTTCCTTCCACCTCTATCCTGCGGAGAAATCTCAGCAGCAATTTGAGAGGCTGCGTCCGCTAGAGGATCGCGGGTGCGAGCCCTGTTGAGCCCACCTACCAACAGATCCATATCCGGGGTTCCCCAATGAAGGGACAGCTGGTGAAATACCTTTGGATGAAGAGACTATTCCTCTTGATCCAGAATCTGACGGCTGAAATAATCTGCCTGTCCACCCCCGTGATAAATATCGCGGAGAGAACTGGAACAACTGTTCCCCCAATAAGAATGTTGGCCACTTCTATGGCCGCCAGGGCACTCCTGGTGCCCCTTGGTGATCGACATAAGTCATGACCGTGGCATAGTCCGATTGGATCCGAACCGGGCTGCCCTGGAGCTGCTCGGTCCAGTAAATCAGACAAAGTCTGATCGCTCTCAGTTCCAACCCATTTATCGGTAACCTGGAATTTATCAGAAGAAATGACTTCCCCTGGCTGAGCATCGGAGACCGAAGCCACCAGACCAGAGCCTCCCTGGTCCGCTCACTCAATCGGATCTGATTGTCCAGGGAATCGGGATTCCGATTCCATATGAGAAGAATCTCCTCTTTGGCGAATTCGGGTATGAGACTGGGCAAACGGTACTGCCTCTAAGGAGGCGACCATCAATCCCAGCCAGTTGACGGACAGCAACATCCGAATCATTGACTGAATCTTCTGGAGTTTCTCCACATGGAGAAACACTCTTGCCAAGGATGTATCCAAAATTAGGCCCAGATAGTTCAGTCTCCTGGTGGGAACCAGGGATGATCTTTGGGAAAAGCAACGAAAACGCTGATGTCCTGCGAAGATGGGGATATGAGGATAGGCATCCTAAATGTCTATGGACGCCAGGAAATCCCCCTGATGCAGGGAGGCCACCACTGTATGGATGGACTCCATCTCTTCCAAGACCAGAATTGGACGCACCTAGCCCTTTTTCCTGGGCATTATGAACAAGTTTGACTAGAACTCCTCCAAGGAATGGGAACTACAACTGCTTGTTGTATCAAGCTGTCCCCCGCAAAGCTTTTTAAGCGATCCGGGGATGTCGAATATTGGAAGGGAAGAATCGCACTGGTGGAAGTGATCGAAACTCGATCTTGTATCCCGACCATATGACCTTGCGAACCCCTTTATCCGGGATTCTGGAAAGCCCTGGATCCGGAAACCAGTGAAGACGTCCCCCCACCCTAGAGATGGGTGGGGCCCATTCTGTCAATCCAACGGGATAATAGTGGCTTTATTTAGTCTGGAAATCGGTGAGTCCACTATTGGTGGTACCGTCCATCTTTGAAATGAGGGATTCCTCAAAATGACAGCGCCTAGCAATGCGTTTGGAAATAGCAGGGCTCATTTACGGACGACCCTATTTGGGCAAGGGAAACCCTTCACCATTTTGGTAGGCTTGCTAGTACCAAAAAAGGAATATCAGTCTCAGTCTCAGCTACCTCTGCCGGTGTAACCTCAAGATTTAAGGTTTCCCGGACAGACACAACTAGTGCTTCCACCAACGCTTCTTGTGCTATGGCGGAGGCAGAAGCGTCCTCCTTACTGTCTGAGGAAACCGTACCTGAGACAACAACCCCAGAAAAGGGACTGCAATGACCAGCTCAGAATCTGTATCTGAGGTATCAGATGACATAGGGGTAGGCGGGGGTCGCTCTTCTTGACCCCCATCCCTGACAGGCTACCTCCACCCGGGATACCAAAGACTCCAAAACTGCTGATAATGCATCATCACAAGTGGGGTACTGGAGGGTCCTGTGGCCACCCTGAGGGGATCAGGTGGGGATACATGTGTGGAAGGGTTCATGTAACAAGACACTTGCCAGCAAACACAAAAAAATTAATTGCAAGAAAAAAACATTTTTTTTTTTTAACTTAGTCCCCCAGCGTAGTAGCGCCCCTCAGTCTACCTGCTTGGACCCCTCAGAAAGAGAGAGAGAGAGAGACCCCAAGGCTCATCTGATGCACAGAAGTTTTTTATCAACCTGCTTCCAGCACTGTCTGTTACAGACAGGAAGTCTTTGGCTTGCTTTCCCTGGGCCAAGGAGGCGGCTCCGCCCCTTTACACGCCTTCCGGCGCCTCCCAATTACTCCACGAGGTGTTTGGTCACCTCAAACATGGCCGCCCCCATGCTGGAGACACGAGGCTACGCCAATATGGCGGCCTCGTGCGATCTGCAGGAAAATGGCGGCGGCCTGTGTAGGATAGCGGCGGCTTGCCAGCTAGCAGCGGCCTGCGGGATGAGTGCATTCGGCCTGTGCGGCCTGCGGAAGTGCCTCGGCCTGCGGGAGGTGTCCTTCACTTTCTGGAGGGATGGCGATCTGTGGCAGCAGTAACTCAGGCATAGGCATCGGCCTGTGTACACACTAGACAGGTAGGATACCTCTATACCTCAATAGTAATGCCTTTTAGTAGTCTGCCACTGACTTCAGTCACCCTTACAGTCATATAGTGACTTTAGATAGTCAGCTCCCAAACCAAGCCTCCTGGTTTCTATTCACAAAAATCACACTCAAATTGGGGGATCTGTGACCTGTTATAGGATAGAGGGGAGACCCAGAAACTGAGTGTCCGACCATCTCAGAGAGGGGCCCGCGTCCCCAACAAACCCGACAGGGGGAGAGGGGGAACATTCTACTCACCATACCGGAACCAGGCGGGCGCCAACTACTGACAGAACCCCTCTCCACCGTGGTGGGGGGGCTGTCGACCAATACGGACGCCGTGACTCTGTTGGTCATTGGCGTCCAGGCGAGACGTTTAACTCGCAGGGTCAGTCCCCGTCCAGTGGGACTATGTCGCGGCCGACCCAGCATGGAGCGATGGCCTGCACGCGCTCGTAGGCTGAACTGGGGTGACCACTGGATCTCAACATCCAGCCCGTCGCCCAGTTTCAGCGTACTTGCTTGAAGATCTCACAGGAACACTGGAGAAAAAAAGCTGTCTAAAAAGTATTTCTAAAAAAAATCCTGCCAGGACCAAAGATCCCAGCAAGGAATCTAGGTCCTTACTCCTAACTAAAACAGAAAAAAACTGGTTTGCTGTAGCAGGAAGTGAGAGGATATACCCTCTGGGACTGCCCCTAGGGTGTGGCCAGAACGTTTTCTTTCCTGTCTATTCCTACCCCTGTAGAGGGCAGTATAACCCGAGTTGATATTAATCAAGGAGGACTATGTCTGTCAATGAGCGACAGAGAAAATCCTTTTCTCTTAAGCTCATTGACAAACGCAGTCCTCTTGATTAATATCAATTGGGTTATACTGCCCTCTACAGGAGTAGAACACTAGGCAGAAGAAAACGTTCTGGCCCCACCTTAGGGGCAGTCCCAGAGGGTATATCCTCTCTCTCTCTGCTACAGGATGTTAGTTATGTCACAAAGCAGTGTCAGAGAATTTAACCCAACCCAACTCAAAATAGAGGGGCGGGTACTGCGTCTGTCAATGAGCTTAAGAGAAAAGGATTTTACGGTAAGTTCTTACAAAAATCCAATTTTCTCTGTCGCTCATTGACAGACGCAGTCCTCTTGATTAATATCAATTGGGACGTCCCAAAGCAGTGCCACAAAATGAGGGGTGGGATAACGGAAATCAAAATCCAATCCAGAAGGCCCAACCGGTGCCAACTAGAAGTCTTAAAGGCTCATCAGACAAAAGGATGAGACTCAACTGAAAACCCAACAGAAAAAAACCCTCGAGGTAAACCAACGGTCTCCTCAAACAGCGGCCTGCAGAACTTTGCGGCCAAAGGAGGCATCCGCCGATGCCATCACATCAACTTTATAAAATTTTGCAAAGGTATGCACCGACGACCATGTAAACCTGCCTTGCAAACCTGAAGCACTGACGCCTGATGGCGAAAGGCCCAGGAAGCACTAAGCGCCCGAGTGGAGTGCGCCTTAACAGGGAACGGAGGCTCCCGACCCTTAATAGAATAAGCCTGTACCACCGTCTGTATGATCCATTTGGAGATAGTCGCGGCAGATGCAGGCAACCCCTTCTTAGGGCCATCCGTGATCACAAAAAGTGAATCCGTGTTACGAAACGAGTCCGTAGTATTCAAGTATACCCTGATTGCCCGAACTACATCCAAGGAGTGTAACGCAAACTCCTGAGGATGACTGGGATTAGGACACAGGGAAGGTAACACAATATCTTCATTTAGATGGAAATCTGAAACCACCTTAGGAAGGAAGGATGGATTCGGATGAAGAACCCCCTTATCCTTATGAACCACCAGATATGGGGAACGACAGGACAATGCGGCCAGTTCTGACACCCTGCGTGCAGAAGTGATAGCCACCAAGAAGGCCACCTTCTGGGATAAAGTAAGCAAGGGAATTTCCCTGATATTATCGGCGGAGCCAGGTGCCGCACCCCCTGGATGAAACTCCGCATCAAGGAATGAGTAGCCAGAGGCCTCTGAAAGAAGATTGCTAACGCTGAAACCTGACCCTTGATGGTGCTCAAGGACAGTTTCTGCTCAACCCCCTTTTGCAGAAAAGCCAATATTCGGGCCACCGAGTAAGAACGTGGAGGGAACCCAAGGGATTCACACTACGCGATATAAGTCTTCCATGTGCGATGATAGACTTTTCTGGAAGTCGCTTTCCTTGCTTTAATTAGAGTAGGAATAACTGAAGCTGAAAACCCTTTGTCCTTCAGCACCTGGGTCTCAATAGCCAGGCCGTTAAAGCCAGCGATCGTAAAGCAGGATGGAAGATCGGTCCCTGCGACAGCAGATCCTCCCTGAGAGGAAGTCGCCTAGGAACGTCTGTGACCAGCCTGACCAGGTCGGCGTACCAAGCCCAACGAGGCCAGTCCGGTGCTACCAGGATAACTGGAATTCCCTCCACCTCTATCCTGCGAAGAAGTTTCGGCAGCAACTTGAGAGGAGGGAAGGCATACAGTAGCTGATACTGCCCCCACGGGGCGACCAGTGCGTCTGCTAGAGGATCGCGGGAGCGAGCTACAAACCTCCGCACCTTCCTGTTGAGTCGAGATGCCAACAGATCCACATCCGGGGTGCCCCAACGAAGGCACAGTTGGTGGAATACCTCTGGATGAAGAGACCATTCCCCTTGATCCAGAATCTGACGGCTGAGATAATCTGCCTGCCGATTCTCCACCCCCGGAATGAATACCGCGGAGAGAGCTGGAACAAATCGTTCCGCCCAACGAAGATTGCTGGCCACTTCTATGGCCGCCAGGACACTCTTGGTGCCCCCCTGGTGATTGACGTAAGCCACTGCTGTGGCATTGTCCGACTGGATCCGCACCGGGCTGCCCCAGGGCTGCTCGGTCCAGTGAATCAGACAAAGTCTGATCGCTCTCAGTTCCAATACATTTATCGGTAACCTGGACTCTTCCAGGGACCAAAGCCCCTGAGCAGATAATTTGCCGAGAATTCCTCCCCACCCGGATAGACTGGCATCCGTGGTGACAATCGTCCAGTATGTCGGAAGGAATGACTTCCCCTGGCTGAGCATCGGAGACCGAAGCCACCAGACCAGAGACTCCCTGGTCCGCTCGCTCAGTCGGATTCGATTGTCCAGGGAATCGGGATTCCGGTTCCATTTGAGAAGAATCTCCTTTTGAAGGATTCGGGTATGGGACTGGGCAAATGGTACTGCCTCGAAAGAAGCCACCATCAGACCCAGGACCCTCATGCAAGTCCGAAGGGAAGGCCAGTTGACGGACAGTAACAACTGAATCATTGACTGAATCTTCTGGAGAAACACTTTTGCCAGGGATGTGTCTAAAATTAGACCCAGATATACCAGCCTCTTGGTGGGAACCAGAAATGACTTCTGCAGGTTCACCAGCCACCCGAACTCTTGCAAAGAGATCATGGTGATCTCCAAGTTTAGCAACAGAGCCTGCGGAGACTCCGCACGGAGAAGAAGATCGTCTAGGTACCCTAGAATCGATATGCCCCGCTGTCGCAACAGCGCCAAAAGTGGGGCCAACACTTTTGTGAAGACCCGGGGAGCCGAGGCGAGACCAAAGGGTAACGCCGCAAACTGATAATGGTTCTCTCCTACGGAAAAACGCAGGAAACGCTGATGTCCTGCGTAAATGGGAATGTGAAGATAGGCATCCTTGATGTCTATGGACGCCAGAAAATCCCCCTGATGCAGGGAGGCCGCTACTGTGCGAATGGACTCCATCTTGAATTTTTGTACCCTGACAAAATTATTGAGTGCTCTTAAGTCCAGAATTGGATGCACCTTGCCCTCTTTTCTGGGTATTGTGAATAGGTTTGAATAGAACCCCTGAAAACGTTCTGTCCAAGGAACGTGGACCACCACTCCTTGTTGCATCAAATCCATTACTGCCCCCCGCAAAGCTTTTAAGCGATCCAGGGATAGTCGAATATTGGAAGGGAAGAATCGCACCGGTGGAAGTGATCGAAACTCGATCTTGTATCCCGACCGTATGACTTCGCGAACCCATTTGTCCGGGATTCTGGAAAGCCATGGATCCGGAAACCGGTGAAGACGTCCCCCCACCCCAGATATGGGTGGGGGCGCACCTTCAGGCTTTAGTGGTCTTATCTTCAGTTCTGGAAGAGCCGGACTTTTGTTTACCTGACCAGCGCCCCTTGAAACCCCCTGGAGGGGCTTTGGAGGGCTTTGACTTATCGCCCGCCCCATCGGGACGAAAAAACTTTTTATGAGCGGAAAAGGAAGGCCCCCGTCTCTGACGAGGTCCTTTACCCTTAATATTCTGTGGCAAAAAAGTGCTCTTGCCCCCAGTGAGATCCTTGATAATCTCATCCAAGGTGGCCCCAAACAGGCGATTCCCTTGAAAGGGGAGATTGGCCAAAGCTTTTTTGGAACCTTCATCCGCCGACCAGCACTTTAACCACAACACACGCCTGAGGACCACTGCTGAAATTGATACATGCCCCAACAATGGAGTGGCGTCCAGAGTGGCGTCACAGACAAACTGTAGCCCTTGTATCATCTGTTCCAGCAAGTCTGATACTGCCGGGGGGATACTTCTCCCCTCTTGGTCCATTCTGTCAATGTTTGTGAAACCAGACCAATGGCAATCACTGGCCTAAAGGCTGACCCTATCAGGGAAAAAATGGAGCGGGATAGCGCTTCCACCTTACGATCCACCGGATCCCTAAAGGACGGAGCGTCCTCCAACGGGATAACAGTAGCTTTATTTAGTCTGGAAATCGGTGAATACACCAATGGTGGTACCGTCCATTTTTTAAGGAGGGATTCCTCAAACGGATAGCGCCTAGTAATCCGTTTGGAAATACCAGGGGTTCGTTTCGGACTACCCCATTCCTCTTTAATTATATTACCAAAACATTTGGGCAAGGGGAACACCTTCGCCATCTTGGTAGGTTTAAGAGTACCAAAAGGAATTTCAGCATCAGCTACCTCTGCCGGTGTAACCTCAAGTCTTAAGGTTTCTCGGACAGACATGATTAGTGCATCCACCAACGCCTCTTCTTGTGCTATGGCGGAAGCAGAAACGTCCTCCTCACTATCTGAGGAGACGGTACCCGAAACACAAGCCCCCGAAGAGGGACCTGCAGCCGCAGTGATAGGCTCAGAATCTGTATCTGATATGTCAGATGAAATAGGGGCAGGCGGGGGTCGTTTCTTCGCCCCCCGTCCCTGACAGGCCACCTCCACCCGGGATACAAAAGACTCCAGGACCGCTGATAATGCATCTATAGTGAGTGGAGAGTTGGAGGGTCCCGTGGCCACCTCGAGGGGATCAGGTGGGGATACATGTGTCGCAGGGTCCATGGCAAAGCCAGGCACCTGTCAGCAAACAAATGACAAAATTTGCAATTAAAGAAAAAACTCTTTCTCTTTAAGGTAATCCCTCAGCGCAATAGCGCCCCTCAGTGACCACTTGCTTTGGAGCCCCCTCAGCGAGAGAAGAGATACCCCCAAGGCTTACCACCTGATGCACAGAAGTTCCTACCGTTCTGCTCTCAGCGCTGTCTTTACAGGACAGGAAGTCTTTTGGATTGATTTACCCGGGTAAAGGAAGTGGCCCCGCCCCTTCCGGCACTCCCACCGCTGCTCTACGAGACTGGGTGGATCCAAGATGGCCGCCGCCATATCGGGGACATCTGGGCTACGCCAAAATGGCGGCCCCGCGTGGCCCACGATCGAATGGCGCTCCGCATGTCTGCAGCCGACCGAGCTACACTGGTAACGCTCGCGGCCCCATACCTGACCATTTTAGTCCTGGGTTCCATGCTGCAGCCGACCGATCACTCCAACCGACCGAACCACCGGTAGGTATCTGACAATCTGCATACTCTCTTAGTGAGAATGCCTGCGGCGCCATCCCTAACAAACCTCCACAGGATGTTGTTCCGTGCGCCCTGACACCCTTAGCGATTGAACGGTAAGTGTCTGACAACTGTATGACCGCTAGTAATGCGGCCCCATACTCCATCCTTTACACCTTTGTCATGACTTTACAGGATAGTAAGCTCTTCAACCAAGCCTCCTAAAATCTTTACAGGACAGGTCTTACTTACCAACCCTTAATCGGTGGGGAAGATAGGAGGAGTCTGTTTACCGGATAGAGGGGAACCCGGAACCCCTGGCTGAGCATTAAGAGGGTCCAATTATCCCACGGAGAGGCCCCTTGCTTTGGAGCCCCCTCAGCGACAGAGGGAGAGGGGGAACCTTCTACTTACCATACCGAAACCAGTGGGCACAAACTCCTGACAGAACCCCTCTCCACCGTGGTGGGGGCTGTCGGCCAACACAGACGCCGCGACTTCCGATTCAGATTGGTCGTAGGCGTCCTGGCGAGACGTTTAACTCGCAGGGCCAGTCCCCGACCAGTGGGACTATGTCGTGGCTGACCCAGCGCGGAGCTAGGGCCTGCACGCATTCGCAAACCGGCTGGGGTGACCACTGGATCTCAACATCCAGTCGCCCAGCTCCAGCATAATTGCTTGAATGTGTCGTGGCCGACCCAGCGTGGAGCTGGAATCTGCACGCGTTTGTAGGCCGGCTGGGGTGACCACTGGATCTCAACATCCAGCCCGTCGCCCAGCTCCAGCATAATTGCTTGAATGTGTCGCGGCCGACCCAGCGCGGAGCTGGAATCTGCACGCGTTTGTAGGCCGGCTGGGGTGACCACTGGATCTCAACATCCAGCCCGTCGCCCAGCTCCAGCATAATTGCTTGAATGTGTCGCGGCCGACCCAGCGCGGAGCTGGAATCTGCACGCGTTTGAAGGCTGGCTGGGGTGACCACTGGACCTAAACATCCAGCCCGTCGCCCAGATCCGGCATAATTGCTAGAAGATCTCACAGGAACAACTGGAGAAAAAAAGCTAACTAAAAAATAATTTATCTAAAAAAATCTTGCCAGGACGAAGATCCCAGCAAGGAACTTAGGTCCTTACTCCTGACTAGACAGAAAAAAACTAACATCCTGTAGCAGAGAGAGAGAGGATATATCCTCTGGGACTGCCCCTAAGGTGGGGCCAGAACGTTTTCTTCTGCCTAGTGTCCTACTCCTGTAGAGGGCAGTATAACCCAATTGATATTAATCAAGAGGACTGCGTCTGTCAATGAGCGACAGAGAAATAAACCTTAAGAATGCTTTTGACCTGTATACTGGTTGCATGAGTTTATTTCACAGAACAAAGCATTCACCCAGAGTTTATTGGAAGCATGTCGACACCAGTCAGTCAATCACCCTTGTCAAATAAACCGCAGTGCAATACAGAGCTGGGTCAGGAAGTCCCACTCCGCCAGCTAACTTTGCACGCTGTAACAGAGATTGTGGGAGTCTGGCCAGTTTCCCTCTCCAAACAAAGTGAATGAATGCCAAGTGAAGTTCATGAAAGAACTCCCTGGGCAACTTGACCGGCAGGGTTTGTAACAGATATAGGATACGAGGCATTACATTAATTTTCAGAACATTACATCTGCCAAACCAGGATACTGCCAGATTTTGCCATCTGTCCAAGTCGGTCCTCAGGGAAGATGATAACAGTTGGAAGTTAAATTGATAAATTTGGGTAATGTTAGCAGGTATCTTAGTCCCTAAGTATTGAATAGCCTGCGTCGCCCAGAGAAATGGAAAATTTGCACTAATTCTGTCCCGTACGTGTGGAGAAAGGTTAACATTCAAAGCCTCAGATTTTTACAAATTTACCTTGAAATTCACCAGGGACCCTTATCTCTGAAATTCAGACATAAGGACAGGCAGGGAAACGTAGGTTAGATAAATAAAATAACAAGTCGTCTGCATACGCTGCTACCCTTTGGTGATAGGAGCTGGAAACTAAGCCTGTAATATCTGGGTTGTTCCGGACACTTTGTAGTAGGGGCTCTAGGTAGAGAACGAATAGCATTCGGGACAGAGGGCACCCCTGTTTTGAACCATTACCGATTGGGAAAAATTTGGAGGTGACTCCGTTCACCCTGACCGCTGCAGAGTTTGTAGAATAAATAGCCGCAATCCAGGACAAAACAAGACCTGGCAACCCAAGATGTTGGAGCGTTGCCCCCAGAAAGAACCGGTTCAGCCGGTCAAAAGCCTTCTCTGCGTCAGTAGATAGCAAGATCATAGGAATTTTAAGCCTTTTAGCCTTCGAAATAACATTTATAGTTCGAATTGTGTTACCCCTGGCCATGGACAAAGCCCACCTGATCCAGGGGGACAATACGCTGCAAGATGGGGCTCAATCTTTCCATGAGAATTTTAGTTTCAATAGTTTTTTATTGAAGGTTTTGTAATACAATACAGATAGTAAATAACAGTAACTGAACATATTACATCGAATGAGCAACATCTTTGAAAAAAGAGCATGTACTTGCAGTTAGTTACAGAAACTCAAGAGACATCAACATCAAGTGACTGGTAAGAAAATAACGCGCAACACCAACAGCCAATATTGGCAGGTTTTACAAAGCATCAAGGGAGAGTTGTCTGGTTGTGATTGTGGTACCACAGTAGCCAAGGTTGCCACAGGGAGAGGGAGGGTTGGTAATTTCCTCTACTTGAGGCAAACATGAGTTCGTAAGAGCAGTGGTCATGGACTAAATCCAGAGCATCCTTAGCGGGAGGAGGCAATACTTTTTTCCACTTTCTGGTAATAGTTAACCTCGCCCCCAGGAGGGTGTGAGTAATGGAGTGTCTGGAGGCTGGAGGATAGTTTTCAATCATCAGATTTAAAAGAGCAAGATCTGGAGACGGTCGAACAGTAATGTGGGTAATCTCGTAGATAGTTCTAAATATGTCACGCCAGTAAGATCAGAGTGTTAGGCAGTCCCACAAGATATGGAAAATATTCCCCATTTGTCTGGAGTTCCTCCAACAGAGGGGAGAGGAGTGACGATAGTACAGGGCTAGTTTGGAGGGCGTCAGGTGCCATCTAAGGGTGATTTTGATTGTTTGTTCCCACAAAGCTGAGCAATTGGTGTGTTTGTATGTATGTCGTAACGCTGTGGACCATTGAAGCATCGTGTAGGAGCAGTGCAGATCCGATTCCAACTGAAGAAGGGGTCGTGATTTAGTGAATGTCGTTTTGTCTTGCAGAGCCGAGTATACTTTCGAGATACCTTTGGAGGTATAGGTAGGGTTTGTGAGGATTAGGAAGTACCATATTTGACTAGGTAGACTATAGAGGGGATGTGATATAGTAGAGAGACAGTGATGGATCCTAAGGTATGTGAACAGTGCCGAGGAGGGAAGAAGATGGTCTTGCCGTAGTGTTGTGAAAAGTTTAAGGGTCTTATCTTGATAGAGCTGTTGCAGAGCAGAGATACCATGTGCCTTCCAGTTGTTAAAGGAGATATCAGGGATCAGTATGGCCAGAATATCTACAGGGATAGGCGGAGATATCACTATTGGGGACGCAGTCTGTGATGTCAGGATCTTACGCCATGCCATAATAGATGCCGCCATTGGGGGTGAGAAGGAGGATGGTAGTACAGGACCATAAGAGGAGCTCATTATTCAGGTTTGTAAGTTCAGTCTGGGAACTAGAGTAGATTAGATTTGACCCCAACTAGTGTTCGGTCTGGAGCGGAACCAGCCCTTTGGTTGAGTGATGAGTGCGACAAAATCAACATAGCCTGTTCCCCCTACTGATCTATGTCTGATCAAAACATGGTGTGCGCAACGTGGTTTTTTGTGTTGCCACATATAGGTTCGTAGCATTGACTGTAAGGAGGCAAAATAGGATTTAGAAATAGGAATAGGTAGAGTTTGGAACAGTGATGATCATCAATACTACGTCATCAGCGAACAAGCTGCTTTTATGGTCACAGTCGCCAATGTGAAATCCTGAGATGAGGGGGTTAGAGCATATATGGGTAGCTAGGTTCTATGAGGAGATTGAATATTAGAGGGGATAAGGCTGGGAGAGCATATTAGATGAGTATACTTTAGCTAATGGGGTTGTGTAGAGTGCCAAGATGGCTGAAAGTATGGTACCCTGGAATCCAAATTTAAGCTGTACAGCCTTAAGATAGTCCCAGTGGATTCTATCAAACGCCTTCTCTGCATCCAAAGATAGGAGCAGAGAAGGCGTTCTATAAACCCCGGCGAGGTGCACAATGTTGATCAGTCGCCTGTTAGCGTCTAACAACTGGTGGAGCGGCGTAAATCTGGATTGATCCAGGTGGACAATGGAAGGCAGGATAGTTTGTATTCTCTTTGCAAGTAATTTGGCATAGATTTTTGTGCCAAGGTTTAACAGGGAAATCGTCCCAAAATTTTGTGGGGAAGTAGGGTCTTTACCCGGTTTTGGCAAAGTAATAATCAGTGCCTGAAGCATTTCAGAGGAGAGTGTGGAGGAGGAGGCAGCGTTAATAAAAACAGGGAGCAGATGGGGCATTAAGATGGAGTGAAACGGTTTAAAATATGCCCCAGAGAGCCCATCCAGACCCGGCGATTTATTAGAGGGGAGAGCTGAAATAATAGAGGTAAGTTCCTGTATGGTAAAAGGGGCATTAAGGAATTCCAATTGTTCCTCAGAAAGGACAGGCAACGTGATTTTCTCCAGGAATGTATTAATTTCCTCTAGAGAAGATTGGTGCGTGAGTGCATCCGGTTTAATGTTGTATAACGTCTCGTAATAGGAACTGAACGCGTTGGCGATATCTTGTGGGTTATATACCCTTTCTGAGGAAGTCGGATGGTGGAGAAAGGCAATTCTGGTTCTAACCCTACGACCTTTAATTTTCCGTGCCATAATCTTCCCCGCTTTGTTGGAGGTAGAGTATGAGACAGCTTTATATCTACGTTGATACTTCTCAAAGTTGATTAATCGCAGAGAGATCTCAATTCTTCTCACAGGGTAGTTAGTTGCAAATTAAGAGTTTGATGTGGGTGGGCTTTGTTTTTCGAATCGAGAGAAGAAAGTCTAGACGCTGCGCCCTCCTCTTTTTTTCCCTAGAACCCAATTGGATTAACAATCCTCTTACGAACGCTTTGTGAGCATTTCACACTACAGCTGGGTCGGACACTGAATGTTGATTTTGAGCAAAAAAGTGCTCAAGCTGATCAGAAATTTGGCGAGCTATATGGGGTTGCTGGATTAAAAAATGATTTGTGCGCCAAACAAAGTGGTTCTGCTGAGATGAGTTATCCGACAAGGTCAGTGTTATTGGAGCGTGATCTGACCAAGCTATAGTGTGAATTTCAGAAGAAATAACATTTTGTAATAACCATTTGTCTAACAAGAATAGGTCAATCCTGGAGTACGCGTTATGGCTCGGGGAAAAGTAAGTATAATCACGTTCGTTGGCATGATAGCATCTCCATGCATCATAGAAATCATGTGAATGAAGCAGTTTCTGTAGTCGGGATTCGTGGCGTTTGGATGGAGTGGTGGAATCTATGTCGGCATCAGGAATTATATTAAAGTCCCCACACACGATAAGGTGGCCTTTTTCGATCTTGATGGTTTCTCGGAGGACTCTGGTGAGAAAGGGGATCTGACGCTTGTTAGGGGCATACACGTTTAGGAACATGTACAAGACGTTGTTCACCATGCATATAAGTATAAGGTAGCGGCCATCAGCATCCGCGGTCAGGTGGTGTTTCTGGAAAGTCACTGAGTCTCTTATCTCTATCATCACTCCTCTTTTCTTGGACGTGAAGCAAGAGTGGAAAATGCGGGGATATTGTTTGTGGCGACAGTATGGTAGGTGGGATTGAGAAAAATGCATCTCCTGCACGCATATATGGGTCACAATTATGGGATTTTGCAGTTCTCCAGAGAGAGTAGCTGGGTGGTTTAAACCTGGCATTGATAGACAATACGGTTAGAGGCATGGCCGTGTGGTGTAGGGGGTGCTTTAGTAAAAAGGGTTTTTACTCACAGTTAGATGAGTTTCTATATACTGTAGGATTCAGACAGGAAGTAGTAGATGATGGCAGGGTGCAATTCACGTAGAGGCTGAATTTGTGGTCTCCGGCCTTGAGGCTGCAAGTAATATGAACAGTCAACAACAGTGGTAACAGACAGCAGTTTCAAAACAAGTAGCGTAGATACGTGGTCGCCCAGGAAGCAGCGAAAGTATACAGAAGTATGTTAGAACAGGCAAATCCGCAGAAAGAGATCAATAGGTAACTAGTAGCCAACACTGAACTGGATGGGCTACAAGTAACACAGGGGAAAAGTTCTCCATAGGTGCTCTGTGTCTGGGACAGAGAGGTAAATGAGTGGGCGTTAGGATGTAAGCTGGACCTTTATCAGGTTTGTTGCCTGGAGTTTCCATCGGGTAGCGACCGGATTGTCGAGGCATGGAGGGGTTAGTTTGCATAGCCTCTTCCTGTGGTGGAGTTGGAACGATGCCCCATGTGTGAAGCAGTCTCATGCCGTAAGGCAAGGTGGAAATGGCGTGTAAGACCCCATTTCTGGTGACCAGGATAGTAGCCGTATGGCGCCATTTATAGGGTATGTTGTGGTTCATCAGGGCTTTTGTAATCATGCTAAATTGTCTTCTCATTTGCAAGGTGTATTTAGAGAGATCTGCAAACAGTTGAATGCCTTCATAGGGTGCGGGGAGTGTACGCCTTAGGCGGAATGCAGCTAACATGTAAACTTTGGTTTGATAGAAATGAACTCTCATGAGAGTGTCTCTAGGTACTGAGTCCACAAGGTGGGCAGCTTTAGGTAATCTATGAATGCAGTCAATAGTAAGGTCCAGCCACAACTTTCTGTGCAGTCATGGAGCATGGTCGCCATGAGGGACCTATCGTAGTTGTGAAGTTCGTTCTGCGTAACTGACTCAGGAATGCCACACAATTTGACATTATTGCGCCTGGAGCGGTCCTCCAGGTCCACTAATTTGGCTTTGATCCAGTGTTGTTCATCTTTAGTATCATCATATGTATCTATAATGTCATTTATGGTGTCTGCGCATTCCCCCATTTTTGCTTCCATTGATTGTACTCCGTGCTCCATCCCCTGTAGGTTAGAGGTGACCTTGCCAAACAGAGAGGAAAGATTAGCAAAAAGGGACGTTTGAAAAGAGAGAAGCATATCCCTCATTGTGGTATCCAGGACTGGCTGTCCAGTGGTAGGGAAGTCTGCAATAGAGGCCTGTAAGCTGGGGGCAGTGAGAGGGTTACTATCCTGGTGACTGAGGAGACTGTCTAGTGGCTGCAGTTCAAGTCTCATACGTGCCTTAGCTGGGCTGGAAGTGTCAGGGCAATACTCTCCCGGTCTGGATGGGGAAGAGGGAGAGGTTGTGGGTGATATTACCTCCGTAGGACCCTCATCACGATCCGTGTGCCGCGCTGTGTCGCAGGCCGCAAAGATACCGGCGCCATCTTGCCGCCCTGCTCCACGCAGCGGTTTTCTTCTTCAGGCAGTGATTTTCCTGTGCGGCTTTGGGCTGAATTTTTGGGGCTCTGTGATGTCCTCCGTCGCTGTGTGTCCTCTCTGTCCCTCAGAGCTCCGGGCTTAAGCGGCCATCACTGGTGCCGGCAAGCCACGGTCTCCATAAAAATTTTAGTAAACAGCTTCAAGTCGCAATTAAGAAGGCCTATAACTGAAACACAAAAGGGGGTCCTTGTCTGGTTTTGGTATGACTATTATAGTGGGGCGCAAAAGGTCAGGGGGGCATATCATGCCCATCTAAGATAGCGTTAAAGGTGTCAACAAAGTGGGGGGCTAACTGGTCCTAAAACGTCCTATAGTAAGCAACAGTAAAACCGTCAGGACCCGGTGGCTTACCCCTCTGGGACCCTGCTATGGCAGATTGAAGCTCCTCAATGGAAACCAGAGCAGACAAAGCCTCTATCTCAGCAGGCTCAAGAGTTGGTAGGTGAGTGGTCGCTAGATACTCTGCTATATTCCTGTCTCTCTCTGAGCTGAGTCCCTAAAAGCCGTGTAATAACAAATTGTAAAGCTTGTTATAAAAGTCCCGAAATACGGCTGACATGTAAGGCGCAGAATGTTTTTTAGTCATCATAGTGGTGGACAAGGTGGGAATATATGATTGGGCACGTCGGATCCGAATCGCATGCGCAAGAGACCTGCCGCATTTATCTCCGAATTTATAGAAGGATCTCCACATCCTAAGTAATTTACCCTTAACCCGAAACGCTGTATGATTCCTAATCAACTCTTGTGTCTGTGTCAGTTCAGCTTCTGCAAGTTGGTCAGGAAGAACCTTATGCCTTAATTCGAAGTCATGTAGCTGTCTCAGGACAGTTGCCAACCCCTCTTCCCTCGCCTTCTTAACCCTGTGGCCATGTTTGATGAGGATTCCTCTAATGACACATTTGTGTGCCGCCCAAAGAAGCAGAGGGTTGGTAACAATCTCTATTGCTATCAAAGAAGAGGTTTAGTTCCTTAAGGACATCAGTTTTGACCTCTGGGTCCTGAAGCAGTGCCTCATTCAATCTCCAGGTCGTGGACCTGGGAATCAGATGGTGGAGAGCCACCTCCAAAGAAAAATCGGCGCATGGTCCAAGAGAGTCCTATGCCGGTATTCGAAATTAGTGGGATCGAAGCATGTGGGACCAAAAAGAAAAAATCTATCCTAGAGTACAAACCATCGGGAGCGGAAAAAAATGTGTAATCCCTATCTTGTGGGTGTAAAACGTGCCAGATGTCTACTAACTGAAAGGATCGTAGAAGGTCTCCAAGCCTCAACCGAGCAGAATGGGATTAAGAACCGGAGGTGGTATCCTTGCATGGGTGGAACGTGAGATTAAAGTCCCCCCCCCCCTATGAGAAATGTACCCTCCCTGAAAGAGTCGAGAATCCCCAGATAACTTTCTAATTTCAAAACCTGGTCAGTATTTGGGAGGTAAATGTTTGCATGGGGAACATCTGATCCTGAATCTTCCCTTTCAGGAAAAGGTACCTACCCTCAGCATCCGCACAAAGGTCCAGTAGCTGCCACTGCAGGTTACTAGAAATAAAGGTACTCACGCCCCACGACTTAGAGGCAGGACAAGCACTATGGTAGGCCAGCGGGAAATGTCTATCATGCAACCGTGGGACCCGACCCACGCTGAAATGCGTCTCTTGAAGGAATGCAATTTGAAGAAGTTGCCTCCAGAGCTCCAGAAGGCAGCTCAAAAATTTTTTTCGGGAGTGTTTAGACCCTTCACATTACAAGAAACCAGTTTTAGGGTCATTCTGAGACGGGGGGGGGGGGGAACTAGGTGAATGGGAGAAAGAAAAAAAAAAGGGGACGAGGAGGGGGGAAGGAGAAAGAAGGAGGCGAGAGAAAGAAAAAAAGGGAGGAAATAAAAGAAGTAAGGTGAGAAAAAGAAGCAAGAAGAGAAAGGAGATGAGTAAGTTTGACTCCGTCCAGAGAAAAACTGTCTAAAATAGACAGTTAAGGCCTAAGAGGGGGAGAAGTAAGGCACAACCAACGGAGGAGCCCCCAACCCAGGTCCCAGCCCCCAGGCCCTCGGAGTAGGGCTGCTTTTCAATCCCGAGTGGACCCCCCCTAAGGAAGGAGCAACAAGGGAACCCTCTTTTGAGACTTGTACACTATACCGTACCCCAAACCAAATACATCGTTCTCAGAACCACAAAGACCAAAACAACAAATATAAAAACAAATAAGACAACAATCATACAAATCAGTAAACTAGAAATTAACATGCCAGCTAATCATATAAATTCCACACAGTCCCCACCCACCAAGGAAGTACCCCAAACAAAATAACACACTGCCCGAAGCCCCAGTACCCCAAGGCTAGCACATTCTACCAAGTGACAAAAAATCCGTATTCTTATTTTCATGCTTTCAGTGGGGTAAATCCATATGGTCCCTCCTAGTGTTCTGGAAACCGTCAGTGGACGGGGAGTGTCCTGTGGATTAATAAGAAAAGGCGGCAATTGTAGGAGAATTTGAAACTTGGCGGCAATCTGTTGCCAGGGTGAAAGTGTTCTTGAGAAGGGACAAGGAAAGAACCAAAAATCAGAAAAGAAAACGCTTTCACTGTCCTGCAGAGCCGTCCGGCCTCCTCAGAAGCTACGGCGGAGTCTGCGTGACCTCTGAGGTCTGCCATTAGTCGAGGGAGGCAACAGTAGGCCCCGTTGCCAAAGAGAAGTACAGTCAATTCGGTATCACCACAGGGGGGATCTTGAGAGCCTCAAAGAAAGCCGGAACTTCCTCAGGTCGCCTCAGGGGGAAGAAGCGGTTATGTTTGCGGGCAATCAACTGAAAAGGGTGGCTCCACTTGTAAGTAATACCGTGCGCCCCAAATGTCTCATGTAGAGGTTTCATGCATTTGTGCATTAGGAGTGTTTTCCTGGACACATCCGGAAGTAAATTAATCTGGGCACCATTAAAGTCCAATGGACCTGTGCGCCAAGCACGCTGCATGATGCTTTCTTTGAGTGAATAATTGAGTAAGCAACAAAGCACGTCTCTGGGTCTATCCGCCATATCACTCCTAGGTCTCAGGGTCCTGTGTACTCTATCAATGTTGAAATATAATAGTATGATCTTTTTGTACGCTGGCCACGGCCTGTTGTGTTGCAGTGTCACTAGCCTCCAGTGTGTTCACCTTTACAGTTAAATCAGCAACCTCCTGCTTGATCCCCAGCAATATACCTCAAAGGGCCGTCTCCACACGTGTGGCCAAGGAGTCAAGATCTTCCCTAGTGGGTAGTTTTTGCAGAAATGCCCACAAAATATGTTCCCTGGGTGGCCCATTAATGAAGCCTAGTTTTGCTGGCGCGCGGGGGGGTGCCTTCGGTATATGCGAATGAGGAACCGCTAAGCTGCAATATCCCCCCCCCCCCGCTCCTCTGTAAATCAAGCTGCACTGTGCCTCAAGGCCTCAGAGTCCCGGCTGGTCAGCCCCGGCAGTGGAGCCGGCACCCTCCCGTTCGGGCTGTGTAGCTGGGATGATGCTAGGGAGCATGGGAGGCAGGGGGACAGGTCATTCGGCGGGGAGAACGGGGGCATATCATTATCACTGCTTACTGTCCCTTCCGAAACTGTCCCTCCCGGGGTCCGCTGCCCACCTCCGCATAAGGCATCCGGCGCCATCTTGTGGCATCCGTGGTGACCACTGTCCGATACAAGGAGAGGAAGGATTTGCCCAGCTGAAGCGCCGGAGAACAAAGCCACCATATCAGGGACTCTTTCGTTCCCTGGCTCAGTCGGATCTGATTGTCCAGAGACTGCGGATTCTTGTCCCATTTTCCCAGAATCTCCCTTTGCAGGGACCTCATAAGGAACTGTGCAAACGGAACCACCTCGAAGGTAGACACCATCAGGCCCAGCATCCGCATGTAAGTCCAGAGGGATGACCATCTGCTGGACAGCAGGAGATGAACTGCAGCCTGCAGTTTCTGGAGTTTGTCCAGAGGATGCCCAGCATCCACATGCAAGTCCAGAGGGATGACCATCTGCTGGACAGCAGGAGATGAACTGCAGCCTGCAGTTTCTGGAGTTTGTCCAGAGGAAGGAGCAGTCCAGAGTCAGACCCAGACAGTCCAGCTTTGTGGACGGAACCAGAGCAGGCTTCTGAAAATTCAGAATCCAGCCAAACTCCCTCAGAGTTTGTATGGTTATCTTCAGGTTTTCCACCAGAACAGTAGGAGACTCACAGAAGGAGGTTGTCCAAGTAGCCCAGTACCACGATCCCCTGTTGGTGTAACAATGCTAGCACCAGGGCTAACACTTTTGTGAAGACCCAAGGAGCAGAGGCAGGACGCCACAAACTGATAATGCTCCTCTCCCACGGCAATGCGGAGGAAGCGCTGGTGACTGGCACATATTGGAATGTGAAGGTTAGCAGCTTTGATGTCAATAGAGGCAAGAAAATACCCCTGTGCGAATGGACTCCATTCTGAACTTCTGCATCCGCACAAAGCAGTTTAGTGCCTTGAGGTCCAGGGTTGAATGCACCTTGTCTTCCTTCCTGGGAACTGTACACAGGTTTGAGTAAAAACCTTGAAAACGTTTGGATGTCGGAACCGGGGCAATCACCCCTTGAAGTAATAGGTGTTGCATTGCAAAACTCGTATTTGTAGCCGAACCATATGACTTTGTGGACCAAATTATCTTGTACCAGGGAAGTCCACGGGCTGAAAACCAGCGAAGATATCCCCAACCCCCGATACGGGTGAGGGCGCACCTTCATGCTGAAGGAGCCTTGTCAGCAGGTCTGGAGAAGCCCGCTCTTGATTTGTCAGACCAAGTTTGCTTGGATCCTGAAAGGCTTTGACCCCTTATCGGTCGCCCCTGAGGGACGAAAAAACTTCTTATGAGCCGATAAGGATGGCTCACTTCTACAACGAAGGTCCTTGCCCTTACTAGCCTGTGGAAGAAAGGTTCTCTTCCCCCCTATGAGACCCTTAATGATGTCATCCAGGGTAGCTCCAAACAGGTGATCTCCTTGAAAAGGAAGATCAGTCAAGGCCTTTTTAGAAGTTTGGTCTGCAGACCAGCATTTAAGCCAAAAAATATGCAGAAGGACCACTGCTGAAACAGAGCCTAGCGACTAGAGGAGCCACGGCCAAAGAGGCATCACAGATAAACTGCAGCCCCTGCACCAATTGGTTATCCAGCTCAGCAAAGGCAGGGGAGAGCTGCTCCCCCTCCTGATCACGGCGTAAAAGCTTAGCCCACTAGGTCAGAGTTTGCGACACAATTGCAATGGTAAATACCAGCCTCAGTGCCAAACCAGCCACAGTGTACATATCGCAGGCCACAGCACCTGCCTTCTTGTCAGCCTGGTCCTTAAAAGAAAGGGACTCTTCAACTGAAATCATAGTTGACTTATTCAATCTGGAGACCGGAGGATCCACTTTTTAAGAAGGGACTCCTCACAGGGGTACCGCATAGAAAATCGCTTAGGGACCACAAAGAGACGTTTTGGCCATTCCCACTCTTTAGAGACATTTCTGTCAAAATAGGCAGGGAATGGAAACACCTTTGACGCTCTGGGTGGATCGTGAGTGCCAAAGGGAACCGACGCCTCCGTTGCAGCTTCAGCTAAGTCCTCCATTTTTAAGGTCTCACGCACAAATACAATCAGTGAATACACCAGCACCTTCTCGTACACGGCTACAGAAGTTGAGGAATCATCCTATCTGAGAACTCAGGGCGCGTGGTCGCAGACCCAGCAGGGTGACCCACATCTGTGGCGGCCAAATCAGATTCAGGATCTGAGGGGACAGATGTGGCAGGGGAAGGCAGGGGGGAGTTTTTTTTACTAGCCCGCCTCCCAAAAGCCACCTCCATCCAGGACACAAAGGACTCCAGGACCGCCGTCAGTGCATCAATGGATAGTTGGGACCCGGAGGGCCCCACAGCCTCAGAGGGGATCAGGTGGGGAAATGTGTTTCAAAGACTCCATGAGGTAATAGGGGGACCCTACAAAAAAAGGTGTAAAAACACTGCTGAGGGACAGCCCCTCTGCTTTGGCAGCACCACTCTGTTAAAGTAAGAAGTAAGGGTCCCGCGCAATGGAAAATAAATAATAAATAATGGAATGAGTTGCTGTCTGCCCAGAATACTCCCCACCAAGGTGGGAAATCAAAGGATAGAAATGGGTTATGAGCAATGTTCCCTATAAGGTGCGCGCATGCGTGGACGCGCAGTGTAAATGAAGGTCCCGCGCAAGCATCTATTCAGACCGCGCAGCCGCAGACGTAGCGGCCGGGGAGCAGAGCGTGCGCCCCGAGAGCACGCCCATCGTGTGACAATAGCGAATGAAAATTTGCTATTGTCACACGGATCCTCCTCCTGGCCAATCAGGGAGTGGGTCCTCCCGCTTCCTGATTGGCCGAAAGGCCAACTTCATGCCATTGGCTGAGGAGGAGGCGCCGGGACTCGGGAGGACTGAGGAGACGCGGGAAGCCGGGGACTGAACTGGAGAGAAGCTGCTGCCTGTGACCGTGAGGTAAGTGCACGGGGGGGGGGGGGACTCGCGGGGGGGGGGGCGCTGGCATCTCTGCATTGATTTGGGGGCAATGCTGTGGGCACTCTGCATTGATTAAAAACTGAAAAATTGGGCAACTCTATACCACATTCCTGACTGCTAGCCTATGGGTGTCACAAATTGTTGTTCATAATCCTTGTCCTTGGGGTTCTTCTTAGTAAAGATCAGTCCTTTGTTAAACTTAACCTCTCAGAGAGACCCATTGCTACCAATGATGACACAAAGAATCCACTCATTAACAGTTGCCGGTAACATGTGTTCACACCATGGATCTCACTGACAGTCCCTTGCTTAATATTTTATATGAATTGGCTTGCGGTCACAGTCCCAAGACTCCCAACAGTTGTCAATGTCAATTGTCAAGTGAGAGCAAGTCAAAGCAAATGTTCATGTCAATAGGTAGGAGCGTAGCTTGCAGTAGTTATGGCTAGTGGTGGTGATATAGATAATCTATACAAGGGCAAAGAATTCAGATGACAGGCTAGGTCTTAGGTGCACTACAAGTCCACTGAGAATATTTATATACTCTAATGCATGTATTTGAAACCTCAGTACTGAAAAAAATCCACAACATATTTAACATCAGTTTATGTAGTAACTTGATATGCACAAATAGAGGCCCATTACATCAAAGGAAAACGTCTCAGGCCAGCCACAGTAAACATTATTAATTACAATTCCCAGCATGCCCAGCAAGAGGAACCCAATTACTTTCCACATGCTCTCCCACTGCTATGTCCTTCAACTGCACCTCTAAATTCAAAACCATGTTGGAGTTTAAACAGGGCTGACCGGCCACCTATTATGACAAAGCATGGGCCTAGCGATTGGCCACTCAGGTGCTATGCACTGTATTGTAGGACAAGGAAAAGATCATGTCTTTCCCTTCACCCAAAAATACAGTGTATTTCTAAGGTTCTAGAAGGCGAACAGAGTGGCTGGGAAAAGCATCAAGGGTAAGTATCAGAAAGAGGAAAGGGTTATCAAGAAAACCAGTCACTTTGGCCTAAACAGGAAAAGTGACATGCATACTTTAAAGTTGATCAATACCAGGGGCACTCTGCATTGATTGGGGGGGCAAATGCTGTGGGCAGTGCACTCTGCATTTATTGGTTGAGGACAATGCTGTGGGCACTCTGCATTGATTGGGGGCAATGCTGTGGGCACTCTGCATTTTGTATGGACACTGTGGATGATCACACCGTTACTGTTCCTTTTATTTAAATCTGGCGCACCACTATTATCAGTTTCCATTTCAGTCTTTATTGTGAGGTGTTGGCACAATTAAGTGTGTGCTGCCGGGTCACTTATTTAGTGAAGTTTCACAAGATTGCACAATTGATTTTGGCACAATTTATATTCACTGTATGATTTGTAGCACCATTTGTATTTTATATTGATTTTTGGAGTAATCACAATTTTTTGCGCTGATAGGCTAGCCTTTGATTCACCGACGTGAAGCACAAATTCAGACCGCGCAGCCGCAGACGACGTGAATCCACTCAGCAATGGCGAAACGAAAAGATGAAACATCTCTGCAACAGCCTAAAAAAACTGAATTTTTGTAAAATCTTACCTGTAAAATTCCTTTCTCTGACGTCCTCCGACAGTCGCCGCCTCCTCTAAGTCATCACTATTGGGTATTGACTTCCGCTCCGCAGGAGTAGCTAGGCATAAGACTTAGTCAAAAGAACAAAGGCATTTGCATATACACACCCATGGGGGGGGCTGTCCCACTGGTCAATACCCCCCTGCAGTGACCACTCCCAACTCAGTTTGGTAGCATAGCAGTAGGTAATAAGAAAACAACCCCAAAAGAGGGGCGGCGACTGTCGGAGGACTCAGAGAAAGGAATTTTACAGGTAAGATTTTACAAAAATTCAGTTTTCTCTTACGTCCTCCGACAGTCGCCACCTCCTCTAAGTCATCACTATTGGGATGTCCCAAAGCAGTGTAGACATGAGGGGTGGGAGACGCAACTGTAGAAAAGGCAACGCAGTACCCACATCAGAGAAAGGAACCTTACACGCACAGTAAGAGAACCTTCTGGGCAACAGAAAACAAGGCTCAACAGGAGCAATAGCCCAGGAAAGCAAATAACCTAGGGGATAACACCCCAACAGCCAGGGACCCACAAAAAAACACAAGGGTCCTTCATGGCACTGCCGCACTGAGAACTTTGCGGCCAAAGGAGGCATCAGCTGATGCCAGAACATCTACCTTGTAGAATTTGGAAAAGGTGTGCACCGACGACCAAGTGGCAGCCTTGCACACCTGGGCCACCGAGGCACGATGCCAATAGGCCCAGGACGCACTCAAAGATCTGGTAGAGTGCACCTTAACAGGGAAGGGTGGAACCCGTTCCTTCAAAGCATAAGCCTGTTCAATGGTCTGTCTGATCCATTTGGCAATAGTCGCTGCAGACGCAGCCATGCCCTTCCGAGGTCCCTCAGGAAGGACAAAGAGGGAATCCGTCCTCCGAAAGGACTCCGTAAACGACAGGTAAACCCTGATCGCCCTGACAACATCCAAGGAATGCAAAGCAACCTCCTTAGGATGCTTAGGCTTCGTACAAAGCGAAGGCAGGACAATGTCCTCATTAAGGTGGAACTCAGAGACCACCTTAGGAAGAAAAGACGAATGTGGTCACAAGACCACCTTATCCTGGTGAATCACCAAGTAAGGAGAACGGCATGACAACGCCGCCAGTTCCGACACTCTGCAAGCCGAAGTGATCGCCACAAAAAAGGCAACCTTCTTAGACAGCAGAGGCAACGATATCTCCCGGATTTTTTCAAAGGGAGCATGCTGTAACACGGACAGAACCAAGTTCAAGTCCCATGGAGGTAACGGCTCCCTCCTAGGAGGAGCCAAATGTCGCACACCGTGAATGAAGGTGCAAATTAAGGAATGAGACGCCACAGGGCATTTGGAAAAGAATAGCCAGTGCAGACACCTGGCCCTTTATCGTGGCCAGCGCCAGACGCTGGTCCACCCCCAACTGGAGGAAAGCCAACACTCTCGACACCGAGTACGAGCGAGGGGAGAACCCCCTGGACTCACACCAGGCGAAATAAGCTTTCCAGGTACGGTAATAAATTTTACCAGAGGAGGTTTTCCTAGCCTTGATCAGAGTAGGAATGACCTCAGGAGAGAGACCCCTGTCTCTCAGGACCTGGGTCTCAACAGCCAGGCCGTTAAAGCCAGCGACTGTAAAACAGGATGGAAGATCCGTCCCTGAGACAGTAGATCTTCCCGCATTGGCAGCCACCAAGGAGGCCCACTGCCAGGTGAACAACGTCGGCGTACCAGGACCGACGTGGCCAGTCCGGCGCCACCAGAATCACCAGGTGCGGTTCCGAGGCTAGCCTGCGAAGGAACCTGGACAACGGCTGAATCGGAGGAAAGGCATACATCAGACCATACTGATGCCAAGGGGCCACCAACGCATCAGAGGCGTCTGCCAGAGGATCGCGCGTTCTTGCCACAAACCTTTCCACCTTGTGGTTTAGCCGAGACGCAAACAGATCCACGTCCAGGGATCCCCACTTCGCGCACAGCATTTGGAAGACCTCCGGGTGCAGGGACCATTCCCCCTGGGGTCCAGGGTCTCGCGGCTCAGATGGTCAGCCTGCGAATTCTCCACACCCGGAATGTGAACTGCTGAGATTGCCGGGACATGAGTCTCGGCCCAAGACAGAATGTCGGTCACCTCCCGGGCCGCCCAGGCACTCCTGGTGCCCCACTTGGTGGTTGATGTAAGCCACCGCGGTAGCATTGTCCGTCTGTACCCGAACAGGACGGCCCCGAAGTCAATCCGACCACTGGAAGAGACAGAGTTTGATCGCTCTCAATTCCAATATGTTGATTGGAAGGGAGGACTCCTCCTCCGACCAAGTGCCCTGGGCAGACAGGTTGCCCAGGACTCCACCCCAGCCCGACAGGCTGGCATCCATGGTAATCACTGTCCACAGTAACGGACGGAAGGATTTGCCTTCCGACACAGCCGGGGACTGGAGCCACCACAGAAGATTCATTCTGGTCCGGCGACTCAACGAGACACTCAGATCCAAGGACTGAGGTAGTCTGTCCCACCTGGCCAGGATCTCCGCTTGAAGAGACCGTGTGTGAAACTGGGCAAAGTGTATCGCCTCGAAGGCCGATACTATCAACCCTAAGGACCGCATGCAGGTCCTGAGTGACGAGGATGGCCTGTCCCTAGGGGACCTGATCTCGTCCTGTAAGGTCCAGAGCTAGTCCTCCGGCAAGAACACCTTTGCTTGAGCAGAGTCCAGAACCATCCCCAGATAGGGAAGACGAACCGAAGGAGACAAGGTCGACTTCTGTACGTTGATGGTCCATCTGAACTCCTGGAGCGTCTGTACCGTGGTGGACAGATCGCGCAATAGGTCCTGGCGGACACTCGATCTTAAGAGGAGATCGTCCAGATATCCCAAGACCACAATGCCCTGAGCCCTCAGCAGGCCCAGAACAGGCGCCAACACTTTGGTAAAGACCCTTGGAGCCGAAGCGAGACCGAAAGGTAGCGCCACAAACTGATAGTGGTCCTCCGCTATAGCGAACCAAAGGTACCTCTGGTGACCCTCGAAAATGGGGATGTGTAGGTACGCATCCTTCAGGTCTATAGAGGCCAGGAATTCCCCTGGACTCAGGGAGGCCACCACCGAGCAGAGAGATTCCATACGGAACTTTCGAACGCGCACAAAGCGGTTCAGAGCTTTCAGATCCAGAATAGGACGCACCTTGCCCTCCTTTCTGGGCACAGTGAACAGATTGGAATAAAACCCCCGAAACCTGTCCCGATGAGGCACCGGGACAATCACCCACTGGGCAAGGAGGTACTTCACCGTTTGATGCAGGTCCTGCAGGCGCCCTGGAGTCAAATGAAGATTTGAGGGAAAAAATCTGTCTGCCGGCCGGGAAAGAAATTTGATCTTGTACCCTGATCGAATGATTTCCTGAACCCACCTGTCCGGAATTCGGAGCAGCCAAGGTTGGAGGAAACCGCGCAAACGTCCCCCCACCCCTGAAACGGGTGAGGGCGCCCCTTCAGGCAGAGGAGGATTGACCCGCCGCACCGGCACTGTCGGATTTCTGTTTGCCTGTCCAGGGCTTCTTCTGGCTACCTTGGCCCTTGAAGGGCTTGCCCTTGGTTTGATTCAGAAAGGCATGAAAGGACCCCTGGTTGGGTCGAGAGGCAGAACCCCGCTTGCCATGAAAGGACTTGTTCTTCGGGTTCTGGGGCAGCATGGTGCTCTTGCCCCCCGTGACGCCCTTTACCAAGGTATCCAACGCCTCGCCAAAAAGGCGAGAGCCAGCCTAGGGAAAATCAGCAACTGTTTTCCGTGATGTCTGGTCAGCCGACCAGCTCTTCAGCCAGATCAGTCGACGGTTAAGCACCGCGTCACTAGATAGGCGTGCTACCAAAGGGGCCTCATTCAAGGCCGCATCGCACAAATACATGACTCCTTGGTGAATTTGATCCACCATAGCCAGCCTGGCAGGTGGGACAGAATCAGACACAAGGTTGCTCTTAAGCACCTTAGTCCAATCAGCCACCGCCTGAGCCACCAGAACGGACGCAAAAACAGGTTTGAGCAAGGAGCGCGCCACCGTGTAGGAATGGCGGGCAAGAGACTCCAACCTCCTGTCCGTGGGATCCCAGAACACCGGGGTCTCCTCAGTAGGAATCAAGGTAGCCTTGTTTAACACGGCCACAGTGTGATCCACCTGTGGAGGCACACACCATCGCGAGTCCGTAGCCGGTGCAAAGGGATAAAGTAACTTAGACCGACTAGGTACCAGGAATGGACGTTTTAAAGTGCGCCACAGTTCATTAACAGTGTAATGAAACTCAGCGGGGCAGGGAAAAACCTGCGCCGACTTGCGGGTCCTGTGTGTCCCAAATGAGGACACAATGCCCGGAGGACTGGGCTCATCCCCCAAATGTAGAGTTTCTTTTACAGAAACAACTCATTCATGGTTGCGCGTTCTTCAGGCGACCCCGGGGGAGAAACATCAACCCCCTCCACCTCAGCCTCCCCCTCAGACCCCAGCGGGTCTAAGGATGAGCGAGACCCTGAAAAGGGCACGCCCGCCACAGCAGCCATATCACCATCTGAATCAGAGGAGAGAGATAATCTGGGCCTCTTCCTAGCAGCACGTTCAGCCATCAGCACCTCCATTTTGGACACTAAGGACGCCACTACAGTGGCCAAATCAGGCATAACAGGGGCCACAGCAGGACTGGGGTCCCCCACCAGGGCTGGAGGGAATTTGCTGTCCTGAGATTCCATTGCCCAAGGTGAAAATAACAGTGCAATAAAATGGTACTGTCCCTTTAAAACCGCTGAGGAATGCGCAGCCCACCTTTATATGAACAGTGACAAAAGACCCCCATTAGGAGAAGAAAACTGAGCCAGAAATGACAAAACAGAAGGATATGGAAGAGACAGTCGGCAGAGCCCCACAGAGTGTTACCACCTAGATCGCTGCTTCAGAGGAAAAGGAAGTGAGGTCATGAGAGGCTGAACTCTAAGCTGCAAATGACCCAGGGAAAATGGCTGCCCCATAGAACTGAATGGGAGACTTCGGGAAAATGCCCGCCGACATGTGCATGTAACGATCGTTCTGCCACACGCAAATGGCGCCGGATGGCGCCAAAACAGCATGTAAATCAGCCCACAGAGAAGCCAGACATGCAAGCCCATATTAAAGATGGCGGACCGCGCGGTTTTCCCCCGCTGCGGCTGCCACACACATCATCTGCGCCCCCAGTGAAAACACCTAAGTGACACAGGGAAAAGGGCCCCCACAAACACACAGCACCATAGCGCAGTGTATGTACAAAAGACCCCCGTAGGGATCGCAACAGGGAGTCCCACACCGGCACAGACATGGGGGACACACAGCAACACAGGACTACCACCCCAGACAGAGGCCCCACACAGAAGTACTTACCTGTACCAGATGGCGTGGGGAGCCTCTCAGAACGGAAAGCCGCTGTCATCATCTGACAAGGAATGCCGTTAGCCAAGGACATTACACTACAGCACCGCAGATGTGTGCAGTGAGGTAGCCACCTCACGGCTGCATCCCTGCTGTGAACAGGGATGGGTCGTTCATAATGCCAGGACGAACCACGGCTGAATGCTCGATGGCGGGCTTGGGGTCCCTCTGACCCTCTGCCCTGGATAACCAGGGCGGTCAGTCCGATTCCCAGCTCCGCATGAATCCATCTTCATCCGAAGAATTGACTAAAAACTAAAGCTGACAAAATAAACAGCTAGTAAATCAAAGAAAAAATTGACATTTTCAAAGAAAATCAAATAAAAAGAGATTAGAAAGGCTGAGACTGTAGCCCCAGCACAGGGAAGCCTAACTACTCCTGACGCTAGGGAGAAAGAAACTGAGTTGGGAGTGGTCACTGCAGGGGGGTATTGACCAGTGGGACAGCCCCCATTGGTGTGTATATGCAAATGCCTTTGTTCTTTTGACTAAGTCTTATGCCTAGCTACTCCTGCGGAGCGTAAGTCAATACCCAATAGTGATGACTTAGAGGAGGCGGCGACTGTCGGAGGACATAAGAGAAAAAGGTTTGTTTGAATTTCAAACAAGAATGGCTAAATGAACTCCTTCAAACGGATACTAGCGATGGCCCTGACAAATCCGGTAAATTGTCTGAAATATTTCGTTACGGAGCTAATGGGGTTGTGTGCAAACTTTGCTCCGAAGCTAAAATTAAAGGAGAGTTTTCCCACCGGGAAAACGTGGACAGAGTGGAAACTTAACTACCTAAAACGTCACTTAACACAAAAATGTCACATTGATGCTGTGAAAGCATTGTACAATAGAAAGCATGGAACTGCGATTAACCAGCTTCTCGGAGAGTCGAGAGAATCTAGACAAAAACGTATCGACCTTGCCAATAAGAGCAAGGCAAACCCTGAACAAATCAAAATATTGATCGATAACGTGCTACTTGCCATTAAAATTAACGCGTCGATGCTATCTGTTCAGGAACTTCATAATCATCTGGCGAAATATGTAAGCCTCCCCGACAGCTGGAGAAATAAAAATTATGCATTTGAATTTGTGGAGTCAATTAATGCAGTTGTACAAGCTGAGACTATGGAAGCTGTAAGAAATGCCAATGTTCACACGTTGATAGTTGACGAAAGCACAGACATTACAGTACACAAAATGCTAGTTCTTTACATTAAAGCGGAGTTAATGTAACCTTTTTTTTTGTGCCCATCCGCTTAGTCTCCTTCACCTGAAAAGGAATTGGATAGTTAGGTTTTTTTTTTTTTTTTCACTTGCCTTGTAATTGTAGAAAGAAATACACACCTTTCGTCACTTCCTCCCTCTGCGGCCTCGGCCCGCGCCGTCTCTTCCGGCTTGCAATGATTCCTGGGAGCTGGGAGCTGAACGTCATCGTTCCCAGGAATCAATGCGATGGCACCGGCCCCGCTCGTCACTTCCGGGGCATGCCCAGAAGCTGTGGAGGAATGCGGCGCCGCACCGGAAGTGACGAGAGGAGCCGGTGAAGGCGCATTCTGGGAGAAGACGACGCGGAAGAGGATGCAGAAGAGGATCGCGCCGGCTTCAGCTGCCCACAACAGAGGTGGCAACGCTGGAGAAGAAATTTTAAAAGTGAGTATTTCTTCTTGCAGGTAAGTGCGAACCGGGACAGATCAGAGGCTAGCCATTGTGGAATGTACTAGCCCTGACTGTCCCGGGGGTATGTTTATTGAAATGTTGTTTTTGTGCCCGGAATTCCGCTTTAAGTTTAGAGAACAAAATCAATTCACATACAAAACTGTATTTGCCAGAATCATTCATTTGGCACGATGCAACGCCCAGGATATTGCAGATGCAATAATAAAGTTCTACACTGATCACGGACTTGATTTGCAGAAAATGGCCATGTTAACGTCTGACTGCGCTTCTGTCATGTTAGGCAAACATAATGGAGTCACTGCAATACTTAGGCGGCAAATACCGCACCTTACAGAACAACATTGCGTTGCTCATCGAGAGGATTTGGGAATTAATGATGCATGGAAAGGCATGCAGTTGATGAAAGAATTGGAAACACTTTTAAGAATAGTATATTCACTATTCAGTAGGTCTTCTGTAAAGAAAAGCAAATTCGACGAGTTGGCAAAAGTTATAGAAGTGGATTCACTGTCTTTCAGACCGCTGAATGAGGTTCGCTGGCTGTCACGTTACCAAGCTGTTAATGCTTTTTTGCGGAATTACAGTCTGTTAATGGAGTATTGTTCAAAAGAAGCAGACAACGACGACGACTCAATTGCGAAATAATGTCTCAAAAAACTATCTGATCCCAAGTACAGAGTTGCAATTACTGTTCTCTGAGATGTGTTGGAAGAACAAGCTCAGTGTCTCCCTGCAGCGCACCAATCTTAGCATCGTTGATGCTCATTGCTTTGCCAGAGCTAAGTTGGAAAACCTTAAATCTCAGTATCTCGGGCAGCATATACATTGGAGCACCCGTGTGAACGAGCTGTTGGGGGAAACATGACAGTGCAATAAATACAGCAGAGATTATTCTGTTTGTCCGCAAAGTTTTTGACCATCTTGACGCAAGATTTCCTGAAGGTGAGCTTAAAGAATTGTCTGCATTTAGCCTAGAAACACTGGATTCAACAATTGATTTTGATCACGGCATCACTGATGTAACCAGACTGACAGAGAAGTTCCACGCTTTTCTAAAACAAAGAGATGATGACGCCACCGAGAGTATCTGTCAACAGTACGACTTCAAGTTCACCGTCAAAGAAAAAAGAAAGACAGGAGCGCTGCAGACATTCGATGAAATGGTAACCTGGGCACTAAAAACTCAGGACTTTGTGGAGCTTGCACAGTTAATTGACATTTGCAGGACATTTCAAGCGTCTAGTGCAGACTGTGAATGCAGTTTCAGTCTCATGAATCGTATGAAGACAAATTCATGCAAACGACTTCAGACCACCCACTTGGATCAGCTAATGAGAATCCGGTCTACACAAGCAGATGGGTCTATCAATCTGGACAAGATCTATAACCACTGGAAAGGTATTAAGGACAGAAGAAGTTTTAAAGGTACATGTTTTATTTGTTTGACTGTAATATTTATACTTTTTGCTGAAAATAGGCAGATAACAATTTGTGGTGCATCTTTGTTTTCAGGTTCTGTTTTGAGAGAGGTTCCATATCTCCACAGACCTACTGCAAGGCCAGTCAAGAGCACTGCTGAAGCACTGCTGCACTAAAAGTTGTTAAAACTGTTAAAACTAAAACACTAAAAAAATTTGTGTTTGTATCTTTTTTATCCAATCTGCCTTAATAAAATGTGCTTGGATAAAAATAGCCTATTGAACATTTATTATTACTATTACCTTTAGACTGAGCAATTTCATCAAAAATCGTATATTGTCACAAAAAGTGCATGTTGCCATTAACGAATGGGCTATAGTTTGATAGAATATTAGTAAATTGTATTAACTGTTCAACCAATTTTACAGTATACTATACTGTATAATTGGTTGAACAGTTAATACGATTTACTAATATTCTATCAAACTATAGCCCATTAGTTAATGGCAACATGCACTTTTTGTGACTATATACGATTTTTGATGAAATTGCTCAGTCTAAAGGTTTGCGCTCAGAAATTTTTTTATTTGCTCAGCACAGTAAAAAATTAGAGGGAACATTGGTTTTGAGCTCTTGCACTACTCTGTGTATAGTGTATATATGTAGGTATGTGGAAAATGCAAATCCCTGAGTCCAGTTTCCAATGAAGAGAGATGCCTGATGTTGTGTGTTCAATGTGAAGAGATATATATAAATAAATAAATATAATAAATAATTAATGGAATGGGTATAGTGAACAATTCACAATCAAATCAATACATAGTCACATATATATAAGCATGAAAGTGATAGGTGCAAATGGTGCATAAATAAATAAATACAGGGACACATAGGAACATCCAGAGGGATTCCTGCCTTCCTACTTGCTGTGCAAAGCGTGTTACCCCTACACGGGGAACACATTGTGGTGAGTGCATATACAACAGTATCCGTTAACAGCACCAGCACTTTTGTTTATTGACACAAGCACTTACACAGACTTATCATTGTGTTCACCTGAAGAACCTTTCTTTCAATCGGCACGTAGCACCTACTGTATACTGTGGACCATTTATTTATATGCATATTTATGTGGATTTTTTATGTGCATATAGGACTTTTTAGCACCTTAACTACATATTTAACTTATCACGTTTATTTTAGTATCGTCTACTGGATATTGTTTTTTGTGGAACACTTAGCACTTTGGCACACTTAATATAGATTGTCCATTACACTGTGAACATCCACGGAACAACATTTCAGTGTATTCTGGACTAGCACCTTAGTTCACCTTATGCACTGATTCACGCTAATATATATTGTGACAGGAAGTCAGGTAAATCTGTGGATGTTGTCACAGACAGGAGATACACTTCTGCTTGGGTTAGACAATTCACCAATTACTATAGGGTGTCGGCTGCAAAAGCAGCAGGAAGGTGTAAAGAAGTTGAAAACCATTCAGCTGTTTGGAATGAGGAAATTAAGGCCTCTATAATTTGTCCAAAGGAAGTCTATTGATTGCTGCCTCCTGACGCTGTGTGAAGCTGGGGAGAGGAGGACAGTCAGATGGCTGCCTCCTGACGCTGTGTGAAGCTGGGGAGAGGAGGACAGTCAGATGTGTGCCTCCCGACGCTGTGTGAGCATGGGAGAAGACCTCCTGGAGCGATGTGCGCTGAGGAGGGTAAAAAGTGTGAAGATTTCTCAAGGTGAGAAAATGAACTATTTCTATGTGGAAGAAATAAATGAACTGTGTGCTGTGTGAAGAGACAAGCAAAGGAATGGTTGCTATGTGAAGAGACAAACAAAGGGACATGTTCAATGGACATTGGTTGTGTGAAGAAAAAACATGGACTATGGAGTGTCTGCTTTAGGATCAGCAAAGTTTGCCCAACAGTAGGTTGGAGACAGACTCCGTAGGTAGGTTCCTGTATGTGAGAAGGTAGCCGCCCAAAGTGGCAAGGATTTATTTTGTGTTTTATTTTTATTTTGATGTTTTTGAGGCTTGCACTTGTGTGAAGTAAATTGCAAGAATAAACCAAACTGTTGTTTGCAACCACTTCTCGGCTATCTCCCTGTGTAAACGCACCCCCCCAAGGGGTCATCCACACCTGCCACCGAGCTAATCCCTCACAATATATATATATTTATGCACCATTTGCACCTATCACTTTCAGCACCACTCTGTTGCCAGTAACAGAGCACCTAATCAATCCTCAGCAGAGAGGGAGAGGACCCCACCAGACTCACCACCCAGGAGAAACTGGCACCTGCAGCCACCAGGATAATCTGCACTTCACATGCGGCGATCAGGAAGTGAAAAGATCCAGGAGGCAGCACCAGGGGATGAGGAGGGGCTCCCACTGCCGAAATCGCCACCCATAGGGCTCCACTGTCATATATATATATATTTATGCACCATGTGCACCTATCACTTTCAGCACCACTCTGTTGCCAGTAACAGAGCACCTAATCGATCCTCAGCAGAGAGGGAGAGGACCCCACCAGACTCACCACCCAGGAGAAACTGGCACCTGCAGCCACCAGGATAATCTGCACTCCACATGCGGCGATCAGGAAGTGAAAAGATCCAGGAGGCAGCACCAGGGGATGAGGAGGGGCTCCCACTGCCAAAATCGCCACCCATAGGGCTCCACTGTCATGGCAGCCGCTATGACACAGCAAAATGGCTCCTGGGCTACACAAACATGGCGGCCCCACGTGGCACCACGAGACTCCCAGGGGCCCAGGAGGGATCCCTAGGCCTCAGAAAATGGGACAGGCAGGAAGGTGGGCCCCTGGCAAGAGCCCCCATCAGGAACAGCTCCCTTCCCATAGCCGATCGCCAGGTCACCGGTAGCGCACCCCCCTCACCCCCATCACCAGCACAGCATCCTGCCCTCACCCCCAGGAGGTGGACCAGGCCACCCCACAGCCCTAGCGTAAGTGAAGGAGGGGGCTGTGGGGGACGAGATGGCCCACAGTAACCACCATGAGGGAAGGTGCCTAACGGGAAAGAGGGGAACCCTGTGGTCAGGCTGTCCCAAGGAGGTGCCCACATCCACCCCAAAACCCAGGGAGAGAGGGGGGACAGTCACTTACCATACCAGGAACCAGATGGCCACTGCTCCAGACAGAACCTCATTTCCATCAAAATGAGGGGCTGTCGGCCAGGAGGAACGCTGCGACCTTGCGAGGCGTTTAACTTGCAGGCCAGCCACCATTCGTGGGGCTATGTCGGGGCCAACCTAGCGCGGAGCAGAGGTCTGCATGCTGGCTGGCCAGACTGGGGTGACCACTGGATCTAGATAATCCATTATGTAGCCCAGTCAGTTGCGTCTGTCAATGAACGAAACAGAAAACAATATTTTTTTTACTTTCTTCTATAAAACATATCTAATAAAAAAAATTTAGAAAATCTTCATAAATTTTGGCCAAAATGTATTCTGCTACATATCTTTTTTTTTTTTTTTTTTTTTATCAAAAAGTCCCAATAAGAGTATATTGATTGGTTTGCGTGAAAGTTATAGCGTCTAAAAACAATGGTATAGATATGGGATTTTTTTTTCTACTAGTAATGGCAGCAATCAGCGACTTATAGTGGGGCTGTGATAGTGCGGCAGGCAATCTGACACTGGGGGGGAATTGACTAACTGACATCACTAGTGACACTAATACAGTGGTCAGTGATAATAATATGCACTGTCACTGTACTAATGACACTGGCTAGGAAGGTGTTAACATCTAGGGTGATCAAGGGGTTAAATGTGTGTCTAACATGTTTTAAAGTGTGTGCTGTGTGCTGTTTTTACTAAGCAATGTGCCTGTTTTTCATCCCTGCTTTGCAGAGAGAAAAAACGGCACATAGCTGCTGTCAGAAGAGCGCCCTTCGGTAATTACCGGAGCCAATTGGCGCGTGCCGGCAACAAATTAGCAGCAGGCACCTGCCTATTGGCTTGTGCTACAGCACTAGGTACGTGACTTGGCGCAGAGCGGGCGCCCTGCAGCAGTATATATACGGCGGAGTGGACGGTGCACAATCGGTTAATGTACATAGTTGTAACCAGCTCTTGTTTCAATGACATGTATGGATTAACATACTAATCAGAAGTTGTGTATAGTACAGAAAATCTTGAAGGCAAACCATTCAAACAAGATGTAGGATACAATTTGGCTAACAATTTTATTTTTGTTGTGCAGTGCATTTCTCTAATCGTCCATCTCTTCATCTTGCTATGCTATCAGTGCTTTATAAATAAGATAAAATGCACAGACTGACTTGATGAAGAAGAAAAAGAAGCATGCTAGAATTTCTCAGACAGATAAGACTAGAGGCAGGATTTACCTTTAGCACATAACATCTCTCATTATGAAAACATTTCAGCTGATTTTCAATAAGTTTATCATTCTTTAGACAATTATCTTGTTTTCCAGCTAAGCAGCGAATGGAAACATGGATGTGGATCCTTATTTCAAATACTTTTCCTAAAACATGTATAATGCAGGTGATTGCGCTCATGCAAAATAGGTTTAACCACTTGCATACAGTGCACTTTCACCCCCTTCCTGCCCAGATTTTCAGCTTTCAGCGCTCTCACATTTTGAATGACAATTACTCAGTCATGCATCACTGTACCCATAAAAAATTTGTGTCCTTTTCTTCACACAAATAGAGCTTTCTTTTGATGGTATTTAATCACTACTGGGTTTTTTATTTTTTGTGCTATAAATAAAAAAAGACTGAAAATATTGTGAAAAAACGCATTTTTCTTTGTGTCTGTCATAAAATTTTGCAAATTAGCAATTTTTCTTTACAAATTTTGGCCAAAATTTATACTGCTACTTATCTTTGGTAAAAATAACCCAAATAAGTGTATATTATTTGGTCTTAGTAAAGTTAGGCTGGCCATACACTATACAATTTTCTTATTCAATTTCCTTTAGATTTACCTTAAACTATGTAGTGCAAGGGCCTGCCTGACTGCATACAAATTGAAAGTGTTTAGGTTTGACCCTATATTACATGGTTTTGGTAAATCTAAAGGAAAGTTGAACAAGAAAATTGTATAGTGTATGGCCAGCCTTAGAGTCCACAAGCTATGGTGCTATTCGTTGAAAATTGATCACACTTTATCACACCTGATGTACTGAAGGCCTATCTCATTTCTTGAGACACTAAAAAGTCAGGAAAGTACAAATACCCCCCAAATGTCCCCTTTTTGGAAAGTAGACATTCCAAGGTATTTAATAAGGGGCATGGTGAGTTTTTTGAAGTTGTAGTTTTTTCCCACAATTCTTTGCAAAATGAAGATTTTTTTTTTTTTTTACAAATTGACGTATTAACAGGTTTTTTCTCTCACACAGCATATGTATACTTGGAACTACACCCCAAAACACATACTACTCCTCCTGAGTATGGCGATACCACATGTGAGACTTTTTCACAGCCTGGCCACATACAGAGGCCTAACACCCAAGTAGCACCGTCCGGCATTCTAGGAGCATAAATTACACATATAATTTCCTGACAACCTATCGCACTTTTGAAGGCCCTGGAGCACCAGGACAATGGAAACCCCCATAAAATGACCCCATTTTGGAAAGCAAACACCTCAACGTATAATTTTTGAGGCATAATGAGTCTTTTGAACGTGTCATTTCTTTGTCGCTCATTGACAGACGCAGACTTCTTGATTAATATCAGTAGGGTTATACTGCCCCCTATAGGAGTAGGACACTAGGCAGGAAAAAAGTTCCGGCCACACCTTGTGGGCAGTCCCAGGGGGTATATCCTCTCTCTCCCTGCTACAGGATGTTAGTTTTTTCTGCCTAGTCAGGAGTAAGGACCTAAGTTCCTTGCTGGGATCTCTGGTCCTGGCAAGCTTTTTTAGATAAATCTTTTTTTAGTTAGCTTTTTTCTCCAGTTGTTCCTGTGAGATCTTCAAGCAATTATGCTGGATCTGGGCGACGGGCTGGATGTTGAGATCCAGTGGTCACCCCAGCCGGCCTACGAGCGCGTGCAGGCCCTAGCTCCGCGCTGGGTCGGCCGCGACATAGTCCCACTGGACGGGGACTGGCCCCGCGAGTTAAACGTCTCGCCGGGTCGCCTACGACCAGTCGGAATCTGAGTCGCGGCGTCCGTATTGGCCGACAGCCCCCCCACCTCGGTGGAGAGGGGTTCTGTCAGGAGTTGGTGCCCGCCTGTTCCGGTATGGTGAGTAGAATGTTCCCCCTCTCCCCCTGTCGGGTTTTGGAGTAGACGCGGGCCCCTCCGTGGGATGGTCGGACCCTCATGATCCCGGGTTCCCCTCTATCCTGTGACACACTCCACCTATCTCCCCCTCGCTAGTATGAGTTGGTGAGTAAGGTATACCACTCCAGGAGACTTGGTTTGGGAGCTGACAATCTGTATGAGTCTGTCGCTGCAAGGAAAGCTTGCATTGTAAAAATGACTGAGGAATCCATGACTGATGTCTGTCAAGGATGGAGACATGGCGCCGCTGGCGTTACTATTAAAACAATCGTGCAGAGGGGTGATATTATCAGGCCCACCTACCGATCACACGGGAGTCCTCTGTTAGCTCTGCAGCCGCACGGAGCCTCCATCCTTCCGCGGGCCGCCATTTTGGCGTAGCCTAATGTCTCCTGTATGGCGGCGGCCATTTTGATACACCCTGCTTCGCCCTGGCTTGAGTGCTGAGCAGCGGTGGGAGTGCCGGAAGGCGTGTAAAGGGGCGGAGCCCCTCCCTTTGCTCGGGCAAATCGATCCACAAGACTTCCTGTCCTGTAAAGACAGCGCTGAGAGCAGTCCTGTAGGAACTTCTGTGCATCAGGTGGTGAGCCTTTGGGGGGTCTCTCTTCTCTCTCTGTGGGGGTTCCAAAGCATGTGGTCACTGAGGAGCGCTGTTGCGCTGGGGGATTACTTAAAAAAAAAAAAAAAGTTTTTCTTTTTTCAATTTTGTCATTTGTTTGCTGACAGGTTTTCCTGGCTTTGCCATGGACCCTGCTACACATGTGTCCCCACCTGATCCTCTCGAGGTGACCATGGGACCCTCCAATTCTCCCCTTACTATCAATGCACTTTCAGCGGTTTTGGAGTCTTTTGTATCCCGGGTGGAGGTGGCCTGTCAGGGACGGGGGGCTAAAAAGCGACCCCCGCCTACCCCTATCTCGTCTGACACATAAGATACGGATTCTGAGCCTGTCGCTGCTGCTGCAGGTCTCTCCTCTGGGGCGGTTGTCTCGGGTCCCGTCTCCTTGGATAGTGAGGATGACGTTTCTGCCTCCGCCATAGCGCAAGACGAAGCGCTGGTGGATGCACTGATTGTGTCTGTCCGGGAGACCTTAAGACTTGAGGTTAAACCGGCGGAGGCAGTTGATACTGAAATTGCTTTTGGTACCCGCAAGCCTTCCAAGATGGCGAAGGTGTTTCCTTTGCCCAAATGTTTTGATGATATAATTAAAGAGGAGTGGGTCCGTCCAAAACGAACCCCTGGTATTTCCAAACAGATTGCTAGGCGCTACCCGTTTGAAGAATCCCTCCTTAAAAAATGGACGATACCACCGTCGGTGGATTCGCCGATTTCCAGACTAAATAAAGCTACTGTTATCCCGTTGGAGGACTCTCCGTCCTTTCGGGATCCGGTGGATCGTAAGGCGGAATCTATATCCCACTCCATATTCTCCCTGGCAGGGTCGGCCTTTAGGCCAGAGTTTACCATTGCTCTGGTTTCACAAACATTGACAGAATGGACCAAGTTGTTACGCTGTGATCTGGAGGGGAGAAGTCTCCCCCTTGCAGTAGCGGACTTGCTGGAGCAGATGATACAAGGGCTACAGGTTGTCTGTGACGCCGCCCTGGACACCACTCCATTGTTGGGGCGTGTGTCGATCTCGGCGGTGGTCCTCCAGCGCATGTTATGGTTAAAGTGCTGGTCGGCGAATCAAGCTTCCAAAAGAGCTTTGGCTGATCTCCCCTTTCAAGGGGATCGCCTGTTCGGTGCTACCTTGGATGAGATTATCAAGGGTCTCACTGGAGGCAAGAGCACCTTTCTACCACAGGCTACTAAGGGTAAGGGACCTCGTCGCAGACGGGGACCTTCCTTTTCCGCTCATAAAAAGTTTTTTCGTTCCTCTGGGGCGGGTGATAAGGCGAAGTCCTCCAAAGCCCCCCCAGGGGGTTTCAAAGGGCGCTGGTCGGGTAAACAAAGGTCCGGCCCTTCCAGACCTGAAAATAAGACCACTACAGCCTGAAGGTGCGCCCCCACCCATATCAGGGGTGGGGGGGGGGGGGCGTCTTCGCCGGTTCCCGGACCCGTGGCTTTCCAGAAGACAAATGGGTTTGCGAGGTCATACGGTCGGGATACAAGATCGAGTTTCGATCACTTCCACCGGTGCGGTTCTTCCCTTCCAATATACGACTATCCCCGGATCGCTTAAAGGCTCTGCTGAGGGCAGTGACGGACTTGATGAAACAAGGAGTGGTGGTTCCGGTTCCTTGGGGAGAACGTTTTCAGGGGTTCTACTCAAACCTGTTCACAATACCCAGGAAAGAGGGCAAGGTGCGTCCAATTCTGGACTTGAGGGAGCTCAATTGTTTTGTCCGGGTGCAAAAATTCAAAATGGAGTCCATTCGCACAGTGGTGGCCTCCCTGCATCAGGGGGATTTTCTGGTGTCCATAGACATCAAGGATGCCTATCTTCACATTCCCATTTACGCAGGACACCAGCGTTTCCTTCGCTTTGCTGTGGGAGAGAACCATTATCAGTTTGTGGCATTACCCTTTGGTCTCGCCTCTGCTCCCCGGGTCTTCACAAAAGTTTTGGCCCCAGTGTTGGCGCTGTTGCGACAGCGGGGCATATCGGTTCTAGGCTACCTGGACGACCTTCTCCGTGCGGAGTCTCCGCAGGCTCTGTTGCTAAACTTGGAGATCACCATGATCTCTTTGGAAGAGTTCAGGTGGCTGGTGAACCTGCAGAAGTCATCCCTGGTCCCCACCAAGAGGCTGGACTATCTGGGCCTAACTTTAGACACATCCTTGGCAAAAGTGTTTCTCCCTGCAGAGAAACTCCAGAAGATTCAGTCGACGACTCAGTTGTTATTGTCCGTCAACTGGCCTTCCCTTCGGACTTGCATGAGGGTTCTGGGACTGATGGTGGCTTCCTTCGAGGCATTACCGTTTGCCCAGTTTCATACTCGAATTCTCCAAAAGGAGATTCTTCTCAAATGGAACCGGAATCCCGATTTCCTGGACAATCGGATCCGGCTGAGCGAGCGGACCAGGGAGTCTCTGGTTTGGTGGCTTCGGTCTCCGATGCTCAGTCAGGGGGGAAGTCATTTCTCCCGATCTACTGGACGATTGTCACCACGGATGGCAGTCTATTCGGGTGGGGTGGAGTTCTCGGCAGGCTATCTGCTCAAGGGCTCTGGTCCCTGGAAGGATCCAGGTTACCGATAAATGTATTGGAACTGAGAGCAATCAGACTTTGTCTGGTTCACTGGACCGAGCATCTCCGGGGCGGCCCGGTTCGGATCCAGTCGGACAATGCCACGGCCGTGGCTTACGTCAATCACCAGGGGGGCACCAAGAGTGTTCTGGCGGCTGTAGAAGTGGCCGGCATCCTTCGTAGGGCGGAACGATTTGTTCCAGCTCTCTCCGCGGTTTTCATTCCGGGGGTGGAAAATTGGCAGGCAGACTTTCTCAGCTGTCAGATTCTGGATCAAGGGGAATGGTCCCTTCATCCAGAGGTATTTCACCAGTTGTGCCTTCGTTGGGGCACCCCGGATGTGGATCTGTTGGCATCTCGGCTCAACAGGAAGGTGCGGAGGTTTGTAGCCCGCTCCCGCGATCCTCTGGCGGACGCCGCAGACGCGCTGGTCGCTCCGTGGGGGCAGTATCAGCTACTGTATGCCTTCCCTCCTCTCAAGTTGCTGCCGAAACTTCTTCGCAGGATAGAGGTGGAGGGAATTCCAGTCATCCTTGTGGCTCCGGACTGGCCTCGTCAGGCCTGGTACGCAGACTTGGTCAGGCTGGTCGCGGACGCTCCTTGGCGACTTCCTCTCAGGGAGGATCTCCTGTCTCAGGGACCGATCTTCAATCCTGCTTTACGATCGCTGGCTTTAACGGCTTGGCTGTTGAGACCCAGGTGCTGAAGGACAGGGGTTTGTCGGCTTCAGTTATTCCTACTCTGATTAAAGCGAGGAAAGCGACTTCCAGAAAGGTCTATCATCGCACATGGAAGTCTTATATCGCGTGGTGTGAATCCCTTGGGTTTCCTCCACGTTCTTACTCGGTGGCTCGGATATTGGCTTTTCTGCAACGGGGGTTGAGCAGAAACTGGCCTTGAGCACTATCAAGGGTCAGGTCTCAGCATTGGCAATCTTCTTCCAGAGGCCACTGGCTACTCAGTCCTTGGTGCGGACTTTCATCCAGGGGGTGCGGCACCTGGCTCCTCCGGTGCGCGCGCCCTTGCCGCCCTGGGATCTTAATTTGGTGTTGTCGGTTCTCCAGAAACCTACTTTTGAAAATATTAGGGAGATTCCCTTGCTTACCTTATCCCAGAAGGTGGCCTTTTTGGTGGCTATCGCTTCTGCACGCAGGGTGTCGGAACTGGCCGCATTGTCCTGTCGTTCCCCATATCTGGTGGTTCATAGGGATAAGGTGGTTCTTCGTCCGAATCCATCCTTCCTTTCTAAGGTGGTTTCAGAGTTTCATTTAAATTAGGATATTGTGTTACCTTCCCTGTGTCCTAAGCCCAGTCATCCTCGGGAGTTTGCGTTACACTCCTTGGATGTGGTTCGGGCGATCAGGGTGTACTTGGCTACTACTGACTCTTTTCGTAAGGCTGATTCACTTTTTGTGATCACGGATGGCCCTAGAAAGGGGTTGCCTGCGTCTGCCGCGACTATCTCCAGATGGATCAGACAGACGGTGGTGCAGGCTTATTCTATTAAGGGTCGGGTTCCTCCGTTCCCTGTTAAGGCACACTCCACTCGGGTGCTTAGTGCTTCCTGGGCCTTCCGCCATCAGGCGTCGGTGCTTCAGGTTTGCAAGGCGGCTACCTGGTCGTCGGTTCATACCTTTACAAAATTTTATAAAGTTGATGTGCTGGCATTGGCTGATGCCTCGTTTGGCCGCAAGGTTCTGCGGGCCGCTGTTTGAGGGGACCGTTGGTCTACCTCGAGGGTTTCTTGGTTTTTTCAGTTGGGTCTCATCTTTTTGTTCGATGAGCCCTTGATGCTTCTGGTTGGCTCCGGTTGGGCCTTCTGGATTGGATTTTTATTTCTGTTATCCCACCCCTCATTTGTGGCACTGCTTTGGGACGTCCCTACTGATATTAATCAAGAAGTCTGCGTCTGTCAATGAGCGACAGAGAAAATTGGATTTTTGACTTACGTAAAATCCTTTTCTCTTAAGCTCATTGACAGACGCAGTACCCGCCCCTCTATTTTGAGTTGGGTTGGTATGAGTCTCTGACACTGCTTTGTTACATAACTAACATCCTGTAGCAGGGAGAGAGGGGATATACCCCCTGGGACTGCCCACAAGGTGTGGCCGGAACTTTTTTCCTGCCTAGTGTCCTACTCCTGTAGGGAGCAGTATAACCCTACTGATATTAATCAAGAAGTCTGCGTCTGTCAATGAGCTTAAGAGAAAAGGATTTTACGGTAAGTCAAAAATCCAATTTTTTTTCCACAAGTTTTTGGAAACTGTGGAAAGAAAATGAAAATGCATTTTTTTTTTACACAAAGTTGTCCATTTATGAAATATTTCCAACACATAGCATGTACAAACCAAAAAGTGCACCCCAAAATACATTCTGCTACTTCTCCTAATTATGTCAATACCACATGTGTGAGACTTTTTCACAGCCTGGCCACATACAGAGGCCTAACATCCAAGTAGCACCGTCTGGCATTCTAGGAGCACAAATTTCCCATATAATTTCCTGATAACCTATCGCAATTTTAAAGGCCCTGGAGCACCAGGACAATGGAAACCCCCATAAAATGACCCCATTTTGGAAAGCAAACAGCCCAACGTATAATTTTTGAGGCATAATGAGTCTTTTGAATATGTCATTTTTTTCCACAAGTTTTTGTAAAATGTGGAAAGAAAATGAAAACGCATTTTTTTTACACAAAGCTGTCTATTTATGCAATATTTTTAACACATAGCATGTATATAGCAAAAATTGCACCCCAAAATACATTCTGCTATTCCTACACAGCCTAGCCACAGACTCCCAACATCCAAGTAGCACTTTACACAAAGTTGTCCATTCATCCACTTTTAAGACTGGGCCTATTTTTGACACGGGGTGTTTGCAAGCTAAAATAATTTTTTTTGCTAGAAAACTACTTAGAACCCCCAAACATTATATATTTTTATTTAGCAGAGACCCTAGAGAATAAAATGGAGATCGTTGCAATATTTTTTATCACACCATATTTGCGTAGCAGTCTTCCAAATGCAATTTTTTTGAAAAAAATTCACTTTTTTTAAATTAAAAAAAAAACAAAACAATAAATTTAGACCAATTTTTTTCCATAATGTGAAAGATAATGTCACTGTCAGTGACTGTTTACTACTGCCGGTGACTAGCTGTGTTCCTAGGGAACACAGAGCCACCGACATGGCCGCGCTGCGCGCTCCCAATCGCGCATGTGCGGTCATCTTCTGGGCTTTACTATTGTGATCGGCTGTGTGATTAGATCACAGCCGATCACGTGGGAAACAGCCATGCCCATTGGCTGTTTCCCCCCTGCCGGTGACGCGCTGTGTCCCGGGGACACGCCGCCACTGACAGTGCAGGGCGGCACACACACGATCGCGCGCCTGCCCTGCCTGAATGGGCCGACGTCATATGACGGTGGCCCAGAACAATGGTCGCACCGCTCCGCCGTCATTTGACGGCGGGCGGGCGGCAAGTGGTTAAACATCACCTAATGCAGAAATCATAGCACTGGTATTATCTTTAGTTATATGACTAGGGACCCTTAAAAATCCTTATTCTTCAATCAAAATAGAAAAGGTAAAATTAGGCAGTTGTTTTTTCAATACCTTCACATGCAGGGTTCTTTAATATTATTTAAAACATAAAGCGGAACTAAACCCATCTATTTAAAACAGTTACATTCCTGGTAAGCTGGAAATGCCTACTTTCACGTTTGCTTGTGCTGTCAACTAAAATGTTAAACCATTAAATGGCTGGTGTCATGACTGATCACATGTGCAGCACCATTGCAGTTGCAGAATAAACAGAGGCTAAGATGGCAGATTCCTTGGCTAAAAAGGATAGGAGGGTTTAGTTCCACTTTAACGGGGGAGGGGAAATTGCCACAACAAGGTAGAAAATTATGGGCTTCCAAAACCTGTTTGCCATAATGTGCTAGTATGCACAACATATTAGTCCTTTATGGCAGACTTACCTTGCAAGCAATCCTCTCTGCCATTTCCAGGGCTTCCATCTGCTCCCGGTCTTCTTCCGGGTCGAGGATAAAGTAACTCAAGAGTATGTGCATGGGAATTACTTTGTCTCAGCACAGCACCATGCCATGACTCTACATTGGACTATGCATGCACGTCCCCATGTGCACAAACCATACAGGGCAGGGAAAAGCAATTACGACAGAAGAGACATACAAAGTTTCTTCTGTCATAAAAAGCCTACCTGTCTGGTAAGGGCCTCTCTTGTCTGTTCCCAGTTTTTGGCCACCCAGACTTTGCTCCAGGCCTCCTAGACAGTAGATTTAGATCGCTCATTAGTTGGGGTACTTTCCAACTTTGTGATTTTACATCAGGTTCCTGTATTTGTGTAAGTATAGTATCACTCGCGCCACTGGAATAAACAATTAAAAAATGTTAAATATATAAAGGGAAGCCGCTAGTTCAAACAATAGGTGTAGTTAGGAATGGATGTGGGTAAAAAACTGCGCTAAACCCTATAGAGGAGGGCTTGAGAATCCTACCACATATGTTGATTATGTGACAATATACATATAAAATGCATAAAAATTTTTTGTTAAGGTATTACTACCTTGTGACAGTGCAAAAAAACAGTGCAAAATGGTTGTGAGCACGATATGGCCATATGGTGGGACCAAATCCCCATTTTTATTTATGGATTGTCTTTATATTTGATAGTCATTTCTTTTGCATGTGTGCGCTATTCTTTTTTTAATATGCATGTCGCATGGTTCATAGCTGCACCAGCTTTAGAAATACATGTTCAGGATTTGCTCCCCCAACTTTTTGCTGGTTTATTATGTATTCGGTCTGACCAGACTTCTGCGGTTGAGCACCCCACCCCACCCCCCCCCCCCCACACACACACACCTGTACTCTATCAGTGTCCACTATCAAGTAGATATAGGAGGAGTCCCTTGTAGTGCATTAGCACATCTCTCCCAGCAAGGAGTGTTGTCTCCAAGGGTTAGAGAGGCTGGATTCATCCTTTTTTATGGATAGCGAAGGACCCACTGACAATGGGGTACTTTGACGTAGTGGTGGGCTTGAGCACGAAATGGCCATATGGTGGGACCAAATCCCCATTTTTATTTATGGATTGTCTTTATATTTGATAGTCATTTCTTTTGCATGTGTGCGCTATTCTTTTTTTAATATGCATGTCGCTTGGTTCATAGCTGCACCAGCTTTAGAAATACATGTTCAGGGTTTGCTCCCCCAACTTTTTGCTTATTTATTATGTATTCGGTCTGACCAGACTTCTAAAGGTTGAGCACCCCCCCCCCCCCCCCACACACCTGTACTCTATCAGTGTCCACTATCAAGTAGATATAGGAGGAGTCCCTTGCAGTGCATTAGCACATCTCTCCCAGCAAGGAGTGTTGTCTCCAAGGGTTAGAGAGGCTGGATTCATCCTTTTTTATGGATAGTGTAGGACTCACTGACAATGGGGTACTTTGACGTAGTGGTGGGCGTGAGCACGATATAGCCATATGGTGGGACCAAATCCCCATTTTTATTTATGGATTGTCTTCATATTTGATAGTCATTTCTTATGCATGTCGCTTGGTTCATAGCTGCACCAGCTTTAGAAATACATGTTCAGGGTTTGCTCCCCCAACTTTTTGCTTGTTTATTATGTATTCGGTCTGACCAGACTTCTGAGGTTGAGCACCCCACCGCACCCCCCCCCCCCCACACACACCTGTACTCTATCGGTGTCCACTATCAAGTAGATATAGGAGGAGTCCCTTGTAGTGCATTAGCACATCTCTCCCAGCAAGGAGTGTTGTCTCCAAGGGTTAGAGAGGCTGGATTCATCCTTTTTTATGGATAGCGTAGGACCCACTTACAATGGGGTACTTTGACGTAGTGGTGGGCTTGAGCACGATATGGCCATATGGTGGGACCAAATCCCCATTTTTATTTATGGATTGTCTTCATATTTGATAGCCATTTCTTTTGCAAGTGTGCGCTATTCTTTTTTAATATGCATGTCGCTTGGTTCATAGCTGCACCAGCTTTAGAAATACATGTTCAGGGTTTGCTCCCCCAACTTTTTGCTTGTTTATTATGTATTCGGTCTGACCAGACTTCTGAGGTAGAGCACCCCACCCCAGACCCCCCCCCCCACACACACCTGCACTCTATCAGTCTCCACTATCAAGTAGATATAGGAGTCGTCCCTTGCAGTGCATTAGCACATCTCTCCCAGCAAGGAGTGTTGTCTCCAAGGGTTAGAGAGGCTGGATTCATCCTTTTTTATGGATAGTGTAGGACCACTGACAATGGGGTACTTTGACGTAGTGGTGGGCTTGAGCACGATATGGCCATATGGTGGGACCAAATCCCCATTTTTATTTATGGATTGTCTTCATATTTGATAGTCATTTCTTTTGCATGTGTGCGCTATTCTTTTTTAATATGAATAAAAATATATATATAGTCCGTAGTGCAATGGTGCTGGTATTAGATAGAGCAAAAAAAGTCCTTTTAGTGCAGCTATAATAAGTGCCGGTGCAAGTGGATATGTTTATGCAGTAGTGGTGTGACCCTCCACTTCACCTCCGGTGCTGAATGGTAAGATGGCCCACCTACCAGATCCAATGGATTCCTGTTGGTGTACGCCAGCAGAAATCAGTACAGGCTTGGTCTCGGTTGTTCCGGGTCCCTGGTGGTATATGGGGGTCCACAGCTTGCGCCTGTGTGTGCTCAGGATGTAAAAGAAAAAGGCTCCTCATCGTGCAGACGGTTAAAAAATCCTCTTTGTTTTAAAAGCTTCACGCAGTAACAAGATAAAATATAATGATGTATTGGAAAACTGAAAAAACTGGTGCCCTTGCAGACTTTGCAAAGCCTTGCGGCTCTCTCCGATGTCTGCTAGTGAGATTTACGCCGTACCCGGAAGTGGGGTTCAACTGAGGGCCCAGAACGAGGCAGCGTGCGTTGCAACTTGACGTGTTTCGTCATAGAAATGACGTCATCGGAAGTTGTGCGTACGCTGCGTCGGTCTTATTAAATAGGGAGAGAAGAAGCCATATCCGCCCTCAAGTCCTCCCCTTTTTTAACACTTGACATTGCCGGATAAACACCTCAAAAAACCCCAAAAAAGGCTTATGCCCACATAATTTATTGGTATTATCAATGAGCCTGGGGATGCTTATTATTTATTATAGGCTATACCTAAAAAAGTTGGAGTACCAAATCTTATGAGTACCAAAAAGATATCTAGTTTACTGTGCGTTACCAATTTTGGCCAGGAGATGGTGTTATGAGGTACATGGTACTCATTCTAAAAGTTAATGTACTACATACAATACGTATGGGGCAGCATCGCCATATGTGATTAAAACCATTAAGCAAAGAGTAGTAATGCTGTATATACCAGATTGATATCAATTAAAAGTAAAAATATATATGGCCCCATACGTGTTAATCTGCTATGAAAATGTGTATATCTTAACGGTATTTATTGCACTTTATGGACGTTATTAATCCACATAGTGATCATTTGTCAGCACTTTGATGATCTATATTGCACCTTAATATTGGAACATTGATGGTGAATAATTTTGTTGTCTTTATAATTTTTACCAAGTATATTACACAATTGTGACACTTATAAATTTCTTCACTACACTGGCACAAGGTAGTAATACCTTAATAAAATCTTTTTAGGCATTTTTTTAATGCATTTTATATGTATATTGTCACATAATCAACATATGTGGTAGGATTCTCGAACCCTCCTGTATTTGTGACCTTTCTGGCTTGTCCATGATGTCTGAGCCTCTCTGTTGGTGACTTTAGCAAGCAACAGCAGGATGCCGTCCTTCATATTTTCTGGGCATGCAAAAAGCTGGATAACTTCTGGTCTCACGCTGATTTATCTGTTGAATGCTGCTAGGGCATGTATCCCAGCACTCTGGAAGCAGGAGTCTCCCCCCTACACTCTTTTTTTTCCACTAGACACTCTTTACATGCACATGTGAATATGCTGAGGTTCTTGCTGTGGAGGAGTGAGACTCCTTTTCACCTTCCCTTCTTCCCCATTCCCTCGCAGCAAAAGGTGGCACTACAAAATATTAACTTAAGGGGGCTGAATAATTTTGCACGCCCAATTTTTCAGTTTTTTATTTGTTAAAAAAGTTTGAAATATCCAATAAATTTCATTCAACTTCATGATTGTGTCCCACTTGTTGTTGATTCTTCACAAAAAATTACAATTTTATATCTTTAAATAAATATATAACAAAACACAGGACAGACAAAGACAAAACAGACAGAGAGACAAAGACAGTTGGGACTTTAAATGAGGCGGTGCCTGCCCAGGGCTAGCCGCCTCCATCCCTGTTCATTGTATAAGGGGGGAAGGGGAATATGAAGGATAAAATGGGGGATAAAAAGGGGATATTGCAGGGGATCGGCATGTTGGTAGAATATATATAATGTGGTATGAATTATAAATAAAATAAAAGTACATGACATAGCATCAATGTAAAATAGTTTATAGAAAAGCCGATGCCCTATATAGGTATTAATGAGGTAAAACGGGAAAGGGGGGGACCAAAGCGGGACTTTAAATGAGGGGTGCGGAGTCGGTGGTCACAATAAAGAATGCAATTTTATAAAGATAAAGGTTTTAATGTATGTCATGAGGAAATAGCATATATGGCATAAATACATTGATACAGTTGACATCAACAATACATGTGTGAAATGGCACAATCCCAATGTAATAAAAGGCATCGTAAATGCCAAATCATAACTCAAGAAATACACAATGAGAAAAATAGATCATTGATAAAAACATTAAAACAGGTAACATGTTAATATTGGTAAGGAGTGCATCCATGTTAGACTCAACGCGTTTCGTGGATACATTCCACTCGTCAGGAGCCAAGTGCACCCCAAATCATAATTTCAAGGGAAGGTCATTTCATACAAGATGTTGTAGATGGGTGCTCCCAAGGGGTCAGAGAAGTCTGTTCCGGGAGCTGTAGGAGCCCAGACTGGGGACAAAGGCACACCACACAGGCATTCTACGATGTCATGAAGGTGACAAAAGTGTTTGGGAGATGATATCAAGATGTTGATCTCCAAGGATATCTATGGGTAAGGATGTTCGATTAATATAAAGAAAATTTTTCACTGTGACTACAGTGACAGGTAGGGAGTAATAAAGTTGATATAAAGGGTAAATCTAGAGGTAAGTATAAATACCTAGATGAATTAAATTCAATTAATCGAGGGAGATAAGCTGGATCATCTGAGAAAATTCAGGAATGCTGAAAAAGGAGAAAACTAATTGGTAAAAATATATAAAAATATGAGAGAGTGTATATATGTATGTTGGAGAATATACGTAAAAGGCCACACCCAGCAATGATATTGAGTGAATAATGGTGACTGAAGAAAGTGAGGTGCGAATTGTGAAAGCAAAAGTGAAAGGGTGAATAAAGGTGAAAAATGAGGGGGGGGGAAAAAGGGGGGGAGGTGCCTCAGTGCTAGGTAACAATCAAAAGAAATAGGAAAGCCATGGGAGTGAAAATTAAGGAATAGGGTGCAAAAGTGTCCAAACCACCAAGGGCAGTGATAGAGAATGTGAAAGGGTAAAGGTGCTCAGAGCAGCATCAGGGGGCAAATGAGGTGACAACGGGGAATGCCAGGAGGAATACCTAACGTCCGCAGCGATGGGGCTCCTAGCGTCACGTCCGCGCTCAAAAGTGGAGGAGGCGCTGTCATGTCCAGGATCAAAGCGCCGTCCCGGATCCAGATAAACGCCACCTCCCTATGTATGAGCGTGAGAGTGGGATCACATGGCGGCGCGAGGACGCTATCAATAGACGTCACACGCACAGCATGGATGACGTGGCGCCGAGGCGCGACAGGGAGCCACCCATACCCCCGCGCCCAATCAAAGGATGGGCGGAAGGGGGGAGAAGGGAGGCCGCCGAAGCGCCTCGCAGCTCCCGGAAGTAAACGACAGACCATGGGATATATACAACCTAGTGATAGCAATCTATAGAATACGAATAAGTTACTATCCATGACAAAAGGGACATACTCGAAATAAATATGTATAAATAGATATTGCCAAGATAGTAGCAAGCCCAAAACAAAGGGGGGAAGGGGGGAAGGGGGCCTGCATATGGACCAACCGTGAACCAACCGCACACCTCCATCCCTATGCATATTCAAAAAATATATAACAAAACACAGGACAGACAAAGACAAAACAGACAGAGAGACAAAGACAGTTGGGACTTTAAATGAGGCGGTGCCTGCCCAGGGCTAGCCGCCTCCATCCCTGTTCATTGTATAAGGGGGGAAGGGGAATATGAAGGATAAAATGGGGGATAAAAAGGGGATATTGCAGGGGATCGGCATGTTGGTAGAATATATATAATGTGGTATTGATTATATATAAAATAAAAAAACATGACATAGCATCAATGTAAAATAGTTTATAGAAAAGCCGATGCCCTATATAGGTATTAATGAGGTAAAACGGGAAAGGGGGGGACCAAAGCGGGACTTTAAATATTCGTATTCTATAGATTGCTATCACTAGGTTGTATATATCCCATGGTCTGTCGTTTACTTCCGGGAGCTGCGAGGCGCTTCGGCGGCCTCCCTTTTCCCCCCATCCGCCCATCCTTTGATTGGGCGCGGGGGTATGGGCGGCTCCCCGTCGCGGCTCGGCGCCACGTCATCCATGCTGTGCGTGTGACGTCTATTGATAGCGTCCTCGCGCCGCCATGTGATCCCACTGTCGCGCTCATACATAGGGAGGTGGCGTTTGTCTGGATCCAGGACGGCGCTTTGATCCTGGACATGACAGCGCCTCCTCCACTTTTGAGCGCGGACGTGACGCTAGGAGCCCCATCGCTGCGGACATTAGGTATTCCTCCTGGCATTGCCTGTTGTCACCTCATTTGCCCCCTGATGCTGCTCTGAGCACCTTTACCCTTTCACATTCTCTATCACTGCCCTTGGTGGTTTGGACACTTTTGCACCCTATTCCTTAATTTTCACTCCCATGGCTTTCCTATTTCTTTTGATTGTTACCTAGCACTGAGGCACCTCCCCCCCTTTTTTCCCCCCCTCTTTTTTCACCTTTATTCACCCTTTCACTTTTGCTTTCACAATTCGCACCTCACTTTCTTCAGTCACCATTATTCACTCAATATCATTGCTGGGTGTGGCCTTTTACGTATATTCTCCAACATACATATATACACTCTCTCATATTTTTATATATTTTTACCAATTAGTTTTCTCCTTTTTCAGCATTCCTGAATTTTCTCAGATGATCCAGCTTATCTCCCTCGATTAATTGAATTTAATTCATCTAGGTATTTATACTTACCTCTAGATTTACCCTTTATATCAACTTTATTACTCCCTACCTGTCACTGTAGTCACAGTGAAAAATTTTCTTTATATTAATCGAACATCCTTACCCATAGATATCCTTGGAGATCAACATCTTGATATCATCTCCCAAACACTTTGTCACCTTCATGACATCGTAGAATGCCTGTGTGGTGTGCCTTTGTCCCCAGTCTGGGCTCCTACAGCTCCCGGAACAGACTTCTCTGACCCCTTGGGAGCATCCATCTACAACATCTTGTATGAAATGACCTTCCCTTGAAATTATGATTTGGGGTGCACTTGGCTCCTGACGAGTGGAATGTATCCACGAAACGCGTCGAGTCTAACATGGATGCACTCCTTACCAATATTAACATGTTACCTGTTTTAATGTTTTTATCAATGATCTATTTTTCTCATTGTGTATTTCTTGAGTTATGATTTGGCATTTACGATGCCTTTTATTACATTGGGATTGTGCCATTTCACACATGTATTGTTGATGTCACCTGTATCAATGTATTTATGCCATATATGCTATTTCCTCATGACATACATTAAAACCTTTATCTTTATAAAATTGCATTCTTTATTGTGACCACCGACTCCGCACCCCTCATTTAAAGTCCCGCTTTGGTCCCCCCCTTTCCCGTTTTACCTCATTAATACCTATATAGGGCATCGGCTTTTCTATAAACTATTTTACATTGATGCTATGTCATTTACTTTTATTTTATATATAATTCATACCACATTATATATATTCTACCAACATGCCGATCCCCTGCAATATCCCCTTTTTATCCCCCATTTTATCCTTCATATTCCCCTTCCCCCCTTATACAATTTTATATCTTTATGTTTGAAGCCTGAAATGTGGCAAAAGGTCGCAAAGTTCAAGGGGGCCGAATACTTTCGCACGGCATTATATTCTGCTATCCAACCAGTAAGTGGAGCTCCCAGCTAATTTTCATATTCCCTCAAATTTTAAAATGTGAATAACTCATCAGGTTGACTTGTCCTTTATTAGACAATGCAAGCTTCATGGCAAGAAGATACTTCTGTGCTGTCTCTTTAGATGGTCCATAGTGCTCTGAGAATCTCTTGTCCTTTGTCAGATATAAAAGTATGTAAGTATGCAAGTAGCTGAGGGGAGTGCAAGACTATTCACTATAACAGAACAGACCCAACGAAAGTTAGGTACCTTTAATGAAAGTTCAAAGCTCCTAAAAGGTTAAAGCATTAAAAATGGTATTTCTGACCTACCGTAAAATTAAATTAGCTGATGTTCATCAACGGACACAGCATTTCATCTTGACCATAGGGTAATACTGCCCCTTACGGGAGTAGGACACTAGGCAGAGAAAAAAGCTTGAGCACGCCTATGGGGCAGTCTCTGGGGGTATACTCCCACTTCCTGCTTTAGGTCTTCAGTTTTGTAACAAGCAGTGTCAAAAGAAACAAACCTAACTCCATAGAGGGGCGGGTGCTGTGTCTGCCACTGAACATCAGAGAAATGGATTTTATGGTAAGTCAAAAATCCCATTTCCTCTTTCGTTCATTAACAGGCACAGCAGGTCATCTTCTTAACCGTAGGGAAGTCACAAAGCAGTGTCAAACATGAGGGGTGAGAACAGCAGAAAAATACAACTTCCCCAAGGCTAAACCTAGCCAACCAGGTAACTTGGAGCTCAAATGTCAACAACTGGAGCTCACCTGAAAAAAAAGAAACACTCTCAAAGAGGACAAGTCCTCTAAACAGCAGCCTGCAAAACTTTGCGGCCAAAGTAGGCATCCGCAGATGCCAACACATCCACTTTATAAAACTTAGTGAATGTGAGTACAGATGACCAGGTGGCCACCTTGCAAACCTGCATCACTGAGGCCTGATGACGGAAGGTCCAGGAGGCACTAAGCTCCCGAGTAGAGTGCGCCTTGACAGGGAAAGGAGGAACCTGACCCTAATAGATTAAGCCTGAACCACAGTTTGTCTGATTCATATGGATATGGTGGCAGTAGATGCAGCCAGCCCTTCCGAGGTCTATCCGTGAGGAGAAATAGTGGGTGTGACTTCCAAAAATACTCCGTAGCTGCCAGATACACCCTTATTGCCCAAACCACATCCAAAGAGTGCAAGCATCTTCCTTAGAATGCTTAGGTTTGGGACACCGGTAGGGCAACTCAATGTCTTTGTTCAGATGAAAACCAGAGACTACCTGTGGAAGGAATGATGGACATGGACGAAGAACCACCTTAACCCTGTGAACCACCAGGTAAGGTAGACAAGACAGCACCTGCCAGTACAGACACCCTGTTCGCAGAAGTAATGGCCCCCAAAAAGGCCACCTTCTGAGACAACATAAGCTGGGAATTTCACTAATAATTTCAAAGGGAGGCTTCTGGAGAACTGACAACACCAAATTGAAGTCCCACGGCGGCAATGGAGACCGCACTGGGGGAATCAAGTGTCTCACACCCTGTAGAAAGGTATGCACCAATGAGTTTGTGGCCAACAGACATTGAAAGAAAACCGCCAAGGCCGAGACCTGGCTACTAGGATGACCAGAATCTATACAGCAGAGAGGGCTGGAAGGAATAGTTCTGCCCACCTTAGAATGCCGGCTACTTCCCAAGCCGCCAGGACACGTCTTGTGCCCCCTTGATGAATGACATAGGCCACAGCTGTGGCATGGTCCACTTGAATCCGCACAGGACACCCCTGGAGACGACGTGTCCAATGATCCACACAAAATCTGATCGCTCGGAGCTCCAGTACATTGATCGGTAGCCTGGACTCCTCCAGAGACCAGACCCCACCCGGATAGGCTGGCATCCATGGTGACAACCGTCCAGTACAGGGGAAGAAATTATTTTCCCTGACGAAGTGCCAGGAAATGACGCCACCAAACCTGGGACCTTCTCGTACTCCGGCTCAAAAGGAGCAGATTGCGCAGGGACTGAGGATCTTTGTTCCATTTTATCAGAATCTTCTTTTGCAGAGATCTCATGTGGAACTATGCAAATGGAACCGCCTCAAGGGTAGACACCATCAGGCCCAGCACCTGCATGCAAATCCAAAAAAGATGATCATCTGCTGGATAGCAGAAGCTGAATTGCCTGCAGCAACTTTTGAAGTTTCTCAAGAGGAAGAAACACTCCAGAGTCAGGCCCAGATAGTCCTGGCTTGTGGACGGAAACAGATCAGACTTCTAAAGATTCAGAATCCAACTGAACTCCCTCAGCGATTGCAGAGTAATCTCCAAGTTGTCCAACAAGGCAGTCAAAGACCCTGCTCGTAAGAGCAGGTCGTCCAGGTACCCCAGTACCACGATCCCCCGCTGACACAAAAATGCTAGAACCCGGGGCCAACACCTTAGTGAGGACCCAAGTAGCAGAGCGGAGCGGAGGCGAGACCAAAGGGTATTGCCATGACAAAGCGGAGGAAGTGCTGATGGGCAACACATATTGGGATGTGAAGGTAGGCATCCCTGATGTCAATGGAGGCGAGAAAGTCCCCCTGGTGTAAGGACACCACCACCATGTGCATGGACTCTATTAGGAAATACTGTACCCGCACAAAGCGGTTTAGCGCCTTGAGGTCCAGTATTGGACGCACCTTGCCCTCCTTCCTGGGGACTGTAAACAGGTTTGAGCAAAAACCTTTAAAACGTTCTGACTTTGGAACCGGAACAATCACCCCATGAAGTAACAAGTCTTGCACAGCGCCATAGAGATCCTTTAAGCGATCTGAGGACAGGCGCAGGTTGGATGGGAAGAACCTTTCCGGAGGATATGATCGAAACTCGATCTTGTAGCCGGAGAGAAAAACTTTGTGGGCCCACTTGTTCTGGATCAGGGAGGTCCAGGGATCTGGAAAGCAGCAAAGACCTCCCCCCACCCCAGATACGGGTGAGGTCGCCCTCTTCATGTGGAGGAATGATTGTCTGCAGGACTGGCAGAACCCGCTCATGGTTTGCCCAACCAAGACTTCATGGAACCCCTCAGCGGAGGCCCGAAAGGGCATGGATCCCTTGTCATGAGACCCTGAGGGACGAAAAGGCCGCTTGTGAGCCAAAAAGAAACATCCCCATCTATGACTGGACTTCTTACCCTTGGAAGCCTGAGGAAGAAGAGTACACTTTCCCCCTTTGAGCCCTTTGATGATGTCATCCAAGGAAGCTCCAAACAGGCAATCCCCCACGAATGGAAGATCGGACAAGATCTTTTTAGAAGCCTGGTCCGCAGACCAGCATTCCAGCCAGATAATGCGCCGCAGGACCCCTGCTGAGAAAGACAGTCTAGCAATCAGGGGAGTGGCATCCAAAGAGGCATCACAGACAAACTGTAGCCCTTGGACAAACTGATCCACCAGCTCCACAATGGCAGGGAGGAGCTGTTTCTCCTCCAGGTCCTGGCGTAGAATTTTGGCCTATTCAGTCATAGCTTGTGACACTAGGGCTATAGTAAATACCGGCCTAAGTGCCAACCCAGCCACAGTGATTATGGTGGGTCAAGGCCTCCGACCGCCTATCAGCTTGGTCTGAGAAGACCGGGGACTCTTCAAACGGAATTACAGTGGCTTTATTTAACCTGGAAACGAGGGAATCTACTACAGGAGGTACCATCCATTTTTTAAGGAGGGGCTCCTCGTAAAGGTACCGCATTGCAAAATGCTTAGGGATTGCAAGGGTGTGTTTTGTGCACCCCTACTGTTTTGAGACAATATTGTCAAAGAAGGCATCAAAGGGGAACAACCTCGCCGCTTTTGAGAACCTGTGGGTGCCAAAGGTGACCCACGCCTCTGATGCTGTGTTAGTCGCATTTTTCATATGCAATGTTTCCCGCACTGATACAATCAGTGCATCCACTAGCGCCTTTTAATGTGCAGCTAGAGGACCAGAGGAATCATCCTCACTATCGGAGTACGCAGGGGACGTGGACGCAGACCTCGATGGGTCACTTGTGTCTGCGGCGGGCGAATTTGACTCTGGATCTGAGGAGACAGAAGAAGCAGGTGAAGGCGGGGGACACTTTATGCTAGCCCGCTTGCCCAGGATCATATCTACTTTGGACACCAAGGACTCCAGGACTGCCATCAGTGCAGACAGTTGTTGGGCCCGGAGGGCCCCGCAGCCTCATAAGGGGTCGTGTGGTGAAACATGCTCCATAAATAAGGATGGGAACCCAGAAAAAGAAATGTAAAACACTGCAAAAGGGACACCCCACCGGGCTGTGGCACTACAAGGCCCAGCGCAGGGCACTACCGCTGCAATAGCAGGAAGAGGGAAAGAAAGCCCCACAAAAGGCACTCACCACCACTGGACAGGTACACACAGCCCAACCATCTGCACACCATACGGCGATCCTGAAGAGTAATATCGCCATATCAGCACTAGAGGTCGACCGCTGAATCACTGCTCCCTTTTGACTCCAAAAACATAGCCGCTGCTATTTGCAAAGGAAAACCATAGAAACATAGCCGCCGAGGCTACAAAAACATGGCCGCCGATCTGTAGCACATAAGGCTACAAGAAAATGGCAGGCTTGTGTAGCTCCCGGGGACCCCAGGGGGGCCCCGGAGCACAAATAATGACCCCAACAGGAACGGGGGCCTTGCCAGGTGCCCCCACCAGGCCCATTCCCCTCCTGAAGAACGATATTTCGGTCGCCGGCGACGTGCTCCCCCCCCCCACTGCCAGTGCAGCACCCCATGTAACCTAAAAAGGTATGTCCGACCTAGAGGGGGGTGTGGCCAGATGGGGGGCAAAGGCCGCAATAGACCACTGAGACGGGGGAAACGCAAACTGGGAGGGAGGGGAGCCCGGGGGTCTGACCTTAACAGTGAAGGGCCCATGTCCACCCAAAAAGGCGCCAGGGGTAGAGGGGGTACAGCTACTTACCACACCAACAGGGTGGGCATCGCTCTGGACCGGACACCGCTCCATCGTAATGTGTGTGCTGTCAGCCAGGAGGAAATACTGTGACCCACGCCGAAGCCAGTTCGTATACATCCTCACGAGACATTTAACTCGCAGGCCAGCCCCCATCCAGTGGGGCTATGTCGAGGCCAATCTTGCATGGAGCTGCAGTCTGCACGCACTTGCTGGCCATACTGATGGGACCCTAAGGATCTAGATTATGCAGTGCGTCACCCAGTCCGGCACTTGACTGTAGATTCTCACCGGAAAAAAAATGATAGAAAGAGGAAAAAATTCCATATGAAAAGAAAAAATTGCCAGGACCAGAAATCCCAGCAAGGAACTAGGTCCTTACTCCTGACTAAGCACAAAAAAACTGGAGACCTATAGCAGTAAGTGGGGGTATACCCCCAGGGACTGCCCCATAGGCGTGCTCAAGCTTTTTTCTCTGCCTAGTGTCCTACTCCTGTAGTGGGAGGAAAATTGTACAGTCAAGAGGATGAAGTGCTGTGTCCGTCAATGAACAAAAAAGAAACCTGATTTTTTATGCATTTAAACTGACATAATTTGCATAGTGCAGTGTCTTGTGCTGCCATTTAATTTGAATGATGCACCAAAGCAACCCGGACAGTTAACACAGTGCATCTGCATTTTAGATGTGAACTGTCTATGCAATTTTAGTGCGTTGCATTGGGAAAATTGGTGCATGTCCAATTGTGAATTGTAGTGTGTTGGCAGCCTGTTTAAAGTGAATGTGTTGCCTTAATACAACATGCTAATACATGTTAATGCATCTGTGTTACCACTACACACTGCTGTAAACAGACCCTTAGTCTGTTTAGTTTCACATGTGCATTTTTTTGCCCCAAATAATTAAAGTTCTGTGCTGGCCTTCCACTTAAGTGTCTATTTATAAAAACAATTGCATATTAATAGCTTTCGCTATAGCTTAATAGCTATTAATCAAGCCAAACTACATGTACGTTTGTTTTGTGGGAAGCAACCACCTGTTGTGAAAATGGGGCAAAATCAAATGCTGTTAGGCTATTTCGTGTAATAGAGGACAGTGCTCACCAGTGGCCTGTGTAAAAGAAAACACTGTTGCATGTAAGTTGATACTTTGTACAATCTGTTGCGGACATGTCTCCGCTGACATCCGATGCCCCATAGAGATGCATGGGGCATCCGCACAGATCCGCCTGAAAAACTGACAGGCGGATCTGAACGGTCCGCTAGTGTGAAAGGGGCCTAACCCGTGACTGTGCTTGGCGTGCAATCCAATACTAAATGAAAGAACTGTATCCATTGTTAGAGTTAGAGAAATCTAATGGGGGGGGGGGGGTAGAATGACATCAGAACTTTTGCAGTAGTCTTCTTTAAACTAAACTGTTTAGAATAAAAATACAGATTTAACCAGACCACATCTTCGGCCATTGAAGGAAAAAGAAATAAAAATACATTTCTACTCAGTCAAACCTGTCTCCATACCAACTATCCGTAACATCATGAATGAGTTTAATCAACCTGACCTGTAAATATTGTGTCAAGAGGAGGAAGAAGGAGGAGGGGAAATGTAGGAAAAGAAGAAAAAGGAAGGGGGATGCCTAAGCAAAAAACTGTTGGGGAAAAGGAAAGAGGGAGGGTTGCTCTGTCGGACCTGGCTCCCAGAGCCTCTGCATAGCCCCAGTTTGAACAGGTGACTAAGTATCTAATCCAGGGATTCCAAACTTTTTCAAATTTAGTATGTTTGTGCCTTTAAATGCTAGCCAGTTTTTCATGGTGCATAATCCAAGATAATTTGTTTTTGGTGATAGCCTAGTTTATCCCCAGAGTTATCCAGGCTCAAGCGATAAGATATCTTGGCCGCCAGGGAAAAAAAAAAAGAGTTTTGAGTAAGTTTGGGTATCTTGTCCGGAAGGTCACTGAAATAAATGGAATGGAATGTTTAGCTATGTTGACATAGGTCACTGAGTGGATAAGGGTAAAGATTCTATTCCAGAATTGCTTGACCTTTGGACAGGACTCCCAAACATGATACATAGTGCCCTCTTGTCCACAACCCTCATCCTCCTCTTTTTTTGAAGCCTAATTCCTTTTCTCAAGCTGTCTGATAGGTAAGTTTGCCTGTAAGGCTGGAAAAGAGAGAATACAACTCTGAGATGCCCCCTTTTGTTTCAGGATGTCTTGTGCATCTGTTTTTAAAAAGAGTTCTCGTAAAGTCACTTATAACTCGCAAGAGAGTTCAGAAAAAAAGGGTATTTTGCAGAGATGGAACAACTCGGATGCTGGCATCTCTAGTTTAGAGAAAATGACTCCTCTGCCCTCTGTGAAAATGTCCTATCCTATTCAGACCTTTATTGATCCGTCAACAGATTTAATGGAGGGACGGGGGGAGCCCATGGATTGTTGGAGAGGGGGCTACAGATATGTGTAGAGATTTGTTAGTGAACAGCCCGCAGAAGAACTGCCACATCTACTAATGCCCAGCAGAATCGTTGATTGGCACATAGAAATTCGGCAATGCTAATAGGCATGCGCAGATAGGCACTAACGGCCATAAAGATTTATGCACCAGTGTGCATGCGCCTGCACCAAGGCACGCGCAATACGTGACAGATTCTGGTGCCCAGTGGCCTGTTTAAAGCCAGCAGCATCAGCCACTAGTTGCTTAAAGATCTTAAGCTTCACCATGTGTTCCTGTTCTTGAAGCTAATGGATTTCCATTCCCGGCTTTGACCCTCGGCTTGTTCCATTCTGCTCCTGTCTGCTGATCCTGTGTATGACCTCTGGCTTTCTCTTCTGGACTCCTCTGCTGCCTGATTATCAGTGTATAACCCCGGCTTACTCCTGGCGTTGCTGGCTGCCTCACCCTTGGCTGTTACTTCGTGTATGACTACTGACCTGGCTCCTAACCCTGGTCCTGGCTCTCCCTTTGGCCAATTCTCATCTGGTACATCTGAGGCATCCTTGCCCAGCAGTGCATCCTGCTCGTCCAGCCGACATCCAGCAGACATCTCATCACTGAGCCTGTCGCAGCTGGCAACCCCTGCTTCTTTGGGCATATCACTCCCTGTCACCACCTTCAGGGGTGCCCTGCACTCAGCCATGAGGGAAGCCCTCTCAGCACCTCGGCCCCTGAACAGGTACGTGACAAGATTTGAGGCCATGTTCCAGAGATGTAAGGAATGTGATAAAGTGGGGCTCAAAATTGCTCTGCGATTCTTAGGGGACAGCCAAAGAAGGAGGTCAGTCGTATGTGGGGTGCCTGCCTGAGCCTCAAGTGTAACCCAGTCTGGTCTGTAAGTTTTGGAAAAAAAATGTAGTTAGCTGAATTAGTTTAGCTGCCTTATAGTATCTCTGAAGTGACTTAGAAACGTACAGGGTTTAGTGGACAAGTCGACATCTACCAAAGCTCTAAAAAAATTTAAAGATCAATGATTTTCTTTAGCTTTCCTCATTTAAAAGGGATAATATCAGTATTGGCAGTAAGCAAAAGTAGTACAAAATTCTGGGAAATGTACATTTGGTTACCACTATCCTGCCCATCCAGGAAAGAGTATAAGTGTTCCAATTTTTAGTTCAGTTTTCTATAGAGGAGTAATGAGGGATGTAGCTGAAATGATGATACATTTGAGGTAAGTTTTATATCAAGGTATGCGAGAGTCTATGTACACCATTTAAAATAGAAGGAGGCCTTAATGGATGCTAAAGTCAAAGCAGTAAGGTTGATGTCAAGCATCTTCAATTTGCTCTGCTTCACTTGCAGGCCCGAAATGATACCAAAATCAGACAAGGTTTTAAAAGGGTAGGCAAGGTCACCATCAGCTCTGTAAAAAACATTAACAGGTTGTAGGCAAATAAATCACACTTATGGGTTTTACCGGTGCAAAAGATGCCGTGAATGTTTGGATTGTATCTTATAGCTACTGCTAACATTTCTTTAGCATTAATGAATAACAGCAGCAAAAGGGAGCATCATTTCCCACCCACCTTCTAATGCCCATACGAATTACCTTGCAGAAGTAAAATACTTATAACCTATCCTCAGGGTGCTCTAGTCCAGTCACATGATGGACTTTCAGGGGCCGGTTTCAGGCAAAGAGCCGGCAATGGTTGCCTCATAGTAAGCCTATGGGTATTGTCACTTCCCAGGCATTCCATCCATTGGCGGTGCTCTCTCCTCTCCCCTCAAGCCAGCTGCTGGGGAGATCATGTGACCAGACCGCAGCTCTCTGAGAATAGGTAAGTATATGAATTTTCCTTTAACATGGTAGTTAGTATAGGAGTTAGAAGGGGGGAGTGGGAGCCATTTTAGGCTTTGTTAGTTCTAGCCCAGAATTCCACTGTAAACAAAACATGTGCATAATTATTTTGGGTCTCTAACTCTGAGTAGTGAAGGAAGAATAAAAATTACAACCCTGAAACATGCACCTAAAATTGATCATCAATATCAGCTTTTATATTTCTGTTCCCTTTATGGATCATTTAATACAGTATAATTAGTTACCCATGGTATGCAGTTTCCAACAGGAACGGAACTCAGAGAGTGGAGCCCAAAAAAACAAAACAACAAAACTGCACCTGATTATTTCCCCATTACTAATCTACCATGCATTGTTCCACATTGTGCTTCTGTGAGGAAGTATCCATCTTAGCAGAGGTATTAATTTGCTTTCTCATGACAGAGTAAGGAGTAAGTTAACAATAGATAAATTAAAAAAAAAAAAAAAAAAAAGAAGAGCAGAGTCTGTGGACTACTTGTTCTTTTTTCTGCCATCACTTTTCTATGTTCTATTAACGGCTCTTACTATGGATACAGATGGTGGTCTGCTATGACATATGATATGTGCTTCGAATGTGGTGAAGCCAGCTTGACTCCACCCTACAAATAAAGTTCATCGATTTGGTTATGGGCTTAGAGACAAATGAGGTCTAGATCTAGATTACAAGCTTTGTATACAGTTCCCATCATAACCATCTCACTACCGACATCCCACTTATTTCTTTCTGCCAGCTACTTGAATGCTTATCAGTCATAAGATCCTGTGGTGCATGCATCTTATACCAACTATCTTTTCTACACTTTTATAACATAATACTGTTGTCATCGAAGTACTATACTATAGTCGCCATTATAAAACATCAATTCGTTTCTTTCAGTATCTCTAGACAGCAACACCTATCTACCACTACATCAACGACAGGTCTAAAGTGTATAGGACATTTTAGATAAAATAAAAATCCATTAGAGCCACTACAAATTGAGCTTTCAAGTTAGCCCATCTAACAAAATGGTAGATTCTACCAGATACTATGATGTACCCCCTCAATTATTGGAGTGGTGTACCCCCATTTTACATCCTCATTGCCTTTTAGAACCATGGCCTCTAAATATTGCATAGTTGCTATATGTCCTTATATATATCCTCTACACCAGTGTTTCTCAACTCCGGTCCTCGGGGCACACTAACAGGCCAGATTTTAGGTATTACCTTGGGGAGATGCAGACTAGAATACTGCAATCACTGAGCAGCAAATTATATCACCTGCGATTTATTTCAGTTTTCTTGCAAACCTGGCCTGTTCGTGTGCCCTGAGGACCGGAGTTGAGAAACACTGCTCTATACAATACTGATAAATCAGTTAAGATCAAATCCAGTGTTAAGATCCCCTAGTACTAGTATTTTAGTTTTAAATATCCACTTGGATTCCTTTTTGCTGAGATCCCTAATAACATTGCACCCCCTCCAATGTTTCTGTGATATTTCTATACCCCAAAATTGTAGTTCGTTTGGGGTCTCTGCTATGGTTTAGCCTAAAATGAGTTGTCACATTATGCTTTTATATCCCATTTTAATATTATAAACATGTTCCCTGCTACTTTTTGCCTGGGTCCTTGTAGTGCTTTCTACATACTGCAGGCCACACAAAAACTTCAGTATGTATATTACTCTATCAGTCATCAATCAAGTATTATTAGTTGTCGTTGCTATGAATGTTTCTCTTATTTTCTAGTTATTTCCCACGTTTGCAAGCTTTATACCTGCCACACACGTAAAAGTCAAAAAATGTCATAATTTGTTTCTGTAGGGGATCTCCTATATTTTTACATCCATCCTACCATTGAACATGGACCAGTGTTTTGCTATAATTTTTTCAGCTTTCCTGTATTATACATTATAATCCATACCCACTGCCATTCTGAGACCTTTCCCACCACTATTATTTTTTTCCTTAAGCCCCGTACACACGTACTGATAGTCGGTCGAACGATCGGCCGTCTTTTGTCCAGGGCTGTCGTGTCTGTTGAAAACTGCAAAAGACTGCACACGAATTTTGTCGGCCAACAACAGCCGACTGCAGAAGTGATGTCATGTGATGGTTAACTTTCCTTGTCTTTTTTCTTTTCTGAGCATGCCCAGTCTTGCTAATCTGCTGTCTTTCGGCCGAAATCTGTACTGACTGGCGAACAATCGGCCGTTCTGGTGTTGGCCAACAAAAATTTTAATGCCTGCACGACAGATTCTGTTCGGCCGAAAATGCGCTGTCGGCTGTCGGAAGCATCATACTAACAAGCCTACAATCGGTCGTCAGCCGTAAATATATCAGTAAGTGTGTACGGGGCTTTAATCCTGAATAAGTGTCTCCCCTTCCATTTGCTTTACTCTTTGGGTTTCTTTATTAAAAAATTCTTTATCGTATTCTTCCTATACAAACCTATTGCTTAGAACTCAAGATTATTGCAAAACACCATCATTCGTGATGCAATTCCTCCTTTAATTACATGAGTGTTCTTGTGACCTTCCTTTTATTTGTATATAAACCTAGGAAAGTATTATGAATCTGCCAGTAATATTTTTTATTATTATTTAGCCTTGTTTTGAATTCTTTCAAGCTCAACCAGGCAAATTTCCACCCCAACCCCATGAGCTGGCACATGTTATTTTCGTGGGTTTCACTTGATTCCATAGCCCACCTATCATTAAGGTTTGAGGGCAAATCCACCACTTGACGGCATCTCTTACCATCTCTGGGATAAATATTATTTTTCTAGGGAATACTGGTGACTGTCCCAATTTGAAAAGATGTAGTTCTGTGTCCTTGTGTGCAATTGGACCCACTGAACTGCCAGGGTTGCAGCCATCATCAAGCCTATCAGTCGCATGTCCTCTCTTATCGAGTAGCTTGAGAGCATCAGAAACTTCACGACTTCTGCTGGAGGTTCCAAATGTTCTCTCAAAAAAATCCTTGAATTTTCTGAATCTAGAACGTAACCGTAGATCAGCTTATTTGAAGGGACTAACTGTGATTTCTCAAAGTTGATGATTCACCACATCTCCTGAAGATATGTTTTTGCTGTTTCCAAACTTCCTTTGGTTGCTGCCGTTATGCTTGCGAAAATTAGGAGATCGTCCAAATACGGAATAGTTTCCACACCCTTTAATCTCAGACTTTTCAGAATTTCTGCAGAACTTAAATTTTTTTGACAGAATATATTAGCTCTATTCTGAATTTTTCGTATTGGACGAATTTGTTTACTCGTTTCAGCTTTAGGATAATTTTGAAGCTTCCTAAAGGTTTCTTTCTCAGGAAGGTTTCTTTCTCAGGAACACATGCTCCCAATCTTTCTTCCAAGTCATTGGGATTGTGGCTTATCCTTTGACTGAGAAGAGGTGAATAAGTACCCCCCTCCTTGTCTTTACCTCTCTTAAAGGTCCAGCATTACCTCTTTCCACCTGACCTAGGGTGCCCACTGGCCATTTGCTGCTGATTGGGGGGACAGAACCCCTTCTTCCGATCTGCTGACCTTTCCAGCACTGACGTTAGTTTAGAACCAAACAGTTTTGTTTAAGTCTGGAAGGGATTTTAGTATCTGCTCCGGTGGGGTATCCTTGAGCAGGTGGGCCCTCTCTGATCTAGCTATACATCCAGCGTGCGGCAATACATTACGTTGCTATTGCTGGTCTAAAGCTGGCCACACTGGCCTCCTATACGCGCTTTAGGCATGCTTACGCTCTGTGATCCATTGGGGTTCTTGGGAGTGCCATCATCATCATCTTTAAACAACAGGTCTGTTTTTCTAGAAACTTTTGCCAACAGAGGACACTTTTTCCAGATATCCAAGTCTTCCTCAAGAGGGAATCTTCTTTTTCAGCTATTAGGGAGGAACGCCTTCTTTTCTGGCTCCTGCCTCTCTTGCAGAATGGTGTCTTCTTCAAGCTGATCATGAAGCATGGACCTTTTCTTTTTTCCTGAATGCCAAGGTGTCATGAATGGCCTTCAACAGCTCTTCAATTTCCTCTGTAAAAAATCAGGATTTTTTTCAAATTACTTTACTTTCCTTCATGAATTTCCCCCTCTTCAGAATCTGAATGGCCCTCTGAATTCTCTTCCAAATCATATGAAAAGCTCTGCTCCTTCCTCCCCACAGTGGGGCTAAAAGTAGCTGTGGATAACCCAGTGCCAGAAGTACTTGGAACTGCATCTCCATGTACAGACTTATCCATCAGGGTTCTAAAGGACTGTAATGTAAGTGCCAATTTGTGCTTTAAACTTTGCATGAAACCTTTGCGCAAGCTGTTTGTTTTTTTTTCTTTTCATGAGTTTATCCAAGCAATCTTTACATATGGCTTTGTTCCAAGAGCTGTACATTTTCTTTTTACAGGATGTGCAACTTTCTTGGAAGATCCGCCACCGGATGGCTGTTCGCTTTTCTCCTTCCGAGGGTTTGCCTGCAATAAGCACAGATGCCCCAGTCATAACTTAGTAACTGTAAATTATAGGATAAGCTACAGCACCTAGTGCTAAGGAGGAAAAATTTGTAGCCAACCCCTCATTTCCCTGCATGAGAAGAAGTCCACCAGCTAAGAACAACAGCGGTATGAAGAAGTGACAAGAGGACCACCTCTTCCCTTATTACCTTGATTCATGCCTCCCCTGTCTCTGCTAGATCTGCCTCCATGATGGCCACACAGCAGCTGCTGACCCCAAGGTCACGCTTCCTGTCCAGCATCTTAAACAAGGGGGTTGATGGGGCTCCATCACCTGTGTCTGTACTCTGTACCTTTGTGGCTATGTTTTTCGGAAGCCGCTTTTTCCTGTTCACAGCGCACCAGAGGGGAAACAAACCAAGAAAATGGCAGCCCAAAAGTGATGTCACATGTCGAGTGCCAGAGGTAACGTTAGAGATGCATGCCAGATGTGATGTTGCCTTCCTCTCGGCAGCCACGATGAAGTACCATGAGGTGTCAGGACCTGGCAAGCTGGCACGGAAGCCTCCCACCATGGCATCAAATGTCTGGGCACAGTAAGTAATGAGGCAGAAGTCCTCTGACCCCTTACCTGGTAGGAACAGCCCCACTCCCCCTGGAGCATGTCCCCCGAAACACACAAAAAAAAACATAAAAAAAAGAGAAAGAGGGTCTCTCAGGGACTCTGTTTTAGACTCCCCCCACCCCCCCCCCCCAAGCACATCACAGGAACAGCTGAAGCAGGGAGGCACCTCCTCACTAGTAAGTTGGACTAAAAAGGATAATAATAATAATAAAGAGATCCTGTCTGGCCAGAGGAAACACATAAAACTGAGGAACTGTATGTGTCTGTTAGGTGGGAGGAGCCTATCTTTTGGGTAGCTGTTCTGAAAAATGACTTGGGAAAAATTGTTAATGACACAGTGGACTGGATATTTTTGTTTTTTTGTTTGAATTTTGGTATAGCCAACATGCTGTTTAGTTCCCTCACAAATAAGCACTTAAAAACTATGCTGGTATGCTGGAATATTATATGCTAGGCATCATTTGAAGAATTTTATGTTGTTTTGGATAAATCTAGGCAGCAAGGTACTTTATTATGATGTATCATTTTAAAAGTTTTGGGTGACACACTGTACAGGTAGTTTTTTGTGGTAGTGCCGCACTTCAAAGGATTAAAATTGATAATCGATGTGAGAGTCACAGAGGTGTGTAGGCAGCTTAGAGTTTAGGGGTATATTGCAATAGTTGCACAGGAGGTGTCAATAATTATTTTGTTTAATTTGATTTATAGTCTACAATTACCTACAGTATGTATATAAAAAAAAACACTTAATGTATTAAACATTATCAGTATTAACATCATATTCTAAGACTTAATACGTATATGATTAATGCACGATTGATTATGTGAAGTTTGATGTAAGGAAACGATGCTGACCATGGCAAAGCATTTTGTTTAGCAAAGGCAATGTAATTGCTTTGAACATCCAGCAGGTGGGGCGTTTACTTACAGGTCTACCATGTAAAACATGGAATTTTCCTTAAGTCCTTTTTTCTTTTGGAGAAAAAATGTGTTTGCATGCATTTCCAACAGAGTACTACGTGAAAAAAAGTATTCCTATTTGTATTTTGTACTCTGCAGAAATTAGATAGGCAGAGTGAAAAGCAAAACATTATCAACTCTAGACTGCTGGCAGGAATATCCCATCTTCATTATTGCTGTTAGTCAAGAAGCTGCCTCCCAACAAAGAGAGCTAATGAACATGTGCAGAGCTACCCAATTTCTGAAAAAAATAAAAAATAAATAAAAAAGATCCCTGAGACTAAAGAACAGAAATTTGAACTTCGAGTGCTGATATCAGGTGCACCAAAAACAAAAATCTAAAGCCTGCATACTTTTTATTAAAAAAGAAAACAAATAACGAATGCAACATTTTAGCTATCAGTATGATTTAAATTATCTACCTCCTTCCACAGTAAACTGCTAGGAACCAGTACCTGTCACAATGCCAGAATCTATATAAAGATTCATCTTTTATTTGCTAATAGAATGTAAAAAAAGAAAGAAAACTAAATGAGGCCCTATGCAAACTTGGTGTTTAGAATGGAGCTCCAGTGATTAGCGGCGGGTGGAAGGCCTGGGGTGTCCTGTCCAACCTTGCTGCCTGCAGGTTATAAAACGCTATGAGAATATGACAGCTGCTTTAGCTAGATAATGTACTTAGCTGCACGATCATTTAGGGCAGTTTGTGCTCTGGGATGAATGCCTGAATAGCAGACTTCCTGTGTTCCAGGCATTTGTCCCTGGGTGCATGTGGCCCTAAACATTTGCACAGCTAAGTGCATCATCCAGCCACAGCATCCGTTCGACTCCCAGGGTTTGACTGGCTGCCACCTGGGTCCTCTGACCACAGCTAAACCCCCACAGCTCCATGCACCATTAAGAAACACCCAGTGTGCTTGGGGCCCTATTGAAAACTCAAGAGTAAATGTGTGATAACCAGTAAATATGTAAATTGGTAAAAAAAATTGAATGCAACACAATGAACTCAAAGAGGCAGTTAAAATATATTGCTTCACCCTTTGGGTGAGACAAAAGAAATCACTTAACAAAATCCACAAACAATGGGTTTAGACATCCTTGTCCTTTCTCAAGTTCATTTCACTTTTGACTGATCCATTTATAAAACATTGCATGGCCATTTGTCCAGCAAATATACAAGTACATTTGTTCTGTGTGAATCCGGCAAAAACAAGAAATGCAATATAACAATTTTAGCGACCACCAGATGGAATTAGCAAGTAAATGTAATCGATGAACATTTATCTGCCAGTAGTTACATTTGTGTGCCAATTGCCTCTAGAATTCTTTAGAACTATTACATGGTATATCTTGTTACCAAGATTTGTGTATTTCATATGCTCTTCAGCTCCATAATGTCATAACATGATGTTTTACTACTGCCCATTATAAAACAACATACGTTTAGAAGGGAAAACAGTCTAGAGAACAGTTTTTTTTTTTTTTTGCTCAATTCAACGAATGGCTATGCAAATTGTTTATAAATAAGCCCCTGAGTGTTTTAGCAGAGTCTGCTTGGTGCATGTACTTGTATAGCATGCAGCTCATCCATGGTTTAAAGATAAATATACTGTATGTCATTCACAATGTCCATATAATGTAAAAGTTATAAACAACTTAAACTTTTAAAAACAAAGCCAAGCATTCCTTACTTGTGATTTGGACCCAAAGAGAAGACGATCAGAGTTCTTTCCAATCTTTAGCCATGCTTTTGCTGCATTTAGAGAGAACCCTTCCTACAAACAAACAGGAATTACAACTAAAAACTTTGACTATAACAACTTATAACAACAAATTAAAGGCCAGTGTTGATAGTATTGGTGGCCCTACTCACCACCATAAAAAAACTGATTGGGTGGCTTTAGAGCTCAAACAATGGCACTAAAGTCATGCCTGTAGCTGAAGCTGCAGCCATCAGCTTGTTTTAACCACTTGGAATTCATCCAATACCTATAGCTTTTTGAAATTAACAGTCTCCATTTTGGCAACATTTCTGAAACAATTTGGGTAATTTCAGCAAAACTTTTGACTTTGGTGGATACACTGGTAATCAGTTCGGAGTGAAAAATTACTAATAATAAATAATAAACCTTTCTCTTTAGTTTAGGATAGAGTAAGGAAAGATTAAAAACTTTGTCTAGTTTTTACTGCTATCTAGGGCTTTGTGAAAGAGATTTACCTTGACTTACTGTCACAGTGGCAATGGTTTCACCAGACAGGATGTGAGAGAAAATCTACAACAGGGACACTGAGAACAATACAAATCTGCTCTGGTTTTAGACCTCCCCTACTCTCCTTAACCACTTGCCGACCAGCCGCCGCACTTTTACTGTGGCAGGTCGGCTCTATTACGTGGAACAATGTACCTGTATGTCCTTTTGTGTAATAGCCTGTGTAGAAGCCCCTGTTCCTGCTATTTAGGAACACAGATCTCTATGTTCATCTAGTAAGTACAACCCCCACACAGTTAGAAGCACCCTCTAGGGACACATTTAACCCTTTGATCGCCCCTGGTGTTAACCCCTTCCCTGCCAGTAGCATTAATACAGTAACAGTGCATATTTGTAGCGCTGATTACTGTAGTATTGTCACTGGTCCTCTCAAAAGTGTAAAAATTGTCAGTTAGGTGTCCGATCTGTCTGCCGCAATGTCGCAGTCCCGCTATAAATCACTGATCGTCGCCATTACTAGTAAAAAATAATTAAATAAAAATTACATAAATCTATCCTCTAGTTTGTAGACGGGATATCTTTTGCAAAACCAATCAAAATACACTTATTGGGATTTTTTTATCAAACGTATGTAGCAGAATACATATTGGCCTAAATTGATGAAAAAATTTGATTTTTAATTTTTTTTTTATTGGCTGTGTTTTATAGCAGAAAGTAACACATTTTTTATTTTTTTTTTTGCAGAATTGTCGTTCTTTTTTGTTTATAGCGCAAAAAAAAAGGACATCAATTTAATTTGGGTACAGCGTCGCACGGTTGCGCAATTGTCAGTTAAAATAACGCAGTGCCGTATCGCAAAAAATGGCCTGGTCATTAAGCAGGTAAAACCTTCCGGTCCAGAAGTAATTAACCACTTTACCACCGGAGGATTTTGCTGTCTTCCGTCCAGGCCACTTTTTGCGATTCGGCGCTGTGCGACTTTAACTGACAATTGCGCGGTCGTGCGAAGCCGTACCCAAACGAAATTTATGTCCTTTTTTTCCCACAAACAGAGCTTTCTTTTGGTGGTATTTGATCACCTGTGCGATTTTTACTTTTTGCGCTATAAACAAAAAAAGAGCGTTTATTTTGAAAAAATAATATTTTTAACATATTTTTATATGAAATTCCCCCCCAAAAAAATGTAAAAACCAATTTTTTTTAAAATTTTTGGCCAATTTGTTTTCTGCTACCTATGTTTGGTAAAAAAAAATCACAATAAGCGTATTTTGATTGGTTTGCGCAAAAGTTATTGCGTTTACTAACAAAGGGAAAGATTTCTGTCATTTTTGGTGTTTTTTTTTTAACGCGTAATGGCGGCGATCTGCAATTTTTTTTGCGGGACTGCGACATTGCGGCGGACAGATCGGACCCTTGACTGACATTTTTGACACTTTTGGGGGTACCAGTGACATTACTGCAGTAATCAGTGCTATATATATGCACTGTTACTGTAAAAATGACACTGGCAGGGAAGGGGTTAATTTTATTGGAGAGGGAGGGGTTAATGTATGCCTGGTGCTTACTGACGTGTGGGGGGGGAGGGGACTGAGTGAGTCATGGACAGATCGGATGTCCAGCTATGCTGAACAGTCCGATCTGTCACTCCCTGTCACTATGGAGATCTGCCCGCTTGTGTTTACACAGGCGGGCGGATCTCCACACTAGATCCCCGACGATCGGGGGAAGAGCGGCGGCAATCGCCGCTGCTCCTCCCCTGGCCCGACTCCCGCTGTCAGACGATAACGAGCCACTCTGCCGCAGTAATATTACTGTGGGCGGTGGTAAAGTGGTTAAAGAAAGAAAATATTTGTTTTTTTACTTCTGTCTGTGTTGATGTTGAAAATTTTCCCGCCTGGTCAAACTGTTGTCACTGTGTCAATAAGTGAGTGGAAATCCTTCTAAAACATGTCTTGGATAGCAGTAAAAACCAAAAAGGGTTTCTAAAATTCATTCAAATTAAAAACTTGAAACAAAAGTTCTGACCTGACATAGTGTATACTTTCAGTTGTGATTTTGGGAATGCAATAGGTTTAAGAGGTTTATGAAAGCAGTTTACTTTTTTATATAAAATTACCAAAATTTGTTTTTTTTTTAACAAGTTTTAACAAAATGATTTCTTGGTTTTCTCAGCTATCACATGTCAAACATACGGCTTTGTTAGTAGGCAAAGCCATGTGACTTTTTCCCAAACAAATTCCTCTTGGCAAAATCTGAGAATAATCCAAATGAAATTTTAGTGAAGGTGAAATCAGTAATTTCATTCCTGAATCAACAGAGTTCAGTTAAATTATCTGGTCTTTTCTAACAGATTCATTTGTCTCAAACAACTTTTGCTTGGAAATTAATGTTTACCGCAACAAAGTAAAAAAATTGATTTAGTTGAGTTTGATTAGATTTTCTGCCAGGTATGATTAATTTCTGGCAGTAGGTACTAAAAAACTGCATTTTTGTAAAATGTTCATTAAATCTTTTTGTTATATCTGTAGGCCTTTTGGGTCCCCTGGAAGTCAGGTCGAAAAAAAACCAACAATTCTTACATCCTGCCATGTTGCTAGGAATGTGAAAAAACAAACCATTGGATTCTCAAACCTAGCATTACAGGAGTGATACAAAAAAAAGTGTTTACATCCTAGCAACAAGGCAGGAGGTGGGGTATGACAAAAAAAATTTATGAATATTTTATAATCCTGCACATTTTTCTTTAACCTCTTCAGCTCCGGAAGGTTTTACCCCCTTAATGACCAGGTAATTTTTTTGCGATTCGGCACTGCGTTAATTTAACTAATAACTGCGCAGTCGTGTGATGCTGTACCCAAATACAATTGATGTCCCTTTTTTCCCACAAATAGAGCATTCTTTTAGTGGTATTTGATCACCTCTGCAGTTTTTCAATTTTGTGCTTTAAACAAAAAAAGAGCGACAATTTTGAAAAAAACACAATATTTTTTACTTTCTGCTATAAAACATTCCCAAAAAAATTTAAAAAATCTAATTTTTTTTATCAGTTTAGGCCAATTTGTATTCTGCTACATATTTTTGGTATAACAAAAGTTATAGCGTTTACAAACTACAGGATAGATTTTTGGACTTTTTATTTTTTTTGTTGTTTTTATTAGTAATGGCGGCGATCAGCGATTTTTAGCGGGACTGCGACATTGCGTCGGACAGATCGGACTGCTAACTGACATTTTTTGACACTTTTTGAGGACCAGTGACATACAAATATGTGGTAATACAGTAATCAGTGCTAAATAATATGCACTGTTACTGTATAACTGACACTGGCATGGAAGGGGTTAATACTGGGGGTGATCAAAGGGTTAAATGTAAGCCTAATTGTGCTTACTAACTGTGTGTGTGTGGGGGGCTCTGTGACAGGCACACAGAGATCGGTGTTTCAGCTTTGCTGAAACACACAATCTCACTGTGCCTGTGTGACAGAAGAGCTGAATGCTTTCTTTACATAGGCAGGCGGCTCTCCTGTCAGTTTCTGTAAAGAGCTGGCACGATCGCCGCCAGCCTCTCGCGGTTTGGCTCCCGCTGTGCCTAACGCTGAGACTGCGTGCACATAATCACGTAGATCTATGTGATTATGCGCAGCCGAGTCACCCTGCCATAGAAAATCTGCGTGGGGCAGTCGGCAAGTGGTTAAAGTGGAACTTTACTCTCTTAATCCACATTGACTATTTTTAATACTTAAACTGATAGCATTAGTAAATAGATAGGTAAGTATATCACGTTTACTTGTTTTAACCACTTGCCGGCCGACTGCCACAGTTTTACTGCGGCAGGCTGGCCCGGCTGTGCGAAATTACGTAGCTGTACGTCGGTCGCGCACGTGGTGCTGGGGGGATGACGATGCACAGGGTAGGCGGCCACGATTGCCGCTGATTAAGAAGGACGGTCAGCTGATGTAAACACAGCTGACTGTTCTTCTCTCTGAAATGATCAGAGTGCCTGTGATCCTGATATATAGGATCACAGGTCTCTGTGGTCATTTCACAAGCCCATCCCCCATACAGTTAGTAAACACTCCCCTAGGCTTACACTTAACCCTTTGATCACCCCTAGGTTAATCCCTTCCCTGCCAATGTCATTATTACAGTAACAGTGCATATTGTTAGCACTGATTACTGTAGTAATGTCACTGGTCCCCCCAAAAGTGTCAAAAATGTCAGTTAGGGGTCCGATCTGTCCGCTGCAATCTCGCAGCCCCGCTAAAAAACGCAGATCGCTGTCATTACTAGTAAAAGAAAAATTAAATAAATCCTTCCCCTAGATTGTAGACGCGATAACTTTTGTGCAAACCAATCAAAATACGCTTATTGCTAATTTTTTTTACCAAAAATTTGTAGCACAATACAAATTGGCCTAAAAGGATGAAACATTTAGATTTTTACTTTTTTTTGGGGGGGGGGGGGGGGGGGCAAGTTATATAGCAGTATAAATAAGGATAAAACCAGCGCTAAAAACCCCTAGGGAATAGGTGAACCATCAAACAGAAAATAAATATCAGTAATAAAATGCAATAATAAATCTATCAATAGGTGATAAAAGGTGATCTCAAAAACTTAATAAATATATCAACATCCAGTACGAAGATAAAGTGGCAGGTGCAAAACGTGTTGTAGTGTTCAGATGATATAAAAGTGATCAGGAAGCTAGATATACTGTATATAAAATAATCTGTGCTAGAAAATATGTTGGTGAGGAAAATATATTTGTGTGCAGAAATGAGCAATTGCACAAGTTCTACTGATAAAGAACTGATCAAAGGCTCCAACTGAAGCGATTATTGTATTAGATAAACCAAGTTGATAAGAAGTGCCCTATGAAAAGTGAGCCAATGTCAGCTTTTCAATGTGTGGTGAATCCAAAAGAACGTGCAACAAAGAGCAATTACACAAGTTCTATGGAAGAAGAACTGATCAAAAGCTCCAAGGAAATAACAAAAAAAAGAAAAAATATATATATAGGGAATATGCCCTATAAAAAGTGAACCAATAATGGTTATTCAGAATGTGGTAAATCAAAGTGATATTCAAATAAAAAATCCAGGTGATATTAATAACCGTGAATGTGAATAAACAATAAGGAGTGAGGAACGTGAATCTTAAGATAATAAACCGACAATGCCCTATAAAGAGCAAACCACTGTGGACTCTTCCAAGATGTGTGAAAAAATATTGAAAAAAAAATAAATAAATAAAATAAAATAAACAACGTGGAAACAATAAATATCCAAATAGTGATCCAAGATATAAAGTGATCAAGTCCAGTTAATAAATTATCTGTAAATTAGAAGAAGAGTTCATAACAGGTGCAAAATAGTGAACGATATCCAGTGATCCCAGTGCGAGTGTTAGTGAGCAAAAATTCCACAAAATAGGTGCAATGGCCGCTCACCTCACTTAACACGCATAAGAGCGTTTCAGGTGTCTCATGTCAACCTGTAGACCTTTGAAAGAATGTTTTCCAGGATGGAAAGGGGTCTTCACGGTATGAATCTAATATAGGGATCAGGGTCCAGATCTCCTGGGATGGTGTAAAGCTATTGCTTGGACACTCATTAATAGGGAAGAAGATGGAGAGAAGGTCTTATAGTGTAGTATGTTCAAAGCGTATTTATTGCAGGCAAGTAACAAATTTACACTCACATTTAAGTTGATAATTGCAGGCACAATCAGATGTGTAAGCCGCCGATGCGGTTTTTTGAGATCACCTTTTATCACCTATTGATAGATTTATTATTGCATTTTATTACTGATATTTATTATCTGTTTGATGGTTCACCTATTCCCTAGGGGTTTTTAGCGCTGGTTTTATCCTTATTTATACTGCTATATAACTTTGCCCCCCTCCCCCCCAAAAAAAGTAAAAATCTAAATGTTTCATATATAGGTCCAATTTCATTGTAAGAATTAGCAGCATCAACCAGTAGAGGGCAGCATGAAGGCGCCTAGCCATATACCTACTCAGTAGGACGATCGTAATTAAATCATTATTTTGAATTAATTGTAACTTAAATTTTGGTAATACACAGTAATACACTCCACCCCACTAGACACTTAGAACTATGTAGCCAAGTAACATGCTGAAGCAAGCGTAATGGTTTGCAGTCTTAGTAAAAAGAAGGAGTGGTCAATGTGTACATAAAACAGAGTGGCACGCTCAACACGATAGCTACAGATGACGCTGTGACTGACAGCGAAACGCGTCTAGCGATTGGTCGAGCGGATAGCCACGTCGTTTCCGGCCGGTGGAGCGCACGCTGCGGGAGCAGCTAACCACCGTGCCGAGCTCTGTATTCATGCGTGTTTTTAACTATGTTTGTGAGTATACCCCTGTTTGCCACAATAAATTACTTGTTTAAACGATCTTCACCATGATCAGTTTTCTTTTTATGAGGACCCTCGGGATATATCACTATATGTAAGGATCTTACCAGCAACAATCTTCTCAACAGCATCAAAGAAGCTGTATACAAAGTTTAATCAGCATTCCATGCCTGCTTTTAACCACATTGTGGTAAGTAGATAACCAAAGGGGGTAACCCCTCACAAAGCAAGGATCAAGCACTTAAGCACTTTGATATTCAGGAGGATTGATATATGGACACTTTATACCTATATTTATGATATGCACTATTGTTTAAGCACTTTATATGAATGTTTTTGCATTTTATGAACGTAATTTCATGAACGTTTTCACTATGTTTATTTAAGCACATTTGCACAGTTACCCAAAAGCAGCGCTGCAACCACTGACCATTATACGTTTTGCACCTGCCACTTTATCTTCGTACTGGATGTTGATATATTTATTAAGTTTTTGAGATCACCTTTTATCACCTATTGATAGATTTATTATTGCATTTTATTACTGATATTTATTATCTGTTTGATGGTTCACCTATTCCCTAGGGGTTTTTAGCGCTGGTTTTATCCTTATTTATATATTTTATCGTATGTGGTGACACTACAGAACTAGCTGCGGACCTCTGGTGCTCCATCTATCTATTTCCATTTCCTCTCTCCGTTCCTAATTTCTCGTTTGGTAGCACATTGATTTTTACCCAATTTAAGTTATATAGCAGAATGTGAAAAATATTGTTTTTTTTTTTTTTTTTTCAGAATTGTCGCTATTTTGTTATTTATAGAGCAAGAAATACAAATCGCAGAGGTGATCAAATACCACCAAAAGAAAGCTCTATTTGTGGGGAAAAGAAGAACATCAATTTTATTTCAGTACAGTGTCGCACGACTGCGAAATTTTCTGTTAAAGTAACGCAATGCCGAATCACAAAAAATGGCATGGTCATTAAAGGGATAAATCCTTCTGGTCCAGAACTGGTTAAACGTTTTACTTTACATTTCTTCAGTTACTTCCTGGTTTCAAGGCCTAGGCAAATACTTTAATACAGCCAAAGAGTCTCCAGGGAGTTTTCTCAGTTAAGCACACACTCCTGTCTGCATGACTGAGCTAAGGGCAGATAGATTCAAGGAAGTAAACGCTACATGAATCATCTGCCCTTACTCAAGATTGCCACAGCCAAAAATACCAGGGGATGCATTTAAAAGTGATTACTTAGCAAAATAAAGCATGGATCACATGGATGGGTGTGTGTGTTTGCTCTAAATGGTAAAGAAAAATTAGGCAGTGTTTTGGGGGTTGTGGTGCTTAGATGCAGTATCGTTCCGCTTACATTCATGCGAATTCTACCTCGAAATGAAACTTTAGGGCTAAGATAAAAAAAGGGCAAACAGGCAAGAATTTTAATGCAGAGGAAACATGCTTTGCCTCTTCTGCATTAAAGTTGCCTACCTGCCTGTCCGCCCTTGTACAGTAAGCCATGCACATGCAGCTCACTGTACAAATTCGGCAATGTGGAACTACTGTTCACACGTGGAAGTGACGTCATCCTCGCCCAGCCAATGAAAGCAGCCATCGATCAAGACCCGGAAGTGTCAGCGGCCAGAAGCCCCAAGACTCTGCATCGCTGGAGCCGAGATGAATATAGTTCTGCTTTAGGCATTTGACTCCCTGACTACCTATTACATTTTCATAGGCCCTGAAGTCACAGGATAGTAGAAGGTTTAACACCCACAAAATGACTACAGCAAACCAGCCTTCCTCTGACACCAGGACCGTCTTTCCAAATGGGCACGCCTGGCAATTGCCCGGGGGCTCCACTTGCCAAGGGGCCTCAAACACACGGTGGCAATGATCTGTCCCCCCCCCCAGGCCAGATTAGTTTACCTGGTGGTCTAGGCCCCCCTCCCCCCCAGACCAGTTTGAATGCCGGGAGCAGGCGCCAGCTGCTTTGGTGTGGCTCTGAGTCTGCGCTGTACTGGTTGCTAGGAAGGCCAGCCGACTGGCATCTACCAACCAGTGACGTCTTGAGGAGAGGGGACCCAGCATGCACAGCGGAGGAGGATCCTCCTCAGCGCCTAGAATGGCTCCACCCACCTCCTCCCTTCATGTGCTGTGCGGCCACTGTGGAAGGTAATCCGACTGCTGCAGGCTGCTTGATTTTTTTCTCTCTCTTTCTCTCCATCCTCTGTCTGTGCCATCCTTTATCTGCCATGTACATCCTCTGTGTGCCCTCCTCTGTGTGCCATGTACATCCTCTGTGTGCCACCCTTTGTGTGCCATGTACATCCTCTGTGTGCCACCCTCTGTGTGTCATGTACATCCTCTGTGTGCCATCCTCTGTGTGCCATGTACATCCTCTGTGTGCCACCCTCTGAGTGCCATCCTCTGTGTGCCATGTACATCCTCTGTGTGCCATGTACTTCTTCTGTGTGCCATGTATATCCTCTGTGTGCCATGTACATCCTCTGTGTGCCATCATCGGTGTGCCATCCTCTGTGTGCCATGTACATCATCTGTGTGCCATCCTCTGTGTGCCATGCACATCCTCTTTGTGTCATCCTCTGTGTGCCATCATATACTTGCCATGTACATCCTCTGTGTGCCATCCTATACTTGCCATGTACATCCTCTGTCTGTGCCATCCTATACCTGCCATGTACATCCTCTGTGCGACATCCTATTCCTGCCATGTACATCCTCTGTGTGCCATCCTATACTTGCCATGTACATCCTCTGTGTGCCATCCTATACCTGTCATGTACATCCTCTGTGTGCCATCCTAATCTTGCCACGTACATCCTCTGTGTGCTATCTTATACCTGCCATGTACATCCTCTGTGTGCCATCCTATACTTGCCATGTACATCCTCTGTGTGCCATCCTGTACTTGCCATGTACATCCTCTGTGTGCCATCCTATACCTGCCATGTACATCATCTGTGTGCCATCCTTGACTTGCCATGTACATCCTCTGTGTGCCATCCTATACTTGCCATGTACATCCTCTGTCTGTGCCATCCTATACCTGCCATGTACATCCTCTGTCTGTGCCATCCGTTACCTGCCATGTACATCCTCTGTGTGCCATCCTATACTTGCCATGTACATCCTCTCTGTGCCATCCTATACCTGCCACGTGCATCCTCTGTCTGTGCCATCTTTTACCTGCCATTTACATCCTCTGTGTGCCATCCTATACTTGCCATGTACATCCTCTGTCTGTGCAATCCTATACCTGCCATGTACATCCTCTGTCTGTGCTATCCTTTACCTGCCATGCACATCCTCTGTGTGCCATCCTATATTTGCCATGTACATCCTCTGTCTGTGCCATCCTTTACCTGCCATGTACATCCTCTGTCTGTGCCTTCCTATACCTGCCATGTACATCCTCTGTCTGTGCCTTCCTATACCTGCCATGTACATCCTCTGTGTGCCATCCTATACCTGCCATGTACATCCTCTGTATGCCATCCTATACCTGCCATGTACACCCTGTGTCTGTGCCATACTTTACCTGCCATGCACATCCTCTGTGTGCCATCCTATATTTGCCATGTACATCCTCTGTCTGTGCCATCCTATACTTGTAATGTACATCCTCTGTGTGCCATCCTATACTTGCCATGTACATCCTCTGTGTTCCAGCCTATACTTGCCATGTACATCCTCTGTCTGTGCCATCCTATACCTGCCATGTACATCCTCTGCCTGTGCCATCCTTTACCTGCCATGTACATCCTCTGTGTGCCATCCTATACTTGCCATTTACATCTTCTGTCTGTGCCATCCTTTACCTGCCATGTGCATCCTCTGTATGCCATCATCTATGTGCCATCCTATATCTTTCCTGTACATCCTCTGTGTGCCATTCTCTGAGTGCCATCCTATATCTGTCCTGTACATCCTCTGTGCCATCCCATACCTGCCATGTACATCCTCTGTCTGTGCCATCCTTTACCTGCCATGTACATCCTCTGTGTGCCATCCTATACTTGCCATGTACATCCTCTGTCTGTGCCATCCTATACTTGCCATGTACATCCTCTGTCTGTGCCATCCTAAACCTGCCATGTACATCCTCTGTCTGTGCCATCCTTTACCTGCCATGTACATCCACTGTGTGCCATCCTATACCTGCCATGTACATCCTCTGTGTGCCATCCTATACTTGCCATGCACATCCTCTGTCTGAGCCGCCCTTTACCTGCCATGTACATCCTCTGTGTGCCATTCTATACCTGCCATGTACATCCTCTGTGTGCCATCCTATACTTGCCATGCACATCCTCTGTCTGAGCCGCCCTTTACCTGCCATGTACATCCTCTGTGTGCCATCCTATACTTGCCATGTACATCCTCTGTCTGTGCCATCCTAAACCTGCCATGTACATCCTCTGTGTGCCATCCTATATCTGCCATGTACATCCTCTGTCTGTGCCATCCTTTAATTGCCATGTACATCCTTTGTCTGTGCCATCCTATACCTGCCATGTACATCCTCTGTATGCCATCCTCTGTCTGCCATTATATACTCGCCATGTACATCCTCTGTCTGTGCCTTCCTATACCTGCCATGTACATCCTCTGTCTGTGCCTTCCTATACCTGCCATGTATATCATCTGTGTGCCATCCTATACTTGCCATGTACATCCTCTGTGTGCCATCCTATACCTGCCATGTACATCCTGTGTGCCATCCTATACTTACCATATACATCCTCTGTGTGCCATCCTATACTTGCCATGTACGTCCTCTGTGTTCCAGCCTATACTTGCCATGTACATCCTCTGTCTGTGCCATCCTATACCTGCCATGTACATCCTCTGTCTGTGCCATCCTATACCTGCCATGTACATCCTCTGTGTGCCATCCTATACCTGCCATGTACATCCTGTGTCTGTGCCATCCTTTACCTGCCATGCACATCCTCTGTGTGCCATCCTATATTTGCCATGTACATCCTCTGTCTGTGCCATCCTATAATTGTCATGTACATCCTCTGTCTGTGCCATCCTTTACCTGCCATGTACATCCTCTGTCTGTGCCTTCCTATACCTGCCATGTACATCCTCTGTCTGTGCCTTCCTATACCTGCCATGTACATCCTCTGTGTGCCATCCTATACCTGCCATGTACATCCTGTGTCTGTGCCATCCTTTACCTGCCATGCACATCCTCTGTGTGCCACCCTATATTTGCCATGTACATCCTCTGTCTGTGCCATCCTATACTTGTCATGTACATCCTCTGTCTGTGCCATCCTTTACCTGCCATGTACATCCTCTGTGTGCCATCCTATACCTGCCATGTACATCCTCTGTCTGTGCCATCCTATACTTGCCATGCACATCCTCTGTGTGCCTTCCTTTACCTGCCATGTACATCCTCTGTGTGCCATCCTATACCTGCCATGTACATCCTCTGTCTGAGCCGTCCTTTACCTGCCATGTACATCCTCTGTGTGCCATCCTATACTTGCCATGTACATCCTTTGTCTGTGCCTTCCTTTACCTGCCATGTACATCCTCTGTGTGCCATCCTATACCTGCCATGTACATCCTCTGTCTGAGCCGTCCTTTACCTGCCATGTACATCCTCTGTGTGCCATCCTATACTTGCCATGTACATCCTTTGTCTGTGCCTTCCTTTACCTGCCATGTACATCCTCTGTGTGCCATCCTATATCTGCCATGTACATCCTCTGTCTGTGCCATCCTTTACCTGCCATGTACATCCTCTGTGTGCCATCCTATACTTGCCATGTACATCCTCTGTGTGCCTTCCTTTACCTGCCATGTACATCCTCTGTGTGCCATCCTATACTTGCCATGTACATCCTCTGTCTGTGCCATCCTAAACCTGCCATGTACATCCACTGTGTGCCATCCTATACCTGCCATGTACATCCTCTGTGTGCCATCCTATACTTGCCATGCACATCCTCTGTGTGCCTTCCTTTACCTGCCATGTACATCCTCTGTGTGCCATCCTATACCTGCCATGTACATCCTCTGTCTGAGCCGTCCTTTACCTGCCATGTACATCCTCTGTGTGCCATCCTATACTTGCCATGTACATCCTTTGTCTGTGCCTTCCTTTACCTGCCATGTACATCCTCTGTGTGCCATCCTATATCTGCCATGTACATCCTCTGTCTGTGCCATCCTTTACCTGCCATGTACATCCTCTGTGTGCCATCCTATACTTGCCATGTACATCCTCTGTGTGCCTTCCTTTACCTGCCATGTACATCCTCTGTGTGCCATCCTATACCTGCCATGTACATCCTCTGTCTGAGCCGTCCTTTACCTGCCATGTACATCCTCTGTGTGCCATCCTATACTTGCCATGTACATCCTCTGTTTGTGCCATCCTAAACCTGCCATGTACATCCTCTGTCTGTGCCTTCCTTTACCTGCCATGTACATCCTCTGTGTGCCATCCTATATCTGCCATGTACATCCTCTGTCTGTGCCATCCTTTACTTGCCATGTACATCCTCTGTGTGCCTTCCTTTACCTGCCATGTACATCCTCTGTGTGCCATCCTATACCTGCCATGTACATCCTCTGTCTGAGCCGTCCTTTACCTGCCATGTACATCCTCTGTGTGCCATCCTATACTTGCCATGTACATCCTTTGTCTGTGCCATCCTATACCTGCCATGTACATCCTCTGTGTGCCATCCTATACTTGCCATGTACATCCTCTGTGTTCCAGCCTATACTTGCCATGTACATCCTCTGTCTGTGCCATCCTATACCTGCCATGTACATCCTCTGTCTGTGCCATCCTTTACCTGCCATGTACATCCTCTGTGTGCCATCCTATACTTGCCATGTACATCCTCTGTGTACCAGCCAAACCTGCCATGTACATCCTCTGTCTGTGCCATCCTTTATCTGCCATGTACATCCTCTGTATGCCATCATCTATGTGCCATCCTATATCTTTCCTGTACATCCTCTGTGCCATCCCATACCTGCCATGTACATCCTCTGTCTGTGCCATCCTATACCTGCCATGTACATCCTCTTGTATGCCATCCTATACCTCCCATGTACATTCTGTGTCCATGTGCCCTCCTGTACCTGCCCTGTAAGTCATCTCACTGTGCCATCCTATATCTGTTATGTACATCCTCTGTATCCCATCCTATACCTGTCATGTACATCCTCTGTGTGCCATCCTATACCTGTCATGTACATCTGCTGTCTCTGTGCCATCCTATACATGCCATGTTCTCTCTGTTATTCAATAATCCATAGTGTTTTCGTACTGTAATTTCTTGTTTTTCAATTCCTTGTGTTTCAAACTCATGTTATATTGTCCAAACGTTGTGTTAATGTTTAAACACTGATTTTGTTGGAGGTACCAATAAATATCGCCTTATCAATAATTTGCATTTTTATTCTCGTGGGTGATTGCGTAGGCAGGGCCCCAGTGCACTGCATTGCCCGGGGGCCTATAAGGCTCTTAAGATGGCACTGTCTGACACAGCTGATGAACGCTGGCGAAATCGTCAGGTGTGGGGTGTTTGGACCCTGCTAACTTTTGTTTTTTGCTACTGGTACCACAATTGGTACAGCGTGGGACATCTTTAGGCTACGAGGTAACATTGCAGGAGTGATTAAACAACTTAGATTGGACAGGCTTTGAATGTCTCGATGTATGAAAGCACTGTCTCACTGTCTGAGTTAAAGTATGTAAAAAAAAAAAAAACCCTCTTCTGTAAATTTTTAATTCTGGAGGGAATCTGTGCGACACTTGGAATTGTTTCTAGTAGAAAAAAAACTTAAAAGAAATTGCTGTACCAAAAACAACAATATTTGAGTTTGGTGACAAAAACAGCAAGATCCTGGCTTACTTGACGAGGATCGACAACCCCCCTCCATACCGTGTATCAACGATAGTCCACGCACTCTCCAAACCCAGCAGGTATATATTACTATCACCGTCTGGGGTTAGGGTCACAGACCAGTAGCTATAGATAAGGAAGCTAGGGTGCAGTAGCGGATATAACAGGTAAGGATCAAACAGAAGTGTAGTCAGTAAACAAGCTAAAGGTCGGTAACAATTAGTTGCAGGTTGGGATCAAGTTGAAGCGTAGTGGAGGAACAAGCCAAGGGTCAGTAAAGAGTAGTAGCAAAGATATGGATGGCAGCAGGAAAGACAAAAGCTAGATACTGGCTGGAGGGCGCACAATAATCTGGCAAACAGGAAGTGCAAAGACATGGCTTAAATCAGGGATTTCATGGGAGACACAAAGAGTTCAAGGTTTAAGACAAACAAGGTTTAAGGCAGGATCATTTATGGAATTGTCCAGGGAACTGTCCAGCATCTCAGCTAGCTTAGCGAGAAAAGTCTTTGCTAGACACAAAAGATGTCCCAGGTTCAAGTCCAGGCCCTGACAATTACTGACTTCTATACCCAATTATATACTTCTGGCGTTCTGTATGACCAACAGAAATTGCTGTCATTTCTAGACAGTGTCCAGCTCCCTCTCATTTCTTAAGCTAACACTGATAAATTGGATCTGCCCATTAGGGCAGAAGAAATTGACGATGTCATAGCCTTCTTTATCTCCATAAAATGCCGGGTTTGGATGGATATCTAATTGAATGATGCAAAACTTATGCAGAGTATTTGATGCCTAAATTATTGTCTATGTATTATGAGGCTTATGATTCTAGGGTTAGCCTCCCTCATTGCGAGAAGCCTTGATTGTATTGATACCCAAGTCGAACAAGGATACCAAATACTTACATAGTTACATAGTTAGTCAGGTTGAAAAAAGACACAAGTCCATCTGGCTCAACCAATAAAAAACAAAAAACAGTAAAGAAAACCCAACCATACAATCCCATATACACAATCCTATACCCGCAGTTGATCCAGAGGAAGGCGAAAAACCCCCAGCAAAGCATGATCCAATTTGCTACAGCAGGGGAAAAAATTCCTTCCTGATCCCCCAAGAGGCAATCGGATATTCCTTGGATCAACTTTACCTATAAATATTAGTACCCATTTATAAATTCAGAGAATAAATTCAGTTCCTCTAATCTTTCCTCATAGCTGAGCTCCTCCATGCCTCTTATCAGTTTGGTTGCCCTTCTCTGCACTTTCTCCAGTTCCCCGATATCCTTTTGGAGAACTGGTGCCCATAACTGAACTGCATGTTCCAGATGAGTCTTATAGACCCATATCTCTGATAAATAGAAAGGACAAAATTTTGTCAAAAGGTGTTGACTTGTCGTTTGAATTCTGTTATTGCGACGTATATTAATTCTGATCAGAAGGCTTTATAACAGGGTGCTCTACGGCCTTTAACCTTCGGCACTGATTTACTAATCTTCAGGTCTCCTCTAGGGAGCCGGACACTAGATCTATTGTGTCTCTTGATACGCATGAAGCATTTGATTCTATTATGTGGCCTTACTTGTTTGCGGCTGAGCTTTGGTAATAGTTTTATTACCTGGGTCAAATGACTGTATTCTCAACCGATGGCTCATTTTCGGGTCAATAACCAGAGCCAACACCTTCGTAAATACCCGAGAAGCAGAAGCGAGATCAAAGGGCAACACCACAAATTAATAGTGCTCCTGGCCTATGGCAAAACGTAGAAACCGCTGATGCCCGATGTAGATCGGGACATGAAGGTAAGTGTCCTTGATGTCGATGGAGGCCAGAAAGTCTCCTTGATGAAGAGAAGCCACAACCATACAGATGGATTCCATTCTGAATTTCTGAACCCGCACAAAGTGGTTCAGGGCCTTGAGATCCAGGATTGGGCAAACCTACCCCTCCTTCCTGGGTACTGTGAAGAGGTTTGCATAAAACTCCTGAAACCGTTCTGACTGTGGAACTGGGACTATTACCCCTTGTGACAACAAATCCTGTACTGCTCCTAGAAGGCCGTGAAGCCGCTTGGCAGACAGATGCAGATTGGAGGGGAAGAACCTCGCCGGGGGCAAGGATCAAAATTCGATCGTATAACCCTGACTGAATCAACTCGAGTACCCACTTGTCCTGGATAAACAAGGTCCATGGGTCAGGAAAGAACCAAAGATGTCCCCCCACCCCTATAACGGGTGAGGGCATCCCTTCAGACGGGGAGGGCTTGTTCGCAGGGCCGGAAGAAACCGCCTTGGACTTACCACCCCAGGGTTTCTTGGAACCCCCTAAAAGGGGCGAGAGAGATTTTGACCCTGCGACCCCGCAGGACAAAAAAGGCCGATTGTGAGCTGAAAACGCTTGCGGTGAGGCTCTCTGCTCTTAGAAACCTGCAGAAACAAGGTGCTCTTGCCTCCCCTGAGCCCCTTAATGATCTCTTCCATGGAGGCTCCAAACAGATGGTCCCCTACAAAAAGAAGATCAGTCAGAACCTTTTTGGAGGCTTGGTCCCCAGACCAACATTTCAACCAGATCATGCGGCGTGGAGTCACCGCCGTCCCTGACGCTCTGCAGGCCAATGGAGCCACATCCAAGGATGCATCACAAATGTATTGCAACCCCTGTATCAACTGGTGTACTAACTCCGTTAATTCATGAGGTTGCTGTTCTGATCCTCCTCTAAATCCTTGCGTAAAAGTTTCGCCCACTCCATTAGGGTCTGAGAGACCAAGGTAATGGCAAACACTGATCTTAGGATAGAACCCGCCACAGTGAAAAGATAGCGGACCAAGGATTCAGTCTTTCTATCAGCGGGAACTTTAAAGGATGGAGCGTCCTCTACTGGTAGTGACATACAGTATCTCACAAAAGTGAGTACACCCATCACATTTATGTAAATATTTTATTATATCTTTTCATGTGACAACACTGAAGAAATTACACTTTTATACAGTGTAAAGTAGTGAGTGTACAGCTTTTATAACAGTGTAAATTTGCTGTCCCCTCAAAATAACTCAACACACAGCCATTAATGTCTACACCCCTAAGTAAAAATGTCCAAATTGGGCCCAATTAGCCATTCTCCCTACCCGGTGTCATGTGACTCGTTAGTGTTACAAGGTCTCAGGCGTGAATGGGGAGCAGGTGTGTTCAATTTGGTGTCATCGCTCACACTCTCTCATACTGGTCACTGGAAGTTCAAAATGGCACCTCATGGCAAAGAACTCTCTGAGGATCATAAAAAAAAAATTGTTGCTCTACAAAAATATGGCCTAGGCTATTAGAAGATTGCAAAGACCCTGAAACTGAGCTGCAACATGGTGGATAAGACCATACAGCGGTTTAACAGGACAGGTTCCACTCAAAACAGGCCTCGCCATGGTCGACCAAAGAAGTTGAGCGCATGTGCTCAGCATCATATCTAGAGGTTGTCTTTGGGAAATAGACGTATGAGTGCTGCCAACATTGCTGCAGAGGTTGAAGGGTTGAAGGAACTTCGAGTTCCCGCATTATCATGGACTCTCTGAGTTCTCAATTCCAATAAATAAATCACTGGCTGACAGGGTCTTATCATTGCAAGCCTGGTATTCTACCACTTACGCCACCAAGCCTGCTTAAGCTGAATACACTCTCCCTAAGCTAGACCTGCAATTGATGGTTGTGACATCAAATCCCTTGGCCAACGAGTGATTTATAAGTGGAATATTATATTTTATAATTAATAATACATTGCCAGCAGGGAGAGAAATTGTTGCTTTTTAGTTTGTTGAGATCAAAGTTATTTATATGTGTGTGTGTGTGTATATATATATATATATATATATATATATATATATATATATATATATATATATATATATATATATATATATTTATATCTATCATTTTATATCAGTATTGTCCAAAATTTAAAAAAAGAAACAGCGTGGGGTTCCCCCTAAAATCCATACCAAGCCCTTATCTGAGCACACAGCCTGGCTGGCCAGGATGGGGGTGGGGGCGACAGAGTGCCCCTCCTCCTGAACCATACCAGGCCACATGCCCTCAACATGGGGGGGGTGCCCCCCACCCCAAAGCACCTTTCCCCCATGTTGATGGGGACAGGGGTCTCTTCCCCACAAAACTGGGCTGTGGTTGTGGGGGATCTGCGAGGGGAGGCTTATCGGAATCTGGAAGCCCCCTTTAACAAGGGGACCCCCAGATCCCGCCCCCCCTATGTAAATGGATATCAGGTACATGGTACCCCTACCCATTCACCAAAAAACAAAAAAAAAATACAATGTACAAAAAAAATGATGACAAAAGCCAGTTTTGGAAAAGCCTTTTATTAAAAAATAAAAAAATACTGTCCCCGATGATCAGTCGCCCGGCCGCCCGAAAAAAAAAAAAAAAGAAGCAGCTCCTGTTTCTCCAGACGCTTCCCGCGGAATGAACGGTTTTGATTTTGACGGCTCTTATATAGTGACCTGACATCACAAGCCGTCCCACAATGCACTGCTCAAGTGCAGTGAATAAATTACTGACGTCAGTAATTTATTCACTGCACCTAAAGCAATGGATTATGGGGCGATGTCAGAGCCCTATAAAAGAGCTGTCAAACTCAGATGGAAGCCAGTTAGCCAGAGAGAGTCCAAGGTTAATCAGCTGGCTCGGTGGCTTAGCCGGTAGAATAACAGACTTGCAAGTTTGAATCCCCAGGCCAGCGGGTGATTAATATTAATTATGAATTTAAATTAAAACCTATTAATTGTCTCGCCCATTCTGAAGTGACATCAGTAATTTATTCACTGCACCTGAGCAATGGATTATGGGGCGCTGGTGATGTCAGAGCCCTATAAAAGAGCTGTCAATCTCAGATAGAGAATTGTTAGACAGAGAGAGCCTTAGGTTACTCAGCTGCCTCGGTGGCATAGCTGTTACAATAACAGGCTAGCAAGTGAGAGGCTGTGGGTTTGAATCCTTGGCCCAGCGGGTGATTAATAGTCACTTACATTTAAGCTTTTAAAATGAGGACTTGTGATTTTTCATGTTCGTGTTCGTATGTTTGCTAGAACATTTCCACTGTTCGAGATGTTCTGGTGCGAACCAAACAGGGGGGTGTTCGGCTCATCAGTGGGAGTCAGTGCTCAGACCATACGCCGCACACTGCATCAAATTGGTCTGCATAGCTGTCCTCCCAGAAGGAAGCCTCTTCCAAAGATAATGCACAGGAAAGCCCACAAAAAGTTTGCTGAAGACAAGCAGACTAAGGACATGGATTACTGGAACCATGTCCTGTGGTCTGATGAGATAAACTTCTTTGGATCAGATGGTGTCAAGCACGTGTGGTGGCAACCATGTGAGGAGTACAAAGACAAGTGTGTCTTGCCTACAGTTAAGCATGGTGGTGGGAATGTCATGGTCTGCGGCTGCATGAGTGGGGAGCTACAGTTCATTGAAGGAACCATGAAAGTCAACATGTACTGTGACATTGTGAATCAAAGCATGATCCCCTCTCTTCAGAGACTGGGCTTCAGGGCAGTATTCCAACATAATAACGACCCCAATACACCTCCAAGACAACCACAGCCTTGCTAAAGAAGCTGAAAGTAAAGGTGATGGACTGGCCAAGCATGTCTCCAGACCTAAACCCTATTGAGCATCTGTGGGGCACCCTCAAATGGAAGGTGGAGGAGCGCAAGGTCTCTAACATCCACCAGCTCCATGATGTTGTCATGGAGGAGTGGAAGAGGACTCCAGTGGCAACCTGTGAAGCTGTGGTAAACTCCATGCCCAAGAGGGTTAAGGCGGGTAAAGGCAGTGCTGGAAAATAAAAGTGGCTACACAAAATATTGACACTTTGGGCCCAATTTGGACATTTTCACATAGGGGTGTACTCACTTTTGTTGCCAGCTGTTTAGATATTAATGGCTGTGTGTTGAGTTATTTTGAGGGGACAGCAAATGTACAAATGTTCAAGCTGTACACTCACTACTTTACATTGTAGAAAAGTGTAATTTCTTCAGTGTTGTCACATGAAAAGATATATTAAAATATTTACAAAAATGTGAGGGGTGTACTCATTTTTGTGAGATACTGTAACTTTATTCAGCCTAGAAACCTGGGAGTCCACCACCGGTGGTACCGTTAGTTTCTTCAAAAGAGACTCTACAAACCTCCTGGCAAAACGCTTAGGTATCCCAGCAATGCGTTTAGGAGACCCCCACTGACTAGTGACAATCTCATCAAGATAGGCGGGGAAGGGAAACACTTTAGTCGCCCTGGATGGCTTGCGGGTGCCAAATTGCACCGGAGTAACCGACGCAGCATCCATTTTTAACGTTTCCCGCACTGACACAATCAGTGCTTCTACCAGCGCTTTTCTCATGCGCGGAGGGGGGAGAGGAATCATCCTCACTATCCGAGCACTCGAGGTGCGTGGACACAGACCCCGCGGGGTGGCTTGAGTCCAGGGCGGCCAATTCAGCCTCAGAGTCTGAGGAGGTAGATGAGGCAGGTGAAGGCAGGGGGGGCGCTTTTTGCCAGGCCTTTTCTGCAAGAACAGGTCCACTTTAGCCACTAATGACTGTAAGACAGCCGTCATGGCTGCCATGGCTGAGTGGGACCCCAAGGACCACCATCTAAGAGTGGGTCCGGTGGTGAGATGTGTTCTGCAGGCTCCATGTACCCTGTTGCCACAGTGCCCCAATACAGGGAAAAAAACACCTATGTATATATATGCAAAATGTATATCTATATGACCATATACAATAAGCTGTAAAGCACCCCATAGTACTGACACCTGTGGGACTACAAGTCCCAGCACCACTGCATGAGAGGGAACAGGCCAGAAGATAACACCCAGGACTCACCACCACCGCGCCTCAGCCTGAGAGGGGAGAGAGAGAGCGCCAAGCTGCAGCACACTGATCCCAGGAAACAGGAAGCAGCCGTGCCAACACTAGAGATCGCCGCCCACTCGTCGTTCCATGCAGCTACAAGAAAACGGCCTCCGCTGCTGCCTAAGCAGCCACCTCTAACATGGCGGCCGAACTGCCGCACATGTTCCCACTAAAACAATGGCGGTGCTGCACTGAGCAGGCCGGGTGTTGCAAGTTCCCCCACTACATCAGTCCTGCACTCTCACTGAGGTGATAGTGATAGAAAGAAACAGAACACACCAACCACCCACTATCCTGGGGAACAAACCCCTACAGAGGGAACTGCCAGAGGGGGAGATGTGGGGGAGGGGAGACCTACCAACCCCAGGAGGAGCCCGCAGACCTCCCAGAATCCTGAGGGAGCGGAGGGCACTTTTCACCATACCTTAGGAGCCAGAAGGGGGTTCACTCCGAGCAGGACACTTTCCCATCTCAGCACAGGGGGGGGGGGGTGCTGCATCCCAGGGGAGCGCTTCAACTCTGGCTGCGACCAGGTCATGTGCGGTGCGTCCACGCGAGGTGTCTAACCCGCAGGCCAGCCCCTCCAGTGGGACCCTGTCACGGCCGACCTAGCACGAGGTTAAGGTCTGTGCACGTGCCAACGCGTGCTCGCTGCCCAGACAGGGACGACCACAAAGATCTAGGATATCCAGTGCATCACCCAGTCCAGCAGTTGATTGTAGTTCTCATAGGAACAACTAGATTGTAGAAAAATAAAACAATAAAAGAAAAAAAAAATCTGTTAAAAAAAGGAAAAAAAAGTGCCAGGACCAGAGATCCCAGGAAGGAGCTAGGTCCTTACTCCTGACTAGGCAGACTGAGATCCTAGTGCAGGAAGTGGGAGTACACCACCTGGGACTGCCCCATAGGCGTAGTTACAATTTGTTAACTTTTGTAAACCTTTTTCCGCCTAGTGTCCTACTCCTAGGAAGCACAGCCCAACCCTTCTGTCTAATGAAGATATGAAGCTGTGTCCGTCAATGAACGAAAGAGAAATGTCATTTTAAAACATCATCCTGCCCTGCCCTCAAGAGGAAGCCTTTCATCCATTTTATAGCAGTGGGCAAATGGCAAGAAGATAAAGTTTATGTAAAGTCAAAACCTTTTATTTAAGGCCCCATTTACACCTTTGCATTCTGCGGACATACGTAGAAATGCACATTTTTGTTAGGGATAGACCAATATGTTTTTTTCAGGGCCGATACCGATACCGATATTTTGGTCACAATCGGCCGATATGGGCCCATATTTTGTACATTTAAAGTTTTGAAAAATAAAGACAATTTGTGACACAAATCTGGTACTGAACATGTTAATTTTGGTTTAATGCTTAATGGCTGGCTTGCTGGTTGTCTGTGGCGGGTGGCTGGCTGTCTGGAACCCTGTGGTGGGTGGGTGGCTGGCTGGCACCCTGTGGATGGCTGGCTGGCTGGCACCCTGTGGTGGGTGGCTGGTTGTCTGGCACCCTGTGGTGGGTGGCTGGCTGGCACCGTGTGTTGGGTGGCTGGCTGGCACCCTATGGGAGGTGGGTGGCTAGCACAGGGGCTGTGGGTGGCTAGCTGGTACAGTGCCTGTGGCTGGCTGGTACAGGGCCTGTAGGTGGCTGGCTGCCTGGCACCCTGTCTGTGGTGGCTGGCTGTCTGGCACTCTGTGTTGGGTGGCTGTCTGGCAGCTTGTGGTGGGTGGCTGGCTGTCTGGCACCCTGTGGTGGATGGCTGGCTGTCTGGCACCCTGTGGTGGATGGCTGGCTGTCTGGCACCCTGTGGTGGATGGCTGGCTGGCATCCTGTGTTGGGTGGCTGGCACCCTGTGGTGGGTGGCTGGCTGGCACCCTGTGGTGGGTGAGTGGCTGGCTGGCACCCTGTGGTAGGTGGGTGGCTGGTACAGGGCCTGTGGGTGGCTGGCTGTCTGGCACCCTGTCTGTGGGTGGCTGGCTGTCTGGCACCCTGTGGTGGGGGGCCGGCTGTCTGGCACCATGTGGTGGGTGGCCGGCTGTCTGGCACCATGTGGTGGGTGGCTGGCTGTCTGGCACCCTGTGGTGGGTGGGTGGCTGGCATAGGGGCTGTGGGTGGCTTTCATATATGCCACTCTCACCCTCTGTGGAATCCAAGTTTATACGGGCCTAAGACTCTGACAGACAAAAGGCTTCTACTGCGGGCTACATGGAAGAAAAAGAGACCTTCAGCAATGTTTCCAAACTCTAATTTGTTGAATCATTGAAGATGGCAACATCATCCACAGGGCATGGCACTCTTGGTAAGATAGGAAAACAGCTGCCTCATCTGAGGATGTACTCAACCTCTTGAACTCTTCCTCCATAGGATAGAGCTATGCAAACCCTGAGGAGGAACACACACCTTGCCAGCGTAAGCCTGTTCTGCAAACATCCTCTCTTAATGAGGGTGCGAGGGAAAAGACTGTAAAGCTTTGTGGTTGTCATCATGACCCCAAGGGTGCCTTCAGGGAGACTGATTAAGGAAGCGGCAAATTTATTCACTGCAAACCATCCCATCACTAGGCCCCGTTGGACCTGAAAAACACCTTGAACCTAAGGTTCCTCAGACTCAGGCGACCCAGATTCTGAAAACGCCTTCTGCGTCCAGCTCTGCAACATCCACTATTTCCCCATCATGCTTTTAAAAAATAGTAGAGGGGACAGGAGAAGGAGAGCAACTATTCTTCTTAGGACCTTGTCCCATAAAGGGGAACATAATGGCAAGTTTATACTCTAAACTCACCAAGCGGCTGACAAACCCTCCTTCATACCACATGTAGAACCTCCCTGTTTTAGTCACAAAACTAGATAGGCATAACAGATTAGACTCTCCTGATCAGTGGCGGATGGTCAATAGGGGGCGCCGCCCCCCTCAGGCTAGTCACCGTAGCATCAGCATTGAAAAAAAAAAAAAAAGTGTACCTTTAATGCAGCGGGGCGATGGACACATTGTTGCTATGGAGAGGGGTGGAGATTTTCCCATCATGTGCCAGTTTTTGGTATGCCGATTGGCGGCTCTTTAGAGTGTCCTCGGGGCGCCCACTCCGATTGCCGTCCTGTGATTGGATGCCTCCTGTGAGTGGACGTCATAGGGGTGGTGCTTGGGCGTCACTGTCTGCTTCCTGCCTGAGCCCACCCAGACGTCTTTCCATGGTCTCCCTGCTGCTGATACACAGGAGGATGCTGTAGCTGATTGAGAGAGGGAGAGAACTTTCTGTCTGGACTGGGACACTGCTGAGCTGACTGGCTGTGATAATTGGATTGGAGGATCTGTGTGCTGTCTGGATCGGGACATGCTGATGAGACGTGAGTAAGGGTGGGGGGGGGGGTGTGAGAGTAAACAGAGGAGTCTAGCCATACCTGCACACAGAGGAGGGGGAGGGAACAGGGATCACACTGAACTGTCTCCTGTGCCATGCCTGCAGTCTGACTGTCTCCTGTGCCACCATGGCTGCAGTCTCTGACTGTCTCCTGTGCCACCATGCCTGCAGTCTCTGACTGTCTCCTATGCCACGATGACTGCAGTCTGACTGTCTCATGTGCCACCATGCCTGCAGTCTGACTGTCACCTGTGCCACTGTTATATTCTCCTTGTTGTGAGAGACACAGGACTCTGATCTGGAACAACGGTTGTTTATTCAGGACTCTCTGTACACTCCAACATGCATTACAGGACAGCTCAGTATATCAATGCATCTCTTACATGTTTCTAAGATGGGCACTCTGCCCCTTGACCCTTGTCATCACTCCTGGGTGGAGCCAGCCTTAAAGTGACAATACATGTGAAACCCTTCAGGTATAACACCTTCCATCCATTCCTAAAAAAAAAACAAAAAAAAAAACAAACACAACAAAACGAGAACAGGCATAAACAGTAACTAATAATTGTCCAATACAGTCCTCCAACTCAGGAGATTTACATGGCTTCTTCGCGTCCAGATGTGAGAACAACTTCCAGGGACGCTACGGGGAGAACATGGCAGCGGATCACTTTCGGCGGACCCGTCTAAAGTCTCGTAACCGGTCTTGCATTTGAAACCGGTCAGGAGGGCGACAGTGTCGTTGAGGACGGGCACCCAGCGACTCGGGGCCGGAGGAAGCAGGGCTGGCCGGAATGGACACCGGCGGGGCCAAGAGGGGATCCCCTAGCTCAGAGGGTGAACAGACCTCTGGACCAGGGCTGGAGGGCTCTGTTGGAGCCGAGTTCAAAAGTTCAGAGTCCCCCCAAGCATCAGTCTCAATGCCTCCTGATCCGGTAGGAGCAGATTCTTGAGACACTGGAGGTGCAGCCGATGTCAGGGATTCGGGCAGATGAGAACAAGGACGCAATTGGTCCGCATGCCGTCTGCAAATGGAACCATCTTCCAGGCAGACCCTATACATTTTGGGTCCCAAAGTCTCTGCGACGATAGCAGGAAGCCAACGAGTGTTGGAAGCGCTATAAGATGGGGCCCATACCTTTTGCTGGGCTGTAAACCGGGGAATCTCGTTGTGTTCAACCCTCTTGTCTTGGGACTGCCGTACATGTTCCTGGACCGTTTGAGGGCGGAGCATGTCCAAAACAGTCCATGGCTGCCGACCCAAAAGAAGTTCAGCTGGAGTTTTCCCAGTGGTTGCATGTGGTGTGTTTCTGTAAGCAGAAAGGAAGGAGTCCAGCTGCTGGGGTGAAAGGGACTGTTGTTTACTTGTAGCCACAGTAGCTTTGAAATAGCGTTTGAAGGTCTGTACAAACCTTTCTGCTTGACCATTTGTAGCCGGGTGGTAAGGTGCGGTCAACTTGTGTTTGATGTTGTGGGAAGTCAGGAAACTCTGAAACTCCTAGCTTGTGAATTGTGCACCGCTGTCTGTGACAATTTCTCTGGGGTATCCAAACGTAGCAGCGAGATGTAACAGTATGGAAATCGTCGCCTTAATCGTTGGCTGGGTAACAGGAATGACCTCAGGCCACTTTGAATGGGCATCAATAATGATCAAAAAGGTGTGTCCTCTGATCGGGCCTGCAAAGTCCAAGTGTAGGCGAAACCAGGGAACCGTGGGCCAAGTCCAGGGCTGGACGCACCCTCGAGGAGGGTCTCTTGCAGTTTGTGCGCATCCAGCACACGCATTCACATATGTCATGATATCTGAGTCGAGGTTCGGCCACCACACATAGCCTCGGGCCTTTTGTTTCATACGTGTGCCCCCGGGATGACCAGTATGTAGCAAGTCCAGAATGTGTCTCCGGAGGGTCTGTGGAACGATCACTCTGTCTTCCCATAAAACACAGTTGCCAGCCCGGTAATTCCAGATGCCTACGGAAGTAAGGTTCATAATCCTGTGTGACAGTTGCAAGCCAACCGTACCGTACCCAGGAGAGTATTGTCTTAAGGAAGGTATCCTTGGCTGTATGGGCTGCTACTTCCCCAGAAGACAAAGGACAGGCTGGTGTAACGACAACTCTTGACTGGTGGAGAAGAGTCTGTTAATGTCCTTGTCAGACGGGACATGGCGTCCGCATTAGCATTGGCATCATGGCTGCGATACTGGATTTTGTAGCTATATGCTCCCAAGAATAGGGCATAGCGTTGAAGACGGGCCGCAGTCGTCTGGGAGATGCCTTTGTCAGGGCTAAAGATCTGAAGGAGTGGTTTATGGTCAGTATGGTGAATTCCCTACCATACAGGTAAAGATGAAACTTCTTAATTGCCCATATGAGCGCCAGAGCCTCTTTGTCAATGTAAGAGTAATTGCTTTCTGCTTTTGTCAAGGACCTGGAGGCGAATGCCACAGGTTTCTCTGACCCATCTGGTAAAACGTGAGATAGTACAGCCCCTAGACCATAGGGTGAGGCATCACAAGCCAAGGTGAGAGGCCTTTGGAGGTCATAGTGCACGAGCATGCGTGACGCCAACAGCTTTCGCTTAGAAACTTCAAAAGCATGTTGGCATGCAGCCGGGCAGTTCCATCTGGAGTGTTTCTCCAAAAGCTTGTTTAATGGAAACAAAGTGTGTGCTAGATCCAGCAGGAATTTGTGGTAATAGTTCAGCAAGCCCAGGTATGATCGCAGCTGTTGGACGTTGGTTGGGGCTGGAGCTTTTACTAAAGCATCAACTTTGGCTTCCGTGGTGTGTATACCCTCTGCATCCACAAGGTGGCCACAAAACTCCAATTTAGGTACCATGAATTGGCATTTCGCTAAGTTCACTTTTAGACCCTGCTCTTGGGAGTCTCGTCAACACAAGCTCCACGTTACGCTTGTGTTCCTGGTCCGTCAGGCCCGGGATGAGCATGTCATCTAACAGGCACTGTGTGAAAGGAATGTCCACCAAAATCTCATCCATTTTTCGTTTCCAAATGGCTGGGGCGGAGGCTACCCCAAACACCATCCGATTGTATTCATACAGTCCCTTGTGAGTGTTGATGGTTAGAAACTTGCGGGACGAAGGGTGGACCTCAAACTGTAAATAAGCTTGCCTGAGATCAAGCTTGGTGAACTTTTGACCTCCTGCAAGAGAGACAAAAATGTCATCTACTCTGGGTAGGGGATACTGGTCTATCTCCAGTTGAGAATTTAGTGCCATGTGGAAATCGCCACAAATGCGCAAGTCCCCATTCACTTTCTTTACTGGTACAACTGGTGATGCCCACTCGCTGTGCTCTACCTTTGAGATGACACCTTGTTCCTCCAGCTGGCTTAGTTCAGCTTCCACACCTGCTCGGAGTGCGAAAGGTACCGTCCGAGCTTTGAAGAACCTAGGCTGGGCGTTGGGTTTCAGCCTGAGTCTCACACAGTCATGCTTTATTTTTTCCAAATGGTTATCAAAGACTTGTGGGAATCGCTGTTTCAGGGATTCCACCCATCCCTCGTTATCTCTTGATGGGATGGTCACAGTGTTGCAGGGGTTTATGTCTGGCATGCCAAAGTGAGCAATCCAGTCTCTCCCAAAGTGAGAGGGTCCCCCATGTTCTAGGATATATAATGGCATTCTCTTCGTCTGACCCTTGTAGGATACCTGTACTTTCACGTAACCCAGTGGGTGGAGTATCTGCTTTGAGTATGTCTGCAGTTTGATTAGTGTTGGACGGACAGTTGTTCGGATCAGAAGTTTTCTCCATTGTTTCTGGGTGATAAGTGAAACTGCTGCTCCTGTGTCTACATCCATCTTGAGTTTCTTTCCTTCCACGGTTACCTCTACAGTCATTGCTGAGGGTGCTGAATGCATATGATGTATGTCCAATCTGTGGAGCACTTCCTCATCCTCTGATTCCGATGACGATGTACATCTTCCCACCATATATGCCTTTGTCCTGGTGTTCAGAGGTTGTTTATTTCGCACCTTCTTACTACGGCAGACTCGTTTCAGATGGCCTGCCTTACCACAAGTATGACAGAACTGATCCTTAAACCTTAGTGATCATGGTCTGTATTCCCACAGCGGTAGCAAGCTGACTCCCGAGTTGGTGAGGGTCTATTTTTCCAGTTTGCTGCTGTTGGCTTGACTGCTGTTCTGAAAACTTCCTCCTTTACCTCTTCCCTTCTGCTCTGGGGGTTCAAAGCCTCTGTATCTTTCACAGCCATTTCCATCACTGAAGCTATCTCAATTGCCTTTGTAAGGGTAAGGTCTTTCTCTGTTAACAGTCTCTTTTGGCTAGACTCACTATTCCCCATGACAAACTTATCCCTCAGTGCAGTCGGTAAGTACTCCCCAAAAGAACAGGTTGAGGCTAGTCTGCGAAGGGCGAGCAATTAAGCCTTAATATCTTCACCCGGCTGTTGCTGCCGCTGATAGAACCTGAATCTCTCTGCAATCTCTAGTGGTTTAGGCTGGAAGTGATTCCCTAACAGTGTCAGGAGCTCTGCCAAAGTCTTAGGTGCTGGTTTTTCAGGGAAAAGGAGATCCCTAAGAGTGTCATATGTCCTAGCACCAACCACTGTCAGAAATACTGCTACTTGCCTGTCGCCTGGGATGGCATTTGCACAAAAATACTGTTCCAGTCTCTCAATCCAGGAACTCCAGATTGTCTGTTCTCCATCAAATTCACTTAATGTCCCGATCAATGACATTTTCCTGCTGGGCTCTGTGGGTGTTTGTATCCAGCTGACAATCCAGAGTTTTTTTTTTTTTTCTTTTCTTTTCTCACACGGATAGAAACCTTGAAAATCCCATCCTCGTCGCCACTGTTCTCCGTGTTGTGAGAGACACAGGACTCTGATCTGGAACAACGGTTGTTTATTCAGGACTCTCTGTACACTCCAACATGCATTACAGGACAGCTCAGTATATCAATGCATCTCTTACATGTCTCTAAGATGGCCACTCTGCCCCTTGACCCTTGTCATCACTCCTGGGTGGAGCCAGCCTTAAAGTGACAGTACATGTGAAACCCTTCAGGTATAACAGCCACCATGCCTGCAGTCTGACTGTTTCCTGTGCCACCATGCCTGCAGTCTGACTATCTCCTGTGCCATGTCTGCAGTCTGACTATCTCCTGTGCCACCATGCCTGAAGTCTGACTGTCTCATGTGCCACCATGCCTGAAGTCTGACTGTCTCCTGTGCCACCATGCCTGCAGTCTGACTATCTCCTGTGCCATGTCTGCAGTCTGACTATCTCCTGTGCCACCATGCCTGAAGTCTGACTGTCTCATGTGCCACCATGCCTGAAGTCTGACTGTCTCCTGTGCCACCATGCCTGCAGTCTGACTGTCTCCTGTGCCACCATGCCTGCAGTCTCTGACTGTCTGCCTGACACCCTTTCCATGCCAGATTACTGGTTATCTCTTCCAACAGTTCAGCAGCTCAGTTCATTATCTGCAGTCATTTAAGTTGGCTGTAGTAGGAATTAAATAAAAGATAATAATCTATTCCACAGCCACCTTAAGAGCCGGTTCACACATATGCGATGACAGACATTGCATGTGATTCGGAGCGCACTGCTCTGTAAATCACATGCGATGTCTGTGCATTCCGAATTCAGCCTTACAGATTGCATGGCTGAATTTGCATCGCATTCAGACCAAAGTCGCACAGGACCCTTTTTTTTGTGCTCACCAGAATCGAATCGCATGGGTGTTCACACCTATGCGATCCGATTCATGTCCGAATTGACAGTTGACACTGCGATATGCAAACTAATCTGGCGGTGTCATTAACTTTGTATTGACACCCCCAGTGATTGACATATAGCAGTTTTAACTGCCTGGGAGTCAAGTGCGATGCAGTTGATTCGCAGGGTTCCCGCATCGCATAGGTGTGTGAACCAACACTTAGTGACTGCAGATAATGAACTGAGCTGCTGAACAGAATGTATCTGAGAAGATCACTGTCCAACCTTCACCCATCACAGCGGGCTATGTTTAAGTAGTCCCTCAGGGGATCGATCCCCCTTTTTTGGGGTCGTCCCCTGCCCTTGACCTGTACAGCATGCTACTGGAAACCTCTTGGTCAGTCATTACTACACAGGGTTTTATATATACGCAGGGTCCAATGCCAAATGGTTGCATTACAGGCAATCCCTGCATGGTTGTTCCAATCTCATCGAAGCGGGGCCTGGGTACCGTCCATTTTAGCATCCTAGCTGTAGGATTGGATCCAGATAACACCAATCTCCTAATCCCTGTCTGAACTATTGAGAATCTGGTAGTGTCATGCAGAGAGCTGCACATCAGTGACCATCACCTTCAGACACTGGCAGAAAAACGGAGGAGCTTCCTGAGCAGGAGGGCTTATGTAGTGAGAACTTTCTCTCCGTTTCTTCTGCCAGTGTCCATTTACTTATAGGTGGTACATAACCCAGGTAGTCCTGATTTAAAGCCTACTCCGTGTTCTGTGATTTAAGAAAAAGAATGTATTTTCAGTCTCAAGGCAGCCCAGTCTAAAGCCCCATACACACGATCAGATTATCGAACGATCTGTCGTCCGTTTTTTGTGGCATGCTAGTCTGATGTGGAAAGTGAAGAGGTTATTTTCATACAAATTTTCCCGTACGACAGAATTCTACTTAAGAAGTGATGTCATGTGCTGGATTGTTTAGCATGTGTTTAGTCTCTGAGCATGTCTAGTCTTGCTCTTAAGATTTTTTTCCGTCTAAATCTGTACTAAATGAGATGAAAATTGGACGTTGTATTACGGACAACAAAAATGATATAGCCTGCACATCAGGATTTTGTCAGCCGAAAAGTCGGAGTTGGCTGTCGAAAGCACCATACTAACAATCCGAAAATTGGCAGATCGGTCGTCGGACGAATTTTCCCTACAGATTTTCTTATCGTGTGTACGGGCCTTTAGGCTTGGTGCACATTACTGCATGTAAGGGAACAGGCACATAATTGCACACGTTCCCAACACAAAGACAAACGTGCTGCTGTTTAGCAGATGCACAGGGGTGCCATTAATTCTTAATGCCATGCATTTACAAACATTGGGAGTTTTCAGTGTGGCACAATTTAAAAAAATGGCCTGGGACTTCTTTCCCTGTGTTTTTGTGGGTAAGACAGCTGATGGGGCTGGTTCGCACGTAAAGATAGGGGATGGTAAAACTATGCAGTTGAGCAACCTTTTTATTACCCCCATCTACTAACCCTTTAGCTGCAGGGCCAGCAATCAGGGTCGTTTACATGCTGTGGTGATTTCAGGAAGAATATCACCAGATGAATGGGACTGCATTGCACCTGTCCCTGGCTTGGTGATGCTGCATTAAGAAGGTTAGAGCAAATGTTAAGAAGGTGACAAATCGCCTCTTCACCGCTGGTCAAATGCAGCAGTTCTGATCGATTAGGGGTCAAGATTAAAAATAACGTACATACACACACACACACACGTGGGAATTTGAAGAGTGATGAAAGACAGTTGTCTTAGGAAAGGGGGCAAAATTATAAATCTGGCCTTGTCAGAAGGCAAACACAGCTTCTCTATGACTTTCACCACCATCATGTAAGCTTAGGCAACGCCATGCCACCATTTGCACCAGTACCTCATCTTTCACACCTGCACATACCTATACTTCATTATCAGAGCAATGGCAGCCTGCATGTAACAGAGTAAAGAGCTGGCTGTCCTGGGCATTGTCCCTGCCTGTCATCTCTGGGCTCTGTGGCCTTGTCAGCCCCACCTGGTGCAGAGCACTCATGCCATCTGTGTTGGTGCAGTCAGTGATTTGCTTCCAAACCTCTCCTCTAAGCATTTTCTCTTCCTTCCACAGATCTCCCCCTCGCACAGGCAGCCAGGAACTTTGCCACCCACTCAAGCTGTACAGCGCATCCAGCATCCCCATCTGCTTGGCTCTCTGCTCATCCAGATGCCTTATCTGCCTCCTGGTTGGTGCAGGACTCTGTCCCACTGGCGAAGCTGCTCCTCCACCTGCCCTGATCGAGCTTCTGCTGTGCCGATGCACACTTCGGTGGAGTAGCTGCAGCTCAGACTGATATGAATGCCTTTCCCAATCGACAACCTCAGATGGCACCCCAGGATGCCACGGCATCCTAGGTAAGAAAGGCTGTTCTAACCCCTCCCAACCCTATCCAAAACCAAAGACTGAAAAGCATTTGCAGGGCTTTCACTATGTTTTGGTAAAGCTAAAGTGCCATTTAGCTCTAGTTTGAAATGTTAAACACAGATCCTAATTAGAGTGCTATCACTTTTAACCACTTGCTGACCTTAACTACTGTGGCAGGTTGGCTCTGTCCCGCAAAACAACGTACCTATACTTCGTTTTGCGGGACAGCTTGTCTGGGCCAATCAGCGGGGTCCGGTGGCCGCGATGTCCGCCAGGCACACGCGATCGCTCCCCGTGGAGACGGATGTAAACATGGCAGACAGCTGTTCTGTCAGTAATGAACACAGGGATCCCGTGTTTCTCTTATTTAGGAACACAGGTCTCTGTGTTCATCCAGCAAGCCTATCCCCCACACATTTAGAAAGCACCCCCTGGGGACACATTTAGTCCTTTGATCACCCCTGATGTTAACCCCTTCCCTGCCAGTGTCATTAGTACAGTAACAGTGCATATTTTTGGCACTGATTACTGTAGTAATGTCATTGGTCCTCCCAAAAGTGTAAAAAATGTCAGGTGTCCGATCTGTCTGCCGCAATCCCGCTAAAAATCGCTGATTACTAGTAAAAAAATAAATAAATAAAAATTCCATAAATCTTTCCCCTAGTTTGTAGAGGTGATAACTTTTGTGCAAACCTATCAATATATACTTATTGGAATTTTTTTTTATCAAAAATATGTAGAATAAATATTGGCCTAAAATAATGAAAACATTTGATTTTAATATTTTTTATAGGTAATGTTTTATAGCAGAAAGGAAAAAATATTGTTTTTTGTTTTCAGAATTGTCGCTCTTTTTTTGTTTATAGTGCAAAAAAATAAAAATCGCACAGGTGATCAAATACCACCAAAAGAAAGCTCTATTTGTGGAAGAAAAAAGAACAAAAATGTTATTTGGGTACGGCGTCATATGACTGTGCAGTTGTCAGTTAAAGTAACGCAGTGCCGTATCGCAAAAATGGCTTGGTCATTAAGGGGGTAAAATCTTCCAGTCCAGAAGTGGTTAAAAATCTGCTAACAGGCTACTTTAAAGTGTTACTAAACCCATAACTGTAAAATCAGTCTGTATATGCAGTAAGGTATGCTTGTTATACTCACTGTGGTACCTATGGGGTTATCTCTGCACTTTGTGTAAAAAGGCTGTTTGATCCTGTCTTCTCTGATCCTCCCCTTTATCCACAGTCCCCAAGCCATCTCCAGAAAGTACAGAGTCTTGGGGGCACTCTGCACATGCTCAGTTAGGCGTGTATAGCTAGAGAGTTTTTTTTTTGGAGGGTGTATGTTATCTTGGCACAGGGCCAATCAGCACTGTCCAGACAGAGGGTCAGGAGTCATACAGCCTCATAGGGCAGTCAGAGTAGATTAAAAACTCCTCCTACAAGCTTTAACCAGACACTGCTAGAAGTCACAAGACTGCTATATAATGCTAATGAGAAAACATATTTAGTAATTACATTTCCTAAAATAAGTGCATTTCCATGTACTGTGGGAGACCAGATAATGCAGGGTGCTAGGTTTAGTAACATGCTTGTTGAAAGCCTGTGCATTTTTTTTTTTAAATTGACAGTCCGCACTCCCATTGAGATCTGTTTTTCATATTTCCAAAGGAGCAGATAGGGTGTTTTAAAGTGTTACTAAACCAGTGAGCCTGCATTCACTATATCTCGTCTCCCAGAGTACACAGAATATGAAAATGCAGTTGTTTTAGTAAATATAAACTGCTAAATACCTTTTCCCATCAGCAGTAAATAGAAGTCTTGTGACTTCTATCAGTGCCTGGTTATAGTTTGTAGGAGGAGTTTTCATACTGCACTGAGTTGTCCTATCAGGATCCAGGACCCCTGACCCTCTGTCTCGACAGTCCTGATTGGCCCGGTGCTAATCACATGCACTCCACGAAGAAAAAAAAAAAAAAAACTCTCTAGCAATACACACCAAACTGAGCATGTGCAGCTTGACTTCAAAAGCTGTGTACTATCTGGACATATTCTGGAGTCAAGGGAAGAAGAGGAGGATCAGAAAAGACAGCCTTTTTACACAATGCAGAGAATTACCTCCTTAGGTTCCACAGTGAGTATAACAAGCATGCTTTACTGCATATAAAGACTGATGTTACTGTTGTGGGTTTAGTAACACTTTAAATGCATCAAGAAAGCTGCTTTATTTTCACACTGCTTTTATACAAGTTAAAGCCTGTGTGAACTAGGCCTTATATACACTTTAGGCAGGTGATGCAAGGTGTGGCCCAGAGGCTCTTGAAATATAAGTATATATTTGTTCTTATTTTGAGCAGTTTCAGTCTGATTAGGAACTCATAGAAAACTGTACAAAATCACCATTTAGGAGGTTAACAAAGAACATCCCAAATCCATTTTCTATGGCTAAGTTAATACTTGCATCAAAACTGCTGAGCCTCTGGAAAGCATTCCAAGTTCAAATCACTTTTCAGAGGTGTTTGACAGGCATTTAGGAGGCAATGTGATGCCTCCTCACAAACTGTTTTAATCCTATAATTGCTACACCAACACACCACAACCATTATACTTGCCAACTGTCCCTTTTTTTCCTGGGACAGTCCCTGCAAATAGGAGCCTGTCCCAGGTAATTTATATTGTCCCTGGAAGCGCCTGTTAATCAGCCTGCCCATAAATGTTACACAGAAGTAGTGCAGCTGAATGGGAGACTTATTCCAACTCTGCTACTGTGGCCTTAAGTTTGAAATTCCCTTTTTAATTTCCTGTAATTCTCTCTATATTGAGTAGACTCTATAATCTGATAAGTAGGCGAGATTAATTATGCAGAGTGGGCAGAGCTTCAGGGAAGTGGGTGTGGTAATTGATAGCTGTGCTGCAAAGTGTCCCTGGAATTTTTTTTTAAATGTTGGCATCTATGCAACCATGTTTGCGGTACTTCCCAATTAATTTGAGAGGGTCACATTCAGCGGCAGGACTAACCATCAAAGGTGACAGGAGGAATAGTTTTTGCCCCAGGTGCAAATCAAATTGTGACCACGGCATTTGAACTCCCTTGTCCACTTCCTTTGCAGCTAGGGGGAGGGGCTGTTGGGGGGAGCTAAAAACGTGGCTCAACCATATGTTTTAACACCCTTCCAACCACAAGTGTGAGTCTTTATTTAAGATTAACCCCTTCCCATCCGCGCTACAGCCTATATACGGCTGCAGCGCGGACTCGAATTTTCGGGAGGCCGTTTTTAAACGGCCTCCAGTGACACGCCCCCCGCGCGCTCCTGCGAGCGCGCATCGGGGAGAATCTGTGTCGGCCGTGTCCCTTGGACACGGCCAATCACAGATCGTGGTGAATGGCCAATCACAGCGGCCATTCACCACGTGATCAAGCCGTCCAATGAGAGATGATCTCATATGTAAACATATGAGATCATCTCTCATCGCCGGCGCTCCTTCCTCACACAGACACTGCAGTGTGAGGAAGGAGGGGGAGCCGACAGCCGCTGGGGACACAGAGACATGTAATCAGGGCACTGATCACCAGTGCCCTGATTACTGAAGGTAAAAAAACCACACACATTGCCCCCCCATCAGTGCCCACAGTGCCCGCCATCAGTGTCCCCATCAATACCCACAATCAGTGCCCATAGTGCTGCCAGTCAGTGCCCATCAGTGCCTGCTCATCTAGGCACTGATGAGCACTGACTGGCAGCACTATGGGCACTGAGTGTGGGCACTGATGGTGCTGCCCATCAGTGCTCATCAGTGCCGCCCATCAGTGCTCATCAGTGCCACCCGTCAGTGTCCATCAGTGCCACCCGTTAGTGTCCATCAGTGCCGCCTATCAGTGCCCACCAGTGCCGCCCGTCAGTGCCACCTCTCAGTGCCCAGCAGTGCCACCTCTCAGTACCCAGCAGTGCCACCTCTCAGTGCCCAGCAGTGCCGCCTATCAGTGCCGCCTATCAATGCCGCCTATCAGTGCTCATCAGTGCGGCATATTAGTACCTCCTCATCAGTGCCCATAAGTGCCACCTCATCAGTGCCCATAAGTGCCACCTCATCAGTGCCCATAAGTGCAGCCTATCAGTGCCCATAAGTGCCACCTCATCAGTGCCCATAAGTGCAGCCTATCAGTGCCCATAAGTGCAGCCTATCAGTGCCCATCAGTGCCGCCTCATCAGCGCACATCAGTGAGGGAGAAAAATTTATTTTCAAAATCTACTCGCAGAAAATAAGAAAAACTTTTTTTTTTTTTCAAAATTTTCTGTCTTTTTTCTTTTTTTTTTGTAAAAAATAAAAAACCCAGAGATGATTAAATACCACCAAAAGAAAGCTCTGTTTGTGTGAAAAAAATGATAAATTAATGATAAAAACAAATGGATAATCGCAATTTTTTTTTTTTTTTTTATTTCTTACCTCGTTTAGAAGAAAATATACTTACCTTACTTCCTTCTTCCTCCCCCCGGCGGCCGCAGCGAGTCCTCACTTCCTGGCATGCAATGATTCCTGGGAGCTGAACGTCATCGCTCCCAGGAATCAATGCGCCTGCACTAGCCCCGACGTCAGTTCCGGTTCAGGCGCCGTCATACCTTGCTAAACAGCTTCTGGGCATGCCCAGAAGCTGTGGAGGGATGGCGCTGCGGCCCCGGAAGTGACGGCGGGGCCGGCGCAGTGCATCGTGGGACCGAAGAAGACAGAAGAGGACACAGAAGAGGATTGTGCTGGCTTCAAGCTGCCCACACCTGAGATGGCAGCGCTGGACAAGACATTTTCAAGGTAAGTATTTCTTCTTGCAGGTAAGTGCAACCCAGGACAGATCAGAGGCTAGCCATTGTGGAATGCACTAGCCCTGACTGTAACGGGGGTATTTTTATTAAAAAAAAATGTCCCAGGGTGGAACTCCGCTTTAACCCATACAGGAAGCAGGAAAATAAATAACTATAGCATTTAACCACTTGCCGACCGCCCGTCGCATATAAACTGCGGCAGGCTGGTTCGGCTGCGCGCATAGTCGTACCTTTACGGCAGTTCGCGGGAGCGCTCCTAGGGGTGAGCGCGTGCCCGCCCCCACTAGGCAGCAGGGATGCCCATTCACGATCGCTCCCTGCTGAGAGAGAACGGCGGTCTGCTGTTGTAAACACAGCAGGCTCTCTGAAATGATCACAGAGCGCCTGTGATCCCACTATTTAGGATCACAGGTCTCTGTGTTCATTTTACAAGTCCCTCCCCCATACAGTTAGAAAAAACTCCCCTAGGCTCACACTTAACCCTTTGATCACCCCTAGGTTAACCCCTTCCCTGCCAGTGTCATTATTCCAATAACAGTGCATATTTTTAGCACTGTTACTGTAGTAATGTCACTGGTCCCCCCAAACCTGTCAAAAATGTCAGTAAGGTGTCCGATCTGTCCACCGCAATGTCGCAGTCCCACCAAAAATCACAGATCACCATCATTACTAGTAAAAATAAATAAATAAATAAAAATGACAAATCTTTGCCCTAGTTTGTAGAAGCGAAAACTTTTTTTGCAAACCAATCAAAATATGCGTATTGGGATTTTTTAACTATGCATATGTAGCAGAATACAAATTGGCCTTAAAGGATGAAAAAAAATGATTTTTACATTTATTTTTGGGAATGGTATTTAGCAGAAAGTGAAAAAACTGAATTTTTGTAAAATCTTACCTGTAAAATTCCTTTCTCTGAGTCCTCCGACAGTCGCCGCCTCCTCTAAGTCATCACTGTTGGGTATTGACTTCCCATCCGCAGGAATAGCTAGGCATATAGACTTAGTCCAAAGACAAAAGGCATTAGCATATACACACCCATGGGGGCTGTCCCATCTGGTCAATACCCCCCCCCCCCTGCATCACCACTCCCAACTCAGTTTGGTAGCATAGCAGTAGGTAATAAGAACCCCAAAAGAGGGGCGGGGGCGGCGACTGTCGGAGGACTTTACAGATTTTACAAAAATTCTGTTTTCTCTTACGTCCTCCGACAGTCGCCGCCTCCTGTAAGTCATCACTATTGGGATGTCCCAATGCAGTATAGACATGAGGGGTGGGAGACGCAACCATAGAAAAGGCAACGCAGTACCCACATCAGAGAAAGGAATCTTACATGCACCGTAAGAGAACCAACTGGGCAACAGAAAAAAACAATTCTCAACAGGAGCAACAGCCCAGGAAAGCAAATGCCAACAGCCAGGGACCCAGAAAAAAATTCAAGGGTCCATCATGGCACTGCCGCACAGAGAACTTTGCGGCCAAAAGAAGCATCAGCTGATGCCAAAACATCTACTTTGTAGAATTTGGAAAAGGTGTGCACCGACGACCAAGTCGCCGCCTTGCACACCTTGGTCACCGCGGCCTGATGCCAATAGGCCCAGGATGCACTCAAAGACCTGGTAGAGTGCACCTTAACAGGGAAGGGCGGAACCCGTTCCTTCAAGGCATAAGCCTGCTCAATGGTCTGTCTGATCCATTTGGCAATAGTCGCTACGGACGCAGCCATGCCCTTCCGAGGTCCCTCAGGAAGGACAAAGAGGGAATCCGTCTTCCGAAAGGATTCCATAGACGACAGGTAAACCCTGATCGCCCTGACAACATCCAAGGAATGTAAAGCAATCTCCTTCGGATGTTTAGGCTTCGTACAAAGCGAAGGCAGGACAATGTCCTCATTAAGGTGGAACTCAGAGATCACCTTGGGAAGGAAGGATGGGGGTGGTCGCAAAACCACCATATCCTTGTGAATTATGAAGTAAGGGGAGCGACAAGACAACGCCGCCAGCTCCGACACTCTGCGAGCCGAAGTGATCGGCACTAGAAAAGCAACCTTTTTCGACAGCAGAGGCAACGATATCTCCCTGATGTTTTCAAAGGGAGCACGCTGTAACACGGACAGAACCAAGTTCAAGTCCCATGGAGGTAAAGGCTCCTTCCTGGGAGGAGCTAAATGTCGTAAACCTTGAATGAAGGTGCGCACCAAGGAATGAGACGCCACAGGGCGTTGGAAAAGGACAGCCAGTGCAGACACCTGGCCCTTTATCGTGGCCAGCGCCAGGCGCTGATCCACTCCAGACTGGAGGAAAGCCAAGATTCTCGACACCGAGTAAGAACGAGGGGAGAACCCCCTGGACTCACACCAGGCGAAATAGGCTTTCCAGGTACGGTAATAGATCTTACCAGAGGAGGATTTTCTAGCCTTGACCAGGGTAGGGATAACCTCAGGGGAGAGACCCTTGTCCTTCAAGACATGGGTCTCAACAGCCAGGCCGTTAAAGCCAGCGACTGTAAAGCAGGATGGAAGATCGGACCTTGAGATAGATCTTCCCGCTGAGGCAGACGCCACGGAGGCGCCACTGCCAGGTGAGCAACGTTGGCGTACCAGGACCGGCGAGGCCAGTCCGGCGCCACCAGAATCACCATGTGCGGTTCCGAGACCAATCTGCGAAGGAACCGGAAAAGTAACTGAATCGGAGGAAAGGCGTACATCAGACGATACTGATGCCAAGGGGCCACCAACGCATCCGAGGCATCCGCCAACGGATCGCGCGTTCTTGCCACGAACCTTTCCACCTTTTGATTTAGCCGGGATGCGAACAGATCCACGTCTGGGGATCCCCACCTCGCACACAGCATCTGAAAGACCTCCGGGTGTAGGGACCATTCCCCCTGGTCCAGGGTCTGGCGGCTCAGATAGTCGGCCTGCCAATTCTCCACACCCGGAATGTGAACTGCTGAGATCCCCGGGAACATGAGTCTCGGCCCAAGACAGGATGTCGGTCACCTCCCGAGCCGCTCGAGCACTCCTGGTGCCCCCCTGGTGGTTGATGTAAGCCACCGCGGTAGCATTGTCCGTCTGTACGCGAACAGGCAGGCCCCGGAGACGGTCCGACCACTGGAAGAGACAGAGATTGATCGCTCGTAATTCCAGCACATTTATCGGGAGGCAGGACTCCTCCTCCGACCAAGTGCCCTGGGCAGACAGGTTGCCCAGGACTCCACCCCAGCCTGACAGGCTGGCGTCCGTGGTAACCACCGTCCACACCAATGGACGGAAGGACTTGCCTTCCGCCACCGACGGGGACTGGATCCACCACAGAAGAGCCAATCTGGTCTGGCGACTCAAGGAGACATCCAGATCCAAGGACTGAGGAAGTCTGTCCCACCTGGCCAGGATCTCCGTCTGGAGAGCCCACGTGTGGAACTGAGCAAAGGGAATCCCCTCGAAGGCCGACACCATCAACCCCAGGCCCCGCATACAGGTCCTGAGTGACGAGGACGGAGGGACCTGAGCTTGTCCCGCAAAGTCCGGAGCTTGTCCTCCGGCAAGAACACCTTTGCCTGAGCAGAGTCCAGAACCATACCCAGATAGGGAAGGCGAAGCGATGGAGCCAACGCCGATTTTTGAACGTTGATGGTCCATCCGAACTCCTGGAGCGTCTGTACCGTGATGGACAGATCGCGCACAAGGTCCTGGCTGGCACGTGATCTCAGAAGCAGATCATCCAGGTACCCCAGGACCGCAATGCCCTGGGCCCGTGTAAGGTTCTGGCACTCTCAGTGCCTCCTATCACATCATTTCCGGGTGCTTTCCATCTACCTAGATAGATGAAGCACATATAGGTGTGTTTCCTTTTAAGAGTGCTGACATCATCACTGAGCGCCGGACTGAACAGCTATTTAAATCACCAGCTCTCACTCACATGTGTTCGTTCAACCTGCTTTGTGCTTTGATGCTAACCTGTCTTAAAGCTCTCATGCTTGCAAGCATACCTCGCTGTCGGAACCACGCTGCGCTGATCCCTGTATCCCGCTACCGGATCATCCGCTCTTGCCGAACCTCTCCTCTGCTACATTGCTACTAGTGATAAGTACCCCACAGGGGAAACCTCTATAACCTTTATACTAAAGCTTACACTATCTAGCTCTGCATACTAAGGACTATTATTACATCTGCATTATCTAAGATTGCTAGCTCTTGAGCCTACTACCATCTGCTCTTGCACTGGGTTGGTCTCTCCTGTATGTTCACCTGCTACTCTATCATCTGCTACCATACATGATTGCTAACCTATCTGCATCCCATCTGCTACTATCTTACTTTCAAGAACATTTCCTTTCAAGTGTCTGTCATCTACCATCTCTACCCAACCTGTCTCTTCAGCCTATCATCACTGTGTTACTATATACATAAGTCACTCTAGGAACATCTTATTGAGTGTGTGTATCTACTTGCTGAATTGAGATCATCCACACATGATAAGTCTTTGGAAGTTGGGATTGGTGTCTCAGCATTTCTCTACATGACTACTGAAGTGGAATATTTCTGCAGCTGTAAATCCACATCATACATAAAACGCAGGAGCGTTACAGATTGAACGAACCAGATAAAATGGATTCAGCAGAAATGACCACTCAGGTGACACAGTTAACACAACAAGTAACTGCGTTAATACACGCACTTACTGAATTAAAAGAAGACAATCAGGCTCTGACGCAGCAGGTGGCCTACTGCTGCTCAACCCCCAGAACCTCTTGTCCTTCTACCAGACAGGTTTGATGGTTCCCGTTCCTCTTTTCTTTTTTTTCGTATGGATTGTGAGCTCCTATTTATCCTTAAGCCTAGGACCTATCATAATGACTTTATTAAAGTGCATGCTGCCATTAATTTGCTTTCTGGCAAAATGAAAACGTGGGCATACGAGAAACTGCAAGAAAAAAGTCAGATCCTAGACAATTGGGAATCATTTGCAATTGCGATGCACTCCCAGTGTCTCCCCTCCCAAAAATCTACTCCTAAACCTGCTCCAGGTAACCGCAGACCCCGGCTACCTAGGGAAAAAAGGAAACCAAATGAATATGGTGATCCTGCCTGGTCATGGTCCAAGCCTGCCTTAAACAGTCAGCCTTGTCACTCTGACACATCTCATTTGAACCCTGATCCTACAGAGATGGATGAGGAGCCTATGGAGATTGGTGCCGTACATACTAAGTTGTCCTTACAAAAAAAAAAAAGATCACAGGAGAATCTGTGGCCTTTGTTTTTATTGTGGAGAAGGGGGACATTTCATTACATCCTGCCCAACCAGACCCCATAGGCCTAAGGCTCTCCCAATGGAGGCCAGGCGAATCCGAACTGTCTTCCCTGAAAAACAGCCTGTAAATTACCAAGGCTGTTGCCAGCCCTGTCCCCGTTCTATATCAGAAAAGGACACCCAGAAATTGGCAGATGTTGGTATAGATACTCCTATTTTCACAAGTACATTTCTAGCTTCCAATAAAAACATTCAGAGTCTTGCACCTGACTGCGTACGCGCTTCTAATGGCACGGTGGTATGTAGGAAGGATCTGAGGATGTTTGAAGAAGCATTGGTTGCTAGGACTACTAGGATTACTTCGGATGGTTATGCGTCCGATTCTAGTGAGGGGTTCATGTAGCAGACACCCTAACAACAAGTCCTATCCGATTCTCAGATCAGTTACCAACCTGATCCGATTCTCATATCGGCAACAAGTGATCCGATTCTCATATCGGCAACAAGTGATCCGATTCTCATATCGGCAACAAGTGATCCGATTCTCGCATCGGTTACCAACCTGATCCGATTCTCATATCGGCAACAAGTGATCCGATTCTCACATCGGTTACTAACCTGATCCGATTTTCATATCGGCAACAAGTGATCCGATTCTCACATCGGTTACCAACTTGATCCGATTCTCGTATCGGCAACAAGTGGTCCGATTCTCGCATCGGTTACCAACCTGATCCGATTTTCATATCGGCAACAAGTGATCCGATTCTCACATCGGTTACCAACCTGATCCGATTCTCATATCGGCAACAAGTGATCCGATTCTCACATCGGTTACCAACCTGATCCGATTCTCATATCGGCAACAAGTGATCCGATTCTCACATCGGTTACCAACCTGATTCGATTCTCGTATCGGCAACAAGTGATCCGATTCTCACATCGGTTACCAACCTGATCCGATTCTCGTATCGGCAACAAGTGATCCGATTCTCACATCGGTTACCAACCTGATCCGATTCTCATATCGGCAACAAGTGATCCGATTCTCACATCGGTTACCAACCTGATCCGATTCTCGTATCGGCAACAAGTGATCCGATTCTCGCATCGGTTACCAACCTGATCAGATTTTCATATCGGCAACAAGTGATCCGATTCTCATATCGGCAACAAGTGATCCGATTCTCACATCGGTTACCAGTCTTATCCGATTCTCGTATCGGCAACCAGTCTTATCCGATTCTCGTATCGGCAACCAGTATTATCTGATTCTCGTATCGGCAACTAGTCTTATCCGATTCTCGTATCGGCAACCAGTCTTATCCGATTCTCGTATCGGCAACCAGTCTTATCCGATTCTCGTATTGGCAACCAGTCTTATCCGATTCTCGTATCGGCAACCAGTCTTATCCGATTCTCGTATAGGCAACCAGCCTTATCCGATTCTTGTATCGGCAACCAGTCTTATCCGATTCTCGTATCGGCAACCAGTCTTATCCGATTCTCGTATCGGCAACCAGTGTTATCCGATTCTCGTATCGGCAACCAGTCTTTTCCGATTCTCACATCGGCAACCAGCTTTTTCCGATTCTTATATATCGACAACCAGCCTTAGAGGCCTTCCGGAGCCGGCCTTACGGGGGGGTACTGTAAGGTTCTGGCACTCTCAGTGCCTCCTATCACATCATTTCCGGGTGCTTTCCATCTACCTAGATAGATGAAGCACATATAGGTGTGTTTCCTTTTAAGAGTGCTGACATCATCACTGAGCGCCGGACTGAACAGCTATTTAAATCACCAGCTCTCACTCACATGTGTTCGTTCAACCTGCTTTGTGCTTTGATGCTAACCTGTCTTGAAGCTCTCATGCTTGCAAGCATACCTCGCTGTCGGAACCACGCTGCGCTGATCCCTGTATCCCGCTACCGGATCATCCGCTCTTGCCGAACCTCTCCTCTGCTACATTGCTACTAGTGATACGTACCCCACAGGGGAAACCTCTATAACCTTTATACTAAAGCTTACACTATCTAGCTCTGCATACTAAGGACTATTATTACATCTGCATTATCTAAGATTGCTAGCTCTTGAGCCTACTACCATCTGCTCTTGCACTGGGTTGGTCTCTCCTGTATGTTCACCTGCTACTCTATCATCTGCTACCATACATGATTGCTAACCTATCTGCATCCCATCTGCTACTATCTTACTTTCAAGAACATTTCCTTTCAAGTGTCTGTCATCTACCATCTCTACCCAGCCTGTCTCTTCAGCCTATCATCACTGTGTTACTATATACATAAGTCACTCTAGGAACATCTTATTGAGTGTGTGTATCTACTTGCTGAATTGAGATCATCCACACATGATGAGTCTTTGGGAGTTGGGATTGGTGTCTCAGCGTTTCTCTACTGAAGTGGAATATTTCTGCAGCTGTAAATCCACATCATACATAAAATGCAGGAGCGTTACAGCCCGCAGCAGGCCCAGAACCGGCCCAACACCTTGGTAAACACCCTTGGTGCCGAAGCGAGACCGAAAGGTAACGCCACAAAATGGTAGTGGTCCTCTGCGATAGCAAACCGAAGGTACCGCTGATGACCCTCGAAAATGGGGATGTGCAGGTACGCATCCTTCAGATCTATCGAAGCCAGGAATTCTCCTGGACTCAAGGAGGCCACAACCGAACGGAGAGACTCCATTCCAAACTTCCGAACACGCACGAAGCGGTTAAGCGCTTTCAGGTCCAGAATAGGACGCACTTTGCCCTCCTTCCTGGGCACAGTGAACAGATTTGAATAAAACCCCCGAAACCTGTCCTGATGAGGCACCGGGACAATCACTCCCTGAGAAAGCAGGTCCTGCACCGCTTGATGCAAGTCCTGTGGACGCCCCAGAAGCAGATGGAGATTGGAGGGAAAGAATCTGTCCGCCGGCCGGGAAAGGAATTCGATCTTGTAACCTGATCGAACGATTTCCTGAACCCACCTGTCCGATATCCGGAGCCGCCAAGGTTGGAGGAAACCGCGCAAACGTCCCCCCACCCCTGAAACGGGTGAGGGTGCCCCTTCAGGCAGAGGCGGATTGTCCCGCCGAGCCGGCATTGCCGGCCTTCTGCTTACTCGCCCAGGGCTTCTTCTGGTTGCCCTGAGCCTTGAAGGGCTTGCCCTTGGATTGGTTCCGAAAGGCACGAAAGGACCCCTGATTGGATCTAGGCGCAGAACCCCACTTGCCTCGGAAAGATTTGTTCTTCGGGTTCTGGGGCAGCATAGTGCTCTTGCCTCCCGTGACGCCTTTTACCAAGGTGTCCAACGCCTCGCCAAAAAGGCGAGAGCCAGCATAGGGGAAATCAGCAACAGTTTTCCTCGAGGACTGGTCAGCCAACCAGCTCTTCAGCCATATCACTGCATCACACAAGTACATGACTCCTTGGTGGATCTGATCCACCATTTCCAGCCGGGCAGGCGGCACGTCATCAGACACGAGATTGCTCCTAAGCATCTTAGTCCAATCAGCCACCGCCTGAGCCACCAGAACGGACGCGAAAACGGGTTTGAGCAATGAACCCGCCACCGTATAGGAATGGAGAGCAAGAGACTCCAACTGCCAGTCCGTGGGATCCCGGAAAACCGGGGTATCCTCAGTAGGAACCAAGGTAGCCTTGTTCAACGCGGCCACAGTGTGATCCACCTGTGGAGGCACACACCATCGTGATTCCGTAGACGGCGCAAAAGGATAAAGGAATGGACGTTTTAACGTGCGCCACATTTCATTAACAGTGTAATGGAATTCCGCTGGGCAGGGAAAAACCTGCGCAGACTTGCGGGTCCTGTGCGTCCCGAATGAGGACACAACGCCCGGAGGACAGGGCTCATCCTCTAAATGCAAGGTTTCTTTAACAGAAACAATCAACTCATTTATGGTCGCCCGTTCTTCAGGTGACCCTGGGGAGGATGTATCAACACCCTCCACTTCAGCCTCCCCCTCAGACCCCGGGGGGGTCTAAGGATGAGCGGGACCCTGAAAAGGGCACGCTCGCAGCAGCAGCAGCCATATCCCCATCTGAATCAGAAGAGAGAGACAACCTGGGCCTCTTTCTCACAGCCCGTTGGAAGACATCAGCATTTCCATATTTGCCACCAAAGTCGCTACTACAGCAGCCAGATCGGGTCGCAGTGGAGCCACAGGAGAACTGGGGCCCCCCACTAAAGCTGGAGGAAACTTGCTTTCCTGAGAATCCATGGCTCGAGTTATCAGAACAAACTACAGTGCAAAAATGGTGTACTGTCCCCTTTAAGAGCGCTGCGGTGTGCGCAGCCCACCGCTACTGTTACAGTGATGAAAGACCCCCAAAGGAGAAAAGAAACTGAGCCAGAAGCGATATACAGAGGGAAATTGATAGTGATAACCTGCAGAGCCCGCAGAGCGTTGCTACCAGAGTCCTTGCTGCTGATGGAAAGGAAGTGCTGCTGGAGAGGGCTGGACTATAAGCCAGGCCCTGGGAAAATGGCTGCCCTATAGAGATGCATTGGAGGCCACGCCAAAATGGCCGCTGACATGCGGCCGGACCGATCGTTCCACCGCCCACAAAATGGCGGCGGATGGCGCCAAAATGACATGCAGGATCGCCCCAGAGGAGCTACACATGTGTGCCCACAGCAAAGATGGCGGACCGCGCGAAAATGCACCGCTGCGGTCGCCGCACAGTCATAAACGTCTGCACCCCCAACAATGCACCTAGGTGACACAGGGACAGGGACCCCCCAGCAACATACAGATCTGCACAAGCGAACCCTGCAGGGATCGCACAGGGGGTCACACAGGCACAGACACGGGGAACACACAGCAACACAGACTGCCACCCCAGACAGAGGCCCCACACAGAAAAGTACTTACCTGTACCAGATGGCGTGGGGAGCCTCTATGCACGGAAAACCTCTGTCCTCATCTGACAGGGAGTGCCGTGAGCCAGGGACATGACGCTGCAACACCGCAGACGAGTCCTGTGAGGGAGCCACCCCACGGCTGCATCCCTGTAGCGAACAGGGATGGGTCATTCGTAATGCCAGGGCAAACCATAGCTGAACGCTCGATGGCGGGCTGGGGGTCCATCTGACCCTCTGTGCCCTGGAGAACCAGGGCGGCCAGTCCGAATCCCAGCACCGCATGATCCATCTTCATCCGAAGAGAGGACTAACACTAGAAGCTGACAAAATAAACAGCTAGTAAAGTAAAAGAAAAACTGACATTTTCAAAGAAAATCAAATAAAAGATTAGGAAGGCTGAGACTGAAGCCCCAGCACAAGGGAAGCCTGACTATTCCTGACACTAGGCAGATTAAAACTGAGTTGGGAGTGGTGATGGGACAGCCCCCATGGGTGTGTATATGCTAATGCCTTTTGTCTTTGGACTAAGTCTATATGCCTAGCTATTCCTGCGGATGGGAAGTCAATACCCAACAGTGATGACTTAGAGGAGGCGGCGACTGTCGGAGGACGTAAGAGAAATATTGTTTCTTCTTTCAGAATTGTCGCTCTTTTTTTGTTTATAGCGCAAAAAATAAAAATCGCACAGGTGAACAAATACCACCAAAAGAAAGCTCCATTTGTTGGAAAAAAAGGACATCAACTTTATTTAGGTAAAGGGTCGCACGCCTGCGAAATTGTCCGTTAAAGTAAAATTTGCCGAATCGCAAAAAATGGCCTGGTCCTAGGACCTTAAGGGGGCAAATCCTTCCGGTCCAGAAGTGGTTAATTAGGACCTTGTGTACAATAACAGCTAACAAATTTACAGCTCAATATGACAAATTAGAACACTTAAATGAAATACAGCTCTCAGTTACAGTTGATATTTCCTGGATCTCATTTCTTTTCAATAGTTTATTATAATCTCATTTAGACTTTAACCACTCAAGCTCAGACACATTTAACCCCTTGCAGCACAGGCCAATTTTTAGCTTTTCAGCACTCGTGCGCGGTTATACCTCACATGTGTGTACCAAAACATGCGTTTGCATTTGTGCACGGGCGGATGGGGGCACCTTAACAATTCTTTTTTTAATTTTATTATTTATTTAGAAAAAAAAAAATATATATATATATATATATATCTTTTGTTCATCGGCGGACACAGCGCTCCATAAATCATAACTACTAGGTTATATTGCCTCCTTCAGGAGTAGGACATGGCAGAACAAAGAACACCTGGCTACGCCCATGGGCCGTTCTCAGCTTAGTCTATAACCCCCCTCTCTGCTCTAGGTAATCAGTGGTCCGCCAAGCCCAGCCAGCAAGTGTGTGCAGACCACAGCTACGTGCTAGGTCGGCCGGGACATAGCCTCACGGGCAGAGTCTGGCCCACGAATTAAACATCTTGCAGGGTCACATACAACTGGTCTTGGGTCTGAGTGGCAGCGGTCCCTTGGCCGACAGCTCCCCTACTTCGGTGGCGAGGTTTCTGTCTGGAGCATTACCCGCATCATGGAAGGGTAAGTACAGTCCCCTCTCTCCCCTTTTGGCGTTTTTTTTTGGGGTGGAGGTTCCCTCCTCCCATCCTTAAAAATCCCTTAGTGAGCTAGGCTTTCCCCGCTCCCTTTCCCTCCTGTCTGGACCTGGAGTCTGGTGGGGGCCCCAGAGCAGAGGTTGCAGCAGAGACTCCTGGGGTCTCCCTCGCTATCCCCACTCTGGAAGGGCCCCGGGAAAATGTGTCCTGCCCTGGTAGTCCGGAGAGGTCCCAGTGTAGGAGACCCCTAGGTGCATGCCCCACTGTTTGCAGTGTGGGTATAGTGCATTGGAGTCCCACTGCAGAGAACGTTCCAGAGTGCGCAGCTCACTAGTTCACCGGTAACTGTCTTTCTTACGAGCCTTCCAGGACGGCCCAAACAGTGAGTGATGATAGGCTCCTCCATACCGGAAACACAATCAATTACAATTTGTTAAAAGGCCCCACCCTTCCCTCTGGCCCTCAGTTGTAAAAAAGTATCTTCCACAACCATTTCCGAGGGAAGTGTTCTTCATAATTCTATAGGTACTTACCACCTAAGTTTATTCATATTACCATACACCCTTTTAACAAGAGCGGGTAGGTCGGCCATCCTGGAAGGCTCGGAAGAAAGACCGTTACCGGTGAACTAACGGTAGGTTTGCTCTCCTCGCCTTCCAGGACGGCCCAAACAGTGAGAGGATAATAGAGATCCTTTTAAGGCCTACCTTAGGGTGGGACCACTGCCTGTAAGACCTTTCGGCCAAATGCTGGGTCTTGTTGGGACAGTATTTCCACACGATAATGCTTCAGGAAGGTGTCATGACTGGACCAGGTGATTGCACAGCGGATCTGTTCCCATGATGCTCCAGCCTTCTCGGCCCAGGATGTAGCAAGGGCTCTTGTTGAATGTGCTTTGACTTTAGCTGGGGCAGGAACACCTGATGACTCATAAGAGGTGGTAATTGCCTGCCTAATCCATCTGGATATTGAAGGCTTAGAAGCCTGCAAACCCTTTCTGGGCCCGGAATGAAGGACTAGGAGATGATTTTGTTCTGTCTAAGTAAGTGAAAAGAGCTCTTCTCACATCAATACAGTGGAATTCTCCTTCCTTTTTACTTTTTGGTTTATCACAAAAGGAAGGTAGACTTATCTCCAGAGTCCTATGAAAAGAGGATGCTACTTTAGGTAAATGCAGAGGATCCGGCTTTAGGACAATCCTATCTGGGAAAACTACCAAAAAAGGTTCTTTTATGGAAAGTGCTTGCAGATCACCTACTCTTCTTGCTGTTGTAATGGCTAGCAGGAAGGTCAATTTTAAAGACAAAAATTTAAGGGAGATTTCCCTTAAAGGCTCAAAAGGGTCCTTAGATAACGCCTCTAGGACCCTGGTCAGGTCCCAAGGAGGGAACCTGTCCTTAATAATAGGGGTAACCCTATTTCTAGCTAACAAAAATCTTTTGATTAACGGCTCTTTTGCCAGACTAGTGTCCAAAAATACCGAAAGAGCCGCTACTTGTACCTTAATGGTGTTAACTGCCACACCCTTATCCACTCCATCTTGCAAAAAATCCAGAATTTTTGGAATAGAGGTATTTCTTTTGCCTATGCCAGGTACAAAATTGTTCCCATACTTTCAGATAAAATTTCCTAGTAACTGTTTTTCTGCTCAGTAAAAGAGTATCTACCACTCTTTCTGAGCATCCGTTAGACCTAAGGAGTTGGCGCTCAGTAACCAAGCTGTTAGCCGGAAAAATTCCGGATTTTGACACAGTATTGATCCCTGAGACAGTAAGTCTGGGGAAATTGGAAGTTGTCACTGGCAAGGTACTGACATGGCTTTCAGAATGGCAAACCAATGCCTTTTGGGCCACCAAGGAGCAATTAGAATCAATTTCAAATTCTGGGATCTGCTCAGTTTCTGCAAAACTCTGGGGATTAGCATCAGAGGAGGGAAGGCATAGGCTAGGCTGAACCGCCATTGTTGGGCTAGAGCATACAAGCCCATGCTCCCTTCTGACCGGGTGAGGGAGAAAAATCTTTTCACTTTTTTGTTCCGAGCGGAGGCAAATAGATCTATTTCTGGTTGTCCGAACCTTTCCACCAGAGACAGGAAGACCTTGGGACTCAGTTCCCACTCTCCTTCTTACATGGTGGTGGCTGAGGAAATCTGCTTGCAAGTTGTACTTCCCCTTGATGTGAATGGCAATTAGTGAAATAATTTTCCCTTCGGCCCAACCCAGGATGTGTTTGGTCAGGGAAAGGAGGGGACCTGACCTGGTTCCTCCTTGTCGATTCAGATAGGCCACAGTTGTGGTGTTGTCTGATAGAACTAGGGCTTCTCTGTTCAGGATGAACTTTTGAAAGGCTTTTAGGGCTTTCCCTACCGCCTTCAACTCTCTAAAGTTGGAGGAGGCCTGTGCTATTCTCTTGCTCCAAACTCCCTGAGCTTGAGCTCCTTCCAAGTGAGCTCCCCAACCCTTGTTGCTGGCGTCTGTGGTAATCCTTACCGGATCCCACTGACCCCAAGGCCTGTCTTCTCCCAAGTTGTTGGGATTGGACCACCACTCTAAAGGATGTCTGTAACTGTGGAGTGAGACTGACTAATTTGTCTAGAGATTCTATCTTTTTGTCCCAAGAGGACAGATGGAAGAAAAGAAGCTCTCTTGCATGAAGCTGTGCCCACACCACTGCTGGAATGCTAACATAAAAGGACTGGCGCAACCGGATTAAAAAGTGAAACTCAATGGCCTCCTAATATTCATATGGAAAAGTAAACGGACCTGAATGGTGTTGTGAAAGGTCCATAGAGTCCATAAGTGGAACCGGTCTGTGCACTCCTGAAGGCAGCTTAATCTCAAGTAGAGAAGAAAAACTTGAAGTACTGGAAAAGAAGAAAAGCGCCACTCTAAGTGCAGTAGGCTCGGAAATTTATTAAACATATACCATCATGGGTACTCACAAGATGAACAGAGTAAAAACATAGTGAATTCCTCAAAGATCGGTGGGTCCAATGCCTGGGTGAGGGGGGGGGGGCTGATGTGCTCCGGACGAATCCGTTTCTGACTGCGGGAGTCAGCGATATCCGGACCTAGGGGACACCTGCAGCGCCTCCGGCGGAGGACTTCCGGGTTGAGCGTGGAGCGTGACGACGTAGGCGACGCGTTGTCGGAGCATGCGCTCCTTCCCCAAAGTTTCAGAGGCCTGAGGAAGGAGCGCATGCTCCGACAACGCGTCGCCTACGTCATCACGCCCCACGCTCCACCCGGAAGTTCGCCGCCGGAGGCGCTGCAGGTGTCCCCTAGGTCCGGATATCGCTGACTCCCGCAGTCAGAAACGGATTAGTTCGGAGCACATCAGCCCCCCTCGCCCAGGCATTGGACCCACCGATCTTTGAGGAATTCACTATGTTTTTACTCTGTTCATCTTGTGAGTACCCATGATGGTATATGTTTAATAAATTTCCGAGCCTACTGCACTTAGAGTGGCGCTTTTCTTCTTTTCCACTGCTGGAATGCTGGCTGACATAAGTCCCAGAACCCTCAGGATCTCTCTCCTGTCTCTCCTGGGACAGGATTGAGCATCCTTTAGGGTTAGGACTGCAGAAACTATTTTTTTTCTTTTCTCTGTGGGAAGAAATAGTTCTCTCTTCTCTGTGGGACACTGAGTCCACCTGGAACCCAAGAAAAGACTGTATCTGTGCTGGCACCAGGGCTGACTTTTCTAAGTTTATAAGCCATCCCAATTTCTGAAGGGAACTTATCACCCGCTGGGTGTCCACTTTCACTTGTGCCTCTGATTTGCCAAAAATCAGCAGATCGTCCAAATAAGGGATCATGGCTATCCCTTGAATGTGTAGATGTGCTACTGCCTCCGCTAGGGTTTTGGTAAATATTCTTGGACTGGCTGCTAGTCCAAAGGGAAGTGCCCTGAACTGCCAGTGGGTCGTCCCTTCTTTTGTCACTATGGCAAACCTCAGGAAGGACTGATGTTCCTGATGGATGGGGACATGCAGGTAAGCATCTTTGAGGTCTAATCATGAAGTCATGAAGACGTCTTTCAGTGAATTTTTTCTTACTGAATATATAGTCTCCATTGCAAATTTTTGGTAAAGTAGAAATTTGTTGAGCCCTTTTAAGTTTATTATCAGACGATGTTTTCCCGAGGGTTTTGGAACTACGAACACATGGGAGTAAAACCCCTGGAAAATTTGATCTTCTGGGACCGGAATTAATACAAGTTGCTCTGCTAATTCCTGAATTCCCAATAGAAGGGCTTCTTTCTTCTGAATGTCCTTGGGTAACTGTGTAAGGGTTATTGTTAAGGGGGGTACTGATGTGAATAGTAGTCGGTACCCCTCTTTTATTACTGAGAGGATATATGGGGAGGCTGAGATTTCCTCCCAGCTGGAAAGAAATTGTGTCAGCCTGCCACCTACTTTGACTTTTAAGTCATTTGTTGCCTCTTGAACCCGAAAGGGGGGGGGGGGGGGAAGCAAATTGTTTCTTTGTTTTCCCCTCCGAAAGGTTCAATTTTTTGCAGGTTCCCTTTTGTTTCTTTGCTGTCTTTGGTCCCTGAGGCCATGAAAAAATTTCCTGTTCACCTCTTTTTTGGGTTTGGCTGGAAATTTCTTCCCCTTTTCTGAGGATCTGGTGAGGACCTCATCTAACCCAGAGCCGACCATGAGGGACCCCTCAAAGGGAAGACCACAGAGCTTGGATTTTGAGGTAACGTTCCCCCTCCCATTCTTTCAGCCAGATAGCTCTTCTGGCGGAATTTATGAGAGCACCTGTCTTGGCTGAGGCTACCACAGATCCGACCACAGCATCTGCTAGGTAAGCCACCGCCTTACCAATTACTGAAAGGGAATCTTCCAGAGTTTTGGTCTGAGAAAAATTTTTACTCAGTCTGTCAACCCAAAAGTAAGCATTTCTTGCTACACAAGAAGCAGCCAATACAGGAGCCATAGCAGATACATTGGCATCCCAAGCCTTCCTTAGCAAGGACTCCGCTTTGTGGTTCATGACATCCTTAATGTTACCTGAATCCACAAAGGAGAGGTCTGACCTTTTAGTCACTTTAAGCTAAAGGGACATCCAGTCTTGGTTTTTTAAAGAATTTTTCTATTTCCTCCTCTTTAAAGGGAAATCTTCTTTTCCAAGATCCTGCTTTATGCAACCCGTTTTCAGGTAGTTGCCATTGTTTAAGGATTAAATCCTTCAGGGAATGGTGGATAGGCAAGACTCTAGAAGGGCTTTTGCCTAGTCCTTTGTAGAGCTTATCCTGTGCTGAAGTCTCTTTTGGCAAATCCGGTATCTCTTCTGAGGTATAAATAGCCTGAAGGAGACCCTGAATATTCTCCAAACCAAATAGGTTTTTAGATGGTTCTGCCTCATCTGGAGCATCTGAATCCCTGTCCCCTTTACCTTCTGAGCAGGTTTGGAAATCTGAGCGGCTCTCCTCTGGTGATAACCTAATCTCTTCCCTAATTTGTGCTGAAGGGATACTTTGGGAAGATGGCAGAGGACCTGAAAGTCCTGTCCTAGGTAAAGAGCTTTCTGTTGAAGAGGTACCTTCCATTGAAGAAAGATCTTTTGGTTCTATAGTACTTGGGGTTCCTACTGAAGACCGTACAGTTTTAATAGTGGTTAACATTTCCTCCTGTACTGTCTTAAGGAAGTCTTTCATTAACCCTGAAGCTTCTTTCCCTGCCACTTTATAAATACATTTAGGGCAAAAAAGCTTGGTGTAGGAACTGGATAATATATCCCTGCAATTACTACACTTCTTATAGGTAACAGAGCCTGATAAAGCTGGGGTAGGCGCAGAGGTCTCATGTGAACCGCTTGGGGACTCTGGAAGACAGGATACAAAGTAATATAAAGTATCACTCTTCCCAAAAATACATTTTAAAACCATTAGAAAGGACATAGCATGGTCCGACTAAAGTCAGGGGAAATGGGACAATTTCCAGGCATATTTAAGTCGGTACCAGCAGGCTTTAAAAGGGGAACAACCCGTAAAGGATACGTTGTCCGCACTTACCCGGTTCCGACCTGGGTTTCGCCACCGACACCTGGACCGGCCTCTCCACCTCCTTCCCCAGGGGATGAGACGTGGAGGGCTTCATTTCCCCAGCAGTTGTCCGAGCTGTGATAGCCTTGGAGTCTGCTCTACCGCTAGGAAGCGGTGTCGGCGTCTCCTCTACATTCTTCTTCCTCTTCATGTTCGCACGCGCGCGCGTGTCCTGACGTTGTACCGGAAGTTCCGGTTTGAAGATGAGGCTTGAAACGCCCGTCCGGCGGGAAATTCAAAAATCCTTTTGTGGAGGAGAGCTGCTGGTGCACAATCTAAACTGAGGGCCAGAGGGAAGGGTGGGGCCTTTTAACAAATTGTAATTGATTGTGTTTCCGGTAGGGAGGAGCCTATCATCTCTCACTGTTTGGGCCGTCCTGGAAGGCGAGGAGAGAAAGATTGTTTTTGTACTGCAAGGTCTTGCTTTCCTTATGGAGTCTCAGGCTCACATCTCCTCCGCTGACCCCCTCATGAAGGTGGCAGGTCCCTCGGAACCCCAGCTTTCCATGGTTGCACTGACGGCGGTTCTGCAGTCCTTAGTGTCCTGGGTGGAAGTGGCATGTGGGCAAAGGCCCAGGAGGAAGCATCCCTCGCCTTTCTTTGCTCAGTCTGTCTCATCTGATTCCGAGCCTGATGCTGCCGTGGACACCGCCTGTCCAGGGGGGCTTAATATCACACCCCCAGATCCATCTGATAGTGAGGATGATTCCTCCATGGTCGCAGCAGCAAATTAAAAAGCACTGGTAGAAGCACTTATCACTGCAGTGCGTGGGACTTTAAAAATGGGGGATGCGGCTGATGTAGCCATGGACATGGCTGTGTCGTTTGGTAAGCATAAGTCACCTCGCACTCCAAAGGTGTTTCCTTATGCGCCTTATTTTGACAGGTTTTTCTGTAAGGAATTGGAACAACCAAAATTACTCTTTGTGGTCCCCAAATGTTTTCCTGACCCTTCTGTTTCCAGGTTGAACAAAGCTTCTATTATCCCAGAAGAGGAATCCCAGTTCTTTAAGGACCCAACTTATAGGAAAGTGGAGGCTGTGGCACGCAGCAGGTTTACTATGGCTGGTTCGGAATTACGGCCAATCTTTGCCTCAGCCCTGCTGTCTCAGACCCTAACTGAATGGACCAAGCTTTTGCACCAGAGTCTGGGGGTGAGCTGGTTCCCCGCTGCTTATGTTGATTTAATGGACCAGTTGGTCCATGGGCTGCAGTTTATTTGTGATGTAGCTTTGGTTTCCAAACTTTCTGTTTCAGCAGTGGTAAATAGGCGAGTGCTGTGGCTTAAGAATTGGTCCGCAGACCAAGCCTCTAAGAAAGCTTTCATTGATCTGCCCTTTCAAGGTGATCGCCTGTTTGGGGCTACCCTGGATGACATCATTAAGGGTATCAAGGGGGGGAAGAGTACCTTCCTGTCATAGTCTGGGGTGGGGGACATCTTCGCTGATATCCGGCCTCATTGACCTCTTTCATGAGTGTCAAGGGGATCCACAAAATGATTCTTTTGGGGGTACCTAGAAAGGGGGACAAAGCTTGTGTTTTTCATGTATTTTAGGTCCTGAGTCCCCTTGTGCGGATTTAATTCCTGCAAAGGTTCAGGTGATGTCCGAACTACCTAAGGTCCCCCTATCCCTGTCCAGAGAATTGATTTATCTAGGTCTGATTCTAATTCTGATCAGGGTGGTCCTTCCTCTGGACAAACTTCAGGAACCACAGACCGTGATTCACCGGTTGCTGTCACACAGATAGTTCTCCCTCCCATTTTGCATACAGGTTCTGAGTCTGGTGGTATCCACCTTCAAGACAGTTCTGTTTGCACAGTCCTACATGCAGCTCCTTTAGCAGGTTCGGCTCCACAGGAGGATACCGCGGTTCATGGCGAGATCACGGGTTCTTCTTGCAGACGCTGCAGGCGTCCAAGGGCCACGGTAAGTCCATTATCTTCTCAGGCTTCTTCCGCAATTCCTGCAAGGATCTTCAAATCAGTCTGGTGGACATAAATGTCCCTTGGGGGCATCCTCTCAGAGAAGACCAGTTGTCCCAAGGGCTGATCTTTGGCTTAGGTATTGAAAGCCAGATACTGAGGAATGACTCACTTTGTGTGAGTAGATTGGCGCTTATCCTCAATCCTTTTCTGTGTCTCGGATCTTTACCTTTCTTCAACAGGGCGTTGATCAAAAGTAGGCCTTGAGTACCATCAAGGGCCAGGTGTCTGCCCTGGGAATCTTCTTTCAGCGACCCCTAGCCATGCACTCGTTAATTCATACCTTCATTCAGGGGGTTTGACATGTGGCTCTACCTGTACGGTCTCTTTTGCCACCATGAGATTTAAATGTAGTACTTTCGGTTCTCCAGAAACCTCCATTTGAGAATATTTGGTAGATTCCCTTGTCTACGTTATCCCAGAAGGTGACATTCTTTGTGGCTATTACCTCGGCCCGCAGGGTATCAGAATTGGTGGCATTATCCTGTCGCAGTCCCTATTTAGTGGTCCATAGGGAAAAAGTGGTTCTTCGTCCCTGTCCATCATTTCTGCCTAAAGTTGTCTCTGACTTCCATTTGAATGAGGATATGGTGTTGCCTTCCTTGTGTCCAAAGCCGGCTCATCCCAAGGAATTTGCTTTGCCTACCTTGGATGTGGTTTGTGCGATTCCGGTGTATCTGGCAGCTATAGAGTCCTTTTGGAGGTCAGACTCGCTTTTTGTGGTTACGGATGGACCAAGAAAAGGGCTGGCCACTTCCTCAGCTACTATTTCCAGATGGATCAGACAGACGGTGACTCAGGCCTATTCCATTAAAGGTCAGGTTCCACCTTTCCCTGTCACAGCGCATTCTACTCAGGTGCTGAGTGCTTCTTGGGCCTCATCAGGCATCAATATAGCAAGTTTGCAAGTGGCCACTTGGACGTTGGTGCATACCTGCAAAAAATTATATAAGATATATACTTTGGCATCTGTGGATGCTTCTTTTGGTCGCAAAGTCTTGCAGGCTGCTGTTTAAGAGGGGTTGTTTCCTCTTGAGGTGTGTCTTTCTTTAAACTTTTATTTTCAGAGGGGGCTCCTGTGACCCGGTTAAGGCGCGTGTGTGTCTTGATTAGGGGTTTTAGGTTTAGCTTTGGGTTATTTTCCCCACCCATCATCCCAGTAGTTATGATTTATGGAGCACTGTGTCCGTCAATGAACGAAAGAGAAAATAGGATTTTTGTACTTACCGTAAAATCCATTTCTCTGAGTTCATCGACTGACACAGCGCCCACCCCTCTATGGAGTTCTGATACTTCTAATAATGCTTGCTACTAAACTGATTACAATGAACTTTTTGCACTTTTTAATCGTGTTTACCATTTTATCATTTATTACTTGCACTTTATCCACTTACTAAACTAATAACCTAGAGAGGGGGGTTATATATCAAGCTGAGGATGGCCCATTGTGTTTTGTTCTGCCTAGTCCTACTCCTGGAGGAAGCAATAAAACCCAGTAGTTAGGATTTATGGAGCACTGTGTCCGTCAATGAACTCACTTACGGTAATTACAAATATCCCATTTTTTACTCTGTCTCTTTAATTTTCTTTTGTATCAACTTTGATGCTATCACAAGGGATGAACAACATCCCTTGTGACAGTATGGACTGTGACAGGTCCTCTTTATGGACAGAGGAACTGTGAGAAGAAATGGAAATGGCATATGATGGTGATCAGGAAACTGAGATGGTGTATGGCAGTGATTAGGATGCTGCTGTGGATTATGGTGGTGATCAGGGTGCTGGTATAGGTTATTGTGCTGATCAGGGATCTGGTATGAGGTATGGCAAAGATCAGGACGCTGGTATGGCATATGGTGATGATCAGAACATGGGTACGGCATGTGACGATGATCGGAACACTGGTATGGGATATAGCAATGATCAGGACACTGGTATGGCATATTAGAGTGATCAGAATGCTGGTATGGCATATGGAGGTGATCAGGGCGCTGGTATGATGGTGATCAGGGCACTTAAATGGCGTATTGTGTTGATCAGGATGCTGAAATGGGGTATGGTGGTGATCAGTGTGCTGGTATGGCGTATAGTGGTGATCAGGACACTAGTATGGTTTATGGCATGAGCAGGTAATTTAAAGTAGAATTAAAGGCAAAACTTATTTTTTCATTTGGATACGGGGGGGGATTGGGTGTCAAACTTTTGTCAGTTTTATTTTTGCCATGTGTCCAATTGGGGAGATTTTGCTTAATTTCCTGTCCCAAAGCCAAAATAGGAAGTGAGAGGAAATAACTCACAGTGAGGAAATCCTTAGTTGTCACCAGGGTCAGCAGAACTAATATCCCCATTGGAAGAATTCCCCTCTATTACTTTTCTGGGGAAAACCAAAAATGTGTGTTTTTCTTTAAGGCTTCGTTTACACTATGGCGTTCTGGATCGGGGGCGGAATTCACCGCAATTCCAAATCGCCGCAAATGATACCTGTTATTTTCAAAGACACTGAAATCCTGGTGCAAGTTTGCCGTGGCGTTTGAACGGCGGTAAAATTCCAGAACTTCTTTTGGGTGACAGGCGTACCACGGTTCTGTTTGCACGATTTTACCGTGATTTGTCTGACGGCAATTGCAGCAAAATCGCACTGCAATTTCATTACCATTGAAAAAAAAGGGAATCTTAAGGTCATCCTGCAACTTGCGGGAATTCGCAATCACAGGCAGAATCGTGGCGATTCCGCCCATGATCAGGACTGTCATTGTGTGAACGGAGCCTTACTTTCACTTTCAATGATAATGGTAAATATGACATGTAAACAGAGGGGGTGAATCTCCCTACCAGGGGCACAGACAGCAATGAAAACCTGACAGATGTTCTAATCCATCTCCACTCTATCTGAGACCAGAAAAAAAAAGTGTTGCCTTTAGTTATACTTTAACATTTTTTAAAATTGAAACAAATTCAAAGGAGAAGAAGAAAACAATATGTAAAAAAAAAGGCAGTGTATCTTTCTAGCACAGACACCAGACACTTCATGCTCTTCTTTTGGATTCTGCAGCTTGTCAATATGCCCGGTTTAGGTTTTTCTTCAATTGTCTCATCCACTCAGAGGTATTAGATCTGAAAATATCACCTTTTTATTTTCATCTTGTACAATCTTAAGACTTTTTACTTATGCAGACAACACTGCTGAAAAATTCATAATATGGCACATTTCTCTTCTACTTACATGAACATGCTTAACCACTTAAGCCCCGGAAGATTTTACCCCCTTCCTGACCAGGGCCTATTTTGCGATTCGGCACTGCGTGACTTTAACAGACAATTGCGCGGTCGTGCGACGCTGTACCTAAACGAATTTGATGTCCTTTTTTTCCCACAAACAGAGCTTTCTTTTGGTGGTATTTGATCACCTATGCGATTTTTTGATCATGCGCTATAAACAAAATAAGAGCGTCAATTTTGCAAAAATAACAATATTTTTCACATTTTTTTATATGAAATTCCCCAAAAAAATGTAAAAATCAAAATTTTTTAACATTTTAGGCCAATTTGTTTTATGCTACATATGTTTGGTAAAAAAAAAAAAAAAAAACGCAAAACACGTATTTTAAATGGTTTGCGCAAAAGTTATTGCGTTTACTAACTAAGGGAATGATTTTTGTCATTTTTGTTGTTTTTTTTTTAACGAGTAATGGCAGCGATCTGCGATTTTTTTTGCGGGACTGCGACATTGCAGCGGACAGATCAGACCCTTGACTGAAATTTTTGACACTTTTGGGGTTACCAGTGACATTACTACAGTAATCAGTGCTATACATATGCACTGTTACTGTAAAAATGGCAGTGAAGGGGTTAACTTTTTATGCGAGGGAGGGATTAAGTGTGTCCCTAGGGGCGTGATTCTAACTGTGATTGAATGTGGCTTGATGTGTAAGAACAGAGATCAACGGTCCTACATAGTAGAACCGTATGATCTCCATTCTTACACAGGGAAGAATGACAGGCGGCTTTGTTTACATTAGCCGCATGCCTTTCTCCCGGTGTAACGGACGATCGCGAGTGCCCGGCGGACATCGGGTCCGCCGGGCACACGCGCGGGGGGGGGCCGTGACCGAGCTGGAGCGCGCCTTCGGCAACGCACGCTCGCTTGCTCCCTAGAGCCTCACAGGCTAGCGACTACGTCGCTTTGCTTGTGAGGGGCTGACCACTGCAGTAAATAGTCGTGCGGCGGTCGGCAAGTGGTTAAAGAAAAATAGCTCACCGAAGGCTAAAATGCTTAACCACTTAAGCCCCGGAAGATTTTACCCCCTTCCTGACCAGGGCCTATTTTGCGATTCGGCACTGCGTGATTTTAACGGACAATTGCGCGGTCATGCGACGCTGTACCCAAACGAATTTAACGTCCTTTTTTTCCCACAAACAGAGCTTTCTTTTGGTGGTATTTGATCCCCTGTGCGATTTTTACTTTTTGCGCTATAAACAAAAAAAGAGCATCAATTTTGCAAAAATAACAATATTTTTCACATTTTTTTATATGAAATTCCCAAAAAATGTAAAAATCACAATTTTTTAACATTTTAGGCCAATTTGTTTTCTGCTACATATGTTTGGTAAAAAAAAAATTGCAAAACGCGTATTTTGATTGGTTTGCGCAAAAGTTATTGCGTTTACTAAGGGAAAGATTTTGGTCATTTTTGTTGGTTTTTTTTTAACGCGTAATGGCGGCGATCTGCGATTTTTTTTGCGGTACTGAGACATTGCGGCAGACAGATCGGACCCTTGACTGACATTTTTTACACTTTTGGGGTTACCAGTGACATTACTGCAGTAATCAATGCTATACATATGCACTGTTACTGTAAAATGACACTGGCAGTGAAGGGGTTAACTTTTTTTGAGAGGGAGGGGTTATGTGTGTCCCTAGGGGCGTGATTCAAACTGTGATTGGCTGTGGCTTGAGGTGTTTGAACAGTGATCAATGGTCCTACATTCTACGTTCTAACGGACGATCGCGAGTGAGCGGTGGACATCGGGTCTACCGGTCACACGCGCGGGGGGGGGGGGGGTTCGTGACCGCGCGGCGGCGCGCGCTGGCTCCCTAGACCCTCACAGGCTAGCAACGTAGCCCTATGTCGCTCTGCCTGTGAGGGGCTGACTGCCGACGTAAATAGTCGTGCGGCAGTCGGCAAGTGGTTAAAAAAAGAAAATATTTCTTCTCATGTTCTTGGAAGCTTTCTGCTATATTCTTTGTCTCATACCAACAAACGAGTAAAATTCAGGGTGCAACTACACCTAAGCATTTCAACACGTGCACAAGTTAGTAATTTTTAATTTTAATTTATTTAAATTTTTGCTTTTAATACTGCTAAGTCAGATCTGAATAACGGAATTTTTGTAAAATCTTACTGTAAAATTCCTTTCTCTGAGTCCTCTGACAGTCGCCGCCCACTCATACAGTCTTCACTTATGGGTATTGACCTCTTATCCACAGGAGTAAGCTAGGCAGAAGATTTTGTTAAAAACACAAAACTTTGCATAGACACACCTACAGGGGGCTGTCCCTCTGGTCCAATACCCCCGGCGAGCCTCATTCCCAATTCAGTTTGGTAGCAAGCAGTAGATAGTCCATGAACCCCAAAAGAGGGGTGGGGGCGGCAACTGTCAGAGGACTCAGAGAAAGGAATTTTACGGTAAGATTTTACAAAAATTCCATTTTCTCTTACGTCCTCTGACAGTTGCCGCCCACTCATACAGTCTTTACTTATGGGATGTCCCAAAGCAGTGTAGACATGAGGGGTGGGAAACGCAACCGTATCAAGGTAACAAAGCACCCAAGGTCAGATAAAAGAACCTTATCTGAACCAGAAAGGTAACCCTCTGGGTAACAGGAAAGCTCAACAGGAGCGAACAAACCCAGGAAGGTAAAATAACCAGGGGGGAAAAAACCCCCACAGGAGGCGACAGGCTAAAAACGCCATGTCTCCGCCAAAGTACTGCCGCAGTCAGAACTTTGCGGCCACAAGGAGGCATCTGCCGACGCCGAAAAACATCAAGTCCGTAAACTTTGTAAAGGTGTGCACTGACGACCAGGTCGCCGCTTGCACACCCGGGACACCTACGTCTGATGGCGAAAGGCCCAAGACGCACCCACCGCTCAGAAGAGCGCGCCGTGACAGAGAAGGGCGGAACCCATTCCCTAGGCGAATAAGCCTGTACAATTGTCCGTCTGAACCAGACAGGAATGGTTGCCACAGACGCAGCCATACCCTTCCGAGGCCCTCAGGAAGGACAAAAAGAGAATCCGACTTTTTGAAGGATTCAGTAGACGACCGGTAACCCTGATCGCCCTGACAACATCCAAGGCAAACTCCGTAGGATTCGCACACAGCGAAAGCAAAACAATGTCCTCATGGAGATTTCAGACACCACCTTCGGAAGGAAGGATTGATGAGGTTGCAAGACCACCTTATCCCCATGAACCACCAGGTAGGAGGAGCGGCAAGATAGGACCACCAACTCCGACACTCTGCGAGCAGATGTGATAGCCACCAGAAAGGCGACTGACCGTGACAGCGCAGGCAGAGGAATCTCCCAGATGTTCTCAAAGGGAGGACGTTGCAAAACGGACATAACCAAATTCAAGTCCCAAGGGGTTAAGGGCGCCCCCCGAGGGGGGGCCAGATGACGCACCCCCTGAATAAAGGTGCGGGTCAAGGAATTTGACGTCAAGGGGTGCTGGGAAAGAATGGCCAGCGCAGATAGCTGACCCTCAATAGTGGTCAGCGCAAGACGTAGGTCCACACTGGATTGCAGGAAGGCTAACCCCCTCGCCACCGAAAATTAGTGAGGATGGAAACCCTGCGATTCGCACCAGGCGCAGCAAGCCTTCCAGGTACGATAATAAATCTCACCGGACGAGGCCTTCCTAGCTCTAAGCAAGGTAGGAGTGACCGCCGACGAGAGACCCCGATCTCTCAAGATCTGGCTTTTAACAGCCACGCCAATAAAGCCAGCGACTGTAAAGCAGGATGGAAGATCAGCCCGAGACAACAACAGATTGTCTCGTTAGGGGAGCCGCCAGGGAGACTCAACGACCGTTGCATGACATCCGCGTACCAAGACCAGCGTGGCCAGTCCGGGCCCCCAGGACCACCAACCTCGGTTCCCAGACCAACCTGTGAAGGAACCGTGACAACAACTGGATCGGGGGGGAAGGCATAAATCAGGCGATTGATTCTAAGGCACCACCAGCGCGTCTGAGGCGGCTGCCAGAGGATCGCGTGCTCTTGCCACGAGCCTTCCTACCTTGTTGTTTAGAGGAGGCGCCCCATCGAGCACACAGCATAGGTAACACCTCCGGGTGTAGGGACCATTACCCCTGGTCCGGGGTCTGGCGACAGCGCCAAGACCCGTGTCTAAAATCTCGGCCACTTCCTTGGCCGCCCGGGCACTCCTGGTGCCCCTTTGGTGATTAATGTATGCCCCCGCAGTGGTGTTGTCCGCCTGCAGCCGTACAGGGTGGCCCTGAAGACAATCCCTCCAACGGAGCAAACAGAGTCTGATCATGCTCAGTTCCAAGGCATGTATCGGTAGGGAGGATTCCTCCACCAACCAAGTGCCCTGGGCAGACAATTTGCCCAGAACGCCACTCCAGCCTGACAGGCTGGCATCCGTGGGGAGCACCTTTCAAAACAACGGCCGGAAGGATTTCCCTTCCGTCAGAGCCGGAGACTGGAGCCGCCACAGAAGGTCCGCTCTGACCCAGTGACTAAAAGTTATCCTCCTGTCCAAGGACTGAGGATGCCTGTCCCACCTGGCTAGGATCTCCGCATACAGAGATCGCGTGTGGAACTGTGCAAATGGTATCGCCTCGAAGGCCGACACCATCAATCCTAGGGACCGCATGCAGGTCTTGAGTGATGAGGATACATTGTCCCTTAGGGACCTGACCTCGTTCAGCAGAGTCCGGAGTATGTCCTCCGGCAGGAAAACTCTCGCATGGGTGGAGTCCAGGACCATTCCCAGATAAGGGAGACGAACAGAAGGGAGCGATGTCGACTTCTGAAAGTTGATGGCCCACCCGAACTCCTCGAGCGTCTGAACCGTGCAGATCGCGCAACTGAGTTGACCTGGAACTTGACCTTAACAGGAGATCGTCCAGATATCCAAGGATTGCGATCCCCTGCGCCCGCAACAGAGCCAGAACAGGAGCCAAAGCTTTGGTAAACACCATTGGAGCCGAAGCGAGACCGAAAGTTAACGCCACAAACTGATAGCGCTCCTCCGCGATTGCGAATCGGAGGTACCTCTGATGACCCTCGAATACAAGAAAGTGTAGAAACGCATCCTTGAGGTCGATTAAAGCCAGGAATCTCCTGGGCTCAGAGAGGCCACCACCGATCAGAGGGATTCCATACCGAAATTATAAACCCGCACAAAGCGGTTTAGAAACTTTAGGTCCAGAATCGGACACACCTTGCCCTCCTTTCAGGGCACCGTGAACAGATTTGAGTAAAAAAAACCCGAAAACCTGTCCCGATGTGACACCGGGACGATCACCCCCTGGGCAAGGAGATCCTGAACCGCCCGTAGGAGATCTTGGAAACGATCTGGGGTCAATGAAGATTTGAGGGATAGAATCTGTCTGCTGGGCGCGATCGAAATTCGATCTTGTACCCCGATCGAATGAGTTCCTGAACCCATCTGTCCTGAATGGCGGACGGGGCTGCCGTGCCAGAGTGGGCGTCTATAGACTTGCCAGCCCAAGGCTTCTTCTGGCCACCAGAGGCCTTGAAGAATTCGCCCTTGTCATGTGCCTTAAAGGCACGAAAGGACCCCTGGTTAGGTTTAAAGGAAGGGTCCCACTTACCTCGGAAAAAACTTACCCTTGGACACATGGGGCAGCAGAGTGCTATTACCCCCAGTGACCCCCTTCACCAACTCATCCAGGGAGTCCCCAAAAAGGCGATTCCCTGCATAAGGGGTGTCAGACACCGTCTTCCTGGAAGTCTGGTCGGCCGACCAGCTCTACAGCCACACAAGGCGACGGATTATCACTGCGACAGCAGATAAGCATAAGACTAAAGGGGCCTCATCCAAGGCCGCATCACACAGGCATAAAACCGCCTGAACAATTTGGTCCACCATCTCCAAAGTAGCAGGAGGAGCGGAATCAGCCACAAGGGTGCGTCTGAGCATCTTAGTCCACTCCACCACAGCCTGAGAGACCATTACTGAGGCGAACACGGGCTTCAGCAAGGAACCTGCCACCACATAGGAGTGGTAGGCAAGAGATTCCACCCGCCTATCCACCGGGTTTCTAAACACCGGATAAGCCTCCATGGGCATCAGAGTGGCCTTGTGTAATCTGGATACCGTGTGGTGCACCTTAGGGGCCACAATCCAGTGTGAATCCGTTGGAGACGCAAAGGGACCACAAAGGTGCACTTTAAAATTGCGCCATTGTTCGTTCACCATTTCGTGAAACTCAGCGGGACAGGGAAACTGAGCCGCTGTCTGGGTTCTGCGGGTCCCAAAAAATGAAAGATGGGGCTCATCCTCTAAGTGTAACGTATCCTTAACAGCACTAATAATTGCAGACATAGCAGCTCTTTGTGTATATTAAATTAAAGCTTGGAGACAGAGAGAGAGAGCTCAGCCAGCCCCAGGAACACCCGGCCAAGGCTCAGACCTGGGATTTGATGAATGTTTTTGATTTGCCTTTTTAAAAATTTTTTGATTTTTTTTTCCCATCTGGCCTCTGGGATCCTGTCCCCTCTCTGCCCAGCCAGGACTGGAAACTGCCTCCCCCCATCCTCTGCAAAATGTGGATTTTTTAATGCAATGCTGGGAAACAAAAGCTTCCTGATACAAAAGGGAGTCCCTACCCTCCTCCTGCCTTCCTAAAAACAGCCCCACATCTGATCCCCCCCACCACCACCAGGAAGGGATCCAGGGATCTGGGATCTGTTCACTGGGACTTTGCTGAGCTGCTGGCGAGTTTTGGTTTACAAAAGAAAGCTGGACTTTTCAGGAAAGTAAATTTCATTACAGTTCTCCAAAAAGTTAAAAAAAAAACAAGGTGTTTTTGGATTGGTTCCATAGGAGACATCCCGGTTCTGAGTTACCCCCAGCAAGAGCCTGAGTGCAAGATTCTGATGGATCTTATACACGATTGAGATTTTCCATTGTGGTGAGTAGGGAACCAAGAGGGTTTATCAGTCACCTTGAGCACCGTTTGGATATACCATCTGCACCTGAGCACTTTTTTGGATTTTATCACTTTTAAAGGACTTTCATATTTATTGCAATTTATCACTTTGAATATTAGATTGTTATTTTATGGTTATATGGATTTGCTAGCACTGTTTTAAATTTGTACCATAGCAGCTCTTTCTTTGGCCAACCCAGCGGGGGAATCATCCCCCTCATCGTCCTCCTCCACCTCCCCTTCTGAATGAGAGAACTGAGACCCTTCAGGGGGCACACAGTCCGTGGCAACCATATACAGCTCAGAATCAGAAGACTGAGACAGTCTGGGCCGTGTTCTAGCGGTCCGCTCAGACATAAACAGATCCACCTTAGACGCCAAAGTCGAAAGTGCACAGTAAGGGAGCCTAAGGCAGAGGATTCAGGCGTACCTGATCCCTCCACCAGAGCTGGGGGGAATTTGCTGTCCTGGGACTCCATACCCACTGATAAAAATGTGTATGGCGCTGGCCCTTTAATACAAGTGACAACGGCGGTTCCACCGCAATGCACCGCAATAAGACTGCCAGCAAGGTAGTACCCCAAAAAAACCAGCACACAAGCCCCCCAGAAATGTTACCACGCTCCCAGCACGATCGGATCGTCAGGATGAAGGAAATGACGTCATGCCTCTAGAGGCCCAACAGCGGCATGATCTAACCAAAAATGGCCGCCAATAGAAAATAAAGGGGAGGCTTCGGGAAAATGGCTGACTGCCCACATCCAAATTGGCGGCCCCGCGAATCTTACATCGCGGCGGCCCCTATTAGCGCCCCAGAAGGGACCGTGAGGGAGACACAGGGACCACACCGACAGACATGAGGGGGATAACACAGACTCTACACAGACTGCCATCCCCAAGAGAGAAGGCCCCACACACACACCCCCAGCATACAATGTCACAGACAGAGGGGGTAGCATGGTACTCACCAATCCATGCGATTTTGTGGGTGCCATTCTGCGACGGGAAGCCTCCCACCCCGGGTGGTGGGGGGTGCCGTCAGCCAAAACAGGATGTTTGCCACACGCGGCGTATCCTAGCGAAGTGGCCACTTTGCGGGCTTTGTCCCTGAGGACAGGGACAGGTCGTTTGCGAGGCCTGGGCGTACGCATAGCCTGCTAAACGCTCGATGGCGGGCTGGGATTCCGTAAGGCTCTAGAACAACCAGTCCGACTCCCAGCTCCGCAAACGCTGTAGTCTTCCGAAGTCTGACTAAGCGCAGGAACAAATAAAAAGCTATCAGTGTAAAGAAAAAAACACTTAGCAGAAAATAAAATTAAATGAAAAACAGAGAAAAGGCTGAGACTGTAGCCCCAGCACAGGGAAGCCTGCCTACTCCTGAACTAGGCAAAAGACAAACTGAATTGGGAATGAGGCTAGCCGGGGGTATTGGACCAGAGGGACAGCCCCCTGTAGATGTGTCTATGCAAATTGTTGTGTTTTTAACAAAATCTTCTGCCTAGCTTACTCCTGTGGATAAGAGGTCAATACCCATAAGTGAAGACTGTATGAGTGGGCGGCGACTGTCAGAGGACGTAAGAGAAAATGTGTTGGCAGGCACTGCCCAAAAAGGTTCAGACCTGTTCTTTGCTGGTAATGGCATTGCAAGTCAACACATGACAATGAAACATTCCACCAAAGAATAGAAGGAAAACGCACAAGCAAAGATTTGAAGTCACCCTTAAAGTGATTGTAAAGCTATGTTTTTTTTTTTTATAATAGTTTTAAAGAGAGCAGCCCCAATCATCCTCTTTCTTGTGTGGTGTCCATAAGACACACAGAGTGGGTCTCGGCCCAGCCCACCAGTCCCTTGTCACTGGCTTTGAATGACAGCAGTGGGAGCCAATGAGGAACACATCGCTGGATTGAGAATGGGCTTAGGTATGCATTCAGGGGGGCTGTGGGGGGATATGTATGCAGAAGGTTTCTTACCTTACTGCATAGTAGGCAGTAAGGTTAAAAACCTTCTGCCTTTATGCCCACTTTAACTTGCTGACAGTATAGTGTGTACATATATATATATATGTGTATATATATATATATATATATATATATATATATATATAGATAATATATATATATACATACACACTTATACAGTATCTCACAAAAGTGAGTACACCCCTCACATTTTTGTAAATATTTTATTATATCTTATCATGTGACAACACTGAAGAAATTACACTTTGCTACAATGTAAAGTAGTGAGTGTACAGGTTCTTTAATAGTGTAAATTTGCTGCCCCCTCAAAATAACTAAACACACAGCCATTAATGTCTAAACTGCTGGCAACAAAAGTGAGTACACCCCTGAGTTAAAATGTCCAAATTGAGCCCAAACTGTCAATATTTTGTGTGGCCACCATTATTTTCCAGCACTGCCTTAACTCTCTTGGGCATGAAGTTCACCAGAGCTTTACAAGTTGGCACTGGTGTCCTCTTCCACTCCTCTATAACGACATTACGGCGCTGGTGGAATGTATAGACCTTGGGCTCCTCCACCTTCCATTTAAGGATGCCCCACAGATGCTTAATAGGGTTTAGGTCTGGAGACATACTTGGCCAGTCCATCACCTTTACCCTCAGCTTCTTTAGCAAGGCAGTGGTCATCTTGGAGGTGTGATTGGGGTCTTTATCATGTTGGAATACTGCCCTGTAGCCCTGAGAGGGGATCATGCCCTGTTTCAGTATGTCACAGTACATGTTGGCATTCATGGTTCCCTCAATGAACTGTAGTTCCCCAGTGTTGGCAGCACTCATACAGCCCCAGACCATGATACACCCACCACCATGCTTGACTGTAGGCAAAACACACTTGTCTTTGCACTCCTTACCTAGTTGCCGCCACACACGCTTGACACTATCTGAACCAAATAAGTTTATCTTGGCCTCATCAGACCACAGGACATGGTTCCAGTAATCCATGTCCTTAGTCTGCTTGTCTTCAGCAAACTGTTTGCGGGCTTTCTTGTGCATCATCTTTAGAAGTGGCTTCTTTCTGGGACGACAGCCATGCAGACCAATTTGATGCAGTTTGCGGCATTTGGTCTGAGCACTGGCAGGCTGACCCCCCACCCCTTCAACCTCTGCAGCAATGCTGGCAGCACTCATATGTCTATTTCCCAAAGACATCCTCTGGGTATGATGCTGAGCACGTGCACTCAACTACTCCCCAGTCACACCTGAGACCTTGTAAAGCTAAAGAGTCACATGACACCGGGGAGGGAAAATGGCTTATTGAGCCCAGTTTGGACATTTTAAATTAGGGGTGTACTCACTTTCGTTGCCAGCAGTTTAGACATTAATGGCTGTGTGTTGAGTTATTTTGAGGGGACAGTAAATTCACACTGTTATACAAGCTGTACACTCACTGCTTTACATTGTAGCAAAGTGTCATTTCTTCAGTGTTGTCACATGAAAACATATAATAAAATATTTACAAAAATGTGAGGGGTGTACTTACTTTTGTGAGATACTGTGTATATATATATACTGTGTATAAATATATATATATATATATATATATATATATATATAGATAGATATATAGTGGCAAGGTGGCTCTCCTGTGCAGAATCATATAACTGTACGTGATTCTGCACTTCGGGGTCTGGGGGGGGGGGGGTGCACGCGCGCTGCCGCCGCCGCCCAAATTCAATGTGTCTAATCACATCGAGAACCAATCAGCAGGTCTGGTGGACTCAGGGCCGTAGATAATATTTTGTTCGGGGGGGGGGGGGGGTTTAGCAGTAGGTACTAAGTAAAAGTCTTTAAAAAAAAAAAAAGCGCCAAATAAAAAAAGCTGGAAAAAGGAAAAAAACTATGTGTTGCTCATAGTAAGCAAACACATTCTTAATTCTATTTTCTCAGATCCTCTTGAAAATTGAGCCTGATTTCAGTTTTGCCTTCTTCCAGTTCTTATGAACATTGCCCAGTTTTGTTGGCTATTGTCCAGCCTAAAGCTGGGTACTGGCTGAAGGAAAAAAACTGACAGATCACTGTACTAAAACTCGCTGTGTTAGTACAGCGATCTCCCCAGCTGTGCTATTGTGTTCCCCCCTCACCAGAACACAATGTACAGTGCCCTCAGCCATCGGACTGCCCACAGGGTGGTGCACTGTACTAACCAATCTTACTGGGCAGGTGCAAAGGGCACCATCCTCTGGAAGAAAGCACTCACTGATTTTTTTGTTAACCTGGCATACCAGAGAAAAGAAAAAAAGAGCGGCACTGTGCATTGTTCATACATACAGAACATACCTCACAACTTCCGAGCTTCCGAGAATGAGGGACATGACAGGGAGGAAGTGACTTGTGGCGCGCGTAGCGGGGCGCAGCAAAAAAGTGGGTGTGGAAAACAGAGTGGGAGGATCAAAGAGACATGGTTAAACAAAACCTGGGCTTCTTGTAACTATAAAATACATTGAGGCAGGGGCCTCCATAATTGCTGTTGTGTTAGCCTGTTAGGCCCTGACTTTTCACATGTAGCAATTTGGGATCTTTACTGGGCAGATGCAAAGGGCAAAAGCACACACTGATTTTTTGTTAAATAGGCATACAGGACAAGAGAAGTCCATACATACAGAAAAAGAGAAGATACTTAGAATGTGGTGCACCCGGGAAACACAACAGTATCACAACAGCAATGAAAGACTCAGCCCAGCCTTAGTCTATGTCATTAAGGCCCTGTTCACATGTAGTGATTTGGGATCACGGGCTGGCAGTATCCCGTGTTTCTGCCTGCAATTCCAAATCACAATGCAATGCTGGCAAAACGCAGCACGTAGGTTTGTGTTCCTTTCATTTTTAGTGGCACTAAAACATGGTGTGGCTTTGGATCTTTGTGTGATAAATCGCTCAACAATCACAGCAAAACCACACCACATTTTGGTGTCACTAAAAATAAATAGAACACAAACACATGTGCTGCGTTTTGCCAGCATTGCCGTGCGATTTGGATTTGAATCTGGGTGTGGTGGCGTATGGAATCACAGGGATATTCTCCCCACAATCCCAAATTGCTACATGAGAACAGTCAGGGCCTAACAGGCTAACACAACAGCAATTATAGAACACTCAGCACCCTGGACCTCAATCAACAAACTTTGCTAGCATTTCCCACAATCTCAGATACCTAGTTACAATATGAATCAATGACAGGAAGAAATTCTGCACTGCAGTTTTAGTCTGAGAAGCAGACAAGGGAAAGATATATATATATATATATATATAGATCTATAATCCAAAATTTGAAACTGCGCTTGGAAAACATCATTATTAAAACCACAACTAATTGGTGATATAAGCAGCAACTCTGCTCTGCTTTGAGATAATTAACACAGAATACATTCAAATATGTAACAAAACAGCAGCGCAAAAATTAATTGATAATAAAAATAATGTGATAATAATAATAATAATGTATTCGATGCATGCTAGCACATTATGCCATTAACTTTCAGGGAGAAGATTTTTTGTGGTTTACTGCCACTTTAAGCTAAGACCAGCTAAGACCAGTAGGCCTAGCATTGCATGGAAAGGGTCAACAACTTCCTCAGCAGGACTACATTGTAGCAGGCTAGCAACATACATTTAAATAGAGATTAATGACCTTCAGGGCAGCATTCAAATGTAGTAGCACAGCACTCCGTACAGCGTAGGTCTCCTTCCTTTTGTTCAGAGCCAATCTTTGTCTTTGAGTTAAGGTTAAGGTTCAGACTCCAGCGCAGCACAGCAGCACTTCAGAGAAAATTGAGATGATCTTTCCACGTAATACTGGCAAGCAGGCAGGCAGGCAGGCTCAGCTGAGCTAACAGCACTCAGACTCAGACTCAGGCAGCTCCTTCCCCAAGCGACAGCCAAAGGCAGGAAGTGGCAGCTCGAAGAGAGGAGAAGCCTGATGATATGTGTCAGTGGGCGGGATAGGTGCTGCCCGTTCCTTCCTGCTCTGCTCTCAGTGCTGCTGTCCTCCTGGAAGCTTCTGTAACTGGCTGGACAAGTTAAGACATGTCTCTGGAGTCTCAGTCTGGACTAGAGAGGAGGTGTGGAGGCGGAGCAGACAGACGAGAGCACTGTCAGCCAGAGCCTCCCTCATCCCAAGCCAAGCTTACAGCCCGGACGGCGCTCAGGTGGAGTAACAGCAGGCAGCAGCATTAAAATAACAATGCATTAGAGCCTATGTATATTGTACACTGATGCCCTTATCTACGTCCCTGGGTGGACTCTATGTCCGCCGATACCTGCCAATCGTTCCTAAGAGAAGCAGAACGGTGGTCTGCCTATGTAAACAAGGCAGGTCACAGTTCTGTGAGAAGGAAAAGGTAGTGATCCTGTGTTTCTGCTAAGCAGGAACACGGATCTCTGCCTTCCCATAGTAAAAGCACATCCCCCACAGTTAGTTAGCACTCCCTAGGAACACATTTAACCCTTGTTATTAAAAATGACTCAGTTTTAGGCCCTCTATTACCATCTCAACCTGAAATAATTTTCAGGGGAGCTCTGTGTAATGAAACCGCGGCCCCACAACGTGTTTGTGGGCTTCCATCAGTATACAGCTTCCTACAGTCTTGAATAATAGATATCAGATATTCCAGTCGCCCTACATTCAAAACTAGCCAACAACTTAGCTTGTATGTATCCGAAAACAACTAGCACCTTTATTGAACAAGAAACATACTTTTTATACACTTGAGAAGTATGTCAGTCACTACATGAACAATGACCCAAATATTTACCCAAAACATCACACAATGGTTAGATAAAGAGATACAGCTGACTCATGGCTAATCCCATCTAGACAAGGTTATCATTAACATGCTAATTAACTCAGCGCACTTAAACCAGCCTGGATGACCAGACTGCCAGCAACAAGGCTAAAACTAAATACTAAATTACACATTATACTAAGTATAAAACACAGAACACCATATTATACAGACAATAGGAAGAGACCACCAGTGACAGACTGTCCGTCTCTGACATTGAAGAACACAGAACAGAGGAAAATGTGATTAGCTCTTTCAATGAATATGTTCAGAATCAAACAGGCCAGGCATAGTCTTCATCTATTTCTTGAGATATATGGTTGATAAATATTACTGTCCCATTTGAAGTAATTCAAACCATATTCTCAGTGTCCATTAAGTAGCTGTCTATCATTTCCTTGGTCACCCCCTGTCACTAATAGACACAGGGTGACTTACACATAAGAGGGGCCTAAGGAGCTGAGACAGGGATTTTCCAACCTCTCTAAAGTAAGCTGGGTTCCACAGGCCCCCCAACCAAAGTAATTGCCGTCACACTCTGTCTCTGCGTAATATTGTGGCGCCTAATGTTATTAATCAAGCTAAGAAATTGAGCTTTTTTTCAGGATCTCAAGGGATAGTTCCCTTGTCATAAATGTGACGTATGTAGAGTTAACCGATTCAAGGGTAGAAAAATCACCTCTTTTGTCTCTAATCAAACTAATAAAGAATACACCATTGATAAATAAATTTCTTGCAACACCAAAAATGTAGTCTACATATAGTTTGTCCATGTGGGAAACAGTATGTAGGGAGGACAATTAGTAAACTACAAGTTAGATTAAAAGAACATATTTCTAACATTAGGTCTGGGTTCCCTTAACCACTTAGTGAAAAAATAAAGGTGCGCTGATAAACGTGCGTAAAGCTGCTACCAAGATATGTATATGATGTAAATGTAAAAAAAGGTTGGTGCGCTAAACTTGTATTCCACAAATATATAAACAATGCATACAATTGTAAATAAAGTGAAAAAATTAAAAGTCCATTCTCTTGTGACAACGTGCAAATGAATAAACTTTGAAGTGACTTGAAACGAATTGTGATTCCTGTAACTCGATAAATTGTGTATGACCACCACGTGAAACGATCCCCACCACCGACAAGCTGTTCTTCTTACCAGATAGACAGATATATACGTGAGTGGATGGATGATACAGCTACTCACTCCCCATGCAGCTTCACCCAAATTGTGTGTGTAAGCCGCTTACCAGATATCAATGTGGTTGAGCATGGGAATAAACATCTCATCTCTTCAGAATCGAGGCTGTCTGTTGGTGTGGCGATCCCAATACAAAGTATACTGTCTCCTTGTGACTCCGCAACGAATATGTAAGGAATGCAAGAGGACCAAATAGTGCATTACCCCCGATTTATTTAAAAAATAAAAGCAATTGCACTTACATGTCTCTGAATAGTCACAGGCATATACGTAGGAAAGTTGAATGATTACAGGAACGCTCCCGTGTCCGGCTGCAGCAACGGACGACCGGGATGACGTGAGTGACGGCGCGACACGCCTCCTCTCTGACGCGTTTCCTCTTACGAGACTTCCACCGAGATAGGAGGGACGTGCGCGCCGTCACGCTCGTCAATATATACCTCCTAGATTGAATGACCACTTCCGGTGTCCGCAAATAACACACAGGAAGTGTTTACATCCGACGTAACTATCGGTAAGAATTTAAAATTAAAAATTGTGGGAGTATTGAATAAAACTCTTTATTATGTGTTTAAAATCACTACGGATTAATTCTTTTTTGCCCATTTTGCTGGTTAGTGTGATAGTGAACCGTACTAGTATTTACTTCCGGTCCCATCTGTTTAATGTATACCAAGCTCCGGACACCGGAAATAACATTCCTAGGCGCTATTCTGTGGGGACATATCAATAAATCACACATATATGTTATATCGATTACAATTACATATCCAGCTGGGTCCGCATACACCAACAATGCATTATGGGTATATATAAGTAAAAAACTTATTTTAAAAAATATAAAAATATAAAATTCTAAAACTTTAAAAGAATTTTGAAAAATTATTTTTCAGACTAGTTGTTATGATGACATTTTGGAATTAAGGAAGGAAAAAATACTTTAGCTGTTATTTATATGAGCATTGATGTCCCACTCTACATTTAACCCCAAAGGTCGATAACATCTAAGCTCATATATCCAGAAAGTTTCCCTTCTGGATATTGACCTCTTGAGGTTACTTCCCCTCCAATGGGGTACATATTTCTCAATCACTGTGATCTGCAGATTTTTGGGATTCTTTTTGTGACATTTGCTAAAATGTAGAGAAACACTGTGTCCTATAAAACCCGTCTTTATATTTGACAAATGCTCCCCAATGCGAATGCTGGCTGTTCGAATAGTACGTCCCACGTATTGGAAACCACACCCGCATTGTAGGAGGTATATTACCCCTTTAGTATGACATGAAATAAATTCCTTAATTTGGTATTCCTTCCCTGTGTTGCTGGAACTGAACTTAGAAGTTCTTTGTGTTTTTGCTCCTTTGCAAATTTTACAATTTCTGCAGGGAAAATACCCTTTCATGTCAGGAAAAATTCTTGGGGCGACAGGTTTTTGTACTGGATTGGGGGCTATGATGTCTTTGAGGTTTCTTGTTTTTCTATAGATCATGTTGGGTCTTTCAGGGAGATGGGGACCCAGAACTTTATCTCCCTGAAGTATACTCCAGTGTTTCCGAAACGTGTGATTGAGCCACCTATAGTTGTTTGAAAATTGTGTGACAAAGGCGAACTCAAATTTGGATCCACTATTCGTAGGTATATTATGATCTTTAGGAGTTATCAATTTTCCTTGTGAAAGATTACCTACTTCTTTTATCTCTTTATCCAGGATTGCGGCATCATAACCTTTTTCAAGAAACCTTTCTTTAAGTATTAAAGCCTGTTCCTGAAAGTCCGAATCCTGTGTACAGTTTCGTCTTATTCTTTTAAACTGGCTCTTGGGTACTGATTTTAACCAGTTCGGATGGTGGCAGCTATCCATCATGATGAAACCGTTACGGTCTGTGGGTTTGAAATAGGATCTAGTTATGAAACCAGACCCTTTTCTGGAAATGACCAAATCCAAGAAATTGACTGATGTTGGGCTTGACTCATAAGTGAGTCTAATTCCCCAGTCATTGCAATTTAGTCTTTCCATAAATTTCTTCAATGTTATCTCATTTCCTCTCCACACAAGTAACGTGTCATCAATATAGCGCCTCCAAAAGAGGAGTTCTTTTGTTCTGTTTGAAAAAACATTCCGATCTTCCCATAAAGCCATAAAAAGATTTGCCAAACTCGGGGCAAATTTGGCCCCCATGGCAACACCTGTACGTTGGAGGTAAAAGTTACCGTCGTGATAAAAATAATTGTGTTCCATCCCGAATCTTAAAAGATCCAGAATGAACTCCTTTTGTTTCAACGGTATCTCATAGTTGGTTTCCAAAAATGTGCTCACAGCCTCGTACCCCATCTCATGTGGGATAATCGTATACAGGGATGACACGTCCGCAGTAACAAGGAGCACATCTCCATCCACTTCCATTTGTGTCATCTCTTGTATACACTGCGTGGTGTCCTTTAGGTACGCAGGGGTGTCTTGTACTAGAGGCTGCAGGAAATAATCTACATACCTTCCGATTCTGGATGTGATAGAATCGATCCCACTCACAATGGGTCTCCCCGGTGGTTTAGTGGGATGTTTGTGCACCTTAGGTAAATAATAGATGGTAGGTAACCTAGGTGCCAATGGTATTAGATACTCCTTTTCTTTGTCAGTTAGGATACCTGTGTCGAAACCTTTGTTGACTAGTTTTTTCAATTTCTCTTTGTATGTACGTGTGGGGTCTCTCTTTAGAACTTCGTATGTGTTAGTGTCGGACAGGAGATTTTTCATTTCTTCCGCATAATCTTCTCGTTTTAACAATACGATTCCCCCACCTTTATCGGCTGGTCTGATGATAAGGTTTTTGTTGTCGCACAAAGTTTTTATACCTTTCATCAGATCTGGTTGAGGTTTGTGTTGTATATCTTTCTCCTCTAGTTCTTTAAGTAACATATCTTTAAAAACTAAGGTATTGTTACTATGTTTTCCATCTGGGTTGAACAGAGAAGAATTCCTCAACCCCGTATTCACTACCGAGGAGGATTGATAGGACACATAATTACGCTCACCAGCCTTTGATAGAAAGTGCCTTTTTACGTTCAGCTTTCTAATATACTTCTGAATGTCAACAAAGGTCTGAAATTTGTTGAGGGATTGTCTTGGGGCATATTTCAATCCTTTGTTGAGCGTATGTTTCTCACTCTCAGTCAGAGTAACCCCGCTTAGATTGAATATCCCCGCCTCATCGACTTTGGGACCCTTCTTTTTAGATCCTCCTCTGGATCCTCTTTTTACTTTCTTTTCTTGCCTTTCTTGTGGCCCCGTCCTAAAAAACCCCGCTTCTTGGTGCTAATGGGTGTTTTAGAGGACTGTTGTATTCTTTCCTCACCTCTGTCCTCATATCCCTCATGTCTGAGAGGTTCAAATCTGTTCTGTGAACTTTGGGGATAAGGTCTTGGGGTATGAGGTGTGTCTAAGCTGTTGCCCATATAATCTAATGGGACGCGTCTAGGGGATCTAGACCTAGAGCGTCTGGATCTTCTCTCTGGTGACCTGGATTTAGATCTTCTTGGTCTTCTCTCAGATGATCTATGTTTCTTGTCAGTATCATCTCTATAGTATTCTTGTCTCATAGGACGAAATTCCTCTTTAGTATTCTCTCTTTTCCGTTTTTCTCTAGCGTTAGTAGAGGCATCTCTTAAAGGTCTATATCCCTTATTTTTAGGGGGTATCACCCCTTGGTTGGGTCTATTGGATTCCTGAGCATTCACAGTAGTAGTGGCCGTGCTCCTGGAGTCCTTAAACCCAAAAGGTGTTAGAGTCCCACTGGACGTCCCTTCTCCTAAGGGATTGGTAATCTCCATGTCTCTGACCAATTCTTCTTCTTCATCTGACACATTCAATTGCCATTTGAAGACTTTACCTGATTGATAATCCTCCAGGTCTCTAAAATATTTTTTACGTTTTTTAGCTTTTTGTTCTTCTTCCTCAATGGCTATAATCTCCCTTAACTCTTGGTTGTAAACTTTATAGGCTTCTTCCAAGATAAAGGGAGTTAATTTTTCCTTAATTTCCAAAATTTCCTTGTTTAACTTTAAAACTTTTTTCCTTCTCTTATCAACAAGGAAGTTTAAGAGACTCATGCCGGCTCCATTGAAAAAGTGGAACCATTCCATCATTTCCGTATCCCCTTGGTCGGGGTTGATGGTCCATCTTAAACTCCTAGGGACCATTTTTTCCTGGATATATTTTTCCAGGAAAACAATGTCCCATGATGCGTGTAGTTCAGACACCATAATATTCTTAAGGCGCATAAAAATGCCCCTAAGATCTGTGGGATCTGATAGATGTTTATCAAAAACATCCTCGACGGCCAGAATTCTGGTTTTATGATATTCAAAAATATCCATTGGTTTATCTGCAGCAACCCGTTGGAATGTAGGGAATTAGTGAAAAAATAAAGGTGCGCTGATAAACGTGCGTAAAGCTGCTACCAAGATATGTATATGATGTAAATGTAAAAAAAGGTTGGTGCGCTAAACTTGTATTCCACAAATATATAAACAATGCATACAATTGTAAATAAAGTGAAAAAATTAAAAGTCCATTCTCTTGTGACAACGTGCAAATGAATAAACTTTGAAGTGACTTGAAACGAATTGTGATTCCTGTAACTCGATAAATTGTGTATGACCACCACGTGAAACGATCCCCACCACCGACAAGCTGTTCTTCTTACCAGATAGACAGATATATACGTGAGTGGATGGATGATACAGCTACTCACTCCCCATGCAGCTTCACCCAAATTGTGTGTGTAAGCCGCTTACCAGATATCAATGTGGTTGAGCATGGGAATAAACATCTCATCTCTTCAGAATCGAGGCTGTCTGTTGGTGTGGCGATCCCAATACAAAGTATACTGTCTCCTTGTGACTCCGCAACGAATATGTAAGGAATGCAAGAGGACCAAATAGTGCATTACCCCCGATTTATTTAAAAAATAAAAGCAATTGCACTTACATGTCTCTGAATAGTCACAGGCATATACGTAGGAAAGTTGAATGATTACAGGAACGCTCCCGTGTCCGGCTGCAGCAACGGACGACCGGGATGACGTGAGTGACGGCGCGACACGCCTCCTCTCTGACGCGTTTCCTCTTACGAGACTTCCACCGAGATAGGAGGGACGTGCGCGCCGTCACGCTCGTCAATATATACCTCCTAGATTGAATGACCACTTCCGGTGTCCGCAAATAACACACAGGAAGTGTTTACATCCGACGTAACTATCGGTAAGAATTTAAAATTAAAAATTGTGGGAGTATTGAATAAAACTCTTTATTATGTGTTTAAAATCACTACGGATTAATTCTTTTTTGCCCATTTTGCTGGTTAGTGTGATAGTGAACCGTACTAGTATTTACTTCCGGTCCCATCTGTTTAATGTATACCAAGCTCCGGACACCGGAAATAACATTCCTAGGCGCTATTCTGTGGGGACATATCAATAAATCACACATATATGTTATATCGATTACAATTACATATCCAGCTGGGTCCGCATACACCAACAATGCATTATGGGTATATATAAGTAAAAAACTTATTTTAAAAAATATAAAAATATAAAATTCTAAAACTTTAAAAGAATTTTGAAAAATTATTTTTCAGACTAGTTGTTATGATGACATTTTGGAATTAAGGAAGGAAAAAATACTTTAGCTGTTATTTATATGAGCATTGATGTCCCACTCTACATTTAACCCCAAAGGTCGATAACATCTAAGCTTACCAATCCCTTAGGAGAAGGGACGTCCAGTGGGACTCTAACACCTTTTGGGTTTAAGGACTCCAGGAGCACGGCCACTACTACTGTGAATGCTCAGGAATCCAATAGACCCAACCAAGGGGTGATACCCCCTAAAAATAAGGGATATAGACCTTTAAGAGATGCCTCTACTAACGCTAGAGAAAAACGGAAAAGAGAGAATACTAAAGAGGAATTTCGTCCTATGAGACAAGAATACTATAGAGATGATACTGACAAGAAACATAGATCATCTGAGAGAAGACCAAGAAGATCTAAATCCAGGTCACCAGAGAGAAGATCCAGACGCTCTAGGTCTAGATCCCCTAGACGCGTCCCATTAGATTATATGGGCAACAGCTTAGACACACCTCATACCCCAAGACCTTATCCCCAAAGTTCACAGAACAGATTTGAACCTCTCAGACATGAGGGATATGAGGACAGAGGTGAGGAAAGAATACAACAGTCCTCTAAAACACCCATTAGCACCAAGAAGCGGGGTTTTTTAGGACGGGGCCACAAGAAAGGCAAGAAAAGAAAGTAAAAAGAGGATCCAGAGGAGGATCTAAAAAGAAGGGTCCCAAAGTCGATGAGGCGGGGATATTCAATCTAAGCGGGGTTACTCTGACTGAGAGTGAGAAACATACGCTCAACAAAGGATTGAAATATGCCCCAAGACAATCCCTCAACAAATTTCAGACCTTTGTTGACATTCAGAAGTATATTAGAAAGCTGAACGTAAAAAGGCACTTTCTATCAAAGGCTGGTGAGCGTAATTATGTGTCCTATCAATCCTCCTCGGTAGTGAATACGGGGTTGAGGAATTCTTCTCTGTTCAACCCAGATGGAAAACATAGTAACAATACCTTAGTTTTTAAAGATATGTTACTTAAAGAACTAGAGGAGAAAGATATACAACACAAACCTCAACCAGATCTGATGAAAGGTATAAAAACTTTGTGCGACAACAAAAACCTTATCATCAGACCAGCCGATAAAGGTGGGGGAATCGTATTGTTAAAACGAGAAGATTATGCGGAAGAAATGAAAAATCTCCTGTCCGACACTAACACATACGAAGTTCTAAAGAGAGACCCCACACGTACATACAAAGAGAAATTGAAAAAACTAGTCAACAAAGGTTTCGACACAGGTATCCTAACTGACAAAGAAAAGGAGTATCTAATACCATTGGCACCTAGGTTACCTACCATCTATTATTTACCTAAGGTGCACAAACATCCCACTAAACCACCGGGGAGACCCATTGTGAGTGGGATCGATTCTATCACATCCAGAATCGGAAGGTATGTAGATTATTTCCTGCAGCCTCTAGTACAAGACACCCCTGCGTACCTAAAGGACACCACGCAGTGTATACAAGAGATGACACAAATGGAAGTGGATGGAGATGTGCTCCTTGTTACTGCGGACGTGTCATCCCTGTATACGATTATCCCACATGAGATGGGGTACGAGGCTGTGAGCACATTTTTGGAAACCAACTATGAGATACCGTTGAAACAAAAGGAGTTCATTCTGGATCTTTTAAGATTCGGGATGGAACACAATTATTTTTATCACGACGGTAACTTTTACCTCCAACGTACAGGTGTTGCCATGGGGGCCAAATTTGCCCCGAGTTTGGCAAATCTTTTTATGGCTTTATGGGAAGATCGGAATGTTTTTTCAAACAGAACAAAAGAACTCCTCTTTTGGAGGCGCTATATTGATGACACGTTACTTGTGTGGAGAGGAAATGAGATAACATTGAAGAAATTTATGGAAAGACTAAATTGCAATGACTGGGGAATTAGACTCACTTATGAGTCAAGCCCAACATCAGTCAATTTCTTGGATTTGGTCATTTCCAGAAAAGGGTCTGGTTTCATAACTAGATCCTATTTCAAACCCACAGACCGTAACGGTTTCATCATGATGGATAGCTGCCACCATCCGAACTGGTTAAAATCAGTACCCAAGAGCCAGTTTAAAAGAATAAGACGAAACTGTACACAGGATTCGGACTTTCAGGAACAGGCTTTAATACTTAAAGAAAGGTTTCTTGAAAAAGGTTATGATGCCGCAATCCTGGATAAAGAGATAAAAGAAGTAGGTAATCTTTCACAAGGAAAATTGATAACTCCTAAAGATCATAATATACCTACGAATAGTGGATCCAAATTTGAGTTCGCCTTTGTCACACAATTTTCAAACAACTATAGGTGGCTCAATCACACGTTTCGGAAACACTGGAGTATACTTCAGGGAGATAAAGTTCTGGGTCCCCATCTCCCTGAAAGACCCAACATGATCTATAGAAAAACAAGAAACCTCAAAGACATCATAGCCCCCAATCCAGTACAAAAACCTGTCGCCCCAAGAATTTTTCCTGACATGAAAGGGTATTTTCCCTGCAGAAATTGTAAAATTTGCAAAGGAGCAAAAACACAAAGAACTTCTAAGTTCAGTTCCAGCAACACAGGGAAGGAATACCAAATTAAGGAATTTATTTCATGTCATACTAAAGGGGTAATATACCTCCTACAATGCGGGTGTGGTTTCCAATACGTGGGACGTACTATTCGAACAGCCAGCATTCGCATTGGGGAGCATTTGTCAAATATAAAGACGGGTTTTATAGGACACAGTGTTTCTCTACATTTTAGCAAATGTCACAAAAAGAATCCCAAAAATCTGCAGATCACAGTGATTGAGAAATATGTACCCCATTGGAGGGGAAGTAACCTCAAGAGGTCAATATCCAGAAGGGAAACTTTCTGGATATATGAGCTTAGATGTTATCGACCTTTGGGGTTAAATGTAGAGTGGGACATCAATGCTCATATAAATAACAGCTAAAGTATTTTTTCCTTCCTTAATTCCAAAATGTCATCATAACAACTAGTCTGAAAAATAATTTTTCAAAATTCTTTTAAAGTTTTAGAATTTTATATTTTTATATTTTTTAAAATAAGTTTTTTACTTATATATACCCATAATGCATTGTTGGTGTATGCGGACCCAGCTGGATATGTAATTGTAATCGATATAACATATATGTGTGATTTATTGATATGTCCCCACAGAATAGCGCCTAGGAATGTTATTTCCGGTGTCCGGAGCTTGGTATACATTAAACAGATGGGACCGGAAGTAAATACTAGTACGGTTCACTATCACACTAACCAGCAAAATGGGCAAAAAAGAATTAATCCGTAGTGATTTTAAACACATAATAAAGAGTTTTATTCAATACTCCCACAATTTTTAATTTTAAATTCTTACCGATAGTTACGTCGGATGTAAACACTTCCTGTGTGTTATTTGCGGACACCGGAAGTGGTCATTCAATCTAGGAGGTATATATTGACGAGCGTGACGGCGCGCACGTCCCTCCTATCTCGGTGGAAGTCTCGTAAGAGGAAACGCGTCAGAGAGGAGGCGTGTCGCGCCGTCACTCACGTCATCCCGGTCGTCCGTTGCTGCAGCCGGACACGGGAGCGTTCCTGTAATCATTCAACTTTCCTACGTATATGCCTGTGACTATTCAGAGACATGTAAGTGCAATTGCTTTTATTTTTTAAATAAATCGGGGGTAATGCACTATTTGGTCCTCTTGCATTCCTTACATATTCGTTGCGGAGTCACAAGGAGACAGTATACTTTGTATTGGGATCGCCACACCAACAGACAGCCTCGATTCTGAAGAGATGAGATGTTTATTCCCATGCTCAACCACATTGATATCTGGTAAGCGGCTTACACACACAATTTGGGTGAAGCTGCATGGGGAGTGAGTAGCTGTATCATCCATCCACTCACGTATATATCTGTCTATCTGGTAAGAAGAACAGCTTGTCGGTGGTGGGGATCGTTTCACGTGGTGGTCATACACAATTTATCGAGTTACAGGAATCACAATTCGTTTCAAGTCACTTCAAAGTTTATTCATTTGCACGTTGTCACAAGAGAATGGACTTTTAATTTTTTCACTTTATTTACAATTGTATGCATTGTTTATATATTTGTGGAATACAAGTTTAGCGCACCAACCTTTTTTTACATCCCTTAACCACTTGCCTACAGTGCACTTTCACCCCCTTCCTGCCCAGACCGATTTTCAGCTTTCAGCGCTCTCACACTTTGAATGACAATTACTCAGTCATGCAACACTGTACCCATAAAAAATTTGTGTCCTTTTTTTTCACACAAAGAGAGCTTTCTTTTGATGGTATTTAATCACTACTGGGTTTTTTATTTTTTGTGCTATAAATAAAAAAAAGACTGACAATATTGTGAAAAAATGTATTTTTCTTTGTTTCTGTCATAAAATTTAGCAAATGAGTATTTTTTTTTCACAAATTTTGGCCAACATTTATACTACTACTTATCTTTGGTAAAAATAACCCAAATAAGTATATATTATTTGGTCTTTGTGAAAGTTATAGAGTCCACAAGTTATGGTGCTAATCATTGAAAATTTATCATACTTGATCACACCTGATGTACTGAAGGCCCATCTCATTTCTTGAGACACTAAAAAGTCAGAAAAGTACAAATACCCCCCAAATGACCCCTTTTTGGAAAGTAGACATCCCAAGGTATTTAATAAGGGGCATGGTGAGTTTTTTGAAGTTGTAATTTTTTCCCACAACTCTTTGCAAAATGAAGATTTTTTTTTTAACAAATTGACGTATTAACAGGTCATTTCTCTCACACAGCATATGTATACTTGCAACTACACCCCAAAACACATTCTACTACTCCTCCTGAGTATGGCGATACCACATGTGTGAGACTTTTTCACAGCCTGGCCACATACAGAGGCCTAACATCCAAGTAGCACCGTCCGGCATTCTAGGAGCACAAATTACACATATAATTTCCTGACAACCTATCGCACTTTTGAAGGCCCTGGAGCACCAGGACAATGGAAACCCCCATAAAATGACCCCATTTTGGAAAGCAAACAGCCCAACGTATAATTTTTGAGGCATAATGAGTCTTTTGAATATGTCATTTTTTCCACATGTTTTTGGAAAATGTGGAAAGAAAATGAAAACGCATTTTTTTTTACATAAAGCTGTCCATTTATGCAATATTTCTAACACATAGCATGTACATAGCAAAAATTGCACCCCAAAATACATTCTGCTATTCCTCCTGAGTATGGAGATACCACATGTGTAACACTTTTACACAGCCTAGCCACATACAGAGGCCTAACATCCAAGTAGCACTTTTCACAAAGTTGTCAATTAATCCACTTTAAGACTGGGCCTATTTTTGACACTTGGTGTTTACAAGCTAAAATAATTTTTTTTGCTAGAAAACTACTTAGAACCCCCAAACATTATATATTTTGTTTTAGCAGAGACCCTAGAGAATAAAATGGAGATCGTTGCAATATTTTTTATCACACCATATTTGAGCAGCAGTCTTTCAAATGCAGTTTTTTTGAAAAAAATTCACTTTTTTAAACTAAAAAATAAGAAAACAGTAAATTTAGCCCAATTTTTTTCCATAATGTGAAAGATAATGTTACGCCGAGTAATAAGATACCCAACATGTCATGCTTCAAAATTGCGCATGCTCACAGAATGGCGCCAAACATTGGTACTTAAAAATCCCCATAGGCAACATTTTAAAAATTTCTGCAGGTTACCAGCTTAGAGTTACAGAGGAGGTCTAGGGCTCAAATTATTGCGCTCGCTCTAACGATCGCGGAGATACCTCACATGGGTTTACATATGTGGGCGGGACTTGCGTATGCGTTTGCTTCTGCGCGCGAGCTAACGGGGGGCAGGGCGCTTTAATTTTTTTTTTCCTATTTATTTTATTTATTATTTTTTTATTTTTACACAGTTTAAAAAAAAATGTTTTGATCATTTTTATTCCTATTACAAGGAATGTAAACATCCCTTGTAATAGAAATAGGCATTACAGGTCCTCTTTATTGTGAGATCTGGAGTCAAAAAGACCTCACACCTCACAACTACACTAAAAAAGAAAAAAAAATTGTTGAAAAAGGAAAAAAAAAAAAAAAAGCGGCCCTTTAAACCGGTTGCTAGGCAACGACTTTTGACGTAGCTCCGGTCCTCCAAGACCATAGAGTCGAGTGAGGGCCATCTTGCCCTCACTCGACTTCCTGTCTCTGAGGACCCGGCACCGGATAGTTTTCCCCGCTGCCGGCGGGTCCGGTAAGCTGGGAAAACGTCTGGGACGCGGCGGGAGGGGGGGGGCACCTTTTCCCCTGCACCGTAAGGGTAATTTCGCGGCGAATCCGCCACTGGGACCACCCTTATCTGAAAGCCGACCGCCCACCGTTTAAAAAAATACCGGGGTTATGGCAGCTATCTGCTGCCATAACCCCAGTATTTAGCTTTTAATGGCCGACGCATATAGTCGTTAGGCGGTCGGTAAGTGGTTGCATGTATATGGCAAACAGGTGACGATGACTGATGGGGTGACAGGTGACGATGACTGATGGGGTGACAGGTGACAATGACTGATGGGGTGACAGGTGACAATGACTGATGGGGTGACAGGTGACAATGACTGATGGGGTGACAGGTGACGATGACTGATGGGGTGACAGGTGACGATGATTGATGGGGTGACAGATGACAATCACTGACGGGGTGACAAGTGACGATGATTGATGGGGTGACAAGTGACGATCACTGATGGGGTGACAAGTGACGATGATTGATAGGGTGACAGATGACGATGACTGATGGGGTGACAGGTGACGGGCGATGGTCACCGATGAGTGACAGGTGACGGGCGATGGTGCACGGCGGTACTGATGGCAGTCTCTGGTGACAGGTGCACTTAGGCTATGTTCACATGTGAGCGTAGCGATCGCGGGCAGAATCACTGCGATTCTGCCCGCGATCCAGAAATCATTGCAAATCGCGGGACGCCTGTGCGTTGCCCGTGATTTGCAATAGCACCCCAAACGCTGTGCGATGTTGCAGCGATTTCCACCTGCCGAATAGCGGTAACATCGCGCAAACAACGCATGACGCCCCAAAGAAGCTCTTGTACCTTTTTTGGGCGTCATGCGCTGTTTTCGCGATGTTACCGCGATTCGGCAGGTGGAAATCGTGGCAACATCGCACAGCGTTTGGGGTGCTATTGCAAATCACGGGCAACGCACAGGCGTCCCGCAATTTGCAATGATTTCCGGATCGCGGGCAGAATCGCAGTGATTCTGCCCGCGATCGCTACGCTCACATGTTAACGTAGCCTTAAGGGTGTCAATTTCTGGGCACTGATGAGGTGACTGTTGGGTGACAGGTGCAATTGGGGGGGGGGGCTGAGGACTGTGTGGGGACATTTGTTTTTGTGATTTTACTTTTACAGGTGTACAGAGCAGTAACTCACTGTTTCTAGTTCTGCTCTCCTCACACTGGAAACTGTGTGAAGGGAGAAGAGCTAGTAACAGTGAGTTACTGCTCTGTGTTTACATTTTGTGATCGGCTGTGAATGGATACACAGCCAATCACATAGTAAACAGTCACTGTCAGTGACTGTTTACTACTGCCGGTGACTAGCTGTGTTCCCAGGGAACACAGAGCCACCGATATGCGCATGCGCGGTCTGATTCCGGGCTTTGCTATTGTGATCGGCTGTGTCATTGGAACACAGCCGATCACGTGGGAAACAGCCATGCCCATTGGCTGTTTCCCCCCTGACGGTGAAAGGGGTGTGTCCCGGGGACACGCCGACACCGGCAGTGCAGGGCGGCGCACACACGATCGCGCGCCTACCCTGCTTGAATGGGATCACGTCATATGACGTCCGCCCAGAACAATGGCCGCACCGTCCCGCCGTCATTTGACGGCGGTGGGCGGCAAGTGGTTAACATAGTGTTTCTAAGCACTATGATTATTTTCATAATAGGGATCCTAAAGGCAGTCTTTTTATAGCTTTAGACCATTTTACCCCTCATTGGCGGGGAAGCTCCTCTAAGAGAGAGATTTCACGCTGTGAAACTCATTGGATATAACTCCTGAAGTCCTATGTCCCCTTTGGACTTAATATCGAATGGGACATTCATTTTTTTATTAATAATAGTTAAACACTTTTTGCTCATTAATTTGCACTGTTTTTGCACTATTTTTTATTACATAATGTTTAGGTATTAATTAGCGCATTGTGTGCGCGTCAGCCCTGCTTTATTTTGTTTACAACATTTAACCCTTTGATCGCCCCTAAAATTAACCCTTTCCCTGCCAGCGTCATTAATACAGTAACAATGCATATATCTTTTAGCACTGATCGCTGTATTGGCATCACTGGTTACCCAAAAAAAGTGTCAAAAGTGTCACTTAGTGCCTGATTTGCCCACCGCAATGTTGCAGTCCTGCTATAAGTTGCTAATTGCCACCATTGCTAGTAAAAAAAAAAAAAAATTCCATAAAAATTTCATATAGTTTGTAGACGCTATAACCTTTGCGCAAACCAATCAATATATGCTTATTGGGATTTGTTACCAAAGATATGAAGGATGCAAAGCAACAAAATGTGATTATTTTAAAGGGGGGGGGGGATTTTTTTTTTTATACCCATTGTATCAGGAATATGAAATGTTGGGATAACATACTCTCCAAGATGTATTCACTGATTAAAACACAAGTTTAGTTTTAGCAAACGTATCATTTACCTAATTCTCAAAGCCCTGAGTATAGCCAGCCATTTTACATACTCCATGCATACTTACTTATGCCTCGTTTCCACTGAGCGGATCGGTTCGGGTCGGTTCGGTGCGGTACGCATTTTTGGGTGTTTCCATTATGAAAGTGGCCCATACAACCGAACCAAACCGCACCATTCCTGGTCCTGCTTCAGATGTAGGGCCATAGGAAATGGTACGGTACGGTTAGGGCGGAGCTACTGGCGTCACACGATAGAGTCCACTGATTGGCGGACTGGAAACCATCAATGCTCACGTCAAATGAAAGAGCAAAACAAACACCTCATTTGGTGTAAACCCCGCATGGTCCCTGGTCCGCCCGACTTGCAGTGGAAACGCTCTGAATAGACCGGACCATTCTAACCCTTCCAAACTGTACCGACCCGAACCGTTCCGCTCAGTGGAAACAAGGCAATACTGGCCCTGCACAACCCTCTCAGCAAAAAGGTCTCCACTGCTTGGATCGAAATCTGACCTGTTCAGCAGTGACTGGCTAAAATGTGAACCATGTACAGTATGTGCAGAAAAGCTACCAATCTAATTTTGTACAACTGCCCTGTCGGATTTTCCCGCTTGCTCAGAGCTGCAGTCAGATCAGTCAATTTGAGCTGTAGCTTGCAATGCTGATCAGTGTATTCTGATGGTGGGGGCCTTCAGAACACAATACCTCAGTGGGGAGGATTCACTCATCCACCTTGAATGTATAGATGGGGGAATCGGGTATTTTTCGTTCAACCTGATGGATGAACAAAAAAACTGATCCATCTTTCTGTGCCTTAGGGTCCTTTCACACAGGCTTTCCGCCCGACGGACTCTGTTTTGCTCAGTGGGGGATCGATCCGCTGATCCCCGCTGAGCAGGTGGAAGACTGTGCTGTGCTGAGACGGACCTATGAGATCCCCGCTCTCTTCTATGGGAGATCGGATGAAAATGGACCGCTTGTCCGTTTTCATCTGATCCGATCCTCTAGACCAGGCATGTCCAACCTGCGGCCTGGGGGGCGCATGCGGCCCAAACCGCAGGCAGTGCGGCCCACTGCCCCCTGACCATTTTTTTTTTTGCTGGGGAGGAAGGAAGTCGAGTCGGGGGCACGGCCACAGAGGCTGCCTCAGAGGGGATCATCCACTAGTTGTGTTAAATTAGCGCTGGGGGTTGGGCTTTAGAACGGGAAGGCTGAAGTGGCGTCTTATTACTTATATACCTTAACTATAGTATATATTTTATATGCGGCCCGAGAAAATGTCTCTACACTCAATGTGGCCCAGAGAAGCCAAAAGGTTGGACACCCATGCTCTAGACAGATGGAAAATAGGGTAACAGTCCATCTGGATTTCACGGACAGGATCGGATTGGATAGCAGCGGGTGTCAGCTGACATGTCACTGCTGACATCCTCTGCTCCATAGAGGTGCATGGAGTGTCCGATCAACTGACAGAAAGCCTGACCGGAAACCCCGTGTGAAAGGGTCCTTACTCTTCTTAGGCTCCATGTACACGGGACGTTGTAAATGGCCGTTTAGGAGCAGTTGGGCGGTTTTTTTTTTAGAAGCCCCTGAACCCATCTACATTTTATCTTATCTGTCCATGTACACAGGGCCGTTTACAGTCATTTGCAGGCAGTTGAGTTCAGGGACGTTCTTTGGAACGCACCATGTTATACGTTTTTTCTGCCTCCATTCAAAATCAATGGTTCCCTATGGGAGCCTATTGATTTGAATGGAAGTCGCACCGCAAGTCGGATCAGGATGATCCGACTTCTGCTCTTTTGCCTCCTCTGGTCTTCTTCTTCTTCTTCCTCCAGATGACGTCATTTGTGACATAAGGGGGCGGGCCTCCTGGTGATGTCACCGGGAGGCCATGCCCACAATGGCTATATAACAAGCTGCAGAGACCGGAGACCGGCATAATCACCAGAGACATCGTCGGAGGAGGACCGGAGGAAGAAGAAGAAGAAGAAGAAGACCAGAGGAGGCAAAAGAGCAGAAGATTGGACAGCAGAACAGCGGACAGCAAAAGAGCAGAAGACCAGAAGAGAGAAGACCGGAGCGGAGAAGACCAGATAACGATTTTTAATAAACTTTCCAAAATGTCTCCTGTCGTTATTTACACACACACTGCCTTTTATGGGGTAAATGGGTAGGGGTACAGTGTACCCCATACCCATAGGGAGGGGGTCCTGGGATCTTGGGGGCCCCCTTTTTAAAGGGGCTTCCAGATTCCGATGAGCCCCCTGCCCGCAGACCCCCACAACCACAGGCCAGGGTTGTGGGGAAGAGGCCCTTGTCCTCATCAACATGGGGGCAAGGTGCTTTGAGGTGGGGGGTTCAGAGCTCCCCCTGCCCCAAAGCACCAACACCCCCCCATGTTGAGGGCATGTGACCTGGTATGGTCCAGGGGGGGTGGGGCCGCTCGCTCATCCCCTCCCCCTTCCTGCCCTACCAGGCTGCATGCTCGGATAAGGGTCTGGTATGGATTTTGGGGGGGACCCCACGCCGTTTTTTCGGTGTGGGGCTACCCTCAAATTCCATGCCGGGCCCGAAGGGCCTGGTTTGGAACCTGGGGGGGACCCCCACGCCGTTTTTTTCCCATTTTTGGCGTGGAGTTCCCCCTTAAGATTCTCCCAGCGCAAGCCGCGTTGCAAGTCGGATCATCCTGATCCGACTTGCGGTGCGACTTCCATTCAAATCAATAGGCTCCCATAGGTAACCATTGATTTTGAATGGAGGCAGAAAAAACGCTGCTAAAAGCAACGTGGCCAAACGTGCAATAACGCCAATGGAAAAAGCTACTGAAAGCACGTTTGACAGCTGCTTTTTCCCAGCGTCAGAACTTGCTTTGCAGCACATTTTTTCTAACCTCCCGTGTACATGGAGCCTAAATGTGCATGCTTACCATGGCCCCAATAATTTCCTAGGGTTGAGTCGTATTCCTGCTGTCCAGCAGGGTATGGCTGACCCGTACAAATGAATGGGGCCACAGCACAAATGCAAAATAAGAAGAGGGGCCAGATGGGATAATTTTGTTGGAAAGGCTTTGGAGTGCCAGACAGGGCTAAACTGGGAAGACAATGGATTGGAGAGGAAGGAAAGTATTTAAAATGGCAGGTTACATGCAGTGGGTTCAGGAGATTTATTAAAAGACACATTGACTAAAAGTAAACTTGTCTTAGAGAAGCCAAACAATTATGGGAACCGTCCAAAAACTATTTTATTTCTGTAGTGGCTTGTTCCTGTACATTTTCATGAAGTATATACAATCTCTATGTAGCCATGCAATAAAGCATGTATCAAACTACCTCACAAGTGGAAAAAATATAGAAGGATAACCTCTAAAATTTGATCAAAGATAAACACAAGGGAACTCTTATTTACTACCTAAACCATACTGTCAATTGATAAAAAAAAAATAAAAAAAATAGTGATATAGAAACATTACTTTCTTTCTATACTGGTGTATCAGGGCTAGCGCGAGGTGCACATGTAGAATGTGTGTGCTATGATGATAATAATAGTATGAGTACTGGAACAATAGCACGCAGTTTTTAGATCAGATGATTTTATCACTAATTGGGAATGCAGCTGGTAAAAGTCTATAATGAGGTGCAGATGATACACACAAGGCACAGGATGTGAGATAGCATTCTTTGGCATGTGACAGTTATTTATCCCACTGCATGATTAAGGCAGTGACGTACAGCTATTCTGCTTGAGGTGTTGATACTTTGCAGAATCCCCTCACTGCCATCACACCAAGTGATTAATAGCAATATCTTTGTAAGGGTGGTCTTGTCCATGCTTGTCTTTCTGTGCATACCGACTTAATTCATCAGCTGTGACTACAATTGGGAATGAAAGTGTCATGTCTGGGAGGAAAGTGACAGGCTGGCCATCCTGAGTTTAAGAACACTTATTAACACCTCTCTACAAAGCAAGCCTTTGCTACATTTCAGCTTTTCATTAAATGCACACAGGCATCAGAATGGATGATTTTTTTAATGTAATATTCATATAAATTGTACTTTTCCATGTTGAAAAGTAATTTGTTTGGTTAAAAAATAATTTCAATCAACAATGTTTTCTTTAATGAAAGAGAACTTGTGGTTACACAAATGCTGCATTTTAAAGGGAAACATTTTTTTTTTTATTGAGGAAACAGAAAGTCATTAAAAAGTTGGGTTATACTGCCACCTTACAGGAAAATTGGACAAAAAAAAAAAAAAACATAGGCCAGCCTAGTATAACCCCATCCTACTACCTGCATGCCTCAGTTTACAGCAAAGTAGTACCAACAGCATGATCATAAACACATGTCCATCCCCTCAATTTTCTTTCTCATCCATTGAGGGTACATTTAAAATGAACCCAATAAGTTGCCTCAAAAATCTTTTGCCAAAAGCTGGTATCAGATAAGGCCTGAACATCTTTTTGGAAGAACTTGGTAACGTGAACAGAAGACTAGATAACCATCTTGCAGGTCTAGGAAACAATAGCCTGATGTCAAAAATCCCAAGAGGCACTCACAGATACTGTATTATAGAGAGTACCTTGACAGGAAAGAGTGGAACCCTTAAGCCCAAAAACTTGGATAATGGTCTGTCTAAGCCTATGTGAAAGGGTGGAATAAAAAGCTGGTTCAACTTTACAGGCAATCCGGAATGACAAAGATAAAGTGAGTCTTTCTGAAGCAAGCAGTGGCTAAGAGACTTTCACAGCACAAACGACATCCAGGCAATGGAAGGAAATCTCTTTTTGAGGAACTGGAACCAAAGGACTAGGAAAAGGAGGTCTTGGTTAAGATAATTTACATAGGAAGGAAGTTAATATTACCTTGTCCTTGTGCAAAACCAGGAAGGATTCTTTACAGCATAAGGCTGCCAGCTCAATCACTTGTCTTGCAGAGGTCATGTTAACCACTTCAATACAGGGCACTTTCACCCCCTTTCCTGCCCAGGCCAATTTTCCCCTTTTAGCGCTGTTGCATTTTGAATGACAATTGCGCAGTCATGCAACACTGTACCTACACCAAATTTATGTCATTTTCCCCCCACAAATAGAGCTTTCTTTTGGTGGTATTTGATCACCTCTGGGTTTTTTCCTTTTTGCTAAACAAATAAAAAAAGACCGAAAAGTTTGAAAAAAAAAAAAAGTTTTTTTGTTTATGTTATACAATTTTGTAAATAAATATGTTTTTTCCTGCACTGATGAGCACTGATGAGACTGCACTGACAGGCACTGATGAGGAGGCACTGATGGGGTGGCACTGATGGTGTGGCACTGATAGGTAGCACTGATATGCAGCATTGGTGGGCACTGATAGGCGGCACTGCTGGGCACTGATAGGCGGCATTGATGGGCACTGATAGGTGGCACTGATGGGCACTGATAGGTGGCACTGATGGGCACTGATAGGCGGAACTGGTGGGCACTGATGGGCACTGACGGGCGGCACTGATGGGCACAAATGGGCACTGATAGGCGGCACTGGTGGGCAATAATGGGCACTGGTGGGCGACACTGATAGATGGCAATGATGGGCACTGGTGGGCAGCACTGATAGGGAGGGCACTGGTGGGCAGCACTGATGGGGAGGGCAATGGGGGGCTCCCTGAGCCCTGATTGCCATCCCTGGTGGCCATAGTGGGCATCCCTGGGGTCATGGGTGGGCATCCCTGGTGGTTCTAGTGGTACCCCCCCCCCCCGAGGGTCTGCACTGGTAATCAATGATCTGATTACCAGTGCTGACCCCCCCCCCCTGTCAGGGGAGCCGCCGATCGGCGCTCCTTTACTCATGCTCATCAGGCACAAACTAAGGAAAGCCAATCAACGGCTCCTCCTGTTTACTATGTGACCAGCCGTGATTGGACACGGCTGGTCACATGGTAAAGAGCCTACGTCAGTAGGCTCTTTACCGAGATCGGAGATGCAGGGAGTCAGACTGACACCTCGCATCACCGATCGCCGCTCTGCACGTCCCCGGGGGGCGCGCAGAGCTGTATTATCCTGCCGCCGTCATATGACGTCCGGTCAGGATAATACAACCACAATCCCGACGTCAAATATATAGGGCGTATAGGGCGGGCGGGATGTGGTTAAAGCTGGGGGAAATAGTTAAAAGTCAGCAGCTACAAATACTGTAGCTGCTGAATTTTAATAAATACTGTAGCTGCTGAATTTTAATATATAGACACTTGCCTACCTGTCCAGGGAGCCCGCAAAGTCAGCACCCCAGCCGATTTTTTCGGATTGGCTGCCGGGTGCTGCGGCTGGCATTTGTTCTAAGGGAAACCTTCAGTGAAACCTTTCAGATTCACAGCCAGTACCCTACTGCAAATGCACGAAGCATGCTGCACACTCTAATTGGCTCGACAGCGGTGGGAGGAGGGCTGAACTTCCAGGAGGGATCGCTGTCTCCCGGAAGTGGGGAAGGGTACCTGTCAAAAAACGGTACCTGTTTCCAATGTGGCACCGGGGGGGGGGGGGGGGGGGAAGCAGATGAGCAGAAGTTCCAATTTTGGGTGGAACCCTGCTTTAACCACTTCAATACAGGGCACTTTAAACCCTTCCTGCCCAGACCAATTTTCAGCTTTCAGCACTCTCACACTTTGGATGACAACTGCTCAGTCATGCTGCACAGTACCCAAACAACATTTTTAACATTTTTTTTTTTCATACAAATAGAGCTTTCTTTTGGTGGTATTTGATCACCAATTGTTTTTTTATTTTTTGCGATATATGCGAAAAAAGAGTGAACATTTTGGAAAAAATAATATAATATTTCTTCATACATTTGGGCCAAAATGTATACTGCTACATATCTTTGGTAAAAATAACCCAAATTAGTGTATATTATTAAGGGCTCTTTCACACAGAGCGGACCGTATAGCGATCCGCTCCGGCACTTTTTTTTTTTTTTCACGGACACGGATGACACAAGTATGTCCGCATATCATCCTATCCGTTTGCGGATGATATGCGGACATAATGTATGTCTATGGGCATTGCAGATGTCAGCGGATGACACCGCTGACATCCGATTTTGAGTCTGTTCCGTTTTTTTAAACGGAATAAAAATAGGGTTCTATTCCGTTTCAAAAAACGGAACAGAACTGAAAGGACGAAAATCGGATGTCAGCGGATGGTCATCTGCTGACATCCGCAATCCCATAGACATCCATTATGTCCGTATATCACCCGCAAACGGATGGGGTGATTTACGGACATACGGAACGTCCGTGTGAAAGAGCCCTTAGGGCTCTTTCACACGCGCGGTCCGATCAGATCCGCCTGTCAGTTTTTTAGGCGGATCTGATCGGATCCTCCATGCAGCTCTATGGGGCAGCGGGTGTCAGCGGAGACACCTCCGCTGACACCCGCTGCCATCCGCATCCGATCCTGTGCTGAAATCTGGACGGATGGAAACCCTATTTTTCCATTCGTTCAGTAATCGGAGCGGAGCGGATCTGATGAGAGCGGACAAGCGGTCCGCTCTCCTCCGATCCCCCATAGAGGGCAGCGGGTGCTGAGACACCTCCCTCTCCGCTCTGCAAGCGGAGACAGAGCTGTCATCTGCCCGGCTCAGCGGGGATCGCGGATCGATCCCCGCTGAGCAACACGGATCCGCCTGCGGAGGCGGACCGTGTGAAAGAAGCCTTAGTCTGTATGAAAGTTATAGAGTCTACAAGCTATGGTACCAATCACTGAAAATTGATCACACCTGATGTACTGATTGCCTCCTTTCTTGAAGCCCTGAAATGTCAGGACAGGAAAAAAAAAAAAATTACCCCTTTTTGGAAAGTAGACAATCCAAGGTATTTAGTAAGAGGCATGGTAAGTTTTATTTTTTATAAAGTTGTTAATCTGTAAGATATTTCTAACACATAGCATGTACATAGCAAAAATGGCACCTCAAAATACATTTTGCTACTCCTCCTGAGCATGGCGATACCATATGTGTGAGACTTAAGCCCCGTACACACACACAGATTGTTGGCCGTAAATTGTCGGCCAATGTCCGATCGGCCGATTGTAGGCTTGTTAGTAGGATGCTTCCGACAACCAACTGCGAATTTTCGGCCGAAAAAAATCTGGTGTGCATGCTATAAAATTTTTGTTGGCCAACAACAGAACGGCCGATTGTTCCTCAGTCAGTACAGATTTCGGCAGACAAAAATCAGATGAGCAAGACTGGGCATGCTCAGAGAAGAAAAAACACACGGAAAGTCAACCATCACATGACATCACTTCTGAAGTTGGTTTTTGTTGGCCAACAAAAGTCCAGTGCAAGTCTAGAGCACATTTCAACCAACAAACAACACTGGACAAAAGACGGCCGATCGGTCGGCCAACAATCTGTGCGTGTGTACGAGGCTTTATACCCAGCCTGGCCACATAAAGAGACTCAACTTCCAAGTAGCACCTTCAGGTGTTCTGGGAACATAAATTACACATACAATTTCCTGACTATCTTTCAAACTTTAAAGGTCCCAGAGCACCAGAACAATAGAAACACCGACAAAATAACCCCATTTTGGAACGCAAACACATCAAACTAATATATTCTATGAGGCATTATTAGTCTTTTAAACATGTCCTTTTTTTCCACATTTTTGAAAAATGTGGGGAAAAAAATGAAAACCTATTTTTTTGTACATAAAGTATGTACATAGCAAAAAGTACACCCCCAAAATACATTCTGCTACTCCCCTGGAGTATGGCGATACCACATGTGTGAGACTTTTACACAGCCTAGCCACCCAAGTAGCACCTCAAGGCGTTCTAGGAACATAAATTACCCTTATTATTTTCTGACTACCTATCACACTTTTGAAGGCCATAGAGCACCAGGACAATGGAAATGCCAACAAAATTACCCCATTTTGGAAAGTATAGACCCCAACGTATATTCTACGAGGCATTGTAAATCTTTTGAACGTGTCATTTTATTTTCACAAGTTTTTGGAAAATGTGTAAAGAAAATTAAAAAGTTGTCAATTCATAAGATATTTCTAACACATTGCAAAAATAACACCCCAAAATACATTATGCTACTCCTCCTGAGTATGGCGATACCAAATGTGTTAAGACTTTTTCCCAGGCTAGCCACATAGAGGGGCCCGACATCCAAGGATCACCATCAAGCGTTCTAGGGACATAAATTACACACATAAATTCCTGACAACCTATCACATTGTTGAAGCCCCTTCATATTTCTAACACATAGCATAATACACACCAAAATACATTCTGCTGAGCAAAAGGTAAACAAAAGATTACCTGTGGTCTTAGCAGTGCAGTGGTCCACAAAAGAGAGCATTGGTCCAGGCAGCAGGCAGGAACGTGGAAAGCGACAGCGAAAGGATCGTCAAGGCAGCAGGTAGGAATACTGTCCATAGTCAGTACAGGCAGAGATATTGTCAGCACAGCCAAAGTATTGATCCAGGTAGCAGGCAGGGATGTGGTCAGCAGCAGTGAAAGGATTGTCTATGCAACTGGCAGGAATACTGTCCATAGTACAGGCAGCAGGCAGAGAAATGGTCAATACGGCCCAAGTATTGGCCCAGACAACAGGCACATGTTCCATAAAAAGTCCTGGGTCAGTGCAGGCAGAGATATTGACAGCACAGCCAAAGTATTGGTGCAGGCAGCAGGCAAGACCATCAAGCTTAGGTCCTCGGTCAGGAAAGAATGGGGACAGGGGTAGAGGCTTCTCCCAACCAAATCACTTTGAAGCCTCCCAACTTCAGACCCTGTTCTGGGAATTACAGAGAAAACCAAAAAAAACTTTTTCTCAAAACACTATTCTGAAGCCCCTCACATATGTGAGACCCCTGTGTTATTTTGAACCCCACTATTACAGTAGCAGGGTGAAAGATCAGTCAAAGTGGCAGGCAAAAAACATGGTCGTAACAGGCCGAGGTCAGTGCAGGTAAAAGGCAGAAATAGATGGTAGGCAGAGGCATAGTCGATAAACAGTCCAGGGTCAGTTCACGTGAAAGGTAGAAACTTAGCGGATAAACAATGCAGACGTCAGGCAGAGGCCAGGCAGAGGCATAGTCGATCAACAGGCCAGGGTTGGTTTACATGGAAGGCAGGGAAATGACTGGTTGAGGCAGCAGGGAAATAATCAACACAGAAATTGAAAACTGGGAAATGGCAGTCTGTTAGAAATATGGGGTAATAGTATAGGTAAGTGTGATAGCGTCTAAAGCATTCTCCAATGCATTGGCCAGGTCGGGAGGGACATTGGGGACAATGAAAACTGGTGTCTTTCCTAACTCCTTTTTTGCTACACACCCAATATTTTTTTTGCCATCTTCTTCCGGTTTCTGATAGTGGAATATTGTAAGGGAAATGGCGCTCATGCAGTCTGCTGACACAATCGTAGCGAATGCTCTCTGGGGGATTCTTGCTGGTAGATCAGGGCAGTGACAGTATTTTCGATAAATTTCAGAAAGGTTTTTGGTGTTTCCGCTGATTTTCGATGGGTGATGTATTATAAATGGCCAAATGGAAAATGTAAATTGTGACTTTTTTATACCAGAAGAGGGACTTTCATGTTGATAGATATGGCTGCAGCATTTGGTCGTTTAAATCCACCCCCCCCCCTCCCCCATGAACTTATTGTACTCGTGGATACACCCAATCTTTTGAAAGGGGCCGCGGCATCTGTGAAGTTCCACCGAGGTGTAATCGTGGATGGTGGACATGATGTACACATCTTTCCTAGCCCTCCACTTAACAGCCAACACGTCCTTGTTCCTCAGGCTTGCGGATTCCCCCCTTCGTATTTTTGTGGTGACTAGTAACTGTGGGAAGCCCTTGCTGTTTTTTCTTGCTGTACCGCAGGCCAAAGTTTTCTTAAGGTACAGGTGGCAGAAAAGGGCCAAACTTGTGTAAACATTTTCCATGTAAATGTGATACCCCTTTTGCAACAGTGGGAATGCTAGGTCCCAGACAATTTTCTTTCACTTATTCCCATGTACGTTGGGCACTCAGGGGGCTGGAGCTGGGAGTCTCCACCTTCGTACACGCGGAAGGCGTATACATATCTAGTGAGGCTTTCACAGAGCTTGTTGAGCTTCAATCCGTACCTTGCCCTCTTACTGGGAATGTACTGCTTAAATACCAGCCGGTCTGTTAAATGGACCACGGATTTGTCCACAGAGATGTTCTGGCCAGGGAAATAAAGTTTGGCAAACCTCTTAGAAAAAAAAAATCAATTAGGGGGCAAATTGTATATAGTTTGTCAAAGTTGGCATGATCTTGGGGAGGGCACTGTGAGTTATCGCTGAAATGCAGGAAGCGCATAATCATTTCATAGCGGGACCTGAACATGAACGCTGAAAAAATGGGCATGTGGTGGTTGGGCTTGGTAGACCAAAAAGCATACATCTCTTTTTTTTTCTAAGCCCCATGTTGATTGTTAGGCCAAAAAAAAATCAAAGCTCCTCCAATGTTAGGCATCTCCATTCGAAAGGAGAGTTTGGGTTGTTCTCTATGTACTGTCGAGCAAAAAGATTAGTTTGGTCCACGAATCTTTGAAGTAACTCGTTAGGGAAAAATAAATATATAAAATCATTCTCAGAAAAATTTTCGGGGTTGACCTGCACACTATGTTATGAAAGGGGGGATTGTAGCTGATCCTGAGTAGAAGGCAACCACAATGGGTTTGCTAAGGTATCCGGAAGATGGGTTTTGGCCTTAATTCTTTGGGTCTGGTGTGAAATTCCAGTGCTTGTACAGGGTTTTTCCTCCTGGGGTCTAGCGCCATTGGTGTTTGCCAATTGGCCATTGGGGTGTATGGCACTGCAGGTGGCTTACTGGTCTTTAGAGCGTCTTCTTTTAGGATGGACTGCTTCTACCACCAATTCAGTCGCTGATGTGCTGCCTTTAAAGAGCTCAAACTGTATTAAAAAAAAAAAAAAAATCGGACAGTGAGAGCTCCCGCTGCTCTCATCCGTCAGGCTTAGAAATTGATATGCCTCTTCGGTAGTAACATTTTTTTTTTAGACATGGTGGCTGTACGACGTACGACGGGTGACACTGATGGGCTGCATGACAGATAGTGATGGGCTGCACGACAGGTAGTGATGGGCTGCACGTCACGCACTAATAGGCTGCATGTCAGGTACAAATGGGCTGCACGTCAGGTACTAGTGGAATGCACGTCAGGTACTGCTGGGCTGCACGACAGGTACTCGGGTGCTCTGATGAGCTGGAAACAGGTCCTCTGATGAGCTGGAGACAGGTGCTCTGATGAGCTGGAGACATTAGCTCTGATGAGCTGGAGACAGGTGCTCTGATGAGCTGGAGACAGGTGCTCTGATGAGCAGGTGACAGGTACTTGGGTGCTCTGATGAGCTGGGGACAGGTGCTCTGATGAGCTGGAGACAGGTACTCTGATGAGCTGGAGACAGGTACTTGGGTACTCTGATGAGCTGGAGACAGGTACTCTGACGGGCTGGTGACAGGCACTTGGGTACTCTGATGAGCAGGTGACAGGTACTCTGATGAGCTGGTGACAGGTACTCTGATGGACTTGTGACAGGTCCTTGGCTACTCTGATGAGCAGGTGACAGGTACTCGGGTACTCTGATGGGCTGGGGAACAGGTACTCAGATGAGCAGGTGCCAGTTACTTGGGTGCTCTGATGAGCTGGAGACAGGTACTAGGATGCTCTGATGAGCTAGAGACAGGTACTCTGATAGGCTGGTGACAGGTACTGGGGTACTCTGATGAGCTGATACTCTAATGGGCTGGTATCAGCTACTCGGGTACTCTAATGGGCTGGGGACAGGTACTCGGGTACTCTAATGGGCTGGGAACAGGTACTCTGATGGACTTGTGACAGGTCTGTGTGTACTCTGTTGAGCAGGTGACAGGTACTCGGGTACTCTGATGAGCTGGTGACAGGTAATCGGGTACTCTGATGAGTTGGTGACAGGTACTCTGATGTGCTGGTGACAGGTAATCGGGTATACTCGGATGGACTGGTGACAGGTACTCGGGTACGCTGATGATGCTAACAGGTACTTAGGTACTCTGATGAGCTGGTGACAGGTACTCTGGTTCTCTGATGAGCTTGTGACAGGTACTCAGGTACTCCGATGATCTGGTGACAGGTCCTCTGTTTTTAGTGGGGCAATCTGGGCACAACAGTATACACAGTAAAGTGGTAACGCACTGTTCCACGAACTCCTCCCCACACAAGATCGGTGTGTGAAGAGGAGAACCCAGTAACAGGCAGGGCAGTTACCCCCATTTGTGTACATTTATTACTGGCTGTGATTGGACAAAGCTGGTCATGTGGTAAAGAGACAATTTCATTGGCTCTTTACCCGGATAAGGGATGGGCTTTGTCCGAGGGACAAGCCTCGTCCCAAAATCGCCACAGACCTTGAATGTGACTGGCTGTGATTGGACACAGCCAGTCACGTGGTAAAGAGCCACAATCATTGGCTCTTTACCCTGATCGGGGATGGGTTGTGTCCAAGCAACATGCCTCATCCCCGGGGGTGCGCAGGGGTGGCGAGAACGGGTAGGCATCATATGGAGCCCGCCCAGAGGGACAGAATGTTCCTGCCGGCGTCTTATTACTATGCGTTTGTAGGGAACTGGTTAAAAGAAAAAAAATGTTGGGCAAGAGTGGACATCCAATTCCTCTGCACTACCGGGACTGCTCTCCGGCATAGCAGGTTGGCATTTGTCACAAGGATCTTCTAAAATATGGGAAGGAAAGACTTTCCTGATTCCAGAGCTGAATTATTGAGCCACTAAGTCAGAAATATCCTAGTCCTCAGTGCTAGATTAATTGATTTGTCCAAAGACTTGACTAACTTGTCCCTCAATGACAGAATGTTGTATTGTAGAGGTCTGTAATCAAATTTGGAAAATTACACTGCCTTGAAAGAGGCTACCTTCAGTGCTAGGTCTCTCATGCAGAAGCAAAGAATATGGCAACTCCTTCACTGAAGAGTATGAGTAAGGAAGGATAGAGTTGAAAGTTTCTCCTAGAGAAGAAACACCCTGGCATGAGCTGTGTCTAGGTCTAAATCCTGATTCTCCAAGAGATGATTCCAGCACTGATTTAGGAGGGTTCAGGATCAAAACCTCTGTAAAGTTTTTACGGTCAGGGCTACATTGTCCACCAGAACCTGTGCCAACTGTTCCCTCAGGAGGAGGTTTTCTAGGTATCCCATATTTGGAGAGCACAGCACAATAGTGCTAGGGCCAGAAACCTGGTGACCCCCCCCCCCACTCCCCCCACATGAAGGCACTCCTTCATGTGAAAGAAGATTTGTCTGAGGGCTTGGTGCATTGGAGCTCTCAGACTACTGGGTAAACGGGGAGCCAGTCTTTAGGTTGGACTTGGAGTTGGTTGACATGGAGTAATGAAAAGGACTTTTTGTAACGGATCAACTAGCACCCCGACTGGGTACCTCCGTTGAAGGATGCTCCTAGTGCTTCCAGAGGGCTCCAAGCACTCCACCAGACACCATAACCACCGGAGGCCCCACAAACTGCCACAGCTTGGTTGGGATCTCGCCGTCTCCTACCCACCCTGGACCTACGACAAGCCTCCAGGCTGCAGTGGGTGAACCTCTCCTTCCCCAGAGAGTGGAACAGGAACAAGCTCTTACAAGAGCTTAGTGATTATTCAAGGGAGTATGAAGAGCATAGCAATCCCTTGTAGCAGATTCCCCCAATAAGAGACAGGACTCTAGATTGAGGGTGAAGTAGAACTCTAGGTTTAATGGTACAGCTGCTCTTTTATACAGTTTTTCCCCACAAGGTTACCGCCCAGGTGGACCTTGTGGGGAACAGGACATGAAATTCACAATCCAATATAAACAGAGTTTTACACTCAGTCACTCCCATACAGTGTACACAATCCCTTCCCTCTGCCTTATTACATTATCTTGAAATTGTATACAGAAACAGAAATAACCTGAACTAGTTATCTAGCCCAGCCTTTTTCAACCTGGGTGCCCAGGCACCCTGGTGTGCCTTGAGTTTTCTTCAGGTGTGCCTTGGCAAAATGCCTAGAAATTGCGCAAAAATTGTATACAAGCCGTCATGTGGATAAAACCTGCCTTTTAGTTACACCAAGCCACAGGTTTTCATTGTGCACCATTACAACCTTCTAGCTGCGTCCTAACGACCAATGGCATCATCAGTAGGCATCATAAGGAGGATGTCAGTAGCCTACACAGTATCCTTGTTTCCCCCTCTCTTGCCCCTCTCCATGAGTGTTGGGATCACATTAAACTGAATGATTAAGAAAAACTGAGGGAGAAGAGAAACATTGAAATACCAGTAAGTACCAGTTTACAAAAGCGTATTTGCTTTGGAAGAATAAATTCCCTCTGGGTGTCCTACTTTGTGTGAATGTTGCTGCATTATGTAATTATGTGTCCAAAAATTTTAAAGGGTGCCTTGATATTGTCCATAATTTTTTAAGGGTGCCTTGACTGAAAAAAGGTTGAGAAACACTGATCTAGCCATCTGGACAGAACAATGTGAGGTCATTAACATTTAACAATGGGACAGGCAGACTTCACACAATACACATCCCACCTCAATAGATAGACAATAGGACAAGACTGCCAATGACAGTCTGTCCGTCTCCCACATTTAAGTACATGGAATACACATCTAGGTTTTGCTATGATTATTTAGGTGTCACAGACTTCATGGCAACAGGCTATAGGTCTCACAGTGTAAAGTGGGATTAAATCTTCATAGTTCTTCAAGAGATATTGTTGATAAATATTACTTTCCCATTTGAAGTTATCCAAACCATTTTCTTAGTGTCCCTTAAATATCTGTCTTTCACTCCCAGTGATGGTGAGTACCGTCACATTTTTCATAACCTCCAGTGAAGGATGAGCTTTTCCTAGACTTAGGCTTCCTTGGCTGAGGAAGATAGTAGTTCCACGTGGTTCTTTACAATGAGGAGCAGCAGCAGGATGATGCTTCTGCAACACTGCAGGGTGAGAAAGCATATGCAACCCTACACGTAGCCACTTGCTAACCCTGGCTTTTTCTGACATTTGTTGTTTACAATCATTATTTATTTATTTTTGCTAGAAAATCACTTAGAACCCCCAAACATTATATATATATTATAGCAGAGACCCTAAAGAATAAAATGGCGGTCATTGCAAAATTTTATGTCACATTGTATTCGCACAGCAGTCTTTTAAATGCAATTTTTTGAAAAAATACACTTTAACCACTTACCTGCAGTGCACTTTCACCCCCTTCCTGCCCAGACCGATTTTCAGCTTTCAGCGCTATCACACTTTGAATGACAATTACTCAGTCATGCAACACTGTACCCATAAAAAATGTGTGTCCTTTTCTTCACACAAATAGAGATTTCTTTTGATGGTATTTAATCACTACTGGGTTTTTTATTTTTTGTGCTATAAATTAAAAAAGACTGAAAATACTGTGAAAAAACGCATTTTTCTTTGCTTCTGTCATAAAATTTTGCAAATTAGTAATTTTTCTTCACAAATTTTGGCCAAAATTTATACTGCTACTTATCTTTGGTAAAAATAACCCAAAAAAGTGTATATTATTTGGTCTTTGTGAAAGTTATAGAGTCCACAAGCTATGGTGCTATTCATTGAAAATTGATCACCCTTGATCACACCTGATGTACTGAAGGCCTATCTCATTTCTTGAGACACTAGAAAGTCAGGAAAGTACAAATACCCCCCAAATGACCCCTTTTTGGAAAGTAGACATTCCAAGGTATTTAATAAGGGGCATGGTGAGTTTTTTGAAGTTGTAATTTTTTCCCACAATTCTTTGCAATATTAAGATTTTTATTTTTATTTATTTTTTTTACAAATTGACGTATTAACAGGTTATTTCTCTCACACAGCATATGTATACTTGGAACTACACCCCAAAACACATTCTACTACTCCTCCTGAGTATGGCGATACCACATGTGTGAGACTTTTTCACAGCCTGGCCACATACAGAGGACTAACATCCAAGTAGCACCGTCCGGCATTCTAGGCGCATAAATTTCACATATAATTTCCCGACTACCTATCGCACTTTTGAAGGCCCTGGAGCACCAGGACAATGGAAACCCCCATAAAATGACCCCATTTTGGAAAACAAACACCCCAACGTATAACTTTTGAGGCATAATGAGTCTTTTGAATGTGTCATTTTTTTCCACAAGTTTTTGGAATCTGTGGAAAGAAAATGAAAATGCATTTTTTTTTACACAAAGTTGTCCATTTATGAAATATTTCCAACACATAGCATGCACATATCATAAATTGCACCCCAAAATACATTCTGCTATTCCTCCTGAGTATGGCGATACCACATGTGTAACACTTTTACACAGCCTAGCCACATACAGAGGCCTAACATCCAAGTAGTACTTTACACAAAGTTGTCCATTTATCCACTTTAAGACTGGGCCTATTTTTGACACTTGGTGTTTACAAGCTAAAATCATTTTTTTTGCTGAAAAACTACTTAGAACCCCCAAACATTATATATTTTTTTTTAGCAGAGACCCTAGAGAATAAAATGGAGATCATTGCAATATTTTTTTCACACCATATTTGCGCAGCAGTCTTCCAAATGATATTTTTGAAAAATATTCACTTTTTTGAATTAAAATATAAGAAAACAGTAAATTTAGCCCAATTTTTTTCCATAATGTGAAAGATAATGTTACGCCGAGTAATTGGATACCCAATATGTCATGCTTCAAAATTGCGCACGCTCACGGAATGGCGCCAAACATTGGCACTTAAAAATCCCCATAGGCAACATTTTAAAAATGTCTATAGGTTACTAGCTTAGAGTTACAGAGGAGGTCTAGGGCTCAAATTATTGCTCTCGCTCTAACGATCGCGGCGATACCTCACATGTGTGGTTTGAACACCATTTACATATGTGGTCGGGACTTGCGTATGCATTCGCTTCTGCGCGCGAGCTAACGGGGACAGGGCGCTTTCTTTTTTTTTTTTTTCCTATTTTATTTTTTTTTTTACAGTTTAAAAAAAAAAAATTTTTATCATTTTTATTCCTATTACAAGGAATGTAAACATCCCTTGTAATAGAAATAGGCATGACAGGTCCTCTTTATTGTGAGATCTGGGGTCAAAAAGACCTCACACCTCACAACTACACTAAAAAAGAAATAAAAAAAAAAATTGTTGAAAAAAAAAAAAAAGCGGCCCTTTAAACCGGTTGCTAGGCAACGACTTTTGACGTAGCTCCGGTCCTCCAAGACCATAGAGTCGAGTGAGGGCCATCTTGCCCTCACTCGACTTCCTGTCTCTGAGGATCCGGGACCGGATAGTTTTCCCCGCTGCCGGGTCCGGTCAGCTGGGAAAACGTCTGGGACGCGGCGGGAGGGCATATCTTCCCCTGCACCGTAAGGGAAATTCCGCGGCAAATCCTCCACTGGGACCACCCTTATCTGAAAGCCGACCGCCCGCCGTTTAAAAAAATACCAGGGTTATGGCAGCTATCTGCTGCCATAACCCCAGTATTTAGCTTTTAATGACCGACGTACATAGTCGATAGGCGGTCGGTAAGTGGTTGCATGTATATAGCAAAAATTGCACCCCAAAATACATTCTATAAAGGAAAGTGTACAGGAATAGTCCGAGTCCATCTCCGATCCGCTACTATTAGCGATTTCAAATTCCGAATCGGATTCGGATATGGATTTGGATACTGATGAGAGCTCCCCGGTGCTCTCATCAGTCATGGAGAGGGCCTGAAGGGCCTCCTCGCTGCTGTACATCCTTTTTGACATGCTGGCTGTGATGGGCTGTGCGACGGGTGACGGTTGACTGTGGATGATCACTGATGGGTGGCAGGTGACTGATAGGTGGCAGGTGACGGTCACTGATGGGTTGACAGATGACGATGACTGATGGGTTGACAGGTGACGATGACTGATGGGGTGACAGGTGATGATGACTGATGGGGTGACAGGTGACAATGACTGATGGGGTGACAGGTGACAATGACTGATGGGGTGACAGGCGACGATGATTGATGGGTTGACAGATGACGATCACTGATGGGGTGACAGGTGACGATGATTGATGGGGTGAGAGATGACGATCACTGATGGGGTGACAGATGACGATCACTGATGGGGTGACAAGTGACGATGATTGATGGGGTGACAGGTGACGATGACTGGTGGGGTGACAAGTGATGATCACTGATGGGGTGACATGTGACTATGACTGATGGGGTGACAGGTGACGGTGATTGATGGGGTGACCGGTGACGGGCGATGGTGCACGGCGGTACTGATGGCAGTCTCTGGTGACAGGTGAACTTTAGGCTACGTTCACATGTGGACCGCGATTCTGCCCGCGATCCGGAAATCATTACAAATCGCGGGGCGCCTGTGCGTTGCCCGTGATTTGCAATAGCACCCCAAACGCTGTGCGATGTTGCCACGATTTCCGCCTGCCGAATCGCAGTAACATCACGCAAACAATGCATGACGCCCCAAAGAAGCTCTTGTACCTTTTTTGGGAGTCATGCGTTGTTTGCGCGATGTTACCGCAATTCGGCAGGCGGAAATCGCGGCAACATCGCACAGCGTTTGGGGTGCTATTGCAAATCACGGGCAACGCACAGGCGTCCCGCAATTTGCAATGATTTCCGGATCGCGGGCAGAATCGCAGTGATTCTGCCCGCGATCGCTACGCTCACATGTGAACGTTATGGGTGTCAATTTCTGGGCACTGATGAGGTGACTGTTGGGTGACAGGTGCAATTGGGGGGGGGGGGGCTGAGGACTGTGTGGGGACCTTTATTGGTATGATTTTACTTTGTGACAGGTGTACAGAGCAGTAACTCACTGTTTCTAGCTCTGCTCTCCTCACACTGGAAACTGTGTGAGGGGAGAAGAGCTAGTAACAGTGAGTTACTGCTCTGTGTTTACATTTTGTGATCGGCTGTGAATGGATTCACAGCCGATCACATAGTAAACAGCCACTGTCAGTGACTGTTTACTACTGCCGGTGACTAGCTGTGTTCCTAGGGAACACAGAGCCACCGACATGACCGCGCTGCGCGCTCCCGATCGCGCATGCGCGGTCATCTTCTGGGCCTCTCTATTGTGATCGGCTGTGTTATTGGAACACAGCCGATCATGTGGGAAACAGCCATGCCCATTGGCCGTTTCCCCCCTGCCGGTGACGGGCTGTGTCCCGGGGACACGCCGACACCGGCAGTGCAGGGCGGCGCGCACGCGATCGCGCGCCTGCCCTGCCTGAATGTGCCGCCGTCATATGACGGCAGCCCAGAACAATGGTCGCACCGCTCCGCCGTCTTATGACGGCGGGCGGCAAGTGGTTAATGAATTAAAAAACAAATTAAAAAACAAAACAAAAAAAAAAAACAGTAAAGTTAGCCCAATTTTTTTTATATAATGTCAAAAATTATGTCAGTAAATAGATACCTGACATGTAATGCTTTAAAATTGCGTGAAATGCAACAAACTACGGTACTTAAAAATCTTCAAAGGTGACACTTTAAATATTTTCACAGGTTATCAGTTTAGAGTTAGAGGAGGTCTTACACTAGAATGATTGCTTTCACTATAACGATTGCGTCAATACCTCACATATGTGGTTTGAACATTGTTTACATATGCGGGCATGACTTGCGTATGCAGTGAGTGGCTTCTGCACACAAGCTTGAAGGGATAACATATACTGTACATTTCTTTTATTATTATTATTAATTTTACATTTTATTTTACACACTCCCTTTAATTATTTTTTTTTAGCACTATTATTCCTATTACAAGGAATGTAAACATCCATTGTAATAGAAATAGGTTTGACATGTCCTCTTTATTGAGAGATCTGGAGTCAAATCCCAGATCCCGAGATCTCTTTTTACCTTTGAAAGCAAAAAAGAAACCGAAAAAAAAAATGTCATTCTGACTGCAATAAAAAAAAACAGAATTTTTGTAAAATCTTACCGTCAAATTCCTTTCTCTGAGTCCTCCGACAGTCGCCACCCATTCACACAGTCTTCGCTTATGGGGTATTGACTTCATCTCCACAGGAGTTTCTAGGCATAAGACTTGTAAAAGAACAATAAATCTACATAGTCACACCCATGGGGGCTGTCCTACTAGGCAATAGCCATCCCAATTCAGTTTAGCCGCAAGCAGTGAAAGTGTATACAAAGACCCCAAAAAGAGGGGCGGGGGCGGCGACTGTCGGAGGACTCAGAGAAAGGAATTTTATGGTAAGATTTTACAAAAATTCAGTTTTCTCTTACGTCCTCCGACAGTCGCCGCCTATTCACACAGTCTTTACTTATGGGGATGTCCCAAAGCAGTGTAGACATGAGGGGTGGGCAACGCAACCGCCAGAAAAGCAACGCAGTACCCACATCAGAGAAAGGAACCTTACATGTTCAAGAAGGGAACCTTCTGGGTAACAAAAGAAAAAGGCTCAACATGAGCAACAACCCAGGAAAACAAATAACCAAGGGGAAAACAACCCCAACAGCTAGGGACCCGTACAAAACAAGGGTTTCCTATGGAACAGCTGCACAGAGAACTTTGCGGCCAAAGGATGCATCAGCTGATGCCAGAACATCAATTTTGTAGAATTTTGAGAAAGTGTGCACCGACGACCAAGTCGCAGCCTTGCACACCTGGGCCACCGAAGCCTGATGCGGTAAGGCCCAGGACGTACTCATCGACCTAGTAGAGTGCGCCTTGACAGGGAAGGGAGGAACCCATTCCCGCAACGAATAGGCCTGTACAATGGTCTGTCTGATCCATTTGGCAATGGTTGCTGCAGATGCAGCCATACCCTTCCGAGGTCCCTCAGGAAGGACAAAAAGAGAATCCGATTTTCGAAAGGATTCAGTCGACGACAGGTAAACCCTGATCGCCCTGACAACATCCAAGGAGTGCAAGGCAACCTCCTTTGGATGCTTAGGATTCACACAAAGTGAAGGCAAAACAATGTCCTCATTCAGGTGGAATTCCGAAACCACCTTTGGCAAAAAGGACGGATTAGGTCGCAAGACCACCTTATCCCTATGAACCACCAGGTAAGGGGAGCGGCAAGACAATGCCGCCAACTCTGACACTCTGCGAGCAGAAGTGATCGCTACCAGGAACGCAACCTTCTTAGATAGCATGGACAAGGAAAGTTCCCTGATGTTCTCAAAAGGGGAACACTGCAACACGGACAGAATCAAGTTCAAGTCCCATGGAGGTAAGAGCTCCCTTCTAGGGGGAGCCAGGTGACGCACACCTTGAATGAAGGTGCAAATCAAGGAATGCTGGAAAAGAACAGCCAGTGCAGAGACCTGGCCCTTAATCGTGGCCAACGCAAGGCGCTGGTCCACACCAGTCTGGAGGAAAGCCAACACCTTCGCCACCGAATAGGCATGAGGAGAGAAACCCCTGGAGGCAAAATACGCTTTCCATTTACGGTAATAAATCTTACCAGAAGAGGCTTTTCTAGCCTTGATCAAAGTAGGAATGACCTCTGAGGAGAGACCCCTGTCTCTCAGGACCTGGCTCTCAACAGCCAGGCCGTTAAAGCCAGCGACTGTAAAGCAGGATGGAAGATCGGTCCTTGGGACAGCAGATCTTCTCGCATTGGCAGCCGCCACGGAGGCCCTATGGCCAGGTGAACGATGTCCGCGTACCAGGACCGGTGAGGCCAGTCCGGCGCCACCAGAATCACCAGTGATTGTTCCGAGGCCAACCTGCAAAGGAATCTGGACAACAATTGAATCGGAGGAAAGGCATAAATCAGTCGATACTGACGCCAAGGCGCCACCAGCGCATCCGAAGCGTCTGCCAGAGGATCGCGCGTTCTTGCCACGAACCTTTCCACCTTGTTGTTTAGCCGAGACGCGAACAGATCGACATCCAGGGATCCCCACTTCGCACACAGCATCTGAAACACCTCCGGGTGCAGGGACCATTCCCCCTGGTCCAGGGTCTGGCGGCTCAGATAGTCGGCCTGCCAATTCTCCACACCCGGAATGTGAACCGCCGATATCGCTGGGACATGAGTCTCGGCCCAAGACAGAATACTGGTCACTTCCTGGGCCGCCTGGGCATTCCTGGTGCCCCCTTGGTGGTTGATGTAAGCCACCGCAGTGGCATTGTCCGTCTGCACCCGTACAGGACGGCCCTGAAGACGATCCAACCAATGGATCAGGCACAGCCTGATCGCTCTCAATTCCAATATGTTTATCGGAAGGGAGGATTCCTCCTTCGACCAAGTGCCCTGGGCAGACAGGTTGCCCAGAACGCCACCCCAGCCCAACAGGCTGGCATCCGTGGTCATTACCGTCCTAAGAATTGGCCAGAAGGATTTTCCGTCCGATATCGCCAGGGACTGAAGCCACCACAAGAGATCCATCCTGGTTCAGCGACTCAGAGACACTCTCAGGTCCAAAAACGGAGGTAGCCTGTCCCACCTGGCGAGGATTTCCGCTTGAAGAGAGCGCGTGTGAAATTGTGCAAATGGTATCGCCTCGAAGGCCCACACCATTAACCCCAGGGACCGCATACAGGTCCTGAGTGACGAGAAATTGTTGTGCCTGAGGGACCTGACCTCGTTCTGTAGGGTCCGGAGCTTGTCCTCCGGTAAGGACACCTTTGCTTGAGCAGAGTCCAGAACCATTCCCAGATACGGGAGACGAACCGAAGGCGACAAGGTCGACTTCTGAACGTTGATTGTCCGACCGAACTCCTGAAGCGTCTGGACCGTAGTGGACAGATCGCGCAGCAGGCTCTGACTGGCACTCGATCGTAACAGGAGATCGTCCAGATATCCCAAGACCGCAATGCCCTGTGCCCGCAACAGGCCCAGAACAGGCGCCAAGACTTGGTAAAGACCCTTGGAGCCGAAGCGAGACCGAAAGGTAACGCCAAAATACTGGTAATGTTCCTCCACGATAGCAAATCGGAGGTACCTCTGATGACCCTCGAAAATGGGGATGTGTAGATACGCATCCTTAAGGTCTATAGAGGCCAGGAACTCCCCCGGATTCAGGAAGACCACCACCGAGCGGAGTGATTCCATGCGGAACTTTCGAACGCGCACAAAGCGGTTCAGAGCTTTTAAGTCCAGAATCGGACGCACTTTGCCCTCTTTTCTGGGCACGGTGAACAGATTTGAATAAAAACCCTGAAACCTGTCCCGATGAGGCACCGGGACAATCACCCCCTGAGGGAGAAGATCCTGCACCGCCTGATGTAGGTCCTGTAATCACCCTGGGGTCAAATGAAGATTTGAGGCAAAGAATCTGTCTGCCGGCCGTGAAAGAAATTCGATCTTGTACCCTGACCGAATGATTTCCTGAACCCACCTGTCCGTGATGCGGAGCAGCCAAGGTTGTAGGAAACCGCGTAAACATCCCCCCACCCCTGTAACGGGTGAGGGCGCCCCTTCAGGCAGAGGCGGACTGAGCCACCACACCGGCCTGTCCGGATTTTTGCTTACCAAACCAGGGCTTCTTCTGACTACCTTGGCCCTTGAAGGATTTTCCCTTATTCTGCGCCTTAAAGGCACGAAAGGACCCTTGAGCAGGTTTAAAGGATGGGCCCCGCTTACCGTGAAAAAACTTGCCCTTAGGATTCTGGGGCAGCAAAGTGTTCTTACCCCCAGTGACTCCTTTAACCAATTCGTCCAAGGATTCCCCAAAAAGGCGAGACCCCGCATAGGGGATGTCAGCCACCGTCTTCCTGGATTTTTGGTCAGCCGACCAGCATTTCAACCAGATTAAGCGACTGTTAACCACAGCGACACTGGACAGGTGGATTGCCAAAGGGGCCTCATTAAGAGCCGCATCGCACAAAATACATGACCCCACGATAAATCTGAACCACCATCTCCACCGTAGTGGGAGGGGCAGAGTCGGCCACGAGGGTGCGTTTTAGCACCTTGGTCCAATCCGCTACAGCCTGAGCCACCATTACAGAGGCAAAAATAGGTTTGAGCATGGAACCTGCCACCATGTAGGAATGTCGGGCAAGAGACTCCAGTCTCCTATCAGTAGGATCCCGAAACACAGGGGAGTCCTCGGCGGGGAGCAGGGTAGCTCTGTTCAACCTGGCCACCGTGTGATCCACTTGAGGATGCACACACCAGCGCGCAGCCGTAGTGGCCGCAAAAGGGTAGAGAAGTTGAAACTTCTTAGGCACCACGAAGGTGTGTTTCAAATTACGCCATAGCTCATTCACCTTATGGTGAAACTCTGCGGGACAAGGAAAAACCTGCGCCGTCTTGCGGGTCCTGTGTGTACCAAAAGAGGACACAGCGCCCGGAGGAGTGGGCTCATCCTCCAAATGCAGTGTTTCCTTCACTGCTAGGATCAACTCATCCATAGCTGCGTGTTCCTCGGGCGACCCAGGGGGGGGAGTCATCCTCCCCTGCGACCTCCGCCTCCCCCTCAGACTCTTGCGGGTCTTGAGAAGAGCGAGACCCCGAAAGGGCCACGCTACCTACAGCAACCAAGTCATACTCAGAATCAGAAGAAAAGGAAATCATAGGGCCTTTTCCTAGCAGCACGTTCAGACATCAGCACATCCATTTTTCACACCAAAGTTGCCACAATAGCAGCCAAATTAGTCTGGTTAGAGGATACAGAGGACCCTGAATCCCACACTAAGGCTGGAGGGAATTTGCTGTCCTGGGATTCCATAACAGAATAAAAAAAATCCTGCCTCTTTTTTTTTTTTTTTAACTGGCCCTTTAAGAGCGCCGCGGACCCCGCAGCGCAACGCTGTAAAGACTGTGAAACACAGACCCCCCGCAGGGACAAAAAACTGACCAGGAAGATTGCACAAGGCAGGATAGGAAAGGAACAGCAGGACAGAACCCCACAGTGTGTTACCAGCTCCTTCGGTCGGTTCTATGAGAAAGAAGGAAGTGATGTCACCGCTGGAGGCTGAAATAGGCTGCAGGCCAAGGGAAAATGGATGCCTATAGAAACTAATGGGAGGCTTCGGCAAGATGGCCACCGACATGTGCTCTGAACGATCGTTCGCCACACACAAGATGGTGCCGTAAGGCGCGAAAAACACTACATAGCATGCTGTATGAGCGCCCACAGTGAAGCCAGACATGCTGCCCACACTAAAAATGGCAGACCGGCGGTTTTTAACCCCGCAGCGGTCGCCACATGCGTCTGCATCCCCAAGCACCCTAAAGTGACATTAGGATAGGGACCCCCAAAACCCCACACAGCGCTGCTGTGATAGAATAAAAACCCCCGCAGGGACCGGGACCAGGGAGCCCAAAACGCACAGACACAGGGGACACCACAGACACACAGGACTGCCAACCCCAGACAGAGGCCCCACACAGAATGTACTTACCTGTACCCGATGGTGTGGGGTGCCTCATATCAAGCGGGAAACTGCCCACCCTCAGATGGCAGGGGAGTGCCGCCAGCCAAAACGCAGGACAATAGTAGTGCACGGACTAACCTATGCTGTGTCCAGTGAGGTAGCCACCTCACAAGGCTGCATCCCTGATGGACAGGGATGGGTCGTTTGCGAGGCCAGGGCGAACACATAGCCCGCGAAACGCTCGATGGCAGGCAGTGATTCCATCTGACCCTCTGTCCTGGAGAACCAGGACGGCCAGTCTGATTCCCAGCTCCGCAAACGCTGTCTTCATCCGAAGATCCACTATTTAGTGCTGATAAAATAAACAGCTAGCAATGAAAAGAAAAAATGACATCTTTTGAAAATAAAGCATAAAAGAAAAAGAGAAAGGCTGAGACTGTAGCCTCAGCACAGGGAAGCCTATCCACTCCTGAAGCTAGGCAGAAGACAAACTGAATTGGGATGGCTATTGAAGGGGGGTATTGGACTAGTAGGACAGCCCCCATGGGTGTGACTATGTAGATTTATTGTTCTTTTACAAGTCTTAAGCCTAGAAACTCCTGTCGAGATTAAGTCAATGCCCCATAAGTAAAGACTGTGTGAATGGGCGGCGACTGTCGGAGGACGTAAGAGAAACATTCATTTAAGAAGTGAGGTCAAACGTTGCTCCAGTTCTCCAAGGGCATAGAGACAAGTGGGGGCAATCTTACCCTCATTTGGCTTTCTGCCCAGGCATTCAACGGATGGGGTTGGCTCCAGGCTTCCCAATGGCTTTGGTAAGCTAATATATGACAGGGAAGACGTGTGGGGGGGGGGGGCACCTCTCCTGCTGCCTATAAAAGTGATCCTGTGGCGAATACGCCGCTGGGACCACTTTCATCTAAAAGCCGACCCCCTGACTAAAAAAAGATACCAGGGTTATGGCAGCTAGCTAGTATTTAACATAAAAGTAATGACATACATATTCTATTTTCTTTCCTGCAAAAAATCATTTGATTTCCTCATCAACACAGTAACTGTTGATGGGGGAACCCTTCCTCCAGCGCTACTGTGTTCTGCCAGTGGGGGGTGGGGGGAGCCTTCTGGGCTGGAGGAACATAAAGATTACTGCTAGAGACTATAGCTGCCGGTAGTAATCGCATACCAAAAATCCAAAAAGCTGGTTGTACTGAAGTCAATCGATGGATCAACTTCAGTACAACCAACCTGTCCACACATGGATCGATTCTTGGCCAGTCCCTGCTTAACCAGGTAAGGTTTGATCCATCTATGGCCGGCTTTTCTGTAAGTTTAGGAGGCTAGAAGTCCTTCAGTGCAAGGGGGGTCACTGCAGGCTGGCATAAAGACTTCAGTATCATATACAGTATGTATAAACAATTGTTAAAATAATACATACCTGGATTAAAAAGGAGTATAACATCTGCCTAAACATTTACCTCAATATCCTACATGAAACTTTCCCAAGTTACACCTTTTAAATAAGTGGAATATATGCAACTATAATCATTACAAACCAAACTGCATTGTAAATAAGATGAACAAAAAAAATGCTTAGTAGGTGTTTCTGAAACAAAACTATTCATTCAGAATGCAATGGATGCACCACATTCTTTGTTAAAGTAAAGTTACTTGATATCTAATGGAATGTTACAAAGCTTGCTCTGTGTAACCTTTCACATTTAATTTTTAATGAAACAAATTCAGATAGTTGATCTTCCCAGGAAAGATTGATTAGCTCAAAATTGCATTGCTACTCAATGAATGGATAAAGAGAAACTACAGCATGGGAGAAGGTACATGGTACTTTTGATACCATACATACAGTGAATCTTATGAACACTTTTTTTTTTTTTTTTTTTTTCAAAAGGACAGGTACAAGCAAAAAAATAAAGGAGAGCACATTTTAATGACAACACAAAGCATTATGGGAAAAGAGAACCTAGGTCTCCAACTGTCTGCCTTCATAAAAATGCTACTCACGCAAACCCTTATTTCTGAAGATTATACTACTAGGGGGAGACAAAAGAGCTGCCTGTTGCTATATTTTTATCTTTCTGCAAGAACAAAAATGCAAATGTTTTTATCAGTGACACAGCACAGCTCAGTGAGTATTTTTTTAGGCATGATTGGGTAAGAAATAATACAGGATGACACTCAAAGATTACATTAATGACAAAATGTACATTGTTATTACTGCAGATTATATATCTTTATGCTTACTGCAGATTATATATCTTTATGCTAAGTCAGGGGTCTGCAACCCCTGGCATGTGTGCCAGGGAGGGCCCCTGGTGCCTTCTCTGATGGCACACAACAGCATTAGCTGTAACTGAAAGCTCCATAGGCTGATTAGTATCCCTGATGTAAGGGAAAATAGGGCAGGGGCCGAGGACATTGGCACACTGTGCTAAGAAAGCCCGTCTATGTGTATGTCAGCAAGCCAGAAATCCTGCATGTTAAACAGCATGCTCACCTGTCTGCCTGACACCCGCATGCATGTATGCCAGCCTACCAGGGTGTTTGCACACCTGCACACAGGGGTAACCTTATCCTAATTGTTTTGCAGTTAGCATTATCATTGGCCCATCCAATGAAAAGTAAGCAATATTTACGGGGGTATTTTTTACACTGACATTAATTCCGGGTTGTTGCTTTTTTGTTGCGCTGACACCAATCCTGGAGGAATTAAGTTGCCCTGGTTATAATTCTAGTGGTATTATGCTGCAGTGATTACTACTCCTGGTGGTGGTATTATGCACTGACACTGCTCCTGGGGGGTATTATGTTTGTCTTGCTCAGGTGTCCCTCTTATGCAAGTTCTATAGTTGAAAGGCATAAGGAGTCTGGAAGGTTGTGGGACCCTGGGATTTCTAATGGCAGCCCTGTCTGGCATTTACTGGGTAAAACGTATTATATCTGAATTTGTGCTATAAAAAAATGTGCAGATGCTATAGCCCCCAAAACATCAAGCTGTTGCTGCAAATAAGCGGAGTTATATTTTTAGGAAGACATGTTAACACACCTCTGTGAAATTGCTGATCTCACACTAAGACAGCTGCCACAGAAAGATGTAATAAATTATTAGTTCTCAATAGTCATTAACAGACCTTGTGCTAAATCAATTACCCTGGAAAGCATAGCCAGATTCTGAAATTTCTTATGCAAAATACTGCATATTATCTGATTCAAGGCATTTTTTTTAATTGTTAACATAGAACGTTTGCGGACTTAAAGTAATACTAAAGGTACATTTTTTTTAAATAAACATGTCTTGCTTATCTGCTCTGTCAAATGGTTTTGCACAGAGCAGCCCAAATCCTCCTCTTCTCAGGTCCCCCACTGGCGTTGTGGGCCCCCCCCCCTTTTTGATGAGTATCCCCACAGCAAGCCACTTGCTATGGTGGTACTCTTGTCTTTTGTGTATGTCCATAAGACACACAAAATGGGGCTCATCCCCGCACCCCGCTTCTCATCAGTGGCTGTGATTGCCAATGGCTCCCGCCTGTGTCCCAGCCAATGACGAGGCAGAGAGCTTGGAGAGCAGTGGCTCTTGTGCACATCCCTGGATCAAGATTGGGCTCAGGTAAGGATTAGGGGAGTGTCTAGGGGGAAGATGTACACAGAAGGTTTTTACCTACATTCACAGAACCTTCTGCCGCAAAAACCTCCTGCATTTAGAACCACTTTAAAGGTTTGATTTTGTTTTTTGCACAGAGCAGCCCCAAACCTCCTCTCATTTGGTTCCCCACTAGCCCTTCTGGGTCCTTCTCCTTTTCAAGTGCCCCCATAGCAAGCCACTTGCTATGGGGGCACTCATGCGGGCTCGCTCCTGAACTGGGCTTGCCCTCGCTCCCTCCTCAGAGGATTTGACTGACAGCAGAAGGTTTTTTTAACCTTAATGCAGACAATGCATTAAGATAGAAATACTTTTGCCTTTACAACCACTTTCACTTCCAAACACAGATATTAGCTACATCCACTTTGCAAAAGAAAAACATGTTGAAAGTTGAACCGTACAATACACTGCAAGTGATATCTAATTCTCGCGTGTTCAGTTTTGCTACGCAGCAAAAGGAACCAAAATACAAACATTTTTGCCTATATTTTTAAAATATGTGGAAGCCACTCACCATGGTGCCATTGAAAGGTGTACCTTCTCTATATACTTAGACTTGCCTAAACTGGGAGAAAAGCTTAATCTCTTGCTCTTTCTCCTCTGAACTTTCTCCTCCTCCTACTGCCCTAAACGGTGCTGCAGAACTCCTGGTATGTGGGTGCCCCCTGTAATTGCAGGAACCTATAAAGTCTTCACTAGCACAATTTCATTTAAAACTACCTTACGTGCAGCCATTCCTGAGACCGACACAAAGCTAAACCAGGACTGATTTGGGAGCAGCTGTCAATGACCGCTGTGGAGGAGAAGAAGGGGCATGGCCCTGGCTCTGTCTGCATCTTGCTATGCCTCTGTGCCAAGATGCTGTGAATGGCTGAACATAAGAATTGTAGCTCTGAACAGAAGCATGCTCATAGTGGAGTCTCTATAGGTTGCCCTGCAGAAAGTGCAGCCTAGGCATTTGGTCATCTGAAAGGCTGTCTGAAGCCTTGAGCTGCGCTTTTTGCAGGGCAGGTCACCCCCATAAATGCTAAGCTGAACGTCTTTGATCATTCCATTGACCTATGTGTGGATTGCACTGTGAGGAAGTGGTTAACCCCTGCATACAGATCTGAATGGAGTATCTTAAGCAGTTTTAAAAGTTACCTCTGGTAAGTGTCCATTACCACGGGGTGTGCACGGTGGTGAGGTGGAGGTGTTCAATAGATCGTGGGGATCATCCTGGTGAGAGACCGGTCTATAATCAGAACTCTTCACAGGAATTGCTACATTGGGCTTTGTGCAATCTGCTCTTGGATAGCACCATTCTACCGTTATCAGCACTGAGGAATTTATTTTCACATGATTTATTTATGCATATGGACTCTTTGCATGTTTACGTTTAGCATACATCTATTGTATTTTAAGCGCTGCTAGTGTAAAATTTTGTTCATATATATTCTTATTTTACACCAAATTTTCATGCATCTATTATTAATAGCAGCAGCTACTCTTTGAAAAATTTTATTGAGATATTGTGTTATTATATTGTTTTAGCGCTGGGTGAGTGGGTTTTTTATACAATAAATGGATTTTTGTAAGATCTTACCGTAAAATCCTTTTCTCTTAGCTCATTGACAGACGCAGTCCTCTTTGATTCATATCAATTGGGTTATACTGCCCTCTACAGGAGTAGGACACTAGGCAGAATAAAACGTTCTGGCTCCACCTTAGGGGCAGTCCCAGAGGGTATATCCTCTCTCTCTCTGCTACAGGATGTTAGTTATGTCACAAAGCAGTGTCAGAGAATTTAACCCAACCCAGCTCAAAAGTAGAGGGGCGCGTACTGCGTCTGTCAATGAGCTAAGAGAAAAGGATTTTACGGTAAGATCTTACAAAAATCCATTTTTCTCTGTCGCTCATTGACAGACGCAGTCCTCTTTGATTCATATCAATTGGGACGTCCCAAAGCAGTGCCACAAATGAGGGGTGGGATTAACGGAAATCAAAATCCAATCTAGAAGGCCCAACCGGTGCCAACTAGAAGTCTTAAAGGCTCATCAGACAAAGGGATGAGACTCAACTAAAAATCCAACAGAAAAAACAAAAACCCTCGAGGTAGACCACCGGTCTCCTCAAATTGCGGCCTGCAGAACCTTGCGGCCAAAGGAGGCATCTGACGATGCCATCACATCAACTTTATAGAATTTTGCAAAGGTATGCACTGACGACCAAGTAGCCGCCTTGCAAACCTGAAGCATTGACGCCTGATGGCGAAAGGCCCATGACGCACTAAGCGCCCGAGTGGAGTGCGCCTTAACAGGGAACGGGGGCTCCCGACCCTTAATAGAATAAGCCTGTACCACCGTCTGTCTAATCCATTTGGAGATAGTCGCGGCAGATGCAGGCAACCCCTTTTTGGGGCCATCTGTGATCACAAAAAGTGAATCCGTCTTGCGAAACGAGTCCGTCGTTTTCAAGTATACCCTGATCGCCCGAACCACATCCAAGGAGTGTAAAGCAAACTCCCGATGATGGCTGGGCTTAGGACACAGGGAAGGTAATACAATATCCTCATTCAGATGAAATTCTGAAACCACTTTAGGAAGGAAGGATGGATTCGGACGAAGAACCACCTTATCCCTATGAACCACCAGATATGGGGAACGACAGGATAATGCGGCCAGATCTGACACCCTGCGTGCAGAAGTGATGGCCACCAAGAAGGCCACCTTCTGGGATAACGTAAGCAAGGGAATCTCCCTAATATCTTCAAAGGGAGGTTTCTGAAGAACCGACAACACCAAATTAAGATCCCAGGGTGGTAAAGGCGCGCGCACTGGCGGGGCCAGGTGTCGCACCCCCTGGATGAAAGTCCGCACCAAGGAGCGAATAGCTAAAGGCTTCTGAAAGAAGATTGCTAACGCTGAAACCTGACCCTTGATAGTGCTCAAGGCCAGATTCTGCTCAACCCCCTGTTGCAGAAAAGCCAAGATTTGGTTCACCGAATAAGAACGTGGAGGAAACCCAAGAGATTCACACCACGCGATATAAGACTTCCATGTGCGATGATAGATCTTTCTGGAAGTCGTTTTCCTTGCTTTAATTAGAGTAGGAATAACTGAAGCTGACAACCCCTTGTCCTTCAGCACCTGGGTCTCAATAGCCAGGCCGTTAAAGCCAGCGATTGTAAAGCAGGATGGAAGATTGGTCCCTGAGACAGCAGGTCTTCCCTGAGAGGAGGTCGCCACGGGACGTCCGCTACCAGCCTGACCAAGTCAGCGTACCAAGCTCGACGAGGCCAGTCCGGAGCTACCAGGATAACTGGAATTCCCTCCACCTCTATCCTGCGAAGAAGCTTCGGCAGCAACTTGAGAGGAGGGAAAGCATACAGTAGCTGATACTGCCCACACGGGGCGACCAGAGAGTCTGCTGCGTCCGCTAGAGGATCTCGGGAGCGGGCTACAAACCTCCGCACCTTCCTGTTGAGCCGAGATGCCAACAGATCCACATCCGGGGCGTCCCACCGAAGGCACAATTGGTGGAATACTTCTGGATGAAGGGACCATTCCCCTTGATCCAGAGTCTGACGGCTGAGATAATCTGCCTGCCAATTTTCCACCCCCGGAATGAACACCGCGGAGAGTGCGGGAACAAATCGTTCCGCCCAACGAAGAATGCTGGCCACTTCTATGGCCGCCAGGACACTCTTGGTGCCCCCTTGATGATTGACATAAGCCACTGCTGTGGCATTGTCCGACTGGATCCGAACCGGGCTGCCCTGGAGCTGCTCGGTCCAGTGAATCAAACAAAGTTTGATCACTCTCAGTTCCAATACATTTATCGGTAACCTGGACTCTTCCAGGGACCAAAGCCCCTGAGCAGATAATTTGCCGAGAATTCCTCCCCATCCGGATAGACTGGCATCCGTGGTGACAATCCTCCAGTATATTGGAAGAAATGACTTCCCCTGGCTGAGCATCGGAGACCGAAGCCACCAGACCAGAGACTCCCTGGTCCGTTCGCTCAGTCGGATCCGATTGTCCAGGGAATCTGGATTCCGATTCCATTTAAGAATCTCTTTTTGAAGGATTCGGGTATGGGACTGGGCAAATGGTACTGCCTCGAAGGAAGCCACCATCAAACCCAGGACCCTCATGCAAGTCCGAAGGGAAGGCCAGTTGTCGGATAGTAACAACTGAATCGTTGATTGAATCTTCTGGAGTTTCCCCGCAGGGAGAAACACTCTTGCCCTGGATGTGTCTAAAATTAGACCCAGATATTCCAGCCTCCTGGTGGGAACCAGAGATGACTTCTGCAGGTTCACCAGCCACCCGAACTCTTGCAAAGAGATCATGGTGATCTCTAAGTTTAGTAATAGAGTCTGTTGAGACTCCGCACGGAGCAGAAGATCGTCTAGGTAACCTAGAATCGCTATGCCTCGTTGTCGCAACAGCGCCAAAACTGGGGCCAACACCTTTGTGAAGACCCGGGGAGCCGAGGCGAGACCAAAGGGTAACGCCGCAAACTGATAATGGTTCTCTTCTATGGAAAAACGCAGGAAACGCTGATGTCCTGCGTAAATGGGGATGTGAAGATAGGCATCCTTGATGTCTATGGACGCTAGAAAATCCCCCTGATGCAGGGAGGCCGCTACTGTGCGAATGGACTCCATTTTGAATTTTTGTATCTTGACAAAAAGATTGAGTGCTCTTAAGTCCAGAATTGGACGCACTTTGCCCTCTTTTCTGGGTATTGTGAAAAGGTTCGAATAAAACCCTTGAAAACGCTCTGTCCAAGGAACGTGGACCACCACTCCTTGTTGAATTAAATCCGTGACCGCCCCCCGCAAAGCCTCTAGGCGATCCGGGGATAGTCGGATATTGGAAGGGAAGAATCGCACCGGTGGGAGTGATTGAAACTCGATCTTGTAACCTGACCGTATGACTTCGCGAACCCACTTGTCCAGGATTCTGGAAAGCCATGGATCCGGAAACCGGCGAAGACGTCCCCCCACCCCAGGTATGGGTGGGGGCGCACCTTCAGGCTTTAGTAGTCTTATTTTCAGGTCTGGCAGAGCCGGACTTTTGTTTGCCCGACCAGCGCCCCTTGAAATCTCCTGAAGGAGTTTTGGAGGGCTTTGCTTTATCGCCCACGGAGCGAAAAAATTTCTTATGAGCGGAAAAGGAAGGCCCCCGTCCCTGACGAGGTCCTTTACCCTTAGTACTTTGTGGCAAAAAAGTGCTCTTGCCTCCAGTGAGATCCTTGATAATCTCATCTATGTTGGCCCCAAATAGGCGCTACCCCTGAAAGGGGAGATTAGCCAAAGCTTTTTTGGAACCTTGGTCCGCCGACCAACACTTTAGCCACAGTGTACGCCTGTGGACCACTGCTGAAATTGAAGCCCGCCCCAACAATGGAGTGGCGTCTAGAGCAGCGTCACAGACAAACTGTAGCCCTTGTATCATCTGCTCCAGCAGATCTGATACCGCCTGGGGGATGCTTCTCCCCTCTAAGTCCCGGCGTACCCACTTGGTCCATTCTGTCAATGTTTGTGAAACCAAACCAATTGCAATCACTGGTCTAAAAGCTGACCCAATCAGGGAAAAAATGGCGCGAGACATCGCTTCCACCTTACGATCCACTGGATCCTTAAAGGACGGGGCGTCCTCCAATGGGATAACCGTAGCTTTGTTCAATCTGGAAATTGGTGAATCCACCACAGGTGGCACTGTCCATTTCTTGAGGAGGGATTCCTCGAACGGATAACACCTAATAATGCGTTTGGAAATAGCAGGGGTTCGTTTAGGATGACCCCATTCTTCCTTAATTACATTACCAAAACATTTGGGCAAGGGAAATACTTTCACCATTTTGGTCCGTTTATTAGTACCAAAAGGGATCTCAGTCTCAGCTACTTCCGACGGTGTAACCTGAAGTCTTAAGGTTTCCCGGACAGATACAATTAGTGCGTTCACCAACGCTTCCTCTTGGGCTATGGTGGATGCCGAAACATCCTCCTCACTGTCTGAGGAGACAGTACCCGAGACACCAGCCCCAGATGAGGGACCTGCACCTGCAGTGACAGGCTCAGACTCTGGATCTGAAGTTTCAGATGAAATAGGGGTAGGCGGGGGTCGCTTCCTTGCACCCTGTCCCTGACAGGCCACTTCCACCCGGGATACAAAAGACTCCAAAACCGCTGATAATGCATCAATAGTAAGTGGGGAACTAGAGGGTCCTGCAGCCACCTCGAGGGGATTAGGTGGAGATACATGTGTGGCAGGGTCCATGTTAATCCAGGACACTTTGCCAGTAAAAAATTTTGAAAAATAAAACTACTTTTTTTTTTATCTGTAATCCCCCAGCGCAATAGCGCCCCTCAGCGTACCTGCTTTGGACCCCCAGAGAGAGAGAGAGAGAGACCCCAAGGGCTCACCACCTGATGCAGAGAAGTTTCTACCAAACTGCTGTCAGCGTTGTCCTATGCAGTCTAGGAAGTCCTGTGATAGCTTTCCCGGGTAAAGGAAGTGGCTCCGCCCCCTTTACAAGCCTTCCGGCGCTCCCAGCTACTCCTCGAGGTAGCTGGGTACATCAAACATGGCCGCCCCCATGCAGGAGACACCAGGCTACGGAAAAATGGCGGCCTGCGTGACCTGCGGGGCGGCCTCTGTAGACCATGCAGTCTGTGGCGTGCGGTCTACAGCAAGATGGCGGCGGATTGCCGATCCTTGCGTGGCTCCTCCAGAGGATTAGCAGCGGCCTGCGGACAGCTTATGAAAGGCTGGCGGCGGCCTGTAAGTGCGGCCTGCGGAAGGATGGCGATAGCCTCTGCATCCCTCTGTATAAGGTAGGTGCTTGCCCCTTACCTAAATGCCAGTATTCTATGTTTAAAACAGTCAGCCGAACCAAGCCTGCTGGAGTGTCAGCTCCCAAACCAAGGCTGCTGGAACGTCAGCTCCAAAACCAAGCCTGCTGGAGTGTCAGCTCCCAAACCAAGCCTGCTGGAGTGTCAGCTCCCAAACCAAGGCTGCTGGAACGTCAGCTCCCAAACCAAGTCACACTATCACAGGGAGATTTGTGAACATGTCATAGGATAGAGGGGGAACCTTAATATCAAACAAAAAAAGGTCCGACCATCCACAGAGGGGCCCGTATCCCAAAAACCCGACAGGGGGGAAGGGGGAACATCTACTCACCATACCGGAACTGACGGGCACCCCCTCTTAACAGAACCCCTCTCCACCGAGGTGGGGGGCTGTCGACCAATATGGACACCGTGACTCTGCTGGTCATTGGCGTCCAGGCGAGACGTTTAACTCGCAGGGTCAGTCCCCGTCCAGTTGGACTATGTCGCGGCCGACCCAGCGCGGAGCTATGGCCTGCACGCGCTCGTAGGCTGAACCGGGGTGACCACTGGATTTCAACATCCAGCCTGTCGCCCGGCTCCAGCATACTTGCTTGAATGTGTCGCGGCCGACCCATCGAGGAGCTATGGCCTGCACGCACTCGTAGGCCGGCTGGGGTGACCACTGGATCTCAACATCCAGCCCGTCGCCCAGATCCGGCGTGATTTGCTTGAAGATCTCACAGGAAAACTGGAAAAAAAAGCTACCTTAAAAAGAAAAACATTTTCTAAAAGAAATCTTGCCAGGACCAAAGATCCCAGCAAGGAACTTAGGTCCTTACTCCTGACTAGACAGAAAAAAACTAACATCCTGTAGCAGAGAGAGGATATACCCTCTGGGACTGCCCCTAAGGTGGAGCCAGAACGTTTTTTTCTGCCTAGTGTCCTACTCCTGTAGAGGGCAGTATAACCCAATTGATATGAATCAAAGAGGACTGCGTCTGTCAATGAGCGACAGAGAAATATATATATATATATATATATATATATATATATATATATATATATATATATATATATATACCTACTCCCTTTATATAAATTTAGTTTTGTTTAGACCTTACTCCAAACCTGGTCAGATATTTTCCATTCAGCATCAGTGAACCTGTACCTATCCACTTCTGCCTCCAGACACCAGTTTGCTCAAAGACCCCCTCTCCGTTACCCATAGAAACCACAGCTGCAGTTCAGTATACTTTGCTTCCAACTGTATGTCAGTATCCTGTCTCCACTAACTGCACTTTTCCTGCATTTAATCCAGTGAAAACCCCCTCTACTAATCCATTGCCCCTAGCAACCCCTCAGAAATCCTCCTCTAACTGTCTCTCCTTTTCAAATATCTCTCAGTACTGCCATTATGCCTCTATCTACTTTACAATCTAGGGATATTATGCAAAAAATGTGTCACCACAGAGTGGCATTGTGAACACTAGTACTGTAAACTGTGCCTCATCCTAAATCACATGAACAAATGAATGAGAGAATTGATGGACTTTAGTGGCACAACATGACCTTACAACAATAATAATTGTTAAAAATATTTCTTTATTAAATTCATAAAACCTCACAAATACATTATTAAATTCTTTTTTAAAAACAGTACTTTCTAAATATATACTGTACTGGTCTAAGACCAATCCATAGAACAGGTAGTGGTGGTCAGTATCCAGATACTTTACAATCTATTAATAGCCTTGCAATCACTTGCAAGATTCCAGTGTCTAAACCTAAAAAGAAAAAGATTCTTCCCAACCCATGCAATTATGCCTGCTGCCCAGCCTAATGTGCCTCTGCCTGCTGCCCAGCCTGATGTGCTTCTGCCTGCTGCCCAGCCTGATGTGCCTCTGCCTTCTCCCCAGCCTGATGTGCCCCTGCCTGCTGTCCAGCCTGATGTGCCTCTGCTTGCTGCTCAGCCTGATGTGCCTCTGCCTGCTGCCCAGCCTGACAATCCAATGCCTGCTACCTAGCCTGATGGTCCAGTGCCTGCTGCCCAGCCTGACAGTTCGGTGCCTGCTGCCCAGTCTGACGGACTGGTGTCTAATGGTTCCCTGCCTGATGCCCAGTTTGTTGCTGATGTTTGCCTGCCTGATGCCCAGTTTGCCACTGAATGCTTCTCTGCCTTATGCCCAGCTTGCCCATGACCCTTCCCTGCCTGATGCCCAGCTTGCCGCTGATTCTTCCCTGCCTGATGCCCAGCTTGCCGCTGACGCTTCCCTGCCTGATGCCCAGCTTGCTGCGGATGCTTCCCTGCCTGATGCCCAGCTTGCCACTGATGCTTCCCTGCCTGATGCCCAGCTTGCTACTGATGCTTCTCTGCCTGATGCCCGGCTTGCCACTGGTGCTTCCCTGCCTGATGCCCAGCTAGTCATCGGTCCCAGCATTTGGACATGTGCTGCATCAAGGGCATGTACATTTCTGATGCAACGCTTCTTTAGGAATCCGACCTGTTGGGTACCCAGACAGTTTCCAGACCCTGGCAGTGGGGCGCATTAACCAAATACTGGACCCCAGTAGCATGCTTTCCATCAGGTTAAAAGAAGCTGGCCTGAAGAGTGAAAGAAAGTCCATAGACACAGAGGAGAAAACTTTTTGGGTTAAAGGCAGAATAGAGCTTCCGGAGGCCGCTCCTCAAGGGGGGGGGGGGGACTGTCAAGATCAGTGTCATTACTTGGGTCACCTTCTGGTGGCACTGTTGTTCCTGGAATCGAAGGGTGAAATTCCGGTGGCCACCAGCAGGTGTCTCCCAGAAGCTGGACTGTACACCTAATTAGAAGAAAAAGTATTCACAATAGTGATACCTCTAGCGCTTGCTAATCCCTAGTGGAAATTTACAATATGTGCTAAAAATTCACAGTGGATATAAATAATAAATAAACATGAAAATAAATCACTTCAAAAATAACTTGAAAATAATAGTCCATCCAATGTGTGGTGATAAGTCAATCAACATTAATAATAAACCATAAAATTAATAGAGTCCAAATCCAATAATTGTGTACTAAAGTGCTGGTGCTTCTTCCTTAATAACTGGTGCTTCCTTTCCCGTGATAAATAAATAAATTGCCCACTCACCAGATGTTGTGGGTTCTATATGTCTTATGACATTAGAACCTAACTTGCTTCAATAGAAAATCCTTTCCAGGTTCGGGTTTCCTCTCCCTGGGTATGGACAGGCCGTTCGGTTATTACTCCACCATGGGATGAGTCTCCTCCAACCACGGGCCAAAGTATGAGGTGTATTCCCTGCAAATCACCTCCAATCACAAGCCGTGATGGGGGAATAAATGGATAGTGTGGTATTGCTTTTCAAAGTTTTATTGCACACACCAAAAACACTATTGCACACTCAACGGTCAAATCCGTAAACTCCAAAAGTGATAAAAGCAGGTGTCATACACTTCCACATCTTCAAAAACAATATCCAGCAAAGTGAAATAGAAAAAAACCGTGCTCAATCCAAAAAAAATGGCAGACAAACAGGACAGGATCGTCATACACGTGTGCTGGAGAGTGGAGAGCGGTAGTTCCGGCTTGCGTTCCACTCAACAACGTATGACGTCACGGCGTGCGTTCCACCTAACGCGTTTCGTCATTGGTTCAGACGTCTTCAGAGGTGGAGTCACACGTCTAGCTCAACCCTTATATGCCGGAGCTGCCGCTCTGCACTGCGCACGACTCCGCCCAGTTAATTACTCTGTCGGAAACAGGAAATAACTCCCGTGTCCCCGCAATAACATTGTGCTATGTAAACCAAGAAAATCATAACAAAATATCTTTATGCTATTTCAAAATGTATTTGTTAAACCGGCTCTCATTTTCCCCTAGATTAATAGCGCTTGGCATTCATAGTGTATGTGTACTATTTTATTTGTTATTTCTCAATAATACTTTTATTAATAATAAAAATTATTTATAAAAATTATTTTTTAAACTTTATTTGTAAACCTAAAATAACATTATGACCAATCTTTATGAGGTTTTGTGGCATATAATTACCTTTATAATTTATATATGTATAGAGTTTTTAAAACTTTATTTTATTTAAAAGAATATAATTTATTAAATCAATACTTTTACTAATATATTATGTGGATATATTTAAACATTGTAATCTATTATATACTATATATTTATTATGTAAAATACGTAGATCCAGAAAAAATATATAAAAAAACATATTAGTTATATTTAAAAATATTAAAAATATTATAAAAGTTTTTAAAATTTACAAAAATTAAGCGGAAATTTAAATATTAAGATAATCTATGGATTTGATATAAAACAGTTAATATCCATGTCAACGTTCATACCATTGGGTTGCAAGGTGGAAAGTTCATAAATCCACCGAGATTCATTTTGGGAGACAGCAATTCGCATGTTACTGCCCCTCCAGTTCTGCTCAATCTTGTCAATGCCCAAAATAGTAAGAAAGGTGGGGTCCCTATTATGTACCAGTCTAAAATGTAGGGAAAGGCTGTGCTTTTTAAATCCTTTCTTAATGTTGGCGATGTGTTCGCCCATACGCACCCTAAGTTCTCTTGTGGTGCGACCAACGTATTGAAGCCCACATGGGCAAGTGAGGAGGTAAGTGACATGGGTACTACGGCATGTGATTAATTTCTTTATATTATATTTCTTTTTAGTCACATTTGATTGAAATTCAAGTACTTGTCGTTTTCGGGTTTTCACAGTTCTGCATGATTTGCACCTTCCGCATGAATAAAATCCTTTGTAATCTAAAAAAGTTAAAAGTTTCTTAGGGGGATCCGGAACATTTTTCACCAGTTTGTCTCTGAGGTTGGGTCCTCTTCGATAAACAAACTTCGGGCGAGTTGGAATAACCCCCCTCAACTTTTCTTCTCTCAAAAGAAGGTGCCAATGCTTTTTTATGATGTCTTCCACTTCCTTATATCTTACGTTGTATTGTGTGATGAAGTTCAAAGAGTAATCCGAATTTTCTTTTTTCTTATCTTTTAGAAGTGTTTCTCTGTTCATACCTTTTACATCTTCTCTAACTCTTTCCAATATATTTCTTTTGTATCCTTTTTCTTGGAACCTATCCAGTATCATATTTGATTGGGTAATGTAATCCTGTTCATTGCTGCAATTCCTCCTTGGGCGCATCAGTTGTCCCTTAGGGATTCCTTTTATCCAGTTAGGGTGGTGTCCACTATGAGTAGGGATATATCCATTCCTATCTGTTGCTTTAAAGTGCGTCTTAGTGCAGAGTCCATTTTCTCCTTTAAATATGGTAAGGTCCAGGTAGTGTATTTCATTTTTATCCCATGTTCCACTGAATTTTATTTTGTAACGGTTGATGTTCAAATCTTCTATATATTGCCTCAGAGTTTCTTCCGATCCTTTCCAAACGATGATCACATCATCTATATACCTTCGGTACATTACCAGTTCATCTCGTTTTTTACCCCAGATTTCTTCTTTTTCCCACTTACTTAGAAAAAGATTGGCTACACTCGGTGCGTAGCGGGCGCCCATAGCAACTCCTTTGTGTTGGCGATAGTATTCTCCCTGGTGCCAGAAATAATTTCTCTTCATTGTCATCTTTAGAAGTTTCAAAATGAATTCTTTTTGTTCCGATTCCAACTCTAATTGGTCTTCTATGGCCCATTTTATGGCTGATAGGGCATCCTCTTGTTCAATGTTCGTGTATAACGATTCCACATCTACTGTGGCTAAGATAATGTCTTTGTTCTCCCATGTGTGTGAATCGATAAGATTGATAAGATGTTTGCTATCTCTGAGGTGTGATGGATATTTTGTAACCAGAGGTTTCAGATAAGTATCTAAGTGCTCTCCTATGCGTGAGAAAAGGGAGTCTATCCCGCTGATTATGGGCCTGCCTGGTGGTTTTTCAGGATTCTTGTGAACCTTAGGGAGTTGGTAAATGACAGGCGTCCGAGGGGCTTCGGGAAGTAGATACCGGTATTCTTTGTTGGTAAGTATTCCCTTTTTGTGTGCCCTCTTCAGGTATTTTTTACATTTCTTTCTATATATATTTAAAGGATTACTCGTGAGTTTTGTGTAGGTTTCTTCATCATGCACTAATTTATTAAGTTCTTCATAGTAGTCCTCTTTTCTTAGGATCACTATGCCCCCACCTTTGTCCGCGGGGCGGATGACAACATTTTTCCTTTGTTCCAATTCACGTATATCCATATTAATGTTTTCTTTAGGTTCATGCCACTTTTTATTCATCGATTTCAAATCTTGCTCCACCATTGATTTAAAAGTATCCACAAAATGGTTGTTAGCACATTTTGGGTTAAACGTTGATTTATTCTTTAATCCGCTATTCACATATTTGTTATCATTGGTTAAAATTTTAAAATCAGGTTTATTTAAAAAATGTTTCTTTATATTAATTTTTCTGGTAAATTTCTAAATATCCACAAAAACTTTAAAAGGATCTAGAAGTTAGTCAGGGGCATACTTAAGACCCATATCTAGTACTTGTAGTTCTTTTTCTGAGAATTCAACCCCGCTTAGGTTGAAAATTCCCAGGCCTATTGGGCCCTTTTTCTTTTTTCCCCTGCCCCCTCTGCATCCTCTGCGTCTCTTCCCCCCTCTTGGTCTTTCCGAGGTGGGGGGTGTTGGTTGGGTGGATTCTGGTAGTAAGGTTGGTACCCTTGTTGGGGCGGTGGGGGTTGGGGCTGCCATTGTCCTCCTCTGCCCCCCCCTTCCTCTCCCATAATAGGGTTGGTTCCAACCTCTGTTCCAACCTCTGTAACCCCGAGTTGGTCGTTGGTAATATGGTGCCTGATTCACATACCCATTCCACACAGGAGGTTCCACGGGAGTTATTTCCTGTGCGGGGACACGGGAGTTACTTCCTGTTTCCGACAGAGTAATTAACTGGGCGGAGTCGTGCGCAGTGCAGAGCGGCAGCTCCGGCATATAAGGGTTGAGCTAGACGTGTGACTCCACCTCTGAAGACGTCTGAACCAATGACGAAACCCGTTCGGTGGAACGCACGCCGTGACGTCATACGTTGTTGAGTGGAACGCAAGCCGAAACTACCGCTCTCCACTCTCCAGCACACGTGTATGACGATCCTGTCCGGTTTGTCTGCCATTTTTTTTGGATTGAGCACGGTTTTTTTCTATTTCACTTTGCTGGATATTGTTTTTGAAGATGTGGAAGTGTACGACACCTGCTTTTATCACTTTTGGAGTTTACGGATTTGACCGTTGAGTGTGCAATAGTGTTTTTGGTGTGTGCAATAAAACTTTGAAAAGCAATTCCACACTATCCATTTATTCCCCCATCACGGCTTGTGATTGGAGGTGATTTGCAGGGAATACACCTCATACTTTGGCCCGTGGTTGGAGGAGACTCATCCTATGGTGGAGTAATAACCGAACGGCCTGTCCATACCCAGGGAGAGGGAACCCGAACCTGGAAAGGATTTTCTATTGAAGCAAGTTAGGTTCTAATGTCATAAGACATAAAGAAACCAAAACATCTGGTGAGTGGGCAATTTATTTATTTATCACGGGAAAGGAAGCACCAGTTATTAAGGAAGAAGCACCAGCACTTTAGTACACAATTATTGGATTTGGACTCTATTAATGTTATGGTTTATTATTAATGTTGATTGACTTATCACCACACATTGGATGGACTATTATTTTCAAGTTATTTTTGAAGTGATTTATTTTCATGTTTATTTATTATTTATATCCACTGTGAATTTTTAGCACATATTGTAAATTTCCACTAGGGATTAGCAAGCGCTAGAGGTATCACTATTGTGAATACTTTTTCTTCCAATTCGCACCCGCACTTTACTAGCAGCTGCACTTAACTATCATAACTAATTTATTTATTTACATAAATCTTAACCAGGCTACAGCCACTGCCTCTCTGGCGCGCTAATATACATAGTATATTTTTTTGCCACATGTACACCTAATTAGGCTGCACCTGATGTGGACTGCTGGGGGAATATGAGCCCGCCTTTCACTGAGGTTCAGAGCTTCAGTGGTCTTTCTGTAAGCCATGTCCCCAGTCTAAACTTGGGCCTGATCTGTTCCTAATCCTTGTACCCTGATCTTGAGACCTGCTCCCCGTTTCCTGCTCCCAGTTCCTGTCTTCCAGTTCCCTTTGATTTCTGTCCCTGTCCTGTCTTGCTTATGTGTGCTCCCTCCATTTTGTATATAGTATATTAGGTTATTATTTGGGTTTTTATTTTCATTTACTTTGTTTATGGTTTACTGGTGTTGGTATTGGAGTGTGTTTTTTGGCTTATTAAAATGATTTCAACCTTATTCAGTCTGGGTCCTGATTCCTTAAGTGCAGACAACTGATCTGATCTTGCTGTATGCCTGCATGTGGTACACCGGACAATATCACAGGAAATCACTAAACATAATACTTAGTACTCAATAGTTGTGCTATATCAAAGAAAACCAGAACCAAACCAGGTAGTATAGGCAAACCGAATATATTCAAACAAAGAAAATGGCCTCTGCCCCCACCTATTACTGGCCTTCATAGCAAAGAACACATGGAAGGCCAACGCACAACCGAATATATTAACTAAAGAACAATAACAACACAGCAGCACACAGTTTCCAACTTTTACTATAAAATACTAAACACCGCCTGTGCCAAGCTTTGAATATATAAGACTTTGAAGTGTATAATATATAGATCAATAAGTATGCCCATGAATAAAATATATATATATATATATATATCAACCCAATAAATGTGTAACAAATCTCAAAGTCTTTAGTGATATTCTTCTCTTCCCATTCACCAATAAAATCCGCCATGTAAGGCCTCTTTCACACGGCCGCTACGTTTTTTTGCTCCGCTGGACTTTTTTTTTTTTTTCTCACGGAGCAGATGACACTTGTGTCATCCGCTCCGTATGTCCGCATATCATCCCAATCCGTTTGCGGATGATATACGGACATAATGTAAGTCTATGGGCATTGCGGATGTCAGCGGATGACACCGCTGACATCCGATTTTACTTCCTTTCCATTTTTTGAACGGAGGAAAAATAATGTTCTGTTCCGTTCCAAAAAAACGGAACAGAACTGAAAGGAAGAAAATCGGATGTCAGCGGATGGTATTCCGCTGGCATCCGCAATGCCATTGACTTACATTATGTCCGTAAATCATCCGCAAAAAAATAGGATGATTTGCGGACATACGGAGCGCCCGTGTGAAAGGGCCCTTAAAAAAAAAAAAAAAATGTCACCAACCTTAGGGCTCTTTCACACGGGCGATCCGATCAGATCCGCCTGTCAGTTTCTTAGGCGGATCTGATCGGATCCTCCATGCAGCTCTATGGGGCAGCGGATGTCAGCGGAGACACCTCCGCTGACACCCGCTGCCATCCGCATCCGATCCTGTCCGTGAAATCTTGTCCGCTCTCATCCGATCCCCCATAGAGAGCAGAAGGAGCTGTGACACCTCCCTCTCCGCACTGCAAGCGGATACGGAGCTGTCATCCGCCGACTCAGCGGGGATCGGTGGATCGATCCCCGCTGAGCAGCACGGATCCGCCTACGGAGGCGGACCGTGTGAAAGAGCCCTTAAAACAAAAGATGGCTAATTTTATGACATGGATTTAGAATTCTCTTAAAGTTCTAAAATGGTTTCTCTGCTGCTCACCACTAATTCAGAAGGCTCTGGCTGACACCTCATGACGCTGGAAAAAACAGGCTGCAGCTGCTATGATACAAGGGATTACCTCCACTCAGCACACAATAAAATAAAGGCTCTGTTCTATGTGTTACGTTGGTGCTCCAACTTAGAAGAAGTTGTCAGCCTGAGGCTTCTGAATTAGTGGTGAGCCGTGGGTGAGCCGTGGGTGAACCCCACTCCATTTTAATTGTTCTCTGCACACGTCATTCTGTGTAGTGTTCATTTTTAATAATAAAGGGACTTAATTTTTAAACAGAGAACACCATTGGGTCACTTTTATATTTTTTATGAGCTGCACTGGAGGTGGATTTGACCATCCAAGATGAGAGAGATCCACACAGGATAGGTGTCGTTTTTAGCTAATCCTGGCTATTTATAGGGGAACAAGCGTTTTTAGACCTTTTGTTCCAAAGGTCCATATCTGGAGGTGAGCGGGCATTTTATGTGCTGGTGTGTCCTTATGTTAAATTATTGCAACTTCCCAGGAGACTATCAAGAGATCATTTTAGAATTTTAAGAGAATTATAAATTCATGTCATAAAATTACCATGTTATGTTTAAAGATAGTGGAGCTTTACTATTTAAATTTTTACAAGGTGGATTGTATTGCTGAATCGGAAGAGAAGAATATCACTAAAGACTTTGAGATCTATTATACATTTATTGGGCTGACATATGTAATTTATATGCATGGGCATATTTATTGATCTATTTATTAAATACTTCAAAGCCTTATATTTTCATAACCGTGTTTAGTGAACTTAATATATTTTTACTCAATATGGTTGATAACTAGGTAAGCATAAGCTTAATTAACAATAGCAATAACACAATTTCAAGATTCTGGCAACTTTTTTGATAATCGGATCTATCCAAATTTCTGAATCACAATAGGATCGAATATAACTGAATCCAAAATAAACTATAATGAAATTAAACTTTGTCAGAAATAACAAATTATCCGAACTCAAATCCAATTTAAAACCAATTCAAATTCAATTGGAAAAGTAAAAATATTGCTGACTTCATTCAAAAACTGCGTGCTAGTAAACCTAAAATGATTCATGCTGTTTTAAAGCCACAGAAACAAAGAGATCAACATGTTGCTGCACAACTCTCATTGCAATTAACCACTTCCCGCCCGCCCTATAGGCGATTGACGGCGGTAAGGTGGTTGCATTATCCTGACCGGACGTCATATGACGGCGGCAGGATAATGCGCTATGCACGTAGGCTCTTTACCATGTGACCAGCTGTGTCCAATCACAGCTGGTCACATAGTAAATAGGAAATGCCGTTGATCAGCTTTCCTCAGTTCCTGCCTGACAGGCACGAGTAGAGGAGAACCAATCTGCGGCTCTCCTGACAGGGGGGGTCTGCACTGGTAATCAGAGCATTAATTACCAGTGCAGACCCTTGGGGGGGGGGTGCCACTAGAACCACCAGGGATGCCCACCCATGACCCCAGGGATGCCCACCCATGACCCCAGAGATGCCCACCATGGCCACCAGGGATGGCAATCAGGGCTCAGGGAGCCCGTCAGTGCCCTCCCCATCAGTGCTGCCCACCAGTGCCCATCATTGCCATCTATCAGTGCCGCCCACCAGTGCCCATTATTGCCCAAAAGTGCCGCTTATCAGTGCCCATCAGTGCCGTTCAGTGTCCATCAGTGCCACCTATCAGTGCCCAGCAGCGACGCCCATCAGTGCCCACCAATACTGCATATGAGTGCTACCTATCAGTGCCCATCAGTGCTGCATATTAGTGCCACCCCATCAGTGCCTCCTCATCAGTGCAGGAAAAAACATATCTATAAAAAAAATTGTATAGCATAAACAAAACTTTTTTTTTTTTATTTGTTTAGTAAAAAAGAAAAAACCTTGCGGTGATCAAATACCACCAAAAAAAAAGCTCTATTGGTGGGAAAAAAAAATGACAAAAATTTGGTTTAAGTACAGTGTTGCATGACCGTGCAATTGGCATTCAAAATGCAACAGCGCTAAAAGCTGAAAATTGGCCTGGGCAGGAAGGGGTGAAAGTGCCCGGTAATGAAGTGATTCAGGCTGCATTCACATGTCAGCATATGATCGCGGGCAGAACCGCCGCGGTTCCGCCCGCGATTCGGAGATTTATTGAAAATCGCGGGACGCCTAGCGTTGCCCGTTGATTTGCAATAGCCCCCCAAACGCCGAGTGATGTTGCCGCAATTTACGCCCGCCGAATGAGGGCAACATCGCGCAAACAAAATCGAGGGACGCAATACGCTCCAAAGAAGCTCTTGTACTTTTTTGGAGCGTATGGCCTCCCGCGATTTTGTTTGCGCGATGTTGCCGCGATTCGGCGGGCGTAAATCGCGGCAACATCGCTCGGCGTTTGGGGGGCTATTGCAAATCAACGGGCAACGCTAGGCGTCCCGCGATTTGCAATAAATCTCCGAATCGCGGGCGGAACCGCGGCGGTTCTGCCCACGATCATACGCTGACATGTGAATGCAGCCTAAAGTGGTTGTAACGTCAGAAGGTTTTTTATCTTAATGCATTCTATGCATGAAAACCTTCTGTATGCAGCAGCAGCCCTGCAACACCCCCTAGTACTTACCTGAGCCCCATCTTCCTTTGGAAATGTCCAGGAGTTCCTTGGCCATCCGGGACTCTCCTCCTGATTGGCTGATAAACAGCAGTGGTGCCATTGGCTCCTGCTGCTGTCAATCAAAGCCAGTTAGCCAATCAGGAGAGAGGGGGGGTTGTAGAAACAGGGCTCCGTGTCTGAATGGACACAGGGAGCTGTTACTCAGCTCAGGTGCCCCCATAGCAAGCTGCTTGCTGTGGGGGCACTTAACAGGAGGGAGGGGCTAGGAGAACCATAGAGGGACCCGAATGAGAGGATAATCTGAGCTGCCCTGTGCATAACCACTGCAGGAGGAGGTAAATATAACATGTTTGTTATTTTAAGAGAAAAAAAAATGAGACATTACAATCACTTTAATAAAAGGACATTGTCATACATATTGCTATATATATATATATATATATATATATATATATATATATATATATATATATGTATATATATATATACATACATACATACAGTATCTCAAAAAAATAAGTATACCCCTCACATTTTTGTAAATATTTTAATATTTCTTTTCATGTGAAAGCACTGAAGAAATGACACTTTGCTACAATGTAAAGTAGAGAGTGCACAGCTTGTATAACAGTGTAAATTTGCTGTCCCCTCAAAATAACGCAACACACAGCCATTGATGTCTAAACCGATGGCAACAAAAGTGAGTACACCCCTAAGTGAAAATGTCCAAATTGGGCCCAAAGTGTCAATATTTGGTGTAGCCACTATTACTTTCCAGCACTGCCTTGACCCTCTTGGGCATGGAGTTCACCAGAGCTTCACAGGTTGCCACTGGAGTCCTCTGCCTTCCGTGAATTTGCAGAATTTGCTGTACCCCAATCGCAGGTTCCCAGTCGGTATTTGGGAACTCTGTACCATCAATGTTGTGGCATTGTTGGGCAAGGCAGTCAACTGAAAAGGCCACGTTAATGCTGACACGTGGTCCAGCAAGCATGGTCAGGGAGGCTTTATTTTGTTCACAGTACACTGGGTAACTCTGATTGCAATTCGGAAGGATGCAGGGCAAGACTAAGTGCTGCAGCTTGTTTTTCCACCACGTCTCCATACAGCTAGTGGTGATGGTGCAAAATTTGTCAGCTCTACCCCCTCCTTCTCCTCCTCCATGCCCTTCTCTGCTGAAATGTCCTATGAACCACAAGTTCCCCTAAGCGTTCAAGGGGCGATTCAATGAGTCAGGCTAAAAGGTGCCATGCAATGCTTCAGTTAGTGTGTCTAGGGGACAGGAACCACACCGGAGCAGAGATTCTTGCAGCTCTGCAGGGGCAGACCCAGAGGTGGTTCATGCCACACCAGCTGGAGCCAGGAATAGTGGTATGAGATAATGGCACAAACCTCCTGTCCACCCTTAGACAAGGAAAGTTGACACATGTCCCATGCCTGGCACATGTCCTCATTTTGGTGGTGTAGCATTTCTTAAATAAATACCCAGGGTTGGAGTATTTGCTAAAGCAGGCCAGAAGAGTCTGTAGCCATTTCAGGTGGTCATACACAGCAGGAAATTTAGCAGGAAATTCAGCAGAAATTGTACCTGCCCGTAAACTGCCTGATTTGTGACATGCCCACCAGGTGGAACTCAACTTTGGCAATGCTGCAGGACTGCACATGCACCAGATAGCCATCAGCGAGTACCTGTGTGAGTATAGCACGACGACAGCCTCAGGCAGGCTCTGCCATTTTTCCCCACGCCAATGGCTGCTGATAAAGGGTACATGCACTGTCACCACAAGGATAGTGAGCCGTCACAATGTATGCATCAGTGACACAACCCCTGTTGTGTTCCTGCTGGAGCACACTCTGCATGGCATTATGGAGAGGGCACTCGAGGCAGAGCAGCGGGAGGAAGACTTTCATTTCTCTCAAGGCCCGCTTTATACGGACACCATTCTTCCTATGCCACAGAATGCACAAGAGGCGAGGGAGGAGGAGGAGTCTGGCAGTTTTGCAGGCATTGAAGCAGAGGAAGACATACATCAAACCTCAACAGATGGTTTTCTATTCCCAGAACCCTTGGGAGTAGTACGTGGCTGGGAAGAGGCAATTCCAGATACTTTAATCCTTAGTGATCCAGAGGGGTCTGCTTCTCATGTCTCAAGCCCCTGATGCCGATGTCACTGATTAGGATCCCAAAGTGACATCAGAGGTAGCTCCGTTTCTCCCAGTGCATAGGGGCAAGTAAGTACATACTGCCCTCACTTGACTTCTTACCCAGCCATCTACAGGTCCAGATTGCTTCTGGGTTTACCAACATCTCCGGTAAACCCGAAAACAACCGGGAAGTGACGTGCACCTCTCCCGCCGCCTATAAAAGTGATTCTGTGCCAAATCCGCACAGGAGACACTTTTTTCTGAAAGCCATCTAGCCAAAAAAAAGATACCAGGGTTATGGCAGCTAGCCACTGTCGTAACCACTGGATTTAACATCAAAGTAAATACCTAACTAATGTTTGGATATTCGATTCAAATCAGATTTGAATCCAGCTGAAAAATTAAAATCTAATTGAAAACAAAAAAAAAGAAACAAATTACGAAAAGTGAACCATTTTAACATAACAAATGTAACTAAACAATATTGTTAACTTACCCAATCCATCCGAAATAAAACACATTTTGCACATTTTTTTTATTCTGCACATGTCTAGTGATTACCAGTAAAAACTAGGCATAAGATGATATTTGGGGTCCAGATCAGCATAAACAGTAGCAAGACCACCTCAAGTGGAGCAGTGGGCAGTAGTAAAGTTTAATCTATCGAGTGCTAAAACTATATTTTTTGATGCTAATCCTAGACCAACTATCCAAAAGAAAAGGAGGATGGTAGCGGAGGGGGCAGGGGAACAAAGGGAGCTTGCAGAATAGTTATTATGGGAGGGGCCGTTCTTTGAGATGTTTTTCGGCTGGCTATTCTTGGGGCCCTTCAAGAGCATCTTTACACTTAAACCCAGAGAAGTGATTAGCCTCCGGTGATGCACAAACAAACCCTCCTACATAAGTTGTACCTGGTTATTTTAAGCCATTTGTCCTGTACATCCTTGTAAAACTCAGATGAAAATGATTTTTCACAGACTCATTAAGCAGAGGGTGGCGAGCTGCAGTTACATATTGTACAAGAGCTCTGAGAGCTGATTGGAGGGAAGGGACACACCCACCTTCACAGCACACAGGAACAGAGTTGAGGCTGTCAATCACAGGCTGTGTGCTGAAAGTCCCTACCCTGTTACCTTTTTACATCTTGATGTCAGGAAAACTTGTCAGAGGTGACTCCTGCAGATAATAGAGGAACAACACAGCAGAGAGAAATGACACTTAGTGCTCACAAAAGTGAGTACACCCCAATCGCAAGTTGAGAGCAGTGAGGAGATCACGTTGTGTTGCTTAAATGCAGTAGGAAAAAGTCAGGTCACAAGTGTGTCATCTGGCAGTATTGTGTAAGGTAAACTAAACTGAATAAAGAACTCAGCAGAAGTTTATCTGCTCTGTTCTAATAGAAGCCACTAATGTCCTTCACACCAGTGGACTAATCGTGTCCGCCTGTGCATTTTTCAGGAAGACCCGACTGGACCACCTATTGTTCTCTATGGGGCGGAAGATGTCTGCAGACATGTGACCACTGTCACCCGTCGGCATCTGATCTGGTCCGCTAAAAACAGACCTATAGGGATCTGTTCCTCATCTGCCAGGGGACCGGATTACAATCACATAGAAATGAAAATGCAGTCCGTTTCCATCCGGCTGCTCCATAGAGAACATGTCGCCCGCATAGCAGAATAGACACAGGCCTGTCATCCACCTGCTCAGCGGGGATCAGTAGGCGGATCCGCTTGGACAGATTCCACTCCTTCTGAAAGGGGCCTTGGACATCTAGGCAGAAAGTGTGTGTTTTTTAGCATGTACCAAATTATAAAATTTGCTTTTATTTCGTTTGTATTAACCATTTGCCGACCGCCGCACGACTATTTACTGTGGCGGCCAGCCCCGTACAGGCAAAGTGACGTAGTACTACGTCGCTAGCCTGAGAGCCTCTAGGGGGCGAGCACGCGCCGCCGGTGGCGCGCTCCCGCCCCCGCTCGTTCCCTAACAAGTCCGCGCGTGTGACCGGCGGACACCAGGGATCTCGCGATCTCCCCATGGAGAGGGAGAAAGGCAGGCGGCTAATGTAAACAAAGCCGTCTGTCATTCTCCCTGATCTAACTGCAGAGATCATACGATCCTGCTATGTAGGATCATATGTCTCTGTGGTTACATCACTAGCCACACCCCTTTACAGTTAGAAGCACGCCCCTAGGGACACACTTAGCCCCTGCATCACCAATAAAGTTAACCCTTCCCTGCCAGTGTCATTTTTACAGTAACAGTGCATATTACTGTAGTAATGTCACTGGTACCCCCAAAAGTGTCAAAAATGTCAGTCAAGGGTCCGATCTGTCCGCCGCAATGTCGCAGTCCCACAAAAAAAATTGCAGATCGCCACCATTACTCGTTAAAAAAAAAAAAACACCAAAAATGACAGAAATCTTTCCCTTAGTTAGTAAACGCAATAACTTTTGCGCAAACCAATCAAAATATGCTTATTGCGATTTTTTTTTTTACCAAACATATGTAGCAGAAAACAAATTGGCCCAAAATGTTAAAAAATGTTTGTTTTTTACATTTTTTTGGGGGGAATTTCATATAAAACCATTTGAAAAATATTATTTTTTCAAAATTGTCGCTATTTTTTTGTTTATAGAGCAAAAAGTAAAAATCGCACAGGTGATCAAATACCACCAAAAGAAAGCCCTGTTTGTGGGAATAAAAGGACGTAAATTTAATTTGGGTACAGCGTTGCACGACCGCGCAATTGTCCATTAAAGTCACGCAGTGCCGAATCGCAAAATACCCCCTGGTCTTTCAGCAGCCAAATCCTCCGGGGCTTAAGTAGTTAAAGCAAAAATGTTGTAAAAAAACATAAAAACAACATTTGTACAGATTATTAGATACAATAAGAGATTCATTTGGCATGAGACAAGGCTTCTCGTTGTCTCCATTGATCTTTTTTCGACCTTACAGACATTCCTTAGCCTTGTCCCTCAACCCAAAAGCAAAGGGCCTCCAGGTTGGTGGAGCGGAGCAAAACGTTGTGGCCTTTGCTAATGATATGTTATTTTTTGTTACAAATCCAGAAGTCACCCTGCCGTTTTCCCAACTGAACTCTGAACATACTGTACGCTGTCAAACTTCAAGATCAATGTCCATAAATCTGAAATGCTTAATATTACCCTTAGCCCCCGACAAGTTCAATCTCTTAGTTTGGCCTTCTCATTCCCCTGGGCAATATCTCATGTCACCTATCTTGGGGTAAAACGAACAGCTTCTATTGACAGGATCTACGGGACCAATTACCCACCAATGCTTCGCATGATTGAGGAAGACCTGTGTAAATGGCATTAACAACTATTATACTTTGGATGGGGTGTAATGCTATACTCAAAATGAATATCAGGCCGAGACTATTATACCTCCTTCAGACTTTGCCCATTGTTCTTCTTATTTGAGCTCAATCCATAGTCTGTTTATACGTTTTGTCTGGGTGAAAACACATCCACGCCTCTCTCACTCCTACCTGGCTTTACCTAAGGTGAACGGAGGACTGGCTTTTTCTGACCTACTTCACTATTACCAGGCAATTCACTTTGCCAGAGCTCTGTCACAGCCCACAAGCAGTGGCTGACGCTCGAGCAGTCTTGCTCTGACATACCATAAAAGTGCCTGTCGTGGATAAGACACAATCTCCTAAGTTTGCTGAGACATCACCCCTTGATAGAGGTGAGCCTCAAGGTAGTGCACAGCTGCCACCAATTTCCGCATCCATGCAGGGAGGTTACCAGGTTGTGCCCTGTATTTGGCAACTCGGCGTCTCCCAGGACTTACAGAAAGATAGCTTCCAAGACTATTTCAAGGACTGTTCCATCTGTGAGACTTTCTCACATCAGGCCTGAAGTCTCCTGCCATCTGGGAGATGTTTGAACCACAGCTGGACTCATGGCGACTGCAACAACTGACTCATTTTCTTCTTGACCTGACACGTGGGGGAATGTCGCCAAGCTCTGGTTCCCCACTTGAGAACCTTTGTCTGAAACCTAAGCCCTCTTCACATGGAGTCTCAGAAGCATATAAGCTGCTTCCACGGCCACCCAAAGGCTTTGTTCCCCCATTTCTGTTGAAGTGGGAAAGGGATTTGAGCTTAACATTTTCTTCTGAACAAAGAGAACGCATTCTTTATTTTGCTCACTATTTTACTAGCCATGACTAAGCTCCAAGGGGTGGAGTGAAATACCTTGGGGGCGTGGCTTGGCTGGAGTCCAGGCTTGGTTGGCCACTTTTCCACTGATTCTAGGGACTGCACAGATGTATGGCTACCGGGATCCTTTCCTGATGTACAAGTCATAGCAGGAGCTGGGATGAGCGCCATCTTGCACCAGCACTTCCAGCGGCGGATGCTCAAAGATTTATTGGAATTTATTGCTTACAAGGGTTGGTATAGTCACCTTGTGTGCTAGCTGCTTTCATGATTGGTGCGCTCACTGTGCATACGGTTATTCACACCCCGTATCAACAGAGGCTGAGCAGCACACTAAGTTTGCATTGTGTCGCATTGGTCTTAGGTTGGTCAGACTATTCAGCAATAATAAATTGCAGTACTTCTAACAGTCATACACCAATTAATAGGGTGATACTCCACAGTTAGATAATGAATCCCAAAACAAGTTCATACAGAGTCCAACTGCGTTAATTTTTCTTTTAACAGAAACACATAGATGAAGTCCATAAACTGTCCGAATAAACTCCTCCTTTACTGGGAATCATTAAGTCCCTCACCAAAAAAATGGAAACAAGGGGGCCTGTCAGTGTTGGTGAATGCTTCTGTCTGTCCCAACATTAACATGGGGAAAACAAAAACAAAATAATTATAGTGCAGTATGATGATGAATTTTTGCAAAGCAGATAGGAGAAATGCACCTGTGATGAAAACAAATACAGTCTTCCAGTGCCTCACTCCTCCACCCCCCAATGCAATGCAAACTCACCAGATGATATAAATTAATGCGCCTGTCACTATCACAGCAAAGGTCCAAATAGTGGGCAGACTCCGATATCATTGTCACAGGGATATTAACCCACACGTGGTAAAGGGACAGTCACACACTCTACTCGCAACATGATGTCCAAGCAGAACAAACAGGATGTCATAGTGCAGCATCATTTATTAAAAATGATTTATGGTGTATAAAATACAAACAAATAAAAGACACTCACTTGTGAAACGCCGCCACGAACAGCACTCATGGCGGTGTGACGTCACGTGAGTGGCACCACCCAACACATTTTCAGCCAATGCTCATCCTCAGGGGCCTCTACTGTACAGTGTGATTGGCCCTACTCGCGGAATCTTTTTTCAAGTCCTATCCGCTTTTGGTGCCATTTTGCTGTGGAGCAGTATGTCACTTCATTTTACCTTAAGTCTATACATGTAAGCAGAGGCGCCATTTTAGGGAGGAACCCGGAAGTTCATAAAGCTTCCATCGCTAATATATTAGAACAAACAGAGTAAAAAATATATGCCATAATATTTATAATGTTAAAACATTAATACATGCCATAATATTTATAGAATTAAGACAACAAACATTTAACACCAAAATGTTGGAATGTACCTCATATGTTGCCCTTGTCTTAACCACTTAAGCCCCGGAAGATTTTACCCCCTTCCTGACCAGGGGGTATTTTGCGATTCGGCACTGCGTGACTTTAACGGACAATTTCGCGGTCGTGCGACGCTGTACCTAAACGAATTTGACGCCCTTTTTTTCCCACAAACAGAGCTTTCTTTTGGTGGTATTTGATCACCTGTGTGATTTTTTGATCACGCGCTATAAACAAAAAAAGAGCGTCAATTTTGCAAAAATAACAATATTTATCACATTTTTTTATATGAAATTCCCCCCCAAAAAAAAGTAAAAATCAAAATTTTTAAAAATTTTCGGCCAATTTGTTTTATGCTACATATGTTTGGTAAAAAAAAAAATCGCAAAAAGCGTATTTTGATTGGTTTGCGCAAAAGTTATCGCGTTTACTAACAAAGGGAAAGATTTTTGTCATTTTTGTTGTTTTTTTTTTAACGCGTAATGGCGGCGATCTGCGATTTTTTTGCGGTACTGCGACATTGGGGCGGACAGATCGGACCCTTGACTGACATTTGTGACACTTTTGGGGTTACCAGTGACATTTCTACAGTAATCAGTGCTATACATATGCACTGTTACTGTAAAAATACACTGGTTGTGAAGGGGTTAACTTTATTTGGGAGGGAGGGGCTGTGTGTATCCCTAGGGGCGTGCTTTCTACTGTGATTGGCTGTGGCTTGAGCTGTAAGGACACTGATCAACGGATCTACATACTAGTCTTACATACATACAGTGTCTTTACAGCGAGGAGAATGACAGGTGGCTTGTTTACACAAGCTGCCTGACATTCTCCCTCTCCCCCGCCGATCGCCGAGTGACCGGCGGACATCGGGTCCGCTGGTCACACGCGCGGGGGGGTCCGTGACAATGCGGGAGCGCGCCTCCGGGGGCGCGCGCTCGCTCCCTAGATCCTCACAAGCTAGTCACTTTGCCTGTGAGGGGCTGACTGCCGACGTAGATCGGCGTTAGGCAGTCGGCAAGTGGTTAAACTATCTAGTTCTTGCTGGTGTCCTTTAAAATGATCAAAAGTCATAAATAGTAAATAGATGCAGAAAACCTCAAATTAAATGTAATAAAAAATCAACTGTTGTCTATAACATTTAATATCCCATTCAATATTGTATCCGAAGAGAAAATAAGTCTTTAACCACTTCTGGACCGGAAGGATTTGGCCCCTTAATGACCAGGCCATTTTTTTGCGATTTGGCACTGCGTTATTTTACTGGACAATTGCGCAGACATACAATGCTGTAGCTAAATACAATTGGTGTCCTTTTGTTTCCTATAAATGGAGCTTTCTTTTGGTGGTATTTCATCACCTGTGCGATTTTTATTTTTTGCGCTATAAACAAAAAAAGAGCGACAATTCTGGAAAAAAAAAAAAACAATATTTTTCACTTTCTGTTATGTAAAATCCCCCCCCCCCCCCCAAAAAAAAATTTAAAAATCTATCCTTTTAGGCCATTTTGTATTCTACTACATATTTTTGGTAAAAATAAGCGCATTTTGGCCTGGAAAGGAAGGGGGTGAAAGTGCCCAGTATTGAGGTGGTTAATTCATCCAACCAGTATATTTCTTGTTTAGAAATTTCCCTGATACTATTGTCCCTCTCCAATGGGGGTTAAGTTTAGGGATCGCAGTGAATTTCAAGCTGCTAGGGTCAAGATTATGATATTTTCTAAAATGTAAAGACAGACTATATTTCTTAAAGCCTTTTCTGATTTTGTATACCTGTTCCCTTAAACAATCTCTTAATCTTCTAGACTGTTTATGGCAGCCACATTCTAATAAATAGACCACAAATCTAGTCTCAGAATGTGGCTGCCTTAAACAGTATGTAGGTCCAACATCTAGAAGATTAAGCGATCCTTTAAGGGAACACGTATACGAAATCATAAAAAGTTTTAAGAAACGCAGTCTGTCTTTACATTTAAGAAAATATCACAATCATGACCCTAGCCATTTCCTTCTGTCTGTATGCTTAACCACTTTAGGACCGGAGGATTTTCCTGCTTTACGTCCAGGCCACTTTTTGCAACTTGGCACTGTGCGACTTTAACTGACAATTGCGCGGTCATGCAATGCTGTACCCAAACTAAATTTACGTCCTTTTTTCCCCACAAACAGAGCTTTCTTTTGGTGGTATTTGATCACCTCTGCGCTTTTCATTTTTTGCGATATTAATAAAAAAAGAGCGACAATTTTGAAAAAATAACAATATTTTTCTACTTTGACAGTTAAAAAATATCCAATATATTCAATTTTTGTTATATATCTAGGCCAAAATGTATTTAGCTACATGTCTTTGACAAAAAAATTCTCAATGAGCGTATTTTTAACCATTTTAAGATCGGAAGATTTTACCCCATTCCTGACCAGGCCATATTTTGCGATTCGGCACTGCGTTACGTTAACGGACAATTGCGCGGTCGTGCGACGTGTACCCAAATTAAATTTATTTCCTAAATTATGTTTTTTTTTTATATGAAATTCCCCCCAAAAATAATGTAAAATCAAAAGTTTTTAACTTTTTAGGCCAATTTGTTTTCGGGTACATATTTTTGGTAAAAAAATCACAATAAGCATATTTTGATTGGTTTGGGCAAAAGTTATCGCAGCTACTAACTACGGGAAATTTATGTAATTTTTATTGGTTTTTTTTTAAACTAGTAATGGCAGCGATCTGGCAGCGACATGCGATTTTTTTGCGGGACTGCGACATTGCGGCGGACAGATCGGACCCCTAACTGACATTTTTGACACTTTTGGGGGTACCAGTGACATTACTACAGTAATCAGTGCTATAAATATGCACTGTTACTGTAATAATGACACTGGCAGGGAAGGGGTTAACTTTGTTGGTGATCAAGGGGTTAAATATATGCCTGGTGCTTACTGATGTGTGTGGGGGGAGGGGACTGTGTGACACAGGCACAGATCGCAGGTTCAGCTATGCTGAAACCTGTAATCTGTCCCTGCCTGTCACTTAGGAGATCCGCCTGCTTTGTTTACACAAGTGGGTCGTGTCTCCTGACTGGATCGCCGACGATCGGGGAAGAGCGGCGGTGATCGATATCGAGCCACTTTGCCGCAGTACGCTCCATGTGAGCGGTCGGCAAGTGGTTAAATTAGAAATAAAGAATTGAAAAAAAAAATGAATTTATATATCCTGTGTCAAAAATTGGTCTTTCAGACCTAAAACCCTGGATTTCTCAATCAGTCGCTAAGGTCTTGGCATTGTACTGTGGGACATGTGGATGATATCTATGCCCTGACTTTCAGAAAGTTGGTATGTTTCAGGAAGTTGGTAACTTCCAACCATATCCAACAGCTACTGTGTAAGGTAAAGTATACAGGCTTGGAAAGATCACGTTGTAAATGGGTAGAAAATTGGTTAAAAGATAGAATTCAGAGAGTAGTGGTTAATGATTCTTACTCTGAATGGTCTAAGGTTATCAGTGGTGTACCCCAAAGGTTCAGTGTTGGGACCCTTACTTTTTAATAACTTTATAAATTATATAGGGTCTGGGATTAAAAGTACCATTTCAGTCTTTGCAGATGACACCAAGCTTTGCAGTGGAATAACTTCCTTACAGGATGTCTCCAACTTACAAGCTGACCTCAATGCACTGTTTCATTGGGCAACTTTGTGACAAATGAGGTTTAATTTTAATACATGTAAAGTTATGAACTTGGGGGCTAAGAATATGCATGTATCATACATACTAGAGGGAGTAGAAATGGGGGAATTCATAGCGTTTCCAAAGCAAGCAAAGTCCTTTCTTGTATTAACAGAGGCATGGACTCCAGAGAGAGAGAGAGATATCATTTTGCCCCTGTACAAATCATTAGTAATACCTCATCCGGAATATGCAGTTCCGTTTTGGGCACCAGTTGTTAAAAAAGATATTGGGGAACTGGAGAAAGTACAGAGAAGGGCACCCAAACTGATAAGAGGCATGGAGGAGCTCAGTTATGAGGAAAGATTAGAGGAACTGAATTTATTCTCTCTTGAGAAAAGGAGATTAAGGGGGATATGATCAACATGTATAAACACATAAGGGGTCCATATAGTGAACTTGGTGTTGAGTTATTCACTTTAAGGTCAACACAGAGGACAAGGGGGCACTCTTTACGTCTAGAGGAAAACAGATTTAGTCTCCAAATACGGAATGGTTTCTTCACCGTAAAAGCTGAGAAAATGCGGAATAGACTCCCTCCAGAGGTGGTTCTGGCTAGCTCACTAGATTGGTTGAAAAAAGGCCTGGATTCTTTCCTAGGTGTACATGTAATATAAATGGGTACTAATTAGTGATTGACCGATATCGGTTTTTCGTTACCGTTACCGATATTTTGGCCAATGCATATCGGTAACGGCCGATATTTTCGTACATTTAAATTTTCTTTTATTTTTGTTATTTTTATCACTTGACAGATACTCTTGTGGAGGGATCTGGGGGTCTAAAAGATCCCAAACCCCTCCTCTGCACTTAAAAGCATTCAAAACACCAAGTTTGGCTGTTTTGAATGCTGTCATTTTTTTAAATCTGGCGCTGAGTACCCAGAAGTGATGTCATGACATCACTTTCGGGTTTTTACATGGAGACCTGATCAGAGTCTAATGCGGCTTTGATCTGGTCTTTGGCGGCTGTGCAGGCTGGTTGCCCGGGTCTCCTGGTGGGACGGGAGACCCGGGGCGAGCCGCAGAAGTCGGCGGGAGGGGGGACATCCCCTCCCACTCCTCGTAATAACAACCAAGCGTCTTCTCGGCCGCATCAGTTGTCATTACAAGACAGCTGACTGTTGGCTATGGACGTCGGTACCGGGGGGGGGGGGGGGTGATGCCTCTAGCTGCAGGCATCACTCCGGTACAAGCACTTTCCCGAAATATCGGCAATATCGGTCACCTTGGTGGCCAATTCCGAAATATAGGGGAAAGTGCAGATCGGCCCTCGATATATCAGCTTTGCCGATAATCGGTCGATCACTAGTACTAATATTTATAGGTAAAGTTGATCCAGGGAATATCCGATTGCCTCTCAGGGGATCAGGAAGAAATTTTATTTTTCTCCTGCTGTAGCAAATTGGATCATGCTTGCTTGGGGTTTTTTCGCCTTCCTCTGGATCAACTGCGGGTATAGGATTATGGGTATATGGGATTGTATGGTTGGGTTTTCTTTACTGTTTTTTGTTTTTTTATTGGTTGAGCCAGATGGTCTTGTGTCTTATTTCAACCTAACTATGTAACTATATATATTTAACTGTGCTGCTGTTTCCTATGAAACACATACATTTTAGGTCACAAGGAAGTAGATGGCACCACATTTATTGGTCCATTATTTCACTCAAAGTATAACTCCAGTAAGTTTACTTTTAGTTTGCATAGACTGACTAAGGAAAATAAGCTTTTTTTACTGTTTTATCCCTGTTACAAAACTCTTGTTTGAATATGCCTTCCAGTTTTGGTCAACAGTCCTCAGGAAGGATGTGCTGGAACTGGATAGAACCCAGAGAAAGGCAACAAAGCTGATAAGGGGACTGGAGGACCTTAGTTACAAGGAACGACTACAAGCATTAAACATATTCTCCCTCTCAATAGAGATTCTAGCATAGGGAGGAAACTATTCAGTCTCAGGTCGCGTAAGAGGACACGTGGCACACTCAATGAAGTTGGATGAGAAGCGGTTTAACCTTAAATTGTGTAGGGGGTTCTTCACTGTCAGAGCAGTAGGGAGTGTCAATTATTTCAAATGATCTTGTTGGAAGATTGTGTATAATATTATTAAGGTAATATGATACCTACATCCCAATTACATCACAAATTGTATTGGACCAAAAACCCAAAAAGGGGAACTTGTTAACTGAGGGCTATATAGGGACTTTTAGCGGTATCGTAATTCACATGTACCACAACATGTTTAAAAATGTACAAAAACTTTATTAAATTTTACATCTAAAAAATTATAGACACACAACAAATGTCTTTAAAAGAAAAAATGGCAATAGTGATAACAGTACACATTAGAACTTCTCATTATTAATGTATTCTACTGAGTGAGCCACTAATGGCTTGTTTCCACTGAGCGGTACGGTATGGTTCGGTACACAATTTTTGCCGTTTCCATTGTGAATGGTACCCTAATTCCGAACCGTACCGTACCACTATTTTGGGACCCTTTCATTGGGGTACCAAGCACATTAGTACCGTACCAACAGGGTGGAGCGACACTCTGCAGAACTTTGATTGGTTGACAGAGAATCGTCGATCACAGCTTTCCTGCTACACCCCGCCTATCATGAAAGGGTACTATTGGCAGTGGAAACGCAAGGTCTACCGTTCCGAACCGTACCGTACTGAACCGAACCATACCGTACCACTCAGTGGAAACGAAGCATAAGGCTCTCCCCTGCATCCATGCCCGACATGTTTCGCTGTACGCTTCTTCAGGGGCAGATATGAGTAGATACAGTCCTTTTTTTATCTATAATGCATTATGAAATACAGTACTAGTTAGGGTACATCAATATCAATACATTTAGTGATCAACACCAGTGAACTCCCCATGCTGGCGGTGCTCCATCCATAAACCAACAATACACGACAGGTGGTACCAGCCCAAATGGAAGGAGCATTTCTTTTAAAGACATTTGTTGTGTGTCTAATTTTTTAGAAGTAAAATGTGTACATTTTTAAACATGTTGTGGTACAAGTGAATTACGATACCGCTAAAAGTCCCTATATAACCCTCAGTTACCTAATTCCCCTTTTGGGTTTTTGGTCCAATACAAATTATTTCAAATGCTCAGAGATGGGCATCTTAGCGAATGCAATATACATAGATATGGGAAATGGTATTGACGTAAACACACAGGTTGAACTGGATGGACTGGTGTCTTTGTTCAACCTTACCAACTATAGTATGTAACTAGATTAATGTGTTCATAGGCGTAGTAATTTTCAGCCAATTTTAACCAATCAGGAATCGCAAATACATTTGAAAATAATCATCAGAAACTAAAAAATCTACAACCCAAGAGTTTGATCGACTGTGAAGTCAACATTGGGTAATAACATGACAGCTTTAGGCTTCTTGCACACGATGCCTAAAAACTTTTTTTTTTTTTTTTTTAGACATATAGGCACTTTTCTTTTTTTTAACTGATGGAAATGCAGACCATTGTTTTCAATGTGCATGTACGCGCAGGCACAAACATGCACTGCATTTAGATCAATACATAAAATAAATACAGAAATCTGCATTTCCGGTCAACATGCTAATTTGAAGACTTTAAAACTGCATTCTGGGAGCTAGAATTTTTTTTATGTGTGTGCGCAAATAAGACAAGAAACTTCAGGCAGGAATATTGATGTTCAACTATCAGTACTGTGTGCAGCATCCCCTACAGGAGAAGTACAGATAAAGCTCATTTGGCTGTACTTCTCCTGTTGATCACAGGAGTGAAGTTCATTCTACACTCCTGTGTGCCACTGAAGCTCCCTGTCAGTTGACCTCATAGAGCTGGTCCAGGCTTGGAAAAGATCACGACCATATGGTCGGGATCCCCCATATGCCTGAACCAGCACCTGGCTCAGCCTCTCAGCGAGCTGCTGTGAGCCTGAGCCAGCCACTCCTGCCCCCCTCCACAGCCCAGTGCTCCAGTGAGCATAGGGGGGTAGAACAGTCACCGGCTCTCTGCTCAGGGACCCTTACTGTAGAAGTCAATGCCGACATAACACGTAGGGGGAGCCTGTTTGTCCACTTCAGACTGTGGCAAAGATATCTATTGGATGCCTGTAAAAGTCACACAGCTGTTTGTGCTTTCTTTGTGAGTACACATCATTTTAATATATTGTATGGTGATTCTTTATCTACGGACAGCACTATATTTTTCTTTCTGCCTTATATGTGGACCATAATCGTTTTCTAACAGAGTGATCTAAGGAATTAGAGCCAGAGATCTACACCTGATTGGAATTATCCCGATTGGGGAACTGCTTAGTCTGACCCGCTGGTGAAATAAGAGGTCAGATAGTAAGGTGAGAGGCTCACCTGTAAGGGTGGTGGAGAAGCCCAGAGCATTTGTGTTTTGCGGGTTTTGCACTGCACCCACGGGGAATTATCACTAAATCATATATATTTATATGAACTACTTTTGCACAATATTAATTCATTTTGTTGATGATATCTATTGATAATTTATAATTGTTGGCACTTTGTACTATTTTCTGGCGTAGCATTGTTGGATATTTATTATGTTTATGTGGAGTGGAATGCACATTTAGTGTTGGCAGCCGGATATTTATGTGCTTTACATATTTTGAGGATACTTATTTAATATTGTTAAGATTGCGCTGATTGCACTTTTTATTCAGCTCTGAGAACTGACCGATCAGCGGTGTTTGATAGCTCAGTTCTCAGTCTTAGAGCCAGCAGGGGCAGTTGCAGCATTGGGCTGATGCTGCATCCACCTAGGTAAGTATGATTCTTAAAAAAATGGATTCAGAGAAAAGGATTTTACGGTAAGTCAAAAATCCAGTTTTCTCTATCGTTCATTGACAGATGCAGCTCCATATTCTTCTTAACCATTGGGACATCCCAAAGCAGTATTAACATGAGGGGTTGGAAAACAACGCAGAAAAGAATGTAATTCCCAAAGGCTAAACTTAGCCAACCAGGTAACATGGAGCTCAACCAGGAACAACTGGAGCTCACCTAGAAACAACATACACCCTCAAATAGAAGAAACTCTCTTTTAAACAGCAGCCAGCACCTGAGGATGCCAACACATCTACCTTGTAGAATTTTGTGAATGTGTGCAGTGACGACCAAGTTGCTGCTTGCAAACATGTATCACCGACGCCTGATGGCGAAAAGCCCAAGAGGCACTCAGCACCCTAGTCGAATGCGCCTTCACATGGAAAGGAGGGACCTGACCCATAAATTAATAAAATATCTGACAAAGTGTACAGCGCTTAATAAACAAAACCAAATAAACAAAGAAGGTCCATATAACTCAAAAGAGTCAATTTAGATATATATATATATATATATATATATATATATATATATATATATATATATATATATATATAGACAGATGGATAATAAGAATTCAATCTTCCAAATGGTGAAACGCAGGGTAATGAATCCACTCAAGAGGAGACAGTCCCATAGAAGTAAGCTAGTAATATAGTAAAAGGAAGCCTCCACCGATCACCCAAATGTGTGGCCGCTTACTAAATAGTGTAGATCCCCATGACGGAGATCCACACAGGCTCCAATGATAATAAGCCCCGGGCGTGGTATTCAGCAACGCAGATGTCTCATCAGCCTATCCTCTAGATAGAACTGTCTGCTCTTGAGTGGATTCATTACCATGCGTTTCACCATTTGGAAGATTGAATTCTTATTATGCATCTGTCTATATATATATATATATCTCTAAAGTGACTCTTGAGTTATATGGACCTTCTTTGTTTATTTGGTTTTGTTTATTAAGCGCTGCACACTTTGTCAGATATTCTATTACAAGGTTGAGATTTACAACTTTATGTGCTGGCTGCTAATTATATCATTACCATCTTTTTTTTTTTTTTGCATGTCTTATTTTTGGATCAAAGCACAGCTAATCATTGTTTTTCCATAATTGAATAAGCCTGTACCACTGTCTGCCTGATCCATCTGGATATGGTTGAAGCAGACACAGCCAATCCTTTCCGAGGTCCATCCGTGAGAACAAAAGAGAGTCTGGTTTTACGAAGGGCTTAGTAGCCGCCAGGTAAACCCTAATTACCCTAACCACATCCAAGGAATGCAAGGAAAATTCTTTAGGATGCTTGGGCTTAGGACATAATGAAGGCAGCCCAATGTCTTCATTTAAATGGAAATCCGAGACCACCTTAGGAAGAAATGCCTGATTAGGTCGAAGTACCATCTTGTCTCTGTGGACCACCAGATAAGGTGAGCGGCAGGATAGCACTGCCAATCCCGACACTATGCGCGCAGAGGTAATAGCCACTAAAAAGGCTACCTTCTGTGACAGTGTAAGCAGAAGAATCTTCCTAATGTTTTCAAAAGGAGGTTTCTGAAGAACTGACAGTACCAGGTTAAGATCCCACGGAGGTAACGGAGACCATATCGGGGGGAGCCATGTGGCCAACACCCTGAATAAAAGTGCAAATCAAAGTTACGTGGCTAAAGAGCATTGAAAAAACACCGCAAGAATCGACACCTGGCCTTTGATAGTACCCAAGGCAAACTGCTGCTTAACCCCTATTTGGAGGAAAGTCAATATCCGAGCCACCGAAAATAAGCACGGATGCACCCTAATGGATTCACATCATGCAATGTACAAATTCCATTTATGATGATAAATCTTCCGAGAGGTAGATTTTCTGGCCTTCAACAGTGTGGGAATCAGTGTAGGAGTCAGAAAGACCCCAATCCTTCAATAAATGGCTTTCAACAGCCAAGCTGTTAAGGCCAGTGACTGTAAAGCAGGATGGAAGATCAGCCCTTGAGACAGCAGATATTCCCTGAGAGAAAGTCTCTAAGGAGCATCAGTGACAAATCTCACCAGATCGTAGGGCTGGGCAAAAAATCGATTAAATCGATAAATCGATTTTTTAGTGTAAAACGATTTATTTTTTTTCAAACTCGAGTTTTTTGCCACTATCGTTTTTTCCATAGCGCGATATGAGCCAGGCCCTGCCCCGAGTAACCATAGACAGTACACACACACTAGAGGTCACTCAGGGGCCCCCATGGCCTGCATGCGGGACACTTACCTGTACAGGCGGGCCGCCCTGGGCTCCAGCCAGCTCCTAGTCCACTGCACACCGCACAGCCAGGCCCGGGAACCGGCCACAACACACCGAGAACTCCCCAGTAACCGGACCACCACCGCCGCCATCTCTGCTCAGAGTCGACGAGGAACGAGCAAATCAGCGGCCACCGCCAGGCCTGGATGTGACGTTAGCTGCCGGGAGAGGAAGCGGGCGGTGCGTCTGAGGGGAGGCGGGGTTATACCTGTACAGGGGCTGTGATAGGTACAGACAGAGACTAGCCACACCTGTCCAGACATAGAGCCAGACACAGATCCTCTTAACCACTTAAGCCCCGGAGGATTTGGCTGCTAAACGACCAGAGGGTATTTTGCGATTCGGCACTGCGTGACTTTAACGGACAATTGCGTGGTCGTGCGACGCTGTACCTAAACGAATTTGGCGTCCTTTTTTTCCCACAAACAGAGCTTTCTTTTGGCGGTATTTGATCACCTGTGCGATTTTTTGATCACGCGCTATAAACAAAAAAAGAGCGTAAATTTTGCAAAAATAGCAATATTTTTCCGTTTTTTTTATATGAAATTCCCCCAAAAAAAAATGTAAAAATCAAAATTTTTTAATATTTTCGGCCAATTTGTTTTATGCTACCTATGTTTGGTAAAAAAAAAATCGCAAAAAGCGTATTTTGATTGGTTTGCGCAAAAGTTATTGCGTTTACTAACAAAGGGAAAGATTTTTGTCATTTTTGTTGTTTTTTTTTTTAACGCGTAATGGCGGCGATCTGCGATTTTTTTTGCGGTACTGCGACATTGCGGCGGACAGATCGGACCCTTGACTGACATTTTTGACACTTTTGGGGTTACCAGTGACATTTCTACAGTAATCAGTGCTATATATATGCACTGTTACTGTAAAAATACACTGGTAGTGAAGGGGTTAACTTTATTTGAGAGGGAGGGGCTGTGTGTGTCCCTAGGGGCGTGATTCTAACTGTGATTGGCTGTGGCTTCAACTGTATGCAGAGTGATCAATGGATCTACATAGTAGATCCATGTGATCATCTCTCATACAGAGAGGAGAATGACAGGCAGCTTGTTTACACAAGCTGCCTGACTTTCTCCCTCTCCCCCGCCGATCGCAGAGTGGCCGGCGGCGATCGGGTCCGCCGGTCACACGCGCAGGGGGGTCCGTGACCACGCGGGAGCGGGAGCGCGCCTCCGGCGGCGCGCGCTCGCTCCCTAAACCCTCACAGGCGAGCGACGTAGACCTACGTCACTTTGCCTGTGAGGGGCTGACCGCCGCCGTAGATAGTCGTGCGGCGGTCGGCAAGTGGTTAAATGGTGGAAGCTGCATCAGCCCAACTTTCCAAGGCTAAGCTTACTGGCTAAAAAATATATCTTTCTATTCCAGCCACTAGTGCCCCCTCAGAGAGGGTATTTAGTGTGGGTGGGGGAATAGTTACCTGCAACCGGGCCTGCATTAAGGATGTAATACTTGACATTGACCACCAGATGTCCTCAGTGTTTTGTCAAGTACGTCCTCAAGATCATGTGAGCAGCGTCAGGTTATATAATCATGTTGGTGACTGATAGGCTCCACCCCCGCTGACGAAGTCGTGGACGTAACGTACGTACGGGAGGTTGAGCCGCATCCGTCTGACGTCACCCGCTGCTGCTGCTGTTCCGAGTGTGTGTGGCTGGCTGCTGGTATGCACAGCCCACGTCGCTGAAGTCTTATCGATGTGCACCTGTACTGATGTGCCTGTGTTTATCGTTTACCATGTAAGTGCAAACTATATTTATTAAAAGAAGTTTAGTACTGGCAGTCTGCACTTAGAGGTTTTCTTCTTTTATTTATACCTCGGAATGTCTACATTTGGGGAATTCAGTCTGTGAGTCCTATCTGGTCCTTAGTTATCAAGGAGTGTATACGAATGTACCTGAAGCCTGCTTGTTGATGTGGATTGACACTGTGATTTTTGACCTCTGGTAACACAGTGGTCGAATCATGAGGTGAGGGCATCAGTGTGCTTTATGGTGGAGGGAAATCACTGTGTGGAGTCGTTGTCTCCTATATCCTCTTTCAACACAGATTGGACCTAAGGAACTGTCTTTCATCTTTTTGGGACTCTTTATTTCTTATGCCATTATTTACAGGATTTGCGCTGCATCATTTTGTCTGTCATATCTCTCTGGGATTTTTTGCTGTGTATCCTGGGTCGGTGTTCAGCTGGCATTTCCATCTAGTTTAGCTACACTTACCTGTCTGCGCTGATTGTTTTTTCATTTACGGGCCTGCATTAAGCCAGAGGTTGTGGACAGGCTCATCTTTCTTGTAAAAAATGTTTAGATTGAGCATGCACAATGTTTCAGAGATCTAACAAGCACGTGTTTTGTTGTTATAGATAAAAGTTTACATTTGATCACTCTTTGAGCAGGCTATATGTCTGCGCTGCCACAGGCATGTTTAATTTTTTATATTCACAGTTCACACTATACTGAGAAGAGTTTATTTTTTTAATTGTAATGTTATATGTTACAAAATTTGTAATTATCTGATTTCTTGAACAGAAAATTTAAGCTACTGTGAAGTTGTTGCACTTTTGCTTAAACCTGGGTTAAAGCTTGAAATTGTTGAATGACAGAGCCTCATTTACTTTTTGTTTTGGGATTCTTCGCATTTTAACTCTTGAGGACAATCATAGCAATAAAGTTGCACTTTTGACACTATATCTGATGTCTGCAGTCATTTTTTAAGTGCATTGAAAAAAAAAATCGAATCGAAACTCGAATTTTTCTTTAAAAATCGAAGATTTTTTTTTTAGGCAAAATCGCCCAGCCCTACCAGATCGGCGTACCAAGACGGTGAGGCCAGTCTGTAGCCACCAGAATTACTGAAGTGCCTTCCACCTCTATTCTGCGCAGAAGCCTCGGCAGCAGTTTTAGTGGGGGAAACGCATAGATCAGCCCATACCGTCTCCAAGGAGCCACTAGTGCGTCTGTGACGTCGGCCAGAGGATCCCAAGAACGTGCTACAAACCTCTGTACCTACCTGTTGAGTCGAGAGGCCAACAGATCCACTTTAGGAGTCCCCCACTGGACACACAGCAGATGAAACACCTCCGGGTGAGGGCACTATTCTCCCTGATCCAACACCTGACGACTCAGGTAATCCGCCTGCAAATTCTCTACTCTGGTGATATGCACAGGAGATAGGGCTGGAACAACATTTTCTGCCCATATCCTGATCTCGGCCACCTCTCGAGCCACCGGGACACTCTTAGTGCCCCCTTGATGATTGACGTAAGTTGACTGAATCTGAAACGGACACCCTCTAAGGTGATTTGTCCAGTGAATCAAGCAAAGCTTTATTGATCTTAGTTCCAGAATATTAATCGGTAGTCTGGACTCCTTTAGAGTCCAAGTCCCCTGGACATACATCTTCCCAAGCACTCCCCCCCCCCCAACTGGACAGGCTGGCATCCATGACAACCACAGTCCAGTACAGAGGAAGGAATGATTTGCCCTGACGTAGAGCCAGGGAGTGGAGCCACCACAGCAGAACACTTCTCCTGTTTTATGCTCAGCAGAATCAGATTGTCCAAAGATTTTGGATCCTTGTTCCACTTGACAAGAATTTGTCAAGTGGAACAAGAGGTCTCGTGTGGAACTGTGCGAACGGAACCGCCTCGTAGGTAAACACCATCATGCCCAGCTTTCACATACAAGTCCATAGAAAGGAAAATTAGCTGGCTAACAGCAGGCAAATCGCCCCATGCCTCCCTTGTATGTGGGGTCCCTAGGGACCATCCCCCATTGACCATCTAAGCCTCCCCCCGCAGGCCATCCTTCCAACTTATTTATAGGGGGTTTCTACCTTAGTCGGCTAGGGTGCAGGGGCTGTAGCAGGCGATAGGGGCCCTTGGGGGGGTGTCGATGCCTCTGATTGCGCCATCCGCCTGGGGGGGGGGGTTTATCCTGGTGGGGGTCCCTGCCAGGGCCCCCCTATGCCTGATTGATTGCTGGACCCCTCAGGGGATCCTGTAGATCGCATGGCGTGCCGAGGACACTGCAATTTTCTTGTAGATCGGTTGTCCAAGGCTCGGTAGCCATTTTTTAGTTGTTTCCCATTGAAATACATTGGGCGGCCATTTTCTCGGAGCCAGAGAACGCTGTACAGCAGTGAGTGGCAAGGCTTTACCTCTGGTGCTGACTTTCTTACAGATTTTTCTCACTTCCTCTTTAGGTGACACAAGAGGAAGCGGGGAAATACACCCCAGTGAGGACAGAGAAAAATATGTCTGGAAGGGGCTCTATCCCTTCCCTAGGAGAAGGAAGAACAAGTAAAGGAAATTCACATTTTTCCCAAGTTATACTTTAGGTAAAATGTCTGAGTTTTAACCACTTAAGCCCCGGAGGATTTGGCTGCTAAAAGACCAGGGTTTTTTTTGCGATTTTTTACTGCGTGACTTTGACGGACAATTGCGCGGTCGTGCGACGCTGTACCTAAACGAATTTCACATCCTTTTTTTCCCACAAACAGAGCTTTCTTTTGGTGGTATTTGATCACCTGTGCGATTTTTTGATCATGCGCTATAAACAAAAAAAGAGCGTCATTTTTGCAAAAATAACAATATTTTTCACAGTTTTTTATATGAAATTCCCCCCAAAAAATGTAAAAATCTAAATTTTTTAACATTTCCAGCCAAATTGTTTTACGCTACATATGTTTGGTAAAAAAAAAAAAAATCGCAAAAAGCGTATTTTGATTGGTTTGCGCAAAAGGTATCGCGTTTACTAACAAAGGGAAAGATTTTTGTCATTTTTGGTGTTTTTTTTTTAACGAGTAATGGCGGCGATCTGCGATTTTTTTTGCGGTACTGCGACATTGCGGCGGACAGATCGGACCCTTGACTGACATTTTTGACACTTTTGGGGGTACCAGTGACATTACTGCAGTAATCAGTGCTATATATATGCACTGTTACTGCAAAAATGACACTGGCAGGCAAGGGGTTAACTTTATTTGAGAGGGAGGGGTTAAGTGTGTCCTAGGGGCGTGTTTCTAACTGTGCAGGGACATGGCTATTGGTGTAAAAGCAAAGATCAACGGTTCTACATAGTAGAACTGTCAGATCTTCATTTTTACACCAGGGAGAATGACGGGCGGCTTGTTTACATAAGCCGCTCCGCCTTTCTCCCTTCACAGGAGCGATCGTAGTGTGACCGGCGGACATAGAGTCCGCCGGACACGCGCACTGACTTGTCTGTGAACGAGCCGCGGCGGGCGGGCGCGCGCCCGCCCGCAATAGGCTCGCAAGTCAGTGACAGGCGAGTGACGTATCGATACGTCACTTTGCCTGGCCGGGGCTGACCGCCGCAGTATATAGTCGTGCGGCGGTCGGCAACCGGTTAAATAATTTATAAAATCATGGAAATCTGAGGTACCCATTCTTTTTTCATGAGAAAAGCATTTGTTCTATACTATCCGTGTGTGTGTGTGTGTGTGTGTGTGTGTGTGTGTGTGTTTTTATTAACTGTACCTATTCCAGAATATTTAGGATGGAATTTGCTTAATTTGCAGCAATGTGGAGAAACATTCTGGTTTTTAACACAGACACATGTACACATGTTGAAATTCATCTGCTTTTCATTGTACTAAGCAGATGGCATGTTGTACAACTGAGGAATTTTCAAATGGACCCTTTAATGTGATTTGGTTTTTTAATACAGAACCCATATTAAAGTCCATCTCCTGACCGCAAAATAAGGATTAAATCTCCAAATGCACCACCACTAATTCAGAGAGGAATTAAAATGAGGGATATAATGGGATACAAGTGTCCCAGATAAAACTGTGCCAGAGTGCATTCTAGAACTGCCTCTTCCAGTCTCTCTCTAATATTATATATATATATATATATATATATATATATATATATATATATATATATATATATATATATATATATATCACTGTATATTCAGCAAAGAAGCTGCTGCATAGAAAAAAAAGCCAATGTAAGAACAATAAATGCATTTCCATAGCTAGGCATATTTTCAGCCTGTAAAAAAGCAGGTACCTGACCATACACTATGAGCTATACACTAAACTGATGCTCTTTAACAATCAAAGCAAATGTTAATTACAAATAGAGATTTAGGTCCCTTTCACACTGCTCCTTTTAAAAGAAAAACCCAGTAAAACACATGCATTTTTACTGAATTTTCTGGTTGCCTGACTCCACATATACCTGTGAACCATGGGCATGCAACTCAAAAAGCAAACCAAAAATGCAACCGCGGTGCATTTTTTTTATGAGTTTTCTATTCATTTCAAAAGGGAGGTGCATTTTTTTTATTTCAATAATTTTTATTAGAAAGTTTCATAATAAAGTACAACAATACAAGTAGAAAAACAAGGAACAAAAAAAAGGGGGGGGGGGGAATCATGGGAAAGGGCATGGAAACGGCCCCAGTACAGGGAACAGAGGTATAAACTGACGGTATGGAGTGCGTGGGGGAGTGTGTGTCCCACCCTATTCCTTCTCCTGAGAGACGGGAGGTGCGTTTTTAATACCTAAATTCACCTTTTCGGGTAGAATTTTACTTTTCATGATAAATAGAAGCCATTTTTATTGTAATTTCTGGACAAGCCATCCCAATGTACTTATCTCTCACTTACCTCATCTATGGCAGCTTTGAAGTTTTAACTGTCTTTTTAAATTTTGAAAAAAAAAAAGCTTTCTGATTGCATAATTTCCTGAAGATTATGTGACATTCAGGAAGCTCCATGTCCCATCATGTACTGCCTTGCTGCATCACAGAGCAGGGCACGTTCACCACTCTGGACCACATTTCCCTCATTACCACACCACCTCTTGTTTTATTTCCACCCACTTTCCTACTCCTTCTGGTAAGGTACACACTGTACAATCTGAATTTACAATTTCCTTTAGATCTACCATCAGCTATGTAGTGCAAGGGCCTGCCTGATTTGATACAAATTAAATAGATTGTTCAGGTGGGTCCTCCTATTCCATAGTTTTGGAAACTCTAAAGGAAATTGTACAGAGATTGTACAATCAGACTGCGTTATGTATAACCATCTTTATACAAGTACATAGAAAGAATTGGAAAGAGACACGCTGTCAGGCCCGATTCACATCTCCGCATAGTGGGAACTCGTGTTTTTTTCAGCGTTTTGGAATGTTTCTGCTCCTCACACATAGTGAAGAGGCTGCTCTACGTGCAACAAAAGCCCTGAAGAAGCTTCGGAGCATTTTTGGAGTAGATTGTAGTGTGTTTCTTACTGTGCTTTTTTGGTATATTTGCAGCATGTTTGTCACATAGCATACATGTGACTGCTACCCGCGCTTGGGGTGCTATTAACATTTATCTACAGTGCAAGTGTGATGCGCGTTTGCGCATTACCAAAACACAATGTAAAGCGCTCGTTTTCTGTGCAGTTTGCCATACGTTTGGAAACCTGCACATGTGAATAGAGTCCCATTGTATAAATACACCAATTTCACATTCAGGCCCCATTCACACCTAGTGTAGTGGGAGCACACTTTCTTGGCTCGTTTTTCCCAGGGCACGCATAGAGCAGTCCATTGATTTCAATGGGCTGCACTACATGTAGCAAAGTAGGGACATTTGCATGTTTAAGTTTGTGCGCTTTGCTGTTTGTTGCTCATCTCATCACATGGCAAAATGTGTTTTGGCTTTGGTGTTTGGGGTACCGTTAATAATACATGGCACCAAAGGAGCAACTAGTTCCTTTTTGATATATAAAGGTGGCCACATACTAAACAATCTGGTTGTACAATCTATGTGAGTTCTCCTTTAGGTTGTACCAAAACTATATTATAGTATGATATTTGACAGAACCGTCCCACATTCCACTAGAATGCTTCCAACAGTATACCACCTCCTCCAGTCTGGACATAGATATCGGATATTATAGCTGCATATTGCAACCAAGAACTAGATAAGGCTAGTTTATCTGTAAAAACTGGACCTGTTTATTGAACAAGAATACAGGCTTTTTATACACTACACACTCACGTGAGGCTGATCACATTGTCATATGCAAAGGCAACTGTATACAGAAATATAGTTAACACTATAAACCTTAAGTTAATAAAACGACCACAGGGGACTCAATTATCAAGAGGACAGAGAGGCCAATCTGTCAAAACGATTGTGGTAGCCGAACAGTATGTTGTTTACCGGGTGCTCGAGTTCGGCACATCGTGGATTGGGTGGACAGATTATTGGGCGGGGCTGGGGAGGACCCAGTGGTCATGGTGCATGTGGGCACCAATGACCAAGTGAGAGGAAGGAGGGGGATCCTAAAAAATGAATTCAGGGACTTAGGGAATAGATTTAGGAATAGGATCTCCAAGGTGGTTTTCTCTAAAATACTGCCTGTACCTCGAGCCACACCAGAGAGGCAGAAGGAGTTAGGGGAACTGAATAAGTGGCTGAGATACTGGTGTAGAAAGGAGGGTTTCGGGTTCCTGGACAACTGGGCTGACTTCTCAGTCGGCTACCGGCTCTTTAGTAAGGACGGGCTTAATGGGGATGGTACAGTTCTATTGGGGAGAAAGATGGCCACAAAGTTGGAGGGGCTTTTAAACTAGGTGTTGGGGGGGGAGGGCTCAGAGGTAGAGTCAGTTAGTAGGGAGCAAACGACAGAAGGTATTATTGGGGTCAGCAGCGACAGTAGAACTGTAGCGACAACCCCTGGGGGGTTTGTGCAGACAAACCTCAGACCAAACAGGAATAAACTTTAGTACAATTCTCTATCCACTTCCACAAAACTAAGAGGGGTATATGCAAATGCCAGGAGCCTAGTTAATAAAATGGATGAGTTGGAACTGTTAATACATGAGGAGGACATAGACCTTATGGGAATAACAGAAACTTGGTTCGACCCCTCACACGACTGGCGGGTCAATATCCAAGGATACTCTGTATTGGAAGGACTGGGAAGGAAAAAGAGAGGGAGGGGTATGTCTCTATGTCAAAAATAATGTAAGGGTGGTAGAGAGGAGTGACATTATGGAAGGGATGAGTACGGAGTTAGAATCCGTATGGGTAGAACTTCATAGGGAAGAAGCAAATGGGAAAATAATAGTGGGGGTATGGCATAGGCCGCCCAACCAAAGGGAGGAGGTTGAGCTGGAATTTCTATCACTGTTGGGTAACGTGGCAAAGCTGGGGCCAATCATCATATTGGGGGACTTCAATTATCCCGACATTAAGTGGGAAGAGGGGACTGTACACTCACTAAAAGCCAGTCTCTTCATGAATATCTTACAGGACAACTACATGTCTTAGTTGGTGGATTCTTCTACTAGAAAGAATGCAGTGCTAGATCAATTAATTACTAATGACCCAAATCTAATCTCAGATGTAGGAATCTGGGACAACTTGGGGTCTAGCGATCACAGGATGATCACATTTAACGTAAATCACAAGATAGCAAGGCAAGAGGGGAATATAAGAACCCTAAACTTCAGAAGGGCAAACTTCCCCTAGCTGTGCTCAATGATAGAGAAAATAAACTGGGACCAAACCCTAGGAACACTGACCACGGAGGAAAAATGGGAATGCTTTAGGAACATATTAAATAAAAGCATCTCACAGTGCATTCCTATTATTTCTATGGGAAATAAATTTAGAAGAGCCAAGGCCAAACCAGGGTGGCTAAACTGTAATGTAAAAAAACATATTAGGGAAAACAAAATGGCCTTTAAGAGATATAAATCGGAGGGACATTATCGGCTTTCCATCAATACAAGGAATTGAATAAGAAATGTAAATACGAAATCAAGAAGGCTAAAATCGACTTTGAGAGACATACAGTGCCTTGCGAAAGTATTCGGCCCCCTTGAACTTTGCAACCTTTTGCCACATTTCAGGCTTCAAACATAAAGATGTAAAACTGTAATTTTTTTGTGAAGAATCAACAAGTGGGACACAATCATGAAGTGGAACGAAATTTATTGGATATTTCAAACTTTTTTAACAAATAAAAAACTGAAAAATTGGGCGTGCAAAATTATTCAGCCCCCTTAAGTTAATATTTTGTAGCCCCACCTTTTGCTGCGATTACAGCTGTAAGTCGCTTGGGGTATGTCTCTATCAGTTTTGCACAATCGAGAGACTGAAATTTTTGCCCATTCCTGCTTGCAAAACAGCTTGAGCTCAGTGAGGTTGGATGGAGAGCGTTTGTGAACAGCAGTTTTCAGTTCTTTCCACAGATTCTCGATTGGATTCAGGTCTGGACTTTGACTTGGCCTTTCTAACACCTGGATATTTGTGAACCATTCCATTGTAGATTTTGCTTTATGTTTTGGATCATTGTCTTGTTGGAAGACAAATCTCTGTCCCAGTCTCAGGTCTTTTGCAGACTCCATCAGGTTTTATTCCAGAATGGTCCTGTATTTCCATCTTCCCATCAATTTTAACCATCTTCCCTGTCCCTGCTGAAGAAAAGTAGGCCCAAACCATGATGCTGCCACCACCATGTTTGACAGTGGGGATGGTGTGTTCAGGGTGATGAGCTGTGTTGCTTTTATGCCAAACATAACATTTTGCATTGTTGCCAAAAAGTTCAATTTTGGTTTCATCTGACCAGAGCACCTTCTTCCACATGTTTGGTGTGTCTCCCAGGTGGCTTGTGGCAAACTTTAAACTACACTTTTTATGGATATCTTTAAGAAATGGCTTTCTTCTTGCCACTCTTCCATAAAGGCCAGATTTTTGCAGTAAAAGACTGATTGTTGTCTTATGGACAGAGTCTCGCATCTCAGCTGTAGATCTCTGCAGTTCATCCAGAGTGATCATGGGCCTCTTGGCTGCATCTCTGATCAGTCTTCTCCTTGTATGAGCTGAAAGTTTAGAGGGCTGAATAATTTTGCACACCCAATTTTTCAGTTTTTTCTTTGTTAAAGTTTGAAATATCCAATAAATTTCGTTCCACTTCATGATTGTGTCCCACTTGTTGATTTTTCACAAAAAAATTACAGTTTTATATCTTTATGTTTGAAGCCCAGGGGTTGCAAAGTTCAAGGGGGCCAAATACTTACTTTCGCAAGGCACTGTATAGCAGAGGAAAGTAAAAGGAACCCTAAGAAATTCTTTAAATAAATTAATAGCAAAAAAACGAGCAACTGTGCTAAATGCTTTCTTCTACTCAGTCTTTACACAGGAAAAGGAGGGGTATACTGACCATGACTGTATGGTTAGCAGTACTTCACAGGACGTGCCGCTATGGCTAACAGAGGGTGAAATCATAAAAAGGCTTGATAAAATTAACACAAATAAATCACCCGGACCGGATAGCATGCATCCGAGAGTACTCAAAGAACTCAGTAAGGTAATATCTAGACCACGGTTCCTGATCTTTGCAGATAGTATTTTGACAGGAACTGTACCAGGTGACTGGAGGAAAGCTAACGCGATACCAATATTTAAAGAAGGGCAGAGGCATATCCCAGGCAATTATAGACCAGTCAGCCAGATGTCAATAGTATGTAAATTACTGGAAGGAATGATTAGGGACTATATCCAAGAATTTTGCTAAAATCAACAGTATCATCAGCAGTAATCAGCACAGGTTTTCAAAAGGATTTTCTTGTCAGACCAATCTGTTAACATTCTACGAGGAGGTGAGCTGTGAGCTAGATGGGGGAGACCTGTGGATGAGGTGTATCTGGATTTTGTTAAGGCATTCGATACAGTGCCCCACAAATGATTAATTTACAAAATAAGGTCTGCAGGCTTAGACCACAAGGTTTGCTATTGGATAGAGAACTGCTTAAAAGGGCGTGTCCAAAAGGTGGTAGTAAATAATGCATACTCAGACTGGTCTGGAGTGATAAGTGGGGTTTTCCAAGGCTCAGTCCTGGGACCAATTTTGTTCAATCTATTCATAAAACACATCAAGGATGTGATTGTTAGCTCAATCTCAGTTTTTGCAGATGACACAAAATTAAGCAGGGCAATAACTTCACATCATGATGCAGAAATCTTACTGAATGACCTGAACAAAATAACAAAGTGGGCAACTACGTGGCAAATGAGGTTTAATGTGGAGAAGTGTAAGGTATTGCACTTGGGGACTAAAAACTTAAATGCAAAATAAGCGTTAGGGGGGGAATCAAGGATGGGGAAAGATCTGGGAGTCTTAGTAGAAGATAGACTATGCAATAGCATGCAATGTCAAGCTGCAGCTGCTAAAGCCTGCAGAATATTGGCATGAATAAGGAAGGGGATATATTCCAGAGATAAATCTATAATCCTACGACTTTATAAAACTCTGAAACTCTGGTCCGGCCACACCTGGTGTATTCTGTCCAGTTCTGGTCGCCAGTCCTCAGAAAGAATGTGCTGGAACTGGAAAGAGTCCAAAGAAGGGCACCTAAGCTAATTAAGGGATTGGAGGACCTAAATTATGAGGAGCGTTTACAACGCTCGATTTCTTCTCCCTAGAGAAGAGACGCCTGAGAGGGGACATGATAGCGATTTACAAATACCTCAACGGTGATCTCGCAAGGAGTGCAAGAGAACACGAGGCCATTAAATGCGATTAGAGGAGAGGTGATTTAACCTTCAGCTACGCAAAGGTTTTTTTTTTTACAGTAAGGGCAATAAGATTGTGGAACTCGCTTCCACAAATGGTAGTAACTGCGGGGAGTAAGGCTACTTTTAAAAGACTCTTGGACATACATCTCCAAGATCAAAACATTCAGGGGTATGGCAAATGAATATGTCCACACACACCTACACAGGTTGAACTGGATGGACTATTGTCTTTATTCAACCTCAACTACTATGTAACTATGTAACTAACCACCTGGTCAGACTTGCTGGCATCAAGCTCACAAAGTACAATACACATTAGTATAAGTAAAACACATCCCCACAGTAGCTTGCTAGCAGACAATAGGTGTGTTAATTAGCACAATTAACAATACAGACAGTAATCTCCCTCCTCCTCAGAGTAGTAGGCAAAAGACTATAGCAGAAGACCTAAAATGTATAAAGTGTAGCTGCCATTAAGATGACAATCCTTCCGAGGGTTCTATATTTTTTTTAGGACTCTCCCAATCCCGTTGCCAATGTCGTTTCTGCAACAGCTACAGACACTGGTCTATAAATTTATTTGGCATAAAGGGGGAAGTAGATTGGCCCGCTCCACTATGTATAGAACTAAATGGAAGGGGGGGTTGGGAGTCCCTCACTTCATGCGTTACTACAGGGCAGCCCAGTTGACACAGCTATACCAGATTTTTATTACCGTCGGTAGGCCACACTGGGTGGAGTTGGAGGAGCAGGCCTGTAGACCCATGCCTCTGGACCTTCTGCTGTGGTTGCCTGCCAGGGAAAGGAGCCCTGCTCTGTCCCATTCCTTGAGGCTATGGGACGTAGCCTGTAGGTTGTACCCTCTTCGATCCCCTCATGTGCTGGTGGCTCCCATCTTTCATAACCCCCACTTTCCCCCGGGGCTCCAGGCATCTCAATTTCAATGGTGGATAGACAAGGGCCTTTATCGAATAGGTCACTTTATAGATCACTGAGGGGTCCGACCCCCTACTTATTTCAGAGAGACACTGAAGATGCCCCCTGGGGAATCCTATCGCCTCCTCCAAATCACCCATTTTCTTCGCACCCTTAAGAACGACCATGACGACATTACGACTAGAACTCTATACGAGAACAGGTGTATGGGGCGACCTGGGACGGGAGGAGGAATCTCGGAACTGTACCGGTTATTTGCCGATACGACAGCTAGGCCTTCCTATCAGCTAGCTTGGGAGACTGACCTGGGGGAAACTATTGATGAGGAGGACTGGGACCGATGGTCGACTATGGTGCACAGGGGGATACTCAACACTACTCTGGTGGAGGCAAACTATAAAGTGTTATCTCGGTGGTACTTGGTGCCAACGAGGTTGGCCAAATTATTTCCGGGGGCCTCCCCCCTGTGTTTTCGACACTGTGGACAACACGGGGATATGTACCATGTGTGGTGGAGTTGTCCGAAGGTCCGGCGGTTTTGGATCCGGGTGATAAACCTGATCCACTCGGCGACGGGCCAGAGGATCGACAGACGCCAAGATGGTGTTGTTCTCGGACTTGCCGGTTGAGATCCCTAGAAATACCCGTTCTCTGATATTCTTTATTCTCCTGGCAGCGAAAATTACTGTGGCGCGGGTTTGGAAAATGCCCGTGCTGAATATAGTACATGTCAAAACCAAAATGTCGTGGATTATGCTTAACGAGAAGTTGGCCAGCATCCGTATGGACAGGCAGCGTAGATTTGACCGAGTGTGGAGCCCCTGGGTGGAGTACTTACAGGCTCCGTAGTTGCGGCTGGGCGGCATGGAGTCCGGTGCGGGGGGACATGGGACGGGTGGCTATTTGCCTTTGTCTTCGGTCTAATCTTCTCTTGGTCCCTTTTCTTTCTGGCTCTCTCCTTCTCTCTTCTGTTTACCTGATTTCCTGCATGGGTAACTCTTTTTCTACCCATAGAGATGTGGGCTGTTCTTCTCTTCCTTTTGCTCTTCTGTTTTTCCGTTCCTTTACTCTCTTGGGGGTCTGGCTGCTGGAAGGGTGTTCTTGGCTCAGGCTCCGGAACCCTGGTTTGGGTTTTCTGCTAGGGGGGGAGGCTGGGGGGGGGCTTCACCCTTTCGTGGACACAGTCTGTGCCCATTGGGGGTGTCTTGGGGGGAGGAGCCCTCGGCTGGCTGATATCCTATTGGAGTTTGGTGAGTCTTCTGGACTCTTGATGTGTCTCCTGTGGAGGGGACTACGGTTGTGGCGAATTACTGTATTTTGCTGTTTATTTTACCACTGTCTGCCTGGTTGCTAATACTGTTTGGAGCCATATTTTGTTATGTATTGTCCGGGTATGGAGTGCCTTTTTCGCAAGCCAACCCTCTTTTTTTTCTCTTGCCTATGTTTTCTACAGTTTCTATTTATGCTGTATTACTGTAATATGTTGTTTATAATTAATAAAAAACGATTGAATACTAAAATGTATAAAGTGCAGTGCCAGTAGATAACGAAAAATAAAGTGCATATACAGTATAGTGCAATGATTAATTATATCTATGTGGCACTTGATACAAAACACACATATAATACAATGATAATACTGGATGATCACCGCAAATAAATAAAAGAAAGTCCAAGGTGAGTCCAAAATGTGAAGTGAAAAGCAAAATCTTCAAACATTATTCCATGTGAATTTTCAAACTCGTACACAGGAACCACCACCAACATCAGAGGGGGCTTATTGAATAAAACAAACTCACATAAGCTTATGCCTAGTGGGTCAAAACCAGCATGTATAGAAGGATAAAAGGCCAAGGGACATCTGGATAGACTTCCACCGCAACAACAGCATCAACAGATTATTCACTTGGATACAGATAATTCCCACAATAGAACATCCAGATAGAACTGGGGCCAAAAGTTCTTCTCCACATATACTCAATAAAAAAGAGAACTCCACAAAGTGTAAAACCATACAAAAATATCCAATTTATTTAAAATCCAGAACACTTACAATGTAGATGAATATAAAAAAAGCGCTTTCAAAATAGAACATCCTAGGATCAAATGAGACGTAGTGGTAACATAGCAGGAGACATACTTACAATAAACACATTATAGCAGGGGACCCCAGTGGTTTGAGCAGATTACATTAACATCTACAGTCACTGCTGGTTTGAGGCATACAGGCCCCAAATGTGGATATGGAGCCTCCAGTTCCCAGAGTCTGTGTTTTGGGGAAACAAACTTGAATCAGAAACAAGACCACTCCACGGATCCCCCACGCATACCTTCCAAAGAGTAGTGTTACCTTAAATGCAAGGGCGCATAGTCAGTGAGTAAGAGACTTGCTTCAAATCCTCTCCAAAAGCCTCTGTCCCGGCTGGGTCTGTCACACTTCTCTCCCATGAAAAGTCGACTAACAAGGTCCCAGACCTCCACTTGGTCTGGACATTCGTTAGTCGAGCAGAGTGAACTCACATAGGTGGTCAACCTGATTTCCCTTCTTGGCCGCAGGGAATGGTTACCGTCAGTAGGTGTGGGGTAGAGGTCGCTTCAGCTGGGTGGTCTTTACCATTCAATGGCTCAGCCTGTTGCTGGGCAAAGGGAGGACGACAACCTACTCTCCCTTCTCCCCCTGGACCCTGATCTGCTGCTGGGAAGTGACCATCTCCTTCTCACCCTGGACCTCAGGAACTGCCGCAGGTGTGGGGCAGAGGTCTTGAACCCTCTGTCCGGTTGCCAGTGCTTCAGCTGGAGAAGTTTGTTGTAACTCCACATATGCTGCTGTTGAGAATTCCCATGGTCCTATCAGTGGTGTGGGAGAAAGGTCGGCTGCCTCTTCTCTCGGGAAGCCGGCAGGTGCTTTTGGTGCTAGGCAGAGCTCAGTGATGTTCTGCCCTGATGCCAGCTGTTCTGCTGGGAAGTAAACTGAAAAGTCAGTGGCCTTGCACAAATCCTCCGGGGTCACGGATTGTTGCAGGAAGAGGTCAGCAGCGCTATGCCTGGATGCACACTCTTCTGCTGTAGGCTCACTGGGTTGTTCCTCCTCAGCAGAAAAGTCTTTTAAATACCCAGTCTCTGGAACTGGTGTCTGGCGATCAAAGTTCACCATCTCCTGTACCTAAAATCCAGAAGATGTTACGGGTGCTGGGCAGAGGCTAGCAGAGATCTGCCCTGTTGTCAGCAGTTCAGTTGAAAGTTCAGTAAACATTTCATCCTCTGATGATGAATCAATTAACTCCATGTTTTCTGTGTTCTAAAGCTGGAGAGATGAGCCGACTGCGCCATCTACTGTACCCTTATTCAGCTGCTGGACAGACGCATTCCTCCACCCAAGATCATCCCATGCAGAAACAGGATCGTCAAGGTGAGTCAGCACTTGCTGCATTCGCCATAAGACCTCTGCTTCCATAGCTGCAGGTGGAGATGGGCAAAGCACAAGGTTACTTTGCAACATTGTTGACTCTTCATCCAGAATTTCAGAACTGTCAGCTGGTATTTCCAGATAGTCCCAGGCAAAGGGAGCCCACACCTGCTGCTGAGCAGAATCTAGCAGCCGTCTGTAGGCGATCTCCAGCTCCAATTCCTGATTGGCTAGAAACTCCAGATCTTTCAGTGCCCAGAGAATTTCTGAGATATTCAGTATCTGTTCTCTGTATTCCAAGATTTCCTCGAAGTGCCACTCCAAATCGCTCCGAAAGTCAGGATCCTTGAACAGCCTCTCTGATAACACCCCTTGGCCGCCATAGCCGAAGCCTTCTGTTGGGAATGTCGTCCGCTGTCCACAGACACACTTGGGCTACATACCAGCGGAGGGCTCTGTAGCTCTCATGCAACTGCATCTCTGCCTGGACCAGCCTGCTTTACTCAGCTTTCCATTCCTTGTGCGGTTGTTTCCCCAAAAACAGGATTTTAACTTTGTACTGCGACCAGCACCTTTTTCTGGATGGAGGGGAGAATTCTTCCCTGGTGTCGCTGCTTATGGGCTAGCACTTCCAGAGTTCCCAGCGGACAGAATCATACCATCCCAGCAGGACCTGCATTGACATTGGTCCCCTGTGCTGTATCCACATCGCTTGAAACCTCCTTCCCAATTCTTCTTCCATGGTGGCTGGTATCTGTACCTCTCCTCTTCTGCTATCCCAATCTTGGATCCCAGTGGAGGTTTAGAAGTCCCAGCCTGCAGGAAGCCTCCCACCGCTTGCATCCAATGTGACGAAACCATCCCACACTCCACTTGAGTGCTTCAGTCAGTATACCACTTCCTCCACTCTGGACATAGATATCAGAGATTATAGCCGCATATTGCAACCTAGAGCTTGACTGGACTAGTTTACCTGCAAAACTAGAACTTTTTTTTTTTTTTAACAAGAATAAATGTCCATACCAGAGGAGAGCCAGGATTGTACCAGTCAGGTGCAGGCAGGGGTCTGCACAGAGGTGGGCGGAGTATCGGAGGTGCAGGCATCAGAGCAGAGTAGAGGGGTGACAGTTAGGAGGGGTAGAAGGGAACAAGGCAAGGAGGCCGGTCCTGGGCTGGAGCACCCCAACAGATTCGCCCCGTTGAGTGATGTTGGGGAAACCAGTCAGGGACCAGCATTGCTGGAGCAGAGCGACGCCCCTAGCTGCCAGGGGAAGAACTCCTCCAGTGAGGCCGGGAGAAAGGGAAAGGAAAGACAGGTGCTGGTGGTAGGGGACTCAATTATTAGAAGGGCAGACAGTGTAATCTGTGACATAGACCGTGTGTGCTGAACAGTCTGTTGTTTGCCGGGCGCTCGGGTTCGGCACATCGCCGATCGGGTGGACAGATTACTGGGTGGGGCTGGGGAAGACCCAGCTGTCATGGTACACGTGGGTACCAATGACATAGGCAGAGGAAGACGGAGAGTCCTAAACGATTTCAGGGACTTTGGCGCTAAGTTGAGGACTAGGACCTCCAAGGTAGTATTTTCCGAAATACTACCTGTACCTCGAGCCACACCAGAGAGGCAGCGGGAGATTAGGGAAGTTAACGAGTGGCTGAGGAGCTGGTGTAGTAAGGAGGGTTTCGGGTTCCTGGGCCGACTTCTCAGTCGGTCACCGGCTCTTTGGTAGGGACGGATTGCACCTAAATGGGGTGGGTGCAGCCGTACTGGGTGCGAGGATGGCCAAAAAGTTAGAGGGGCTTTTAAACTAGGGAATGGGGGGGAGGGTACAGATGTAGAATTAGCCAGTGGAAAGCAAGATTCAGAGGGCAGAAATGGGGGCATTAGCGGTAGGGTGTTCGGAGCTCCTAAACCCAGGGTGGGTACGGGGAAAAATCAAGAGAGCAGCCTAAAAACATCAAATGAGGATAAATGTAACCGATCTAAATTACAAGGCTTGTATACCAATGCCAGAAGCCTGGCCAACAAGATGGGAGAGCTGGAGCTGCTGATGTTTGAGGAGGACTTAGATTTTGTGGGGATAACTGAGACTTGGTTCGACAGCTCTCATGATTGGATGGCGACCATTCAGGGGTATTCCCTTTATCGCAGGGATAGAGAGGGTAAAAAAGGGGGAGGGGTATGTCTGTATATTAAGAACAGTATACAGGTAAATATGAGGGATGATATTAATAATGGAGCTATGGACGAGGCAGAATCCCTATGGGTAGAGCTTCAAAGGGAAGGCACGGTGGGGAAGGTAATATTGGGCGTATAGAATGGGATTGGTGCAGCGCTAACACAATTGAATCCACAGTCCATACAAATGTTCAAATGGATCAAATACAAAAGTGCAGTAAACAAAAGTTCATCAGAGAGTGCTCCAATAAAGAAGGGAAACTGTCCACCACTTCAAACTTGGAAAAAGCCCCGAGTGCAGGAACCGCCACCAAGATAATAAATGGCCTCTTACCAAATTGCAATGACCCCCATTACAAGGATCAAAGACAGCCTGTGTGATCAAATCAGTGCCCAGATCGACATGTATCGATTCCCAGTGTTCCCTCAGCAGCTCCGACCGGAACAAGTGAACATAAGGAAAAGAGGGACAACTCCAATAGTGAAGTACGTTCACAGGTTTATTCAGTAAAAGCAGAGTGGCAACTCACGTTTGCATGAAGAAATCACAGCATGTCTCGGAGCTATACTCTCAGAACCTTTGTTTCCAACCAATAAAATGGCCGCCGTGTCTCCTTGCTGGCCTCAGCACGACGAACCGCAGGCTCCTCCTCCATTGGGCGTATGCTATAGGCCCCCCAACCAGAGTGAGGAGGGGGAGGCGGACCTCATGTTACAGATAGGATTGGCAGCAAGGATGGGAAATGTCATTATAATGGGGGACTTTAATTATCCGGATATAGACTGGGCAGAAGGAACCGCGCACTCAGCCAAGGCTAGGCAGTTCCTAAATATTTTGCAGGACAATTTCATGGGTCAGATGGTGAATGCACCGACAAGAAACAATGCGGTACTTGACCTACTGATTACCAACAATGCAGACCTGCTCACGGATATAGAAATACGGGAAAACTTAGGGAGCAGTGACCATAGGTCAATTGGTTTCAGTATTAATTACAGTAATAGGAAACACAAGGGTAATATTAAGACGCTGAATTTCAAAAGAGCCAATTTCCCTAAACTGCGCTCACTGCTAGAAAATATAAAATGGGATAGAACCCTGGGAACAAAGAACACGGAGGAAAAATGGGAGTGCTTCAAGAGCATACTTAACAAGTGGGTGGGCCAGTGCATTCCACAGGGAAATAAATTTAAAAGAGCAAAACTAAACCCTGGGTGGCTAAACTCCAACATAAAAAGTACAGGGGAGAGTACAGAGGGTGGTGATTAATGGGGAGTACTCGGATTGGGCGGGTGTGGAAAGTGGGGTCCCCCAGGGTTCTGTCCTGGGACCAATCCTGTTTAATTTATTCATAAATGATCTGGAGGAGGGGATATCGAGTACAATCTCAGTATTTGCAGATGATACTAAATTAGGCATGCCAATATCTTCTATGCAGGATGTGGAAACCTTGCAAGCGGACCTGAACAAAATAACGGAGTGGGCAACTACATGGCAGATGAGATTTAATGTTGAAAAATGTAAAGTAATGCACTTGGGGGCCAGAAACCAGAAAGCAAGCTACTCGCTAGGGGGGGAACCTCTGGGTGAGTCTAGGATGGAAAAGGACTTAGGGGTACTGGTAGACAACAGGCTTGGCAGTGGCATGCAATGCCAGGCCGCCGCAAGCAAAGCCAACAGAATACTGGGATGTATAAAAAAGGGGATTCACTCCAGAAATAAAGAGATTATTCTCCCGCTCTACAAGACTCTGGTCCGGCCACATCTGGAGTATGCTGTCCAGTTCTGGGCACCGGTCCTCAGAAAGGATGTGCTGGAACTGGAGAAAGTCCAGAGAAGGGCAACAAAAATAATTAGGGGGATGGAGGACATCAGCTATGAAGAAAGACTACAAGCCCTGAACTTATTCTCTCTGGAGAAGAGACGATTGAGGGGGGATATGATATCAATGTACAAATACTGTACTGGCGACCCGAGCATAAGGAACAAACTATTCAGAGAAAGGAGATACAATAAGACACGTGGCCACTCACTAAAACTAGAGGAAAGGCGGTTTAACCTTAAAGTGCGTAAGGGGTTCTTCACTGTAAGAGCGGTAAGGATGTGGAATTCTCTTCCACAAGCAGTCGTATCAGCAGGGAGCATTGATAGTTTCAAAAAACTGTTAGATGGACACCTTAAAGACCACAACATACAGGGGTATACAATGTACGGCTAAAAGCAAACACACACACACACATCATAGGTTGAACTGGATGGACTGATGTCTTTTTTCAACCTCACTAACTATGTAACTATGTAACAGGCTTTTATTACACTACACACTCATGTGAGGCTGATCACATTATCATATGCAAACGCAACTGTATACAGAAGTATAATAACACTATCAACATTGGGGTTAATTAAACAACTAACCACCTGGACAATTAGGGATCTCATTCCAGGTCAGAATTGCCAATATCGAGCTAACAAAGTACAATAGACATTATTATAAGTATAACCATATCCCGACAGTGGTTTGCTAGCAGACAATAGGTGTGTTAATTAGCAAAATTAACAATAAAACAGTGATCTACCCCCTCCTCAGACTAGTAGGCAACAGACTATAGCAGGAGACCTACTTATAATAAACACATTACGGCAGGGGACCCCAGTGGTTTGAGTGGATTACAATAACATCTACAATCATTGCTGGTTTGAGGCATACAGGCCCCAAATGTGAAAATGGAAGCTCCAGTTCCCAGAGTCTGTGTGTTTTGGGGAGACATGAACTTGAATCAGAAACAAGGCCACTCCCACAGATCCCCCAGGCCTACACCTTCCAAAAAGTAGTGTTCCCTTAAATGCCAGGGCCCATAGTCAGTGGGTAAGAGGCTTGCTCCCAGTCCTCTCGAAAAGCCTCCTAGCTAGGTCTGTAACCGGATACATCTATGTATCCAATCACTCTGTATCCAATCAGGCAGGCCCTTGCAATACATAGTTGATGGTAGATCTAAATGAAATTGTACAATCAGATTGTAGAGTGTATGGTGAGCTTTATAGACTTCCAGGACATACTTCTCCTGTTTTCAATACTACAGCTCTGCTCAACATAGGCGCTTATGTGATCACTCTATGATCTATGCAAGATGAAGGAACAAAATAAATTGAGACTGAGTACAGAGGCGGTGGGAGCAATCTCCTGGAGGGGGAGAGCAGGTGCAGAGTGTGTGTCAATGAGGTCAGCTGGTGAAGTACTTCCTTCTACTGGTTTTTCTGTCCTATACACCAAATTCCGCTAGCAGGAGCAGGAGTTTTTAATAGGAGGCTGGAGGCTGAGGTAAAGCCTGTTCTAAAATATTGAAAAAGCTTTTTTTTTCTGCAACAGAGGTACTTAACAGGATTTTGAACATGTTCCTGCCCGCCCACTCATGTAAATATGTAAAGGAGCTCTCGGATTCTGGGAGGATGTACCTGTATGTGCTTTCCAAAATGGGGTAATTTGTGGATGATTCCACTGTCCTGGTGCTCCAGAACCTCAAAAAATGTGATAGATACTCAGGAAATTAGATGTCTAATTTAGGTGTAATTTATGGACCTTGAAAGGCCAATGTTGCTTTTAATTTCTTCATACTATGTATACCATAGTTTGTTAACTCTATAACTTTCCCACAGACTAACAGGGGTGGCGAACAAGTTCGACAAAAGGAGCCAAAATTTTAAACTGTGAGAGTCAGAGAGCCACACCACGCAGTGACCTGCAAAACAGACAAACACTCACACAAAAGCATATAACTTTAACAATAATATATTAAACACATAATATAACATGCTCAGTCAGGTGTTTTTTGTTACCTTGTTGAAATGACCCCCACACACATAAATGTCCCCCATCAGAGACCCCCACACACATAAATGTCCCCCATCAGAGACCCCCACACAATAATGTCCTTATCAGAGACCCCCACACACATAAATGTCCCCCATCAGAGACCCCTGCACAATAATGTCCTTATCAGAGACCCCCACACACATAAATGTCCCCCATCAGAGACCCCCACACACATAAATGTCCCCCATCAGAGACCCCTGCACAATAATGTCCTTATCAGAGACCCCCACACACATAAATGTCCCCCATCAGAGACCCCTGCACAATAATGTCCTTATCAGAGACCCCCACACACATAAATGTCCCCCATCAGAGACCCCCACACACATAAATGGCAACTGAAGCATTGAAATCATTCACTGACCCAAAGGAGCTTACAATCTAATATCTGCAATAGAGAATAGGGCACACACCTTGAGGGGGGATAGGGGGATGCCAGTTAACCTACCAGTGATTACTCTGGAGCCAGCAAAAAAAAAAAAAACCTATGCAACAGGGAGAACAAAAGGATAGTTGCTGCGGAGCCTCGGCGGTGAAGATGCAGCTGTGGCGGGAGGGAGACACACGGGTCCCCACGCTCTCTGGCCCGTGCAGTGTTGGGAGATGGGAGACGTGATGACTCCGCACTTGGAGATCTCTCCTCAGAGGTCCCGCTAGACGAGCCACAGTATACCATAAGAGGCAAAGAGCCAAAGAGCCGCATTCAGTTCGGCCGGGAGCCGCATGCGGCTCGAGAGCCGCGTGTTCGCCACCCCTGGACTAAATAATACACACAGATCTGGGATATGTTTGCCAAAGAAATCTAACAGAATACATTTTTGCCTATGTGTATGAAGAAAGATTATTTATTTGCAAAACATTATGACATAAACTAAGAAAAACATGATTTTTTTCATTTATATACCAAAAAATAAAAAACACTGTGGTGAATAAATACCACCAAAGGAAAGCTCTATCTGTCTAAAAAAAATGATAAAAATCTAATTTGGGTGAAGTGTTGTATGACGGAGTAATTGTCATTCAAATTGTGACAGCACTGAAATATAAGAAAATTGGCCTGGCCAGGAAAGGAGTGAAAGTGTTCGGTATTGAGGTGCTTAAAAATACACAGCACCCACAACACATTGGCGTGGAGATTTCCATAGAATTTAAAGGGTTACATTTTTTATGCATTTTTGTTCTGCTTTTAAAATACCAAAAGCACATCAAAAACTGATCAGTGTGAAAGGGCACTTATGGGCTGAGTCAGCACCAGTCTATCTCAAGTATTAAGCTCTCTCTGGCATAGTTCCTGGATCTTTTCCTCCCACTTGTTTTGGGTCTTCCTACTCACCTTTGCATGTTTCAGCATCTCCTGATACATTCTCTATTATATATCACACTATTGCATTGCACCACTGCAGCATGATGACCCAAAGAAATAAAGATGGGAACACTACTCCCCACAGACTCCAGGTAAACAGCTGAGCTCTACTGCTAATCAAATTTATGAGGCAAAATATTTATACATACTTTTTTTTTTCTTTTTTTCCATTCATTTATTTGTAATTTTCAATATGCAATACAATGTATTTAGATTAGCATTTTCTATAATATGAAATAAATTAAAAATCCTGCACCTTCCTTATTGAGGCTACTAATTGGGCACTGGAACCAAACTGCGCATTCTTATTTCCAAAGCACACCTAGATATTGTCAGTATCACTGTTTAGCCTAGATCAGGCTTCCCAAAATACTTATTATTGACCCCCAGGGGTCATAAAATGGCAGGGGGCAAAAAAAGGCTCAGTAAATGTATGGGGTCAAAAGGACTGGATACATAGAGAAAGAACTATTTCAGGGTGTCTGTTGAGCTCCACACCAATCCCTAGTCCTAAAGGTGAGCAGCCACAGGACTAATTTCAATCAGTGTTGTGACGGTATGCGAGGTGAGATAGTAGATAATCGCTATATTTCACCTCGCATACGTTCTGTAGTGAGAGACTGAACCGGAATCCGGCCCGGGTTTTTCCAGCCTCCGTGACAAGCTAGGTTCCGGTCCAGAGATTGTGAGTTAGCCGAGTCCATGCTCAGGTGAACTTTAAATGAAAAGGAAAAGAGCACAGAAATGCTTTGGCCTGAGACTCAGAAGGGGATCTGAGAGAGGAGCCTGGTTTGGATTTTAAAAGGTTTGCTTTGCAATGTGTTTTTGTGGTTGATGGGGACCAGCCCCACACTTTATAGTGAGGAAAATTCCTGTATAGTTTAGCGCCGGACGGCAAGGATTTATTTTACTGCTTTGTTGTTTGTTTCATATTGGCAAACCTCTGCTGAATAAAGCTGGCAACCCACCAGAATTTTAAGAAACTACCTGCATGCTTACCTTATTTTGCTGGAAAAGTTGATCCCTGTGAGCTAATCTCCCACACGTGGTGGACTCAGCGGGCATATTCTAAAGATGGAGGAAATGTTAAAGGCCCTGCTACAGGCCAATGCAGCTCAGCGGGAACAAACCGCCAAATCGCAGAGGCCGCTAGAGCACAACAGGAGGCTGCTGCAGCACAACAGGAGGCTGCTGCAGCACAACAGGAGGTTGCTGCAGCACAACAGGAGGTTGCTGCAGCACAACAGGCAGCCCAGCAGGAGATGAACAGGCAGTTTGCAGAGGCTCTGCTAGAGTTGAAAAAATCATTTGCATCTCCTGTGCCAGCTGAACCAAAATTGGTACGTGCCTCGTACCACCTGCAAAAGATGACACCGGCCGATGATGTGGAAGCATACCTGGCGACTTTTGAGAGGGTCGCTGTCCGTGAAGGTTGGCCAAACGAACAGTGGGCGGGTCTGTTAGCCCCATTTCTGACAGGAGAACCGCAAAAAGCGTATTTTGACCTGGACCCAGATAAGGCCCAGGACTATGAGACTCTGAAAATGGAGATACTCGCACGCTTGGGTGTCACCATGGCAGTCCGGGCCCAGCGCGTGCATCAGTGGACCTACTCCAGCAGCAAGCTGCCCCATTCTCAAATGTTTGACCTGGTCCACCTCACCAAAAAGTGGTTGCAACCAGAGACCTTGACGGGCCCCCAGATCGTGGAGCGTGTGGTAATGGACCAGTACCTGCGTGCGCTCCCTGCTGCTCTGAGGAAGTGGGTCGGACAGGGGGACCCCAAAACTGCAGCCCAATTGGTGGACCTAGTGGAGAGGTACAGTACTACTGAGGACTTGGTGAGCCCGTCTACGCCCCACTTCAGTATGTCTAGGGGTGCAAGATCGCCCAGCTGTTCTGGTAAGACTGTTCCAGGGTTCAAGTGCATGGGGAAACTAGATAAGACTGTTGTTACAGCTAATGAGACTGTTGGTCCTAGGCCTGTAGACTGGCCAAAGAAGCCAGGAAGGTCTTTGGGACCGCTAAGAGGACTGGGAGTAGAGCACATAGTGTTTCCGCTGCCATACATTTGTAATGTTCTGGTACCTCTGGTACCCTTATTCCACTTTCCATTCCGTGTATGCGTCCCACCATTCTCTTCTGGTAGGTGCGCATACACCTTTAAGACCGATGCTGTCATCACTGAGCGCCGCAGAGCGGCTATTTCAACCGCCGGCGTTCTCACTCACATGTTCATTCAACCTGCCTTGCATCTATGCTTACAAGCGTGTCTCGCTGTGGAACCTCGCTACAGATCCCTGTATCTCGCTACCAGGATCACTTCCTCAGACCCGAACCTCGCTACTGATCCCTGTATCTCGCTACTGGATCACTTCCTCATCACCGGACCCTTCTACTACTATACTATAGTGATAAGTACCCCGCAGGGGAAACCTCCATAACTTACACTACTACTATTGCATTAAGGACTGTTACTACCTATCCATACTATCCTATCATCTGCACTGTTACATAGATTGCTAGCTCTTGAGACTACTACCATCTATCATCTGCACTGCTGCATAGATTGCTAGCTCTCCTGTCTACTACTATCTATCCTTGCACTGGGTTAGTCTATCCTGTATTTGTCATCTGCTGTCCTCACCACCTGTTAGCATACTCGATACTAACCTATCTGCATTCCTAAATACCATCTTGAACTCTCCTGTACAAACCTATCAAGTGCTTACCATCCTTGTCACTGTTCACACCTGTCCCTTCAGCACATCACCTTCATACTATCATATACATCCTATCACTCCAGGAACATCTCATTGAGTGTGTATATATCTGTATGTTGAAGCTGACAGGCCCACGGTGATGAGTCCTGGAGAGTTGGATCTGGTATTCAACACATCTCTACATGACTACGGAGTGGAGATTTTGCAGCTGTAAATCCAGCCTATAACAAAAACGCAGGAGCGTTACAACATTTGGGCATATTGCTGCAAACTGTCCTATAAATGATGAACCTATGCAATGCGATTTTGCTTATAGGAAAAGACGCATTTCTTTGTTTGCACAGGTCGCATATACTGCATCATGTCAGAGTCGCATTGAAAAACAAATGTGTGTTATTGCAGTGGATGGAAAGCCGCTCACAGCCCTGCTAGACTCTGGAAGTGTAGTGACCCTAGTCAGAATTGATTGTGCAAATCCCACAAAACTACACCCCAGTACTATCAGGGTCATTTGCATCCATGGGGACACTTGGGACTACCAGACAGCAGTGGTTGAGGTTGATACCCCTTGGGGCAGTGTCACCCATTCAGTGGGGGTGGTGCCTTCGCTACTTCATGAAGCTTTAGTGGGGAGGGATTTCCCCCATTTTTGGAGGTTGTGGGAGAACAAGGGGAGGCTGGTGGAGAGAGCTCCCCCTGCTCCGGAAACACAGGAACTCTCACCAGACCCTTTTTGCCAAAGGGAAGGAAACCCTGTTGGGGGAATTGAGGGAGCTGGAGATCCTCTTCCTTTCCCTGTCATGGCTGGGGAGCCGGAGGACCTGGAAGCTAGCTCCCAGCTGGACGGTAACGAACAGGACGACATTTCTGGACCTGACAATGAGAGTAGCCAGAATGTGGTACCCAACAGAGGTCAGGAGAGAGGATTTCTGTACCAAGCAATTACGAGATGTCACCCTCCTTAGAGCCAGAGAAAACGCTAAGATGGTGGATGGGGAACCAGTAGATCCTCACTGGGGGGTGTCTTTTCCCTACATGGTCGTTAAAAATAATTTACTGTAATCAAGTGGTAAAACACGGAGAGGATGAGGTTGAACAGCTGCTGGTTCCCAAACCCTTCCGCAGGTTGGTCTTAGACCTGGCCCATGGTCATGTAATGGAGGGACATCTCGGTATCGAAAAGACCAGGGAGAGAATCACCCAGAGATTTTTCTGGCCCGGGTATCATGCAGATGTCAGGGGGTACTGTGAATCATGCCCTGAGTGGCAAATGTCTGCACCATCGCCCCATTTTTGCAGTCCCCTGGTCCCTCTACCAATCATCGAGGTTCCTTTTGAGAGGATAGGCATGGACCTAGTGGGGCCGTTAGTGAAGTCTGCCCGGGGTCACCAGCATATTCTGGTAATCCTAGACTATGCGACACGCTATCCTGAGGCCATACCCTTGCGTAACACTTCCGCTAAGGCTATCGCCAAGGAGTTAGTCCAGGTGTTTAGTCGAGTGGGAATCCCAAAAGAGATCTTAACCGATCAGGGCACCCCATTTATGTCCAGGGTTACTAAGGAACTGTGTAGATTATATAGAATCTCCCATCTCTGTACCTCTGTCTACCACCCCCAAACAGATGGTTTGGTCGAAAGATTTAATAAAACCTTGAAAAGTATGCTAAAAAAGGTGGTTGACAAAGATGGGAGAAATTGGGATTTTTTGCTCCCATATCTTATGTTTGCCATACGAGAGGTTCCGCAAGCATCCACAGGTTATTCTCCCTTTGAGCTCCTGTATGGTAGACATCCCAGGGGGCTGCTGGATGTTGCCAAAGAGACATGGGATGGTGAGGCCACCCCATATACGTAGAAGCGTCATAGAGCATGTCTCCCTGATGCAAGATAGAATTGCTGCTGTCCTGCCACTGGTGCGAGAACATATGGAGCGAGCTCAGGAGGCCCAGAGGAGGGTCTATGATCGGGGTGCAAGAGTCCGTACTTTCAGCCCCGGGGACAGAGTGTTGGTACTGGTTCCCACGGTTGAAAGTAAGTTCCTAGCCAAGTGGCAGGGTCCCTTTGAAATTATCGAAAGGGTAGGAGAGGTCAACTATAAAGTCTGCCAACCAGGCAAAAGGAAACCACAACAAATTTATCATGTGATTCTCTTAAAGCCCTGGAAGGACAGAGACTTTATTGGCCGCATCTCCGTCCCCAGCAGACCGGGTACTGGGGACACCTGACGTCCCCATAACAGATTCCCTGTCGGTGGCACAACAAAATGTTAGGGGGTTTGTGTTCAAAAATAGAGACTTTTTCTCCCCCTTACCTGGACTGACCAATGTGATCCAGCATGATATAGTGACGGAACCAGGGGTTTGCGTAAATTTAAAGCCATATAGAATCCCAGAGGCCAGACGAGAGGCAGTCGCAAAGGAAATAAAAAATATGTTCGAGTTGGATGTAATAGAAGAGTCCCACAGTGAGCGGTCGAGCCCCATAGTATTGGTCCCAAAACCTGATGGCACTATCAGGTTTTGTAACGATTTTAGGAAACTCAACAGTGTATCCAAGTTCGATGCATACCCGATGCCTCGGGTCGATGAACTCGCGGACAGGTTGGGACAGGCCCGCTACATAACAACCCTAGATCTAACGAAAGGCTATTGGCAAATACCCCTAACTGAATCAGCCAAAGAGAAGACTGCCTTTTCCACTCCCGAGGGCTCGTTTCAATACAAGCGGATGCCTTTCGGTCTGCATGGGGCCCTTGCATCCTTCCAGAGAATGATGGACAAAACTTTGAGACCACATCGCTCATATGAAGCTGCTTATTTGGATGATGTGGTCATCCACAGCCCAGATTGGGACTCGCACCTGCCCCGAGTACAAGCAGTGGTAGATTCCCTTAGGGAAGCAGGTCTCACGGCCAACCCATAAAAGTGTGCCATAGTCCTGGAGGAGGCCAAATACCTTGGGTATGTTATTGGTCGGGGACTGGTTAAGCCTCAGACCAATAAGATTAAGGCAATTCAAAAGTGGCCCCAACCGGTAAACAAAAAACAAGTTCGGGCCTTCCTAGGCATTACGGGGTATTACCGGCGGTTTATACCTAACTTTGCCACCATTGCCGCCCCTCTGACTGACCTAACGAAGGGTAGAGGGTCGGTCATGGTCAAATGGAATCCTGAAGTGGAGGAGGCGTTTCAGAGGTTAAAGCAGGCCCTTTGTGTACTGCCGGTGCTGGTGACTCCGGACTTCACAAAGGAGTTTGTGGTACAGACTGATGCCTCCGAGGTGGGCCTAGGTGCTGTACTATCCCAGAACAGAGGTGGTGAGGAGCACCCAGTTGTATACCTGAGCCGAAAGCTAAACAAGCATGAGAAAAACTATGCTATTTTTGAGAAGGAATGTCTTGCTATTAAGTGGGCTTTGGACTCCCTGAAGTATTACTTGTTGGGGAGGTCATTTAAGTTGGTCACTGACCATGCTCTCCTAAAGTGGATGTGTGACAACAGGGAGAAAAATGGCCGCGTGACAAGATGGTTCCTGGCTCTACAGCCGTTCAAATTTACAGTAGAGCACAGGCCGGGTAAGCTCCAAAACAATGCAGATGCCCTCTCCCGCATGCACTGTTTGGGTTGATTGCTCAATCGCCGGCGCTTGAGCAGAGGGGGAGGATATGTGACGGTATGCGAGGTGAGATAGTAGATAATCGCTATATTTCACCTCGCATACGTTCTGTAGTGAGAGACTGAACCGGAATCCGGCCCGGGTTTTTCCAGCCTCCGTGACAGGCTAGGTTCCGTTCCAGAGATTGTGAGTTACCTGAGTCCATGCTCAGGTGAACTTTAAATGAACAGGAAAAGAGCACAGAAATGCTCTGGCCTGAGACTCAGAAGGGGATCTGAGAGAGGAGCTCGGTTTGGACTTTAAAAGGTTTGCTTTGCAATGTGTTTTTGTGGGGGATCCTGTATAGTTTAGCGCCGGACGGCAAGGATTTATTTTACTGTTTTGTTGTTTGTTTCATATTGGCAAACCTCTGCTAAATAAAGCTGGCAACCCACCAGACTTTTAAGAAACTACCTGCATGCTGACCTTATTTTGCTGGAAAAGGTGATCCCTGTGAGCTAATATCCCACAGTGTGTATGCTCCCCCACTTGATAGAACTTATGAGTTTAAGCGACTTCTATCAAAGTAAGATGTTGGAACATTTTCCACCAATAATGAACTGCAGGTAATCAGCGTTAAATGAAAAAAAAAAAAAAAACTAACCGTGTATGGCTGGCTTTACCTGGGGGTGGATAATCAGAGACCAGCAAGAGTAGCATTGGGCTGTTTCTATCAAAAAAGGAATACCAATGCACTACCAAGTGTAAGTAGAGAAAAGGATGTGTAAAATAAGTAAAAGCAAAGATAAAGCCGCCAATCCCTATAGTGTCATCACATACACCGAATAGTAAAAATGAGAGATGTGGAACGGCGCTATATCTGCTCAAATAATTTGAAATAAAAATAAGTCTACATATATAGATTCCTAAAAAAAAAAAAAGTCATGCCAAAACTGTCTACGCATACTAAAACAGGTAATCATAACAGCGAAAATGGATATTAAAAATAAACAAATATGCAATATCTAGACAACTCAAAGATAATGTGCAACATACATGTCTAGCAAATCATGTAGAAAATCCAGTGGTAATAAAAGTAGAAAAAAAAAAGATAAAATAAAATCCAAACACTTTAATTTTATTTTATTTTTTCATCAATACAAAATATTTTTTTTCTACTTTTATTACCACTGGATTTTCTATATGATTTGCAACACATGTTGTATGTTGCACATTATCTGAGTTGTCTAGCTATTGCACATTTGTTTATCTTTAACCACTAGCTGACCGCTCCCGTTGCTGCTACTGCAGCAGAGCGGCTCGGCTGGGTCCAGCGAAGTAGACCTACGTCGCTGGATTCCTCCCTCTATCGGCGCCGCGCCGCCGGAGGCTTGCTCCCGCTGTATTCAGACACAGCAGGAGTCAGGCCAGGGGAGGAGAGGCGGTGATCACTGCCGCTCTTACCCGATCGTCAGGGAAAGAGTGAGGAAATCCGTCCGCTTGTGTAAACAAAGCAGGCGAATCTCCTCTGTGACAGACAGGGACAGATCACCGGATTCAGCTTAGCTGAACTTGCGATCTGTGTCTGTGTCACACAACCCCCTCCCCCCACACACGTCAGTAAGCATGAGGCACACATTTAACCCCATGATCACCAACAGTGTTAACCCCTTCCCTGCCAGTGTCATTATTACAGTAACAGTGCATATTTATAGCACTGATTACTGTAGTAATGTCACTGATCCCCCCAAAAGTGTCAAAAATGTCAGTTAGGGGTCCGATCTGTCCGCCGCAATGTCGCAGTCCCGCCAAAAAAAAAAATCGCAGATCGCCGCCATTAATAGTAAAAAAAAAAATAAACCATAAAAATGACAAAATCTTTCCCGTAGTTACTAAATGTGATAACTTTTGCGCAAACCAATCAAAATAGGCCATTTAGTGATTTTTTTTTTAGCAAAAATATGTAGCAGAAAACACATTGGCCTAAAAAGGCAAAAAATTTAGATTTGTAAACTTTTTTGGGGGAATGTTATATATCAGAATGTGAAAAATATTGTTTATTTTTTTTTCAAAATTGTCGCTCTTTTTTTCAAAAATTAAAAATCGCACAGGTGATCAAATACCACCAAAAGAAAGCTCCATTTGTGGGGGAAAAAAAAGGACATCAATTTAATTTGGGTACAGTGTCGCACGACCGCGCAACTGTCCGTTAAAGTAACGCAGTGCCGAATCGCAACATATGGCCTGGTCAGGAATGGGGTAAACTCTTCTGGTCTTAAAGTGATTAAAAATGCGCTCATTGAGAATTTTTTTGTCAAAGACATGTAGCTAAATACATTTTGGCCTAAATATATGACAAAAATTGAATATATTGGATATTTTTTAACTGTCAAAGTAGAAAATGTCAATTTTTACGCAAAATGTTTGCTCTTTTGTTATTAATATCGCAAAAAATGAAAAGCGCAGAGGTGATCAAATACCACCAAAAGAAAGCTATGTTTGTGGGAAAAAAGGACGTAAATTTTGTTTGGGTACAGGGTTGCATGACCGCGCAATTGTCAGTTAAAGTCGCGCAGTGCAAAGTTGAAAAAAGTGGCCTGGACGTTAAGCAGGAAAATCCTCCAAGGCTAAAGTGGTTAATATCCATTTCCACTGTTAAGATAACCCGTTTTAGTATTTGCAGTGGGTTTTAGCATGACTTTTTTGGGAATCTATATATGTAGATTTATTTTTGTTTCAATTTATTTGAACAGATATAGCGCTAATCCATATCTCTTATTTTGACTATTGGGCTGTTTCTATCAGCTGTGTGTTGTTACTGACCTTGTTTGCTTTGTTTCCCCCTTCTGGAAAGATAGGGACTACCCCCACGTCAAACTCTGTTGGCAAGTCAGTAAGTACATTTCTTAGTGTCAGTGAGGACATCTAAAGTGAAGGAACTGGTGCCAAACTGCTCTCCATTTACTAAAATATCAGCATTGTAACAACCACAATGAAAGCTGTTAATGCCAAGAGAAGTGCCAACAGTATTCATAAGAATATGTAAATTTGGGGTTCATAGCTTTGTTTACCAATGAAACGTTACCTATGTGCCTGTTATATGAAGCAATTTTCAGTGATCATGCCAGGAAACCTTCAACCCAGAATCTTTGAATTTCATTTAACAAATGTTTGAGGGCCAATGAACAATTTGAAATTTCATAAGGGGTGAAGGAGCTGGAGAGTATGCAGACCCTTAGCTTACACTGTGAAAAGTAATTTTTCTCCTATAAGTTGCAAGCTTTCCCAAATTGGGCTATGGGTGGACCCTGCAAGCACTGATCATTTTTTTCTGTGTTGTAGCTTAAAATGTTTCTCTGTCTGAATTTCGTACCTGTCCTGTTCTGAAAATGTCTCACTTGGCTGCAGACTTTTCCGAAATTGCAGTGGGAGCCTACAATAAGACTTTTTAGATTGGCTGATTTACTAAGGGAGTTCAAAATATTACGGAAAAAGTTAAGATTCACATCGATTTTCTAATCATGTGCAGGTGAAATAAATGAACAGGTATTTGCTTTTGACACAATTGGATAATTTAGATGAACATTCACTCTTTGAGTGAACATTCTCAAAGACTTCAGTACAACATATCAGCCTTACTCTGTCTTTGTTATGGCTATACAGAGAATACCCTGGCAATCACATTGCTGCCCCTGCCCAGAAAAGCTAAGCAGAACCCCATAGTGGGAAGTGCAGAACAGTAACAACCACTGTGTAAACCATTCACTGGGGTTTCCAAAAAACAGTATCTAGAATGCAAAAGAGGAAAAAGCCTGACCTTTCATCTTTAGCAATATCCAGGCCTCAGCTTCAGGCTCTGACCTTATCTACTTCTCTACTTTTGCAGAAACGAATCAATCGAAACACAACAAAAGAAAACAAAAAATAAATGTTACTTATTTAAACTGCAGCTGATATTAAAATATGCAGTGCAGTTTTCTAACGACATGTTACCCATAGCTACCAATTAAAAAATAAATATTTACCAACTTTTACGCACAAACAGCAATGCAGCAAACTACTTGTAAATCAGTTTTGCGAAGTCAAAATGCAATCAGTGCTGTGTAAGATGTATGCTAAATTAATGGAACTTTATCTCAGAGGGAAATGGAGGATTTAGAAGCAAAATGAATTTTTAAGCTTTCTTTATTACAATATGTATAGTCTAATCTTCTAGTTTATTCAGATTTTCCTCTTCTGATTCATGTTTCTACACTGCTATCTGCAACTTTCCTGGCTACTTCACTTACAAAGCTTTGACAGAACATATAAAATGCTGTCCTGAAAGGATTTATTTTACTTTGGCAATCTTATATAGTAAAACATGAAGCTGACACAGCTGTTCTTTTGGCATGGTCTACCGCTATTACAAGCGGCACAATAATGGATTTGGGGTACAGTCTTTTTTTTAACCATGGTAATACAGGGCACTTTCACCCCCTTCCTACCCAGGCCAATTTTCAGCTTTCAGCGCTCTCATACTTTCAATGAGAATTACTAAGTCATTGTACCCAAATGACATTTTTAACATTTTTTTCACACAAATAGAGCTTTCTTTTGGTGATATTTAATAACTACTGGTGTTTTTATTTTTTGCGCTACAAATGAAAAATGTCAGAATTTTTTTTTCTTAGTTTCTGTAAGTAATAAGTAATTTTTCCTCATAAATTTTGACCAAAATGTATACTGGTACACAGTAGTCTACAAGCTAAAGTACTAATCACTGAAAATCGATTACACCTGATGTACTGAAGGCCTTTCTCATTTCTTGAGGCCCTGACATGTCAAGACAGTACAAATACCCCCCAAATTATCCTTTTGGAAAGTAGACAGTCCAAGATATTTATTAAGAGGCATGGCAAGATTTTTTGAAGTTGTTTTTAACAATTCTTTGGAAAATTAAGAAATTATTATTTTTTTTTTTTTTTCACAAAAATTTCATATTACCAATTTATTTCGCAGAAAAATAGTGGAAATCAGCGCAAAACTCCAAGATAGCAGCTAGCAAATAAAGTACACAAAACCTCAAATGAAACAAAAATACCAAATTGCAGCGCTTAAATATTAATATCTAGAAGATAATCACAAGACTCATGAGAGTAAACTTCACAAAGTCCAAAGTTCATAAACTATATGATAAACATATATGACATCCTATGGATTAACATCCAAATGAATATCTGCAGACACTAAAATCATAGGATAAATAAGGGTTCCTCCAAGAGAGTTACATCCGTTGACCAACATGCAGAGTGAATAAAAAAAAAAGAACATGGTGTGATACCAACGAACTGAGATGCAGTATAAAAAAACATCCATGATGGAGAAACAATATGTACTGTGATTGACTCCTCAACCCCTCATGCAATGCAAACTCACCGGAAGAAGGAAGTTTAAAACACCTTCAGTAGCAACCAGTGTGACAACCTCATTATAGTATCAGCATAGGGAACCATTCATCTTTGTCTTAATATAGATCAGGATCTTCCACATCAATCCAGATTAAGTCAAACGTCATCAGTGAGGCTCGGTTCCCATTTGTGCAATGCGGGAACGCTGCGAATATGCAGCGTGACCCCGCATCGCATCCGCACATCTGGCAGTTCACATTTCCATATGCGATACGCAGGGGGTGTCAATTAAATGTTAACGACACCCCCAGTTTGATCGCATATCGCAGTGCGATCTGCAAGTACGCACAGAATCGGATCACACAAGTGTGAACCACTGTGCGATCCGATTCTGAGGCGGCTCAAAAAATGCCTCATGTGCGTGTTTGCTGCGGATGCGCTGCCAATTCAGCCATACAAAGTGTATGGCTGAACTCGCATCCGCACAGGAGATCGCATGTAATGAAGGAGCAGTGCGCTCCGAATTACATGTGATCAGCGCATCATAATGTGAACCAGCACTTAATAAGGAAAAAAGTACATTTATTGTGCAAATAGTAAACACATAAACAAAGTGTAATAGCTACTCACATCTAAAAACAGACTGGCGCTCCAAAGTTCTTGGGTAACAGCATGGTCCTCAGTCAGTGGCCTCGCCCAACGCGTTTCCAGCCATTGCCATTCATCTGGGGCTCTAAAATTACCTCTATTTTGTTCCCCCTTATGTTTGTACATAAAATTGCTTGAGCGGAGAGTCATTTCCACCTTCCACGTCATTATTCTGTAGCCCAATGCGTCACTTCTGATTCAGGGTGTAGTGCTGGTATTGGCGGAACGTCATTTCGGCACAACGTCATTCCAGGATACAGTCCTAATGCTAGAACTGGAGGAACGTTCTAATGCTAGTATTGGTGGAACGTCACATCCGCTATCGGGGGCCATTTTCTAATAGTCTCATCGGGATAATACCCATTATGACATGATACCATTATTCTATTCTAAAACGCTTATAAAATGTCGTATAGTTACATAGTTTGTGAGGTTGAAAAAAGACACCAGTCCATCCAGTTCAACCTATGATGGGTGTGTGTGTTTGCTGTTAACCGTACATTGTATATCCCTGTATTTTGTGGTCTTTAAGGTGCCCATCTAATAGTTTTTTGAAACTATCGATGCTCTCTGCTGATACGACTGCTTGTGGAAGAGAATTCCACATCCTTACTGCTCTGACAGTGAAGAACATAGAGTCCGCTGTAGACTCCTGTGTCCGGCTGCAGTACGGACAACAGGATGACGCAAGTGACGGCGCAACACGCCTCCTCTCTGACGCGTTTCCTCTGACGAGACTTCCACTGAGATAGGAGGGACGTGGGCGCGCCGCCACATCCGTCCTTATATCGCTCTTGGAAGATTGAACACTTCCGGTGTCCGCAAGAAAAAGCAGGAAACTGCTGTCTCAACTAGGTAGATCGGTGGGATTTCATTTAAACATTTAAAACGTAAAGATCCAATCCTTTCTTTAAATATGCGATCCCTCAATAGCCAATGGACATACAAATATAAATATTATATATGGGCAAATTGAAGTTAAGGTTAGGGACACCAGACATATCTTTCCTCCAACTTCCCATATTAACATCCTGATGGATGAAAATGGGTCTATATACGCCACTATATATAAAATCACATGTAAAAATAGACATTAGATGATAAATATATAAAAAGTGTACTGTTAAAATATTAAAATGTTAAAATTCCATAAAATACATCAAAATTTATTAAAATTTAATTAAAATAATGAGCAGGAAATAGGAGATGATCAACTGTTGTTTAATAGGGGCGTTGATATCCAATTCTACATTGTGTCCCAGAGGTCGAAAACATTTTAATTCATATATCCAGAAAGTCTCCCTTCTGGAGATTGACCTCTTGAGATTACTGCCCCTCCAGTGGGGCACATATTTTTCAATGACCGGGATTTTTAAACTGCTCGGGTTTTTCTTATGACATTTGGAAAATGTAAGGACACACTATGTCCTGTAAACCCTTTGCGTATGTTGGAGAGATGTTCTTCTATACGTATGCTTGCTGTACGTATAGTTCTCCCAACATACTGTTGACCACAGTTGCACTGAAGGAGGTATATAACCCCCTTAGTGTGGCAGGAAATAAATTCCTTAATAGCGTATTCTTTTCCAGTGACTGTGGATTTAAATCTGTTAGTGCAAATTGTTTCAGCTTCTTTACAGATTTTTCAGTTTCTACACGGGAAAAAGCCCTTCATGTCTGGAAAAAATTTAGACACAGCTGGTTTGTGTACTGGATTGGTGGCAAAAAGATCTTTGAGATTTCAAGCTTTTCTGTAGATCATGTTAGGTTTATCCGGTAGAGAAGATCCCAGAACTTTGTCCCCCTGTAGGATACCCCAATGTTTTCTAAAAACATGGTTCAGCCACTTGTAATTACATGAAAACTGAGTAATAAAGGCATAATCAAATTTAGATTGGTTATCTTTGGGGGCCTTTGATGGATTAGATGTAATCAGGGTTTCTTTGTCAACTGACCCACTTGTTGCATTTCGTCATCCAGAACTTGTGAATCATATCCTTTTTCTAGGAACCTTTGTTTCAAAATCAAAGCTTTTTCCTTAAAATCTGAATCTTGTGAGCAATTGCGTCTTACTCTTAACCACTTAAGCCCCGGAAGATTTTACCCCTTCCTGACCAGGGCCTATTTTGCGACCTATTTTTCGGCACTGCGTGACTTTAACGGACAATTGCACGGTCGTGCGACACTATACCCAAATGAATTTTTTTTCCCCACAAACAGAGCTTTCTTTTGGTGGTACTTGATCACCTGTGCGATTTTTTTTTTTTGATCATGCGCTATAAACAAAAAAAGAGTGTCAATTTTGCGTCAAAAAAAAAAAATCGCAAAAAGCGTATTTTGATTGGTTTGCGCAAAAGTTATTGCGTTTACTAACTAAGGGAAAGATTTTTGTAATTTTTGTTGTTTTTTTTTTTTTAACGAGTAATGGCGGCGATCTGCCAAGTTTGCCCCCAGCTTAGCGAACTTATTCATGGCTCTATGGGAGGACGGAATGTCTTCTCAGATAGAGCCAGAGAACTTGTGTTTTGGAGATGCTACATTTATGACACATTGCTGATCTGGAAAGGTAGTGAGAGATCGTTGGAAGAGTATATGGATAAGCTAAATTGTAATAGCTGGGGGATTAGATTCTCTTAAGAATGCAGCCCTGTGTCCATCCATTTTTTAGATCTGGTTATTTTAAGAAAAGGTTCTGGTTTTATCACTAAATCGTATTATAAACCGACCGATAAAAATGGTTTTATCAGTATGGACAGTTGCCACCATCCCATCTGGCTAAAATCTGTACCTAAGGGACAATTTAAGAGAATAAGACGCAATTTCTCACAAGATTCAGATTTTAAGGAACAAGCTTTGAGTTTGAAACAAAGGTTCCTAGAAAAAGGATATGATTCACAAGTTCTGGATGACGAAATACAAGTGGGTCAGTTGACTCAAGAAACCCTAAATACATCTAATCCATCAAAGGCCCCCAAAGATAACCAATCTAAATTTGATTATGCCTTTATTACTCAGTTTTCGAGTAATTACAAGTGGCTGAACCATGTTTTTAGAAAACATTGGGGTATCCTACAGGGGGACAAAGTTCTGGGATCTTCTCTACCGGATAAACCTAGCATGATCTACAGAAAAGCTCGAAATCTTACAGATCTTATTGCCACCAATCCAGTACACAAACCAGCTGTGTCTAAATTTTTTCCAGACATGAAGGGCTTTTTCCCGTGTAGAAACTGAAAAATCTGTAAAGAAGCTGAAACAATTTGCACTAACAGATTTAAATCCACAGTCACTGGAAAAGAATACGCTATTAAGGAATTTATTTCCTGCCACACTAAGGGGGTTATATACCTCCTTCAGTGCAACTGTGGTCAACAGTATGTTGGGAGAACTATACCTACAGCAAGCATACGTATAGAAGAACATCTCTCCAACATACGCAAAGGGTTTACAGGACATAGTGTGTCCTTACATTTTTCCAAATGTCATAAGAAAAACCCGAGCAGTTTAAAAATCACGGTCATTGAAAAATATGTGCCCCACTGGAGGGGCAGTAATATCAAGAGCTCAATCTCCAGAAGGGAGACTTTCTGGATATATGAATATGTTTTCGACCTCTGGGACACAATGTAGAATTGGATATCAACGCCCATATAAACAATAGTTGATCTTCTCCTATTTCCTGCTCATTATTTTAATTCAATTTTAATAAATTTTTATGTATTTTATGGAATTTTATTTTTTTAACATTAACAGTACACTTTTTATATATTTATCATCTAATGTCTATGTTTACATGTGATTTCATATATAGTGGCGTATATAGACCCATTTTCATCCATCAGGATGTTAATATGGGAAGTTGGAGGAAAGATATTTCCTGACAGACTCCATGGCAGCATACGTTTGGGTAGTCCCGCCTCCACTCCTACCCCATAGGACCCCACTCCCATAAATCCTTGCTCCCTTTCAGCATCCGTGTTCTTTTTTTGTCCTCCTCCTGCACCAGTTTGGTGCTGAATTCCTACATCTTTAATGATCGTTTTTAAGATGCAGGGACAATGAGAGTCGGCAGGAATTGGTTCCCCAATAAGCCCTTGCTGCTGCGGGGTATGGGGTAGGCATGCTGAAGAGGAGCCTAAGTTGCCTGACGAAGCAGGTCAAATGGCATGGCCGGTGAGCCCAGCTGCTGCAGGTGGCCCCTGTGCATTGCCCAATTGTTGGATTTTATCTCCTGGTTTCTGACTCTGAGGTATCCCTGGTGTCTAGTGGTAAGCAAGGTGGAGGGGTAAGTGTTTTTGCCCTTATATATTATTTCGTACTTGCCTGGTGATCTAGTGCTTCCTTGGTGGTTTAGCGTGCGGCTCCTCGCTTCTCTGTACACTTCCTGGTGGTCCGGGAGGTTCTATGGATGCCATGGAACGCTCTGCGTTCCATCCTCGGCGGTTTCGGTCGCTCTGCGCAAAAGCGCGCCGGCTGACCGAGAACGAGGCTTGGTTCGCGCATGCGCGGTAGCGGCAATTGCCGATACTCGCACATGCGCAGTAGGCCGCGACATCACGGCCGGCGCCAAATTTAAAGAGCTGTCAGTCCCACAGCCTGTGGGACTGACTGTAGATTGCGGCATTCCCACATCTATACACTGCAGTGACAAGGTATGTGGGTCTACTTTGTGGGGGATCTTCTTGGAGCAGTACTGTTGCTATGCCTGTGTTCGTAGACTTTGCATTTGGTCTTTTTTCAGTGTACCTTTTTTGCTTCCCTATGGATGCGTCACCGCTCCCCTGTGACCAGCCCTCTCTTAGGCAAGTGTAGGGCTGGAGTGAGGGGGGGAGCAGGATATACGGGTGGTCTTGTGCTTTACTCCCTTGTACGTTTTCCTTTGCAGCTCCTCCTCTAGGTCTGAACAGCGTCAGGGCACGCGGGAAGATCGCCATGCGAAAACGCAGCATCATCACTCTTCCTCCAAACATGGCTCATCATCCAAGTCCAGACATCGTAGTAAAGACCGGTCACCACCTAGGTCTTCACGCCAATCCAGCGAGACAAAGTGCTTGGGCTGTGGTATTCGTTTGCTGTACGGAAAATCGCTATGCGACTCCTGTTATTCCCGAGCAGCGGGTGAAAGGGGAAGCTCTGACCGACAGCTTGAGTCCATGGTCAAGCGCATAGTCAAGGACTCCCTTGCTGATCTTAATAGGCGGCAGTCTCCAGTACCAGAGCCATCTGTCTCTCCTGTTAGAGAGTCTTCTGGCGGACGGGTCCTTAAATCATCTGAATCTAGCCATCCCTCGGTATTCGAGTCTGAAAGCGACTCTGATCAAGATGAACCTAGTTTTGGATTTTCTTTCAACCTGGTTCCACCGTTAGTGAAGGCTTTAAGAGAAACCTTAAACTGGGAAGAACCAGTGGTCTCCGCCCCCAAGCAGAGAAAATATTTTAAGCAGCTGAGCAAAGAGTGGCTGAATTTTCCATTCATTCCTGAATTAGGAGAAATCATTACGGAAAAATGGAGCAAGGTGGAGAGAAAGAACTCCATGGTTTCAAAATTGGCTAAACTCTATCCATTCAAGGAAGAGGGAGTCAAACAACTGGAATCTCCTGCTCTAGTGGATGCGGCTGTTAGGAGGCTAGTGAAACACGTAACTTTGCCTCTTGAGGACACGGTTTCCTTTAAGGATCCTCTTGATAGAAAAATAGACACGGATCTGAAGCATGTCTATCTATCAGTAGGAGCTGCTTGCAAGCCGGCCCTAGCCCTCGCATCACTGTCCAAAGCCATGGAAGTTTGGGTGGACAATGTCGATGATTCCCTCAGAAGTTTTTCTGAAGACGCACCCAAGAACTCTCCTATTCAGGAGTTAAATCTGGCCTCAGCCTTCCTGGGGGAGGCGTCTATTGATATTATCCGCCTGCTAGCTCGGAGGATGCTATCGTCTGTTACAGCAAAGCGTGCACTTTGGTTGCGCCCTTGGTTGGCTGATCCTGCTTCTAAGCAGGTATGGTGCCGCATTCCCTTTGAGGGTTCATCCCTCTTTGGGAATAAGTTAGATAGCGCCATCTCGAAGGCTACTGGTGGTAAGTCGGGCTTTCTTCCCCAGGACAGGCGTCTTCTTGGTCAAAAGAGACTACCTCCTAGAAAGTAAAATACTGACCGTGCCAAGGAGGCACGTAGCTATAGGCCAGGAAGGGAGTTTGGAAGAAACTGGAAGTCCAGGCAGTCTTCTTTTCGGAAAGGCGCCAAGAGCAATCAGTCTGGGGATAGAGACACGACTAAGTCCTTTTGAAATTGGGCCCGCTCAGGCCGGTCAGGTGGGAGGGTCGTCTCTTCCACTTTCGGCGGGTCTGGGCGGACTCAATCCGGGATGCGTGGGTCGTCAATACGGTCTCTGCAGGACATTCTTGGAACTTCATCAGTATTCCCAGAGACAGATTTGTTCCTACCTCCCTTCCTCGGTCAGGCGACAAAAGAGAGATTCTCTTATCCTACGTCAACTCGCTAGTCAATCAAGGAGCAGCGGTTCCAGTGCTAGAGTTCGAAAGAAGGCTCGGAGTGTATTCTCCTCTTTTTATGGTGCGCAAAAAGAGCGGCGCCTGGAGACCAGTGATAGATCTGACGCACTTGAATCACTTCATCAAAGGAGAAAAATTCAAGATAGAGACCTTGTTCTCCATTCAGCAAGCTGTTCAACCAGGGGATTGGATGGTCTCAGTAGACCTGAAGGATGCATACTTCCACGTGCCAGTGGCAACAGAGTTTCAGCAATACCCAAGATTCCCAGTCAGCCAGCTTCATCTACAATTTGTGTGTCTCCCCTTCGGGCTTTCCACATCGCCTCGTACCTTTTCGAAGGTCTTGTTAGCGGTGGTAGCCTTGATAAGACTGAGAGAGGTCCATCTTTATCATTATCTGGACGACCTCTTTCTACTGGCTCAAGACAAGTCTGTTATCCTGGAACATCTAGCTCTGGTCATCTCGTCCCTAGAGGAGTTCGGCTGGATCCTGAACAGGGAAAAGAGTCATCTAATTCCTACCCAGTCCCTGGTCTTTTTGGGCGTTCTGTTCAACACCAAGAACAATACCATCTCTCTGCCGGAAGAAAAGATCCCGGTGATCCGGGACAGGGTGTCCCTAGCCTTGTCAGCTTCCCATCTCATGGCCAAACAATGCCTGAGGATAATCGGCACAATGGTGTCAACAGCCCCTATGGTGAAGTCGGCACTCTGGAAAATTAGACCTTTTCAGATGGGTTTTCTTCAGCAATGGAAGGGAATCAGCAATTCTCAGCGAATAGTTATAACCGCAGCCATGAAGAGCTGGCTTCCTTGGTGGTTACAGCTGAAGAATTTGCGCAATTGTCACTCCATAGCCCCCATATCTTGGGTGATAGTGACATCAGACGCCAGCACCACCGGTTGGGGCGGTCATTGCGGAACAGAGATGGCACAAGGGAGATGGGATTTTCAGTCTCGCCAGATCGTGTCCAATATCCTGGAACTTAGGGCGGCCTTTCAAGTACTGCTAGCATTCGGTCACCTTGTTCAGGGCACCTCAGTCATGCTGAGGCTAGACAACACAACTGCAGTAGCCTATGTGAGGAGACAAGGCGGAACTCGCAGTGCATCCCTGCTTCGGGAAGTAGAGCCGATATTGACCTGGGCTCAGAGAAACCTGGTCAATCTGTCAGCAGTATACATACCAGGGGCTCAAAACACACAGGCGGATTTCCTCTTGAGAACACAACTCAACAACGAGTGGTCTCTCCATGAGGATGTGTTCAACTGGATCCTGTCCTTGGGATTCATCCCAGAGGTAGATCTATTTGCTTCCTTCCACAACAGGAAGTTGGAGAAGTTCTATTCGAGGAACAGAGATCCCAGAGCATTCGGGGTAGATGCCCTGACAGATTGCTGGAAGTTTCACAAGGCTTATGCCTTTCCCCCAGTGCCAGTCATCTTCCAATTCCTGCGGAGAATCAAGATGGAATCAGTGAAGGTGGTCGCAGTGATCCCGTTCTGGCCCAACAGACCGTGGTTTCCCCTGCTATTTCAGCTCAGCTATCGCGACCCAGTCCCTCTCCCTCTCAGAGCGGATCTGCTGTCCCAGGGCTCCATTCTTCACCCATGTCCAGCCCATCTGCACCTTCGGGTCTGGTTTTTGAGAGGGGAAGGCTGGAAGCGTTAGGATGTCCTGAAGTAGCCATACCAACTCTTGAGTGCTAGGAGACAAAGCATGAATAAAACCTATTAAAGAATTTGGTCTAGGTTTACTTCTTTCCTAGAGTCCAAGGGAAAGTCCTGGTCATCTCCTTCCATGCAAGATATCCTGTCTTTCCTTCAGTCAGGATTGGAGTTGCCCCTTTCAGTGAGCGCCCTGCGAGTGCAAGTTTCAGCCATATCCGCTTTCACAGGCGTTTCCTGGGCTGCACATCCTCTGATCCGGCAATTTTTCAAAGGGGCAGTAAGGATAAGGCCACAGAAGAAACTGAGGTTCCCCAAGTGGGACATGCCTTTAGTTCTTGATTTCCTTTCCTCAGTTGGCACAAACCCTGAAGAACCTATATCAGTAAAACATCTCACCCTCAAGGTAGTCTTCCTCGTGACTGTTACATCTGCAAAAAGGGTTTCAGAGATTCAGACTCTGGGAAGTAAGGAACCTTTCCTGACCTTCTTTCCGGACAGAGTTGTTCTCATTCCGATGCTTGGATCAAGGCCTAAAGTCACTTCAGTCTTTCACGAGAATCAGGAAATTGTTCTTCCTACTTTCAACTCGTCGGCCGAACCTCCGGAAATCCATCCACTGGATGTGGGCAACACGCTCAAACAGTATTTGGAAGCTACAGCCTCTTTTCGAAAGATGGATTCTATTTGTCCTATTGTCTGGGAAGAACAAAGGTATGCATGCCTCTTCAAGATCAATTGCCTCCTGGATAGTAGAGGCGATTCAGTGGGCTTATAGAGAGAAGCGGCTCTTTCCTCTGTTGGTTTTGGTACTCAAGTGTTATCAGTTGCAGGTGTTGATTAAATTTTGGCAGCATCTGCCCACCCATTTGTGTTTTGGCGAGTTATTTCCCAAACGTATGCTGAAATGGAGTCTGTCAGGAAAACTGAAAATCTATATCAAATGCTTACCGTAATTTTCCTTTCCTGGTGGACTCCATGGCAGCAGGAGTCCCCTCCCAGTTCCTGAGTAGGCTAATTAGAGAAAACACGGATGCTGAAAGAAAACACGGATGCTGAAAGGGAGCAAGGATTTATGGGAGTGGGGTCCTATGGGGTAGGAGTGGAGGCAGGACTACCCAAACGAATGCTGCCATGGAGTCCATCAGGAAAGAAAAATTACGGTAAGTATTTGATATAAATTTTCCGGTGTCCCTAAGCTTAACTTCAATTTGCCCATATATAATATTTATACTTGTACGTCCATTGGCTATTGAGGGATCGCATATTTAAAGAAAGGATTGGATCTTTACGCTTTAAATGTTTAAATTAAATCCCACCGATCTACCTAGTTGAGACAGCAGTTTCCTGCTTTTTCTTGTGGACACCGGAAATGTCCAATCTTCCAAGAGCGATATAAGGATGGATGTGGCGGCTTGCGTCATCCTGTTGTCCGTACTGCAGCCGGACACAGGAGTCTACAGCGGACTCTCTTGTCAATGTCTCCCAGCAACCTATGTTTGTAAGTGTACTACCTTTTTATCTCAATAAATTTGTCGGGGGTAATGCACCATTGTCTGCCCATTTATATTTCTCCCATGTTACTTGGTGGAGCTAATTAGAAGAGCGGACTTACAAGATTGGGGAGTTTTGCCTGGGACGTCTGGCCACCTGAGAGAACCTTCATCCAGGGTTATTCCTAATACATATGTCCTGTACCTTTCTGGTAAGAGGCCCATCAGTGTATACACACAGAGTGGGAGTGTGGTGGAGGTTCTCTCTCTGTCAGCTGGTTTTATTTTAAAATAATCGCATATCAGCTGTCATTGTCTGGTAAGGAGTTAAGCCTGAAGCCTGAAGGTGGTGGGAGCAGCTTTACTTTATATCAGTGCACCCAATTTTCTTCACAATAAGTTCAGTGCTTGTAGTCTTTCCTCATAGCCGATGCCCTGCATTCCCCTAATTATTTTTGTTGCCCTTCTCTGGACTCTCTCCAGTTCCAGCACATCCTTCCTGAGGACTGGTGCCCAGAACTGGACAGCATACTCCAGATGTGGCCGGACCAGAGTCTTGTAGAGTGGGAGAATAATCTCTTTATTTCTGGAGTGAATCCCCTTTTTTATACATGCCAGTATTCTGTTGGCTTTGCTTGCAGCGGCTTGGCATTACATGCCACTGCCAAGCCTGTTGTCTACCAGTACCCCCAGGTCCTTTTCCATCCTAGACTCACCCAGAGGGTTTCCCCCCCAGTGAGTAGCTTGCTTTCATATTTCTGACGCCCAAGTGCATTACTTTACATTTTTCAACATTAAACCTCATCTGCCATGTAGTTGCCCACCCCATTATTTTGTTCAGGTCCGCTTGAAAGGTTTCCACATCCTGCATTTAAGATATTGGCATGCTTAGTTTAGTATCATCCGCAAATACTGAGATTGTACTCAATATCCCCTCCTCTAGATCATTTATGAATAAATTAAACAGGATTGGCCCCAGGACAGAACCTTGGGGGACCCCACTTTCCACACCCACCCAAGCAGAGTACTCCCCATTAAATCACCACCCTCTGTACTCTCCCCTGGAGCCAGTTCTCTATCCAGGTACTCACCCTATGGTCCATACCTACCTTCCTTAGTTTGTACAGTAAGCGTTTGTGGGGAATGGTGTCAAAGGCCTTTGCAAAGTCCAGATACATCACATCCACAGGCTTACCTTCATCCAGGTGGCAGCTCACTTCATCGTAGAAGGTTAATAGATTGGTTTGGCAAGAACGATTTTTCATGAATCCATGCTGATTACTACCAATAATACCGTTTTCATTACTAAAGTCTTGTATGTGGTCCCTTAACATCCCCTGCAAAATCTTGCAGACTACTTATGTTAGGCTGACCGGGATATATCTCGGCCCTTTTTTAAATATTGGTACCACGCTGTTTTTTTTCCAATCAGCTGGCACCATACCAGTCTGTAGACTATCCTTAAAGATCAAGAATAATGGTCTGGCAATCACCTGACTGAGCTCTTTAAGAACCCTCGGGTGCAAGACATCTGATCCCGGTGATTTATTTATGTTTCTCTAGTTTAGTTCTAAGTCTATCTACTGTTAACCATGGCGGTACTTCCTGAGGTGTATTATTTAGTTTAGCATTACAAGCTGGGTTAGTGTAGCCCCCCCCCCCCCCCCCCCCCCGATTCTTTTGTGAAGACTGAAGAGAAGAAATTATTTAACATTTCCGCCTTTTCTCTGTCCTATGTGGCCATATTTCCTTTGTCGTCTTTTATCGGGTCAATGTGTTCTGGCCTCGCTATCTTACTGTTTATATACTTTAAGAATTTCTTGGGGTTCTTTTTACTCTCTTCTGCTATATGTCTCTCGTGTTCTATTTTACCTGCCTTAATTTCGTCTTTACATTTCTTATTACACTCTTTGTAATGCTTGAATGCTGCCAATGACCCCTCAGTCTTGTATTTTTTTTGAAGGCCTTTTCTTTAGTATTAATATGCATTTTTTGCATGTTGGAGTTTAGCCACCCAGGGTTTAGTTTTGCTATTTTAAATTTTTTTCCCTTTGGAATGCACTGGCCAATCCCTTTGTTTAGTATCCTCTTGAAGTACTCCCATTTTTCCCCTGTGTTCCTTGTTTCCAGGGTTCTATCCCATTTGATATTTTCTAGCAGAGAGCGCAGTTTTGGGAAACTGGCTCTTTTGAAATTCAGTGTCCTTATATTACCCTTGTATTTCCTATTACTATGATTAATACTGAAACTAATTGACCTATGGTCACTGTTTCCTAAGTTTCCCCATATTTCTATATCCATGATCAGGTCTGTATTGTTGGTAATCAGTAGGTCAAGTACCGCATTGTTTCTTGTCGGTGCGTTCACCATCTGACCCATAAAATTGTCCTGCAAAACATTTAGGAACTTCCGAGCCTTGGCTGAATGCGCGGTTCCCTCTGCCCAGTCTATATCTGGATAATTAAAGTCCTCCATTATAATGACATTTCCCATCCTTGCTGCCAATCCCATCTGTAAAAACTGAATTTTTGTAAAATCTTACCTGTAAAATTCCTTTCTCTGAGTCCTCCGACAGTCGCCGCCCTCTTCATATTCGTCACAATGGGGTATTAGACTTTGCTCCGAAGGAGTAGCTAGGCAACAGAATATGTCAATATAAAAGTTTTAACACATCCCACCCCCAGGGGGTGGTCCCCTCAGTCAATACCCTCCCACTTCCTGTATCCATACTCCAGTTTCAGTGGAATAGCAGTAGAGAGTACAAACAACCCCAAAAGAGGGGCGGGGGCGGCGACTGTCGGAGGACTCAGAGAAAGGAATTTTACAGGTAAGATTTTACAAAAATTCAGTTTTCTCTTACGTCCTCCGACAGTCGCCGCCCTCTTCATATTCGTCACAATGGGGACGTCCCAAAGCAGTGCAAACATGAGGGGTGGGAAACGCAGCCGCGCCCAAGGCAACGCCGTCTCCACAGCAGAGAAAGGAACCTTACCAAAGGAAGGAAACCATCTGGGCAACAGAAGAAAAAACTTGCTCAACAGAAGCAAAAAAATCCCAGGAAAACAAATAACCTAGGGATAACAACATGTATCCCAAACAGCCAAGAAGCCCATACAAGAGGCTCTAAGGAACTGCCGCACTAAGAACCTTGCGGCCAAAGGAAGCATCTGCTGATGCCTGAACATCCACTCTGTAGAATTTCGTGAAGGTGTGAACGGACAACCAAGTCGCCGCCTTACACACCTGGGCCACAGAAGCCCCATGACGACAGGCCCAAGACTTACTCAGAGATCTTGTAGAGTGCGCCTTCACAGGCACAGGGGGAACTTTCCCCTTCAAAGTATAGGCCTGTTCCACAGTCTGTCTGATCCATTTGGCAATGGTAGAGGCCGACGCAGCCAAGCCCTTCCGAGGTCCCTCAGGAAGGACAAACAAGGAATCCGACTTGCGGAAAGATTTAGTCGATTTCAGGTAAACCCTAATCGCCCGAACAACATCCAAGGAATGCAGCTCCACCTCCTTCGGATGTTTAGGCTTCTCGCAGAGCGAAGGCAGGACAATGTCCTCATTGATGTGAAAATCCGAAACTCTCTTCGGAAGAAAAGAAGGGTTGGGTCGCAAGACCACCTTATCCAGATGAAGGACCAAGTACGGAGACTTGCAGGACAAAGCCGCCAGCTCCGAAACCCTACGAGCCGAAGTTATCGCCACCAAAAAAGCGACTTTTTTGGACAACATGGACAACGAGATCTTCCTGATCTGTTCAAAAGGAGCGTGTTGTAACACGGACAGCACAAGATTCAAGTCCCAAGGAGGCAAGGGTGCCCTCCTAGGAGGGACCAGATGTCGCACCCCTTGAACAAAGGCACTAACCAAAGAGTTAGACGCTATAGGACGTTGAAAGAGAACGGCCAGCGCAGACACCTGACCCTTGACCGTAGCCAACGCCATACGCTGGTCGACACCCGTCTGAAGGAAGGACAACACCCTAGACACAGAGTATGTGCGAGGTGAAAACCCCCTGGACTCACACCAGGCAAAATAGGCCTTCTAAGTACGGTGATAGACCTTCCCCGAGGAAGACTTCCTCGCGTTAATCAAAGTGTGAATGACCTCCGGAGAGAGACCCCTATCCTTCAGGACCTCGGTTTCAACAGCCAGGCCGTCAAAGCCAGCGACTGTAAAGCAGGATGGAATATCGGCCCTTGAGACAAGAGATCTTCTCGAAGAGGCAGACGCCAAGGAGCGTCGACCGCCAGGTTCACGAGATCCGCGTAGCAGGACCGGCGAGGCCAGTCTGGTGCCACCAGAATCACCGTTTTCGGTTCCGAGTTCAACCTGCGAAGGAACCTGGGCAGCAATTGAATCGGCGGGAACGCATACAGCAGCCGATACTGGTGCCACGGGGCCACCAGCACGTCGGACGCGTCTGCCCGAGGATCGCGCGTCCTTGCCACAAACCTTTTTACCTTGTTGTTCAGACGAGACGCGAACAGGTCCACTTCCGGAAGACCCCACTTCGCGCACAACATCTGGAAGACAGCCGGGTGGAGAGACCATTCCCCCTGATCCAGGGTCTGGCGACTCAGATAATCCGCCTGCCAGTTCTCCACCCCCGGAATGTGTACCGCCGATATCGCCGGGACATGAGTCTCGGCCCAAGAAAGAATTTCGGCCACTTCCCGAGCCGCTCGGGCACTCCTGGTGCCCCCTTGGTGATTGACGTAAGCCACCGCCGTGGCATTGTCCGTCTGCACCCGAACCGGACAGCCGCGCAGCCTGTCCGTCCAACGGTGAAGGCAGAGAGTTATCGCACGCAACTCCAGAATGTTGATCGGAAGGGAGGATTCCTCCTCCGACCAAGTCCCCTGGGCGGACAGAACGCCCAGAACACCACCCCAGCCCGACAGGCTGGCATCTGTGGTGATCACCATCCATGAAAGCGGACGAAAAGACTTTCCCCCCCGACACCGCCGGGGACTGGAGCCACCACAGAAGATCCCTTCTGGTGCGACGGCTCAACGAAATCTGGACATCCAGAGACTGCGGACGCCCATCCCACTTGGACAGAATCTCCGCTTGGAGACCCCTCGTGTGAAACTGGGCAAAGGGAATCGCCTCGAAAGCCGAGACCATCAGACCCAGACACCGCATGCACTTCCGGCAGGGATGAGCACGGAACGTCCCTGAGGGACTGGACTTCTCCCTGAAGAACCTTGATTTTGTCGTCCGGTAGGAAGACCTTCGCTTGGACCGAGTCCAGGATCATTCCCAAATAGGGAAGACTAATCGCCGGGCACAGTGTCGATTTTGGATAATTTATCGTCCAACCAAACTCCTGCAGAGTCTGCACCGTGACGGACAGATGCTTCTCCAGACCCTGGCTGGTCGCAGAGCGAACCAGAATGTCGTCCAGATACCCCAGGACAGAGATGCCCTGGGCCCTTAACAAGGCCAGCAGTGGCGCAAGCACCTTGGTGAAAACCCGCGGAGCCGAAGCGAGGCCAAAAGGCAACGCCACGAATTGGTAGTGATCCTCCGCAATGGCGAATCGAAGGTACCTCTGGTGACCCTCGAAAATTGGGATGTGTAGGTACGCATCCTTCAGATCGATGGAGGCCATGAATTCCCCCGGAACCAGGGCAGCCACCACCGACCGCAGAGATTCCATGCGGAACTTGCAAACCCGCACAAAGCGGTTTAGAGCCTTTTTTAAGTCCAGAATTGGACGAACCTTGCCCTCCTTCCTGGGTACAGTGAACAGATTTGAATAGAACCCCCGAAATCTGTCCCGATGAGGCACCGGGACCACCACTCCCTGAGCACTCAGGTCCCGCACCGCCAGGTGCAGATCCCGCAAACGCTCCGGAGACAGTTGAAGATTTGAGGGAAAAAATCTGCTCTCCGGCCGAGAGAGAAACTTGATCTTGTAACCAGATCGAACAATTTCCTGAACCCACCTGTCCCGAACACGGGCCAGCCAAGGTTGTAGAAAACCGAGCAAGCGTCCCCCCACCCCAGAACCGGGTGAGGGCGCCCCTTCAGGCAGCACTGTTGTGGGCAGCGGATCCGGATTGGCCGGACTTCTGCTTACCTGTCCACGGCTTCTTTTGAGAGCCCTGACCTTTGAACGGTTTGGTCCTTAAAGTGCGGCCGAAAGGCACGAAAGGACCCCTGAGAGGGCTGAAAGGAAGCATGCTTCTTACCAGGAGCCGACTTAGCCTTCTGGGATTAGGGTAAGAGCGTGCTCTTACCCCCAGTGATCCCCTTAATCAGAGTATCCAAGGATTCGCCAAACAGACGAGAACCGTCATAAGGGAGATTGGCTAAAGTCTTGCGAGAAGATTGGTCCACCGACCAACACTTCAACCAAACCAAACGGCGAGACAACACCGCCACACCGTGTACACGTGCGGCCAACGGGACCATATCCAAGTCCGCATCGCACAAATACATGACACCCTGATGGATATGATCCACCTAGACATATGCCGGTTTTCGGTAATTCGATATATCGCGGTATTGCATAGCCACGGTATTGTTATTGTGGCATTTTTAAAATACCGAGTTTCTCTGTCAAGTCTGCCTGACTTGTGAATTGATACATTTCAGTGAGCTGGATGACTCATTCACTCACACAGCTAACCCCTTTCAGCATTAAGTCTCCTAACTATAAACAAAAATGATTACATTTGTATCTTTTCCTTCCCTCTGCCAGGGAGAAAGGAAGTTTAACCTCTTAAAGACTGGATCTTTTTCTGACACTTGTTGCTTGCAAGTTAAAATCAGTTTTTTTTTTTGCTAGAAAAGTACTTAGAACCCCCAAACATTTTATATATTTTTTTAGCAGAGACCCTACAGAATAAAATGGCGATTGTTGTAATATTTTATGTCACACTGTATTTGCGCAGCAGTCTTTCAAACGCAATGATTAGACTTTAATGAATAAAAAAAAAAAAAAAAAAACGTAACAGTAAAGTTATCCCAATTTTTTTTTTTTGTTACACAGAGAATCGTGAGAGAATCGTGATCTTTATTCCAAGCTAAAAAATCGTGATTCTCATTTTGGCCAGAATCGTGCAGGTCTAATATACACACACACACACGCATAGCAGCCCACATTACATATATTATATATCAAGCAGTGTCTGGCCTACCTGGTGATGACTGGTCCTGGCGCTCTGATCCGATGGCCTGGTCTTTAAAGGGGCAAATCCTTGCGATCCAGAAGTGGTTAAACCTGCAGGAGGACCGGTGTTTTTATCTATTAATGACTTTACTATTGCTTTAGGCCTGGTTCACATGTATGTGGGTTGGTGGTTCACATGTATGCGGGTTGGTGGTTCACATGTATGCGGGTTGGCGGCCCACATTTGCACAGGCATAGCAGCCCATTGATTTGAACGGGCTGCTATGCCCTCATTTTCCGCAGAAAAAAGGTGCATGCAGCATTTTTTTAAAATTCAGTGGCCTTGAAATCCATCCTGCTTTTGCACCATGCGACTAACCTGCAGTTCCTGCTCTGGCAAGCTTTCTGCATCTTTTGTATACGTGGGCACGGCATTTAAAAATAAACAGTTTGCGTGTGCAGCAACGGCAGGTAAGTCGCATGGTGCAAAAGGAGGATGGATTTCATGGCCACTGCATTTTTTTAAATTCTGCATGCACCTTTTTTCAGCTGAAAACGCAGGCATAGCAGCTCAAGCCCATTCACATCAATGAGCTGCTATGCCTGTGCAAATGTGGGCCCCCAACCCGCATACATGTGAACCAGGCCTAAAGCAATAGTAAAGTCATTTATAAACAACACCTCCTTCAGGTTTAACCACTTCTTGACCACAAGGATTTGCCCTCTTAATGACCAGGCCATCGGATCGGAGCCGAGCGCCAGGACCAGTTATCACCAGTTAGGCCAGACACTGCTTGATGACCTATTTTAGGCCTGGTTCACAGAGTCTGTACTGACTGACTATATAATAATGTGCAAAAGTGAACCAAAGCCCCTAAATTCAGCAATGAAATTGAAGTGAGGTGGAAATTTAATAATTTAAATGTAATAATAGAATACCGTGATAATACCGTATACCGTGGCAAAACCTTAATCAATTAATCGCAGCATGAAAATCTGATACCGTCACAAGCCTAGATCCACCATGTCCAATGTCGCCTGCGGGGCTGAGTCAGCCACCAAAACGCGTCTAAGCACCTGCGTCCAACTCGCGACCGCCTGGGCCGCCATAAGGGAAGCAAACAGAGCTTTTAGCATAGAACCCATAATAGAATAGGTATGACGGGCAAGAGACTCCAGCCTCTTGTCTGTGGCATCCCGGAATACCGGGGTATCCTCAGCAGGAATCGCAGTGGACTTATTCAGAACCGCGATCGCGTGATCCACAGGAGGTGGTACACACCAACGCTCGTCAGTAGCGGGCGTGAAGGGATAACGCAGTTTAAACCTACTGGGTACCGCAAAAGGTTTGCGAATATTACGCCATTGTTCCTTAACTGCGCTCTGAAAATCATCAGTGCAGGGAAAAACCTGCGATGTTTTGCGCCTTCTCTTTGTCCCATAAGCTGCCAAAGCAGCCGGCGGACACGGTTCATCTTGCAAGCGCAGCAACCAAGTCATCCATGAGTGCAAGCTCTTCAGACGAGCCAGGGGGAGAATTATCCACCCCTTCAACCTCAGCCTCCACCTCGGACCCCACAAGATCCAGGGAGGAACGGGACCCCGACAAGGAGACCCCGGCCATATCAGCCCCCGCACCATCACCCTCTGAACCAGAGGAAATTGAAACTCTGGACCTTTTTGTGGATTGAGCAGCCACCAGCATTTGCACCTGGGCAGCAAGATTAGCCACAATCACAGCCAAATCCCCCCCTGGGGGAGAAACAGCAGTCCCCTGGCTACCCACCAATGTGGCAGGAAATTTGCCCTCCTGAGAATCCATTGCCCCACAAAACTTATGCTGACAAGAAAGGGTTAACTGCCCCCTTAACAAGCGCGGCGAGCGCAGCCCACTGCCACACACACAAGCCTAATGAGACCCCCACAGGGAGAGCACAGAAAACAGGCAATGGATACAGGCAGATAGAAAAGTCAAAAACCTGAGGGGACCCCTGTAGTAGCTGCTGCTGCGATCGGTGCACATCAGGAAAGAGGAAGTGATGCAATCAGGGCGCTCTGGTAAAGCCTATGAGAGGCTACAAGAAAATGGCCGCCCGCATTGAAAACATGCGGCCGGGGCGATGCAGGCAAAATGGCGTCGCTTGGCGCCGAAAACGCCGCTCCCCCGCTCTGCGATGTAACACATCACCCATGTAAAAATCAACATGGCAGGTCGCCGCAGCGACCGCTGTACAGTGCCCCCAACATGACCAAAGGCATGCCCCACGGCACACAGCGCTTCACACAGTAACAGGCAGACACACAGTGCCACACAGCCCCCCCTCCTGCAGCCCACAGCGTGCAGGCAGAATGACAGGGAGCCATATAGTGTGAATAGAGGCAGGTTACACAGTCCCAGACTGACACCCCCCCCCCCGACAGACAGGTCCCCACATAAGTACACTTACCTTCTAATGATGCGGGGGACCCGCACAGGCGAACAAACCGCAGCACATGAGGCAGGGAGAGTCGCATCCAGGACGCACGAAACCGGGGTTAAGAAACCACACAGCGTCCAGTGAGGTAGCCACCTCACCAAGCATCCCTGCACCGAACAGGGATGGGTCGTTCACTGTGCCAGGAGCGATACCTGGCTGAACGCTCGATGGCAGGCCGGGAAAACCACCGACCCACAACCTGCGACCAGGGGGATCAGCCCGAGTCCCAGCCCGCACGAATCCTCTTCATCAGAAGAACAAACTAAGGCTGACAAAATGAACAGCTAAGCAAACAGAGAGAAAAAACTCAAACAAAATCAAAAAAGAATAGGGAAAAGGCTGAGACAAATGCCCCAGCATAGAGACATCCAGCTACTCCTGACAAGCTAGACATTGAAACTGGAGTATGGATACAGGAAGTGGGAGGGTATTGACTGAGGGGACCACCCCCTGGGGGTGGGATGTGTTAAAACTTTTATATTGACATATTCTGTTGCCTAGCTACTCCTTCGGAGCAAAGTCTAATACCCCATTGTGACGAATATGAAGAGGGCGGTGACTGTCGGAGGACGTAAGAGAAAGGAGGTCCGCCTCCCCCTCCTCCCTCTGGTTGGGGGGCCTATAGCATACGCCCAATATTACTTTCCCTATAGTGCCTTCCCTTTTAAGTTCTACCCATAGGGATTCTGCCTCGTCCATAGCTCCATTATTAATATCATCCCTCATATGTACCTGTACACTGTTCTTAATATACAGACATATATTATCAAGATCATAGGAAATATCCAATATACACTAATGATCAATAAAAATATATACACTCATGATCAATAAAATAGGTAAAATCATTGATACAAACAATCATCAAATCAATAAAAATAAAGACATGAAATAAAAATCATATATTAATAAGTAAAAAAATGTGTTTCTCACACCCGGCATAGGCATACTTACAACTACACCCCAAAACACATTATGCTACTCGTCCTGAGTATGAAAATACCACATATATGAGACTTTTTCACAGCCTGGCCACATAGAGAAGCGCAAAATCCAAGGAGCACCTTCAGGCATTATCCACTTTAAGACCAACCCTTACTATAACACATTGTTTACAAGTAAAAATCTGTATTTTTGCTATAATATGACTTAGAACCCCCAAACATTATATATTTTTGTAGCAGAGGCCTTAGAGAATAAAATGGTGGGTTTTGCAAATTTTTATGTCACACGATATTTGCGCAGCAGTTTTTTTAATGCAATTTTACACACTTAACGCATAAATACATTTTAACCCTTTCACTGCCAGGTCCATACGGCGTACTGACCTATAGCACTGCTTGCAGCTGGCCAGACTCTGCTTAACAATTCTATAAACCTGATCAGCGAGAATGTGACTGCCCCCCCCCCCATGCCGCCGCATACCTGTCCTTAGCCTCTCTACCTCCAGCCACTCCCTGTTACCTAAAACTGCTCCCCCTACTCTCCTTTCAAAGCTTTCCCCTTTCCCCACACTGGGCTCTGGCAAGCTGACAGGCTGAGAGCGCAGGGGGGAGGGGGGGAGCAGCGTGGGTGAAGCCGGAGGGTGGGAGGGCTTGGTAAACGTGTTTACTAGCCCCCTCCCTGTAGTACAGTGGACATAGACAGCCATCGCTACCGATGGCTCCTATGTCCACTGACAGCTGATCAGCTGATCATAGTAAACCGAGAGTTTACTATGTCAGACTGTCAGCTTATGAATGGATAAGGAGTCTCTATACAGACTCCTTATTTCATTCATGTGAAGTGCTGCAGAGAAAGGGATCATCTTCAGTCCCTTTCTCTTTTTCAAAAAAAAAGAGAAATAGGGGTGTCTGTTTAGACCTCTGATATCTCACCAAAGAACCCCCCCCATCCCAAAAAAAAAAAAAGATTCAAAAATAGAACTTTAAAAAAAACATAGTAAGACCCAGTGGCGACTGGCGCTAAACTTTTGTTTTGGGGCAAACAAAACAAAGCAAACAACTACCCCCCCCCCCCCCAGGTCTGCCTGCACTCAGTCCAGGTTCACACTGGTGTGATGCAGGAATCCCTACAATTCAGTGCCGATTCCCGCATCGCACCAGAATCGCACAGTGGTTCACACTGAGATCTGCGAATTCAGGGCCGGACTGACCATCGGGAGGACCGGGCATATGCCCGGTGGGCCGAGGCCTCCCCGCCATGATCTGACAGTCTGTGTGTCCGCCTGTTCGGCCGTTGCCGCTGCTGCCGGCCTCTCCGCGGCCGATTCCGCGGAGAGTCTGGGCCGCATTACAGCAATCTTGGCCGCCCGCCAGCTGCCGCTGTCCCTGACTAGTCCCCACTCCTAAGCTTTGCAGCGGCATCCAGCGTAGCTGTGTAGCTCAGGAGGGGGTGGACCGTGAACCGTCAGGTGACTGAGTGAAGGCCGGGGGTGGAGCTAGAGGGGCCCCTGCTTGCCTTCTTGTCAGGAAGAAGCGGGAAGTGGAAAAGTGAGATCACTGGCGCCGCACCGTACCGCACCGCAGACACTGACAGTGACAGTCAGATTGTCTGACAGTGTGGAGTCAGAGACGGGTGGACCGTGGAGACAACAAGGACAACATCAACAACCACCCGGCACCCAGGCACCCACGACCACACGAGCCAAGGCCTGGCTGCTGCAACAACAACAAGGTAAGGAAAGGGCAGCACTGCAGGCCAGCAGCAGCACAAATTACAAACACTGTGACCTGTCCTTACCATGACCTGTCCTTACCATGACCTGTGACATGCCCTTACCATGACCTGTGACATGCCCGTACCATGACCTGTGACATGCCCGTACCATGACCTGTGACATGCCCGTACCATGACCTGTGACATGCCCGTACCATGACCTGTGACATGCCCTTACCATGACCTGTGACATGCCCTTACCATGACCTGTGACATGCCCTTACCATGACCTGTGACATGCCCTTACCATGACCTGTGACATGCCCTTACCATGACCTGTGACATGCCCTTACCATGACCTGTGACATGCCCGTACCATGACCTGTGACATGCCCGTACCATGACCTGTGACATGCCCGTACCATGACCTGTGACATGTCCTTACCATGACCTGTGACATGCCCGTACCATGACCTGTGACATGCCCGTACCATGACCTGTGACATGCCCGTACCATGACCTGTGACATGCCCTTACCATGACCTGTGACATGCCCTTACCATGACCTGTGACATGCCCTTACCATGACCTGTGACATGCCCTTACCATGACCTGTGACATGCCCTTACCATGACCTGTGACATGCCCTTACCATGACCTGTGACATGCCCTTACCATGACCTGTGACATGCCCTTACCATGACCACCATGATCACGATCACCTTCCGTTCCAGAGAGAGAGAGGACATGAGAGCGAGAGCCGCGCCCGCGTGACTTGAGGTCGGGACTGAGCTGACTGAGGCGAGGCGACAGAGTCGGATCGGAAGTCCGCAGAAGAAGTCGAGTCGGATCGGAAGAAGAAGTCGGAGTCGGAGCGGAAGTCCGCAGAAGAAGTCGAGTCGGATTGGAAGAAGAAGTCAGGGTCGGAGCGGAAGTCCGCAGAAGAAGTCGAGTCGGATCGGAAGAAGAAGTCGGAGCGGAAGTCCGCAGAAGAAGTCGAGTGTGAGTGAGTGACCGTCCCTACCTCTACCTGAAGGCTGCCCGGTAACGGTAAGTGAATGAAGCCTCGGCCGGCACACTGCCCTGTCAGTCAGTTGTTCTGGTGCTATGAAGGGGGCACGCACGCTGATCTCTGCATTGGGGGCACCACGTATGCTGGTCACTACATTGGGGGCATGCACGCTGATCTCTGCATTGGGGGCACCACGTATGCTGGTCACTGCATTGAAAGGGGGCATGTACGCTGGTCACTGCATTGAAAGGGGGCCTTTACAGTGGGGTTTGTGCTAGGGGGCCTGTACTGTGGGGTTTGTACTAAGGGGCCTAAGAGGAATTGGGGTGATCTGAGGTGTGAAGGTGCAGGAATTGGGGTGATCTGAGGTGTGAAGGTGCAGGAATTGGGGTGATCTGAGGTGTGAAGGTGCAGGAATTGGGGTGATCTGAGGTGTGAAGGTGCAGTAATTGGGTCTGATCTGAGGTGTGAAGGTGCAGGAATTGGGGTGATCTGAGGTGTGATTGTGCAGGAATTGGGACTGATCTGAGGTGTGAAGGTGCAGGAATTGGGTCTGATCTGAGGTGTGAAGGTGCAGGAATTGGGTCTGATCTGAGGTGTGAAGGTGCAGGAATTGGGACTGATCTGAGGTGTGAAGGTGCAGGAATTGGGGTGATCTGAGGTGTGAAGGTGCAGGAATTGGGGTGATCTGAGGTGTGAAGGTGCAGGAATTGGGGTGATCTGAGGTGTGAAGGTGCAGGAATTGGGGTGATCTGAGGTGTGAAGGTGCAGGAATTGGGACTGATCTGAGGTGTGAAGGTGCAGGAATTGGGGTGATCTGAGGTGTGATTGTGCAGGAATTGGGACTGATCTGAGGTGTGAAGGTGCAGGAATTGGGTCTGATCTGAGGTGTGAAGGTGCAGGAATTGGGTCTGATCTGAGGTGTGAAGGTGCAGGAATTGGGACTGATCTGAGGTGTGAAGGTGCAGGAATTGGGGTGATCTGAGGTGTGAAGGTGCAGGAATTGGGGTGATCTGAGGTGTGAAGGTGCAGGAATTGGGGTGATCTGAGGTGTGAAGGTGCAGGAATTGGGGTGATCTGAGGTGTGAAGGTGCAGGAATTGGGACTGATCTGAGGTGTGAAGGTGCAGGAATTGGGGTGATCTGAGGGGTGAAGGTGCAGGAATTGGGGTGATCTGAGGTGTGAAGGTGCAGGAATTTGGGGTGATCTGAGGTGTGAAGGTGCAGGAATTGGGGTGATCTGAGGTGTGAAGGTGCAGGAATTGGGGTGATCTGAGGTGTGAAGGTGCAGGAATTGGGGTGATCTGAGGTGTGAAGGTGCAGGAATTGGGGTGATCTGAGGTGTGAAGGTGCAGGAATTGGGGTGATCTGAGGTGTGAAGGTGCAGGAATTGGGACTGATCTGAGGTGTGAAGGTGCAGGAATTGGGGTGATCTGAGGGGTGAAGGTGCAGGAATTGGGGTGATCTGAGGTGTGAAGGTGCAGGAATTTGGGGTGATCTGAGGTGTGAAGGTGCAGGAATTGGGGTGATCTGAGGTGTGAAGGTGCAGGAATTGGGGTGATCTGAGGGGTGAAGGTGCAGGAATTGGGGTGATCTGAGGTGTGAAGGTGCAGGAATTGGGGTGATCTGAGGTGTGAAGGTGCAGGAATTGGGGTGATCTGAGGTGTGAAGGTGCAGGAATTGGGGTGATCTGAGGTGTGAAGGTGCAGTAATTGGGTCTGATCTGAGGTGTGAAGGTGCAGGAATTGGGGTGATCTGAGGTGTGATTGTGCAGGAATTGGGACTGATCTGAGGTGTGAAGGTGCAGGAATTGGGTCTGATCTGAGGTGTGAAGGTGCAGGAATTGGGTCTGATCTGAGGTGTGAAGGTGCAGGAATTGGGACTGATCTGAGGTGTGAAGGTGCAGGAATTGGGACTGATCTGAGGTGTGAAGGTGCAGGAATTGGGGTGATCTGAGGTGTGAAGGTGCAGGAATTGGGGTGATCTGAGGTGTGAAGGTGCAGGAATTGGGGTGATCTGAGGTGTGAAGGTGCAGGAATTGGGGTGATCTGAGGTGTGAAGGTGCAGGAATTGGGACTGATCTGAGGTGTGAAGGTGCAGGAATTGGGGTGGTCTGAGGTGTGAAGGTGCAGGAATTGGGGTGGTCTGAGGTGTGAAGGTGCAGGAATTGGGGTGATCTGAGGTGTGATAGTGCAGGAATTGGGGTGATCTGAGGTGTGAAGGTACAGGAATTGGGGTGATCTGAGGTGTGAAGGTGCAGGAATTGGGACTGATCTGAGGTGTGAAGGTGCAGGAATTGGGGTGATCTGAGGGGTGAAGGTGCAGGAATTGGGGTGATCTGAGGTGTGAAGGTGCAGGAATTTGGGGTGATCTGAGGTGTGAAGGTGCAGGAATTGGGGTGATCTGAGGTGTGAAGGTGCAGGAATTGGGGTGATCTGAGGTGTGAAGGTGCAGGAATTGGGGTGATCTGAGGGGTGAAGGTGCAGGAATTGGGGTGATCTGAGGTGTGAAGGTGCAGGAATTGGGGTGATCTGAGGTGTGAAGGTGCAGGAATTGGGGTGATCTGAGGTGTGAAGGTGCAGGAATTGGGTCTGATCTGAGGTGTGAAGGTGCAGGAATTGGGGTGATCTGAGGTGTGAAGGTGCAGGAATTGGGGTGATCTGAGGTGTGAAGGAGCAGGAATTGGGGTGATCTGAGGTGTGAAGGTGCAGGAATTGGGGTGATCTGAGGTGTGAAGGTGCAGGAATTGGGTCTGATCTGAGGTGTGAAGGTGCAGGAATTGGGGTGATCTGAGGTGTGAAGGTGCAGGAATTGGGGTGATCTGAGGTGTGAAGGTGCAGGAATTGGGGTGATCTGAGGTGTGATAGTGCAGGAATTGGCACTGATCTGAGGTGTGAAGGTGCAGGAATTGGGGTGATCTGAGGTGTGAAGGTGCAGGAATTGGGGTGATCTGAGGTGTGAAGGTGCAGGAATTGGGTCTGATCTGAGGTGTGAAGGTGCAGGAATTGGGGTGATCTGAGGTGTGAAGGTGCAGGAATTGGGGTGATCTGAGGTGTGAAGGTGCAGGAATTGGGTCTGTTTTGAGGTGTGAAGGTGCAGGAATTGGGGTGATCTGAGGTGTGAAGGTGCAGGAATTGGGGTGATCTGAGGTGTGAAGGTGCAGGAATTGGGTCTGATCTGAGGTGTGAAGGTGCAGGAATTGGGTCTGATCTGAGGTGTGAAGGTGCAGGAATTGGGGTGATCTGAGGTGTGAAGGTGCAGGAATTGGGTCTGATCTGAGGTGTGAAGGTGCAGGAATTGGGGTGATCTGAGATGTGAAGGTGCAGGAATTGGGGTGATCTGAGGTGTGAAGGTGCAGGAATTGGGGTGATCTGAGGTGTGATAGTGCAGGAATTGGCACTGATCTGAGGTGTGAAGGTGCAGGAATTGGGGTGATCTAAGGTGTGAAGGTGCAGGAATTGGGGTGATCTGAGGTGTGAAGGAGCAGGAATTGGGGTGATCTGAGGTGTGAAGGTGCAAAGCTCACTTGATTTCTTACTATTATTCAAGCGGTTTACAGCAGTTATTTTATATGAAGCTGACAGTTGATTTTTATGTATCTGGCACTCCCAATTTCTTTGAAAACATTTTTCGGGTTCTCCACCCCTTGATTAGAGTAACCCTCATCTTGTGCTGCTTCATACCATTTTTAGGACTCAACCATCAAAACAGGATTTAAAGTAAGACAAAAAAAACAGCATCATATGGCAGCTCTGATCTAAATTGGACCCAATTTATCAGATTAATCTAAAAAAGGTACCGTAATCGAATCCACACATCCTGGAACATTAAATTCTGTCATCAACCATCCCGACGAACGCCACGCCCCCGCCACGCCCCCCCTGGGCTGCTCAGTCCAAAATGCCCGGGCCTATTTTTTGTCCCAGTCCGGGCCTGTGCGAATTGCTGTGAAATGGTGCAGGAATCGGATCGCATTGGTGTGAACACCAATGTGATCCGATTCCAGTGTGAACCAAAATGGTCCTGCACCATTTTGGTGCGTATGCGATGCAATTTCATCCATTAATGTTGTATGGCTGAAATGGCATTGCACAGACATCGCATGTGAACTGCACAGCAATGCGGTGCGAATCATATGCCATGTCTGGCATTGCACTTAGTGTGAACCGGCATTCAACCTCTCCATGAAGACAGTCCCACCCTGCACTCACCCCTTCATGGCGACAGTGCTCACCCCTCCACCGCTTCCTCGGCTTCTCCTCCTGTCCAACCCGATCTGCCTCCTGTTCTGATCGGCTGGGAGGAGAAGCAGGAAGACAATAGTGAATATTAATTCCCTATTGTCACAAGTGGGTGTGTTCAGGACACAGTGCTGCGCCCCAAGCCAAACCTTTTTCAAGCCAAAAAGAAAACTGAGTCTGGCATATGAGACCTAAATGGGACTGCCTGTACAGGGATGCACAGAACACCTGTGCATCCCTGTGTGGGTAAACATGGTCCTCCATGGGCATACACTTTAGTATGCCACATGTGAACGATGCTTTAGTAGTAATTTAGCAGGAATTTATGTTGTGTTTATGTGTACTATTATTGATTTTAGTGTATTGTTAGTGAAAATAGCTATATAATGACCATTTGCAAAATTATTGCGGGGCCCAAAAAAATCCATAGCACTTTTTTCTATTCTACAGGTTATATGCTTTAAGAAAATGTCTAATTTGAGGGGTATTTTCAAATTTTGAAAGCTGTGAAAAATGGTAACCTCTGGATTTTTAGAGTAAATTGTTTTGTGTACCTTCAATTTTCACCATTTCACAAAAAGGTGCAATTTAAAATGTACATATATTTGTTATTTATTAACTTAATACAGTTTTAACTTTTATATTTAGTAGGAATTTAGCAGAAAATTTTTACATGATTTTAGTGTATTTGCAGCAAAAATATTGTTTTGATAAAATATCGCGGTACCTTAAAAATCATTAGCACCTTCTTTAGTTTCTACTGTCCATGTGCTTTCAGAAAATATATATGTTTTGGGAGGTCTTTTACAAACTCTGAAAGCTGTAAGTGCAAAAGGAAAACCTCCAGATTTTTTGAGAAATGTTTGTGTATGTCTGATTTTCACTATTTCTCAAAAAGGCGCAATTCGAAATTTACAAATTTTTGTTATCTATTGACTCAATACAGGTTTAGCTATTTATATTTAGAAGGAACTTAGTAGGAATTTTGTAAAATTTGCTGTGTTTGTATCTGCTAATAATGATTTTAGTGCATTTTTAGCAAAAATATTGATTGGTAAACATTTGTGCAAATATCATGAGGCCTTAAAAATCAGTTGCACCTTTAATTTGTTCTACTGGTCCTTTGTTTTCAGAAAATGTATAGTTTGGAGGGTCTTTTAAAAACTCAGAAAGCTGAAAGTGAAAAATTAAAACAACCAGTTTTTTAGCGAAATTTGGTTATTTATAGTTTTCCGTACATTCAGCTTTCACTATTTCTCAAAATGGCGCAATTTAAAATGTACAAATATTTGTTATTTATGAACTCATTACAAGTTAAGCTTTCAGATTTAGTAGGAATTTAGCAGGAATTTTGAAAAAATTGCTGTGTTTGTATCAGCTAATAATAATTTTAGTGCATTTTTAGAGAAAATATTGCTTTGATAAACATTTGCGCAAATATCGTGGCGTAAAAATCAGTAACACCTTTTTTCTATACTGGTCCTTTGCTTTCAGAAAATGAATGGTCTTTAACAAACTTTAAAAACTGTAAGGGATTAATGAAAACCTTCAGATTTTAAGAGAAATGTGGTTATTTACATTTTTGCGTACGTTCAGTTTTCACCATTTTGCAAAAATGCGTAATTTAACCACTTAACCCCCGGAAGATTTTACCCCCATTCCGACCAGGGGGTATTTTGCGATTCGGCACTGCGTGAATTTAACGGACAATTGCGCGGTCGTGCGACGCTGTACCTAAACGAATTTGGCGTCCTTTTTTTTCCCACAAACAGAGCTTTCTTTTGGTGGTATTTGATCACCTGTGCGATTTTTTGATCACGCGCTATAAACAAAAAAAGAGCGTCAATTTTGCAAAAATAACAATATTTTTCACATTTTTTTATATGAAATTCCCCCCAAAAAAAATGTAAAAATCAAAATTTTTTAACATTTTCAGCCAATTTGTTTTATGCTACCTATGTTTGGTAAAAAAAATCGCAAAAAGCGTATTTTGATTGGTTTGCGCAAAAGTTAACGCGTTTACTAACAAAAGGGAAAGATTTTTGTCATTTTTGTTGTTTTTTTTTTAACGCGTAATGGCGGCGATCTGCGATTTTTTTTTTGCGGTACTGCGACATTGCGGCGGACAGATCGGACCCTTGACTGACATTTTTGACACTTTTGGGGTTACCAGTGACATTTCTACAGTAATCAGTGCTATATATATGCACTGTTACTGTAAAAATACACTGGTAGTGAAGGGGTTAACTTTATTTGGGAGGGAGGGGCTGTGTGTGTCCCTAGGGGCGTGCTTTCTACTGTGATTGGCTGTGGCTTCAGCTGTAAGGACACTGATCAACGGATCTACATAGTAGATCCATGTGATCAGTGTCTTTGCAGCGAGGAGAATGACAGGCAGCTTGTTTACACAAGCTGCCTGACATTCTCCCTCTCCCCCGCCGATCGCCGAGTGGCCGGCGGACATCGGGTCCACTGGTCACACGCGCGGGGGGGTCCGTGACCACGCGGGAGCGCGCTCGCTCCCTAGACCCTCACAAGCAAGCAACGTAGCCCTACGTTAGTTTGCCTGTGAGGGGCTGACCGCCGACGTAGATAGTCGTGCGGCGGTCGGCAAGTGGTTAAAATTAACAATATTTGTTATTTATTACCTCAATACAGATTAAGGTATACAGTGGGTATGGAAAGTATTCAGACCCCCTTAAATTTTTCACTCTTTGTTATATTGCAGCCATTTGCTAAAATCATTTAAGTTCATTCTTCTTCCTCATGAATGTACACATAGCACCCCATACTGACAGAAAAACACAGAATTGTTGACATTGTTGCAGATTTATTAAAAAAGAAAACTGAAATATCACATGGTCCTAAGTATTCAGACCCTTTGCTCAGTATTTAGTAGAAGATCTTTTGATCTAATACAGCCAGGAGTCTTTTTGGGAAAAATAAAAAAGCAATGGAAAAATTGCAAAAATTGCCTGGCCAGCTAAGTTTAACCACTTGCCGACCAGGCCATAGCCGAATGACGGCTACAGCGTGGTCGGCTTATTCTTGGAAGGTGTACAATGACCTCCTCCCAGAATCGCGCTCCTGTGCGCCCCCTTGGGCGCGCACACGGAGCTGTCCGTGCTCGCCGGATTCCGGAGACCTGGCGCATCACGGATCATGGTAAAGGGCCAATGACAGCGGCCCTTAACTACGTGATCGCTCCGTCCAATGACGGAGCGATCACGTGTCAACAAACCGGCGCATGTTCGGTTCATTTCTCTCCTCGCACACTGTACACAATGATCGGTACAGTGTGCGAGGAGAGGAGAGAAACTGCAGCTGCAGCCATCCTCTGCCTCCTCCATACCCAAATTATGCCCAGTCATGCCCATTCGTGCCACATCTGTGCCCACCCTTGCCACCTCAGTGCTCATTCATGCCACATCAGTGCTCATACATGCCACGCCAGTGCTCATCCGTGCCACATTGCTCATCCATGCCACATCAGTGCTCAGCAATGCCATGTCAGTGCTCAGAAATGCCATGTCAGTGCTCATCCATGCCACGTCAGTGGTAATCCATGCCACAATCATGCCACATCAGTGCTCATCCATGCCACATCAGTGCTCATCCGTGCCACGTCAGTACTCATCCATGCCACGTCAGTGCTCATCTGTGACACATCAGTGCCCATCCATGCCACATCAGTGCCACTACAGTGCTCATCAGTGCCCTACAGTGCCTCACAAAATTGTAATGGGAAGTCAGGAAATAACGGTGCTCCCTGCATGTTGAGCCTCTGTATGTGGCTAGGCTGTGTAAAAGTGTCACACATGTGGTATCGCTATACTCAAGAGGAGAGGCAGAATGTATTTTGGGGTGTCATTCTTGCTATGTACATGCTATGTGTTAGGAATATCCTATAAATGGACAACTTTGTGTAAAAAAAATGCTTTCATTTTCTTTCCACATTTTCCAAAAACTTGTGGAATAAAATTACATGTTCAAAAGACTCATAATGCCTCAATGATTATGTGTTGAGGTGCTTGCTTTCCAAAATGGGGTCATTTTGCGGGTGTTTCCATTGTCCTGGTGCTCCAGGACCTTCAAAAGTGTGATAGGTTGTCAGGAAATGATATGTGTAATTTTTTCTCCTAGAACGCCTGACGGTGCTACTTGGATGTTGGGCCTCTGTATGTGGTCAGGCTGTGGAAAAGTCACACACATGTGGTATCGCCATACTCAGGAGGAGTAGCAGAAAGTATTTTGGGGTGTAGTTGCAAGTATGCCAATAAAGTGTTTGAGAAATAACTTGGTAATATGACCATTTTGTGGGGGAAAAAAGTCTTCATTTTGCAAAGAATTGTGGAAAAAAATTACAACTTCAAAAAACTCACCATGCCTCTTACTAAATACCTTGGAATGTCTACTTTTCAAAAAGGGGTCATTTGGGGGGGTATTTGTACTTTACTGGCTTGTTAGGGTCTCAAGAAATTAAATAGGCGGTCAGTACATCAGGTGTGATCAATTTTCAATGATTGGCACCATAGCTTGTAGATTCTATAACCTTCCCAAGACCAAAAAATTTATACTTATTTGGGTTATTTTTATTAAAGATATGTAGCAGTATAAATTTTGGCCAAAATTTATGAAGAAAAACTACTTAATTAGCAAAATTTTAAAACCGAAACTAAGAAAAACGGAATTTTTGTAAAATCTTACCTGTAAAATTCCTTTCTCTGAGTCCTCCGACAGTCGCCGCCTCTTCATATTCGTCACAATGGGGTATTAGACTTTGCTCCGAAGGAGTAGCTAGGCAACAGAATATGTTAACATTAAAGCTTTTAACATATCCCACCCACAGGGGGTGGTCCCCTCAGTCAATACCCTCCTACTTCCTGCAACCATATCTCAGTTTCAGTGGAATAGCAGTAGAGTATACAACCAAACCCCAAAAGAGGGGCGGGGGCGGCGACTGTCGGAGGACTCAGAGAAAGGAATTTTACAGGTAAGATTTTACAAAAATTCAGTTTTCTCTTACGTCCTCCGACAGTCGCCGCCTCTTCATATTCGTCACAACGGGGAAGTCCCAAAGCAGTGCAAACATGAGGGGTGGGAAACGCAGCCGCGCCGTAAGGCAACGCAGTCTCCACATCAAAGAAAGGAACCTTACCAAAGGAAGGACACCAGCTGGGCAACAGGAAAAAAACTTGCTCAACAGGAGCAACAACCCAGGAAAAAACAAATAACCCAGGGATAAAAACGTATCCCAACAGCCAGGGGTCCAAAAACAAAAAGGACCCTAAGGAACTGCCGCACTAAGAACCTTGCGGCCAAAGGAAGCATCTGCCGATGCCTGAACATCTACTCTGTAGAATTTTGTGAAAGTGTGTACGGTCGACCAGGTCGCCGCCTTACACACCTGGGCCACAGAAGCCCCATGACGACAGGCCCAAGACGTACTCAGACATCTAGTAGAGTGTGCCTTCACAGGCACAGGAGGAACTTTCCCCTGCAAAGCATATGCCTGTTCAATGGTCTGTCTGATCCATTTGGCGATGGTAGAAGCCGACGCCGCCATACCCTTCCGAGGACCCTCCGGAAGGACAAACAAAGAATCCGTCTTGCGAAAAGACTCAGTCGATTTAAGGTAAACCCTTATCGCCCGAACAACATCCAAAGAGTGCAACCTCACCTCCTTCGGATGTTTAGGCTTCGCGCACAGCGAAGGCAAGACAATATCCTCATTGAGATGGATTGCCGAAACTCGCTTCGGAAGAAAAGAAGGATTAGGTCGCAAGACCACCTTATCCAAGTGAATGACCAGATACGGAGACTTGCAGGACAAAGCCGCCAGCTCCGACACTCTGCGAGCCGAAGTGATCGCCACCAAAAAGGCGACCTTCTTGGACAACATGGACAACGAGATCTCCCTGATCTGTTCAAAGGGAGCACGTTGTAACACAGATAGAACGAGATTCAAGTCCCAAGGAGGCAGAGGTTCCCTCCTAGGAGGGACCAGATGTCGCACTCCTTGAACAAAAGTGGCAACCAAGGAGTTAGAAGCCACAGGACGTTGAAAAAGAACGGCCAGCGCAGACACCTGACCCTTGACCGTTGCCAGCGCCAAACGCTGGTCGACACCCGTTTGAAGGAAGGACAACACTCGAGAAACAGAGTACGTGCGAGGTGAAAACCCCCTGGACTCACACCAGGCAAAATAGGCCTTCCAAGTACGGTAATAGACCTTCCCTGAGGAAGGTTTCCTCGCGTTGATCAAAGTGTCAATGACCTCAGGGGAGAGACCCCTATCCTTCAGGACCTCGGTCTCAACAGCCAGGCCGTCAAAGCCAGCGACTGTGGGGCGTCGACCGCCAGATTCACGAGGTCTGCGTACCAGGACCGGCGAGGCCAGTCCGGTGCCACAAGAATCACCGTGCTGCGTTCCGAGTGTAACCTGCGGAGGAACCTGGACAGCAATTGAATCGGTGGAAACGCATACATCAGTCTGTACTGATGCCACGGGGCTACCAACGCGTCTGATGCGTCTGCCCGAGGGTCGCGCGTCCTTGCCACGAACCTTCTCACCTTGTTGTTCAGACGAGACGCGAACGGTCCACATCTGGAAGACCCCACTTCGCGCACAACATCTGGAAGACAGCCGGGTGGAGAGACCATTCCCCCTGATCCAGGGTCTGGCGACTCAGATAGTCCGCCTGCCAGTTCTCCACCCCCGGAATGTGAACTGCCGTTATCGACGGGACATGAGTCTCGGCCCAAGACAGAATGTCGGCCACTTCCCGAGCCGCTCGGGCACTCCTGGTGCCCCCTTGGTGGTTGATGTAGACCACCGCCGTGGCATTGTCCGTCTGCACCCGAACCGGACAGCCCTGCAGCCGGTCCGTCCAGCGACGAAGGCAGAGATTTATCGCACGCAATTCCAGAATGTTGAACGGAAGGGAGGACTCCCCCTCCGACCAAGTTCCCTGGGCGGACAGAACGCCCAGAACACCACCCCAGCCCGCCAGGCTGGCATCCGTGGTGATCACTGTCCATGAGATAGGACGAAAGGACTTGCACCCCGATATCATCTGGGACTGGAGCCACCACAGAAGATCCCTTCTGGTTCGAAAGCTCAACGAAATTAGAAGATCCAGAGATTGGGGTCGCCCGTCCCACTTGGACAGGATCTCTGCCTGGAGACCCCGCGTGTGAATCTGGGCGAAGGGAATCGCCTCGAAAGCTGAGACCATCAATCCCAGACATCTCATGCACGTCCGGAGGGACGAGCACGGACTGTCCCTGAGGGACCTGACTTCCTCCTGAAGAGTCCTGAGCTTGTCTTCCGGCAGGAAGACCTTCGCCTGGATCGAGTCCAGGATCATTCCCAGGTAGGGAAGACGAACCGACGGACTCAGCGGCGACTTTGGAAAATTTATCGTCCAACCAAACTCCTGTAGAGTTTGCATCGTGACGGACAGGTCCTTTTCCAGACCCTGGCTGGACGCAGACTGAACCAGAATGTCGTCCAGATACCCCAGGACAGAGATGCCCTGAGCTCTCAACAAAGCCAGAACGGGAGCAAGCATCTTGGTGAAAACCTGAGGAGCCGAGGCGAAACCAAAAAGGCAACACCACGAATTGGTAATGATCCTCCGCAATGGCGAATCGAAGGAACCTCTGGTGACCCTCGAAAATCGGGATGTGAAGGTACGCATCCTTCAGATCGATGGAGGCCATGAATTCCCCCGGAACCAGGGCAGCCACCACCGACCGCAGGGATTCCATGCGGAACTTGCGAACCCGCACAAAGCGGTTCAAAGCCTTTAAGTCCAGAATTGGACGAACCTTGCCCTCCTTTCTGGGCACAGTGAACAGATTGGAATAAAACCCCCGAAATCTGTCCCGATGAGGCACCGGAACCAACACTCCCTGAGCCCTCAGGTCCCGCACCGCTAAGTGCAGGTGCCGCAAACGCTCCGGAGACCGCTGAAGATTTGAGGGAAAGAATCTGCTCTCCGGCCGAGAGATGAACTCGATCTTGTAGCCAGATCGAACGATTTCCTGAACCCACCGGTCCCGCACGCGGGCCAGCCAGGGTCGAAGAAAAAAGAGCAAGCGTCCCCCCACCCCAGAACTGGGTGAGGGCGCCCCTTCAGGCCGCACTGTTATGGGTAGAGGGTCCGGACTGACCGGACTTCTGTTTACCAGACCACGGCTTCTTTTGGGAGCCTTGACCCTTGAACGGTTTGCCCTTGTAGTGCGACCGAAAGGCACGAAAGGGCCCCTGAGGAGGCCGAAAATTAGTATGCTTCTTACCAGGAGCCCCCTTAGCCTTGGGAAGTGGGGCAAGAGCGTGCTCTTACCGCCCGTGATCCCCTTAAATCAACGTATCCAAGGACTCCCCAAAAAGGCGAGATCCATCATAAGGCAGATTGGCTAAGGTCTTGCGCGAAGATTGGTCCACCGACCAACACTTCAACCAAACCAGGCGGCGAGACACCGCCACGCTTTGTACACGTGCAGCCAACGGCACTAAGTCCAAGTCCGCATCACACAGGTACATGACACCCTGATGGATTTGATCCACCATATCCAATGTCGCCGGCGAGGCCGAATCAGCCACTAGGACGCGCCTAAGCACCTGCGTCCAACTTGCGACAGTCTGGGCTGCCATAAGAGAGGCAAACAGAGCTTTAAGCATCGAACCCGTAACAGAATAAGTATGACGGGCAAGAGACTCCATTCTCCTATCCGTGGCATCTCGGAACACCGGGGTATCCTCTGCAGGAATCGCAGTGGATTTGTTCAAAACCGCAATGGCGTGATCCACCGGGGGTGGCACACACCACCGTTCATCAGTGGCAGGCGTGAAAGGATAACGCAGCCTGAACCTACTTGGCACAGCAAAAGGTTTGCGTAAATTACGCCATTGTTCCTTAACAGCGCGCTGAAAATCATCAGTGCAGGGAAAGACCTGCGATGTCTTGCGTCTTTTCTGCGTCCCATAAGCCGCCAAGGCAGCGGGAGGACACAGTTCATCCTGCAAACGCAGCATTTGTTTTATAGAAGCAACCAATTCATCCATGATTGCAAGCTCTTCAGGCGAGCCAGGGGGAGAATTATCAACCCCTTCAACCTCAGCCTCCACCTCGGACCCCACGAGATCCAGGGAGGAACGGGACCCTGATAAGGAGACCCCAGCCATAGCAGCCCCATCACCTTCACCCTCAGAATCAGAGGAAATAGAAACTCTGGGTCTTTTAGTGGATTGAGCAGCCACCAGCATCTGCACCTGAGCAGCAAGGTTAGCCACCACTTTGGCTAAATCCCCCCTGGGGGGGAAACAGCAGTCCCCTGGCTTCCCACCAAGGTGGCAGGAAATTTGCCCTCCTGAGAATCCATTTGCCCCAAAAAAATATGCCGGAGAATAAAGGGTTAACTGCCCCTTTAACAAGCGCGGCGAGCGCAGCCCACCGCACACACACACAAGCACAATGAGACCCCCACAGGGATAAAACTGAACACAGGCAATGGATATAGGAAGGAACAGAAGGATAAAACCTGAGGAGACCCCTGCTACTGCTGCCGCCTCGATCGGTGCACCCAGGAAAGAGGAAGTGATGCAATCAGGGCGCTCTATTAAAGCCTATGGAAGGCTACAAGAAAATGGCCGCCCGCAGTGAAAACATGCGGCTGGAGCGAGCGCAGGCAAAATGGCGCCGTTTGGCGCCGAAACCGCTGCTCCCCCACTACTGTGATGCATAGAACACCACCCATGTAAAAAAAACATGGCGGATTGCCGCAGCGATCGCTATATCGTGCCCCAAACATGACAAAAACATGCCCCACAGCACACAGCCCTTCACACTGTACACAGGCTGACACAGACAGTGCCACACAGCCCCCCCCCCCCCCTGCAGCCCACAGCATGCAGCCAGAGCGATAGGGAGACAAACAGTGTGAACAGAGGCAGGTTACACAGTCCCAGACTGACACCCGCCCCCCGACAGACAGGTCCCCACATAGACACACTTACCTCATAATGGCGTGGGGAACCCGCACAGGCGAACAAGCCGCTGCACATGAGGCAGGGAGAGTCGCATCCAGGACGCACAAAATCGGGGTTAAGAAACCGCACAGCGTCCAGTGAGGTAGCCACCTCACCAATCATCCCTGCACCGAACAGGGATGGGTCGTTCACTGCGCCAGGAGCGTTACCTGGCTGAACGCTCGACGGCAGGCTGGGAAGCCACTGACCCACGACCTGCGACCAGGGGGATCAGCCCGAGACCCAGCCCGCATGAATCCTCTTCATCAGAAGAACTAACTAACGCTGACAAAAAGAACAGCTAAGTAAAGAGAGAGAAAAAACTCAAACAAAAAATCAAAAAAGAAGAGAAAGGCTGAGGCAAAAAGCCCCAGCATAGAGAGATCCAGCTACTCCTGACAAGCTAGACATTGAAACTGAGATATGGTTGCAGGAAGTAGGAGGGTATTGACTGAGGGGACCACCCCCTGTGGGTGGGATATGTTAAAAGCTTTAATGTTAACATATTCTGTTGCCTAGCTACTCCTTCGGAGCAAAGTCTAATACCCCATTGTGACGAATATGAAGAGGCGGCGACTGTCGGAGGACGTAAGAGAAAATGCATTTTTTACAAACTTTTTTCATCTATAGCACAAAAAAATAAAAAAAACCTCATTATGATTAAATACCACCAAAAGAAAGCTCTGTTTGTGTGAAAAAAAGGACAAAAATTTCATATGGGTACAGTGTTGCATGTGAGAGCACTTAAAGCTGAAAATTGGTCTGGTTAGGAAGGGGGTTTAGGTGCCCAGTGGGTAAGTGGTTAAAAGTGGAGCACAGGGCCTGGCAGCGAAAGGGTTAATGAATTTCAATGCACACAGAGACAATATAATACCCAAATGTTTGGTAAAATATAAAATATGGTGTTGTGCCGGGTAAATAGATACCAAACATATTACGCTTTAAAATTGTGCATGCTTGTGAAATGGCGTTGAACTTGGGTATTTAAAAATCTCCATAGGCGAAGCTTTATAAGCCTTTAATGGTTACCAATTTAAAGTTACACAGGGGGTCTGGTGCTAGAATTATTGCTCATGATCTGACATTTGCGGCGAGATGTTCATGGGGACACTGACAGATGTTTTGTGCACTGGTACAGATGTTTATGGGGACACTGACAATTGTTTTGTGAACTTGTACAGATGTGATGGGGCTAGGGGCACTGTGACAGATGTTTTTGTGCACTGGTACAGTTATTTATGGGGACACTGACAGATGTTCAAGGGACAGGGACAGTGGTGCCTATGTGTGGGGATCTGTGAAAGCTCTGTGTCTAAAATCATCCCTTACTTACAGAGCTGTCACAGAGCCTCCAGCTTCCCCTGCTCACCACCCCTCCCCCACTGAGCTCAGCTGGAAAAACTTTCACAGAGACATGTGTCTCTGTTTATACTGTGAAGGCTGTGACTGGAAACAACCATCATGTGATCGGGAGGGCCAATCACAGCACCCATATCCAGATCCTGTCTTGGCTGTGTGCTGTGATAGCTAACACAGGATCACGCTTTGGGGCCACACGTGGGCACCCGTTCTGAGGGATATACGGGTACGGGAAGCTCCCACCCAGCCATTTATGTACATTGGCCTGATGGGAAGCAAGTAAACAATAATATTGAATCTTCATCTTGAAGTGTTACTAAACCCAGTTATATAAAAAATGTTCATCAGCCCCCTCCCCCCCTCCCACAGCGTATAAATAATATTTTTACATTAAAATACTACAGCTACTGTACATACCTTGTTAGCTGATCTGTATACTGCGGTCACGTGATACTCTGTTTGGTCCGCCCAAGTCCAGAGTGTTCATGTAGGAGGGGATTTCACTGCCTCTCTTAATCCACTATAGCCTGTGTCCTCATGCTTTTATGGGAGGCGGATCCTCCCTCAATCAAGATGTGAAATCCCACCTATTGTGTTCTTTTTTAATTACTGGGCATGGAGGAGGAGGGAGGGATTGGGCTGTCATTTAGGATCTGTATACATGTCCACATGTGTGATGTTAATACCATGTGACCTGAATAGCTCAGCTCAAACCGGGAAGCTTTTTTTTTCCAGTAATAGAGACCAAACTGAGCTTGTGCGGCTTAACTACACTTACTGTGTCTTATCTGAACTTGCCCAAAATGAACATGCAGGATCACACAGCCTTTTTTCACAATGCAGAGGATTAATTACTTAAGTTACACAGTGAGTATAACAAGCATGCTAGTCTGCATTTATAAACAGATTTTACCGTTTTGGGTTTAGTAACACTTTAAAGTAGAACTGAAGGCAAAACTTTTTAGAATTTTTGATAGTAACTATGGATAGACTATGGATACACCGATACCACTTTTTCAGCAACAAATACGAGTACCAATACTTTTCTTTAAGTACTCACCTATACCAATTACAGATAGCTACAGTATATATATATATATATATATATATATATATATACATATACATACATACACACACACACACACACACAGTTAGGTCCATTTATATTTGGACACAGGCACAATTTTCACACTTTTGGCTCGGTTTGCCACCAGAATAAAATTAAAATGAAACAATCCAAATTAATTTAAAGCGCAGACTTTCTGCTTTAATTCAAGGTTTTGAACATAAATATCAAGTACAAATTTTAGGAACTGCAACCATTTTTATACACAGTCCCTCCATTTTTAGGGACTCACATGTAATTGGACAAATGAATATGATCATAAATAAAATGTTCATTTTTAATATTTTGTTGAGAATCCTTTACTGACAATAAGGTCTGGAACCCATGGACATTACCAAAAGACTGGGTTTCCTCATTTCTGATGCTTTGCCAGGCTCGAACTACAGCTGTCTTCAGCTGTTCTTCGTGTATGGATCTTTCTGCCTTTAGTTTTTCCTTCAGTAAGTGAAATGCATGCTCAATTGGGTTGAGATGAGGTTATTGACGTGGCCATTGCAAAATATTCCACTTATTTTCCTTCAAAAGATCCTGGCTTGCTTTTGCAGTGTGTTTTGGATCATTGTCCATTTGTACTGTGAAGCACCGTCCAATCAACTTTGCTGAATCTGGGAAGTCTTCAGTCACATCATCAATAAACACCAATGACCCAGTGCCACTGAAAGCCATGCATGCCCATGCCATCACACTGCCTTCACCATGTTTTACAGAGGACTTTGTGTGCTTTGGATCATGAGCTGTTCCAAGCCTTCTCCACACTTTTTTCTTCCCATCATTCTGGTACAGATTAATCTTAGTTTCATCCGTCCAAAGACTGTTTTTCCAGAACTGGTTTGGGTTTTTTAGATGTTTTTTTTGGCAAAGTCTAATCTGGCTTTTCTATGCTTCAGTCTTATGAATGGTTTGCACCTTGTGGTGAAACCTCTGTATTTGCTGTTGTGAAGTCTTCTCTTGATTGTAGACTTTAACAATGGGAGTGTCCTTCACTTGTCTGCATGTTGTGAATGGGTTTTTCTTTACCATAGAGAGGATTCTGTAATCATCCACCACTGTTGTCTTCCGTGGATGTCCAGGCCTTTTTATGTAGCTGAGCCCACCAATGCGTTCTTCTTTCCTCAGAATGTACAAAACTGTTGATTTGGCCACTCCTAATGTTGCTGCTATCTCTCTGATGGATTTGTTTAGTTTTTGAAGCCTTACAATGACCCGTTTCACTTTCATGGACAGCTCCTTTAAACACATGATGTAGGTTCACAGCAATAGATTTCAAATGCAAATACCATACAACTCCAATCCACTCCAGACCTTTTACCTGCTTAATTGATGAAGAAATAACGAAGGAGTAGCCCACACCTGGCCATGAAACAGCTTTTGATTTAATTGTCCATATACTTTACTTAAAAAATGGGGGGTGGCTATTCTTAACGAGCTGTAATTTCTAAACTCTTCCTCCAATTTGGATATACAGTAGATACCGTCAAATAAAACTTGAGTGTGCACTTTAAGCCCATATCCATTATAGAGCTATAGCTTGAATTTTGGTAAATACCTGAAAAAAACTGAATTTTTGTAAAATCTTACCTGTAAAATTCCTTTCTCTGAGTCCTCCGACAGTCGCCGCCTCTTCATATTCGTCACAACGGGTATTGGACTTTGCTCCGAAGGAGTAGCTAGGCAACAGAATATGTTAACATTAAAGCTGAGTGTTAAAGCTTTTAACACTCAGTCAATACCCTCCTACTTCCTGCAACCATATCTCAGTTTCAGTGGAATAGCAGTAGAGTATACAATCAAACCCCAAAAGAGGGGCGGGGGCGGCGACTGTCGGAGGACTCAGAGAAAGGAATTTTACAGGTAAGATTTTACAAAAATTCAGTTTTCTCTTACGTCCTCCGACAGTCGCCGCCTCTTCATATTCGTCACAACGGGGAAGTCCCAAAGCAGTGCAAACATGAGGGGTGGGAAACGCAGCCGCGCCGTAAGGCAACGCAGTCTCCACATCAAAGAAAGGAACCTTCCCAAAGGAAGGACACCAGCTGGGCAACAGGAAAAAAACTTGCTCAACAGGAGCAACAACCCAGGAAAAAACAAATAACCCAGGGATAAAAACTTATCCCAACAGCCAGGGGTCCAAAAACAAAAGGACCCTAAGGAACTGCCGCACTAAGAACCTTGCGGCCAAAGGAAGCATCTGCCGATGCCTGAACATCTACTCTGTAGAATTTTGTGAAAGTGTGTACGGTCGACCAGGTCGCTGCCTTACACACCTGGGCCACAGAAGCCCCATGACGACAGGCCCAAGATGTACTCAGACATCTAGTAGAGTGCGCCTTCACAGGCACAGGAGGAACTTTCCCCTGCAAAGCATATGCCTGTTCAATGGTCTGTCTGATCCATTTGGCGATGGTAGAAGCCGACGCCGCCATACCCTTCCGAGGACCCTCCGGAAGGACAAACAAAGAATCAGTCTTGCGAAAAGACTCAGTCGATTTAAGGTAAAAGCTTATCGCCCGAACAACATCCAAAGAGTGCAACCTCACCTCCTTCGGATGTTTAGGCTTCGCGCACAGCGAAGGCAAGACAATATCCTCATTGAGATGGAATGCCGAAACTCGCTTCGGAAGAAAAGAAGGATTAGGTCGCAAGACCACCTTATCCAAGTGAATGACCAGATACGGAGACTTGCAGGACAAAGCCGCCAGCTCCGACACTCTGCGAGCCGAAGTGATCGCCACCAAAAAGGCGACCTTCTTGGACAACATGGACAACGAGATCTCCCTGATCTGTTCAAAGGGAGCACGTTGTAACACAGATAGAACGAGATTCAAGTCCCAAGGAGGCAGAGGTTCCCTCCTAGGAGGGACCAGATGCCGCACTCGAACAAAAGTGGCAACCAAGGAGTTAGAAGCCACAGGACGTTGAAAAAGAACGGCCAGCGCAGACACCTGACCCTTGACCGTAGCCAGCGCCAAACGCTGGTCGACCCCCGTTTGAAGGAAGGACAACACTCGAGAAACCGAGTACGTGCGAGGTGAAAACCCCCTGGACTCACACCAAGCAAAATAGGCCTTCCAAGTACGGTAATAGACCCTCCCTGAGGAAGGTTTCCTCGCGTTGATCAAAGTGTGAATGACCTCAGGGGAGAGACCCCTATCCTTCAGGACCTCGGTCTCAACAGCCAGGCCGTCAAAGCCAGCGACTGTAAAGCAGGATGGAATATCGGGCCCTGAGACAGGAGATCGTCTCGAAGAGGTAGACGCCATGGGGCGTCGACCGCCAGATTCACGAGGTCTGCGCACCAGGACCGGCGAGGCCAGTCCGGTGCCACAAGAATCACCATGCTGCGTTCCGAGTGCAACCTGCGGAGGAACCTGGACAGCAATTGAATCGGTGGAAACGCATACATCAATCTGTACTGATGCCACGGGGCTACCAACGCCTCTGATGCGTCTGCCCGAGGGTCGCGCGTCCTTGCCACGAACCTTCTCACCTTGTTGTTCAGACGAGACGCGAACAGGTCCACATCTGGAAGACCCCACTTCGCGCACAACATCTGGAAGACAGCCGGGTGGAGAGACCATTCCCCCTGATCCAGGGTCTGGCGACTCAGATAGTCCGCCTGCCAGTTCTCCACCCCCGGAATGTGAACTGCCGTTATCGCCGGGACATGAGTCTCGGCCCAAGACAGAATGTCGGCCCCTTCCCGAGCCGCTCGGGCACTCCTGGTGCCCCCTTGGTTGTTGATGTAGGCCACCGCCGTGGCATTGTCCGTCTGCACCCGAACCGGACAGCCCTGCAGTCGGTCCGTCCAGCGACGAAGGCAGAGATTTATCGCACGCAATTCCAGAATGTTGATCGGAAGGGAGGACTCCCCCTCCGACCAAGTTCCCTGGGCGGACAGAACGCCCAGAACACCATCCCAGCCCGACAGGCTGGCATCCGTGGTGATCACTGTCCATGAGATAGGACGAAAGGATTTGCCCCCCGAAAGCCGAGACCATCAATCCCAGACATCTCATGCACGTCCGGAGGGACGAGCATGGACTGTCCCTGAGGGACCTGACTTCCTCCTGAAGAGTCCTGAGCTTGTCTTCCGGCAGGAAGACCTTCGCCTGGATCGAGTCCAGGATCATTCCCAGGTAGGGAAGACGAACCGACGGACTCAGCGGCGACTTTGGAAAATTTATCGTCCAACCAAACTCCTGTAGAGTTTGCATCGTGACGGACAGGTCCTTTTCCAGACCCTGGCTGGACGCAGACCGAACCAGAATGTCGTCCAGATACCCCAGGACAGAGATGCCCTGAGCTCTCAACAAAGCCAGAACGGGAGCAAGCACCTTGGTGAAAACCCGAGGAGGCGAGACCAAAAGGCAACGCCACGAATTGGTAATGATCCTCCGCGATGGAGGCCATGAATTCCCCCGGAACCAGGGCAGCCACCACCGACCGCAGGGATTCCATGCGGAACTTGCGACCCCGCACAAAGCGGTTCAGAGCCTTCAAGTCCAGAATTGGACGAACCTTGCCCTCCTTTCTGGGCACAGTGAACAGATTGGAATAAAACCCCCGAAATCTGTCCCGATGAGGCACCGGAACCACCACTCCCTGAGCCCTCAGGTACCGCAAACGCTCCGGAGACAGCTGAAGATTTGAGGGAAAGAATCTGCTCTCCGGCCGAGAGAGAAACTCGATCTTGTAGCCAGATCGAACGATTTCCTGAACCCACCGGTCCCGCACGCGGGCCAGCCAGGGTTGAAGAAAAAAGAGCAAGCGTCCCCCCACCCCAGAACTGGGTGAGGGCGCCCCTTCAGGCCGCACTGTTATGGGTAGAGGGTCCGGACTGACCGGACTTCTGTTTACCAGACCACGGCTTCTTTTGGGAGCCTTGACCCTTGAACGGTTTGCCCTTGTAGTGCGACCGAAAGGCACGAAAGGACCCCTGAGGAGGCCGAAAATTAGTATGCTTCTTACCAGGAGCCCCCTTAGCCTTGGGGAAGTGGGGCAAGAGCGTGCTCTTACCGCCCGTGATCATCTTAATCAACGTATCCAAGGACTCCCCAAAAAGGCGAGATCCATCATAAGACAGATTGGCTAAGGTCTTGCGCGAAGATTGGTCCACCGACCAACACTTCAACCAAACCAGGCGGCGAGACAACGCCGCCACACTTTGTACACGTGCAGCCAACGGCACTAAGTCCAAGTCCGCATTACACAGGTACATGACACCCTGATGGATTTGATCCACCATATCCAATGTCGCCGGCGAGGCCGAATCAGCCACTAGGACGCGCCTAAGCACCTGCGTCCAACTTGCGACAGCCTGGGCTGCCATAAGAGAGGCAAACAGAGCTTTAAGCATCGAACCCGTAACAGAATAAGTATGACGGGCAAGAGACTCCATTCTCCTATCCGTGGCATCTCGGAACACCGGGGTATCCTGCAGGAATCGCAGTGGATTTGTTCAAAACCGCAATGGCGTGATCCACCGGGGGTGGCACACACCACCGTTCATCAGTGGCAGGCGTGAAAGGATAACGCAGCCTGAACCTACTTGGCACAGCAAAATGTTTGCGTAAATTGCGCCATTGTTCCTTAACAGCGCGCTGAAAATTATTAGTGCAGGGAAAGACCTGCGATGTCTTGCGTCTTTTCTGCGTCCCATAAGCCGCCAAGGCAGCGGGAGGACACAGTTCATCCTGCAAACGCAGCATTTGTTTTATAGAAGCAACCAATTCATCCATGATTGCAAGCTCTTCAGGCGAGCCAGGGGGAGAATTATCAACCCCTTCAACCTCAGCCTCCACCTCGGACCCCACGAGATCCAGGGAGGAACGGGACCCTGATAAGGAGACCCCAGCCATAGCAGCCCCATCACCTTCACCCTCAGAATCAGAGGAAATAGAAACTCTGGGTCTTTTAGTGGATTGAGCAGCCACCAGCATCTGCACCTGAGCAGCAAGGTTAGCCACCACTTCAGCTAAATCCCCCCTGGGGGGGAAACAGCAGTCCCCTGGCTTCCCACCAAGGTGGCAGGAAATTTGCCCTCCTGAGAATCCATTTGCCCCAAAAAAATATGCCGGAGAATAAAGGGTTAACTGCCCCTTTAACAAGCGCGGCGAGCGCAGCCCACCGCACACACACACAAGCACAATGAGACCCCCACAGGGATAAAACTGAACACAGGCAATGGATATAGGAAGGAACAGAAGGATAAAACCTGAGGAGACCCCTGCTACTGCTGCCGCCTCGATCGGTGCACCCAGGAAAGAGGAAGTGATGCAATCAGGGCGCTCTATTAAAGCCTATGGAAGGCTACAAGAAAATGGCCGCCCGCAGTGAAAACATGCGGCTGGAGCGAGCGCAGGCAAAATGGTGCCGTTTGGCGCTGAAACCGCCGCTCCCCCACTACTGTGATGCATAGAACACCACCCATGTAAAAAACATGGCGGATCGCCGCAGCGATCGCTGTATCGTGCCCCAAACATGACAAAAACATGCCCCACAGCACACAGCCCTTCACACTGTACACAGGCTGACACAGACAGTGCCACACAGCCCCCCCCCCTGCAGCCCACAGCATGCAGCCAGAGAGATAGGGAGACAAACAGTGTGAACAGAGGCAGGTTACACAGTCCCAGACTGACACCCCCCCCGACAGACAGGTCCCCACATAGACACTTACCTCATAATGGCGTGGGGAACCCGCACAGGCGAACAAGCCGCTGCACATGAGGCAGGGAGAGTCGCATCCAGGACGCACAAAATCAGGGTTAAGAAACCGCACAGCGTCCAGTGAGGTAGCCACCTCACCAATCATCCCTGCACCGAACAGGGATGGGTCGTTCACTGCGCCAGGAGCGTTACCTGGCTGAACGCTCGACGGCAGGCTGGGAAGCCACTGACCCACGACCTGCGACCAGGGGGATCAGCCCGAGACCCAGCCCACACGAATCCTCTTCATCAGAAGAACTAACTAACGCTGACAAAAAGAACAGCTAAGTAAAGAGAGAGAAAAAAACTCAAACAAAAAATCAAAAAAGAAGAGAGAGGCTGAGGCAAAAAGCCCCAGCATAGAGAGATCCAGCTACTCCTGACAAGCTAGACATTGAAACTGAGATATGGTTGCAGGAAGTAGGAGGGTATTGACTGAGGGGACCACCCCCTGTGGGTGGGATATGTTAAAAGCTTTAATGTTAACATATTCTGTTGCCTAGCTACTCCTTCGGAGCAAAGTCTAATACCCGTTGTGACGAATATGAAGAGGCGGCGACTGTCGGAGGACGTAAGAGAAACTAAAATTGTGCCTGTGTCCAAATACAGTGCCTTGCAAAAGTATTCGGCCCCCTTGAACTTTTCGACCTTTTGCCACATTTCAGGCTTCAAACAAAGATATAAAACTGAAATTTTTTGTGAAGAATCCACAACAAGTGGGACACAATCATGAAGTGGAACGAAATTTATTGGATATTTCAAACTTTTTTACAAATAAAAAACTGAAAAATTGGGCGTACAAAATGATTCAGCCCCCTTAAGTTAATACTTTGCAGCGCCACCTTTTGCTGTGATTACAGCTGTAAGTCGCTTGGGGTATGTCTCTATCAGTTTTGCACATCGAGAGACTGAAATTTTTGCCCATTCCTCCTTGCAAAACCGCTAGAGCTCAGTGAGGTTGGATGGAGAGCATTTGTGAACAGCAGTTTTCAGTTCTTTCCACAGATTCTCAATTGGATTCAGGTCTGGACTTTGACTTGGCCATTCTAACACCTGGATATGTTTATTTGTGAAACATTCTATTGTAGATTTTGCTTTGTTTTGGATCATTGTCTTGTTGGAAGACAAATCTCCGTCCCAGTCTCAGGTCTTTTGCAGACTCCATCAGGTTTTCTTCCAGAATGGTCCTGTATTTGGCTCCATCCATCTTCTCATCAATTTTAACCATCATCCCTGTCCCTGCTGAAGAAAAGCAGGCCTAAACCATGATGCTGCCACCACCATGTTTGACAGTGGAGATGGTGTGTTCAGGGTGATGAGCTGTGTTCCTTTTACGCCGAACATAACGTTTTGCATTGTTGCCAAAAAGTTTGATTTTGGTTTCATCTGACCAGAGCACCTTCTTCCACATGTTTGGTGCGTCTCCCAGGTGGCTTGTGGCAAACTTTAAACGACACTTTTTATGGATATCTTTAAGAAATGGCTTTCTTCTTGCCACTCTTCCATAAAGGCCAGATTTGTGCAGTATACGACTGATTATTGTCCTATGGACAGTCTCCCACCTCAGCTGTAGATCTCTGCAGTTCATCCAGAGTGATCATGGGCCTCTTGGCTGCATCTCTGATCAGTCTTCTCCTTGTATGAGCTGAAAGTTTAGAGGGACGGCCAGGTCTTCATAGATTTGAAGTGGTCTGATACTCCTTCCATTTCAATATTATTGCTTGCACAGTGCTCCTTGGGATGTTTAAAGCTTGGGCTTTAAACTTCTCCACAACAGTATCTCGGACCTGCCTGGTGTGTTCCTTGTTCTTCATGATGCTCTCTGCGCTTTAAACGGACCTTTGAGACTATCGCAGTGCAGGTGCATTTATACGGAGACTTGATTACACACAGGTGGATTCTATTTATCATCATTAGTCATTTAAGTCAACATTGGATCATTCAGAGATCCTCACTGAACTTCTGGAGAGAGTTTGGTGCACTGAAAGTAAAGGAGCTGAATAATTTTGCACGCCCAATTTTTTATTTGTTACAAAAGTTTGAAATATCCAATAAATTTCATTCCACTTCATGATTGTGTCCCACTTGTTGTTGATTCTTCACAAAAAATTAGTTTTATATCTTTATGTTTGAAGCCTGAAATGTGGCAAAAGGTCGAAAAGTTCAAGGGGGCCGAATACTTTCACAAGGCACTGTATATATGGACCTAATTGTATATATATGTGTATTTATATATATATATATATATATATATATATATATATATATATATATATATATACACACACACACACACATATATATATATATATATACACGCACAGGATATATACCGTATCTTACAAAAGTGATTACACCCCTCACATTTTTGTAAATATTTTATTATATCTTTTCATGTGACAACACTGAGGAAATGGACACTTTGCTTCAATGTAAAGTAGTGAGTGTACAGCTTGTATAACAGTGTAAATGTGTTGCCTCCTCAAAATAACTCAACACATAGCCATTAATGTCCAAACCACTGGCAACTAAAGTGAGTACACCCCTAAGTGACAATGTCCAAATTGGGCCCATTTAGCCATTTTCTCTCTCCGGTGTCATGTCACTCGTTAGTGTTGCAAGGTCTCAGGTGTGAATGAGGAGCAGGTGTGTTAAATTTGGTGTTATCGCTCTCACTTTCTCATACTGGTCACTGGAAGTTCAACATGGCACCTCATGGCAAAGAACTCCCTGAGGATTTGAAAAAAAGAATTGTTGCTCTACAAAAAGATGGCCTATGCTATAAGAAGATTGCCAAGACCCTGACAATAAGCTGCAGTATGGTGGCCAAGACCATGCAGCAGTTTAACAGGACAGGTTCCACTCAGAACAGGCCTCGCCATGGTCGACCAAAGAAGTTGAGTACACGGGCTCATCGTCATATCCAGAGGTAGTCTTTGGGAAATAGACGTATGAGTGCTGCAAGCATTGTTGCAGAGGTTGAAAGGGTAGGGGGGGGTCAGCCTGTCAGCGCTCAGACCATACGCCGCACACTGCATAAAACTGGTCTGCATGCCTCTCGTCCCAGAAGGAAGCCTCTTCTATAGATGATGCAGAAGAAAGCACGCAAACAGTTTGCTGAAGACAAGCAGACTAAGGACATGGATTACTGGAACCATGTCCTGTGGTCTGATGAGACCAACACAAAAACGTATATGGTTCATATGGTGTCAAGCATGTGTGGCGGCAACCAGGTGAGGAGTACAAAGACAAGTGTGTCTTGCCTACAGTCAAGCATGGTGGTGGGAGCGTCATGGTCTGGGGCTGCATGAGTGCTGCTGGCACTGGGGAGCTACAGTTCATTGAGGGAACCAGGAATGCCAACTTGTACTGTGACATACTGAAGCAGAGCATGATCCCCTCCCTTCGGAGATTGGGCCACAGGGAAGTATTCCAACATGATAACGACCCCAAACACCTCAAAGACGACCACTGCCTTGCTAAAGAAGCTTAGGGTAAAGGGTGATGGACTGGCCAAGCATGTCTCCAGACCTAAAGTCTATTGAGCATCTGTGGGGCATCCTCCAACGGAAGGTGAAGAAGCACAAGGTCTCTCACATCCACCAGCTCCGTGATGTCGTCATGCAGGAATGGAAGAGGGTTCCAGTGGCAACCTGTGAAACTCTGGTTAACTCCATGCCCAAGAGAGTTAAGGCAGTGCTGGAAAATAATGGTGACCACACAAAATATTGACACTTTGGGCCCAATGTGGATGTTTTAACTTAGGGGCATACTCACTTTTGTTGCCAGCTGTTGAGACATTAATGGCTGTGTGTTAAGTTATTTTGAGGGGACAGCAAATTTAAACTGTTATACAAGCTGTACACTCACTACATTGTAGCAAAGTTTCATTTCTTTAGTGTTGTCACATGAAAAGATATAATAAAATGTTTTCAAAAATGTGAGGGGTGTACTCACATGTGTGAGATACTGTATATATCTCTTAGGGATCGACCCGATATCGTTTTTTCGTTGCCAATAAGGATACCGATAATTTGGCCATTGCATATCGGTGTCGGACGATATTTTGTACATATAGGCTGCATTCACATGTCAGCGTTTGGATCGCGGGCAGAACCGCCGCGGTTCCGCCCGCGATCCGGAGATTATTGCAAATCGCGGGACGCCTAGCGTTGCCCGTTGATTTGCAATAGCCCCCCAAACGCCGAGCGATGTTGCCGCGACTTCCGCCTGCCGAATCGCGGCAACATCGCACAAACAAAATCGCGGGATGCAATACGCTCCAAAGAAGCTCTTGTACTTCTTTGGAGCGTATTGCGTCCCGTGATTTTGTTTGCGCGATGTTGCCGCGATTCGGCAGGCGGAAATCGCGGCAACATCGCTCGGCGTTTGGGGGGCTATTGCAAATCAACAGGCAACGCTAGGCGTCCCGCGATTTGCAATAAATCTCCGGATCGCGGGCGGAACCGCAGCGGTTCTGCCCGCGATCGATACACTCACATGTGAACGGAGCCTTAAAGTTTTGCAAAATAAACACAAATTTCAACACAAATCTGTTACTGAACATGTTGATGTTTATTTATTAACTTTTTTAACATTAAGGGCTCGTTCTTCACACCTTAACTGCATGGAAACTGATAGGAAAACTGCACTTGCAGGGGCATCAGTTTCACATCATCTGATTGTGAATGATGCATAAACTGCTGAAGTAGTGCACACTGCACCCCCTTACTGCAATCATTTTAAATCACTACAGCAGCAGTGCAGTCAGTGGCAGCAAAACTGCTAGAAACAAGCTAGACAACAGATAGACAGTGGATTGGAGTCAGTGGACTACTGCTGTAACAGTGCACTCGCTGCAATGATTTTAAATCACTACTGCAGTCAGGGCAAAACTGCTAGAAAAAAAGCTAGACGAAAGCTAAACAGTGGATTGGAGTGGACACCAGTACTACTACACTTTTCAATACTCCCAGTTAAGTAGAACAATATTATACTGCAGAAAGCAGAACATTTCAGCATGTTCATGTTAACCCGTTAAACAGCTTCTGTTTTTTTCATATAATGCTGCCACTTCATTAACATGCTCACATGGTACAGGAGGAAAGGAGGACAGAGGAGTAGAGAGAGAGGTATCTTCTAGCATGGGAAGCAAGTCTTTTGTAGCGTGCCTCATTTTCTTTCCACCACTGAAGAGGATCACCACTTCTTCTGTCAAATACTGGTTCAAATAGAGATGAAGTTCATCATCCAGGCTCATTATTGCAGATTCAGAAGAATCCTCTGCATGAGGCCCCAAAAAAAACACTGAAAATGTCATGATCAATTCGACCATGATGAAGATTTTCTTGTGTTCGTTGTAGTCTTTTTAGACTTTTTTCTGTTTTTGCAGCTTGCTGTTCTGGACTTCTCTTTTCGGCAGGAACCTTTTGCACCTCCTGTTGAAAATCTTCTGTCAACCATTGTTTTTCCTTGGCCAATACATCATCAGAAGAGAAAGCATGGTTCTTGTATCGAGGATTCAAAAGACTTGCCAGCACAACATTTTTAATCTCTTCATGCTTCTCATAACATATATCAATCAAAGCTCTCTGGCTTGACAGACCACCATTTGAAAGTTGGAGGGTGTTGTGTGCCATGACACTGAGGTCTGACACATCAGCAAGCCTCATTCCTTTCCGCATGTTTGCTCCACTATCTCACTATCTCAAAGGAGCACAAGCATCACTCGGTCTTTGGTGATTCCCCATTCTTCAAGCATGCCTAGAAACATTTTTCTACTGTACTCCACAGTGTGGGATCCTTGCATCACTTTTGTATTCAAGATCAATTGCCTTTTTGTCCATCCACTGTCAATGAAGTGGCATGTAAGATTCATTAATGAACTCTTAGATGGGCCCAAAGATTTGACGTTTTTTTTTTTTTTTTGCAGTTACTGATCCCATGCTTATATTGTTTGTGCATGTGTTGCACACTGCTGCTTTTCCTGGAGATGGTTGAGACGAGAAATAGTCCAAGACCACACGTTTACTTTTTCTGTCTTCATCCATCTCCATTGCAATTTGAAAGAGACAATAAGGTTAAAAAAATGGCTTGCTGGCATCCTGTTGTGGGTCGGTGGCTGACACCTGGCAGTGTGGGTGGCTTGCTGGCACCCTGTTGTGGGGTGGCTGGCTGTTGTCACCCTGTTGTGGGTCGATGGCTGACGCCTGGCAGTGTTGGTGGCTGGCTGGCACCCTGTTGTGGGTCGGTGGCTGACGCCTGGCAGTGTGGGTGGCTGGCTGGCACCCTGTTGTGGGTCAGTGGCTGACACCTGGCAGTGTGGGTGGCTTGCTGGCACCCTGTTGTGGGTGGCTGGCTTGCTGGAACACTGTGGTGGGTGGCTGGCTTGGTGTCACTCTGTTGTGGGTGGGTGGCTGGCTTGGTGTCACCCTGTTGTGGGTGGCTGGCTTTCTAGAACACTGTGGTGGGTGGGTGGCTGGCTTGGTGTCACCCTGTTGTGGGTGGCTGGCTTGCTGGAACACTGTGGTGGGTGGCTGGCTTGGTGTAACACTGTGGTGGGTGGCTGGCTTGGTGTTACCCTGTTGTGGGTGGCTAGCTTGCTGGAACACTGTGGTGGGTGGCTGGCTTGCTGGAACACTGTGGTGGGTGGGTGGCTGGCTTGGTGTCACCCTGTTGTGGGTGGCTGGCTTGCTGGAACACTGTGATGGGTGGCTGGCTTGGTGTCACCCTGTTGTTGGTGGCTGGCTTGGTGTCACCCCGTTGTTGGTGGCTGGCTTGGTGTCACCCCGTTGTGGGTGGCTGGCTTGGTGTCACCCTGTTGTGGGTGGCTGGCTTGCTGGAACACTATGGTGGGTGGCTGGCTTGGTGTCAACCCTGTTGCGGGTGGCTGGCTTGCTGGAACACTGTGGTGGGTGGGTGGCTGGCTTGGTGTAACCCTGTTGTGGGTGGCTGGCTTGGTGTCACCCTGTTGTGGGTGGCTGGCTTGCTGGAACACTGTGGTGGGTGGCTGGCTTGGTGTTACCCTGTTGTGGGTGGCTGGCTTGGTGTCATCCTGTTGTGGGTGGCTGGCTTGGTGTCACCCTGTTGTGGGTGGCTGGCTTGCTGGAACACTGTTTGGTTGGCTTAGTGTCACCCTGTTGTGGGTGGCTGGCTTGGTGTCACCTTGTTGTGGGTGGCTGGCTTGCTAGAACACTGTGGTGGGTGGCTGGCTTGGTGTAACCCTGTGGGTGGCTGGTTTCCTGGAACCCTGTTGTGGGGTGGGTGGCTGGCTGCTGGCACCCTGTTGTGGGGTGGATGGCTGGATGCTGGCCTGGCACCCTGTTGTGGGTCAATGGCTGGCGGCCGGCATCCTGCTGTGGCTGGCACCCTGTGGTGGGTGGCTGGCTGGCACCCTGTGGTGGGTGGCTGAGGCCAGGGCCTGTGGGTGACTGGCTGGCTGGCTTCGTGACTGGACTGCAGCTGCACACACTGTCCGAGGCTATCCGAGGCGTGGAAAGCGGTCTTAGAAGGCAGAACGTGTCAAATTATAGGCCCAGTGCGCGGAGACACGTGAAGCAACTCACGTATGCGCTGAGCATAATATCGGCAATATCGGCCCTTGATATATCAGCCTTGCCAATAATCTGTTGATTCCTAATATATATATATGGGGTCAACAATGGTTATGTATATGGGGTCAACAAAAGGTTAACAATGGGGTCCTGATTATAGTACAGCTGTGTCCTAGTCCACACTCACAGGTCAGCACTGGGCTAAACCACCAAGTTCTTCATTAGCCAGTCAACAGTAAAGGGGGTAACGATGGCTCCCTCCTCTGTACGACTCCAGGAAAAATTTAACTTTTGTAAGAACTTACCGTAATTTTATTTTCCTCTGACGTCTAGACACAGCTCTGTGCCCTCTTCAGGAGTAGCTAGGCAGTGAAAGCTTTCCCTAGGCACGCCTTTAGGGGCCGTCCTATCCAAATGACCCCCAGACACACCTGCTCATAGAATCAGTTTAGTAGCAAAGCAGTGAAGGAGAACACAACCAACCCCAATATAGAGGGGCGGGAGCTGCGTCTGTCAGATGACTCAGAGAAAATAATTTTACGGTAAGTTCTTACAAAAATTAAAATTTTATCTGACGTCCTGTGACAGACGCAGCTCTTGAAGTTTCTTCACGAATGGAACGTCCCATAGCAGTGTAGGCATGAGGGGTGGAAGAACACAACCAACAACTGTTAACGTTTCAACAAGGTTAAAAAACGTAGCCAACAGGGCAACAGAAGCTCAACCATTCCAACAGGAGCTTACCCCAAAACAAAAATTCACCCCTGAAAGAGAACACTCAGTCTCTTAATCAGCAGCCTGAAAAACCAAGGATGCCATCAAATGAATCTTGTAGAATTTTGTAAAGGTGTGTACAGATGACCAGGTCGCTGCTTTACACACCTGAGCCACAGAAGCCTGATGGCGAAAAACCCAAGAGGCACTCAGCGCTCTAGTAGAATGCGCCCTCACAGGAAAAGGAGGAACCTGACCCTTCAATGAATAGACCTGAACAATAGTCTGTCTGATCCATTTTGATATGGTTGCAGCAAACGCAGTCGAACCCTTACGAGATCCCTCAGGAAGGGCAAACAGGGAATCAGACATCCAAAAGGATTCAGTGGCCGACAGGTAAACCCTGATCACCCGAACCACATCCAGTGAATGCAGGGCAAATTCTCTAGGATGCTTGGGCTTCGCACAGAGCGAAGGCAACACAATATCCTCGTTCAGGTGGAAAGCCGACACCTACCTTGGGGAGAAAAGATTGGTTAGGTCTTAGAACAACCTTATCCCTATGAACGACCAAATAAGGTGAATGGCAGGACAGAGCCGCCAATTCAGACACTCTGCGAGCAAAGGTGATAGCTATCAGAAAGTAACTTCCTGAGACAACAAAGGCAGAGAAATGTATCGAATATTTTCAAAGGGAGGTCGTTGTAGAACGGACAAAACCAAGTCCAGATCCCACAGAGGTAAAGGGGACCTCCTTGGCAGAGCTAGATGACACACCCCTTGAATAAAGGTGCGAATCAAGGAGCTAGTCGCCAAGGGACGTTGGAAATAAACGGCTAAGGCCGACACCTGACCTTTAATTGTGCCTAGAGCCAATAGTTGCTCCATTCCTTTCTGCAAGAAAGCCAAGACCCTCGCCACCGAAAAGGAATGAGGACTCACACCAGGCAATATACATCTTCCAAGTACGATGATAAATTTTCCTGGAAGTAGCCTTCCTAGCTCTCAACAAGGTAAGAATCACAGCATCAGAGAGACCTGTCTCCCAACACCTGGCCTTGAACCACCAAGCCGTTAAAGCCAGTGACTGTAAAGCAGGATGAAAAATTGGTCCCTGAGACAGTAGATCTTCTCTCAGAGGCAGCCGCCATGGAGGCTCGACAGCATCCTCACCACTTCTGCGTACCAAGACCATTAAGGCCAGTCTGGTGCTAATAGGATCACCTGCACCGTCTCCACCGCCAACCTGCGGAGGAACCCCCTGGGCGTCCCCTGTAGTATTAGTCCCAAAACGGGATGGCACAACCTGATTTTGTGTGGACTATAGGCGACTGAATGACTGTACTGTGACAGATACCTACCCTATGCCCCGAGTGGACGAATTGCTGGACAAAATAGTCCAGGGACATTATCTGACAATTATTGACTTGTTTAAGGGCTACTGGCAGATTCCCTTGGACGCAGAAGCAATTCCAAAGTCGGCCTTCATCACCCCGTTCGGCCTTTACCAGTTTCTGGTGATGCCATTTGGGATGAAGAATGCTCCGGCTACCTTCCAGCGGATGATAGATGAACTCCTCGATGGTCTGCAAGATTTTGCATGTACATATCTTGACGACATCTTAATCTATAGCCAGACCTGGGAGGAACATCTTAGACACCTGGGAATAGTGCTAGATAGGATCCGAGCCGCAAACCTGACCCTAAAGCCAGGCAAATGTAATATCGGGATGTCTGAGGTGCAATTTCTGGGACATAGAGTGGGATGTGGGAAGCAGAGGCCAGAACCTGCAAAAATAGAGGCCGTCCTAAACTGGCCGGTTCCCAGAACCAAGACCCAGGTACTTGCATTTTTAGGGACAGCAGGGTACTACAGGAAGTTTGTACCCCACTATAGTGACATAAGCAAACCCCTAACGGACCTGACCAAAAAGACTCTCCCTAAACAGGTCCTGTGGTCCTCGGAGTGCGAGACAGCATTTCATCAGTTAAAAACCGCCCTAACGCAAGCTCCCATACTGGCAGCACCCGATCCTAACAAACGCTTTGTGGTTCATGCAGATGCCTCCATGTTCGGACTGGGAGCTGTACTAAGCCAAAATTGGTGAGGACGGGAAAGAGCACCCGGTGGCGTATCTCAGCCGCAAGTTGTTACCCCGGGAAGTTGGATATGCTGCCGTGGAAAAAGAGTGTTTGGCCTTAGTCTGGGCTTTAAAGAAATTGCAGCCCTACGTGTATGGACGCTCTTTTACCGTCATGACGGACCACAATCCCTTGATATGGCTTAACCGGGTGGCGGGAGAGAACGGGCGATTACTACGGTGGAGCCTGGCTTTGCAACTCTACAATTTCACCATACAATATCGGCCAGGGCCTCAAAATGGGAATGCGGATGGGTTATCCCGGCAGACAGACCTGGAACCTTAAGACTACTTTTCCAACATCCTAGAGTTGACCCGTTCGGGGTCCCACTGTGGCTGTTGGACTGTTTCCCAGGGGAAGATATGTGATGGTGTTCACCGTCACTGGAATTTAAGGACAGTTGGGTGATGGTTTGGATTGCTTCATATTTGTCAGCAATGTCTCCATGTAGAAATATTGAGATTTGTTCTGTGCTGTGTGTGTTACATATCTTTCAGTGTCAGAGAGGCTTTCCTTTTGTTTGTGTATTGAGAGGGAATGTGGATTGCCCTGTCTCATGCTGAGTGCTGATGACCTCCCATTGTTCCGTGTCTGGCTATTGTGTACATTGATTGCCCCCTGGGGGCTTCTGTCTCATTACACATAACAGTCCTTCTAATCAAGCTATCCGACCAATCCCTGCTGACTCATTTTCAAGTCCTCATTTGCATGGCTAAGGAGGACCTGAAGGAGAACGGCATGTACTGTGCAATTGACCAATAGGAAAGCGGTTGTTTGGGGGCAGGATGTTCCAAATTCTGTATAAAAGTGTGCTATGTACTTCCAATAAGTCATCTTCCTGATTGAACTTACATACAGCCTGCCTGGTGTTTGTTCTAATGGATTCCGAACGGCACATAGCGGTAGTTCGGATCCCGGAGCCTTGGTTGAACGAACCATCACACGTTGCGATCTGCAAGCTGACTCACTAGAAGCAGAGGAGTGTCGGGAGAGCGGAAGCGAGCGAGCAAGGGTCTTGTCACAGTTCAGCCCTACCTTCCACTGTTTCCTCGGGCTCTCCTCTCCTACCCGGTGTTCCGTGAGAATAACCTACCCCGTGAGAAATGCCTACCCTCGTCACTTCCTGTGAGGAACAGCTGAGCAGCGTAGCAGTGCGCATGCTCACAGCCCCGGATACGTAATGGAACAGCTGAGGAGCTGACTAGTGCGCATGCACGGAGGGTATGAAATGATCACGGCAGTGTGTGTAACACGGCGGTTACATTAAAACAGCTGTGCTGCAATACAAGTCATCTCCGCTCCTGTCCCTGTCCCTACCCTGATCTTGGCTAGTAAATATAAAAGAGGCTCTCGGTTTCGTGATTTATCTTTTCATACACCCGCCGCCGCTTTTATATTTACTAGCACAGATCAGGGAAGAGACAGGGATAGGAGTGGAGATGACTCATATTTCAGCCGAGCTGTTTTAATGTAACCGCCGTGTTACACACACTGCCGTGCACCGGAAGTGACGAGGGTAGGCATTTCTCACGGGTAGGTTTTTTAAACGGAACACCGGTAACCAGACTGCAGCCTGTGGTTCCGTCAGCTGACCATAGAGCTGATTGGAGACCAGAATGGCTCCAACCATCTCTATGGCCTACGATCCCGGAACCTATGAGCATTTCATGACTTCGGTTTCGTCAGATATAAACAGCGCCATTGAGAAATTGGAAAAGCATCTTGTCACACCAATATTGGTGTGGTCAGATGCTTAAAGGGCAGAGGAGAGGTCTAGAGTCCAATAGACCCCAATTTTTTGAAAAAAAGAGTACCTGTCACAACCTATTGCTATCATAGAGATATTTAAATTCCCTATGATAATAAAATAAATAAAATAAAAATAATAAAAAATAAATAAAAAAAATGAAAGGGAAAAAAAAAATTTAAGCACCCCTTTCCCCCCGCGTTTTTGTGCAAAGGTGAATGCAAGCATCGTTCTAATGTCATATGTAAACAGCAATTGCACCATGCATATGAGGTATTGCCGCGAACATCAGATTGAGGGCAATAATTCTTGCAGTAGAACTTCTCTGCAAATCTAAAGTGGTAACCTGTAAAGGCTTTTAAAAAAGGCTTTTAAAAATGTACGTAGTTTGTTGCTGCTCCACGGGTGTGTGCAATTTTAAAGCATGTCATGTTTGGTATCTATGTACTCGGCATAAGATCATCTTTTATATTTCACAAAGCAATTGGGAAATATATAGTGTATTTGTGCATTACATTTAAAAAAACAGAATTTTTGTAAAATCTTACTGTAAAATTCCTTTCTCGGAGTCCTCCGACAGTCGTCGCCACTTCATAACCTTCACTATTGGGGTAATTGACCTTTGCTCCGCAGGAGTAGCTAGGCAACAAGATTTGTTAATATCAAAGCTTTTAGCATATCACACCCCTAGGGGATGGTCCCCTCAGTCAATACCTCCCTGCTTCCAGCATTCTCAACTCAGTTTCAGTAGCATAGCAGTAGAGTACATAAACAAAACCCCAAAAGAGGGGCGGGGGCGGCGACTGTCGGAGGACTCAGAGAAAGGAATTTTACGGTAAGATTTTACAAAAATTCCGTTTTCTCTTACGTCCTCCGACAGTCGCCGCCACTTCATAATCTTCACTATTGGGGACGTCCCAGAGCAGTGTAGACATGAGGGGTGGGAAAAAAACGCAGCCACGCATAAAGCAACGCAGTACCCACATCAGAGAAAGGAACCTTACCAAAGTAAGAGAACCAACCTGGCAACAGGAAAACGTGCTCAACAGGAGCAACAACCCAGGAAGAACAAGTAACTCAGGGGTAAAAACACCCCAACAGCCAAGGCCCCAAACAAGGGACCCTAAGGCACTGCCGCACTAAGAACTTTACGGCCAAAGGAAGCATCTGCTGATGCCTGAACATCCACTTTGTAAAATTTTGAGAAGGTGTGAACGGACGACCAAGTCGCCGCCTTACACACCTGGGCCACAGAAGCCTGATGACGATAGGCCCAAGACGTACTCAGAGATCTGGTAGAGTGCGCCTTCACAGGGAAAGGAGGAACCTTCCCCCTCAAAGCAAAGGCTCCTCTGGAAGGACGAATAGGGAATCCGACTTGCGAAAGGACCTAGTCGATGACAGGTAAACCCTGATCGCCCGAACAACATCCAAGGTATGCAAAGCCACCTCCTTCGGATGCTTAGGCTTCGCGCAAAGCGAAGGCAAGACAATGTCCTCATTCAGGTGAAACTCCGAGATCCTTTTCGGAAAAGATGGGTTAGGTCGCAAGACCACCTTATCCAAGTGAATCACCAAGTAGGGAGAGCTGCAGGACAAAGCCGCCAGCTCCGACACCCTGCGAGCCGAAGTGATCGCCACCAAAAAAGCAACCTTCTTGGACAACAGAGACAACGAGATCTCCCTGATCTTTTCAAAGGGAGCCTGTTGTAACACGGACAGAACCAAGTTCAAGTCCCATGGAGGCAAAGGATCCCTCCTAGGAGGGGCCAAATGTCGCACCCCCTGAACAAAGGTGCTAATCAATGAATTAGACGCCACTGGGCGCTGAAAAAGAACGGCCAGCGCAGAAATCTGACCCTTAATTGTGGCCAGCGCCAAACGCTGGTCCACTCCAGTTTGGAGGAAAGCCAACACTCTCGACACCGAGTAGGAGCGAGGAGAATACCCCCTGGACTCACATCAGGCAAAGTACGCTTTCCAAGTACGGTAGTAAATTTTTCCCGAAGTGGCTTTTCTAGCCTTGATCAAAGTGGGAATGACCTCAGGGGAGAGACCCCTATCCTTCAGGACCTGGCTTTCAACAGCCAGGCCGTTAAAGCCAGCGACTGTAAAGCAGGATGGAATATCGGCCCTTGAGACAGAAGGTCGCCCCGAAGCAGCAGACGCCACGGAGCGTCGACTGCCAGATTTACGAGGTCTGCGTACCAAGACCGGCGAGGCCAGTCCGGTGCCACCAGAATCACCGCGTGCGGTTCCGAGGCCAGCCTGCGAAGCAGCCTGGACAGCAGCTGAATCGGTGGAAAGGCATACATCAGACAATACTGATGCCAGGGCACCACCAACGCGTCTGAGGCGTCTGCCCGAGGATCGCGCGTCCTTGCCACGAACCTTTCCACCTTGTTGTTCAGACGAGACGCGAACAGGTCCACATCTGGAAGACCCCACTTTGCGCACAACATCTGGAAGACATCCGGGTGAAGGGACCATTCCCCCTGGTCCAGGGTCTGGCGACTCAGATAGTCCGCCTGCCAGTTCTCCACCCCCGGAATGTGTACAGCCGTTATCGCCGGGACGTGCGTCTCGGCCCATGACAGAATGCTGTTTACTTCCCGAGCAGCACGGGCACTCCTGGTGCCCCCTTGATGGTTGATGTAGGCCACTGCTGTGGCATTGTCCGTCTGAACCCGAACCGGACGGCCCTGAAGCCGTTCCGACCAATGCAGAAGGCAAAGTTTTATCGCTCGCAATTCCAGAATGTTGATCGGAAGGGAGGACTCCTCCTCCGACCAAGTTCCCTGGGCGGACAGAACACCCAGAACACCACCCCAGCCCGACAGGCTGGCATCCGTGGTGATTACCGTCCACGACAAGGGACGAAAGGACTTGCCCCCCCGACACCGCCGGGGACTGGAGCCACCACAAAAGACCCCTTCGGGTGTGGCGGCTCAACGAAAGCTGCCGATCCAGAGATTGTGGATGCCCGTCTCACTTGGCCAAGATCTCCGCTTGAAGACCCCGCGTGTGAAACTGGGCGAAGGGAATCGCCTCGAAAGCCAAGACCATTAGGCCCAGACATCTCATACATGTCCGGAGGGACGAGCACTGAGTGTCCCTGAGGGACCTGACCTCGTCCTGAAGTGTCCGGAGCTTGTCTAACGGCAGGAAGACCTTCGCTTGAGCAGAGTCCAGGATCATCCCCAGGTAGGGAAGACGAACCGACAGACACAACGTTGATTTTGGAAAATTTATCGTCCAACCAAACTCCTGCAGAGTCTGCAACGTGTTGGACAGGTCGTTCACCAGGCCTTGACTGGTCGCAGACCGAAGCAAGATATTGTCCAGATATCCCAAGACAGAGACGCCCTGGGCTCTCAATAAAGCCAGGACCGGCGCAAGCACCTTGGTGAAAACCCGCGGAGCCGAAGCGAGACCGAAGGGTAACGCCACGAATTGGTAATGATCCTCCGCAATGGCGAATCGAAGGTACCTCTGGTGACCCTCGAAAATGGGGATGTGAAGGTATGCATCCTTCAGATCGATGGAGGCCATGAATTCCCCCGGAACCAGGGCAGCCACCACTGAGCGCAGGGATTCCATGCGGAACTTGCGAACCCGCACAAAGCGGTTCAGAGCTTTCAAGTCCAGAATCGGACGCACTTTGCCCTCCTTTCTGGGCACAGTGAACAGATTGGAGTAGAACCCCCGAAATCTGTCCCGATGATGCACCGGAACCACCACTCCCTGGGCCCGCAGATCCCGCACCGCCAGGTGCAGATCCTGCAAACGCTCCGGAGACAGCTGAAGATTTGAGGGAAAAAATCTGCTCGCCGGCCGAGAGAGAAACTCGATCTTGTATCCAGGTCGAACGATTTCCTGAACCCACCTGTCCCGAACGCGGGCCAGCCAGGGTTGAAGAAAACCAAGCAAACGTCCCCCCACCCCAGAACCGGATGAGGGCGCCCCTTCAGGCCGAATTGCTATGGGCAGCGGGCCCGGACTGGCCGGACTTCTGCTTACCTGCCCACGGCTTCTTCTGAGAGCCTTGGCCCTTGAAGGGCTTGCCCTTGTATTGTGACCGAAAAGCACGAAAGGACCCCTGAGAGGGCCTGAACGAGGTATTCTTCTTACTGCGAACAAACTTATTCTTGTGAGTTTGGGGTAAGAGAGTGCTCTTACCCCCGGAAATTCCCTTTATCAGAGTATCCAAAGACTCGCCAAAAAGGCGAGATCCCGCGTAGGGTAAATTAGCTAAAGTCTTGCGAGAAGATTGGTCAACCGACCAACATTTCAGCCATATCAGGCGATGGTTCAACACCGCGACACTGGAGAGGCGTGCAGCCAAAGGGACTAAATCCAAGTCCGCATCGCACAAATACATGACACCCTGATGAACTTGATCCACCATAGCCAACGTTGTCGGCGGAGCAGTCAGCCACCAGGGTGCGCCTGAGCACCTGCGTCCAATCCGCAATAGCTTGGGCTGCCATAATGGAAGCAAAAATAGGCTTCAGCATAGAACCAGCAACCGTATAAGAATGACGGGCCAGAGACTCCAATCTCCTGTCCGTAGGGTCCCGGAACACCAGGGTATCCTCAGCAGGAATCGCAGTAGATTTATTCAAAACTGCCACCGCGTGATCCACCTGAGGCGGCACACACCAACGCTGATCAGTGGTGGGTGTAAATGGATAACGCAGCTTGAACTTACTTGGCACAGTAAAAGGCTTCTTTAAATTGCGCCATTGCTCATCAACAGCGCGCTGAAATTCCGCAGGCCAGGGAAAAGCCTGCGCTGCTTTGCGTTTCCTTTGCGTCCCATAAGAGGACATCAAAGCAGGAGGACACGGTTCATCTTGCAGATGCAGTGTTTCCTTGATAGAAGTAATCAACTCATCCATGAGTGCAAGCTCTTCAGGCGAGCCAGGGGGAGAAGTATCAACCCCTTCTACCTCAGCCTCCCCCTCAGACCCCATAAGGTCCAGAGATGAACGAGACCCTGAGAAGGGCACTCCAGCCATAGCAACCCCATCGCCCTCTGAATCAGAGGAAATGGATAACCTGGGCCGTTTTGCGGATCGATCAGCCATCAGCATCTGCACCTGAGAAGCCAAGTTCGCCACCACAGCAGCCAGATCAGCCCCCTCGGGGGATGCAGCAGCCCCTTGGCCCCCCACCAAGGTGGGAGGAAACTTGCAATCCTGAGAATCCATGCCCCAGTAACAACTGAAATAAAGTACTGCCCCTTTAAGACCGCGGCGAGCGCAGCCCACCGCACACTACTGTATATAGCCAACCCCCGCAGGGATAAGGAGCACTGAGCAAGGAAATACAGGATAAGGAAGGTAAAAACCTGGAGAGACCACACAGGCTGCTGCCACCGATCGCTGTTCCAGAGCAAAAGGAAGTGATGCAATGACTGACCGCCCTATATAGCCTATGAAGGCTTCACAAACATGGCCGCTCGGCTGAGGGAATCAAGGCAACAAGAAAATGGCGCCGACATGTGCTCGCAGGATCGATCGCCGCCAAAATGGCGGCGTTTGGCGCCAAAACACCGAGCTGTAACACACAGGGCGGTTCAGCACAGTTTTCCAAGAAAAAATGGCGGGCCGCATCAGCGGTCGCCGCATAGCATGTCTGATCCCAGTCTGCCCCATACATCTCACACAGCAGAGCGGGAGAGCCCCCCCCCCCCCCGCAGCCCACAGAAAGGCAGCTATTCCACACAGGAATCTGACAGGGAGCTCGGCACTTACACAGACATGCAGGGTCACACAGTCACAGACTGACACCCAAACAGACAGGTCCCCCCATAGAAATTTACTTCCCAGTCCGGATGGCGTGGGGAGCCTTCTCTAGCGACCAAACCGCTGTACTGAGGACAGGGAGTGTGGCAGCCAGGACGTAGTGGACTGCGGTGCGAAACCGCAAATGGCATCCGGTGGGGTAGCCACCTCACAGGCAGCATCTCTGCAGCGAGCAGGGATGGGTCGTTCAATATGCCAGGAAAACCTGAGCTGAACGCTCGATGGCAGGCTGGGGAAACCCCTGGCTCTCAGCCCTGGGATCCAGGGTGGCCAGACCGAGACCCAGCTCTGCACGATCATCTTCATCCGAAAAAAACTAAACTAATGCTGAGAAAAAAACAGCTAAGTAAAAGAAAGAGAAAAATACTTGAAATAAAATCAAAAAGAGAATAGAAGGCTGAGACTGAAAGCCCCAGCACAGTAACAGCCAGCCACTCCTAAGCTAGGCAATTGAAAACTGAGTTGAGAATGCTGGAAGCAGGGAGGTATTGACTGAGGGGACCATCCCCTAGGGGTGTGACATGCTAAAAGCTTTGATATTAACAAATCTTGTTGCCTAGCTACTCCTGCGGAGCAAAGGTCAATTACCCCAATAGTGAAGATAATGAAGGGGCGGCGACTGTCGGAGGACGTAAGAGAAAAAGTGTTTTCTTTTCGCCAAAAATTGCGTTTGGAAAATAGATGCGCAAATACCGTGTGACAAAAAAAAATGCAACACCCACCATTTTGTTCTGTAGGGCCTCTGCTTTAAAAAACTATATAATGTTTGGGAGTTCAAAGTAATTTTCTAGTAAAAAAAAAAAAACATTTTTTCATGTAAACAAAAAGTGTCAGAAAAGGCTTGATCTTTAAGTGGTTAGAAGAGTGGGTGATGTGTGGCATAAGCTTCTAATATTGGGCATAACATGTCAGGACAGTTCCAATACCCCCCAAATTACCCTTTTTGGAAAGTAGACACCCCAAGCTATTTGCTAAGAGGCATGTTGAGTCTATTAAATATTTTATATTTTGCCACAAGTTTCGAGAAAATTACAATTTTCTATTTTTTTTTAACCAGTTGCCGCCCGCCGTCATATTACGGCGGAGCGGTGCGACCATTGTTCTGGGCCGCCGTCATATGACGGCGGCCCATTCAGCAGGGCAGGCGCGCGATCATGTGCGCGCCGCCCTGCACTGCCAGTGTCGGCGTGTCCCCGAGACACACCCCGTCACCGGCAGGGGGGAAACAGCCAATGGGCATGGCTGTTTCCCACGTGATCGGCTGTGTTCCAATGACACAGCCGATCACAATAGAGGAGCCCACAAGATGACCGCGCATGCGCGATCGGGAGCGCGCAGCGCGGTCATGTCGGTGGCTCTGTGTTCCCAAGGAACACAGCTAGTCACCGGCGGTAGTAACAGTCACTGGCAGTGACTGTTTACTATGTGATCGGCTGTGAATCCATTCACAGCCGATCACAAAATGTAAACACAGAGCAGTAACTCACTGTTACTAGCTCTTCTCCCCTCACACAGTTTCCAGTGTGAGGAGAGCAGAGCTAGAAACAGTGAGTTACTGCTCTGTGTACCTGTCACAAAGTAAAATCACAAACATAAATGTTCCCACCCAGTCCTTAGCCCCCCCCCAATTGCACCTGTCACCCAACAGTCACCTCATCAGTGCCCAGAAATTGACACCCATAACGTTCACATGTGAGCGTAGCGATCGCAGGCAGAATCACAGCGATTCTGCCCGCAATCCGGAAATCATTGCAAATCGCGGGACGCTTGTGCGTTGCCCGTGATTTGCAATAGCACCCCAAACGCTGTGCGATGTTGCTGCCATTTCCGCCTGCCGAATCGCGGTAACATCGCGCAAACATCGCATGACGCCCAAAAAAGGTACAAGAGCTTCTTTGGGGCGCCATGCGTTGTTTGCGCGATGTTACCGCGATTAAGCAGGCGGAAATCGTTGCAACATCGCTCAGCGTTTGGGGTGCTATTGCAAATCACGGGCAACGCACAGTCGTCTCACGCGATTTGCAATGATTTCCGGATCGCGGGCAGAATCGCTGTGATTCTTCCTGCGATCGCTACACTCACATGTGAACATAGCCTAAAGTTCACCTGTCACCAGAGACTGCCATCAGTACCGCCGTGCACCATCGCCTGTCACCTATCGGTGACCATCGCCCGTCACCTGTCACCCCATCAATCACTGTCACCTGTCACCCCATCAGTCATCGTCACTTGTCACCTCATCAATCATCGTCATCGGTCACCTCATCAATCATCGTCAACTGTCACCCCATCAGTCATTGTCACCTGTCACCCCATCAGTCATTGTCACCTGTCACCCCATCAGTCATTGTCACCTGTCACCCCATCAGTCATGGTCACCTGTCACCCCATCAGTCATGGTCACCTGTCACCCCATCAGTCATCGTCACCTGTCACCCCATCAGTCATCGTCACCTGTCACTCATCGGTGACCATCGCCCGTCACCTGTCACCCCATCAATCACCGTCACCTGTCACCCCATCAGTCATCGTCACTTGTCACCTCATCAATCATCGTCACCCGTCACCCCATCAGTCGTCACCTGTCACCCCATCAGTCATTGTCACCTCATCAGTCATTGTCACCTGTCACCCCATCAGTCATCGTCACCTGTCACCCCATCAGTCATCGTCACCCCATCAGTCGTCGTCACCTGTCACCCCATCAGTCATCGTCACCTGTTTGCCATATACATGCAACCACTTACCGACCGCCTAACGACTATATGCGTCGGCCATTAAAAGCTGCGTCCCAGACGTTTTCCCAGCTTACCGGACCCGCCGGCAGCGGGGAAAACTATCCGGTCCCGGATCCTCAGAGACAGGAAGTCGAGTGAGGGAAAGATGGCCCTCACTCGACTCTATAGTCTTGGAGGACCGGAGCTACGTCAAAAGTCGTTGCCTAGCAACCGGTTTAAAGGGCCGTTTTTCTTTTTTTTTTCCTTTTTCAACAATTTTTTTTTTTTTCTTTTTTAGTGTAGTTGTGAGGTCTTTTTGACCCCAGATCTCACAATAAAGAGGACCTGTCATGCCTATTTCTATTACAAGGGATGTTTACATTCCTTGTAATAGGAATAAAAATGATCAAAACATTTTTTTTTTTTAAACTGTGTAAAAATTAAAAAATAATAAATAAAATAAATAGGAAAAAAAAAAATTAAAGCGCCCAGTCCCCGTTAGCTCACGCGCAGAAGCAAACGCATACGCAAGTCCCGCCCACATATGTAAACTGTGTTCAAACCATACATATGAGGTATCTCCGCGATCGTTAGAACGAGAGCAATAATTTGAGCCCTAGACCCCCTCTGTAACTCTAAGCTGGAAACCTGCAGAAATTTTTAAAATGTTGCCTATGGGGATATTTAAGTACCAATGTTTGGCGCCATTCTGTGAGCATGCGCAATTTTGAAGCATGACATGTTGGGTATCTAATTACTCGGCTTAACATTATCTTTCACATTATGGAAAAAAATTGGGCTAAATTTACTGTTTTCTTATTTTTTAGTTCAAAAAAGTGAATTTAAAAAAAAAAAAAAACTGAATTTTTGTAAAATCTTACATGTAAAATTCCTTTCTCTGAGTCCTCCGACAGTCGCCGTCCCTTCATATTCGTCACCAATGGGTTATTGACCTTTGCTCCGTAGGAGTGGCTAGACAACAGAATATGTTAATATCAAAGCTTTTAGCATACCCCACCCCCAGGGGCTGGTCCCCTCAGTCAATACCCTCCTGCTTCCTGCATTCCAACCTCAGTTTCAGTAGCATAGCAGTAGAGTACATAAACAAAACCCCAAAAGAGGGGCGGGGGCGGCGACTGTCGGAGGACTCAGAGAAAGGAATTTTACAGGTAAGATTTTACAAAAATTCAATTTTCTCTTACGTCCTCCGACAGTCGCTGCCCCTTCATATTCGTCACCAATTGGACGTCCCAAAGCAGTGTAGACATGAGGGGTGGGAAAAAAAGCAGCCGCGCCTAAGGCAACGCAATACCCACATCAGAGAAAGGAAGGAAACCAACTGGGCAACATGAAAAAAACTTGCTCAACAGGAGCAACAACCCAGGAAAGAACAAGTAATACAAATACCCCAATAAAAATGTAAAAAAAGTAATAAAAATACCCCAACAGCCAAGGACCCAAACCAGGGACCCTAAGGCACTGCCGCACTAAGAACTTTGCGGCCAAAGGAAGCATCTGCCGATGCCTGAACATCCACCTTGTAGAATTTTGAAAAGGTGTGAACGGACGACCAAGTCGCCGCCTTACATACCTGGGCCACAGAAGCCCGATGATGACAGGCCCAAGACGCACTCAGAGATCTTGTAGAGTGCGCCTTCACAGGCATGGGGGGAACTTTCCCCCGCAAAGCATAGGCCTGCTCAATGGTCTGTCTGATCCATTTGGCGATGGTAGAAGCCGACGCCGCCATGCCCTTCCGAGGTCCCTCTGGAAGGACAAATAGAGAATCCGTCTTGCGAAAGGATTCAGTCGATGACAGGTAAACCCTGATCGCCCGAACAACATCCAAGGAATGCAAAGCCACTTCCTTTGGATGTTTAGGCTTTGCGCAAAGCGAAGGCAGAACAATGTCCTCATTGAGGTGAAATTCCGAGATCCTCTTCGGAAGGAAAGACGGGTTAGGACGCAAGACCACCTTATCCAAATGAACCACCAAATACGGAGATCTGCAGGACAAGGCAGCCAGCTCCGACACCCTACGAGCCGAGGTGATTGCCACCAAAAAGGCGACCTTCTTGGACAACATAGACAACGAGATCTCCCTGATTTTTTCAAAGGGAGCATGTTGCAACACGGACAGAACAAGATTCAAGTCCCATGGAGGCAAAGGCTCCCTCCTAGGAGGGACCAGATGCCGCACCCCTTGAACAAAGGTGCCAACTAAAGAATTAGACACCACAGGGCGCTGAAAGAGAACGGCCAGAGCAGAAATCTGACCCTTAATCGTGGCCAACGCCAAACGCTGGTCCACGCCCGTTTGAAGAAAAGCCAACACCCTTGATACCGAGTATGAACGAGGGGAATACCCCCTGGACTCGCACCAGGCAAAATAGGCCTTCCAAGTACGGTAGTAAACCTTCCCCGAAGAGGACTTTCTAGCCTTAATCAAAGTGTGAATGACCTCAGGGGATAGACCCCTATCCTTCAGGATCTGGGTCTCAACAGCCAGGCCGTCAAAGCCAGCGACTGTAAAGCAGGATGAAATATCGGCCCTTGAGACAGGAGATCGTCTCGAAGAGGCAGACGCCACGGAGCGTCGACCGCCAGATTCACGAGGTCTGCGTACCAAGACCGGCGAGGCCAGTCTGGTGCCACCAGAATCACCGTTTTCGGTTCCGAGGCCAACCTCCGCAGGAACCTGGACAGCAGCTGAATCGGTGGAAAGGCATACATCAGACGATACTGATGCCAGGGAGCCACCAACGCGTCTGAGGCGTCTGCCCGAGGATCGCGCGTTCTTGCCACGAACCTTTCCACCTTGTTGTTCAGACTAGACGCGAACAGGTCCACATCTGGGGACCCCCACTTCTCGCACAACATCAGAAAGACATCCGGGTGAAGGGACCATTCTCCCTGGTCCAGGGTCTGGCGGGTCAGATAATCCGCCTGCCAGTTTTCCACCCCCGGAATGTGAACAGCAGATATCGCCGGCACGTGCGTCTCGGCCCAAGACAGAATGTCGGCTACTTCCCGAGCCGCTCGGGCACTCCTGGTGCCCCCTTGGTGGTTGATGTAGGCCACCGCTGTGGCATTGTCCGTCTGCACCCGAATCGGACGGCCCTGCAGCCTGTCCGACCAACGCCGAAGGCAGAGATTTATTGCTCGCAATTCCAGAATGTTGATCGGAAGGGAGGACTCCTCCTCCGACCAAGTTCCCTGGGCAGACAGAACGCCCAGAACACCACTCCAGCCCGACAGGCTGGCATCCGTGGTGATCACAGTCCACGAGCAAGGGCGAAAGGACTTGCCCCCCGACACCGCCGGGGACTGGAGCCACCACAGAAGGTCCCTTCTGGTGCGATGACTCAACGAAATCTGGAGATCCAGAGATTGCGGTCGTCCGTCCCACCTGGCCAGAATCTCCCTTTGGAGACCCCGCGTGTGAAAATGGGCAAAGGGCATCGCCTCGAAAGCCGAGACCATCAGTCCCAGACACCTCATGCACGTCCGGAGGGACGAACACTGAACGTCCCTGAGGGATCCGACTTCTTCTTGAAGCTTCCGGAGCTTGTCTACCGGCAGGAAGACCTTCGCCTGAACAGAGTCCAGGATCATTCCCTCAAAATTTATCGTCCAACCGAACTCTTGCAGAGTCTGCATCGTGACGGACAGGTCGTTCACCAGGCCCTGACTGGTCGCAGACCGAACCAGAATGTCATCCAGATACCCCAGGATCGAGATGCCCTGGGCTCTCAACAAAGCCAGAACCGGCGCAAGCACCTTGGTGAAAACCCGCGGAGCCGAGGCGAGGCGAGACCAAAGGGTAACGCCACTAACTGGAAGTGATCCTCCGCAATGGCGAATCGAAGGTACTGCTGGTGACCCTCGAAAATGGGAATGTGAAGGTACGCATCCTTCAAGTCGATGGAGGCCATGAATTCCCCCGGAACCAGGGCAGCCACCACCGAGCGCAGGGATTCCATGCGGAACTTGCGAACCCGCACAAAGCGGTTCAGAGCTTTCAAGTCCAGAATCGGACGTACCTTGCCCTCCTTTCTGGGCACAGTGAACAGATTTGAATAGAACCCCCGAAATCTGTCCCGATGAGGCATCGGAATCACCACTCCCTGAGCCCGCAGGTCCCGCACCGCCAGGTGCAGATCCCGCAAGCGCTCCGGAGACAGCTGAAGATTTGAGGGAAAAAATCTGCCCGCCGGCCGAGAGAGAAACTCGATCTTGTATCCAGATCGAACGATTTCCTGAACCCACCTGTCCCGAACGCGGGCCAGCCAGGGTTGAAGAAAACCGAGCAAACGCCCCCCCACCCCAGAACTGGGTGAGGGCGCCCCTTCAGGCCGCATTGTTATGGGCAGCGGACCCGGACTGGCCGGACTTCTGCTTACCTGCCCACGGCTTCTTCTGGGAGCCTTGTCCCTTGAAGGGCTTACCCTTATAGTGCGACCGAAAGGCACGAAAGGACCCCTGAGAGGGCCTAAACGAAGCATTCTTCTTACTGCGAACAAACTTAGGCTTGTGAGACTGGGGCAAAAGAGTACTCTTACCCCCAGAAACACCCTTGATCAGAGTATCCAAGGATTCGCCAAAAAGGCGAGAGCCCGCGTAAGGCAAATTAGCCAAAGTCTTGCGAGAAGATTGGTCAACAGACCAACATTTCAGCCAGATCAGGCGGCGGATCAACACCGCCACACTCTGCAGACGCGCAGCCAAAGGGACCATATCTAGGTCCGCATCACACAAATACATGACACCCTGATGAATCTGATCCACCATAGCCAATGTCGATGGCGAAGCAGAGTCAGCCACCAGAGTGCGCCTGAGTACCTGCGTCCAATCGGCAATAGCCTGGGCTGCCATAATGGAAGCAAAAATAGGCTTCAGCATAGAGCCCGCAACCGTATAAGAGTGACTGGCCAGAGACTCCAATCTCCTGTCCGTAGGGTCCCGGAACACCGGGGTATCCTCAGCAGGAATCGCAGTGGATTTATTCAAAATCGCCACCGCGTGATCCACCTGAGGCGGCACACACCAACGCTCATCAGTAGCCGGTGTAAAAGGATAACGCAGCTTGAACCTACTCGGCACAGCAAAAGGTTTCTTTATGTTGCGCCATTGTTCCTCAACAGCGCGCTGAAATTCCGTAGAGCAAGGAAAAACCTGCTAAATTTTGCGTTTTCTCTGTGTCCCATAAGAGGACATCAAAGCAGGAGGACATGGTTCATCCTCCAAATGCAGCGTTTGTTTGATAGAAGCAACCAACTCATCCATGATTGCAAGCTCTTCGGACGAGCCAGGGGGAGAATTATCAACCCCTTCCACCTCAGCCTCCCCTTCAGACCCCGCAAGGTCTAAAGAAGAACGAGACCCTGAGAAGGGCACACCAGCCATAGCATCCCCATCGCCCTCTGAATCAGAGGAAATGGACACCCTGGGCCTTTTCGTGGAACGATCAGCCACCAGCATCTGCACCTGAGCAGCAAGGTTAGCCACAATAGCAGCCAGATCAGCCCCCTCAGGGGAAGCAGCAGCAGCCCCCTGGCCCCCTACCAAGGAGGGAGGAAACTTGCTTTCCTGAGAATCCATGCCCCAGTAACTTAGGAAAAAAAGAAGTACTGCCCCTTTAAGGCCGCGGCGATCGCTCACCGCACTCACAGAAACACACTGACCCACCGGGCTAGGGATACAAAGGCAAGGAATACAGGAATGGAAGGTAAAACCTGGAGAGGTCACACAGGCTGCTGCTTTATCGATAGCTGTCCTCAGAGCAAAAGGAAGTGATGCGAGACTGACCGCCCTCATAAAGCCTATGTAAGGCTACACAAACATGGCCGCCGGCCGAGGCTATAGAGGCAGAAAACACTGACATTGACATGTGGCCCGCGCGATCGCCGCCAAAATGGCGGCGTTTGGCGCCAAAACGGCGCTCTCACCACACAGGGTCGGTCACCACAAAATCGTCGCAAAAAAATGGCGGACCGCAGTAGCGGCCGCCGCACAGTATGCCCACAACATGTCTTACACAAGCATGTTCTTCACAGCACACAGCATGTCACAAAGCCTGTTACACAGAGCAGAGCAGGAGAGCCCCCCCCCCCTTGCAGCCCACAGAGAGCAGCTATACTGACAGGGAGCTCAGCGTTATGCACAGACATGCAGGGTCCCACAGTCCCAGACTGACACCCAAGACAGACAGGTCCCCACACAGAAATACACTTACCATCCGGATGGCGTGGGGGGCCTGCACAAGCGATCAAACCGCTGCACCAAGGACAGGGAGAGTCGCAGCCAGGACACAGTGGAATTGCGGTGCGAAACCGCATGGCGTCCAGTGAGGTAGCCACCTCACCGCAGCATCCCTGCAGCGGACAGGGATGGGTCGTTCATATTTGCCAGGGAAACCTAGCTGAACGCTCGATGGCAGGCTGGGAAGCCACTGGCCCCGAACCTCGGATAACCAGGGAGGCCAGCCCGAGACCCAGCACCGCACGATCATCTTCATCAGAAGACCTGACTAGAGCTGAAAATAAACAGCTAAGTAAAGAAAGAGAAAAAAACTCCAAATAAAATCAAAAAGAGAGAAGAAGAAGCTGAGGCTGAAAAGCCCCAGCACAGGAAACGTCTAACCTACTCCTGAGCTAGACAAATGAAACTTGAACAAAATGAAAAATGAGGTTGGAATGCAGGAAGCAGTAGGGTATTGACTGAGGGGACCACCCCCTGGGGGTGGGGTATGCTAAAAGCTTTGATATTAACATATTCTGTTGTCTAGCCACTCCTACGGAGCAAAGGTCAATAACCCATTGGTGACGAATATGAAGGGGCGACAACTGTCGGAGGACGTAAGAGAAATTGCATTTGGAAGACTGCTGCGCAAATATGGTGTGATAAAAAATATTGCGTGATAAAAAATATTGCTATGATCTCCATTTTATTCTCTGCTAAAAAAAATATATAATGTTTGGGGGTTCTAAGTAGTTTTCTAGCAAAAAAAATTATTTTAGCTTGTAAACACCAAGTGTCAAAAATAGGCCCAGTCTTAAAGTGGATAAATGGACAACTTTGTGAAAAGGGCTACTTGGATGTTAGGCCTCTGTACGTGGCTAGGCTGTGTAAAAGTGTTACACATGTGGTATCGCCATACTCAGGAGAAATAGCAGAATGTATTTTGGGGTGCAATTTTTGCTATGTACATGCTATGTGTTAGTAATATTGCATAAATGGACAGCTTTGTGTAAAAAAAAATGTGTTTTTATTTTCTTTCCACAGTTTCCAAAAACTTGTGGAAAAAAATGACACGTTCAAAAGACTCATTATGCCTCAAAAATTATACGTTGGGCTGTTTGCTTTCCAAAATGGGGTCATTTTATGGGGGTTTCCATTGTCCTGGTGCTCCAGGCCCTTCAAAAGTGTGATAGGTTGTCAGGAAATTATATGTGTAATTTGTGCTCCTAGAATGCCGGACGGTGCTACTTGGATGTTAGGCCTCTGTATGTGGCCAGGCTGTGAAAAAGTCTCACACATGTGGTATCGCCATACTCAGGAGGAGTAGTAGAATGTGTTTTGGCGTGTAGTTGCAAGTATACATATGCTGTGTGAAAGAAATAACCTGTTAATACGTCAATTTGTAAAAAAATAAATAAAAAAAAAATCTTCATTTTGCAAAGAGTTGTGGGAAAAAATTACAACTTCAAAAAACTCACCATGCCCCTTATTAAATACCTTGGAATGTCTACTTTCCACAAAGGGGTCATTTGGGGGGTATTTGTACTTTCCTGACTTTTTAGTGTTTCAAGAAATTATAAATTTTCAGTGATTAGCACCATAACTTGTGGACTCTATAACTTTCACAAAGACCAAATAATATATACTTATTTGGGTTATTTTTACCAAAGATAAGTAGCAGTATAAATTTTGGCCAAAATTTGTAAAGAAAAATTACTCATTTGCTATATTTTATGACCGAAACAAAGAAAAATGCATTTTTTCACAATATTTTCAGTCATTTTTTTATTTATAGCACAAAAAATAAAAAACCCAGTAGTGATTAAATACCATCAAAAGAAAGCTCTATTTGTGTGAAAAAAAGGACACAATTTTTTTATGAGTACAGTGTTGCATGACTGAGTAATTGTCATTTAAAGTGTGAGAGCGCTGAAAGCTGAAAATCAGTCTGGGCAGGAAGGGGGTGAAAGTGCACTGTAGGCAAGTGGTTAAACAAAGTTGTCACTAAATGATATATTGCTCAAACATGTCATGGGTAAATGTGGAATGACACACCATAATACATTCTGCTGCTTCTCCGGAGTACAGGGATACCACATGTGTGAGACTTTTTGGGAGCTTGTGTATGGGACCCCGAAAACCAATTACTGCCATCAGGTTTTCTGAGGGCTTAAATTGCTTATTTTACTTCCTCACTACCTATCACAGTTTTGGAGGCCCTGAACTGTCAATATAGCACAACCTCCCCCAAATAACCCAATTTTGGAAAGTAGACACTCCAAGCTATTTGCAGAGAGGCATGTTGACATGAAATATTTTATATTTTGCCAAAGGTTTCGGGAAAATGCCAAAAAATGGATTTTTGTACTTACCGTAAAATCCTTTTCTCTGAAGTTCATCAACAGACGCAGCTCCATATCTTCTTTAGACCATTGGGTTATGCTCCTCCAATCAGGAATAGCACACTAGGCAGGAAAAAGCTTTGCCAAGCCTATGGGGGCTCTCCCTGCACGCATAACCCCACACACTCTGCTACAGAGTCTAGTTTTGTTGCAAGCGGTGTTTAGAAGACAAAAAAAAAACCCCATTTACTCAAAAGCAGAGGGGCGGGTGCTGCGTCTGTCGAACTTCAGAGAAAAGGATTTTTACGGTAAGTACAAAAATCCAGTTTTCTCTATCGTTCATCGACAGACGCAGCTCCATATCTTCTTTAGACCAGTGGTTCTCAATTCCGGTCCTCGGGACCCACTAACAGGCCAGATTTTAAGTATTACCTTGGGGGATGCAGACTAGAAAACTGCAATCACTGAGCAGCAAATGAGATCACCTGTGAGGTAATTTAGTTATCTTGCAAACCTGGCCTGTTGGTGGGTCCCGAGGACCGGAGTTGAGAACCACTGCTTTAGACCATTGGGATGTCTTAAAGTAGTATTTTCATGAGGGGTGGGAAGAGCCTAAAAGACTCAGTGGTCCCCAGGTAAACCCTGATCACCCGAACCACATCCAAAGAACGCAAGGCAATTTCCTTGGGATGCTTGGGCTTGGGACAGAGTGAAGGCAGCACAATGTCTTCCTTATAATGAAAATCAGAAATCACCTTAGGAAGAAAAGACTGATTTGGTCAGAGTACCACTTTATCTCTGTGGACCACCAAATAAGGCGAGCGGCAAGACAACGCCGCCAATTTAGATACTCTAGGGGCAGAAGTGATAGCCACCAAAAAGGCAACCTTCTGAGACAATGAAAACAGAGAAATCTCCTGAATGTTCTCAAAAGGAGGCTTTTGAAGAACAGATAATACCAGATTTAGATCCCACTGAGGAAGCAGGGACCGCCTCGGAGGAGCCACATGGCGCACTCCCTGAATGAAGGTATGAATCAAAGCATGTGTAGCTAACAGGTGTGGAAAATATATAGCCAAAGCCGACACTTAGCCTTTGGTAGTGCCCAAAGCCAACCGCTGTTCAACCCCTTTCTGCAGAAAGGCCAATACCCTAGCAACTGAAAGCAAGCGAGGGTGCACCTTCAGCGATTCTTGCCATGAAATGTACGATTTCCACGTACGATGATATATCTTCCTGGAAGTCGACTTCCTAGCCTTCATTAGCGTAGGAATCAGAAAGACCTCTATCCCTCAACACCTGGCTTTCAACAGCCATGCCGTTAAAGCCACCGACTGTAAAGCAGAATGGAAGATCGGACCTTGAGACAGCAGATCTTCTCTAAGAGGAAGTCTTCAAGGAGCATCGTAGACCAACCTTACTAGGTCAGCGTACCAAGACTAGCGAAGCCAGTCTGGAGCCACCAGAATGACCGGGATCCCTTCCATCTTTACCCTGCGCAGAAGCCTCGGCAGGATTTTCAGCAGGGGAAAGGCATAAATCAGTCAATACCGACCCCCAAGGAGCCACCAGTGCGTCAGTGGCATCGGCCAGAGGATCTCAAGATCTGACTACGAACCTCTGCACCTTCTTGTTGAGATGAGAAGAAAACAGATCAGCCTCAGGTGTCCCCCACTGGACACACAGGAGATGAAACACCTCCGGGTGTAGGAACCACTCCCCTTGATCCAACACCTGACGACTCAGGTAATCCGCTTGCCAGTTTTCCACACCTGGGATGTGCAAAGCAGAGAGGGCTGGAACAAACTGTTCCACCCAGGCCAAAATCTCGGCCACCTCCCTGGCCGCCAAGACACTCTTGGTGCCTCCCTGGTGATTGATGTAAGCCACAGCCGTGGCATTGTCCGATTGAATCTGAAGCGGTCAATCTTGCAGACGAGTCGTCCAGTGGCACAGAAAAAGCTTTTATTGCTCTGAGCTCCAAAACATTTAAATCGGCAGTTTGGACTCTTCTACTGTCCAGGTTTCCTGGGCATAGAGCTTCCCCAGTACCCCGCCCCAGCCCGACAGGCTGGAGTACGTGGTTACCAACAGGAGCAAGGACTTGCCCTGGCATAGTGCTGGAGAATAAAGCCACCATAACAGAGCAGATCTCGTGTTGTGACTCAACCAAATCAAAGTGTCCAAGGACTTTGGATCCTGGTTCCATTTGACAAGAATCTCTCTTTGCAAAGATCTGGTATCGAACTGAGCAAACGGAACCGCCTCGAAGGTTGATACCATCAGACCCAAGGCCCGCATGCAAGTTTGCAGAGAGGACCGATTGTCAACAACAACCGGATCGCCCCCTGCAACTTCTGCAGCTCCTCCAGGGGAAGAAAGACCCTCGCCAAACTTGAATCCACAGTCAGGCCCAGATAATCCAGTTTTCCAGGTAGTAGGGCGGATTTCTTGAAATTGATGTTCCACCCAAACTCCTGCAGGGAGCTGACAGTGATCGCCAGGTCGCTCATCAGGGCTGAATGAGAGTCTGCTCTCAATAGGAGATCATCCAGATACCCTAGTACTGCTATCCCCGTTGGCGCAACAATTCCAAAACTGAGGCCAGTACTTTGGTAAACACCCTATGAGCGGCAGCCAGACCAAAGGGTAACGCCACAAATTAATAATGCTCTTCTGCTATGGCAAAGCGAAGAAACCCCTAGTATCCGGTGTAGATAGGGATGTGTAGATATGCTTCCTTGATATCATTGGAGGCCAAAAAGTCTCCCTGGTGTATTGACGCCACTACCGTTCGAATGGATTCCATGCAAAACCTCTGAACCCGCATGAAGCGGTTAAGAGCCTTGAGATCCAGAATTGGACACACTTTGCCCTCTTTTGTGGGCACAGTAAACAGGTTTGAATATAACCCTTGAAAGCATTCCTGAGAGGGAACTGGCACAATCACCCCTTGCGACAGCAGATCTTGTACTGCCTCCCGTAGATTCCTTAACTGGTCCGGAGATAGGTGCCTCTTGGATGGGAAGAATCTGTCTGACGGATGAGACCGGAATTCAATCTTGTACCCTGATCGGATCAGTTTGTGTACCCATTTGTCCTGAATCAAGGAAGTCCAAGGTTTCCGGAAAGAAGCAAAGACGTTCCCACACCCCAGAAGCGGGTGAGGGCACCCCTTCAGGCAGAAGAGGATTTGTCTGCAGATCCGGACTGGCCAGTCTTTAATTTACCTGACTATGGCTTCTTGGAACTTCCAGAAGACCCGAATGGCTTTCCTTTTTCTTGCGACCCGGAGGTACGAAAAAGCCACTTATGTATGAGCAGTGAAGGAAGGCCCCCCGTCTATGACGTGGTGCATTGCCCTTAGAGGATTGAGGAAGAAGAGTACTCTTCCCACCCTTAAGGCCTTTGAGCAACTCATCCAGAGAGGATCCAAACAACCTCTCCCCCATAAAAGGGAAGATCCGTCAAAGCCTTTTTGGAAGCCTGGTCCGCAGACCAGCTTTTTAACTACACCATGCATCTAATCGCAGTCTCTACTGCCAACACATAACATAAACATAGGCGCATAGGTCATACCATAGGTTCGAGTCCGTATAATTTTACAGTTGTTGGATATGGATGAAGGAAAAAGTCCACTAGTTAGGGCAGCCCTCAAGGAACTAAAGCCAAAGGTTCCACACACTGCAGATAAAAGACAAAAATAGAGGCGCCTCTAAATGTAGACTGTAAATAAATTTATTAAACCAAAAAGAATGCACTCACATCTGTAAGCATATTCACGCAATAAAAACCCATTCCGATGTTTGAGATGAGTGGGGTGATGGACGTTATCCCCGATCTGTAGAGCTATTCCGCTGGCGTGGAGACCTCTTAGATGTAGACCGACAGTGCAGCGGAGCCAAGCTATGCTGACACTGGAAAGGAAGAGGTTTGCTGTGCGTCAGTGAAAACGAGGCTCGGTACAGCGTCGGATGTTGATGACGTCATGGAGGTGCGACGCGTTTCCGAGCGTGCGTACTGCCGGGGGGAGGCGGCAGTCGCGCTCCTTCTTCAAAGCAAGGGAAAAGGACTGATGCAACAAGGAAGTCCATTTTAAAGGCCGATGTAAGGGGAAGGGAACATCCAGATGAAAAGGCAAACAGCATGAGAATAATAAAATTGCATTACATCAATACGTTTGTTCCAGAACATAATGATGATAATAAGGAACCATATAAACATGACTAATTATACTTACTGATCAATAATAGTCCATAGCCATAGCAAATAATAATAAAATAATAATCAAATATGGATTATAGAAGATACATATAGTAGCAAGCTATGGCTGTGTATTAAGAAATTTCGAAGAAATACATTATCTATCCATTGTATATCAATAGGAGCCATAAATAAAAACATAAAAAATTAATTAAAGAATAGAAATAAAAAATAGAAAAATGAAAAAGAAAATAAAAATGATATGTAAAAGGGGGGGGGGGGGAAGGGGGGAGGACAAGGAAGGAGAGATGATAAATTATATATATATATATATATGTATATACATAAAATTCATGGTATAAAAATTAATATAAAAATTATCGCTAAAATTCATATTAAATATAAGATTAAAATGAAAAAATTCAATATCTCTAAATGTATATACTAAAAAGCATTAGAGGATGTATGAATGTATATACGTATACATACCCACATAAATATACATATACAGATCCATAGGGATCTTTAAAAACACATGCTTCTATTAAATTACATATATTAAAAATTTAAAATTTCACATAATAAAAATAAAGAATCATCATACACACATTCGCTACCATACGCGCTAGAATGCGCGCACGGCACCAGTATGTGTGCGCACACCATGTTGCAAGATCCAAACACATGAGAGAAGGCAAATGCAATACATATGCCCATGTGTACCTGTATCCACGCACATACACACATTTCTCTCCATGCACATGGACACATACACACATGAGCAGGTGCTGGTATGATATTACAATATAGTAGAGATTTCTATACCCTCATTAAGGCCGCAGGGTGAAAGAGAGTCCAGGGAATAGATCCAGTATGTTTCCCTGGCACATAATCGCTTAAAACGCTCGGCAGCTGTAAGGGTTCTGGATATTTGTTCAATTACCCATACAGTTAAACCCGTGGTAGATCCCTGATGGGCCTCAGAAAAATGTCGTGGCACACTACGTTTATCTTTACCTAGCTCGATAGAGCGTCTGTGTTCCCCAAAACGTTGGCGGACTGGGCGGATGGTGCGGCCTACATATATTAGCCCACACGGACATGACAGGCCATAAACCACAAAATCTGAAGAACAATTGAAAAAAATCACACAATTGAAAACTCTTGCCTTTAGTGTAAAAGGAAGTTTGGCCATGTTGTACAAAAGAGCACATTTTACATAAAGCCTTCCGGCATTGAAACATTCCCTTGAGAGGGATTAAGATGGGCACTGAGGTAGTCGGAATAATAGATTTTATTTTGCTGGGGGCTAATTTGTTTTTCAAAATTTGGTGCTCTTCGATATGACACCCTTGGTCTCTCTGATATAATAGTTTTTAGATGGGGATCTTCCTGTAGGATATTCCAGTGCTTAGCCAGGATTCTTTCCATTTTTTTATGCTGAAAATGGTAGGTGGTGGTGAATCTACTGGTCTGGTCCATTGGGGGAGGAATCTTTTTCGCAGTATTTTTTCCTTTGTACAATTCATAAGCTCCATTAACTAAGGGTTCTGGGTATGCCTTATCAAGGAATTTCTTTTTCATAATCATACCTTGCTCAATATAATCTGACTCCAAAGTACAATTCTGATTCAGTCTACAGAACTGTCCTTTTGGAATATTAGTAATCCATTTAGAAAGATGGCAGCTTTCAAAATGTAGAAAGGAATTTCCTGCTGTAGGTTTAGTGTAATTTTTTGTACATATTTTCTCTCCAAGATGGTATAACTCCAAGTCCAAAAAAGCTAGGGAATTTTCACCCAAAACTGAGGTAAAGGAAAGTCCGTAGGGATTCTGATTACAATGGCGGACAAAACCATCAATGAGATGTATGGGTCCATCCCATATGACGATGATGTCATCTATGTATTTACCATAAAAGACAATGTTGGCCGAAAAGGGGTTGCATTTCCATACAAAATTGTTTTCCCAGTATCCCATCGCCAAGTTAGCATACGAGGGCGCAAAATTTGCGCCCATTGCTGTACCTTGAATTTGTAGATAGAACTGTTGATCAAACTCAAAGTAATTATGGGTTAATCTCTACTATATTGTAATATCATACCAGCACCTGCTCATGTGTGTATGTGTCCGTGTGCATGGAGAGAAATATGTGTGTATGTGCGTGGATACAGGTACACATGGGCATATGTATTGCATTTGCCTTCTCTCATGTGTTTGGATCTTGCAACATGGTGTGCGCACACATACTGGTTCCGTGCGCGCATTCTAGCGCGTATGGTAGCGAATGTGTGTATGATGATTCTTTATTTTTATGTGAAATTTTAAATTTTTAATATATGTAATTTAATAGAAGCATGTGTTTTTAAAGATCCCTATGGATCTGTATATGTACAGTGGGTACGAAAAGTATTCAGACCCCCTTAAATTTTTCACTCTTTGTTATATTGCAGCCATTTGCTAAAATCATTTAGGTTCATTCTTCTTCCTCATGAATGTACACATAGCACCCCATACTGACAGAAAAACACAGAATTGTTGATATTGTTGCAGATTTATTAAAAAAGAAAAACTGAAATATCACATGGTCCTAAGTATTCAGACGCTTTGCTGTGACACTCATATATTTAACTCAGGTGCTTTCCATTTCTTCTGATCATCCTTGAGATGGTTCTACACCTTCATTTGTGTCCAGCTGTGTTTGATTATACTGATTGGACTTGATTAGGAAAGCCACACACCTGTCTATATAAGACCTTCCAGATCACAATGCATGTCAGAGCAAATGAGAATCATGAGGTCAAAGGAACTGCCTGAAGAGCTCAGAGACAGAATTGTGGCAAGGCACAGATCTGGCCAAGGTTACAAAAAGATTTCTGCTGCACTTAAGGTTCCTAAGAGCACAGTGGCCTCCATAATCCTCAAATGGAAGACGTTTGGGACGACCAGAACCCTTCCTAGAGCTGGCCGTCCGGCCAAACTGAGCTATCGGGGGAGAAGAGCCTTGGTGAGAGAGGTAAAGAAGAACCCAAAGATCACTGTGGCTGAGCTCCAAAGATGCAGTCAGGAGATGGAGAAAGTTGTAGAAAGTCAACCATCACTGCAGCCCTCCACCAGTCGGGGCTTTATGGCAGAGTGGCCCGACGGAAGCCTCTCCTCAGTGTAAGACACATGAAAGCCCGCATGGAGTTTGCTAAAAAAAACACCTGAAGGACTCCAAGATGGTGAGAAATAAGATTCTCTGGTCTGATGAGACCAAAATAGAACTTTTTGGCCTTAATTCTAAGCGGTATGTGTGGAGAAAACCAGGCACTGCTCATCACCTGTCCAATACAGTCCCAACAGTGAAGCATGGTGGTGGCAGCATCATGCTGTGGGGGTGTTTTTCAGCTGCAGGGACAGGACGACTGGTTGCAATCGAGGGAAAGATGAATGTGGCCAAGTACAGGGATATCCTGGACAAAAACCTTCTCCAGAGTGCTCTGGACCTCAGACTGGGCCGAAGGTTTACCTTCCAACAAGACAATGACCCTAAGCACACAGCTAAAATAACGAAGGAGTGGCTTCACAACAACTCCGTGACTGTTCTTGAATGGCCCAGCCAGAGCCCTGACTTAAACCCAATTGAGCATCTCTGGAGAGACCTAAAAATGGCTGTCCACCAACGTTTACCATCCAACCTGACAGAACTGGAGAGGATCTGCAAGGAGGAATGGCAGAGGATCCCCAAATCCAGGTGTGAAAGACTTGTTGCATCTTTCCCAAAAAGACTCCTGGCTGTATTAGATCAAAAGGGGGCTTCTACTAAATACTGAGCAAAGGGTCTGAATACTTAGGACCATGTGATATTTCAGTTTTTCTTTTTTAATAAATCTGCAACAATGTCAATAATTCTGTTTTTTTCTGTCAGTATGGGGTGCTATGTGTACATTCATGAGGAAGAAGAATGAACCTAAATGATTTTAGCAAATGGCTGCAATATAACAAAGAGTGAAAAATTTAAGGGGGTCTGAATACTTTTCGTACCCACTGTATATTTATGTGGGTATGTATACGTATATACATTCATACATCCTCTAATGCTTTTTAGTATATATATTTAGAGATATTGAATTTTTTCATTTTAATCATATTTAATATGAATTTTAGCGATAATTTTTATATTAATAATTTTTATACCATGAATTTTATGTATATACATATATATATATATATATATATATATATATATATATATATATATAATTTATCATCTCTCCTTCCTTGTCCTCCCCCCTTTTCCCATATCATTTTTATTTTCTTTTTCATTTTTCTATTTTTTATTTCTATTCTTTAATTAATTTTTTATGTTTTTATTTATGGCTCCTATTGATATACAATGGATAGATAATGTATTTCTTCGAAATTTCTTAATACACAGCCATAGCTTTCTACTATATGTATCTTCTATAATCCATATTTGATTATTATTTTATTATTATTTGCTATGGCTATGGACTATTATTGATCAGTAAGTATAATTAGTCATGTTTATATGGTTTCTTATTATCATCATTATGTTCTGGAGCAAACGTATTGATGTAATGCAATTTTAATATTCTCATGCTGTTTGCCGTTTCATCTGGATGTTCCCTCCCCCTTACATCGGCCTTTAAAATGGACTTCCTTGTTGCATCAGTCCTTTTCCCTTGCTTTGAAGAAGGAGCGCGACTGCCGCCTCCCCCCGGCAGTACGCACGCTCGGAAACGCACCTCCATGACGTCATCAACATCCGACGCTGTACCGAGCCTCGTTTTCACTGACGCACAGCAAACCTCTTCCTTTCCAGTGTCAGCATAGCTTGGCTCCGCTGCACTGTCGGTCTACATCTAAGAGGTCTCCACGCCAGCGGAATAGCTCTACAGATCGGGGATAACGTCCATCACCCCACTCATCTCGAACATCGGAATGGGTTTTTATTGCATGAATATGCTTACAGATGTGAGTGCATTCTTTTTGGTTTAATAAATTTATTTACAGTCTACATTTAGAGGCGCCTCTATTTTTGTCTTTTATCTACTGCCAACACTCTGGCCAGTAGGGGAGCCACATCAAGGGACACATCACACATGAACACCAGGGCTTGAGCCATCTGGTCCATTAGTTCCCACACCGCTGGGGGGAGCTGCTCAGCTTCCAATTTACCTTTTAGTAACTTCAGCCATTCAGTAACCATTTGGCGATACCATAACATTCACAAATATTGGTTTCAATATGGAACCCGCTAGCACATGCAGATGGCGGGACAGAGACTCCACTCTTCTATCCACAGGGTTCGCAAAGGCCGGGGATTCTTCCACTGGAACCACAGTAGACATATTCAGCCTGGAAACCGGGTGATCCACCTTTGGTGGCACAGTCCACCTTGTGGAAACTGCATCTGCAAAAGGATAACGACGTTTAAAGCACTTAAGCACCACTAGCATGTGCTTAATATGCCACCATTGTTTATTGACAATATTACCAAAAAGCTCCAGGCAAGGAAACACCTTGCCCGATTTTTGGGAGCCAAAAGACACCTGCGAACCTGACGCTGTAGATTTATCTGCCAATGGCTTCCACCAAGGCGCGTTCCCGTGCAGCGGCTGACAAGGACAGGTTCTCTTCACCATCAGAATGTGAAGACACCAACCCCTCAGAGTGGGGTGCTTCTGCGGCGGCCATATCTGCCTCAGAATCTGAGGAAACACCAGAGGAAGGAGAAGGCAGAGGACGTTTGCGGCTAGCAACACTTTTACATACAAGACTGCTGTAAGCGCAGACAGGGGCTGCGACCCAGAAGTTTCTGCAGCAGCACCTAGGGGGTCTGTAGGTGAAATAGTACCTTGGGACTCCATATTACACTGAAATGAAAAAAATGGCGTGTCACTTTAAAAGTCGCTAAATCGCGATCCCACCGCTAATTTAGCATTATACCTAGTCCCAATCCAATACAATCTGAGTGGGTGAAGAAAACATACAGGGGACCCCAGAAAACGTTACCAAACTGCTCAGGAGACTGCCAGCACGTTCTGTGAAACAGAAAGTAAAACGTTCTGACACAGGAAATAGAATCACAGCCTGGATCATTGCTAGAATTTTGTGTCATGCCGTTTGCCTGTCCAGCGATCGTGGACTACAAGAAAATGGCCGTCCCATGCATTCCTATGGAGAACTAACAAAAAATAGAATTTTTGTAAGAACTTACCGTAAAATTATTTTCTCAGAGTCCTCTGACAGTGGCCGCCCACTCATACAATCTGCACGTCTGGGTATTGGTCTTATCCACAGGAGTAAGCTAGGCAGAAGATTTTGTTAGAAAACGTTCACAAAACCTTTGTATGGACACCTACAGGGGGCTGTCCCTCTGGTCCAATACCCCCATCTAGCTGCATTCCCAATTCAGTTTGGTAGCAAGCAGTATAGAGATCCATGAACCCCAAAAGAGGGGTGGGGGCGGCGACTGTCAGAGGACTCAGAGAAAATAATTTTACGGTAAGTTCTTACAAAAATTCTATTTTCTCTTACGTCTTCTGACAGTCGCCGCCCACTCATACAATCTGCACGTCTGGGACGTCCTAAAGCAGTGTAGATGTGAGGGGTGGGAAAGGTAACCGTCAAAAGGCAATGCAGCACCCAGGTCAGAGAAAAGAACCTTATCTGAATCAGAAAGGTAAAAAACACTGAGTAACAAGAAAGCTCAACAGGAGCGAACAAACCCAGGAAAGCAAAATAAACAAGGGGAAAAAAACCCCAACAGGAGGAGATAGGCTAAAACCACCATGTCTCCCCTAAGGCACTGGCGCACTAAGAACTTTGCGGCCAAAAGAGGCATCTGCTGATGCCAGGACATCAAGTTTGTAGAATTTAGTAAAGGTATGCACGGACGACCAGGTCGCCGCTTTGCACACCTGAGAGGCCCAGGACGCACTAACCGCTCTGGTAGAGTGCGCTGTGACAGGGAAAGGTGGAACCTGATCCCTAATTGAATAGGCCTGTACAATCGTCTGTCTGATCCATTTGGAAATGGTTGCCGCAGACGCAGCTGTACCCTTCCGAGGTCCCTCAGGAAGGACAAAAAGACAATCCGACTTTCTGAAAGATTCAGTGGACGACAGGTAAACCCACATCCAAGGAATGCAAGGCAAACTCCTTAGGATGCTTAGGATGCTTAGGCTTCGCACACAGTGAAGGTAAGACAATGTCCTCGTTGAGATGAAAATCTGAAACCACCTTCGTAAGGAAGGACTGATGAGGTCGCAAGACCACCTTATCCCTATGAACGACTAGATAGGAAGAGCGGCAAGACAGGGCCGTCAACTCCGACACTCTGCGAGCAGATGTGATCGCCACCAGAAAGGCAACTTTCCGTGACAGCACAGGCAGAGGAATCTCCCTGATGTTCTCAAAGGGAGGATGTTGCAAAACGGACAGGACCAAATTCAGGTCCCAAGGAGGCAAGGGAGCCTTTCTAGGGGGAGCCAGATGGCGCACCCCTTGAATAAAGGTGCGGATCAAGGAATTTGACACCAAGGGGCGCTGGAAGAGAATGGCCAGCGCAGGCAACTGACCTTCAATAGTGGTTAGCGCAAGACGCTGCTCCACACCAGTTTGCATGAAAGCTAGCAACCTCGCCACTGAAAAGGAGGGGGGGTGGAACCCCTGCGATTCACACCAGGCGAAATAAGCCTTCCAGGTACGATAATAGATCTTACCAGACGAGGCCTTCCTAGCCTTGAGTAAGGTAGGAATGACCGCCGACGAGAGACCTCTGACCCTCAAGACCTGGCTTTCAACAGTCACGCCGTCAAAGCCAGTGACTGTAAAGCAGGATGGAAGATTGGCCCCTGAGACAGAAGATTGTCTCAAAGTGGGAGCCGCCAGGGAGGCTCGACGACCAGTTGCATGATGTCCGTGTACCAAGACCGGCGTGGCCAGTCTGGAGCCACCAGAATCACCAACTTCGGTTCCGAGACCAACCTGCGAAGGAACCTGGACAACAACGGATTTGGGGGGGGAAGGCATTAATCAGGCGATACTGAGTCCAAGGCAGTACCAACGCGTCCGAGGTGTCCGCCAGAAGGTCGCACTTTCTTGCCACAAACCTTGTTGTTTAGACGAGACGTGAACAGATCCACGTCCAGGGATCCCCATTGCGCACACAGCATCCGAAACACCTCCGGGTGTAGGGACCATTCCCCCTGGTCCAGGGTCTGGCGGCTCAGATAGTCCGCCTGCCAGTTCTCCACACCCGGAATGTGAACTGCCGAAATCCCTGGGACCTGCGTCTCGGCCCACGACAGAATCTCGGCCACTTCCTTGGCCACCCGGGCACTCCTGGTGCCCGCTTAGTGATTGATGTAAGCCACCGCAGTCGCATTGTCCATCTGCACACGCAGTGGGCAGCCCTGCAGACGATTCGACCAATGGAGCAAACAGAGCTTGATCGCTCTCAGTTCCAAGACATCGGCAGGGAGGATTCCTCCTCCGACCAAGTGCCCTGGGCAGACAAATTGCCCAGAACTCCACCCCAGCCCGACAGGCTGGCGTTCGTGGTGACCACAGTCTACAGTAGCGGGCGAAAGGACTTGCCTTCCATCAGAGCCGGAGACCGTAGTCACCACAGAAGATCCGATCTGACTTGGGGGCCCAAAGAGATCCTCCTTTCCAAGGAATGAGGATGCCTGTCCCACCTGGCCAGAATCTCTGCTTGAAGAGATCTTGTGTGAAACTGTGCAAATGGGATCACCTCGAAAGCCGACACCATCAAGCCCAGGGACCGCATGAAGGTCCGAAGCAAGGAGAACTCGCTGTCCCTGAGGGACCTGACCTAGTCTTGCAGGGTCCAGAGTTTGTCCTCCGGAAGAAATACCTTTGGAGTCCAGAACCATCCCCAGGTAAGGGAGGCGAACAGAAGGGGACAAGGTCGACTTCTGAACATTGATGGTCCCCCCGAACTTCTGGAGCGTCTGAACAGTGATGGACAGATCGCGTAACAGATTGGCACTGGAGCTCAACCTTAAGAGGAGATTGTCCAGGTACCCAAGGATGGCAATCCCCTGTACTCACAACAAGGCTAGAACACAGGAGCCAGAACTTTGGTAAAAACCCTTGCAGCCGAAAGGCAACGCCACGAACTGATAGTGCTCCTCCGCTATTGTGAATCGGAGGTACCTCTGATGACCCTCGTAGATAGGGATGTGTAGATACGCATCCTTGAGGTCGATGGAAGCCAGGAAATCTCCTGGACTCAGGGAATCTACCACCGACCGGAGGGACTCCATTCGGAAATTCTGGACCCGCACAAAGCGGTTTAGAAACTTTAACTCCAGAATCGGACGCACCTTGCCCTCCTTTCTGGGCACTGTGAACAGATTTGAGTAAAAACCCCGAAACCTGTCCTGATGTGGAATAGGGACAATCACCCCTTGGGCGAGGAGATCCTGAACCGCCCGATGAAGATCTTGGAAACGATCTGGGGTCAAATGAAGATTTGAGGGAAAGAATCTGTCTGCTGGGCGTGATCGAAACTCGATCTTGTACCCTGACCGAATGAGTTCTTGAACCCACCTGTCCTGAATCTTGGCCAGCCAAGGTCTGGGAAAGCAGCACAGACGTCCCCCTACCCCTGAAATGGGTGAGGGCGCCCCTTCAGGTCGAGGCGGACTGAGCCGCCGTGCCAGGATGGGCGGCTTTAGACTTGCCCGCCCAAGGCTTCTTCTGGCCACCAGCGGGCTTGAAGGACTTACCTTTGTCTTGTGCCTTGAAGGCACGAAAAGACCCCTGGTTAGGTCTGAAGGAAGGGCCCCGCTTACCGCGGAAGGACTTGCCCCAGGACACCTGGGGCAGCAGAGTGCTCTTACCCCCAGTGACCCCCTTGACCAATTCATCCAGAGAGTCCCCAAAAAGGACGACTCCCCGCATAAGGGATGTCAGAAACCGTCTTCTTGGAAGACTGGTCGGCCGACCAGCTTTTTAACCAAACGATGCGACGAATCGTAATTGCGACTGCAGACAGTCGTGCGACTAGAGGGGCCTCATCCAAGGCCGCGTCACACAGGTATAAATGACACTGGCCCTTTAAAATCAGTGATTTTCGCGGTTCCCACCGCAACTGCACCGCAATGAGGAACCAGACCTGTGCTACCAGAAACTGCAGGAAAATGAATGCTAGCAGCAATGCAGGCCAGGAAACACCATATAATCCCCCAAGGGTGATCTGTACTTGCCACACGCTGCCAGCTCGATCTGCATGTGAGAAGAAAGGAAATGACCTCACGCCTCTAGAGGCAGAACACAGCCCTGAGCCACAAAAAAATGGTTGCCAATACAAGTCTATGGAGAAAAGCTCTGGGAAAATGGCCGCTGTCCACATAAAGACATCGTGCCCACACTAAAGATGACGCCCGAACAGCGCCAACAGCATTACAGAAAATGGCTGCTGCCCTCACAATGAGGCCGAACAGCCTGCCCACACCTAAAATGGCGGCCGCGCGGTTTCTGCCGATTGCGGCCCCCACACACCATGTCTGTACCCCCAAATAGTTGCCTAAGCACCTCAGGGCCATTCGGGATCCCCACAACCCCCCATATAGAGGTAGAACCGCCGCAGCGCCCCCGCAGGGACCGGGAAGGGACACACAGGGATCGCACTGACAGACATGAGGGGGACATTACAGATCCACACCAAACTGCCATCCCCATAAAACAGAGGGCCCACATACACACCCCGACAGACAATTGCCATAGACAGAGGGGTAGTATGGTACTCACCGTTCCAGCTAAAAACGTGAGTACCGCTCTGTGACATGAAGCCTCCCACCCTGGGTGGTGGTGCCGTCAGCCGAAAAGGACACTAGCAACACGCGGCATACCGCAGTTGAGACATCCCAGCGAAGTAGCCACTTCGCAGGCTCATCCCTGAGGACAGGGACATGGTCGTTTGTGAGGCCTGGGAGTACGCATAGCCTGCTAACGCTCAATGGCAGGCTAGGATTCCATAAGGCTCTAGGACAACCAGTGTGATTCCCAGCTCCACAAACGCTGTAGTCATCTGAAGTCCGACTAAGCGCAGGAACAAAGAAAAAGCTATCTTATGAAAGAAAAACACTTTCTCAGAGAGAAAAAAATAATAAGAAAAAAGGCTGAGACTGCAGCCCCAGCCAGGGAAAAGCCAGCCTACTCCTATGCTAGGCAGAGACAAATAGAATTGGGAATGCAGCTAGATGGGGGTATTGGACCAGAGGGACAGCCCCCTGTAGGTGTGTCTATACAAAGGTTTTGTGAATGTTTTCTAACAAAATCTTCTGCCTAGCTTAATCCTGTGGATAAGACCAATACCCAGACGTGCAGATTGTATGAGTGGGCGGCGACTGTCAGAGGACGTAAGAGAAAATTGGATTTTTGTTAGGACTTACCGTAAAATCCTTTTCTCTGAGTCCTTTGACAGACGCAGCTCTCAATGCTTCTTCACTATTGGGACGTCCCAAAGCAGTGTAAGCATGAGGGGTGGGAAAAGGCAACCAACTGTTAACGTACATCCAAGGCTAAAAAACATAGCCAACTGGGCGACAAAAAAAGTTCAACCCAAACCAACAGGAGCTTACCCCCAAACAAAAAATTCACCCCCATTGGTTTTAATTCATAAAACCAAGTCTCTTTGTCAAACAGCAGCCTGCAAAACCTTGCGGTCAAAGGAAGCATCCAAGGATGCCCAACAAATCAACCTTGTAGAATTTGGTAAAAGTGTGCACAGACGACCAAGTCGCTGATTTACACACTTGAGCAACAGAAGCCTGATGGCTAAAAGCCCAAGGAGGCACTCAGGGCTCTAGTAGAACGTGCCCTCACAGAGAAAGGAGGAACTTGACCCCTTAATGAATAGGCCTGAACAATTGTCTGCCTGATCCAGTTTGATATGGTCGCAGCAGATGCAGCCGAACCCTTACGATATCCCTCAAGAAGGACAAACAAGGAATCAGATGTCTGAAAAGACTCCGTGGCTTACAGGTAACCCTGATCGCCTGAACCACATCCAGCGGTGCAAAGCAAATTCCTCGTGATGCCTGGGCTTAGCACAGAGCGAAGGCAAAACAATATCTTCATTGAGGTGGACACCACCTTAGGGAGAAAAGACCGATTAGGCCGTAGAACAACCTGATCCCTATGAACGACCAAATAAGGTGAACGGCAGGACAGAGCTGCCAACTCAGACACTCTGCGAGCAGAAGTGATAGCCACCAAAAAGGCAAACTTCTGAGACAACAAAGGCAGAGATATCTCCCTAATAATTTCAAAGCGGGGCCTTTGAAGATCAAACACCAAATTCAGATTTCACGGCGGCAAAGGGGATCTCCTCGGTGGAGCCAGGTGACACACCCCTTGAATAATGGTGCGGATCAAGGAATTAGATGCCAGGGGAGGTTGGAAGTACAGTGGGGATTGACAGTTTGGGCACCCCAGGTAAAAATTTGTATTAATGTGCATAAAGAAGCCAAGGAAAGGTGGAAAAATCTCCAAAAGGCATCAAATTACAGATTAGACATTCTTATAATATGTCAACAAAAGTTAGATTTTATTTCCATCATTGACACTTTCAAAATTACAGAAAACAAAAAAATGGCATCTGCAAACGTTTGGGCACCCTGCAGAGTTTATAGCATGCACTGCCCCCTTTGCTGAGACCTGCCAGTGTCATGAATTGTTCTCAATCATCGTCTGGGAAGACCAGGTGATGTCAATCTCAAAGGTTTTAAATGCCCAGACTCATCTGACCTTGGCCCAACAATCAGCACCATGGGATCTTCTACGCAGTTGTCTAGAAAACTGAAACTGAAAATAGTCAACGCTCACAAAGCTGGAGAAGGCTATAAGAAGATAGCAAAGGGTTTTCAGATGTCAATATCCTCTGTTCGGAATGTAAGAAATGGCAGTCATCAGGAACAGTGGAAGTTCAAGCAAGATCTGGAAGACCAATAAAAATATCAGACAGAACAGCTCGCAGGATTGTGAGAAAAACAATTCAAAACCCACGTTTGACTGCACGATCCCTCCAGAAAGATCTGGCAGACACTGGATTTGTGGTACACTATTCCACTATAAAGAGATACTTGTACAAATATGGTCTTCATGGAAGAGTCATCAGAAGAAAACCTACGTCCTCACCACAAAAATCAGCGTTTGAACTTTGCAAATGAACATATAGACAAGCCTGATGCATTTTGGAAACAAGTTCTGTGGACCGATGAGGTTAAAATTTAACTTTTTGGCCGGAATGAGCAAAAGGTACGTTTGGAGAAGAAGGGGCACAGAATTTAATGAAAAGAACCTCTGTCCAACTGTTAAGCATGGGGATGGGTCAATCATGCTTTGGGGTTGTAATGCAGCCAGTGGCTCAGGGAACATCTCACGAGTAGAAGGAGAAATGGATTCAATGACATTTCAGCAAATTTTGGATGGTAACTTGATGCCATCTGTGAAAAAGCTGAAGATAAAGAGAGGATGGCTTCTACAAATGGATAATGATCCTAAACACACCTCAAAATCCACGGGGGATTACATCAAGAGGCGTAAACTGAAGGTTTTGCCATGGCCTTCACTATCTCCTGACCTCAACATAATTGAAAATCTATGGATAGGCCTTAACCACTTGCCGACTGCCGCACGGATGCGCGCTCCCGCTCGGTCAAGGACCCCCCCGCATGTGCCCGGTGGACCAGATGTCCGCCGGGCACTCGCGATCGTCCGTGACAGCGGGAGAAAGGCAGGCGGCTAGTGTAAACAAAGCCGCCTGTCAGTCTCCCCTGTGTAAGAATGGTAATCAAACGGTTCTACTATGTAGGACCATTGATCACTGCAAAATAGGCCCTGGTCAGGAAGGGGGTAAAATCTTACGGGGCTTAAGTGGTTAAAAGAGCAGTGCTTGCGTGACAGACAGCCCAGAAATCTCAAAGAACTGGAAGACTTTTCTAAGGAAGAATGGGCAAAGATACCTCAAACAAGAATTGAAAGACTCTTGGCTGGCTACAAAAAGCGTTTACAAGCTGTGATACTTGCCAAAGGGGGCAGTACAAGATATTAACTCTGCAGGGTGAACAAACTTTTGCAGACGCCATTTTTTTGTTTTCTGTTATTTTGAAAGTGTAAATAATGGAAATAAAATGTATCTTTTGTTGACATATTATAAGAATGTCTAATCTGTAATTTGATGCCTTTTGGAGATTTTTCCATCTTTCCTTGTGCTTCTTTATGCACATTAATACACATTTTTACCTGGGTTGCCAAAACTTTAGATCCCCACTGTAAATGGCTAAGGCCGACACCCGACCTTTAAATCGTACCTAAAGCCAAGCGTTGCTCAACTCCCTTCTGCAAGAAAGCCAAGACCCTCGCCACCGAAAACGAGCGAGGATGCAACTTTTGTGACTCACACCAGGCAATATACACCTTCCAAGTACGATGATAAATCTTCCTGGAAGTAGCCTTCCTAGCTCTCAACAAGGTAGGAATCACAGAATCAGGGAGGCCTCTGTCTCTCAACACCTGGCCTTCAACAGCCACGCTGTTAAAGCCAGTGAGCGTAAAGCAGGATGGAAGATCGGCCCTTTAGACAGCAGATCCTCTCTCAGAGGCAGCCTCCAGGGAGGCTCGACGACCATCTTTACCAGGTCTGCGTACCAAAACCAGCAAGGCCAGTCTGGGGCCACCAGAATCACCGGCACCTATTCCACCGCCAACCTGCGGAGGAACCTTAACAAGAGCTGTATCGGAGGAAAGGCATAAATGAGCCGATATTGGTTAATAGGCACCACCAACGCGTCTGTGGCATCGGCCCGGGGGTCTTGAGCCCTGGACACAAACTGCTCTACCTTTTTGGTCATATAAGCCGCAAACAGATCCACCTCCAGAGTTCCCCATCGGGCACAAAGGAGAAGAAAAATATCCGGATGCAGGGACCATTCCCCCTGATCCAGAACTTGACGACTCAGGTAATCCGCCTGCCAATTCTCCACACCTAGAATGTGAACAGCCGACAGAGCCATAACATGTGCCTCGGCCCAAATCATGATCTCGGCCACTTCCCTGGCCGCCCGGACACTCTTGGTGCCCCCTGATGAGTGATGTAGGCCACAGCCGTGCCATTGTAGGATTGTACCTGAACCAGAAAGCCGTGCAGCCAAGGCGTCCAATGGATCAGGCACAGTTTGATGGCCCTTAGCTCCAGGACATTTATCGGTAAGGAGGTTTCTACAGCGACCAGGTTCTCTGGACACAAAGAGTCTCCAGTACTCCACCCCAGCCCGACAGGCTGGCATCCGTGGTGACCACCGTGAACAACAGCGGCAGAAGGGACATGCCCAGGCTCAGAGCAGGCGACAGAAGCCCCCAAGAGAGCTCCAACCTCGTGAGGCGGCTTAGACATATCATTCTGTTCAAGGACCGCGGGTTCTTGACCCACTTGACAAGAATCTCTGTTTGTAGAGACCTCATGTGAAATTAAGCAAATGGGACCGCCTCGAAAGTCGACACCAACAGCCCCAAGGACCTCATACACGTCCGCAGGGAGGAGAGATCGTTGTCCATTAGCAACCGATCTCGCCCTGCAAGGTCTGAAGTTTTTCCTCTGTGACAAAGACCCTCGCCTGAAAAGGAGTCTAAGATCATGCTCAGGTAGTTCAGGTGCACTGACGGAGTCAGCGCAGACTTCTGGAAGTTGATGGTCCACCCGAACTCCTGAAGTGTCTGAACCGTGAATGCCAGGTCGCCCGACAGGGCGACATGAGAGCTTGCCCCCAACAGGAGATCGTCCAGATAGCCGAGTCTCAATCCCCTTTCTGCGTAGCAAAGCCCGCACCGGGGCCAAAACCTTGGTGCATACCCTGGGAGCGGAAGCTAGACCTAAGGGTAATGCCATAAATTGAAAGTGCTCCTCCGCCACCGCAAAATGGAGACACCGCTGATGACCCTCGTAAATATGTGCAGATACGCATCATTTACAGCTATGGAGGCCAGAAAGTCCCCTTGATGTAAAGATGCTACCACCGACCGAATGGATTCCATCTGAACTTCTGCATTAGCACAAAGTGGTGCAGTGATTTGAGGTCCAGAATTGGACGCACCTTGCCCTCCTTTCTGGGCACTGTGAACAGGGTTGAATAAAAACCTCGAAATCACTCCTGCTGAGGAACCGGCACAATCACTCCCCATGCAAGGAGAGTCTGCACTGCCTCCCTGAGATTCTTCAATCGATCCACAGACAGACGGAGATTAGATGGAAAGAACTGTTGGGCAAGACCGAAAATTGATCTTGTACCCTGAACGAATTAGTGAACCCATTTGTCCCGAATCAGAGACGTCCAGTGTTCTTGAAAGTAACGCAGACGTTCACCCCACCCAGAATCGGGTGAGGACGCCCCTTCATGTAGAAGAGGATTTATCCACCGAACCGGACCGGCTAGTCTTGGGCTTACCCGACCAAGCCTTCCTGTATCCTCCCGAGGCTCTGAACTGTGAGCCGTGAAAGAGGGTCCCCTCTTACTGCGAGGTGCCTTGCCTTTGAGGATTGGGGTAGCAGAGAACTCTGACCCCTGTTAGGCCCTTGATTAACTTATTCAAGGAGTCCCCAAACAGGCGTTCACCCAAAAATGGGAGATCAGTTAAGGCCTTCTTAGAGCAATGGTCCGCCGACCAGCCCTGCAGCCACACCATGTGGCGTACGGCAATCCCCACCACTGACACTCTGGCAACCAGAGGAGCCGTGTCCAGGGCTGCAGCACACAAGTGCACCAGCGCCTTCTGGTCCGTGAGCTCATCAGAGCTGGGGGAACTGTCTCAGCAGTCAAGTTACCCCTAAACATTGCAACCCATTCTGTAACCGTAAGCCAGGACGGACGCAAATACAGGTTTAAGTATCGAGCCTGCAAGCAAATGCAGGAGGCGGGAAAGGGATTCCACCCAACAGTCTACCGGGTCCATAAACACCTGGGAGACTTCCACAGGTACCACAGTAGATTTGTTCTGGAAACAGGGTGATCCACCTTATTTGAGACTGAGTCAGCAAAGGGATAACGGTGTTCAAAATGCTTTTGCACCACTAGCACGTGCTTAATGCATCATTGCTCATTCACCATATCGTGAAAGTCTTTGGGACAAGGGAACACCTGACCCGACTTCTGGGCTTTTGCGGGAGCCAAAAACTACCCGCTGACCTGACTGTGTGGGCTCATCATCCATTTACAATGTTTCCCTTACTGAAAGAATCAGTGCTTCCACCTTAGCGCATTCCCACGCTGCAGCCAAGAAGGACATATCCTCCTGACCATCTGACTGCGAGGACAGGGATCCCTCAGGGATGGGATTGTCCGTAGCGACCATATCAGGCTCTGAATCAGAGAACTGAGAAGGCAGTGGCTGTGTCTGGGTAGCGACTTGTTTTATCACAAAATCCACCTTTGACGCCAGATTTTTCAAAGCTGCAGACAGACACATGAGAGACTACAATCCGGATGGTCCGGCATGTGCACTAATAAAGTCTAAGGGGGAATTTGTACCTTGGGACTCAATTTTTGCAAGTTTTAGAAAAAAGAGTGCACTGCCCCTTCAAATCGCGATCGTGGTCCGCACCGCTATACCGTGCTGCATCCTGAGTCCCCCTTAAAGGCTGGCAGGAGCAAGTGTGCCAGAGGAATACCCAAAGGAACAAAACCCCTGTAGTGTAATCTCCAGCATGAAAACGTCTGACAGGAAGTGACATATCACCACTAGAGGCCGCACATTGCCTGTGTAGCCTCAGGCTACAATAAAATGGTGCCAATAGTAAAGTATAGGAAGCTTAGGGAAAATGGCCGCTGGCCTTACACAGAGAGAGCCTATGCCCACACTTAAAATGGCGGCCGCCAGCGCTGCCATGCGGTCAGGACCCAAGCATGAGGCCACCGGGGGAATCCACCTAAAGGGACCCCCAGGACAAGGTAACATTTATTTAACCCCCCCGGTGTCAGACGCCGTCTATAGCAACCCCAGCGGGAGCAGGGAGGGCAGGGCCTGTCCTGATAGGCCTGGGGGATCTTTCAGAGAAACACAGCCCTGTTATCCCCAGGAGTGGGCCCACATCTCCCCCTCAGAGGTCTGCTTCAGGGACACGGGGGCATTGCATCAGCCACCATACCATGGACCAGGTGGGCTCGGCTCTGAAGAAGCTCGCTTCCCACCCTGGGTGGGGGTGCTGCCAGCCAAAAGAGGTACTCTGCGACCCAGGGCGTTTCAGGTCGATGCGTCCCAGCGAGGCATCCGCTCGCAGACTCCTCCCCATCCACCTGGGCTCCGTCATGGGGAGGCTTGGGCGGACCACAACCTGCTCACGCTCCTTGGCCAGGCTGGGAGAACGTAAGGATCTAGATTATTCAGTGCGAAAACTCAGCCCGGCTGTCGCTTGTAGTTCACCAGGAGGATCCCCTTGACACTAGCTAGCGATAGTGAGTAAAGATAAACGTAAACATTCTTAAAAATAAAAACGGAGACCGGAGTCCCAGCGGGAAACCTAGGTCCTACTCCTTAACTAGGCAGCAAGAAACTGATTTGAGAGCACAGTGTGTCTAGGGTTATGTCGTGAGGGACAGCCCCTATAGGCGTGTCAAGTGAAAAGTTTTCACTGTCAGATCTACCTCGCACCTTATGTTTCGCAGTAGATGCTCTTATGGACTCCATAAGGCAAATGTCACGAGTTGCTCTGATGACCGTGCATAGGCGCAGAATCCTTTGGTTAAAGAGCTGGTCTGCGGAATTACCATGTAAAAAGTTACTGGCTAGCTTCCCTTTTCAGGCCTTTTTTGTGATGATCTGGATAAGTACAGTATCTCAAAAAAGTGAGTACACCCCTCACATTTTTGTAAATATATTATATCTTTTCATGTGACAACACTGAAGAAATTACACTTTGCTACAATGTAAAATAGTGAATGTGCAGCTTCTATAACCGTGTAAATTTGCTGTCTCCTCAAAATAACTCAACACACAGCCATTATCATCTACACCACTGGCAACAAAAGTGAAAACGTCCAAATTGGGCCCAATTAGCCATTTTCCCTCCCTGGTGTCACGTGACTCAGTGTTACAAGGTATCAGGTGTGAAATTTTGTGTTATTGCTCTCACTCTCTTATACTGGTCACTTGAAGTTCAGCATGGCACCTCATGGCAAAAAACTATCTGAGGATTTGAAACAAAGAATTGTTGCTCGACATAAAGATGGCCTAGGCTATAAAAAGATTGCCAAGACCCTGAAATGGAGCTGCAGCATGGATTACTGGAACCATGTCCTGTGGTCTGATGAGACCAAGATACATTTATTTGGTTTAGATGGTGTCAAGCGTGTGTGGCGGCACCTGGTGATGAGTACAAAGACAAGTGTGTCTTGCATACAGTCAAGCATGGGGGTGGGAATGCCATTGTCTGGGGCTGCATGAGTGCTGCTGGCACTGGGGAGCTACAGTTCATTGAGGGAACCATGAATGCCAACATGTACTGTGACATACTGAAGCAGAACATGATCCCCTCCCTTCGGAGACTGGGCCGCAGGTCAGTATTCCAACATAACGACCCCAAACACACCTCTAAGATGACCGCTGCCTTGCTAAAGAAGCTGAGCGTAAAGGTGATGGACTGGCCAAGCACGTCTCCACACCTAAACCCTATTGAGCATCTGTGGGGCATCCTCAAAACGGAAGGTGGAGGAGCGCAAGGTCTCTAACATCCACCAACTCTGTGATGTCATCATGGAGGAGTGGAAGAGGACTGCCAATGACACACCTCGATCCCTAAATATACATAAAAAAGGAGAATATTGCCCTGGAACTTTAAATGAGGTGTACACAATAATGAGGTAGATACAGTTGCAAATTTATTAAGAATAAAAATGATCAACATATATGCAAATGCATGTGCCAATACAGACATAATCACAGTACATGATGAAAGACATGATAGTTGGTATACATGCTTGCGCATGGCAGTAATTAACATTCAATGGTGAACTAGAAGCATCTAACTCGACGCGTTTCGTGAGTCAGCCGGTCACTCTTCAGGAGTAGATGCGTATAATTATATCTAAAAAATACATAATGTCAATTTTAGATTATATAAAAAATGATGGCCAATAAGGAATAGAAACTTATGGAGAACCCTATGTAGGGGAAAACCATACTTACAAACTGGCTGAGCCTGGGTGCAAAAGGACAAAGCAAATGTCTGGTGGCGACCAAATAGTCTGACCCAGGAGCTGCAGGAAGCGGGACTGAACACTCCCTGAAACGACTCACCTCTAAGTCACCGCAGTGGGGGGGGGGGAAGGCTGCTGCAGTTCTCAAAAGTTTGGGTGGAATCGAGCCAAGACAACTCCACCATTTTGCAGGGGTACAAACTGGTATTTTGGGTGTTCCTGAATCCTTGGTTTAGAAGGTCAAGTATACCAATAGGTCCCCTAAAAAGAAGGTCTCTCTTTCTGGCATTGGACCAGCTGAGGGCTCAATGAGTGTTAACGGAGGTTCCGGAAAACAAAAGGTTCAGGGGTGTTTACTCAAACCTGTTCATAATTATATATTCCAAGCTCATTTAAGGTTTCTACGCTTTGCAAAAGAAAACCATAATTTTCAGTTTGTGGCCCTGCCCTGGCTTCGGGTTAGCCATAGGTCCAAGAGTGTTCACAAAAATCCTAGCTCCAGTATTGGCTGTTCTAAGGTCCCGAGGGATATCTGTAATAGGATATCTGGACGATCTATTACTAATAGACAGATGGGCTTCGGCTCCAAGCCGAAATGTCCTCCAGACAGTACAGTTCCTAGAACATCTGGGTTGGATACTGAACTTGGCAAAGTCAGCATTACAGCCGGTCCAGCGTCTGGAATATCTGAGTCTTCTTGTGGACACAGTACAGGCAAAGATGGTCTTGCCAATAAAAAAAAGTCAGACCTGAAGGATCTGGTTCGGTCCGTAGTAAGGCTGGGATGTCTTTCTATACGTCTTTGCATGATGTTACTGGAGAAGATGGTGTCAGGCGTCCGCATTTGAGGCAATTCCCTAAGCTCAATTTCATGCCAGACCCTTACAGAACAACATTCTGTCTACATGGACCGGAAGAGTTCAGTCTCTGGACTGGTCCATGTCTCTGGTACCAAGAGTACGTCAGAGTCTGAATTGGTGGTTGTTGACCAGAAATCTGGAGAAGGGGTAAAAGGGGTAATCTTTTCTTCCAGTGACCTGGAAGGTGGTAAATGCAAATGCCAGTCTCTCCGGCTTCTGGATGAAGCCACCATCCAGGGAAAATGGTCTTTGGTAGAGAGAGTTCTCCCCATCAACATTCTGGAAATCCGAGCATTCAGACGGGCTTTCAAATACTGGACGCCCAGACTTTGGGGTCACCCTGTCAGGGTGCAATCTGACAATGCCATGGCTGTGGCTTATATCAACCATCAAGGAGGAACTAATGCCTCGTTTCCACTGAGCAGTACGGTTCGGTACATTTCAGTACGGAGCGGTACACCTTGATCAGGCTTGCATTTCCACCGCCAACAGTACCTTTACATGATAGGCGTGGTGTAGCTGGAAAGTAGTGATCAACGTCACTTGATAGGCGTGGCGCATGCTGGAAAGTAAAGAATTCTCGTGCAAAAAAGAAAGCTACACAGCGAACAATGGAGGAAGTAATGCAGATTTTGTTCTTGGTTCTTGGCATGTGGCTGTTTGTCACAAGAAGGAGACAGTGTTTGTTTGAGCAAAGGCTGCAGGCTGCAAGGAAAAACACAGCCGAAAAATACAGGAAAATGTTAAAAAGCTGGGACGAGACAGATAATCAAGAAAGAAAAGAAAGACAAAAACTTACTTTGTTCCTGTATGTCCTGTCAAGCAAACCCTACAATCTAAGCCTGCGGAAGTGATTCTCTGTGAACCAATCAACGTTCTGCAGAGCGTAGCTCCACCCTGTTGGTGCGGTACAATTGTGCTTGGTACCCCAAAGAAAGGGTCCCAAAAAAATGGTATGGTACGGTTCGGAATTAGGCAACCATTCACAACTTTTGACAATGGAAACTGCAAAAATTGCGTACCATACCGAACTGTACCGCTCAGTGGAAACGAGGTAAAAAAGTCAGTTAGCCCAGAAAGAGGTGGATATCATCCTATCCTGGGTAGAGAAGTTTGTGCCATGCCTGACAGCAGTTTTTATTCCAGGAATGGAGAACTGGCAGGCAGAATTTTTGAGCCGTCAACAGATGTTTCCTGGGAAATGACCTTTACATCCCAAGATTTTTCAATCAATCTGCCTATGCCTGGGGGGGGGGGGGGGGGGGGTTCCAGACGTAGATCTGTTGGCATCCAACAACAAGTTCAACAAGTTGAAGAGATTTGTGTCCAGGACCAGGGATCCACTCGCAGTTGGAGTGGATGCTTTGGTGACTCCTTGGTAGGAGTATTCCCCGACTTATGCCTTTCCTCCGGTGCAGCTGATAACACGTCTGTTGCGCAGGATCCAGTAGAGGGGAAACCAGTAATCCTGGTAGTTCCGGCATGGCCGAGGAAGGTTTGGTATGCACAAATCCAAAAGGTTAGCAGTGACGAGGCCTTGGACTCTTCCACTGCATCAAGAACTACTCTCTCAAGGTCCGATATTCCACCCTGCTGTACAGTCTCTAAATTTGACGGTTTGGCTATTGAAGCCTTAATCTTGAAGGAGCGGGGTGTATCTGGCCCTGTAGTTCATATGCTGATAAACGCTAGGAAACCAGTCTCTAGAAACATTTATTACAGGGTCTGGAAAGCCTACATTGCCAGGTGTGAAGCCAGGAAATGGCATCTCCACAAATATATTATCGGGAAAATTCTAGTTTTCCTTCAAGCAGGGGTAGATTTTAAAATTAGCCTTGAGCACTATTAACCACTTAAGCCCCAGAGGATTTTCCTGCTAAACGACCAGGGGGTATTTTGCGATTCGGCACTGCGTGACTTTAACAGACAATTGCGCAGTCGTGCAAAGCTGTATCTAAACAAATTTGGCGTCCTTTTTTTTCCACAAACAGAACTTTCTTTTGGTGGTATTTGATCACCCGTGCGATTTTTACTTTTTGCGCTATAAACAAAAAAAGAGCGTACATTTTGCAAAAATAACAATATTTTTCACATTTTTTTATATGAAATTCGCCCCAAAAAAATGTAAAAATCGAAATTTTTTTAAATTTTCGGCCAATTTGTTTTATGCTACCTATGTTTGGTAAAAAAAAAAAAAAACCGCAAAAAGCGCATTTTGATTGGTTTGCGCAAAAGTTATCGCGTTTACTAACAAAGGGAAAGATTTCTGTCATTTTTGGTGTTTTTTTAACGTGTAATGGCGGCGATCTGCGATTTTTTTTGCGGTACTGCGACATTGGGGCGGACAGATCGGACCCTTGACTGACATTTTTGACACTTTTGGGGTTACCAGTGACATTTCTACAGTAATCAGTGCTATATATATGCACTGTTACTGTAAAAATACACTGGTAGTGAAGGGGTTAACTTTATTTGGGAGGGAGGGGCTGTGTGTGTCCCTAGGGGCGTGCTTTCTACTGTGATTGGCTGTGGCTTGAGCTGTAAGGACACTGATCAACGGATCTACATAGTAGATCCATGTGATCAGTGTTTTTACAGCGAGCAGAATGACAGGTGGCTTGTTTACACAAGCTGCCTGACATTCTCCCTCTCCCCCGCCGATCGCCGAGTGACCGGCGGACATCGGGTCCGCTGGTCACACGCGCGGGGGGGGGTCCGTGCCCGCGCGGGAGCGCGCCTCCACGGGCGCGCGCTCGCTCCCCAGAGCCTCACAGGCGAGCGACGTAGACCTACGTCACTCTGCCTGTGAGGGGCTGACTGCCGCAGTAAATATACTGTGAGCAGTCGGCAAGCGGTTAAAGGGCAAATTTCAGCCTTATCGATTTTCTTCTAAGAATTGATCGCTTCCCATTCTTTGGTTCAGACCTTCGTCTGGGGAATGTTACGTTTACTTCCGCCTGTGAAGCCACGATTATGTCCTTGGGACTTAAATTTGGTGCTCGCAATTTTACAAAAACAGCCTTTTGAACTTCTAGGGCAGGTTCCCCTGGTTCTTTTGACCAGAAAACTGTTTTTTTTTTTTATTGCGATAACTTCAGCTGGAAGGGTATCAGAACTAGCAGCTCTTTCTTGTAAAGAGCCATTCTTGATTTTTCATCAAGATAGGGTGATTCTACGTCCACACCCAGGTTTTTTGCCCAAGGTGGTGTCCGCCTTTCATTTGAATCAGGACATTATACTACCTTCCTTTTTTCCAGATCCTCAGTCAGAGGAGGAAAAGTTATTGCATTCTCTTTATGTAATGCGTGCACTTAAATTTTACTTCAGCTCAGATTCGTAAGACCGAGAGCTTGTTTGTGCTGCCAGAAGGGCCCAGGAAGAGCTTGGCAGCATTTAAGTTTATGATTTCTCATTGGATTTGCTAGGTTATTACCCAGGCGTATGATTTAGAAGGGAAGGTTCCACCTTTTCCTGTAAAGGCACATTCTACCAGAGGAATAGGTGCCTCTTGGCTCAGATGTGCAAGCCCGTGACCTGGTTGTCGGTGTCTACATTTACTCGTTTCTATCGAGTGGATGTTGGGACCCAGGAGGAATCTGCATTTGGCCGCAGTGTTCTGCAGGCAGTGGTGTAATCCTTTTTGTGGTTGGATGGCGGTATTTTTTGGTGCCCCCCTCATCTCAGATGCATTGCTTTGGGACATCCCATATGTTATGATTTATGGCTCTGTGTCCCGTTATGTACGAAAGAAAAACAGATTTTTTTAATAAAGACAAACCTGTAAAATCCATTTTTTGAAGTCTCTTCTATGGGGTCTTTATTGCTTGCTACAAAACGGAGGTACTTCCTGTGTGGGAGGGGGTATATAGGGGGGCATCCTTTCTGATTGGCTGCCAGTTTCATTCACCTGTAGGTGGCTATATAACCCAAATGTTATGATTTATGGCTCTGTGTCCCGTGATGTACTTCAAGAAATGGAGTTTACAGGTAAGTCTGTATTAAAAAATCAATTTTTTTCTTTTTTCAAATTTCAAAACATTGTGACAAAAAGCGAGATCTGCAAAATTCTCAAAATACCTCTCAGCAAATAGCTTAGGGTCTCTACTTTCCAAAAAGGGGTCATTTTTGGGGGAGTTTGTGCTGTCTTGGCCTTTCATGGCCTCCGAAACTGTGATAGGTAGTGAGGAGTGAAATCAACAATTATTGCCCTTAGAAAGCCTGAAAGCAGTGATTGGTTTTCGGGGGCCTGTACGTGGCTAGACTGTCAAAAAGTCTCACACATGTGGTATCCTCATACTCAGGAGAAGCAGCCGAATGTATTTTAGGGTGTCATGTCACATATAGCCATGGCATTTTTGAGCAATATATTTAATTTTGTGACAACTGTGTAAAAAAAAAAAAAAAAAAGTAATTTTCCCGATACTTGTGACAAAATGTAAAATATTCCATGGACATTACATGCATCTCAGCAAATAGCTTAGGATGTCTACTTTCCAAATAGGGGTCATTTGGGGGGGGGGGGGGGTTGTGCTATCTTGGCATATCATGGCCTCCGCAACTGTGATAGGTAGTGAGGAGTGACATCAACAATTTATGCCCTTAGAAAGCCTGAAGGCAGTGATTGGTTTTGGGGGTCCTGTACCCGGCTAGACTGTCAAAAAGTCTCACACATGTGGTGTCCCCGTACTTAAGAGAAACAGAATGTATTTTGGGGTGTAATTCCACATATACCCTTGACATGTGTGAGCAATAATTTCAATGACAACTTTGTGTAAAAAGTTAATTTTTTTTTTTGTAATTTTTCAAACACCTGTGACAAAAAAAATAAATATTCAATGGGCTCAACGTGCCTCTCAGAAAATTTCTTAGGGTGTCTACTTTCCAAAAAGGGGTAATGTAGGGGGGGGGGGGGTTGTACTGCCCTGCCATTTTAGCACTTCAATAAATGAGATAGGCAGTCAGGAATTAAAAGCTGCCTAAAATTCCAGTATTTACGCCATAGTTTGTAGACGCTATAACTTTTGCGCAAACTAATAAATATACACTTATTGAGATTTTTTTTTTCATCAAAGACATGTAGCTAAATACATTTTGACCTAAACATATGACAAATATTGAGTTTATTGGAAACTTTCAATAAGAAAAAGTAGAAAATTAAATTTTTTCTCAAAATGTTCGGTCTTTTTTCATTTATATATATTAAAAAAAAAAAAAAAAAAAAACGCAGGTGATCAAATACCACTAAAAGAAAGCTCTCGTTTGGGTACAGCATTGCATGACTGTGCAATTGTCAGTTAAAGTCACGCAGTACCAAGTTGCAAAAAAAGGCCTGGCAATGGCATTATTTTCCAGCACTGCCTTAACCCTCTTGGGAATGGAGTTCACCAGAGCTTCACAGGTTGCCACTGGAGTCCTCTTTCACTCCTCCATGATGACATCATGGAGCTGGTGGATGTTAGAGACCTTGCGCTCCTCCACCTTACGTTTGAGGATGCCCCACAGATGATCAATAGGATTTAGGTTTAGAGGCATGCTTGGCCAGTCCATCATCTTTACCCTCAGCTTCTAGAGCAAGGCAGTGGTCATCTTGGAGGTGTGTTTGGGGTCGTTATGTTGGAATACTGCCGTGCGGCCCAGTCTCCGAAGGGAGGAGATCATATTCTACTTCAGTTTATCACAGTACATGTTGGCATTCATGGTTCCTTCAATGAACTGTAGCTCCCCACTGCTGGTAGCACTCAAGCAGCCCCAGACCATGACACTCCCACCACCATGCCTGACTGTAGGCAAGACACACTTGTCTTTGTACTCCTCACCTGGTTGTCGCCACACATGCTTGACACCATCTGAACCAAATAAGTTTATCTTGGTCTCATCAGACCATAGGACATGGTTCCAGTAATCCATGTCCTTAGTCTTCAGCAAACTGCGGACTTTCCTGTGCATCATCTATAGAAGAGGCTTCGTTCTGAGATGACAGCTATGCAGACCAATGTGATGCAGTGTGCAGTATATGGTGTGAGCACTGACAGGCTGACACCCCCCTTAAACCTCTGTATTAATGCTGGCAGCACTCATACGTCTATTTCCTAAACACCACCTCTGGATATGACGCTGTGCACGTGCTCTCTACTTTTTAGGTTGACCATGGCGAGGCCTGTTCTGAGTGGAACCTGTCCTGTTAACTGCTGTATGGTCTTGGCCACCTTTCTACAGCTCAGTTTCAGGGTCTTTACAATCTTCTTATAGCCTAGGCCATTTTTTTGTAGAGGAACAATTCTTTTTTCAGATGCTCAGAGAGTTCTTTGCCATGAGGTGCCATGTTGAACTTCCAGTGACCAGTATGAGAGAGTGAGAGTGATAACACCAAATTTAACACACCTTCTCCCCACTCATACCTGAGACCCTGTAACACTAACGAGTTACATGACACCTGGGAGGGAAAATGGCTAATTGGGCCCCAATTGGACATTTTGGCTTAGGGGTGTACTCCCTTTTGTTGCCAGCGGTTTAAACATTAATGGGTGTGTGCTGAGTTTTTTTGAGGGAACAGCAAATTTACACTGTTACACAAGCTGTACACTCACTACTTTACATTGTAGCAAAGTGTCATTTCTTCGGTGTTGTCACATTAAAAATATATAATAAAATATTTTTAAAAATGTGAGGGGTGTACTCACTTTTGTGAGATACTGTATGTTGCCACGCTAACATAGTAAAAATAAATTGCTTAAAACAAAAGTCCATATCAAAACGGGCATATAATGCCCCAGATGATATCCTATGGGTTAAAACCCGCATTGGGCAAAACCTATGCACGCGACACTACCACGCTTCTTTGGTGTTTGAACCTTTGCTGTACAGCTTGAAATTTTGACTTTTTATGCGCTTAACCTTTTTTTATCATGTGAGTATAATGTGTATTATGTATTTACATTAACATTTTTAACACTATGTGGCTTTCCTTTACTTTACTTCCAAATGAATATTTGATTATACATACGGTCACCATTGTCCTTACTAATCTTGGAGAGTAAGCCAGCCTGGCTTATTGGAATCAATGGGTGTCAACTGAATACTCCTGGTGGAAGTATTTATAACAGGCAAATCAGACTCTGTAGTGGGGCCATTTCGGTCAGGTAAGAGTGCATTTCTTACAATGGTGATGGCTCACGTGGTGACCACATTATTGTAGCACGATCTCTGCACAATATCACTGATGTTTTCCTCAAGACATACATTGGATTTGGACTATTTCATACACTCTATTTACTTTTGCTAGATTCCATTTTGATATAGACTTTTGTTTTTAGCAATTTATTTTCACTATGTTAGCGCAGCAACATATAGGATATATAACTAAATATTGAACTCTATGGACTAAGGCTGGGATGCCATTAAAATTCAAGTGCGTGTAAAGGCAGACGTCCCAATACTTTTGACAATATAGTGTATAATTAGGTACATATAGTTATTAATAGAGAGACCTTGCAGCAAGGTCCAGTTTCAGAATGTTGCGTTGTCTTTGTTGGAGACCTAAAGACAAGATCTCTGGTCATGGGGAAAGCATCCAACTGTTGTCCAACCAGCCTATAACAGAGCTTTTCAATGGCAGGAACTGTGGTGTGGCACTGGAACCCTCCCTAGTACTTTATAATAGCCTCTTCTGATCCAGGATTAAGCAGCATTGACATGACATGTGGTTAAGTCTCTCTTTCCACTTTCTTCTTCTGGGGTTTCTAAGTCCACAACCCAAGTGCAGGGAGTGTATACATACATACATAATTTAAAAGCATTTACAAATTCAGACAATAGAGGGGAGCAGATCCCTACACATGGAATTTCTCATTTTCACTCAACACTCTAGGCAAGCAAAGAAACAAACTCAGAACTAGTAATCCTAACACCAATTGCCTTCTACAACCAATGCCATTGCCAGGAAATTAGTATTACTAGAGAATCCAACACTAAACACCGAAGCATTCCTAAATGATGTGTTAATAATAATTCATAAAAAAAAAAAAAAAAGAGCTACACTATTCCAGCACTATCACTTCATATGTCAGTGGCTAAAGTGTATTTAGGGGCATGCCTTCTATATGAGAACCTCTAACAAAGAGGGCACACTTCTCGAAACACGTTAGCCATGGACATAACAAGTGCCGCTGTTCGGCTAGTTTGGAACACAGCTCTTTTACTTATGTAATATTCATGTTGCAGATTCCTTCCCAGGGTCATATGTATACTTGTCATGAAGTGAATTGATCGTATTGCATTTGTGAGGAGATTTAAAAAGGTTTTCATAAAGTACAACTAAAAGCTACTATATGGCACTCTAAACAAGTGGCAAAAACAGTTACTATATGATGCACAAGTATCATAAAGTAAACAAAAAACATCTCTTAGGCCCCTTTCACACAGGCAAACCATTCAGATCCACCTGTCCGTTTTTTTGGCGGATCTGAACAGATGCCCCATGCATCTCTATGGGGCATCGGATGTCAGCGGAGACATGTCCGAATCGGATGAGAAAGGACCGTCTGTCCGTTCTCATCCGATTCCCCCATAGAGAACAGCGGGGACCTGACAGCTTTGTCTCCGCAAGTGTGGAGACAGAGCTGCCATCTGCCTGCTCAGTGGGGGATCGGCAGATTGATCCCCCGCTGAGAAAAACGGATTCTGCCGACGTACTCCCCTGTGTGAAAGGGGCCTTATTTTCCCTCACTGAGCCAAATTCTCCTTTATTTGTGCTTCACATGTTCACCCCCTCCAAGACACTGCAGCTCACAGGGGCATGTTTTAGCAAAGGCAGTATTGTCAATTCAGAAAGCAGTGGGTACAACTAAGTGTTGACGTATGCTGGCAAGCTACAAGCTTGTGAATCAGAAGTGACAATGCTGATACAGCCACACTCCTTGCAATATCTTATCATCCCACTGTAGGGTAAAGTGGGGTACACACTAGTAGAAAATCTGCCGAAAATTCCAGTCCGAGGTAAAATCGTACGATTTTCGGCTAGTGTGTACACAACTTTTAGCAGCCGATGCCGACATTTTCAACGAAAAAAAAACGGAGGGACAAACACCAAAATTTTTATCGTCCGTCCCCAGACGACCAATTTTCGTTTAATGTGTATGCAGTACGTCCGTGAAAAATCAGATACGAAAGACCGTGCATGATCTGAAGTTGCTCACAACCCAGAAGTCTAGGAACAAATGTCCCAAAAAAAAAAAAACATCGGACGAGAAATTTTGTGAACATTTATGCACTGTCAACTAAAAACGGTTATGAACGCTGAGCAAGAGAGAAAAATCGGAGGATATTTCGTCCGATTTCCATCAAGTGTGTACGGGCCTTTAGCAGGCACAGCCTACAGGGGAGTGACGATACTACTGTGAATTTAGGAGCAATGCAGCATCATTGCCATGCCATCAGAAAGCAATAGGTGGACCTCACTGACAAGTTAAAAGAAGTATGGCCAAATCTCTTTTTGCCATACTTCTCCTGTGGGCACAGGAGTGAACTTAGTTTTGCACTGCTGTAACTCAGATTTAGCTGACAGCAGGCTAAAGTCTGCTGTATACTGACGTCCGCAGAGATCACGACAATAATGTTGGGATCTGCCCGGATGCCTGACCAGCAGGATCAGCCTCTCAGCATGAGGCTGCTGCTTCCGTTCCCTCCATAGTTCTGTGCTCTGCTCCTCCAGCCATCACTGGAGCACCTAGCAGTGACTGATTGTCACCACTCAGAGCGAACCAGAGAACTGTAGAGACAGTGTCAGTGAGGGACAGCTGCAGCTAGGATTCATGCTACAGCCATCTAGGCAAGTATGGATGTTTGTTAGTTTTTATTCCTGCACTTCTCTTTCAACCTATATTTGGGCTTTGCAGGGGAACTAAAAGAGAACTAACTGTGGATTCAGTAAATACCTCCTGATGTATCACATATTTTTTTAGCGATAGTTCTATTTAAATAAATGTATCAAGATTACACCCCTATGCTGGTGTGCTTCTGTGTTGTTGTTTAATACTATGGATAACATCCGATCATGAAAATCAGTCCATCTGCGTGGTAAAATATTCTACCAGACACTGACCTATTACAAAATGTAGGTATGAATAAATGTACTACTAGTAATGCAGACATCCCAACCTGCAAAAACTCATTTCAGGGAGGTGAGCCCCCCCCCCCCCCACACGCCGCCGCCCCCCCACCCCCCACGCACGTGCCGAACCCCCCCCCCCCCCCCTTTCCAATTTAACACTACCAGAGAATAATGAAATGAAATGTAATCAGTATACCTGGTCACTGGTGCTGGTACTGGTCACTGGTGCTGGTACTGGTCACTGGTGCTGGTCTGGTCACTGGTGCTGGTACTGGTCACTGGTGCTGGCCCTGGTCACTGGTGCTGGTACTGGTCACTGGTGCTGGCCTGGTCACTGGTGCTGGCCTGGTCACTGGTGCTGGTACTGGTCACTGGTGCTAGTGCTGGTCACTGGTGCTGGTACTGGCCTGGTCACTGGTGCTGGTACTGGTCACTGGTGCTGGTCACTGGCCTGGTCACTGGTGCTGGTACTGGTGCTCGTACTGGTCTCTGGTACTGGCCTGGTCACTGGTGCTGGCCTGGTCACTGGTGCTGGTACTGGCCCTGGTCACTGGTGCTGGTCTGGTCACTGGTGCTGGTACTGGTCATTGGTGCTGGTACTGGCCTGGTCACTGGTGCTGGTACTGGTCACTGGTGCTGGTACTGGCCTGGTCACTGGTGCTAGTCACTGGTGCTGGTACTGGTCACTGGTGCTGGTACTGGTGCTGGTCACTGGTGCTGGTCACTGGTGCTGGTACTGGCCTGGTCACTGGTGCTGGTACTGGCCTGGTCACTGGTGCTGGTACTGGCCTGGTCACTGGTACTGGTACTGGCCTGGTCACTGGTGCTGGTACTGGCCTGGTCACTGGTGCTGGTACTGGCCTGGTCACTGGTGCTGGTACTGGCCTGGTCACTGGTGCTGGTCACTGGTGCTAGTGCTGGTCACTGTTGCTGGTACTGGTCACTGGTGCTGGTACTGGCCTGGTCACTGGTGCTGGTACTGGCCTGGTCACTGGTGCTGGTACTGGCCTGGTCACTGGTGCTGGCCTGGTCACTGGTACTGGCCTGGTCACTGGTGCTGGTACTGGCCTGGTCACTGGTGCTGGTACTGGCCTGGTCACTGGTGCTGGTACTGGCCTGGTCACTGGTGCTGGTACTGGCCTGGTCACTGGTGCTGGTACTGGTGCTGGTCACTGGTACTGGTACTGGCCTGGTCACTGGTGCTGGTACTGGCCTGGTCACTGGTGCTGGTACTGGCCTGGTCACTGGTGCTGGTACTGGCCTGGTCACTGGTGCTGGTACTGGTGCTGGACTGGTCACTGGTGCTGGCCTGGTCACTGGTACTGGCCTGGTCATTTGCTGGTACTGGTCTCAGGTGCTGGCTCTCTGGTGCTGCTCTCAGGTTAGGTCACTGTGTCTGTCACAGAGTGGGGTGTCACGATGATTGGTCCCCCGCGCGCCAAAATGCCTCCTGGAGTATAAGATGTGGCTGTAGTAGAGAGCAAAGCCTCTGCTTGCTTTCTGCAGCTCCTCCCACAGGCGGAGTGCATGACTCATATCACTCCGCCTGTGAGCCGGATCTACTTCGGCTCCGTGCAGGCTTGCTGACACACTCTTCTGCCTGCATCGATGAGTCATCTGACTCACACACAGAGCCGGGATATTGCCCTGAGCTTGCGGGTGTCCATGAGCTCAGGGCGGAAAGCGGGAGTCTCCCGCGACTTGCGGGAGACTTGAGATGTCTGAGTAATGCGATATGGTGTCACTGGCTATTTTGCTCCCAGATCTAAAACTGAGAGTTTTCAATGGAATTAGTTATAGCTACAGATGTGGCATTTAATTTGTCACAGCATATTTAATATCAGTCAGAACAGGGTCTTCTTTTCTTTTTTTTAAGGTGCTGCAATTAATTGATAATAAATGATTCAACACTTCCTTTCTGTTTAACCAGTATAATTCAATGCCCAAATCCCCTAGCTAAATACACAAACCAAAACAAAGTACTCATTGAATTAAATTATAACAAAATGTCTTAAATAATATATTTTTTGTTATGCCTAATATATTTAAATACAATTTGTGCTTTCTCCCCTTGCTGATAAAAGAGTGACAGAATCAATATGTTTAGTTAACTGTAGTGCAAATAATGTAACGTTTGTATTAATGAGCATTTATATAATTTCAGCACACCAGCAGTGTATCTGAGCAAAGGAAAAAAATCACATGCTAGGTCATTTGAAAGTCACCTTGGTGGATGTCATAATGAAGGATGCCTGTGCTGGAAAAAAAACACAGAAGAAAAGGCACAGAGCAATCCCTGTACTGATCTGCCTTACCAGTAGTGTATGTCCTTGACAGATGAGGAAATGACCTGTATTTAAGATGGTAAGGGTGATGTTTTCAGACTTTTCATTAGACTCAAAAACCTAGAGTTGAAAAAAAACAGATTTTTAATAAACATTTTTAAGTTCTTCTTAAAAATATATATAAAAAAAGGAGTTTTGACTTAACTGTAAACTTCGTATCTTGGAGTAAAGTACACAGTACATCCAATAGTGAGTCCATGTACAATTTATATCATAGTTATATTTTACAAATAAAATAATTTTTTTCTCCTACAGTCAATTAAAAAATAAAATGTAAAATACATCTCTTAAGCTGGCCAAATGCTCAGTACGTTCAATGACTTGATGAATTTCATTTAAAAGTACTTCAAAATTTAATTTACTTTTAATGTTCTAATTTGGAATAAATGTACTCATGAGCCATGAGAAAACAACCAGCATTTTTTATGACTCTAACTCCATATTCCTTAAAGTATGAAACCCGTGGTGTACCTATGCTCTCCCCACTCTGGCACCGTCCAGCCTGAGTATTCCAGACCGCTATAGAGTGCGGTCCAGCCCGCAGGTTCTTCCTTCTCTTTCTGAGTACTTGTCTGCTTTTTTTTTTTCCCTATTCCCTTCTCTTTCCCGAACTACTAGCCCCCCATTTTTTTTCCTCCACACCCCTTCTGCTTCACTCAGTTCTGGGCCATCTCTGACACTTGTTGCCATTTCTGGCACTGGATACCAGATGTTTTTGCACTTTTGCTTTTGCTTTGATTAACCCCAATTGTGCTTCTTCTATGTTTACATGTTCTTTTACCTGTTTCAATCCCCTGCGTGAAATTTATATGCTCAGCTTGTACTTTATGTTGTTATTCTCAATAAAAAATTATTGTACCAGAAAGTACAGTAATTTCCCCAACAAAATCCACATTCACGGTTAGAAATTTGTTAATTCAAGAGATTTTTCCATCCTGCTCCTTCAAATTTTCTCATCACTCTGGTCAAAAATGAACACTGATTTTGCCCCACTATTGATTAGAAAATCAAAAAAAAAAAAATGTAAACAATAGACTATTAGTGTATGGCCAGCTTTTAACGTACAGTACAGGACGCAGGCAGGATATTCATAGACCCTTGGTTACAGGCTGCTACCTCAAATGACTGTGCAGGAAAGCAAAAACAGAAGCAAAGCTGTTGGAAATTAGCAAAGTTCTTGGACATGGGACTTTGGGCATATCCCCAACACCCCACTCTATGAGACCTGTGTCCTGAACTGGACTCCAAGATACAGAATTTACAGGTAAGTAAAAATTCCTTTTATGTTAATTGTACAGTACAGGACACAGGCTAGATATTTATAGAAGTAAATAAAGAATTGTGGAAAAACTTGGGGCTACGAAATCATTTATTTGCAAATTAATAAAAATATATTTTTTAATACATCCAGACTGTATTAAAGATCAAAAATAAGCACCAATTCTTAATCAACCTCCCATCCCATTCTCTCCTAACTATCCCTACAACACACCCTGAACAAAAGAAAAAAAAAAAAAACTCCACATGATCCGCCACCTAGAAATTTTTGGGCTTTCCATTTTTGAGGCAGCCCTTGTTTACATGTAATATACTGACTTTATAATGCCCATGGTTCCTGCCTCTGTCTTCTCCTGGGGGAAGCTTTTTCAAGGTGGTTGATCACATGGTGTTTTTTTCTTTTGTACAGGGTGGATTGGTGGGGATAGTTTGGAAAGGATGGGAAGCAATGTCGATGGGTAATTAGTGCTTGTTTTTAATCTTTAATACAATCTGGGTATATCAAAAGAATATTTATAATTTTACAAAAACATATTTGGTAATCCCAGGTTGGTGTCGTTTTTCCACAGTTCTTTCTTTATATAAATGTAAAAAAAGGTTGGTGCGCTAAACTTATATTCCACAAATATATAAACAATGTATACAATTGTAAATAAAGTGAAAAAATTAAAAGTCCATTCTCTTGTGACAACGTGCAAATGAATAAACTTTGAAGTGACTTGAAACGAATTGTGATTCCTGTAACTCGATAAATTGTGTATGACCACCACGTGAAACGATCCCCACCACCGACAAGCTGTTCTTCTTACCAGATAGACAGATATATACGTGAGTGGATGGATGATACAGCTACTCACTCCCCATGCAGCTTCACCCAAGGTGTGTGTGTAAGCCGCTTACCAGATATCAATGTGGTTGAGCATGGGAATAAGCATCTCATCTCTTCAGAATCGAGGCTGTCTGTTGGTGTGGCGATCCCAATACAAAGTATAGTGTCTCCTTGTGACTCCGCAACGAATATGTAAGGAATGCAAGAGGACCAAATAGTGCATTACCCCCGATTTATTTAAAAAATAAAAGCAATTGCACTTACATGTCTCTGAATAGTCACAGGCATATACGTAGGAAAGTTGAATGATTACAGGAACGCTCCCGTGTCCGGCTGCAGCAACGGACGACCGGGATGACGTGAGTGACGGCGCGACACGCCTCCTCTCTGACGCGTTTCCTCTTACGAGACTTCCACCGAGATAGGAGGGACGTCCCTCCTATCTCGGTGGAAGTCTCGTAAGAGGAAACGCGTCAGAGAGGAGGCGTGTCGCGCCGTCACTCACGTCATCCCGGTCGTCCGTTGCTGCAGCCGGACACGGGAGCGTTCCTGTAATCATTCAACTTTCCTACGTATATGCCTGTGACTATTCAGAGACATGTAAGTGCAATTGCTTTTATTTTTTAAATAAATCGGGGGTAATGCACTATTTGGTCCTCTTGCATTCCTTACATATTCGTTGCGGAGTCACAAGGAGACACTATACTTTGTATTGGGATCGCCACACCAACAGACAGCCTCGATTCTGAAGAGATGAGATGCTTATTCCCATGCTCAACCACATTGATATCTGGTAAGCGGCTTACACACACACCTTGGGTGAAGCTGCATGGGGAGTGAGTAGCTGTATCATCCATCCACTCACGTATATATCTGTCTATCTGGTAAGAAGAACAGCTTGTCGGTGGTGGGGATCGTTTCACGTGGTGGTCATACACAATTTATCGAGTTACAGGAATCACAATTCGTTTCAAGTCACTTCAAAGTTTATTCATTTGCACGTTGTCACAAGAGAATGGACTTTTAATTTTTTCACTTTATTTACAATTGTATACATTGTTTATATATTTGTGGAATATAAGTTTAGCGCACCAACCTTTTTTTACATTTACATCACATATACATCTTGGTAGCAGCTTTACGCACGTTTATCAGCGCACCTTTATTTATTTTTTCACTCTTTCTTTATATAGCATATTGATATTTGTTGTGACACCCACCAAGCTATAATGGTTTGGGCACTGTAATCAGTATATGTGTACTCCCCCAAACCAAAAGTTTTCTTTTGATTTTTGGATATATACAGACCCTGGGACATTCCCAAGCAATGATTTAGAAGGGTGGGCAACAACAAGGCAAACAGAACCATGCCAATGGGACAAATAAAACACAACTCAAAGTGCTGCTGAAATAACCTTGTGACCAAAAAAATGCATCCACAGAGCCCTGGATATCCACCTGGTGGAATGTGGAGAATGTGTGAAATGAAGACCGGGTGGCAGCCTTACAAGGCTTAGCAACAGACACCTGATGGCGGAATGCCTAGGGACACCCCCCCCCCCATACGGTAGAGGCTGCTGTAGCTTTAAAGGTCGACTTGGACCACGTCCAAGCAATGGAGGGCAATCTCCTTGGAATGTTTAGGAGCAGGACACAAGGAAGGCAGAGCAATATCTTCATTAAGGTGGAAGTTTGATACCATCTCTTGCTAAACTTTGCAGCCAAAAGAAGCATCCGTGGATGCCAACACATCTACTTTGTAGAATTTAGTGAACGTATTCACAGACGAACAAGTTGCAAACTTGTAACACCGACGTCTGATGGTGAAAAAACCCAAGAGACACTCAGCGCTCTCGTAGAGCGAGCCTTCACTGGGAAAGGAGGAACCTGACCCTTCAGTGAATAAGCTTGTACCATCCTCTGCCTGGTCCACCTGGAAAATGGTCGCAGCAGATGCAGCCATACCCTACGAGGTGCAACAAAAAGGACAAAAGTAGTGTCTGATTTTTGAAGGGACTCAGTGGTCTGTAAATAGACCCCAATCTTCCTGAACCACAGCCAAGAATGTGAAGCCTGCTCCATCGGATGCTGAGGTTTAGGACAAGTGAAGGCAACACAAAGTCTTCATTCAGATGAAAATCAGAAACCACCTTAGGAAAGCACCGCAGGGGGGGGGTAGCGTTCAGCTTCCAAGTTACTTTTAAGTAACTTCACCAATTCAGTAGCAGTCTGCGCTACTAAAACATTCAAAGTTCCTATTCACCGTCAGAATGCGAAGACACCAACCCCTCAAGGAGGTCTGCGGCGACCATATCCATCTCAGAGTTCGAGGACCCTGCCGATGGAGGTGAGGGCGGAGGACATTTGTGGTTGGCAGCACCAGAACAGACAAAATCCACTTTTGACATCAGGCTTTGCAAAAAAAATGCAATTTCTGGTTGCAACTGTGAACCGGAGGGTCCCGCAATAGTTTCCAGGGGGTCTGCAGGAGAAAGTTTATCCTGGGACTCCAGTACAACTAAATAATTTTTTGTGTATGTCCCTTTAGAACAGACAAGGACTCACTGCTCAAGGTGGTGTAATTGCCTGATGACTCACACAGGTGCATGCCCTGGCTCGCCTCCGTGAAAACTTGATAAAAGAAAAGGAATTGGCAGCACTCCAGGTTGAGTCAAAATCCAGATTTATTGACTGGACATCCAAATAGGACAATCGTGACAAGGTAGACGCGTTTCACACACTGACTGTGTGCTTAATCATTACTTTTTGCAAAAAAATGCGGTCCCACCGCTAAGACTGCAGACCCCCAACCCTGATTATATAATAATAGCAGAGCAGGAGGGAGAAAAACCTACAGGGAGCCCCCACCAAACTGTACCAGAGCCCAGAGGAAAAACGCCCAGTCTGATCAGTGTAGAAAATTAAAGGAACACTGAGCTGCACAGGAAGAGGAGAAAGTTCTGCATCCATCCTGAAAAAAGCCTGCTGCATGTCGGTCCAGCCCACGGACCTAAAAAAAATGGCTGCAATACATTCTTAATGGGGAAAACCTAAAATGGCTGCCCATACAATCTAATGGGAACACAGGGATCATGAACCACAGCAAAATGGCAGCTCACACGGCGCGTCATGCGGTCTCCGGGACCTCCAAGGGGGGGTCCCAAAATAGAAAACATCAAAAGGGTCCCTAACCAACCAGGGATCCACTCAGGACAATCACCCCCCTCAAATAAGTGCCAAAGCGGCCGCATTATTATGCCCCCCCCCCCCACAGTTATAGAACCTGCTAGGGGAGGGGAAAGCCAGGGGATAAATCCCAAAGGATACCAGGGAACCAAGGGAGACCCTAAGGTCTGACCATTCCAGGGAGGGGCCCACCCTGCGCCCTCCAGGGGTTTTGGGGGGACATATTACTCCCATCCGGGATGGGGGGTGCTGTTAACCAAGGGGAAGTTGCGACTCAGGGCGTTCCAGGTCGTTTACGTCTCGGCGAGACGATCCACTCGCAGGCTCATCCCCATCGAGCAGGGCACTGTCGTGGCGAGGCCTAGTTCTGCAGTATAACCTGCTCACACTCAATGGCCAGGCTGGGAGACCTTAAGGATCTAGATTATAAAGTGCGAATACCAGCCGGCTGTTGCTTGTAGTTCCTCTGGATCTTGGTCCTCAGGAAATAACTAGTTAAAAAAATAAAAAGCACTATGCCAAACAGGACCAGCTGAGAGTTGCTCAGGCCAATAAGTTTTTTGGAGATATTCCCATGCCCAAATTACAAAAAGCTGGAAAGTGAGATAGAAGAACATGAGGTTCGGACAGCGATCAAACATTTGAATCCCTCCATGGCTCCAGGCCCAGATGGATTTTCCGGGCATTACTATAGAAAGTATAGGGATCTCCTTGCCCCCCCCCCCCTCGTGTGCTTATTTTAATGCAGTCCGTAGGGGGGTGCCTCTCCCGCCAAACGAAAACCGGGCCTTCATACATAAAATACCGAAGCCTGGTAAAGATCATGGGGAATGTGCAAACTATTGCTCTAATTCTCTGAATAATGTGGACCTGAAGGTCCTGACAAAGGTCCTCACAACTCAATTAAATTTGTTTCTGGCTCACTATATACATCCGGACCAGGCGAGATTCGTTCCCAATAGACAAGCTTCCGAACAAACTAGAAGTTATAGATGTAATCTCGGCACTTAACTCTGACTGGGATGCCCATGGGCCTAGGCGGGGGATGTTGCTCTTCCTAGATGTCCATAAGGCATTCGACTATCTCTTGGGACTACCTGCTTAATGTTATGGAACGCTATGGCTTTGGTCCTCGCTTTTCGTCCATACTCAGAGTACTATATGATCGCCCCAATGCCTCCTATCATTGTCAGAGGGCACCAGTCTGCCCCTCTGGACATTCACAGGGGCACCCGGCAGGGATGTCCCCTTTCGTCACTGCTTTTCGTATTAACGCTTGAGCCCTTAGCTATTAAAATTATGAATAATGTTGACATTCAGGGCATTCTATGTGGGGGAGTGGAAAACAAATGCGTGCTTTTCGCGGATGACATCTTGATGATGTTATCCTTCCCAGTCACCTCCATCCCCAATTTATATCTGACGCTTCGCCGTTTCTCTCAGATCTCAGGACTCACGGTCAATCATACAAAATCTCAGGCACTGAATATTTTGCTAGAGAATGGCATGGTTGAGATCCTACAAAGGAACTTTACCTTTCAATGGCAATCTAGGACACTTCCATACTTAGAGGTCCAACGCACTCCTTCCCTGCACACCTTATACTCCCACAACTATCCACCATTGTTCAAAAAACTCTCAGAGAATCTGACGAGGTGGCAACTCCGACCCCCATTGTGGTTTGGCAGAATACACTCCCTTAAAATGCTAGTGCTTCCAAAAGTTTTATATCGGTTTCGTACTCTTCCTATAAGACTCAATAGGTCTGATATTGTATCCTTTCAGAAGAAGAGGTTTACCTTCATATGGGGGACGAAGAGACCGAGAGTGAACAAACATATGCTCCATACCCCCTGGGGGTCCCGGACCTCATTAAATATTTCTACGCCTCTCAACTTGCTCAGCTCATAAGATCCCACTCGCAAGCTTCACACCCACTGTGGCTGCAGATGGAATCTTGCTCTGGTGGGGGGTGGCCGATTTCCCATTTGATTTGGTCATCACCGAAATCTGGCCATTTTATGCCCCTCACTTTCTCTCTTCCTGGGATTGTGGGATAGACTGTCCAAGGCCTATCAATTTGGGCCGCTTCATAAGCCGCTGGCCCCTCTGTTTAGAAACCCTGAGTTCGCTCCGGGTCTTGAGCCCCGAGCGTTCTCATGGTGGACGAATAAGGGTTTATTACACATCACATATATATGTGATCATGAGGGGCTGTACACCAAACAAACTTTAATCGATAAACTGCAAATGCCTGCATCTGAATGCTTTTGGTTCTCTCAAATAACACATTATGTCAACACTTTGAAACGCATGTCTGACCTTGCCTGTAGGACTCGTATGGAAGATCTTTGTGAAAAGTTTGATAAGCTAAAGGGTCATATTTCAGAAATATACACTATCCTTATGACCTCTGATTTTAGGAAATTGGCCTATATGGAGAAATGGGAGGGAGACTTACAAGAATCTCTTGAGCTGGAAGAATGGCATAAGTTAGCTTGCACTGCTTCTAGAGCCCTGATTAACACCTCCATAATTGAAACTAACTACAAAGTTCTCTTGAGGTGGTATATGGTCCCCACTAGGTTGGCAGCGTATGTCCCGGGGGCTTCTCCACTTTGCTTCCGGGGCTGTGGTCAACCAGGCACCACATTCCATGTGTGGTGGCAGTGCCCTAAGGTGAAACGATATTGGATACGGGTGTAAAATTTTATTTTTTCCTTGACCCAGGTGAACTTGCAGAAATCCCCGAGACATGCGTTATTGGGGGATATGGTGGTAGGTGCCCCTAAGGGGGCAAAATTACTAATTAGATTTATATTTGTGGCGGCCAGGATAGGGTTTGCACGGTCCTGGAAGTCAGCTACTATACCCTTCAACTAAAGGCAAAATTGTCTTGGTTAATGATCAATGAGCGCCTTTCGGCCATACTCAATGATAAGATGCAACTTTTTGAAAAAGTCTAGAATCCGTGGCTTAGATATTTAGAGGGGGACCCCCGAGCTGGACAGTTGTAGACGGTAGTGGACTGCATAGGTTATTCTGTAAAAGCCGCATTGGAACTGCTGCACAATCGACACCAAGAGCTTGGCTCTCACGGTCTTGAGGAGCCCTCCTTTCCTCTCCTATTCTCTATCTTTAATACTCCCCTCTGTCTAATGTCTCTCCTTTCCTCTCCTTTCTCTCTGAGGTGTATATCCCCACCCGTCCCTTTGTGACTCCTTTAGGGTTCCATATACCAACATGGACCCCGCATATGGCGGAGCCCTGCACCAAGTGAGACGGGACTCAACGAGGGTCCACGTTGTGATGTTTACTGATTTTATCTGTGATTAAGGCCTCCCCCACTTCTGTATGCCCCTTCACTTCTGTATGCCCCTTCACGGTTATTGAAGGTAATCGGTTTTATTGTTGTGGTTCATAAGCTCTTCTGTCTCTTGTATGCATGCTATGTTATGACATGAAAACTTTAATAAAAATATTGAAATATAAAAAATAAAAAGCACAAATTCTTCCCTGAATCAACTAAGACCGGAGTCCCTGCAGGGAGCTAGGTCTATCCCTGACACTAGGCAGAACAAAACTGTTTCAGACTAGCAGAGCCTGAGGGGTTATGCCTGCTAAGACAGCCCCCATAGGCGTGGGCAAGTCTTTTTTCCACCTAGTGTCTATCCCTAGAAGGAGGAGCATAACCCTATTAGTCTATGAATAAGAAGAGCTGTGTCTGTCGATAAACGATAGAGAAATATATATTCCTCAATAGCTGCATAGGATATACAGTAAATCCACTGTGTGCACCAAATACCTTTGCATACCCAGCTATTACCTTGTAAAAGTAGCAGTGACATCATCACTGTGCTGTGCTGCACATAGCCTGTGCAGAGAGTAGAGCTTTTGGTAGGGGTCGAGGAGGCCCATCCACTACAGACTGCCTACAGAAAACTACAGAAGGGGCAGAGACCGGAAGCTGCTGCAGAAAGGCAAAGTCTCACACTGAATTACTGCACAGATCTGGAAGAAAGCACTCCAAGATTCGTGCATTTAGACAATATTTTCTAAAGAAGAAGGCATGAAAGAACATGAAAGAAATACCTAAATACACAGATGTCCTACAATACATGTAAGGCACCCACTTTACCTGCCAAAGGATTTGCATTTCTGTCTATCCATTCCAGAGATTTATACAGCAAAACCAGGAGAGATGACACCATTTTATGTGTTACAACTAAGCGGTACTGTGGTGACATCTCTGCTCCTTGTCTGCTGATTGGATAGTGAAACAGCAGAATGCTGAGGTTATCCTTTTACTCATGATCTGCTTAAGTATATTTGCAGCCTGATTGACTCCCAACTCTACCCCTCCCTATCTCAACCTGGGTGCTGATGTACAGGGCATAGCAAGAGGCTGATATCAAGTACACTCACTGGCCACTTTATTAGGTACTCCTGTACAAATTTTTGGTAACACAAATTGTTAATCAGTCAATCACATGGCAACAACTCAATGCATTTAGGAATCTAGACGTGGTGAAAATTACTTGCTGAAGTTCAAACCGAGTATTAGAATGGGGAACAAAGGGGATGTTTGCTGGTGGCAGACGGGCTGAGTATTTCCAAAACTGCTAATCTACTGGGGTTTTCACGCACAACCATCTCTAGGGTTTACAGAGAATGGCCTGAAAAAGAGAAACTATCCAGTGAGCGGCAGTTGTGTGGAGGAAAATGCCTTGTTGATGTCAGAGGAGAATGGGCAGACTGGTTTGAGATGATAGAAAAGGCAACAGTAACTCAAATAACCACTGATTACAGCCAAGGTAAGCAGAATACCATCTCTAAATGCACAACACATCGAACCTTAAAGTAGATGTGCTACAGCAGCAGACAACAACACTAAGTGCCACTCCTGTCTGCTAAGGACAGGAAACCGAGGCTGCAATTCGCACAGGCTAACCAAAATTGGACAATAGAAGATTGGAAAAACGCTGCCTGGTCTGATGAGTCTTGATTTCAGCTGCGACATTCAGATGGTAGGGTCAGAATTTGGTGTAAACAACATGAAAGCATGGATCCATCCTGCCTTGTATCAAAGGTTCAGGCTGGTGGTGTAAGGGTGTGGATGATATTTTCTTGGCACACTTTGGGCCTCTTAGTACCAGTTGAAGATCTTTAAATGGCACAGCCTACCTGAGTATTGTTGCTGACCATGTCCATCCCTTTATGACTACAGTGTACCCATCTTTTGATGGCTACTTTCAGCAGGATAATGCATGTCACAAAGCTCACCAATGGTTTCTTCAACATGACAATGAGGTCACTGTACTCCAATAGCCTCCACAGTCACCAGATCTCAATCCAATAGAGCACCTTTGGGATGTGGTGGAACGGGAGGATTCGCATCATGGATGTGCAGCTGACAAATTTGCAACTGCGGGATGTTATTATGTCACTATGGAGCGAAATCTCTGGGGAATGTTTCCAACACTTTGTTGAACCTATGCCACAAATAATGAAGGCAAAAGGGAGTCCAATCCGGTACTAGCAAGGTGTAACTAATAAAGTGGCTGGTGAATGTATAACATGTACGTACTTACACTAGTTGCTTTTAAACAAATACTAGTAATAGTTTATTAATATAATATAAATACAGAGCTGCATTCAGTTGTCTTTTTTAGTTCAACTCGAGGACGGTTGAGATGTCCTTGGTTGCTGACCAATTAGGTTGTAATTACTTTTTATTCTTTCTCCCTCCTCACTTGACTTTCTTGGGGGATTTTTCTTTCCTTTCCATCTTTTCTCTTTCTTTTCTGTGAAAGGCTGTGTGGAATGTTTAAACGGGGCTCTGCAGAGTTTTGGACATTTCCCCTGCAATTCTCATCTCATCCAAATATCTGATCCAGAATCGACTAGTGTAATGTGTTATCCAAGACTTCAGTGTCCGTGTCAGAGAAACTGACATTAGTCGCTTTGTTCAATGATACAGATGGTTTTCTAGATTTATGTTGAAACTGTTTTTTCCAGACATACACCGAATTGGACTCATAATCGAAGCGATCTCATAGTAATTTTTCTTTTTTGACTTCTATTATTCCTTTTTCAATACGGACCATTTTCTCGTTTAATTTGAGATGAAGCTCCTTAAAAGAAGGGGTGTCCTCAAAAAGTAGAATGTCTTCCTTATTGTCCAAGATCTCCTTTTGTAACTTATCAATTTCATCTGACTTGGAGTTCAAAATAACCCTCATAAGCTCAAAAGAGCAAGAGGTAAGCGTATCTTTTCATTGCTTTTTTGAGACTTGTCAGTTAGCTCATACGTAGGAAACTTCTTTATCCTTAGCCCCTTCAGAATCCTCTCGAGGGGGAGATACTCAGTTAAGGTATTTTTGTCCCAAAAGGACTTCACTTCTTTGACCAATAGTCTCTCCATTTTCCAAAAGATAAACCTCAGGGAACCAATGTCATCGTCCACAATAGTGTGTAAACCCCATTTTGCGACCAACCTCAACGGGTTCTCCAATGTCATGCACAGGGTTCTGCTGTATCTCTCATCCGGCCGTACCATTGTCCAGTGTAGTACTCATATTGCATATAAGTCTCTTTCAAGCAATCTGCAAACCTCTGTGCCATATTTTCACCGAGCTAGCTGTGCAATTTGTAGACAAAAAATTGCCGTGCAAAATAGGCCCTTACCCCTGTTGAAGATTCGTAAAAAATGTTGGCGGCTATATTGCAAACATAGATATACATCTATTGGTACTTCAATTCACAGCCCTGACCTTGATGACGCAGCTGGGACCCAATATATCGGATTTAATGCAAGAGTTTTTCCCTTGATGCCTATATAAATTCTGTATGGTGAATATGGAAGTATTATCTTCCGAACAGCCTATGTACCGCTACAGCCCTGTCGCTTAATACAAGTCACTGATAAAAAGGGTCAGTACAAAGCTAGAACCAAGTATATAAAAAAACTTAGTAGCATGATGTATATTGTATTATCAAATGTGTAAACTGATGTATATTTACTTGTATTTATGTTACTCATAGAAACATCGGTCTGTTATGGTCTCTCAGGCCCTGAGGAAGCCTTAAGCGAAACGCGTCGGCTTGCTGGGGACCTACCGTGACCGAATCCAGCTTGAGACCCATCTTCCACCTACACAGGCTTTGTTTTTTCGCTCTAAACCCCTTGTGGGATATGTTTCTATATTAACAGTGACATCATATATTTTAACAATTGTATGTTGTACTTATTGCTATCATACATGCATGGTAATCCATGCTTGTTTTTTACTTGTTATACCAATAAAATGTATCTTTGATTTTACAATTGGTTCTATTTTTTGATCATTCTACTCCCACTGGCCCGCAAAGCCCCGCCTTTTTCTATCCCAATGTTTTTTTACTAGCTGTGCAATGAAGATCCACATAAGAAAAACTAATTTAGCCTCTCCAGGTGGATAGGTGAGGCTGAAATTCAGATAAACAGCTCCTAGAATGGGGTGCACGCCCTGTCACTGCTGCAGAAACATGAAGATAAAAAATGAAGGATGGCCACACTCCCATAGACGATGCAATTGAATTTATTCAGGAGACAAATAAAAGCAAAAAACACACAATGGTGTACAGGCAGGGGGGAGTAAGGTGATGCGTTTCACACGACTAGCGTGCTTTGTCAAAACCATACAAGACACCCCCACAATACATGTATATATATCAAAAATCACATAATTATATGGGTGTAATTTATTGATTAAGTGGTCAGGCTTGCTTGTTTCGATCCTGGTTCCTATTTAAGACACATATCTGTCAACAGGAGATATACCTTTCAAATAAAAATTGTATCTGTAAAAGAAAAAGATACATCTAAAAGGCCTCTATAAACAACAACAAACTTCAAAAGGAGCAAAAAAAACAAAAAATGAAACAAAGAAATCTAAAGATCTAGCATATGTTCCTGATTAAAGGAAAATAAACACACTGGATGGACATGACAAAACGATCCCGTTAGTATTACCATCTATACTAAATAATTCACCTAAAATCAAAATAATAGAATTTTTTTAAGAACTTACCGTAAAATTATTTTCTCTGAGTCCTCTGACAGTCGCCGCTGATCCATATAAGCCTTCACTTTTGGGTAATGGCGCCCTCTGCAGGAGTAAGCTAGGCAGATAGAAATGTTAATGCAAAACATTTCTATATTTAGACACACTTCTTGGGGGCCGTCCCCAGCCATTATCCTGATCCAGTCACAACTCGTCCTCAGCTGTAGCAAGCAGTACTGGAAGGCAATAGCCCCCAGATCCAAAAAAACAGAGGGGCAGGGGCGGCGACTGTCAGAGGACTCAGAGAAAAGAATTTTACGGTAAGTTCTTACAAAAATTCCATTTTCTCTTACGTCCTCTGTCAGTCGCCGCCGATCCATACAAGCCTTCACTATTGGGACGTCCCAAAGCAGTGCAGGTGTGAGGGGTGGGAAGATGTAACCAACCGAAAAGATAACGAAAAAACACCCCAAGGAAGAGACAGAAAAAAATATATGTCTCTGCAAACAACCGCTGCACCTCAAAACTTTGCAGCCAAGGGAAGCATCCAAGGATGCCAAAACATATTCTGTAGAATTGTGTGAAAGAATGCACAGACTACAAGGTCGCCGCTTTGCACACCTGAGCCAGAGCAGCCTGATGGCGAAAAACCCAAGAGACGCTGACGGCTCCAGTAGAAAAGGCCCTTACAGGGAAAGGAGGAACCTGACCCTCGATGGAAGAGGCCTGAAACAAAAAAAAAAAGATCAGTCTGATCCATGGAGAAAAAGTAGGCGCTGACGTGGCCGAGCCCTTCCGAGGTCCCTTAGGAAGAACAAACAGGGAAACAGACTGCCGAACAGATGCCGCGGCAGCCAGGAAAATCCTGACCGCCCGGACCACATCCAAGGAATGCAAAGCCATCTCCTGGAGATGCTCGGGCTTCTTACAAGCGAAGGCAGCACAATATCCTCGAGGAGGTGGAACAAAGAAACCACCTTGGGAATAAAAGACTGAGTGGGTCGCAGAACCACTTCATCCCTATGAAACACCAGATAAGGAGAACGGCAAGACAAAACCGCCAATGCAGACACTCTGCGAGCAGACGTGATAGCCACCAGAAATACAACTGTCTGGGACAACACAGGCAGAGGAAAAACTCTGATGTTCTCAAAGGGAGGTAGTTGTAACACAGACCACACCAAATTCAGGCCCCGGGGAGGCAAGGGAGCCTTCCTCGGAGGAGCCAGACGCCGCACCCTTATGAGGAAGGTGCAAAGCAAAGAATACGATGTCAAGGGACTTGGAAAAAGACGGCCAAAGCCGACAACTGACCCTTGATCTCGTTCCACTCCTTTCCGCAGGAAGGCCAAAAACTTTTGCCACCGAGAAGGAGCGAGGATGGAACGCATGCGATCCACACCAGGCATATACACTTTCCAGGTGCAATGAGAAAACTTCCTCGAGGTAGCTTTACGAGCCTTCAATAAAAGTAGGGATGACCACCTGTTGAAGACCCCTACCCCTCAAGACCTGGCTTCCAACAGCCACGCCGTCAAAACCAGAGACTGCAAAGCAGGAAGGAAGATCGGCCCTTGAGACAGAAAATTGTCCCGCAGCGGAAGCCACCAGGGAGGCCTGACTACCATCTGAACGATGGCCCCGTACCAGGACCAACGTGGCCTGTCTGGGGCCACCAGAAATACCGACATCCGTTCCAACACCAACCTGCGGAGGAACCTGGACAACAGTCGAACCGGAGGGAAGGCATACAACAGCCGATACCGGTGCCAAAGGCACCCCTAACGCATCCTTGGTGTCCACCAGAGGATCGGGAGGTCCGGCTACGAACTTCCCAACCCCATTGTCGAGACGGGGGGTGAACAGATCCACGTCCGGAGTGCCCCACCGGGGCACACAGGAGGCGAGACACCTCCGGATGCAGGGACCAGATTCCCTGCCAATTTTCCACACCCGGAATGGGAACAGTCTAAAGCGCAGGAATGCTCAATTAGGCCCAAGACAGGAGCATGGGCACTTCTTTGGCTGCCCAGGCACTCTTGGTGCCCCCTTGGTGATTGATATAAGCCACAGCCGTGGCGTTGTCCGTCCATACTAGAACCAGACACCCCTGAAAGTGAGATAACCAACGGAAACAGACAAAGCCTGATTGTGCAGAGCTCCAAGACGTGTAACAGCAAAGCGGCCCCCACCGCCGACCACAACCCCCGGGCACAAGGCATGCCCAGGACTTCTCCCCAGCCCGACAGGCTGGCATCCGTGGTGAACACCGTCCACAACAGAGGCCGAAAGGACTGGCCCTGTGTCAGGGTCGGCGACCGGAGCCACCACTAAGGATCCGACCGCAGCCGGTGGCACAGAGAAACTACTTGTCCAGTGACCGAGGCATCCTGCCTCACCTAGCCACCTGGACAGCCGCGAAAGCCGAAACCATCAGACCCAGAGACCGCACATAGGTCCGCAAGGAGGAGGGATAGTCGACCCTGAGGGATCTGATCTCGCCTCTCAGGAGCCGGTGTCAGCCCACCGGAAGAAAAACCGTGAGCCCGAACCGAGTCCAGGACAATCCCCAGGTAATGAAGACGACCTGAAGGAGTCAGTGCCGACCAATGAAAATGGATGTTCCACCCGAACTCCCGGAGTGTCTAAAACCGGCACCGTCAGAAAACTCGACAAAAGATGCACACAAGCTCGACCTGAACAGGAGGTCGGCCAGATAAAAGAGTACGCAATCTCCTTTAAAACGCAGTAAGGCCCGCACTGGAGCCAAAATCTTGGTGAAAAACCTGGTAGCCGAAGCGAAACTGAAGGGTAGCGCCAGAAAACTGGCCAGCTCCCTTGCCACCGCAAAGCGGTTACATCTCTGAGAACCCTCGTAGATAGGGATGGGCAGACACTCATCCAGAAAGGCAATGGGAGGCCAGGAAGTCCCCTGGACCCAATGACGCCATGACTGGCTTTGAGGGATTCCATCCAGAACTCCAGAACCCGCAAAAAATGGTTCAGAGACTGCAAACCCTGAAGCGGACACACTGCGCCCCCTGTTCTGGGCACAGAGAACAGGATAGAAGAAAAAAAACGCGAAACCTGTCCCGTGAAGACACGGGCACAAAGACTCCTTGGGCGAGCAGAACATGCACAACCCCCATGAGATCCCAGAGACGAGCAGGAGACAGCTGGAGAGCTGACAGGAAGAACCTGTCCATGGGGCGAGATCGAAAACTGATCTTGTACACTGAAAAAGAAGCAACTCGTGAACCCCCCTGTCCTGAATACTGGACAACCAGGGAACCTGAAAGCAACACAGATGTCCCCCCACCCCTAAGATGGGTGAGGGCGCCGCTGCAGGAAGAGGTGGACCGGGCCGCCGAGCCAGATTGACTGGCCTTTGTCTCACCCGACCACGGCTTCTTGTGACCCCCGGAAGGGTTTGAAGCCCTTGTCCTGCGCCCCTAAGGCACGAAAGGACCCACGCTGAGCTATCAAGGAAGGCTCCCGCCTAGCGCGGAAGGACCTACCCCAGCGACCGGGGGCAACCGAGTACTCTGACCCCCGTAAGCCCCTTAATCAACTCAGCCCGAGTGTTCCCAAAAGGAGGACTCACCAACAAGGAACATCAGACACCGTCTGTCTGGAAGTGTGGTCAGCCGACCAGCTTTTGTGCCAAAAAAAGGTGGCGAATCGCGACCCTGACCGCAGACAACCGAGTGACCAACGGAGCCTCATCCAAGGCCGCGTCACACAGGTACATCCCCGTTCGGGTAATCCAAACCACCAAGTCAAGGTGAGTCGGATAGGTCGACTCCGCCACCAGGGTGTACCAAAGCATCTTGGCCCATGCCGCGAGAGCATGAGAGGCCAGCACCGCGGCAAAGACAGGTGCAAACAGGAAAGCATCTCAACGCGCCTATCAGCCAGATCTGTGAACTGGCATCGAGGTGGATTTAGTCACCCCAGAGACAGTGTGGTTGTTAGAAAAAAACAGAAAGAAAAACTGAGACACTAGGTCCCGGCTAGAAAAGCTAGCCTACACCTAAGCTAGGCAGCATAAAACTGAGGACCAGTTGTGACTGGAGCAGGAAAATAGCTGGGGACAGCCCCCTAGAGGTGTGTCTAAGTATAGAAAGGTTTTGTATTAACATTTCTATCTGCCTAGCTTACTCATGCAGATAGCGCCATTACCCAATAGTGAAGGCTTATATGGATCGGCGTCAGAGGACGTAAGAGAAAAGGGAATTATTCATAAAAGTGTGTCAAATCCCACTTAAAATTAAAGCCCACTGGAATTCTAGTATGTAGAGAAAGTATCCAAAACGCCTCTCCTTTGCATTCAATTCTGAATTTATCTCCACCCCTCCTAGGGGTAATGACTATAGATGGTAATACTAATGAGATTGTTTTGTCACGTCCATCCAGTGTGTTTATGTTCCTTTAATCAGGAACATATGCTATATCTTCCTTTTTATTTGTTTCCCTTTTTGTTTTTTGCTCCTTTCGAAGTTTATTGTTATTTAGGCCTCTTGCACACGATACTCCTGTTTGTGCATCTCCTTTTGGCCTCTTGCACACAATACTCCTGTTTGAGCATCTACTTTTTCCAGACCTTTTTTTTTGTATGTATTTGCGAGTGAGTATTTGCGTGCATTGAGGCTTAAATTACTGACCAAAAATGCTGATTTTTCTATTTTGTTCTTTCTGAAGAATGCACAGCGCTTGTTTACGCGCCTGTGTGCATAGGCACATTACAATTAATAGGCTGTATTTTAGCTCAAAAACAGATACAATTTTTTTTTGAAAGGTATATCTCCTGTTGACAGGTATGTCTCTTAAATAGGAACAAGGATCAAAAACGAGCAAGCCCGAGTTAATTACACCTGTATAATCATAATCATGTGATGTGTATATATATATATATATATATATATATATATATATATATATGTGGCTGTGTCTTGCATGGTTTTGACAAAGCACGCTAGTCCTGTAAAAACGCGACACCTTACTTCCCCCTGCCTGTACACCATTGTGTGTTTTTTGCTTTTATTTGTCTTCTTAATAAACTCAATTGCATCGTCTATGGGAGTGCGGCCATCCTTCGTTTGTATCTTCATGTTACTGCGGCAGTGACAGGGCGTGCACCCCATTCTAGGAACTGTTTACCTGAATTGCAGCCTCGCCTACCCACCTGAAGCAGCTGAATTCGGTTTTTCATGTTAAATGGACTGAAGTGTGTTTCTGCAAACTGCAAAACACACAAAAGACACATAGGTGTGAACCTAGGGTCAGGCTGAATTTGCTGGGTTGGTCAGTCTTAGCTGTTTGACATCTATTCCTCTTGTAGGTTTTCCTTATAGTAGAATTATTGATTTCAAATCATTTGGAGCTTTTTACATCCCTTGCCAGGCATCCCCAACTTTCTTTCTAAGAGCCTCAGGGCTTGTTTAGACTTGCCAATGGTGGGACAGTAAAACACACAGTACTGCAAAATATCGCCTCCTCATCACCTGTCAAACACCTCTAAAATGCGATCAGACTGAGGATCACTTTTCTGGGGCATGGCAGCGACAGCCTCTAGTATACACGTGGCCTTAGATAGATCTTTTGGTCTTAGCATGATGACACTACACATCAATAGCAAAGAAAACATCAGAACTTAGATATCTGAGGTTTAAATAAGACAGGACCCATTGTATGCTCCTTAAGGATTTCATTGATTTGAAATGGTCATAAATGTAGGGGTGACAAATCTGCATTTTCATAACTTTTTACAATTATGAGAATGAAGCATCTTTATCCAAAGGAACAGTTTAATGAAGATCTGTTGCTGGTTTAGGTATTTTGACAATTTCTATGGGGTGTAAATACTTTGTCATATGTCTGTATATGTACTATACAGCTATTAAAGACTGCATGCTGAAGACTGACTAGAATCAGATATGTGAAAAAGAACTAGACTGCAAACAGTTGTTAATGTGGCTTTTTACTTATTTTTGAATAAGGGGCTACAAGAAATTTATTTTTGACTTGAAGTATCCTAAGAAACAAAACAAAGTAATGCATCTAGATGCATTAATGCCTGTATGAATAAAGCACATACAATAAGTGAATTTTTTAAGATAACGAAAGTGAATCATACATTCATGGTAAACTGGGTATGACAAACACTAGATGCTCTGAACATTTTGGTATAAAGTTAAACCCAGCATACTGATTATTTTATGATAGCATTTTTTTTCACTTAAGAACATGCAGATTACTTATACAGGAAAAATATACATCGCTGCAAGCAAAATGTAACCTTTACTTTCAGAGGCATACTAAGCCATAACACAATGTACTACAGCTAAAATTAAAACTCACAGTGTACAAAACAAAAAGCAAAGTGTAAATGTCAAGTTTATCTTAAGACTTGTGTTTCCTTTAAGACCAGGGTAATTTGCAAAAATAACAGAAAAGAAAATTGGAGCACAACTGCAGATATGAACCATAACCTCTGTTCTTTGCCTGACCGCAAAGATGAAACCTTATTGGGTTGCAACTTCTCTATGTATGGTCCAGTTTTCTTTGCTGAAGATCCAAATCAGCCCTACATAATCTGCGCTGTCAATCAAAGTGAAAGTGGACCTAATGGCAATCTAGACTCTTACCTGATAGTTACCTATCAGGCTCCACCTACTCAAGTCATTTCCCATATATGGTTTTTACCAGTTTCTCTTTGTTCACATTGAGCTTTCAGCCAGGGAATCTCCCTGCTGACAGCTAAACAGAGCTGGAGAAGCATTATACAGGAAGCAGTCAAGTACAGGAAAGCTTCCCGGCACAGCCATGCCCCACTTTGTGTACTGGCAAACTTTCATAAGCCAGCTCAGAGCTGCTCTCAATTACCGCAAACTTCCTAACCTGCAAACTGGCTGTAATTTTTTTAAGTGATTATTAATGTAGCACCCCACAGGTAGGTGCTAGGCAAATGTATAGTGGGCCTGGTCTGCCTAACCTTAGGGCCATGATTTCTTATTGCCAGGGTGTCATGGCTTCCAGGTGTGCCTGCTGAAAGGGGAGTCTCCCCACTGGTTCCTGTGAGAGGCTTCTCATAGGGCGGTGGAGGAAACCCAATCAGGGGACACATTCAGGCTTGTAAATGTTTTGCTTTATTCAACGACAACAACTGAACAATTTCCATACATTCTAGCAGACATAGAAATAAGCTTGACCACACCTGGTTACTGCACCAGCTTTACATATGTCCATCTGTCCAATATCAAGCAGTCCTAGGACTGAGCAACATATCAGAGTTATAAGACCATTCTGGCTTTGGCTAAAAACTGTCCACATATAAACTACATAATATATCAGCAACTTAACTTGCTGCAAACTGACCCATTGCCCGCAGGCTACGCCAGCACTCCAAGCGTTTTTACAGCCACTGTACGCAGCCAGCCAGCAATGAGCCGTAAACTAATACATACACATACTACATGCACCACTTTACAGACAAGACAACACAACCAGACAGAGCAAACAACCTTCAGGGTTCAGAGCCTTATTTCAAAACTGAAATGTACCAAAAAAACTAGAAAAGTGAAATGAAGGATAGAACAGCCCGCCACCATGAAAGTCACAAAGTCAGCACCTCAAGGAGGCTGGAAGTTGAAGCCCCTCCATAAACAGACACTCCTTTCCGGGCCAACCCTGTCCCTTTCCAGATGCCGCATTTTGATCAATTCACCAAAGATGTCTTCCACCACCACCTGGACTGGCAGGATTTTGCCCCTAGTGGACAGGAGACACCTCGTGTGCCACTTGAAATACAGGACCACTATGCTCACTAAGTATAAAGTGGACAACTGAAAACCACCACCAGGCCTGAATGCACCATAGACCCATTCCGAGTAGGACATGGAGGAGAATAGAGGGTATCCTGTGGCACTCTCCACTCCCCTGTGAACGTCCACGTTGAAGGGGCATTGGACCAGAAAATGGTCCATGGTCTCCAATGCCCCTCCACACTCAGGACGAGGGCAGCCCCTGTCCTCGATGTTCCTGCACTTAAGATTCGCACGGACATACAGTCGTCCATGGAACGACCTCCATGCGATATCCCAGTACTTACTCGGAATTCTATTAGAATTCAGAAGAGCTAGTCCCTTCTCAAGGACCCTTTCCGGGCAGTCTCTCAAGGCAAGTGGCTTCAAAAAGTCTGTGGACATAACTCTCTGGTACAACTCACGTCGACCATATGAGCCCACCTCCAGAGCAGTTATCCGCCATTTCCGCAGTACTTTCAGTGTCTGTGGGACGTAAGGAGGGAGGTAACAATGTGATCTTCTCAGATCACCCGGCCTTCCCCCCTCTTCCCACTCTGCCAGGAACAGCATGAACCATTCCTTACATGAACTTTCCCACAAAGAAGGTTCTCCCTTAAAGAGGGACTGGATGTTAAACTTAATAAACATAGTGGTGAAAAACACCACTGGTTGGATCATGTCCAACCCACCTAACCTTCTCTGCCAGTAAGTTACCTCCCTTTTGATCAGGTTCAGCCCGTTTCCCCACAGCATTAGGAAAAACAGGCCGTTGATCTTGGCATGCAAAGATGCTGGCAAAAGGCAAACGTAGCTGACAAACAGGAACTCCAGTATCAGGTAGGTCTTTATCATGGAAACCCTTTCCCTCAATGACAGTTTCCAGCCTTTCCAGGCAGAAACCTTCTGGGATGCAACCACCAGTCTGCGCTCCCAATTTCGAGTGGGGTAATCCCCCCGGGCGAAATGGATGCCCAGCACACAAATTTCCTCCTGAGGCTCTGGGAAAACGTCCGGGAGAGGAAACTCTTCACTCTCCCTTCCCATCCAAAAAGCTTCACTTTTGTGCCAGTTGACCAATGAGCCCGATGCCTCTGAGTAGTCCTTGATTTGGGTTTCCACAAACCGAGCTTCATCCCCACTCGAGACAACCACAAAGACATTGTCTGTATAGGCCACTGCCCTCGCTGCCAGCTCCACGCCCTCGCAGTGGCCCAAAGACACCCCCTCCAGACGGCCGCAGTCTAACCTCCTTATGAAGGGATCAACCGCAAACACGTACAAAAGGGGGCTCAGAGGACACCCCTGCCTGACGCCCGAGCCCACAGCGAAGGAGGGGCCCACCCAACCATTCACCAATGGGAAGCTTACTGCCTCACTATACAAAGTTTTCAGCCAAAAGGTACTCATGATCTACCCGATCAAAGGCCTTTGCCTGATCCAATGCCAGCAGATATTGCCCCCGACCCTCTGCCCTGCACCTCTCCACGGCCTCTCGGATGCAGAGCACAGCGCTAAATGTGCTTCGGCCAGGAACAGCACAGGGCTGAGCCGGGGACACTAACCTATCAGCGGTCATACTGCAGCTCTCTAAGGCGAAGCTTCAGATCAGAGATTTCCTCCTGGGAGCCCCCAAAAGAGACAAGACAATCTAATTGCCTCCTCAGCTTTTGGTAGGCTCTGTACTTAGAGACTGCCCGATACTTTGAGACCTCCCGGAAGAAGCCCTCCGACCTCTTCTTTACTGCTTCCCACCATTCCAGGCGGTAACAGGCGCTCTCAAGGAGCGCAGCTTGTTCCGAATAAAAGGTCTCAAAGGTCTCCCTAACACCAGGGTCCTCCAAGAGCGTCACATTCAGACGCCATAAACCTCCTCCTCTCTGGGGGGTCTCTGCTACATTCAAGGTCACGGACAGCATAAGGTGATCGGAAAACTCTACCGCCACCAGCTCGGGAGCCGCAAAAGCAGAGTCCTCCTTCAAAAAAAAACCCGTCTATCCTAGACCTACTGCTACCTCTAGAGAAGGTGTAACCCGTGTGGTTGGGGAGGTGACGAACATGCACGTCCACCAACCCAGCTTCCCTAACTATGCTGTTGAGGAACACACTATCATATCCCAGGGGGCCTCTGGCACCTGCCCTGTCCTTGGGGGCCTAACAACGTTGTTAAAATCACCGTCAAAGACCACCAACTGGGACGTAAAAAGATAAGCCTTTACCGCTGTGAGAAGGCTCTTCCTGTCTCTTTTGGTCTGAGGACCATAAAAGTTTATTAGCCTGAGACAGAGCCCCCTCACAACGGCGTCGACCACTAAACACCTTCCAATCTCCACCTCAATGACTCATCGGCAAGCCACCGAACCAGTCTGAAAAAGGACTGCCACTCCACTACAGGGCTCGGCCGCAAGAGACCAGAGGGAGGGTCCGCACCTCCACTCTCTCTTGGCTAGGAACATCTCGGTACAAGATGTTAGTCTGGTCTCCTGCAAAAATAAAATGTCAGCCTCAATTCGGGTGAGCAAAGTGAAGGCCATGTAACGAGCCGCAGTAGATTTAATACTTGCGACATTAATGGTCGCAAGCTTAATTGGAGGGGGTACTGCCATCCTTAATCATTAAAATGGTTTACTCTGCCTTCAATATCAAACTAATCAACGTCCTCCATCCTGGATGGGGACAGGTTTTTTCCCCCGTCACCTCCCCCAGAAACCACTAGGACGTCAAACCTATTGGTAAGGGATACCCCTTTGGCCACAAAGGCCTGACCAGGCGATGGAGAGGTGGCACTGCCAACCTCACCTGCAGTGCAAGGATTTCTAGCACCCCTCCCCTTCACCCTGGTCCATCCTCCCTTCTTCTTTCCCTTCTTAGATTGAAGGGAAAGCTCTGAATCCGATAAGGAGTCATCCTGAGACTTCCTCCTCACTCTCTTCTTCCCTACCTGGGAAGGCTTACCTTTCCCTGCTTGCGGGGATCCCTTCCCATTTGGATCCCTCCCACCTGGAGAGAGCGAGACTGGAGCCTCGGTCCATGTGGGGATGGATACTGGAAAGGAAGACTTGAAAAGGGGTTCAAGAACCACCTTGAGTTGTAAATCCAGCTTAGCTACAGAGGAAATCAGGCTCGGACCTGGGGACGGGGCCACCTCACCGGCCACTGAGCCCGCCCCATCACCCCCCGGCTGAGGCTCCACAGGCTCCATAGCCCCGGGGGCCACAGGGTCCACTGCCTGAGAGGCCACCGTACCCCCAGTGTCCAGCACCTCCATCTCTTCCCTGTTCCGTTACCTCGCTTGCTTCCTCCTTTCTGCCCTGCTTCGCCTGGCCTTTCTTTTTGCCTCCCGGGCCTGTTCGGGAGGGTCCCGCAGGAGGGCCAACTCCCGATGGTCCAGGAGCAGGGTCAGGAACATCAGGAACCCCCCCACTCAGAGCAGCTCCAGGGACCTCCCCCCGCTCCACCAGCCCCTCAGGAAGAAGAGGGCCCCTACCCAGAGTGAAGAGTGGCCATTCACCCCACAGAAATTACACTGATTATTAGTGCAGCCCTCCGCAGTGTGACCAGTTTGATTGCACCTTGCTCATTTGACTAGCGAGCAGTCAGCGCTGAAATGGGAGGGACTACCACATTTATAGCATAATTTGGGTTGCCCCTTATAAAATACCAGAATTCGGTCCCTCCCAATAAAACCACTCGCCGGTATGTGGGCCACTGATAAGCCCCTCCTACTAAGTTTTACTAACACTTTCCAGGCCCCTGTCCATATTCCCTTGCTGTCATTTTCTTTTGTTAGGGATGTCATGACCTGGCCGTATCTATTCAACCACGTAAAAATGTCCTAGGGGGGAAAGGACTCGTTGCGAACCAACACCGTCACAACCTTGATCTCTTCCTGGCGGGATAGAGGCACCACCCCAAAATCTTTCCACGCTGGCTGATTACGTACTATTTCATATTTACTTAAAAATAATTCCATACCTAAGGGCGTAACGAAACTAATATCATACTCTGGAGAGTTAAGGGGGTGGATGATGGCGAATATTTCCCCAACCTTAAAACCTAAGGCTAGAATCATGTCCACCACCACTCCCCTCTCCGGTGCACGTTCTTCCCCTCTCCACCTTAACTGCATGACATTCCTTCATTTACGTTCTGGACACCTCACCGGTCGGGACCATGCTGTTGGGGTGGCCGAGCTCCCAGGGGGACGCCTAAAGGCTTGCATCCCATGTTTATCATAGAATGGGCCCAGGTTTACACTGCTCCCTGCTACACGGGCAAAAGATCTGCCTTGCTGCAGTGCAGACAACACTTGAGCTTCCTAAGAACTTCTCAGGACCGGCGGGGGGATTATTGAGACGCTCCGCTGGCATGGTCACAGCCACTGCCTTTGAGCCTGCAACTATTGGTGCTGCTTGGTGTTTTCCCACCACCAGGGTACCCGGGCCACCTGGGACCACTGGAGGGGTTGCTGGCTCCCCGGCTTGCGGATCCTTGCATACCACTACCTCCTCCAAACACTCCAGTAATTGCTCCCAGTCCGTAGGCCACCCTGAGTCCCCCACAGTCTCATATGCCCCACAGGATGGAGCCACCTGGCTGGAGTTCTCTCCGCTCTCTAGATGGTGAATATACTCCATTGCTAAGCTGGGCCCTTCCAGGGAGCCCTGCTCGCACTCACCCCAGTCTGTGCGGGAGGGAGGGACGGCCGTACTCAAAGTCTCCGATTTCCGCACCGTCTCCGGAACTACTGAATTCTCTACCACCGCCAGCTCTGCTGCTGGCTCCGATGTCGGCTCTGACGGTGTCACGCTGCTCCCTGCAGCTGCAGGTCTGTCACACACAGGATCCACGGCTCCGTTGCTCATATCCATCAGGCTTTCCTGGGTCAGGGATTGCGCTTCCTCCTCAGCTCCACTCGGTGTCACGCCACCTGCTGGCCGGACTGGTGTACTCCCTCCAGCTGAAGCTCCCCTTCTGTAAGTCTGGCTGCTTTTGTTATGAGCAACTTTCATCCGTTCAGCAATGGCTATAACCTCTGCTGCTTCTCCACCACTGGCTATACTAAGCTTGTTCAGCAGATCATTATGCTTAAGCACTTAATCTTTTAAAAAGTCTATATTTTTATAAGAGTTCCTTTTGCTTTTCGCAGTGGAGTCCCTTGTATTTCTTAGATTTGACAACTCTGACAAAGCTTCCTCCAAGCATCCGCAGACTCTCTCCATGCCTTTTTGCACACGCTGAACTCTCAGAGCAGTAGCCTTGCGGCTTTCACCTGGCTGAGGATGCAGCCACTGAATGCAGGTTTGAGTCTCCAAAAACAGCCACTCATCTCTTCCAGGCTTCATGCTGTCCACATCCATGCTGGAGCAATGCGGCTCCTTCCCCTCCTCCTTCCCACTGTTTTCCAGCTTGGGGCTGGGCAACACCCCAGGGCTCACCTGCTCCATAGTCCTTGGAGCTCAGAGCTCCACACTCCAGCCTCCACACCCGTGAGCTCTGGCTTGTAACTACCCCAGAAGGTAGATTCCCAGGAGGGAGAGAACGGCTGTCACTCCTCCTGTTTGAGGAAGAGGATGTCTTGGGTGCTGCCTAAGAATCCAGATAGTGCCGAGTTGAGCTGAGGGGGATCCGGTGTGCAGAGAACCAGCGGAGAGCGAGAGGGGTTCAGTCCCAGGAAAGCCTACACAGGTCGTGAATACTGAGGATTGCCCCTGGGGGTCTGTCTGAAGTAAGAGGGGACCACTCCGGAGAAGGTTCTAGGATCCAGATATCAGCTAGCTGTAAAGGGGGTACCTAGGTTGAGGACCCTGAAGTGACAGAGGGGGTACCTAGTCAGGGTACCCTGAAGAGTTAAAGGGGGTACCTGCAGTTTGGGCCCTGAAGAGACAGTGTGCAGGGTCTTAGTTGAGAGTTGCAGCCATACAGGATTTTCACAACAGTCTACCTCAAGCCAGTGCAAGGCTGGAGGAAGAAGTTAGTGACTTTGCAGTACAGCAGTGTTCGTAGCTCATTGTTTTACAGTCCTGGATCTTCTGGACTCAAGGTCGAGGATCTAGCACTTCTTTCAAGTTACAGTGTGTTCGGAGCGTTGGCTGGCATCAAGACAGCATTAACAGACATTTTCCTGATAAAGTCCCAAGTTGTACTTAGTTGAGCCTAAAGGAGTATCCCACGCATTCCCTTCTCCCATCCCCTTACCTCCAATAAAACAACAAAACAAAGATGCCAGAGTTGTTCATGTCTCAGTTCTCCCACCCAGGATCGCAGCTCACATGGGCTGGAGAGGTAACCGGTAACAATGGCAGACCCACATCAGGCCCAATGCCTGGAAAACCTGCTACATTAACCTTCAATTTTTTAAAATTCACAAACATGTCATACCAGCTCTGTGAAATGTTTTTGGAATATGCAAAGCTGAAAACATCAGATGTATGGAAGACCTGATTCTATCAGCGCAAAACAAGCATGCAGATTACACAGTGACTTGGTTTTATTGGATTTATTTCACATTTCCTAGAGATGGTAAAGCCCTGCTTTAAGGGGATCCTCCTGCATAACTGTTGCTTGACCCACTCCTCCTGAAGCCCTGTCTGTGTGGTTCTTAGCCCCCCTTTTTTTCTTTAATTTCCCCCTTCTGACTCTATCTAATTCTCACTCCTATACCATAGCACATCATCTTTCCACACTAATGACAGTCTCATTGCCTACTCAGGTTACATCCATATTTCCTTTGGTTTTAAATACACGTAGGGGGTCGAAGGTTTGATAGACTGTTTGCAATCAAGCTATTACCACAGTACTCTTTTTCTCTTTTTGTACCACAATGTTTCTATCTGCCATTATGGAGTTGCCTGTTACCCTTTATGTTGAAAATCAATGAAAAAAAAATTACAAAAAGTAACACTTCAGCTACACAATTTGCACAAAAACTTTTTACAGTTGTTTATTATTGTGCTTTTTACATCATAGGTGCCATTGGTCCCTAACAGAATAACTCTTTCGTACCTTTGCTTGGGTTGCAGTCCTAGGCATTCCTAGTCTTTCATATCTGTTTATTTCCCACTCCAATCCTTGCCCTACACTTTGGCCTGTTGTCATCTCAGCCCCGGGTTGAAAAGAACCACTTATTGCTTCAGCCATGACCCCTGGCTATAAGCTGGGAACAGTCCTGGGTACAGGTAGAATACTGTGGATTAAAAGTGGAAACACAGTCAAGTTCATGCTAGAAGAAAATGGGATTTTTGACCTACCGTAAAATAAATTTTTTTGATGTGCATTGACGGACATAGCTCCTGATCTTCATGACCATTGGGTTATACTGCCCCCTACATGAGTAGACCACTAGGTAGAAAAATAATCTGGCTATGCCTGTGGGCAGTCCCAGGGGGTATACTCCCTCTGTCTGCTATAGTTCTCAGTTTTGTTACAAGCAGTGTCAGAAGAATTACAACTCCACAGAGGGGTGGGTGCTGTGTCCGTCAATGAACATCAGAGAAATGGATTTTACGGTAAGTCAAAAATCCCATTTTCTCTTTCGTTCATTGACGGATACAGCTCCTGATCTTCATGACTATTTGGATGTCCCAAAGCAGGGATATACATGAGGGGAGGGAACAGCAAAAAATAAATCCCTAAGCCTAACTATAGCCAACCAGGTAAACCGGAGCTCAACCAAAACAACTGGAGCTCACCTGAAAAAAACAATACACCCTCAAAGAGGACCAGGTCCACTAAACCTTGCTGCCAAAGGAAGCATCCGCAGATGCCAACGCATCCACTTTACAGAAATTTGTGAAAGTGTGCACCGATGACCAGGTTGCCGTGTTGAAATCCTGCATCACCGACACCTGATGACGGAAGGCCCAGGAGACATTGAGCGCCCGAGTAGAGTGCGCCCTGACAGGAACCCGACCCTTGATGGAATAGGCCTGAATCACCGTCTATCTGAACCATCTGGAAATGGTCACAGAGGAAGCGGACAACCTTTTCAGAGGCCTATCTGTAAGCACAAATAGTGAGTCTGACTTCCTAAAAGACTCCGTAGCTGCCAGGTACACCCTAATCACCCAGACTACATCCAGGGCATGGAAAGCAAAGCAATCTCCTTTGAATGTTTAGGGTTGGGGCACAGGGAAGGAAACACAATGTCTCCTTTCAAATGAAAATCAGAGACAACCTTTGGAAGGAACAACGGACAGGTCAAAAGAACCACCTTATCTCTGTGAACCACCAAGTAAGGTGAACGACAGGATAAGGTGGCCAATTCCGACACCCTGAACGCAGAAGTGATAGCCACCAAGAAGGCCACCTTCTGGGACAGTGTAGGCAGGGGAATCTCCCAAAGATTCTCAAAAGGAGGCTTTTGAAAGACAGAAAGCACCAAATTGAGGCCCCAAGGCGGCAACAGAGACCGCACTGAAGGGGCCAAGTGCCTAACTCCCTGAAGAAAAGGCTGACACTTGACCCTTGATGGTATTCCAGGCCTATTTCTGTTCAACCCCCCATTGAAGGAAGGTCAAGATCTGAGCCACTGAGAAGGAGCGAGGATTAACTTCAAGAGACTCACACCACGCAATCTAGGTCTTCCAAGTACAATCGTAGATCTTCCTAGAAGTGGATTTCGTACCTTTTAACAGAACAGCATTGGAAATACAGACTAAGATAAACCTCTTTCCATGGGCACCTTGCGTTCAACAGTCAAGCCGTCAAAGCCAGTGACTGTAAAGCAGGATGGAAGATCCTTGGGACAGCAGATCCACCCCAAGAGGAAGCTCACATGGAACATCGGCGACCAGCCGCACCAGATCAGTGTACCAAGCCCGGCGAAGCCAGTCCGTAGCCACTAAGATAACTGGAATCCCTTCTGCCTTGATCCTATGTAGAAATCTTGGCAGAAGCTTGAGAGGAGGGAAGGCATAAATCAGACGATACTGAACCCACGGGGCCATCAGCGCGTTTGTGGCATCCGTCAGAGGATCCCGTGACCGAGCCACAAACCTCTACACCTTTCTGTTGAGCCGAGACACCAACAGATGCACCTCGGGGATGCCCCACCTGAGATACAAATGATGAAATGCCTCCGGATGAAGGGACCACTCCCGTTGGTCCAATGCCTGCCGACTGAGGTAATCTGCCTGCCAGTTTTTCACCGCGGGAATGTGTACGGTGTAGAGGGCTGGAACGAACTGTTCTGCCCACCTTAGAATGCCGGCTACCTCCAGAGGTACCAGGACACTTTTTGTGCCCCTTGGTGATTAACATAAGCGCACTGGACATCCCTGAAGACGATCCATTCAATGGTCCAGGCAAAGTCTGATCGCTCGGAGTTCCAAGACATTGATCGGTAGTCTGGTCTCTTCCAGTGTCCAGATCCCCTGAGTAGAAATTTTTTTCCGAGGACGTCTCCGCAGCCGGACAGGCTGGCATCCGTGGTGATCACTGTCCAATAAAACGGGAGGAAGGATTTGCCCAGCCGAAGCGCCGGACAGTTAAGCCGCCATATCAGGGACTCCTTTGTTCCCTGGCTCGGCCAGATCTGATTTTCCAGAGACTGCACAGTCTTGTCCCATTTGCCCAGAATCTCCCTTTGCAGGGACCTGATATGGAACTGTGCAAACGAAACTGCCTTGAAGGTAGACACCATAAGGCCCAGCACCCGCATGCAAGACCGGAGGGTTGACCATTTGCTGGACAGCAGGAGACGAATTGAAGGCTGCAATTTCTGGAGTTTGTCGTGAGGAAGGAGCACTCTGGCTGAGGCCGAGTCCAGAGTCAGACCCAGATAGTCCAGCTTTGTGGACAGAACCAGAGCAGACTTCTGAAAATTCAGAATCCAGCTGAACTCCCTCAGAGTTTGTATGGTGATTTCCAGGTTTTCTACCAGAGCAGTAGGAGACTCCGCTCGCAGAAGGAGGTCGTCCAAGTAGCCCATTAACACGACCCCCAGTTGGCGAAACAACACCGGGGCTAACACTTTTGTGAAGACCTGAGGAGAAGGGGTGACGACCAAAGGGTAACGCCACAAACTGATAATGCTCCTCTCCCACGGCAAAGCGGAGGAAGCGCTGGTGACCGGCGCATATTGGAATGTGAAGGTAAGCATCCTGGATGTCGATAAAGGCAAGAAAATACCCCTGATGCAGGGATGCCACCACCATGCGAATGGACTCCATCCTGAACTTCTGCACCCGCACAAAGCAGTTCAGTGCCTTGAGGTCCAGGATTGGACGCACCTTCCTTCCTGGGAACTGTAAACAGGTTTGAGTAAAAACCCTGAAAACGCTTGGAAGTCGGAACCAGGACAATCACCCCTTGAAGTAACAGGTCTTGTACCACCCCAAATAGACTCTGTAAGCGGTCTGGGGACAGGAGCAAGTTGAAAGGAAAGAACCTTGGCGGGGGGCAAGAGCGAAACTCAATCTTGTAGCCAGACCTATTGAATTTGTGGACCAACTTATCTTGTACCAGGGAAGTCCATAGGTCCGGAAACCAGCGAAGACGTCCCCTCACCCCAGATACGGATGAGAGCGCACCTTCATACTGAATGAGCCTTATCCGCGGGCCTGTAGAGGCCCGCTCTCGGCTTGCCAAACCAGGTTCGTTTGGATCCTCCAGAGGAGGCCCTGAAAGGCTTCGAGCCATTGTCAGTCGACCCTCGGGGACAAAAAAAATAACGTCTTATGAGCCATGAAGGAGGGCCCACGTCTACAACGAGGTTCCTTCCCCTTAGTTGCCTACAAAAGAAAAGTACTCTTTCCCCCTGTGAGACCTTTAATGATGTCATCCAGGGTAGCCCCAAACAGACGATCCTCTTGAAAGGGGAGATTAGTCAAGGGCTTTTTAGAAGTCTGGTCCGCAGACCAGCATTTGAGCCAAAAGACATACCAAAAGGACCACTGCCGAAACAGAGAGCCGAGCCACTAGTGGAGCCGCATCCAAAGAGGCATCACAGATAAACTGCAGGGCAAAGCAAAGGCAGGAGGGAGCTGTTTTCCCTGAAGGCCATGGCGTAAAAGCTTAGCCCACTCTGTCAGAATTTGCAACACCAGGGCAATGGTGAATACCAGCCTCAGTGCCGAATCAGCCAGAATGTACATGTTGGGGGCCACAGCCTCTGCCTTCCTGTCAGCCGGATCCTTAAAGGCCAGGGACTTTTCAAAGGGGAGCATAGTTGCCTTGCTCAATCTGGAAACCGGAGGGTCCGCTTAAAGACCCCAAGGAGACGATTTGGTCACCCTCACTCTTTAGTGGCAAATCTGTGAAAATAGGCGGGAAAGGAAACATTCTTGCCACTCTCAATGGCTTGTGAGTGCCAAAGGGAACCTGTGCCCCTGTCACAGCTGTGTCCATCTTCAAGGTCTCACGCACAGATACAATCAGTGCTTCCACCAGCGCCTTTTCGTGTGCTGTTGCAGATGTGGAGGAATCATCTTCACTATCTGAGGATTTTGGGCGCTTGGTTGCAGACCCAGCAGGGTGACCCATGTCCCAGGCGGCCAAATAAGATTCAGGATCTGATGAGACAGATGAGGCAGGGGAAGGCAGGGGGCACTTTTTGCTAGCCCGTCGCCCGAAAGCCACCTCCGCCGGGGACACAAAGGACTCCAGGACCTCTGTCAGTGTATGGATGGATGATTGGAACCCGGAGGGCCCCGCAGCTTCAGAGAGGGGATCAGGTGGGGAGATGTGCTCTAAAGACTCCATGAGTCTCCAGGGGGACCCCACAAAAAGTGTAAAACACCGCAAAGGGACAACCCCCACTGCGCTGGCAGCACCACCTGGTCCCCAGGCACAAAGCACAAAGCAATCCTCAGCAGAGAGGGAGAGAACCCCACCAGACTCACCACCCAGTATAAACAGGCACCTGCAGCCACCAGCACTCCATGTGCAGTGATCAGGAAATGAAGTGATCAGGAAATGAAAAGATCCAGGAGTCAGCACCAGGGTACAAGGAGGGGCTCCCACCACCGTAATTGCCACCCACAGGGCTCCACTGTTATGGCCACCACTATTTTCAATGGCAAACAACTGCAAAATGGCCACTGGACTACACAAACATGGCCAACGTGCATAGAAACACACAGCCTACAGCAAAATGGCGGCCCTGCACAACACCACGAGGCTCCCAGGGACCCAAGAGGGATCCCTAGACCTCAAGGACAGGCCCATGCAGGAAAGGGGGTCCTGGTAGGAGCCCCCACCAGGTGAAACTCCCCTGCCCCCATCGCCAGTATAGCGCCCTGCCCCACCCCAGGAGGTGGACCAGACCACCCGCACAGCCCCAGCATAAGTAGAGGGAGGGATGGTAGGATGGGGGGCCAGATGAAGGAGGGTGGCTGATGGGAAGGAGGGGAACCTGGGGTCCGACCGTCCCAAGGAGGGGCCCACATCCACCCCAAAACTATCCAGGGGAAGAGGGGGGACAGCTACTCACCATACCAGTAACCATGCGGGCAACACTCCAGACAGAATCTCCTCTCCATCCAAATGGTGGGGCTGTCGGACAGTAGGAACACTGCCGAGACTCGGTTGTATGCGATGTCGCAAGGAGTTTAACTCGCAGTCCAGCCCCCGTCTGGTGGGGTTATGTTGCGGCCGACCTAGCACAGAGCTGAGGTCTGGCCAGACTGGGGTAACCACTGGATCTAGATTATACAGCCCATCGCCCAATTCGGCAGTTGATTGCAGATCTCACAGAAAAAAAAACAGGAGAAAGATTTCTATCTAAAAAGAAAAAAATGCAAGGACCAGAGATCCCAGCAAGGAACTAGGTCCTTACTCATGACTAGGTAGAACAAAAATTGAGTAACTATAGCAGAGAGGGAGTATACCCCCTGGGACTGCCCATAGGCATAGCCAGATTCTTTTTCTGCCTAGTGTCCTACTTCTGTAGGGGGCAGTATAACCCAATGGTCATGAAGATCAAGAGCTGTGCCTTTCAATGAACGAAAGAGAAACAACATTTTTGTAAAAAGTATAGACAATGTTCTCTTCTTAAAGTGATTGTAAAGGTGCTCTTGGCTCCTCCTCTTTTGTGTGTGCCCCCCATGCAAGCACCCTGCTGGTGGGGCACACCTGCAGGCTCATTCTCAAGCAAGGCTGCGTGCCTTCATAGACGTGCAGCGTGGTTCGGCCCCACCCTCCCTGCTGCCTCCTCACATGATTTGATTAACCACTTTCCGACTGGCCCATTGTAAAAATACGGCCGCAAAGTGGTTGTATAGTTCTGGGAGGGCGTACATGGACGTCCTCCCAGAATCGCGCTCCCGCACGCCCCCTGGGGCGCCCACACGGGAGTGTCCGTGCTCGCCGGGTCCCAGGGACCCGACGCATAACGGATCGTGGTAAAGGGCCAATAAGAGCGGTCCTTTACCACGTGATCGCTCCGTCCAATGATGGAGCGATCACGTCACAACAAACCGGCGCATGTCCGGTTCATTTCTCTCCTCTCCTCGGACGCTGTACACAGCAATCGGTACAGCATGCGAGGAGAGAAACTGCAGCTGCACGCCTCCTCTGCCTCAACTGTACCCAATCAGTGCCTCATTCACGCCCCATCAGTGCCTCAGCCATACCCCATCCATGCATCATCCGTGCCTCATCCATGCATCATCCGTGTCACATCCGTGCACACCCATGCCACCTCAGTGCTCATCAATGCCACATCCATGCCCACCCATGCCACCTCAGTGCTCATCCATGCCACATCCATGCTCATTCGTGCCACATCCGTGCCTCATCTGTGCGACATCTGTGCCTGCCCATGCTGTCTCAGTGCTCATCCATGCTCATCCATCCCACATCTGTGCCCGCCAATGCCACCTCAGTGCTCATCCATGCCACATCCATGCTCATCCATCCCACATCTGTGCTCATCCGTGCCACATCCATGCCACCTCAGTTGTCATCTGTGCCACATCCATGCCACTTCAGTGCTCGTCCGTGCCACGTCAGTGGTCATCCGTGCACACATCAATGCCACATCCATGCCATGTCACTGCTCATATGTGTCACATCCATGCTACGTCAGGGTGCTCATCTGTGCCTCATCCATGCCATGTCAGTGCTCATCCGTGCCATATCAATGCCACGTCAGGGCTAATCCATGCCACGTCAGTGCTCATCAGTGCCACATCCATGCCACGTCGGTGCTCATCCATGCCACATCAGTGCTCATCAGTGCCACATCCATGCCACGTCAGTGCTCATCAGTGCCACATCCATGCCACGTCAGTGCTCATCCGGGCCACATCCATGCCACGTCAGTGCTCATCCGGGCCCTACAGTGTCTCACAAAATTGTAATGGGAAGTCAGGAAATGACGGGGCTCCCTGCATGTTGGGCCTCTGTATGTGGCCAGGCTGTGGAAAAGTGTCACATATGTGGTATCCCTATACTCAGGAGGAGTGGCAAAATGTATTTTGGGGTGTCATTTTTGCTATGTACATGCTATGTGTTAGAAATGTCTAATAAATGGACAACTTTGTGTAAAAAAAAATGCGTTTGTTTTCTTTCCACATTTTCCAAAAACTTGTGGAAAAAAATGGCATGTTCAAAAGACTCATTATACCTCCTAGATTATGTGTTGGGGTGTTTTCTTTCAGAAATGGGGTCATTTTGTGGGTAATTCCATTGTCCAGGTTCTCCAGGACTTTCAAAAGTGTGATAAGTGTGAGGAGTAGCAGAATGTATTTTGGGGTGTAGTTGCAAGTATGCCTATACAGTGTGTAAGAAATAACTTCGTAATATGACCATTTTGTGAAAAATAAATTTTTTTTTTTTTAAATCTTCATTTTGCAAAGAATTGTGGGGAAAAATTACAACTTCAAAAAACTCACCATGCCTCTTACTATATACCTTGGAATGTCTACTTTCCAAAAAGGGGTCATTTGGGGGGTATTTGTACTGTCCTGACTTGTTAGGGTCTTAAGAAATGAGATAGGCCGTCAGTACTTTAGGTGTGATCAATTTTCAATGATTGGCACCTTAGCTTGTAGACTCTATAACCTTCACAAAGACCAAAAAATGTATACTTATTTGGGTTATTTTTACTAAAGATATGTAGCAGTATAAATTTTAGTCAAAATTTATGAAGAAAAATTACTAAATTTGCAAAATTTAAAACCAAAACGAAGAAAAATGCATTTTTTTTTACAAAATTTTGGTCTTTTTTCATTTATAGCGCAAAAAATAAAAAACCCAATTATGATTAAATACCACCAAAAGAAAGCTCGGTTTGTGTGGAAAAAAAGGATGAAAATTTCATATGGGGACAGTGTTGCATGACTAAGTAATTGTCATTCAAAATGTGAGAGCACTGAAAGCTGAAAATTGGTCTGGTTAGGAAGGGGGTTTAAGTGCCCAGTGGGTAAGTGGTTAACAGCAGTGGGAGCAATTGGCCCCTGCCTTTGTGTTCTGTGAGAAGAGTTACATTTTCAACAGAGTAACAAGCACCCATCTAGGTGGACTCCCCATATATCAGCCCCTTCACTGTGCGATTAGGTGCCGGTCTAGTCAGTGATCGTCTTAGTCCAACAGCAGCAACAGCAAACTAGTCTCCTTCCCTGTGCTCTCCCACACGGTCATGCAGCAGTTGCTGCTGGATCTGTGTTGGTGGGTGACAGGTTGGAGGAGATTGGTGTAGTTTATTTTGTTTGTGATTTATTGTTTTTTTATTTATGTGTCATATGACGTGTTAGTATGGGAAAGGAGTATAGGCTCTCAGTGTGGGAGTTTCTAATTTATTTATTGGTTAATTGTCTAATTGTTTAACTGACAAACCATGCTAACTTGTATCATGCATATTTATATATTTCATGCAGTGTACAGTATCACACAAATGTGAGTACACCCCTCACATTTTTGTAGATATTTTATTATATCTTTTCATGTGACAACTGAAGAAATGACACTTTGCTACAATGTAAAGTATTGAGTGTACAGCTTGTATAACTGTTTAAATTCGTTGTCCCCTCAAAATAACTCAACACACAGCCATTAATGTCTAAACCCCTGGCAACAAAAGTGAGTACACACCTAAGTAAAAATGTCCAAATTGGGCCCATTTAGCCATTTTCCCTCCCACGCTCAGGACTCGTTAGTGTTACAAGGTGAATGTGGAGCAGGTGTGTTAAATTTGGCGTTATCGCTCTCACTCTCTGATACTGGTCACTGGAAGTTCAACATGGCACCTCATGGCAAAGAACTCTCCAAGGATCTGAAAAAAAGAATTGTTGCTCTACAAAATGATGGCCTAGACTATAAGAAGATTGCCAATACCCTGAAACTGAGCTGCAGCACAGTGGATAAGACCATACAGCAGTTTAACAGGACAGGTTCCACTCAGAACAGGCCTCGCCACGGTCGACTAAAGCAGTTGAACGCACGTGCTCAGCATCATATCTAGAGGTTGTCTTTGGGAAATAGACGTATTAGTGCTGTCAGCATTGCTGCAGAGGTTGAAGGGGTGGGGAGTCAGCCTGTCAGTGCTCAGACCATACGCCGCACACTGCATCAAATTGGTCTGCATAGCTGTAATCCCAGAAGGAAGACTCTTCTAAAGATGATGCACAAGAACGCCCACAAACAGTTTGCTGAAGACAAGCAGACTAAGGATATAGATTACTGGAACTATGTCCTGTGGTCTGATGAGACCAAGATAAACTTATTTGGTTCAAATGGTGTCAAGCATGTGTGCCGGCAACCATTTGAGGAGTACAAAGACAAGTGTGTTTTGCCTACAGTCAAGCATGGTGGTGGGAGTGTAATGGTCTGGGGCTGCATGAGTGCTACCGGTACTGGGGAGCTACAGTTCATTGAGGGAACCATGAATGTCAATATGTACTGTGACATTCTGAAGCAGAGCATGATCCCCTCCCTTCAGGGACTGGGCCGCAGGGCAGTATTCCAACATGATAACGACCCCAAACACACCTCCAAGATGACCACTGCCTTGCTAAAGAAGCTGAGTGTAAAAGGTGATGGATTGGCCAAGCATGTCTCCAGACCTAAACCCTATTGAACATCTGAGGGGCACCCTCAAACGGAAGGTGGAGGAGCGCAAGGTCTCTAACATCCCTCAGCTCCGTGATGTCATCATGGAGTGGAAGAGGACTCCAGTGGCAACCTGAGAATCTCTGGTAAACTGCATGTCCACGAGGGTTAAGGCAGTGCTAGAAAATAAAGGTGGCCACAACAGTCGCCGCCGCCTCTAAGTCATCACTATTGGGTATTGACTTCCGCTCCGCAGGAGTAGCTAGGCATAAGACTTAGTCAAAAAGAACAAAGGCATTTGCATATACACACCCATGGGGGCTGTCCCACTAGGTCAATACCCCCCTGCAGTGACCACTCCCAACTCAGTTTGGTAGCATAGCAGTAGGTAATAAGACAACAACCCCAAAAGAGGGGCGGGGCGGCGACTGTCTGAGGACTCAGAGAAAGGAATTTTACAGGTAAGATTTTACAAAAATTCAGTTTTCTCTTACGTCCTCCGACAGTCGCCGCCGTCTCTAAGTCATCACTATTGGGATGTCCCAAAGCAGTGTAGATATGAGGGGTGGGAGACGCAACCGTAGAAAAGGCAACGCAGTACCCACATCAGAGAAAGGAACCTTACACGCACAGTAAGAGAACCTTCTGGGCAACAGAAAACAATGCTCAACAGGAGCAACAGCCCAGGAAAGCAAATACCAACAGCCAGGGACCCATAAAAAAACAAGGGTCCTTTATGGCACTGCCGCACTGAGAACTTTGCGGCCAAAGGAGGCATCAGCTGATGCCAGAACATCTACCTTGTAGAATTTTGAAAAAGTGTGCACCGACGACCAAGTCGCAGCCTTGCTCACCTGGGCCACGAGGCACGATGCCAATAAGCCCAGGACACACTCGCAGATCTGGTAGAGTGCGCCTTAACAGGGAAGGGCGGAACCCGTTCCTTCAAGGCATAAGCCTGTTCAATGGTCTGTCTGATCCATTTGACAATAGTCACTGCAGACGCAGCCATGCCCTTCCGAGGTCCCACAGGAAGGACAAAGAGGGAATCCGTCTTCCGAAAGGGGTCAGTAGACGACAGGTAAACCCTGATCGCCCTGACAACATCCAAGGAATGCAGAGCAACCTCCTTAGGATGCTTAGGCTTCGTACAAAGCGAAGGTAGGACAATGTCCTCATTAAAGTGGAACTCAGAGATCACCTTAGGAAGAAAGGAGGGGTGTGGACGCAAGACCACCTTATCCTCGTAAATCACCACGTACGGGGAACGGCAAGACAACGCCGCCAGTTCCGACACTCTGCGAGCCGAAGTGATCGCCACCAAAAAGGCAACCTTCTTAGACAGCAGAGGCAACGATATCTTCCATATGTTTTCAAAGGGAGCCCTCTGTAACACGGACAGAACCAAGTTCAAGTCCCATGGAGGTAAGGGCTCCTTCCTGGGAGGAGCCAAATGTCGCACACCTTGAATGAAGGTGCGAACCAGGGAATGAGACGCCACAGGGCGTTGGAAAAGAATAGCCAGTGCGGACACCTGGCCCTCGATTGTGGCCAGCGCCAGGCGCTGGTCCACCCCAGACTGGAGGAAGGCCAACACTCTCGACACCAAGTACGAGCGAGGGGAGAACCCCCTGGACTCACACCAGGCGAAATAAGCCTTCCAGGTACGGTAATAGATCTTACCAGAAGAAGTTTTCCTAGCCTTGACAAGGGTAGGGATGACCTCAGGGGAGAGACCCCTATCCCTTAGGACCTGGGTCTCAACAGCCAGGCCGTTAAAGCCAACGACTGTAAAGCAGGATGGAAGATCGGACCCTGTGACAGGAGATCTTCCCTCATTGGCAGCCGCCACGGAGGCGCCACTGCCAGGTGAACAACGTCGGCGTACCAGGACCGGCGTGGCCAGTCTGGCGCCACCAGAATCACCAGGTGCGGCTCTGAGGCTAACCTGCGTAGGAACCTGGACAGCAACTGAATCGGAGGAAAGGCATACATCAGACGATACTGATGCCAAGGGGCCACCAACGCATCCGAGGCGTCTGCCACAGGATCGCGCGTTCTTGCCACGAACCTTTCCACCTTGTGGTTCAGTCGAGACGCAAACTGATCCACGTCCGGGGATCCCCACTTCGCACAAAGCATTTGGAAGACCTCCGGGTGTAGGGACCATTCCCCCTGGTCCAGGGTCTGGCTGGCGGCTCAGATAGTCGGCCTGCCAATTCTCCACACCCGGAATGTGAACTGCTGAAATCGCCGGGACATGAGTCTTGGCCCAAGACAAAATGCTGGTCACCTCCCGGGCCGCCCGGGCACTCCTGGTGCCCTCTTGGTGGTTGATGTAAGCCACCGCGGTAACATTGTCCGTCTGTACCCGAACAGGACGGCCCCGAAGTCGGTCCGACCACTGGAAGAGACAGAGTTTTATTGCTCTCAATTCCAGCACATTGATCGGGAGGGAGGACTCCTCCTCCGACCAAGTGCCCTGGGCAGACAGGTTGCCCAGGACTCCACCCCAGCCCGACAGGCTGGCATCCGTGGTAATCACCGTCCACAACAACGGACGGAAGGACTTGCCCTCTGACACCGCCGGGGACTGGAGCCACCACAGAAGAGCCAATCTGGTCTGACGACTCAATGAGACACTCAGATCCAGGGACTGAGGAAGTCTGTCCCACCTGGCCAGGATCTCCGCCTGGAGAGCCCGCATGTGAAACTGAGCAAAGGGTATCGCCTCGAAGGCCGAAACCATCAACCCCAGGCCCCGCATACAGGTCCTAAGTGACGAGGACGGATTGTCCCTGGAGGGACCTGATCTCGTCCTGTAAGGTCCGGAGCTTGTCCTCCGGCAAGAACACCATCGCCTGAGCAGAGTCCAGAATCATTCCCAGTTAGGGAAGACTGGATGGAGACAACGTCGATTTCTGAACGTTGATTGTCCATCCGAACTCCTGTAGCGTCTGCACCGTGGTGGACAGATCGCGCAGTAAGTCCTGGCTGACACTCGATCTCAGAAGATCATCGTCTAGGTACCCCAAGACCGCAATGCCCTGTGCCCTCAACAGGCCCAGAACCGGCGCCAGCACCTTGGTAAAAACCGTTGGAGCGAGAGCGAAAGGTAACGCCACAAACTGATAGTGGTCCTCTGCGATAGCAAACCGAAGATACCTCTGGTGACCCTCGAAAATGGGGATGTGCAGATACGCATCCTTCAGATCTATCGAGGCCAGGAATTGCCCTGGACTCAGGGAGGCCACCACCGAGCGGAGAGACTCCATGCGGAACTTCCGAACGCGCACAAAGCGGTTCAGCGCTTTCAGGTCCAGAATAGGACGTACTTTGCCCTCCTTCCTGTGCACAGTAAACAGATTTGAATAAAATCCTCTAAATCTGTCCCGATGAGGTACCGGGACAATCACCCCCTGAGCAAGAAGGTCCTGCACCGCTTAGTGCAGGTCCTGCAGACGCTCAGGAGGCAAATGAAGATTTGAGGCAAAAAATCTGTTCCCTGGCTGGGATAGGAATTCGATCTTGTACCCTGATCGAACGATTTCCTGAACCCACCTGTTCGAAATCCAGAGCAGCCAAGGTTGGAGTAAACCGCGCAAACGTCCCCCCACCCCGGAATTGGGTGAGGGCGCCACTTCAGGCGGAGGCGGATTGACCCGCCGAGCCGGCATTGCCTGACTTCTGCTTGCCCGCCCAGGGCTTCTTCTGGCTACCCTGGCCCTTGAAGGGCTTGCCCTTCGATTGGTTTCGAAAGGCACAAAAGGACCCCTGAGTGGATCGAGACGCAGAACCCCGCTTGCCACGAAAGGACTTGTTCTTCTGGTTCTGGGGCAGCAAAGTGCTCTTGCCCCCTGTGACGCCTTTTACCAGGGTATCCAACGCCTCGCCAAAAAGGCGAGAACCAGCATAGGGAAAATCAGCAACTGGTCCGCGAGGACTGGTCAGCCGACCAGCTCTTCAGCCAGATCAGTCGACGGTTAAGCACCGAGACACTAGATAGGCGTGCTACCAAAGGGGCCTCATTTAAGGCCGCATCACACAAATACATGATTCCTTGGTGAATTTGATCCACCAAATCCAGCCAGGCAGGTGGAACAGCATCAGACACGAGGTTGCTCCTAAGCACCTTAGTCCAATCAGCAACCACCTGAGCCACCAAAACGGACGCGAAAATGGGTTTGAGCAACGAGCCCGCCACCGTATAGGAATGGCGGGCTAGAGACTCCAACCGCGGGTCCGTGGGATCCCGAAAAACCGGGGTATCCGCTGAAGGAACCAAGGTAGCCTTGTTCAATACGGCCACAGTGTGATCCACCTGTGGAGGCACACACCATCGTGATTCCGTAGCCGGCGCAAAGGGATAAAGCAATTTGAACCGACTAGGTACCAGGAATGGACGTTTTAAAGTGCGCCACAGTTCATTAACAGTGTAATGAAACTCAGCGGGACAGGGAAAGACCTGCACCGACTTGCGGGTCCTGTGTGTCCCAAATGAGGACACAATGCCCGGAGGACTGGGCTCATCCTCCAAATGTAGCGTTTCCTTTACAGAAACAATCAATTCATTCATGGTCACGCGCTCTTCAGGCAACCCCGGGGAGGAAGTATCAACCCCCTCCACCTCCCCCTCAGACCCCAGCGGGTCTAAGGATGAGCGAGACCCTGAAAAGGGCACGTTCGCCGCAGCAGCCATATCACCATCTGAATCAGAGGAGAGAGACAATCTGGGCCTCTTCCTAGCAGCACGTTCAGCCATCAGCACCTCCATATTGGACACCAAGGTCGCCACTACAGCAGCCAAATCAGGTTTCAGAGGGGCCACAGGAGAACCGGGGCCCCCCACCAGAGCTGGGGGGAATTTGCTGTCCTGAGAATCCATTGCCCAAGATGAAACAACAGTGCAATAAATTTGGTACTGCCCCTTTAAAACCGCTGCTGAGTGCGCAGCCCACCGCTACAGGTACAGTGACAAAAGACCCCCTAACAGGAGAAGAAAACTGAGCCAGAAATGACAATACAGAAGGGTGAGAGATGTAGTCTGCAGAGCCCCGCAGAGTGTTACGACCGATGTCGCTGCCTCAGAGGAAAAGGAAGTGAGGTCAGAAAAGGCTGAACTATAAGCTGCAATGACTCAGGGAAAATGGCTGCCCATAGGACTGAATGGAAGGCTCCGGCAAAATGGCCACCGAACATGCGGTCGGAACTAACGTTCTGCCACCGCAAGATGGCGCCGGATGGCGCCAAAACAGCATGTAGTAATGCCCATAGTGAAGCCAAACATGCTTGCCCATACCTAAAATGGCGGACCGCGCGGTTTTACCCCGCTGCGGCCGCCATACACACAGTCTGTACCCCCACAAACACCGAAGTGACACAGGGGAAGGGGGCCCCCAAAAACACACAGCACCGCAGCGCATGTACAAGCGATCCCCGCAGGGATCGCATCAGGGAGCCACACAGGCACAGACATGGGGAACATACAGAAACACAGGACTGCCACCCCAGACAGAGGTCCCACACAGAAGTACTTACCTGTACCAGACGGCGTGGGGAGCCTCTCAGAACGGAAAGCCGCTGTCCTCATCTGACAGGGAATGCCGTTAGCCAGGGACATTACACTGCATCGCAGATGTGTCCAGTGAGGTAGCCACCTCACAGCTGCATCCCTGCTGCGAGCAGGGATGGGTCGTTCATAATGCCAGGACGAACCACGGCTGAACGCTCGATGGCGGGCTGGGGGTCCATCTGACCCTCTGCCCTGGAGAACCAGGGCGATCAGTCTGGTTAGCAGCACCGCATGAATCCATCTTCTTCCTAAGAGTCGACTAAAACTAAGCTGACAAAATAAACAGCTAGTAAAGTAAGAAAAAACTGACATTTTCAAAGAAAAAAAAGATTAGATAGACTTCCCTGTGCTGGGGCTACAGTCTCAGCCTAAGTACTCCTGACGCTAGGCAGAAAGAAAATGAGTTGGGAGTGGTCACTGCAGGGGGGTATTGACCTAGTGGGACAGCCCCCATGGGTGTGTATATGCAAATGCCTTTGTTCTTTTTGACTAAGTCTTATGCCTAGCTACTCCTGCGGAGCGGAAGTCAATACCCAATAGTGATGACTTAGAGGCGGCGGTGACTGTCGGAGGACGTAAGAGAAATCGAATTTCTTCATAAATTTGGGCCAAAATGCATTCTGCTTCAAAACTTTGGTATAACAAAATAAGTGTATATTAATTGCTTTGTGCGAAAGTTATAGTTTGGGGCCATTGCCATTGATGTCATTGCGTTCTATGTGATCTACAGGATATCTAATGAAAAGTGCTATGAAAAGCACTTTGTATCCATCTGAATATGTAAGTGTTCTTAATCTCTAATAATTGCCCGTTTTATGTGGTTTTACACTATGTGGAGTTCTCTTGTCTTTTGATTGAGCTTCTTTGGAGAAGACATCTATCCATACTTCATAGTTATTTGGTGGTCCTTTGCTTGGAGGTGTCCATATCAACTGGAATATACAGATTTATTGTCAGCTGAGTGGAAAGTGGCGTCTAGGATTCAACTACCCCTCTGGATGGTTATTACTGCCTTTACTGACCCATTAGGTGTATGCCAAACTGGGTCTACACTTTCTGGTAAGCCCCCCCAACTGTTGTCGGTGGTGGTTACCCTACGCACAGTGTTTTTTGATTATTCACGTGGAATACATGTTGTGGATTTACTTCTTTACACACATTGGACTGTGGTGTTAAATGCACACTGGATTTGTTTCTTCACTAATCATTAGACTTATTTTCAATCACATTCGTAATATTTTATTTAATTTATATATGTATTTACTCATTATATTGTTCATGTATTAGAGCTGCACATTTTTTCTACTGAAAGTTATAGTGTTTATAAACTATGGTAAATATACTGGAATCTATGCAGCTATAGATGCTATACTGTAATTGCGGTGATCAACTTTTAGTGTGACTGTGATATGGTGGCTGGCAATCTGGCACTAATTGACATTGACCTCGCTAGTTACACTAATACAGTGATCAGTGATAATACTGGCGACACTGTACTAATGACACTGGCTGGGAAAGGGTTAACTTCTAGAGGTTAAATATGTGCCTAACTGTGTGTAATGTGTGCTTCTTATACTTTTCTGTCTGGCTGTTTTTCTCTATGCTTTGCAGGGAAAATAAACAGCCAGATCGCTGATCAGTGCACAGATCCCTGTGTGTTTGAAAACACAGGTCTCCGTGCGGTGATCGGTAACAGACGATCAGCAGGCCTTAGCCATAAATCATTGGCCAGAACCTGCTGACAAAATGTGGTTGGACACAGCGCGGTCAGCAGCTGGGATGCGCATGTGTGCCTGCAAACTCGGAAGGCCCCACCGACATACATGTACGTGATCTGGCAGGGCTGTGCTTCTCGCCTGCAGTATAACTACTGTGGGTGGGCGGAAAGCAGTTGAAGAACTGGTGAGCCTTACCAAAGACCCCTAATGTGGGCAACCATTCTGCACAAACATCTTACCCATAACTTTAACCTCACTCTACCATTTTGCCACCTGATAAGTGTTACAGAAACCATATCCAATCTTATTTATCATGACAAAAAAAGCATAACTCCACTTTTGTTGAGAAAAAAGCGGGAAATTGTATCATACTTACCGTAATTTCCCTTTCCTGGTGCCAATCCATGGCAGCATACCAATGATAGAGCTCCGCCTCGACTCCTCCCTCAGGACTAGTGCATAGCATAAAAGACAAGAAGGTCCCTTCCCCCAGCATTCTCCTGTAATTTAGAATACCGAGGGTGGGAGCGTATGCTGCCATGGATTGGCACCAGGAAAGGGAAATTACGGTAAGTATGATACAATTTCCCGCTTTCCTGGTGCCTCCATGGCAGCATACCAATGATAAATAAATAGCTGACACGGGTGGGATAATGCACACACAAAAAATAAATTTTATTCAGACAGAGGACATGGCTAAGCTTAGTGCCTTCCTTCCAAAGTTTACAGTTGAAAGGGATCCTGGATCAATTCTGTAATGCCTGATGAAAGTATGGCAAGAAGACCAGGATGCTGCCCTGCATACCGTCTCCAAGGAGACATTGGCCCTAGCTGCCCAAGATGCTGCTACAGCCCTCGTGGAATGAGCTTTCACCTGTGTTGGAGGCACCAACTTCTTGGATATGCAAGTTTTTTTGATTAGCTTCACTATCCAGGAGGCTAGAGTTCTGCTAGTGGCATCTTTCCCTCTATTTTTCCCGTGAGGGATGATGAATAGTCTTTCTTATATCCTAAAAGATTCGGTGGCAGCCAAGTAGGCTTTCAGCACTCTGGCGATGTCTAATTCGTGGCAAGTATCGGAATCCATGTCAGTAAAAACTGGCAATGCCCAGGATTCTCTTAGGAAAGCTGATGACGCCACTTTGGGGACAAAGCCATGAATCGGATGGAGTTCCACCCTATCCGGGAAAAAGGAAATATGTTCCTCACCAATTCCTAGTGAGTGGAGTTCCGAAATTCTCTTTCCAGATGCTATGGCTAAGAGGAAGACCGTTTTTAATGTAAGATTCCAAAGTGAAATTTGCTCTACTGGGGCAAACGGCTGATCTGAGAGGACCTCTAAAACGAATGAAAGATCCCATTTTGGAAAGGAGCGCCTGGCCGGAGGGCGGATTCTTAATACTCCTCTCAAAAAGGTCATTACTAAGGGGTCTTCGGCCCACCTTCTATTGGATGCGGCCGATATTGCTGCTACCTGAACCTTTAGGGAGCTCAGACTAAGACCCAAATCTAGACCCGTCTGTAAAAAACTGAGGACGTCAATCGTAGAAGGAGAGATGGGGTTGAATCCTTTTCCAGAAGCAAAGGTTTGAAACTTGTTCCAGATTTTATTGTATACTGTGTTTGTGGAAGGCTTTCTTGCTCCTAGAAGGGTAGAGATGACCTCTGCGGAGCATCCTAGGTTTTCAAACCTCTGCCTTTCAGCTTCCAAACCCGAAGGTCCAGCTTGTGGGGATTCGGGTGAAAGATCCTGCCTTGGGATAACAGGTGAGGAAAGGAGGGGATCCTGGTCGGCGGTTCCAGGCTGAGATACATGGCTAGAGGGAACCATGGTCTCTTCGGCCAATAGGGTAGTATTGCCAAGACTTTGACTTCTTCCTTCAGAAGTCTTGGGAGAAAACTCGCAATCAGTGGGCGAGGTGGAAAGGCATAAGCCGTCTTGAAGACCCATGGGCATACCAGAGCGTCCACTGCGTCGGCCGATGGGTGAGGAAAGCGGGAGAAGAAACGGGTCAACTTGTTGTTGCTCAGAGAGGCAAACAAATCTACCTGAGGATAGTCCCAGAGATTGACTATATACTGGAAGATGTGGGGGTGTAGAGACCACTCATTGCTGTCCGTGAAGTTCCTGGACAGCATATCTGCTTCCATATTCAAAGTGCCTGGAAGATACACAGCTTTCAGGCCGAGGAGATTCTTCTCTGCCCATAAGAGTATTGGCTCCACTTCCCTGAGAAGGGATCTGCTGTGTGTGCCCCCTTGTCTCTGAAGATAAGACACTGCTGCTCTGTTGTCCAGACGCAGTAACACTCTCTGACCCTTGATGATGGAAGTCAAGGCTAACAATGCTTGAAAAGCCGCTCTGATTTCTAGGATATTCGACACAACCCCGTTGGTAGGGAAAGGCCACCTTCCCTGTACCCTTGTCTCCCCGCAATGGGCTCCCCAGCCCTGTCCGCTGGCATCGGACGTAATTGTGATCCATGAGGAAGAGCCGAGGTGATGCGATTTGGAAAGAATTGTTGCATCTGTCCACCAGTGTAGGCTTCTGATTGTTGACGCTGACAGACTGATCTTTTGGGAAAGATGTAGTCTCTTCCACTGTGCCAGAAAGGCTACTTGGAAATGCCTCAGATGCCAGTGAGACCAGGGGACTAAAGGGATGCAGGCCGACATAGTGCCTATTAGACTCATGCATTGAGATGCTGTCAGGAAAGAACATCGCCGAACTTGGATCATTTGCTGAATAATGGCTTCCCTCTTCTGAGGAGGCAACGAAACTGAACTTTGTTTCGTGTTGAATAAGGCGACCAGATAAATCATCTCTAAAGTAGGTATTAACTGGCTCTTCTGTAGGTTTATCAACCATCCCATTAATCCCATCCCATCCGTTAATTCCTGCATTAACATTTCCTTGTGGACTATGAGCTGGTTTGGGTTGGAGGCCAGAAGCAAGATATCGTCTAAATAGTGGTAGACTCTTAGACCTCTCTCGAAGTGGAGCCAGGGATGAGATCAGTATCTTTGTGAAAACTCGTGGAGAGGTGGACAAGCCGAAGGGAAGGGCTTGGAATTGGAGGTGCAATTGTCCCACTGCGACTCTCAGGTATTTTGGAAAGAGGGGAGAATAGGGACATGCAAATACGCATCCTGCAGATCTATAGAGATCATCCCGTTCCCTGGCTGGATGGCATGGATAATCGTTTGCAGGGACTCCATTTTGAACTTTTCGAGAATAATGTGTCGATTTAGCTTCTTTAGGTCTATAACAGGTCTCCAACCTCCTGTTTTCTTTGGGACCAGAAAAAGGGTAGAATAGAATCCCTTGAAGCGCTCTTCCGAGGGAACAGGAACTGCCGCTTTCTGAAGCTGGAGAGATGACAGGAAATGAGACAGTGCTTGTGCCTTTTGATGGGAGGTCGGCCACGTTGTCTGTTGGAACGAATCTTGAGGAGGATGACCCAAAAAACTCCAAAAATGGCCCCAACGAATAGTCGATAGAACCCAAGGATCCTGGCAGTGGCTTGCCCAGATTGGAAAAATTGTTTTAGCCTGGCCCCCACTGGGAGGGACAAGGCTAAGTTGGCATCAAAAAGGTGTTGGCGCCTCTTGGGGAGCGGTAAGGACTTTAATTTTTTCTGGAATTTAGGAAGGAAGCTTGAGTGCCTCTCCAGGGTCTCCTGCCCTCTCTGGCCTGTTTTGGCTGTCTGTAATCCCGCACATTAGATGGATGGAATCTTGCTGTAAATGGCCTTGACTTGCGAGCCCTTCTGTCTTGTGGAAGCATGCCCGATTTTCCGCCCGACACTCTCGAGATGGCTGTATTTAGTTGTTCCCCAAACAAATTTTTCCCATCAAATGGAATCTTGCATCAGTTCTGTTTGGATGCAGGATCGGCTATCCATGGTTTAAGCCATAAAGCTCTTTTTGCCATCACAGAATGGAGCATAGCTCTGGCTGAGCAGCGGATGCTATCAATTGCTGCTTCTCCCACAAAATCTGCCAAAATCTTGAGCTCTTCCAGGGCTTTGATTATGTCCTCCTTTGGGACGTCCCTCCTTAATTTCTCCCATTAAAAGGGAAATAGATCTGTTTCCTTTCAAGGAATGGAAAATAGGATTTGGATTTTTGAGGAGTGTGATCTTCTACCTCCTCCCAGGCAATAGCTTCTTTGACCGCCTGAATGAAGGGCTGAACCAAGGTATACTGGAACCCAGATGGATCCCGTTCATCTGAAGATCCCACCGAGTCTGACTCCCTGGCTGGATGCTCTACCGGATGTAAAGGAGTAATAGTTGCAGAGGTACAGGGCCTTTCGGTACCTGGAACATGAGCAGAAGATTCGGAAACAGATTGGGTCGGAGCCAATGCTAGCTCTGAAATTGAATCCTTAACCGTCTGTTTGATCAAGTCTACTACTTGTTTGCTTTCCTGCTCCCGATTGGCCGCATAATCTCTCAAGCAGTCCTTGCAGACTAATTTATCCGGGAGGGGGATTAGCGCCACAAGCCCTGCATTTCTTCCTGGAAGTATGAGGAGGGGGAGATGGGGAATAGTCCCGCCTCCTTGATCTTGATCTTCCAGATCTATGTTGTGAGGATCGGAATCTATATGGACTCTTGTCATCTCGATATCTTGAAGATTTCTCCGATCTCTTGGAATGGGCAGGGCTGGTGAGAGAGGGAAAATTCCCATCACTCAAAGGCACATGCTCTCTTTTTTTTTTTTTTTTTTTAATACTCACGTAAAGTTGGTCCCATACCTATCAGAAGTGTGAGGATCTTTTGCATGAGATGAGTGACTCATGATGGCTTACAAGCAGCAGGGTCAGGAGAGAGAGGCAGAGAGAGAGAGAGAGAGAGAGAGAGACACAGAGACAGAGAGTGAGACAGAGACAGAGAGAGAGACAGACAGAGACAAAAAAATCCAAATTTTTTTTTTTTTTTTTTTTAAAGACAATAGGGATGAAGAAAAAGAAAAAAGAGAGGGAATAAAACTGTCAGACCTATACAAGACAGATACCCATACATACACACATATACATAGACGCACACACATATACATACACATAGCTGCACAACTATACCCACAGATATACCTGTACAGATTTTAAATAAAAATTTACTTCACCTAAGGGCAGGGAAAGGAGCACTTGAAGATCTTCTCATAGAGGCAGATCCCAGCAAGATGCCTCCTTATATCTTTAATTACGGAAAGGGAGAGCCTAATGGACAAAACTGCTGCTCATAGTTTACTTTGATTGCTTTAGGGAAAGCGAGCACTGCTTTCCCCCAACAAACATGGCCGGCGACTAACACACTATACAATTTTCTTTAGATTTTTTCCTCCAGACCTACAAAAACCATATAACATGAGGCCAAACCTAAACACCCCCAACCTGCATGCAATCAGGCAGGCCCCTGCACCACACGGAAAAGACAAATCTAAAGGAAATCTGACAACAAAAGTTGCACAGTGTGTATCCAGCTTAAGAGATAACTTTTTGGGAAAAAGGACAAACCCCTAAAAAAAAAAAAAAAAAAAACAAAAAAAAAAAAACGCATTACTACCAGAATATAAGGAAGAAAAAAATAACAAAATATGCCTAACTAATAACATCATTTAGTGACAGTAACCTGAAAAAAGGGGAGAAATGGAAAATAAGACATTGATAACACATACAGTAGCCTTAAAGAAACCAGTGAAATATATAAATGAAACAGATAAAATAAAGGGAAAAACCTGACCCGGCTGTTTTGCAGAAACGACTCATCCATAATTTTCCAGAAACTGCAGACTGCGTTCCTATGAGGAAACTCTGCTTTGACCCCAAAAGATCCACAGAAGGGGTTCCCTGCCTTATTAGTGCTATGAGCGACCCAAGAGCAGGGACTGCGTCTGGGAGAGGCTGAACCCAGCGGAAGCTGCCAAACTAAGTAAGGCAGAGGTAGGGACATACTGCTAACTCTTCACCAGTTCCAGAGGTATGAGGAAAAAAAGGAGAATGCTGGGGGAAGGGACCTTCTTGTCTTTTATGCTATGCACTAGTCCTGAGGGAGGAGTCGAGGCGGAGCTCTATCATTGGTATGCTGCCATGGAGGCACCAGGAAAAAACATTCCCCTTTGGATGATCTATGTACATTGCAAGGATTTTAACAACCTTTGTTGCAGATTCCATCCTTTTTTTATTCTGAATAAATCCCTGTTTGTTTCCCTGTGTCTCTATGCTGAGTGGGTCAAATGGGAGTGGTTTCATAATTAACTGTCGGCTTTGCACCTGCAGAGCACTCATGAGGAAATCTGCTGGGTCTGCATCCCTTTAGACATGTTCCTATTGGGAGTATCTCACCAAAAATGACATTTTTGTTGCAGGGGATGCCAGAAATCTGACTTTTATCTTAGACAGACTTCTGGGAAAATTGGTGAGCCAATCACTCAAGCAGGAAATTAGGTTTCTGGGGTGTGGTCAGTACAAATTCTGTGTACAGAACTCCAGGTAGCCATATTGCATTGCATTTTCAGAAAGTTACAGTGGCTGCAGATTGAAAAGGAAAGGTCATTTTTAATAACATTCAATTACAATATGACTTGTGTCGCAATTGTATACGCTATATTATTTTTTTTCTTTATTTGCTAATTTTTCTCCCCACGAAAGTAGAGTTACCCTTTAAGCAACTGTTAGTTTACATTTTAAACATCCTGAAGAAATCTAATTTCTATGAATAGATATTAAAGATGCCACTAATATCTTTAAGTTAGGCTTAATTTAGACTTGCGGGTGGGAGGCTGCTAAAACACGCAGATTAGCCGGGTTTTTACCGCTCGCCAACCCTCTCTTCTTTTCAAGCTGCAATAGGCGATCGCAAGCTAGCAAGCCTATGAATGCTACATATTCAAGTACAAAGAGTAGCACCACAAACCCCCCACAACCGCACACAATGCATGCAGATGCGTACATTTTTACCTACAAAAATGTTGCATCGTTTCCTCACCTCACCGCCTGTCAGTAGCATGATCCGCATGCCTTAATTGATTTACCTTCACAAAGTTACTGGGGAGAACTTAGTTTACACTCTTGGCTGCCTTCTAACCTTCTGAAATCCTTCTCAGACCTCTGCCCCCCAAGTCTTCCCCACCACCCTCCTTCCCCTTCATACATTTTTTTTTTTTTTAATTACCAAAATACATAAAACATATCTATGATAAAACTGTAAAATCATATATTCTTTTCCACATTGCATTTCAAATTTTTTTCTAGCCTACTTTAATTACTCTGAATGATCTTGAGGTTTATAAACTTACTTTGTGAAGATCTCCACACATTTACTTCTTGAATTGTGTAACACATATTCACTATGGCCTGTGAATAGGCAATGCTGTGTCACAGAATTCACAGAGCCTGCCTACAGTGGTGCTGACAGGAAGAGTTTCAGGAGGTGGAGTCAGTAAAGGAATCACAGCTTGCAGGCAGTAAGGCAACATGGGATATGTAGTAGGGATCGACCAATATCGTTTTTTCATTGCTGATACAGATACCGATATTTTGGTCATCACGTATCGGTATCGGCCGATATTTTCGTACATTTAACCACTTAAGCCCCGGAAGATTTTACCCCCTTCCTGACCAGGGGGTATTTTGCGATTCGGCACTGCGTGACTTTAACGGACAATTGCGCGGTCGTGCGATGCTGTACCTTAACGAATTTGACGTCATTTTTTCCCACAAACAGAGCTTTCTTTTGGTGGTATTTGATCACCTGTGCGATTTTTTGATCATGTGCTATAAACAAAAAAGAGCGTAAATTTTGCAAAAATAGCAATATTTTTCACATTTTTTTATATGAAATTCCCCCCAAAAAAAATGTAAAAATCAAAATTTTTTTAACATTTTCTGCCAATTTTTTTTATCAAATTATATCTTTATTTCTTTAAGTTCAGTTACATGTACATTATATTCGTTACATTTTAACTTTCAGGGTTATAATTTACAAAACATTTATTTCCACTGAAAGGAGCACTAGCCTTTCTTTGGCATTCTATAACCGAACCCAAAACTCCCATTTCGTTCCTTTTCCTTCTCTCCCCCTCTCCCCCCCCCCCCGCCCCCCAAAAAAAAAAAAAAAAAAAAAAAAAAAAAAAGAAGGAGGGAAAAAAAAAAAAAGGGCGCATAGGTCTCAATGCTCCTATGTTATTATGTATCTATTTTCTGCGAGCAAATTCTTATTTTGTACTTAGAAATTACCTTTCTTCTGAATTAACATAATCTTTCCACTGTTTCCATTTCTTCTCATATTTGTCAGTTTGTTGATGAGCAGATAGAACCAATTTTTCTAAGTTATTTATTTCCTCAACTTTCCTTAGCCACATGTTTATGTTAGGTGGTTCAGTCTCTCTCCATTTGAGAGGGATACATATCCTGGCTGCGTTCACCAGATGTGGTATAATGGATTTTTTGTAATTTTGTATCGGTATGCTGGGGGCATGGAGCAGAAAGAGAGCAGGTTCTTTGGGAATATGACATTTCATAATTTCCTGTATTGTCCTCCTAATCTGTTCCCAAAACATTTCTAATTTAGGACATTCCCAGAATATATATGGAACATTGTCCCTCTCTCTGTCCCACATCTCCAACACAAATCCGTATTTGATATAGAAATTTTATTCATTTTAACCGGGGTATAGTACCATCTGGAAAAAATTTTATAATTCAGTTCTTGAATTCTAACGCACATTGAGGTTGAGAATACTGACTTAATTATTTGATTCTCCTGTTCTAGTGAGAAGACAATACCCATTTCCCTCTCCCACTCCCTCAAGAAAGGAAGTTTACGCCGTTCTACTGATGTCGTTAGCAGGGAGTACATTTTAGATATAGTGTGTTCCAGAATTCCATTTTGGGTGCATCATTTTTCATAGGGTGTTACCTCTTTATCGCCCTGAGAGGGAACTTGCAATGTTCCCAAAAAGTGGCGTAGTTGAAAGGCCCTCCATGGATCTAGGCCAAAGTGGCCTGAGACGTCTGTTAATTCCTCTATTGTTACCCATCCTGTCTCTGATAGGAAGTCAGATATCTGTATGATTCCTCTCTCTGCTAGGGCCTTAAATTTCCTGTCTTGATATCCTGTCTCAAAGTGGGGGGTTTCCCAATACTGGATACAGTAAGGAGTTCTCCCGTATTAATTTATCCTGTTTAAATATTTTTGCGCATGTTTTGATCGTGTTTCCTATAATAGGATGTTTCTTTATTGATGCTGGTAGGATTTTATAGCACCATGGGGCTCTTTTCAACAAGATCTCACATTGTGCCTGCTCTAAGTTTGGCCAAAGCTTATATTCTCTGTGTCGACACCAGTCAATCACTCTTCCCAGTTGAATGGCTTGGTAATATTTCTTCATGTTTGGGACCGCCAGCCCCCCATCTGTTTTAGATTTAAATAAATATTTTTTCCCTACTCTCGGACGTTTTGAATTCCATATGAAATTCATTATCATGGTTTCAATCTGTAACAAGTATCGAGGTGGAATGTGGATGGGAAGTGCCTGAAAAATATACAAGAGTTTTGGTAAGACACTCATTTTGACTATGTTGCACCTTCCAATCCATGAGTACATTCCTCCTCTCCACTTTTGCAGTAGTAATCTTATAGATTTTAGTAAGGGAATGAAGTTCAGATTAAACAATTGCGATATTTTTGGTGTGATCGATGTCCCTAAGTATTTTAAGGCTGTCTTAGTCCAGTTCAATTTAAAATTTGCACTTAACTGTTGTTGGAGTGTCCCTGTAAGTTCTATTCCCATTGTTTCGGATTTAATGAAGTTTATCTTCATATTAGATTGAATTCCGTATCTCTCCAACTCGCATAGCAAGTTGGGGAGTGATATAGTTGGATTCGTGATCGAAAATAGGACGTCGTCGGCATACGCTGATATTTTATATTGGTCCCTCCCCACGTTGATACCCGAAATATCCGGAATCATTCGGATTCTGCACAAGAAGGGTTCCAGTGATAATACAAACAGGAGCGGGGACAGGGGACACCCCTGTCTCGTTCCGTTTGTAATTAAAAACTCTGTGGATAAGATTCCGTTTACCCTTACTTTTGCAGAAGGGATTGAATAGCTCTGTGTTATCCATTTTAACATTTTCTCACCTATCCCTATGTAACGGAAGACCGTGAACATATACTCCCACCTGACCCTGTCAAACGCTTTCTCTGCGTCGGTGTTAAGCAGGACAGTTGGTATCTTATTTTGGTGTATTATATATAATAAGCTCAATAGCTTGGTCGTGTTGTCCCTTGCCTCTCGGGTTGGGACAAATCCGACCTGGTCCAAATGGATCAGCTTTGTCAGGTATTTCTGTAGTCTAACTGCTAGAATCTTTGTGAAAATTTTAAAATCAGTATTCAACAGGGAAATTGGTCTGTAGCTTTTGCACGAGGTAGGGTCTTTCCCTTCCTTAGGGATTACCGATATATGCGCATGTATGGTTTCTTTGGGGATTCTATTCTCTGCCCCCCAAGCGTTGAACATGTCCCTCATAAATTCCTTCAGATATGGCATTAACTTTCTTATAGTAATGAATAGTAAACCTGTCAGGTACAGGTGCCTTCCCTACTTTAATGTTTTTTATAGTTTCCATTATCTCCGCAAGTGTAATTGGGGATTCGAGTATCTTACTCTCCTCTTCTGACAACTGGGGCATTTGTGAGGTATGTACATATTCCTCCATCTGCGTTTGTGGGACTGTTTGGGTTTTTAAATTATATATTGTTTCATAATATTTTTTGAATTCTTGAGTTATCTGTTTGGGGTATGTGAGTTTCTGTCCTGCGTCTGTAACTATATGTGGTATATAAGTTGTCGAATTTTGGTCTTTAAGTGATTTTGCTAGTAACTTCCCACATTTATCCCCTGCTTCATAGAAAATCCCCTTAGTTTTCTGAATTGCTGCTTTAGCTCTGAAGGATAAGAGTTCATTAATATCTTTCCTTATTTTCAAAAGCTCATCCTTTCCCTCCGCTGATGGTGCATGTTTGTGTTTTGCTTCTGTTTTATAAAGAGCTTGAAGTAGATGATCTAATTGTTTAGTTCGTTGTTTTTTGATCCTGGCCCCATGCTTAATAAGAATACCTCGTATAACTGCTTTGTGTGTTTCCCATATTATCCCTGGCTCTGAGTCTGCAGTGGTATTAGTTAAAAAGAAAAAACCTATTTCTGACTCGACCTCTGCCATGGTCTCCTGATCTTGTAAAAGACTTTCATTCAGTCTCCAGGTTGTTTCTCTCCTTTCTCTTTTATTTGGTAACTCATAAGTTATTGTAATTGGGGCATGGTCTGACCAAGTCATTGAGCCTATCATTATGTCTTTTATAGCGTGCAATTGACTGTGTGGAATTAAGAAATAATCTATGCGGGAGTATTGTTGATGTAAAGAGGAATAGAATGAGTAGTCTCTTTCTCTGGGGTGCATCAGGCGCCATGTATCTATTAATTGTCCTTCCTGTAGTATTTTAGCAAACTGCTTTCGTACTCTAGGCGGAATTGAGGATAAACCCCGGGATGTGTCCTCTGAAGGAATCAAGGGGATGTTCATATCTCCTCCTATTATTAGATGTCCTCCCCTAAACTCGTTGAGCATATCCATGCCCCTCCTCAAGAAACCATCCTGTTTTATGTTTGGAACATACATATTGGCTAATGTGACTTCGGTCTCTCGTATGGTCCCTTTTACAAATAAATAACGACCATTTGGGTCGCTCAAGATTTGTGTGCATTTCCAGGGTATGTTCCTTGATAGGAGGATGGATACGCCCCTCGACTTTGCCTCCAAGTTAGTCGAGTGATATACTATAGGAAAAAGATTATTGTTTAACTTAGGGCATTTATCCTCTCTGAAATGTGTCTCCTGTACCATCGCAATGTCTATCCTTGATCTTTTCAGATCGTCTAACAAAATTCTCCTTTTCTCTGGAGTGTTGAGACATTTTGCATTAATGGATAAAATTCGTATATTCTCCATTGTAAAAAAAAAAAAAAAAAAGGGGGAAGGGGGGGAAAACTTAAGGGGGGCAGGGGGGGGAGGGAGGAAAGTACCTTCTTGACCTCTCAACTATAGAGAGGTCACTATGTAGCTTCACGCTGGGTTGCTCATCCAATCTATATTGGTTCTTTGAGCAGTTTCCTAAATGGGGTTATGTTTGGATTGGATTAGAGAATAAAACTCTCCCCTCCCTCTCCCAGACCCCAACACAGATCATCTCCATGATATTTCGGCATATATATATATAAATAAATTCATTTTCTTTGTTTATCTACTTCTCCCGGCCTCATTTTTCCCATCCTACATTCCTTATATCACATTTAGAGGCAGAGGAGAAAAAATTAAAGAAATAAACATTATATTCAAAAAACCACACAATTCCCCCTCCAAAAAGGGAAGAAAAGTAAAAGAAAAAAGAGGGGGTGGGGGAGAGAGGGAAAGGGTGTACAGGGGTTATCTTCCCCCCTCGTCCTTCCCCCGTCCCATCCCCCCCAATCCCCCTACCCTACCCCAAGATCTCGCATCACATTCGCCATCTACCATCTACCCTTCTCCTAGTTCCTTAGTAGGACAAATATTGCCTAATGCTTCCTCCGCCCCTTCCTTTCCCTTCTTGGACATGTCTACTATATTTAACCCTGAAAAAAAAAAAAAAAAAAAAAAAAAAGGGGGGGGGGGGGAAACGCCTCTCCCGTTCTCCGTGCTCTATCACCCTCTTAGGGACCACTTAGATTGGTCCTATTGTGAAATGTGTTTATAGTCAAAAATAAAAATTAAACAAAAACAGTGCTATTCAATAAATCAGATTATAGCCATTATTAGTGTTTATAGGTTACAAAGTGTGTTTATAGCCTAAAAAAGAAAAAAAAAAAAAAAGGGGGGGTCATTGCTATTCTGTAAATCAAGTTATTACAGTTGTTAGTTTTTATAAGTTATAAGTACCTCCTTCTTGTTTCTTATCTCTCTTATTCCGTGTGAAAAAATATCTAGTTATTATGTGCCCAAAAAAAAAAAAAAAAAAAAAAAAGGAAGAAAAACAACATAATTCTCCCATTGCCCAAAAAGAGAAAAAAAAAAAAAAAAAAAACACTTCCATAACCACTCTACACTTGTGTCTCATGTGTTCTAATGGTGTGTAAAAAATAAGAAAATAGTGAAAAAAGAAAAAAGTGAAAATCCCCTAAAAAAAAAAAAAAAAAGAAAAATTAAGGGGGAAGGTCCTCCTTCAACGTATATGCTTATATATATATATATATATATATATATATATATATATATATATATATATATATATATATATATATATATATATATATATATATATATATAAAAACGTAAAAAAGTTCAAGGTCAATAGGGGTTTTGTACGGGGAAATCAAAAGGTCCTTATCTCTTATCCTCTTCCCGGGGGGGGGGGGGGGGGTGTATCCATGTATACATATACCCCCCCAAAAAAAATAGGGGAGCGCACTGCTCAAAAAAAAAAAAGGGGGAAAACAGCCGAAAAAGGGGTAGGGGAAAAAAAAAAAAAAAGGGGGGGGGGGGGAGAGAATTTTGTAATAACAATGTTTCTTCCGTTCATTTCTTCATTCTCTCCTCCGATTGGATCCTCAATTCTCTCAGACCTGCGCTTTCCTGTTTCCATGTCCATTCAACCTCCTTTCACGGGGGCCCCAAATTGAGTACCCCATTGTTCTGGGGGAGATGGTAAGCCAGTCCTCCACCTGGACAGGTTCTGTACCCAAGAACTCAAATAGGTTGGGTAAATCCGCTGGGGTACGAAGAACAAACATGTCTCGTTCTTTGAAAAAAGTCACTGCCAGCGGATATCCCCATCTGTACTTAAAACCTTGCTGCTTTGCTCTTTCCAGCACTGGCCGTAGTAATGATCTGCGGTATAGTGTGGTTTTAGACAGATCCGGGAGTATTTTTATTTTAGCCCCTGCGATTTCAATTATACCTATGTCCCAGGCTTTTCGGAGGATCTCCTCTTTCTGTGTATAGTAATGCATTTTACATATTATATCACGGGGTCTGTTGGGGTCTGTATATCTGAACCCTGTCAGTCTATGGACCCTGTCAATTTCCATAGGGGCCGTAGGATGTGAGGTGGGGGCTAACACTTTTAGAAAAATGTCTCTCACCTTCTCCTGTAGATTTTCCCCTTCCACCTCTGGTACGCCTCTCAGTTTTAAATTCCCTCTGCGGCTCCTGTCTTCTAAGTCTTCCATATGGAGTTGCATAATAATAGTGACCTCTGATAGTGTCTCTGTGGTCTTCCTTATGTCCGCTACTTGGTCCTTTACTTGTGTGATCTCGGTTTCTTTTAAAGTAACTTTGTCGGATAGTTGGATCATGTCTTTGCGAAGCTCCTGGATATCACGTCGGTGTGTTTCCTCAATCCGCATGATTAACGCCTCTATCTCTGCTTTAGTGGGCAGTGCTTTCAATAGGTCTTTAATATCCGGATTTACCTTCTCCTGCTGAATCACGGGGTCCGCTTCGACTTCTCTCACTGCTGTCACCCCAAGGTTTGTCATGCTTCCCTCTGGCGGCTTCTCACCTTTCTCTGTGTGCACTGCACTCCCTGCACACTCTGTTTGGGCTGTGTCCCCACACGTGCCGCCGCCATCTTGGTTTCAGGCGCCCCGGTCAGCTGCTGTTGAAAGTATTGCTGTATTCCACCACCAGATCTCCTCTGTGATTGGCACCGGTCTGCAACCGAGCGATCACTGGCCGAGCGGGTCACCGGGCGAGTCCTGACCGGGTTGCTTGTTTGCATACCGTTGTAGCTATGCCGTGTCGGGGTAGTCCGGGAGAGGGGTTAGCGGGAGCTCCTACTCACATGTCCTCACATCTCTTCCTCTCCAAGCCACTCCCCCCCCAATTTGTTTTATGCTACATATGTTTGGTAAAAAAAAAAAAAAAAAAAAAAAAAAAAAAAAAAAAAAAAAATCGCAAAAAGCGTATTTTGATTTGTTTGCGCAAAAGTTATCGCGTTTACTAACAAAGGGAAAGATTTTTTGTCATTTTTGTTGTTTTTTTTTTTAATCGAGTAATGGCGGTGATCTGCGATTTTTTTTGGGGGACTGCGACATTGCGGCGGACAGATCGGACCCTTGACTGACATTTTTGACACTTTTGGGGTTACCAGTGACATTACTGCAGTAATCAGTGCTATACATATGCACTGTTACTGAAAAATTACACTGGCAGAGAAGGGGTTAACTGTATTGGAGAGGGAGGGGTTAAGTGTGTCCTAGGGGCGTGTTTCTAACTGTGATTGGACATGGCTACTAGTGTAAAAACAGAGATCAACGGTCCTACATAGTAGAACCGTCTGATCTCCATTTTTACACAGGGGAGAATGACAGGCGGCTTGTTTACATTAGCTGCCTGCCTTTCTCCCTTCCCGGCGAACGATCGCGAGTGACCGGCGGACATCGGGTCCGCCGGTCACACGCACTGACTTGTTCGGGAACGAGCCGGGGCGGGCGTGCGCTCGCCCGCTATTGGCTCACAAGCGAGTGACAGGCTAGTGACGTACCGGTACGTCACTTTGCCTGGCCAGGGCTGACCGCCGCAATATATGTACTTGCGGCGGTCGGCAAGTGGTAATAACATTTTTTTTTACTTGACAGGTACTCTTGTGGAGGGATCTGGGGGTCTAAAAGACCCCGAACCCCTCCTCTGCACTTAAAAGCATTCAAAACGTCAAGTTTGGCTGTTTTGAATGCTGTCATTTTTTTCAATCTGGCGCCAGTACCATCACTTCCGGGTTTTTGCATGGAGACCCGATCAGAGCCGAATGCGGCTTTGATCATGTCTTCAGCGGCCATGCAGGCTGGTTGCCCGAGTCTCCCGGTGGGATGGGAAACCCGGGCGAGCTGCGGAAGGTGGCGGGAGGGGGGGGGGGGGGGACGTCCCCTCCCGCTCCTTGTAATGACAGTCGAGCGGCTTCTCAGCCGCATCGGTTGTCATTACAAGACAGCCGACCATCGGCTATGGACGCTGGTACTGGGGTGATGCCTCTAGCTGCAGGCATCACTCCGGTACAAGCACTTTCCGAAATACCGGTAAGGTGTCCGATTCCGATATATCCGGGAAAGTGCATATCGGCCCTCGATATATCGGCTTTGCCAATAATCGGTCGATCCCTAATATGTAGTCCTTAAAAAAGGAAATAAACAGCAGAGGAGAAGCTGCAAATCATACAGAGAATTCAGAAAGTTGTAAAAAGAGATGGCCCGCAGACAGGCAGAACTCACAATATGAAAGGAGATTTTCTCAAGTAAGCTTATATTCGATTGTTAAAAAAAAAAAAAAAAAAAAAAAACGTTCATATTGCTATTACAATGCTGATGTTATAAAATGGAAGTGTATGCTGTGATCATGGATCTTTAATTTCAAGTGTTTTTAAGGCTGACCAGGTTCCATTTCAGGTCCTCCTCCTTCTAGTTTGACAGGGGCTGTGGAGAGCTCTGACTGCACAGTACTGCACGGAATAATCCTCATATATTGATATATGATTGACGTAATGTGCTGCAGTACGGTGGGCCCAAGCTAGTATGGGGATGCACCCCAAGGGGTTTGTCCATGAGAGCCTGGAATTACAGGAAGTGAGGTTGAATAACCTTGGCAATCTAAGCTGGAAAAGGAACACCAACAAAAGGGCTTTCTGCAGGGGACAGCACCAGATTTGAGATGAATAGTAACCCCTTGACGTGAATGTAACACAAATATGCGGCCCTACTGCACTGGGCTTTTTGCCATGGGGCTGCATATTTGCGTATCTCCCCTTTGTGCTGGAAGCGCGTTGCGCAACGTGCTCCCAGCACAGAGACCGGGGTCTCACCGAAAGCCCTGGTCCCGTACTAATGATCGGGACCCAGAACTCTCAATTCCAGATCACCTGATCGCCGTGGTAGCCTCTGATTGGCTATCACAGTGATTAGTCACTATGAAGCTCGCCCCTGTGTTTCTCTCTCTGTGATCAGATCTCTAAAAGATAAAGTTGAATAATAGTTACTTTTCTGGTCATCAGTCCCTAAAAAGGAATCTACCATGGGGTACATTTAGGTGTGGCAATTGTGAATATTGTAAATTCATAAACACCAATAAAAAAAACATAGTCCTCCCCAATAGTAAAAAGTTTTTCCCCAAGCACTTTGTCAATTGTCACAAGCAAGCGATTGCTTAACTTCTTTCATGTGAATGTGGATCGTTCTATGTCGGAAAGACAATACGTAAATTCTTGCGTAGGATATATGACCACGCTTATGCCATAGAAATAGGGGATCTGCACTTACCAATTAGTCACCATGCAGGGATTAATCACCAATACAGTTCATTCAATTTTAATTTCTTAATCATATTCCCTGCGGCCCGAGGGGTGGTGATTGGGATAGGAGAGTATTGCAGAGGGAGATGAGGGAGGGAGATGAGGTGGATCCATTTACTCAAGGCTACTTCTCCCTCTTGTTTGAATGAATCCACCTCCTTTAAACCTTTCTTACCTATTTGATAGAATTTAATTCACTGGATTCTGTGTTTATTTGTTCATTTTTGTATTACCAAATATGTCTTCATTTGATTGATGTGCTGTGGAGCCACCATGTCTTTTGTTTTGTCATGGTATTTAATCATCTTGATTATTATTTCTAAACTAACTATGTGGTTATCTTTTGTTTTTTCATTGTTTTGTATTATCTTTTGTATATATACTTTTTAGGCTTTTTTGGTTAGCTGCGATACCATTTTTTGTTCCAACAACGGTATATATATTAGGGAAAATGTACTATCAAATACTTACCATAGTTTTCCTTTCCTGATGGACTTGATGGCAGCATACGTTTAGGTAGCCCAGCCCTCGCTCCTACCCCATAGGACCCCACTCCCATAAATTTCCAGGCTGAGCTAGAGTCCGCGTTCCTGTAACTAGCCTACACATGACTCTGGGAGGGAACTCCTGCTGACATGGAGTCAATCAGGAAAGGAAAATGTACAGCAAGTAATTAATAATAAATTTTCAGTTTTCCTGACAGACTTCCATGGCATCATACGTTTGGGAACTAACTAGCCCAAAAAACATGGGTGGGATGTGTGAAAAGTAGGGTTTCAAACACAGCCAACAGAAACCCTATGGATAGAGATTAACATCATAGGGAAGTTAGCTACACCCCACAATGAGCCAGAACAGCTTTAATGGAAGATAGGTCATCCTCCTACCACTATTCCTGGTGCCCTTTCACGGGAAGCCCACGAAGCCCACACACTCCTGGGTGAGTGTGTGGTGACTGCATCCATAGGAACCAAGCCCTAAGCCTATTTAAACTAGGAAGGGGGGGCAAAAGAGTGAAAATACAAGAGTCCAATTGCCCCCCGAAACAATGCCAGAACAGGTCAGAAGCACAGAGGTTAAGAAATGATAAGCTCAGAGTCCTGTCTACAAATGCTCGCAGTTTAGGTAAAAAAATCAATGAACTTGGGTCAATAATGGCATCTGAGAATGTAGATTTAGTGGCTGTTACGGAAACATGGTTTAATGAAAGAAATGACTGGGACATAACCATACCAGGATACTCTTTATACAGAAGAGACAGAGAAGGCAAGAAAGGAGGAGGAGTGGCCCTGTATGTGAAAGATAGCATTAAATCTAACCTAATACAAGTTGGTGAGGCCAACATAGAGTCAGTTTGGGTTACGTTGCAGTTTGCTAATCATGCAGTAACTCGTGTAGGTGTGATATATAGACCACCTGGTCAAGTTAAAGAACTAGATGATCTACTAGTTGAAGAAATAGCTAAAATGACAATGAAAGGAGAAGTTATCATTATGGGAGATTTCAATCTTCCAGATATAAACTGGAAAACCAAAATAGCAAGTTCTACCAGGAGTACAGATATTCTAAATTCCCTACTGGGGTTGTCTCTGCAACAAGTGGTTGAGGAGCCAACCCGGAGGGAGGCCATTTTGGATTTGGTATTCACAAATGGGGATTCGGTATATGATGCCATTGTAGGCGAAACCTTGGGATCTAGTGATCACCAGTCAGTGTGGTTTAATATAAGAACTGTGAAAGAATCACACCACACAAAAACAAAAGTTTTAGATTTTAGAAAAACAGACTTTTCAAAAATGAAATTAGTCATAAATGAGTCCTTATCAGACTGGAACGGATTACATGGAGTCCAGGAGAAATGGGACTACTTAAAAGGTGCACTATTGAAGGCAACAGAAAATTGCATTAGACTTGTCAGTAAAAGCAAAAAAAGGAAGAGACCACTGTGGTACTCAGCAGAAGTGGCCCAAATCATTAAAAATAAAAAGCTAGCATTTTGTAATGATAAAAAAACCCAGAGCAATGAAGATAAGGAAATCTACAAGATTAGGCAGAAAAAGGCCAAGCAAGTTATAAGAACTTCTAAAGCGCAGGCAGAAGAAAAACTAGCTCAGTCTATGAAAAAGGGGGATAAGACATTCTTCAGATATATAAATGAAAAAAGGAAATTAAAACAAGGAATAACTAAATTAAAAACAAAGGACGGAAGGTATGTAGAAGAGAATAAAGGGCTAGCCGACTGCCTTAATGAATACTTCTGTTCAGTTTTTACAGAAGAAAAAGGAGAAGGACCTCCACTTGAAAGGATGACTAATGAATCGTTTGATGCATGTGTCTTTACAGAGGAAGACGTTCTAAGATTGCTGTCTAATGTGAAGACAAATAAGTCACAGGGTCCTGATGAGATACACCCAAAATTATTAAAAGAGCTTAGTGGTGAGCTGGCAAAACCATTAACAGATTTATTTAACCAATCATTAGTAACAGGAGTCGTCCCGGAAGATTGGAAATTGGCAAATGTCGTGCCCATTCACAAAAAAGGTAGTAGGGAGGAATCGAGCAACTATAGACCAGTGAGTCTGACATCAATAGTAGGCAAATTAATGGAAACCCTATTAAAGGATAGAATTGTGGAACATCTTAAATCCCATGGATTGCAAGATGAAAAACAACATGGGTTTACTTCAGGGAGATCATGTCAAACAAATCTTATAGATTTTTTTGACTGGGTGACTAAAATAATAGACGGTGGAGGTGCAGTAGACATTGCATATCTAGATTTTAGTAAGGCTTTTGACACTGTCCCACATAGAAGACTTATCAATAAACTACAGTCATTGAACATGGACTCCCATATTGTTGAGTGGATTAGGAAGTGGCTGAGTGACAGACAACAGAGGGTTGTAGTCAATGGAGAACATTCAGAACAAGGTCATGTTACCAGTGGGGTACCTCAGGGATCTGTACTGGGACCAATTTTGTTTAATATCTTCATAAGTGATATTGCAAAAGGCCTCGATGGTAAGGTTTGTCTTTTTGCTGATGACACAAAGATATGCAACAGGGTTGATGTTCCTGGAGGGAAATGCCAAATGGAAAAGGATTTAGGAAAACTAGAAGAATGGTCAGAACTCTGGCAACTGAAATTTAATGTGGATAAGTGCAAGATAATGCACCTGGGGCGTAAAAACCCAAGGGCAGAATATAGAATATTTGACACAGTCCTGACCTCAGTATCTGAGGAAAGGGATTTAGGAGTAATTATTTCAGAAGACTTAAAGGTGGGAGGACAATGTAATAGAGCAGCACGAAATGCCAGCAGAATGCTTGGATGTATAGGGAGAGGTATAAGCAGTAGAAAGAGGGAAGTGCTTATGCCGCTGTACAGAACACTGGTGAGACCTCACTTGGAGTATTGTGCGCAGTACTGGAGGCCATATCTCCAGAAGGATATAGATACTCTAGAGAGAGTTCAGAGAAGAGCTACTAAACTAGTACATGGATTACAGGAAAAAACTTACCAGGAAAGGTTAAAGGACCTTAACATGTATAGCTTGGAAGAAAGAAGAGACAGAGGGGATATGATAGAAACCTTTAAATACATAAAGGGAATCAACTCGGTAAAGGAGGAGAGCATATTTAAAAGAAGAAATACTACCACAAGAGGACACCGTTTTAAACTAGAGGGGCAAAGGTTTAAAAGTAATATGAGGAAGTATTACTTTACTGAAAGAGTAGTGGATGCATGGAATAACCTTCCTGCAGAAGTGGTAGCTGCAAATACAGTGAAGGAGTTTAAGCATGCATGGGATAGGCATAAGGCTATCCTTCATATAAGATAGGGCCAAGGACTATTCATAGGATTCAGATATATTGGGCAGACTAGATGGGCCAAATGGTTCTTATCTGCCGACACATTCTATGTTTCTATGTTTCTATAAGCTAGCTGGAATGACCCATCCAGAAAAAATTGTGGATGACATCTCCATCCTGCTGGTTCTGCTAGAGAGAGTGACAAATATGTACTAAAATTCTGAGCAGAGCTGTAGCTTGAGAGCATGCTCGAAGTATACCCATTTCCATGGCATGGAACCAGTTATCCTCTATGATTACATCTTTTGTAATCATAGAATGCTGAAGCCACCTCAGATTGCGGCCCAGTATGGGTATAAATACTACCCGTACTGGGCAGAAAGCAGGATCCCTCTCGGCACAAGACCCAGAAAACCTGCTGCCTGAGGAAGAAGAACCCATAGAAAGGCTGCCTTCATGACTGAGATTTTACTCAAAACTGGACTGAAGGAGATTCCATCTGGAGCAGCCAGGTTTCAAGGGACCTTAAAGATCCTGATTTTGGCTAAGCTTCCTACTGAGGATGTAGCCTTAGAGAGATTGACATCATGGCTCAATCCTTACTCCAACTGAACAGGAGGGGATCCCACCTGGAGCTGTAAGTCACCAAAGGATCCTTCCTAGCCTAAAGCTTTGATATTGGAAAAACTTAATGGCGAAAGAGATAGCCCTTAGAGTGCATGTCTTCATAGTTTAGTCTTTACCCAAGCTTGACTGCAAAGAGATCTCATCTGGAGCTGACACGGAAGTCTAGAGCAAGTAATATACCCCACCTAGAGAATCTTGGTTCTCCTTCAAGTCTCAAATGCAGCCTCAATCAAAGTACTGGATGATGAGGGATAGTCTACCCATGAGACATTGAATAGGACAGGGACGGCAGAGATCTGCTCTCTAATAGGCTTGTGACGGTATCAGATTTTCATGCTGCGATTAATTGATTAAGGTTTTGCCACGGTATACGGTATTACCACGGTATTCTATTATTAAATTTAAATTATTAAATTTCCACCTCACTTCAATTTCATTGCTGAATTTAGGGGCTTTGGTTCACTTATGCACATTATTATATAGTCAGTCAGTACAGACTCTGTGAACCAGGCCTAAAATAGGTCATCAAGCAGTGTCTGGCCTAACTGGTGATAACTGGTCCTGGCGCTCGGCTCCGATCCGATGGCCTGGTCATTAAGAGGGCAAATCCTTGTGGTCAAGAAGTGGTTAAACCTGAAGGAGGTGTTTATAAATTACTTTACTATTGCTTTAGGCCTGGTTCACATGTATGCGGGTTGGTGGTTCACATGTATGCGGGTTGGCGGCCCACATTTGCACAGGCATAGCAGCCCATTGATTTGAACGGGCTGCTATGCCCTCATTTTCGGCAGAAAAAAGGTGCATGCAGCATTTTTTTTAAATTCAGTGGCCTTGAAATCCATCCTGCTTTTGCACCATGCGACTAACCTGCAGTTCCTGCTCTGGCAAGCTTTCTGCATTTTTTGTATACGTGGACACGGCATTTAAAAACAGTTTGCGTGTGCAGCAACGGCAGGTAAGTCGCATGGTGCAAAAGAAGGATGGATTTCATGGCCACTGCATTTTTTTAAATTCTGCATGCACCTTTTTTCAGCTGAAAACGCAGGCATAGCAGCTCAAGCCCATTCACATCAATGGGCTGCTATGCCTGTGCAAATGTGGGCCGCCAACCCGCATACATGTGAACCGCCAACCCGCATACATGTGAACCACCAACCCGCATACATGTGAACCAGGCTTAAAGCAATAGTAAAGTCATTAATAGATAAAAACACCGGTCCTCCTGCAGGTTTAACCACTTCTGGATCGCAAGGATTTGCCCCTTTAAAGACCAGGCCATCGGATCAGAGCGCCAGGACCAGTCATCACCAGGTAGGCCAGACACTGCTTGATGGCTATATAATAATGTAATGTGGGCTGCTATGCGTGTGTGTGTATATATATATATTAGAGCTGCACGATTCTGGCCAAAATGAGAATCACGATTTTTTAGCTTGGAATAAAGAGCACGATTCTCTCACGATTCTCTGTGTAACAAAAAAAAAAAATTGGGATAACTTTACTGTTACGTTTTTTTTTTTTATTCATTAAAGTCTATTAATTGCGTTTGAAAGACTGCTGTGCAAATACAGTGTGACATAAAATATTACAACAATCGCCATTTTTTTCTGTAGGGTCTCTGCTAAAAAAAATATATAAAATGTTTGGGGGTTCCAAGTACTTTTCTAGCAAAAAAAGTCGCCGCCCTCTTCATATTCGTCACAATGGGGTATTAGACTTTGCTCCGAAGGAGTAGCTAGGCAACAGAATATGTCAATATAAAAGTTTTAACACATCCCACCCCCAGGGGGTGGTCCCCTCAGTCAATACCCTCCCACTTCCTGTATCCATACTCCAGTTTCAGTGGAATAGCAGTAGAGAGTACAATCAACCCCAAAAGAGGGGCGGGGGCGGCGACTGTCGGAGGACTCAGAGAAAGGAATTTTACAGGTAAGATTTTACAAAAATTCCGTTTTCTCTTACGTCCTCCGACAGTCGCCGCCCTCTTCATATTCGTCACAATGGGGACGTCCCAAAGCAGTGCAAACATGAGGGGTGGGAAACGCAGCCGCGCCCCAGGCAACGCCGTCTCCACAGCAGAGAAAGGAACCTTACCAAAGGAAGGAAACCATCTGGGCAACGGAAAAAACTTGCTCAACAGAAGCAAAAAAATCCCAGGAAAACAAATAACCTAGGGATAACAACATGTATCCCAAACAGCCAAGAAGCCCATACAAGAGGCTCTAAGGAACTGCCGCACTAAGAACCTTGCGGCCAAAGGAAGCATCTGCCGATGCCTGAACATCCACTCTGTAGAATTTTGTGAAGGTGTGAACGGACGACCAAGTCGCCGCCTTACACACCTGGGCCACAGAAGCCCCATGACGACAGGCCCAAGACTTACTCAGAGATCTTGTAGAGTGCGCCTTCACAGGCACAGGGGGAACTTTCCCCTTCAAAGTATAGGCCTGTTCCACAGTCTGTCTGATCCATTTGGCAATGGTAGAGGCCGACGCAGCCAAGCCCTTCCGAGGTCCCTCAGGAAGGACAAACAAGGAATCCGACTTGCGGAAAGATTCAGTCGATTTCAGGTAAACCCTAATCGCACGAACAACATCCAAGGAATGCAGCTCCACCTCCTTCGGATGTTTGGGCTTCGCGCAGAGCGAAGGCAGGACAATGTCCTCATTGATGTGAAAACCCGAAACTCTCTTCGGAAGAAAAGAAGGGTTGGGTCGCAAGACCACCTTATCCAGATGAAGGACCAAGTACGGAGACTTGCAGGACAAAGCCGCCAGCTCCCAAACCCTACGAGCCGAAGTTATCGCCACCAAAATAGCGACTTTTTTGGACAACATGGACAACGAGATCTTCCTGATCTGTTTAAAAGGAGCGTGTTGTAACACGGACAGCACAAGGTTCAAGTCCCAAGGAGGCAAGGGTGCCCTCCTAGGAGGGACCAGATGTCGCACCCCTTGAACAAAGGTACTAACCAAAGAGTTAGACGCTACAGGACGTTGAAAGAGAACGGCCAGCGCAGACACCTGACCCTTGACCGTAGCCAACGCCATACGCTGGTCGACACCCGTCTGAAGGAAGGACAACACCCTAGACACAGAGTATGTGCGAGGTGAAAACCCCCCTGGACTCACAGCAGGCAAAATAGGCCTTCCAAGTAAGGTGATAGACCTTCCCCGAGGAAGACTTCCTCGCGTTAATCAAAGTGTGAATGACCTCCGGAGAGAGACCCCTATCCTTCAGGACAACGGTTTCAACAGCCAGGCCGTCAAAGCCAGCGACTGTAAAGCAGGATGGAATATCGGCCCTTGAGATAAGAGATCTTCCCGAAGAGGCAAACGCCAAGGAGCGTCGACCGCCAGGTTCACGAGATCCGCGTACCAAGACCGGCGAGGCCAGTCCGGTGCCACAAGAATCACCGTGTGTGGTTCCGAGTTCAACCTGCGAAGGAACCTGGGCAGCAATTGAATCGGCGGGAACGCATACAGCAGCCGATACTGGTGCCACGGGGCCACCAACGCGTCGGACGCATCTGCCCGAGGATCGCGCGTCCTTGCCACGAACCTTTTTACCTTGTTGTTCAGACGAGACGCGAACAGGTCCACTTCCGGAAGACCCCACTTCGCGCACAACATCTGGAAGACAGCCGGGTGGAGAGACCATTCCCCCTGATCCAGGGCCTGGCGACTCAGATAATCCGCCTGCCAGTTCTCCACCCCCGGAATGTGTACCGCCGATAACGCCGGGACATGAGTCTCGGCCCAAGAAAGAATGTCGGCCACTTCCCGAGCCGCTCGGGCACTCCTGGTGCCCCCTTGGTGATTGACGTAAGCCACCGCCGTGGCATTGTCCGTCTGCACCCGAACTGGACAGCCGCGCAGCCTGTCCGTCCAACGGTGAAGGCAGAGATTTATCGCACGCAACTCCAGAATGTTGATCGGAAGGGAGGATTCCTCCTCCGACCAAGTCCCCTGGGCGGACAGAACGCCCAGAACACCACCCCAGCCCGACAGGCTGGCATCCGTGGTGATCACCGTCCATGAAAGCGGACGAAAAGACTTTCCCCACCGACACCGCCGGGGACTGGAGCCACGACAGAAGATCCCTTCTGGTGCGACGGCTCAACGAAATCTGGACATCCAGAGACTGCGGACGCCCGTCCCACTTGGACAGAATCTCCGCTTGGAGACCCCTCGTGTGAAACTGGGCAAAGGGAATTGCCTCGAAAGCCGAGACCATCAGACCCAGACACCGTATGCACTTCCGCAGGGATGAGCACGGAACGTCCCTGAGGGACTGGACTTCTCCCTGAAGAACCTTGATTTTGTCGTCCGGTAGGAAGACCTTCGCATGGACCGAGTCCAGGATCATTCCCAAATAGGGAAGACGAACCGCCGGACACAGTGTCGATTTTGGATAATTTATCGTCCAACCAAACTCCTGCAGAGTCTGCACCGTGACGGACAGATCCTTCTCCAGACCCTGGCTGGTCGCAGATCGAACCAGAATGTCGTCCAGATACCCCAGGACAGAGATGCCCTGGGCCCTTAACAAGGCCAGCAGTGGCGCAAGCACCTTGGTGAAAACCCGCGGAGCCGAAGCAAGGCCAAAAGGTAACGCCACGAATTGGTAGTGATCCTCCGCAATGGCGAATCGAAGGTACCTCTGGTGACCCTCGAAAATGGGGATGTGTAGGTACGCATCCTTCAGATCGATGGAGGCCATGAATTCCCCCGGAACCAGGGCAGCCACCACCGACCGCAGAGATTCCATGCGGAACTTGCGAACCCGCACAAAGCGGTTTAGAGCCTTCAAGTCCAGAATTGGACGAACCTTGCCCTCCTTCCTGGGTACAGTGAACAGATTTGAATAGAACCCCCGAAATCTGTCCCGATGAGGCACCGGGACCACCACTCCCTGAGCTCTCAGGTCCCGCACCGCCAGGAGCAGATCCCGCAAACGCTCCGGAGACAGTTGAAGATTTGAGGGAAAAAATCTGCTCTCCGGCCGAGAGAGAAACTCGATCTTGTAGCCAGATCGAACGATTTCCTGAACCCACCTGTCCCGAACACGGGCCAGCCAAGGTTGTAGAAAACCGAGCAAGCGTCCCCCCACCCCAGAACCGGGTGAGGGCGCCCCTTCAGGCCGCACTGTTGTGGGCAGCAGATCTGGATTGGCCGGACTTCTGCTTACCCGTCCACGGCTTCTTTTGAGAGCCCTGACCTTTGAACGGTTTGCCCTTAAAGTGCGGCCGAAAGGCACGAAAGGACCCCTGAGAGGGCCGAAAGGAAGCATGCTTCTTACCAGGAGCCGACTTAGCCTTCTGGGATTGGGGCAAGAGCGTGCTCTTACCCCCAGTGATCCCCTTAATCAGAGTATCCAAGGATTCGCCAAACAGACGAGAACCGTCATAAGGGAGATTGGCTAAAGTCTTGCGAGAAGATTGGTCTACCGACCAACACTTCAACCAAACCAAACGGCGAGACAACACCGCCACACCGTGTACACGTGCGGCCAACGGGACCATATCCAAGTCCGCATCGCACAAATACATGACACCCTGATGGATTTGATCCACCATGTCCAATGTCGCCTGCGGGGCTGAGTCAGCCACCAAAACGCGTCTAAGCACCTGCGTCCAACTCGCGACCGCCTGGGCCGCCATAAGGGAAGCAAACAGAGCTTTTAGCATAGAACCCATAATAGAATAGGTATGACGGGCAAGAGACTCCAGCCTCTTGTCTGTGGCATCCCGGAATACCGGGGTATCCTCAGCAGGAATCGCAGTGGACTTATTCAGAACCGCGATTGCGTGATCCACAGGAGGTGGTACACACCAACGCTCGTCAGTAGCGGGCGTGAAGGGATAACGCAGTTTAAACCTACTGGGTACCGCAAAAGGTTTGCGAATATTACGCCATTGTTCCTTAACGGCGCTCTGAAAATCATCAGTGCAGGGAAAAACCTGCGATGTTTTGCGCCTTCTCTTTGTCCCATAAGCTGCCAAAGCAGCTGGCGGACACGGTTCATCTTGCAAGCGCAGCGTTTGCTTGATGGAAGCAACCAAGTCATCCATGAGTGCAAGCTCTTCAGACGAGCCAGGGGGAGAATTATCCACCCCTTCAACCTCAGTCTCCACCTCGGACCCCACAAGATCCAGGGAGGAACAGGACCCCGACAAGGAGACCCCGGCCATATCAGCCCCCGCACCATCACCCTTTTGAACCAGAGGAAATTTAAACTCTGGACCTCTTTGTGGATTGAGCAGCCACCAACATTTGCACCTGGGCAGCAAGATTAGCCACAATCACAGCCAAATCCCCCCCTGGGGGAGAAACAGCAGTCCCCTGGCTATCCACCAATGTGGCAGGAAATTTGCCCTCCTGAGAATCCATTGCCCCACAAAACTTATGCTGACAAGAAAGGGTTAACTGCCCCCTTAACAAGCGCGGCGAGCGCAGCCCACCGCCACACACACAAGCCTAATGAGACCCCCACAGGGATAGCACAGAAAACAGGCAATGGATACAGGCAGATAGAAAAGTTAAAAACCTGAGGGGACCCCTGTAGTAGCTGCTGCTTCGATCGGTGCACATCAGGAAAGAGGAAGTGATGCAATCAGGGCGCTCTTGTAAAGCCTATGAGAGGCTACAAGAAAATGGCCGCCCGCATTGAAAACATGCGGCCGGGGCGATGCAGGCAAAATGGCGGCGCTTGGCGCCGAAAACGCCGCTCCCCCGCTCTGCGATGTAACAACATCACCCATGTAAAAATCAACATGGCAGGTCGCCGCAGCGACCGCTGTACAGTGCCCCCAACATGACCAAAGGCATGCCCCACAGCACACAGCGCTTCACACATTAACAGGCAGACACACAGTGCCACACAGCCCCCCCTCCTGCAGCCCACAGCGTGCAGGCAGAATGACAGGGAACCAAATAGTGCGAATAGAGGCAGGTTACACAGTCCCAGACTGACACCCCCCCCGACAGACAGGTCCCCACATAAGTACACTTACCTTCTAATGACGCGGGGGACCCGCACAGGTGAACAAACCGCAGCACATGAGGCAGGGAGAGTCGCATCCAGGACGCACGAACCCGGGGTTAAGAAACCACACAGCGTCCAGTGAGGTAGCCACCTCACCAAGCATCCCTGCACCGAACAGGGATGGGTCGTTCACTGTGCCAGGAGCGATACCTGGCTGAACGCTCGATGGCAGGCCGGGAAAACCACTAATGCCCCAGCATAGAGACATCCAGCTACTCCTGACAAGCTAGACATTGAAACTGGAGTATGGATACAGGAAGTGGGAGGGTATTGACTGAGGGGACCACCCCCTGGGGGTGGGATGTGTTAAAACTTTTATATTGACATATTCTTTTGCCTAGCTACTCCTTCGGAGCAAAGTCTAATACCCCATTGTGACGAATATGAAGAGGGCGGCGACTGTCGGGAGGACGTAAGAGAAAACTTATTTTAACTTGCAAGCAACAAGTGTCAGAAAAAGATCCATGATGGGGCGTGGTTTGACCTCGCCGACGGATGGCTGCCTGAGAACGGAGCTCCCGCCGCCACGAGGATTACACCACATCTGAAGGAGACACAGCAGCCCGCATTCACCGCCGATCGATGGGGTCAAAGTCCCGCAATTCATCCGCCACCAGATCCCGCTCCCCGAGGGAATCCACGCCGAGATTGAGTCACAGCAAACCCGAGAACCTGCTCGACCCGATGGCAAACATGGCGGCCGCCTCATTTGCTCAGGTACTAGCTCAATCGGCTCATCCACCTCCATCCCCGCTCTCCACCACCCCTGCCACTTCAGAAGACCCCCTCCCTAATCACACTCTTCCTCTACAACCACCCCAGTTTAATATGTCAGACTTACGGGCCATTGCATCTGACATTAAAGAGACATTAGGAGCAGCCATCCTGGATCTAAAAACAGAACTAAAAGCTGACATCCTATCCCTATCTCACAGAATGCAAGAGGTAGAAAAGGTCACAGCAACACATGATTTTACCCTTCACTCTGTAACCCACAAGCTTGATTATCACACTATACAGATGAGAGACCTCCAGCGTCACATGGAGGATCTTGATAACAGGGGGAGACGCCATAACCTGCGCATTCGGGGTCTTCCCGAATCTGTTAATGCTGATCACCTACCCTCAGTAATTACAGGCTTGTTTAACAATCTTTTGGATCGCCCCCAAATGTCACCTATTGATATGGAGCGCATCCATCGCGCCCTGAGACCCAAAGGCAGAGAAGGTGACCCCCCCAGAGATGTTGTGTGTTGTCTAATTGATTTCAAACTGAAAGAAGACATCCTAAGAAAAGCAAGAGGTAGAAATCAAATAGAATGTGAAGGAGCGATCATACATATTTACCAAGATCTCTCCAATATCACGTTACAACACCGCAGAGATCTGAGACCCCTCCTGGATGTTCTGCGCAAAAAAGGGATAATTTACAAATGGAAATTCCCTTTTTGCTTGTCAGCGACTTCCCAAGGTCGCACAGCTTTACTGAAGGTACCAGAAGACCTCCCGCTCTTTTGCGCTACGTTAGGCATTCAACAAGTGGCACTCCCTAACTGGTATGCAGAATTCCGGAATACTCCCCTCACTGCTGTGCCATCCGATTTAGATTTTATGGAAGTATTAGAAACCAGAAATAGACGCCAAAGATCACCCTCATCCTCTAGAGATGTTGCTGCTTCACACAGCTTACCATTTGGAATCAGCCCTACTAAACCTCCGCAACAGCGGAAAGCCCGTACTGATCACTAAATACAGGAGATAACTGTCATTACTACCGTTTATGTTTTGTTCGCTGTGCATTTTATTCTTCATCCTTGCACATCCCTGGCGTTCACTTGGTTCAATATACTTTTCACCCCTCACCAAATGCTTGAGTATTATTTGTTCAACGATCATACTGTGCCACCACAAGTCACTGGCCACTGTGATTCCTCCCTACATTCTGGATCGGCCCCTTATTTGCATTACTTTTAATTCACAAAAGACCGCTTCAGAGTCTGACTCTTTTTTTTTTTTTTTTTTTTTTTTTTTTTATGTGTGCCTTCACCCAGCAGCATATTTACCTTTCTACTTATGCCCTAGCATCTATGCAGGACTGCATTCATCCGAATGCTATACATAGCTCATTGGACAGCTTCACCCGATCCAAAGTCCCCTGAACGTTGGTGATATTGAACTTTTTTGTCTCCTTCTCTTTTCACTCCCATCTACGTAGAGGGAAGTGGGGCATGGGGAAGGGGAGGAGTAAAGTAAGAGATTTGAAGAAATGGATATAACATGAAGAAGAAAGGTTTAAATATATTATAAGACACCAACATTTCCTGAAATTGTTCTGCTGACTTATCCACTTTGCCTGTTGAGCCTACCCTCAAGAATCTTTGAACATCGCTCAATACGCCCTCTCTAGGGTATCCAATATTTAGTACAATACTTAGATGTTCAGGTAAACTTTAAGAGTTTGCCCAAGACAATCTGAAGATGTCTACTCTTTTCACAATTACCCTTTGCTTTAAATTCTTGCTTTGCCATGTTGCTGAGTATGGCCCTCCCCCTCGCGGTTTACTGTGAGGGAGATGGTCAGAATCCGTAGTATGGCGGGGGTTGACACAGGCCTCCAATTCTCATAGATGAATACCATACTTCTCTTATATGACTTGACATGCATACTTTACCTATATAGAATAACAATGCCAGGTGATGTACAACTACTGAACTATGTTTATTGATGTTTATCTCATGTTAAAATCTTTTGTTTTTGTTTTTCTCTGTATTTTTGTTTATAACAATTACATCACGAGATCGAACAACCACACAAGTTAATCCCCTCCAAGTTTCCTCTGAAACAACCTACTGCATTTTTTTTTTTTTTTGGTCCATACCTTCTCAATACAGCTTTACCCTAAGATTTCCTCGTCCTCTCATAGACCCCGATATAATAGGTTATACCCCAGAACCTCGACAAGATGACCCATACTATTCTCCTGACAATAACTTCTACCATAACCATTCCTCGTGGCGGTGGCCCGCGCTCATGCGATCATCGCGGACACCCTCAGGCCAGGACAACTCCAACCCCACCTAGAATACTCTCTCCGCAGTTGACTTACTGCTAAAATCTTCTGACTTTTTCATTAGCCTACCCCCCTAGTAGGTCTCAGGACAGACAGGTAGGCAGGCCCTCCTGGTCCCAGACCGCACCCTCTTACATATAGTATCAGGCTCAATCCCCCTTTCCCTCTGCCCCACCTACACTGATACCTCTCTGATACCCTTACCATCCCCAATAACCTACATCCCACTCCCCAATCCCCACCTCAAGCATTTGGACGATGACATCTCCTACGCCTCCACTTCTCGACCCCCCCCCCCCCCCAGAACACTCTCATTATACTCCATAAACGCCAAAGGTCTGAATACACCTGAAAAGCGCTCTAAATTTTTTCTTACCACCCGTTCATCCAAAGCGGATATTATATTTATCCAGGAAACTCACTTCAGAGCAGACAATATCCCCAAACTTTACAACAAATTATATCCGACTACCTATCATGCACCAAATCCCGAGTCAAAATCGAAAGGCGTATCCATCCTGATTTCTAAACACTGCCCCTTTACACTAACCGACTCTATTATTGACACTCAAGGAAGATTCCTACTTCTTAAAGGTACGCTGTTCGAACTCCCCATTACTTTGGTTAATGTCTACGCCCCCAACACCGACCAAGTAACATTTTTCAAGGACGTCCTAGGACGCCTGACAAATTTTCAATCAGAACTTATGATTGTGGGCGGAGACTTTAACGTTGCACTCAACCCTCTCCTTGATACCTCGACGGGTTCATCCGCTCTTTCATACAAAGCTTTAAAAGCAATAAAAGTGGAACTACATAAACTGACTCTCCACGACACCTGGCGCACCATGAACCCGAACACTAAAGATTTCACATTCTTCTCCACACCACATAACACTTACACAAGGCTAGATTACTTCTTCATTTCACAAAACTTTGTCCAGTCTCTCATTAAAACTGAAATTGGCCCTATGATTATCTCAGACCATCATCCCATCACCCTTTCCCTGAACCTCCCTGCCAAACGCTCATACTCCAATATCTGGCGCCTTGACAACTCGCTACTCTCTAACCAAGATTACATAAGAGCTATCAAAACCAACCTAACACAGTACTTCAAAGAAAACTCAGTTAATGAACTCCCTCCCGCCACCGTTTGGGCGGCCCATAAATGCGTCATTAGAGGAGAACTAATATCTCTAGCCTCTAAACGGAAAAAAATCCGACAAGCACACATCTTAAAGCTCACCGAAAAAATTCGTTCCCTTGAAGGTACCCACAAACAGTCCCTAGCCGCCCAAGCTCTTAATGACCTAACACAAGCCCGAACTGAATTACTAGAAATACTAGGTAAAGTAGTTAAACGCAAATTCACTTTACAACAAAAACTTTATTATGAGTTTGGTAATAAATCCGGCAAATTACTTGCCAAAGCCATCCAAGCCAAAAAAGCATCGAGAATTATCCACTCAATCGTGGATTCCGCCGGGAACAGATTCTCATCTAACGAGGACATCGCAAATCAATTTGTTAAATATTATTCAACACTTTATAACCTGCATTCTGATAACCAGAAAATAAATACCTCTAGAACTGACAAAATCAAAGCCTTCCTAAACAAATATTCCCCAGGCCCCCTATCAACTGAAGCAATAGAGAAACTAAATCAACCCCTGTCAAGGGAGGAGGCAATCACAGCACTTAACCAACTTAAACCCGGTAAAAGTCCCGGCCCAGACGGTCTGACCGCAACCTATTACAAACTCTTCTCAGATATTCTGATCCCTCACTTTCTCCAAACCTTTAATTCCAACACATTAGCCACCGAAAAAAGCCCTGAACTACTAGAGGCGCACATCACAGTTATTCCCAAACATGGAAAAGACGCCTCACTAGTTACAAACTACAGACCCATCTCCCTCTTAAATTTGGATATCAAATGGTACGCCAAGATCCTTGCAAATCGCCTTCTCCCCCTCCTTCCTGATCTCATTTCATTGGATCAGATAGGATTCGTACCAGGGAGGGAGGCTAGGGACAATACCCTAAAAGCTCTGAATATCCATCACTGGCTGAATAACTCCAGCACACAGGGTTTCTTCCTATCCTTGGATGCGGAGAAGGCGTTCGACAGAGTGGCATGGGACTATATGTCCGAAGCCTTGAAAGCAATTGGCATCGGCGACCAGATGCTCCAATTTATCTTGACCCTTTATACCAAACCTAGTGCCCGTGTCAGGGTCAATAACCAACTGTCGAGCGCCTTCTCCGTGTCAAACGGTACCCGACAAGGATGTCCACTTTCCCCTCTTATCTTTATTATTACACTTGAACCCTTTCTACGCAGACTACGCACACACCCCGACATCAAGGGAGTTACTATTGACAATAAACAATACAAGGTTGCAGCATACGCAGATGATATCCTTCTCTTTCTTACCGAACCCCTTACCTCAATCCCCAACTTGTTGCACGAACTTACGTCCTTTCAAAATATTTCAAACCTAAAGATTAACTACACTAAATCTAATGCACTGAATATCTCCCTTCCCGCAAACACTCTCAACCTTTGTCAATCAAACTTCCCGTTTGTATGGGATCCCCACTCAATTACCTATCTTGGTATCCAGATCCCCTCATCACTAACTGACCTCTATACACTAAACCACGCTCGATTAATTCGCTTAATTAAACAAGACTTATCTGAGTGGAAAAACTGTCCCTTTTCATGGTTTGGGAAAATCGCCATCATTAGGATGAACATCCTTCCGCGAATACTTTACCTTCTACAAACTATACCCATCAAACTCCCCCCCTCCTTTTTTATAACTTACAAACGGATTTGTTCCGAATTCATCTGGTCCTCCAAACGCCCGAGGCTGAATTGGCAAAGACTCACCTCCCCCAAAATGCAAGGTGGCGTAGGCCTTCCTGACATGCTCAAGTATTATTGGTCTTGTCATCTCACAAGAGTTGTAGATTGGCATGCCCATGCCTCTTCCAAGGACTGGGTCACCTTAGAGAATTCGATGTCAAAAATCCCTACAATGCAACTTCCCTGGATTGATCCAATTCTGACTCATAAACCACACACAAAACACCCACTGATCGCTGCCACCCTTCAAATATTCAGACTCACCTGTAAGAAGTTCAACCTAGCCTCAGCCCCCGGCCCTTTAACGCCTCTTTCAAATAATCCAAGCTTCCCCCGCGGGCTCAAGTTACACAACAACCCTACCAACACCTCAGATAGTCCAGAAAGGGTTGAACAATTATTCCACAACGGCTCCTTCTCCTCCTTTGAGAATCTGACAGCTAGGTTTCCCAAACATGGCATACCCCTTTTCAACTACCTTCAAATTAGACAATTTCTACTATCCCCCAAAAGGTCTTCAGGCTGGGCGAAACCCCTCTCTCAGTTTGAAACCTTGTGTGCTCAAAACAAACCCCAACGACATCTGATTTCAACCATATACACTCTCCTGTCCTCGCAATTTGACTTCAACCTAGACAAAACCTGCAAACGATGGGAAGAAGACCTATCCTTACACCTCTCACACACTGACTGGACACGTATCTTCTCTCATATACATAAAGGTTCCCTAAATGTTTCAGCACAAGAGAACGGTATGAAAATATTTACGAAATGGTATATGACACCAGATAGACTACACAAGATCAATGCTAACAATTCAATTCTCTGCTGGAGATGTAGTAGTGATAAAGGCACACTCCTACACATCTGGTGGGATTGTCACCTTATTCAATCCTTTTGGAGAAATGTCCACGACCTTATCGTTAAAATTACTACTTATACTCCAGAATATTCTCCCGCACAATACCTTTTACACCATACCTCCCTCCCACAATCAGCCTACAAAAAATCACTTATACTACACCTCATCAACGCTGCCAAGATGTGCATCCCATGTCATTGGTTATCAATAACCCCGCCCTCTATAAAAGAATGGTTCTCCCGTATTACTAAAGTTGCCGAAATGGAAGAATTAATCCACCAAGCCAGAGAATCCCCTGATAAATTCTACAAGATATGGGCCCCTTGGCTCGAATTCACTAAATCTGATGTATATGTGAACTACACTTCAGCATCAAACTAAACCCAAAGTTTCTTTTTCTTTCTTTTTCATAATGCTTGCTTGGTATCTCTTTATCATTATCTTGACAAGTTGTTGATTACTATTTAACAATGTCTAGTCTATCCCTGATCTGCTTTCTACAATACCTCCCCTTTTTGCCCTTCCTACATCCCCCTCTTCCCTTCCCACCCCCCCCCCCTCCACCACACCTGATACGTTTACATACTATCATATATGGTGCATATGAGTCTTCTAACCCTCAAACATTCCACCCTCCTAAATAGCTTCCTTTCGCTAATACTATAAGAGGGTCCCCCTATTATTATTTATTTATTTATTTATTTTTTTTCTATCTTTTTCCCCCTCCATCTATTATCCGCTCTTTCTTATTTAGAAAATACACGGCCCATCTCCGTGGAGCCCTCCCGTGAACCGGACACAGCATGATCCCCCTTGGGGGTGTCTGGATTATGGGACGGATTCCCATGTGATTTACACATTCTGTTTAATTCACAATATGTTTACTGTGTCCCCCCCATAACAGTTACCTATTCATTCACTTTTTTCTGTGATGATATTGTATTTTCCTCTCTCCCCTCTAATCTTAAGAGTTCTTAAGTCTCCCTTTTGCTATTGACCTTGTTACATGTCTAATATTAATTTGCATTGTATTATACGGTCCTTGTAAATCCACTGTTATTTACATGTTCATGTTCACCAAGAAATTTAATAAAATGTTTTTGAAAGAAAAAGATCCAGTCTTTAAGAGGTTAAACTTCCTTTCTCCCTGGCAGAGGGAAGGAAAAAATACAATGTAATCATTTTGGTTTATAGTTAGGAGACTTAATGCTGAAAGGGTTAGCTGTGTGAGTGAATGAGTCATCCAGCTCACTGAAATGTATCAATTCACAAGTCAGACCCAGGAGCAGAGAAACTCGGTATTTTAAAAATGCCACAATAACAATACCGTGGCTATGCAATACCGCGATATATCGAATTACCGAAAACCGGCATATGTCTACTCTCTAAGAGAGCTTTAGAATCAGTTGAAGCATGGAATGCACCTGACCAGAGGACTGAAGCAAAGAAAACAAAACAGTCCAAACAGAACAAGCTCTACTCAAATCCTTTTGTAGGATTGATAAATATTAGCTTAGATAAACAACGGCCAAGCCTGATCAGTCTCTTCCTGCCAGGATCAGAAACTGGAAGAGATTAACAAGGATGGAATACTGCTCTCTACAACAGAAGATCTCATCCGAGAGAAAGCACTTTAATCTAATTCCCTGGTATCAAAGGCAGAAACCAAGGCCTGTTTGGCCAATATGGAATTACTTCAAAAATTCCCACGGTCTTTAGAAACAACCCCCCAAAAAAACTGTATATGGATGAAACTGGAAAGCATATGGCTTGTGAGACCTTTTCTGACCTGACAGCATCTGCACCCAAGGCTTCACCGAGGCCCCTAGGGAAATGCTTTCCAGCTTGTAACAGTAAGGAGATGCTACTAGATCTAACTCTGAATTCTTGTCCAGAGATAAAATCCACTTGGAGGTATCTGGATGTAGAAACCACTTCTTGCCCATTTCTATTATGGACCACAGAATATGAATTATTCCCAGAAATTCTATGTAGACTCAAAAGAGATAAGGAAGATTCTACTCCACCCAGACCCCAGTCATCTCTACCTCTTCTCAGTGAACCCGGCAGATTCTGACCTTCCCCCTGATGTAGGACACCACTGTGATATTGTTCAGCCTTACTGGAGACTAAAAAGCCTGCTGTCAGGTTACAAAAGGCGAAGGGAGCATGAAAGAGCTGGCCAGAAAACCAGAATGTTCAAACTAACTTCCCAACCGGGAATTCTACTGGCAAAACAACTTTCTGACAGGGGAGTTCCACTGGCAATAACTCAGCAGCATGGATGATTTATTACTGTGCCAGCACCCAAGTCTTCAGCTGCCTGTTTGCGAGACAGGAATCGCTGGGTGCGTGATCAACATTGGAGAAAAAAAAAAAAAAAAACACTTTCAGGACAGGAGGCCATTTCCATTGAGCACAACTCAATATAGGGATGGAAAAGACCATGGTCCTGATCATCAGGTATTGGGACGCTGACAGGTGAGGAGAGGAAAGCCAGGATCATCCAGCATCCTACCACCAGTATGCTCTATTGGCAAAAACGATGTATTCTGAACTGTGATGGATTAAGCTCTCAGATACACAAGGATTTGTGTAGGAGTCACATGACACTTTTTGAAAGACTAGCCAACCAATCTTGTATAGGGTTCTGAGAACCCCCTCCGTATACAGGAATCCCTGTCTAGAGGAGGAGTGGATCGAGTACCCAACCAGCAGACATATATGCTGCAGGATGTCTTAATCCCTGTAGAAACAGAGGTATGTCAGAAGACCGCTCTGGGAGTTGGAAATAGGCATCCCTCTGAGTACCAATAGTACTCCCCTTAAAATCATATCTGCTGGAATTGGATTTGCCATCCCTAGAGACGGTAAAAACCACATTGGCTAGCAGAACTTGCTTATTGTTGCTGGAACAAAGGATTCCTCCTGGCACAGTCATAGGCTTGAAGGTGACTGATTGACCCACATGGTCTGAAGTGCTTGACCTTAGGGTCCAACTGTCTGAGACAAAAGCTGTATCTTCCTATCAGAAGAGAGGCAACCAGGTACCCCCATAAATTACGTATGGGTGGCACAAATATGAAAAAGGCCAGTAAGCAACTTCTTCCCCAGAAGTGAAGCTCTTTGCTGACTACTTGGTTGAGGGCTCTTTCTCTCTTTGAATCTTTCTGGACTCCAGGCTGGAACTGCAGAAGCAAACCTTTTTGGAGTTAATCACTGACTCTTGAACCGCAGTCCTCTTTGATTCAGCAGACATGTACTCTGAGGCAGGAGGCCAGACTAAACACAGTTCTTAGCTGTCAAATGAAGCTAGCCCTTGAAGGGGACTGCTAGACTCTCGCAATGCAGACATTATTGCCCCACTTGAGGAATTACTCCAAGCTATTTGCTATCATATAAAGCTAGCCCTTTAAGAGGACTGCTAGACTCTTGCAATGCAGACCAGATTGTCCCGCATGTCAGAATTATTCTCTAGGATAGCATTAATATTCTTCATCCCAACTTACATTGCACTGGAAGAGCGGCAGGTTCCAAGGCTGCAACTGCAGACAGATATACCCCTGAGGGACAAGTCCAACACAAGGCTACAAGCAGAAGATGCTACGCCCCCCAAGGACACACCCAATCATTCTGATTTGAGTATACCCCTGAAGGACACAGCATCCTCCAATGACAACTCTATTTATACGGCTAGCCACGTCAACCAAACAGGTGACTCTTTGTGCTGGAAAACCTCTTCCCCATAAGTGCCTTAACCACTTGCCGACTGCCTAACGCCGATCTACGTCGGCAGTCAGCCCCTCACAGGCAAAGCGACGTAGGTCTACGTCGCTAGCCTGTGAGGGTCTAGGGAGCGAGCGCCTGTCGCCGAAGGCGCGGTCACGCACCCCCCCCCCCCCCCGTGCGTGTGACCGGCGGACCCGATGTCCGCCGGTCACTCTGCGATCGTCGGGGGAGAAGGAGAAAGTCAGGCGGTTTGCGTAAACAAGCTGCCTGTCATTCTCCCCTGTGTATGAAGGATGATCATACGGTTCTACTAATGTAGAACCGTTGATCACTGTTCATACATCTGAATCCACAGCCAATCACAGTAGAAAGCACGCTCCTAGGGACACACATAGCCCCTCCCTTTCAAAAAAAAGTTAACCCCTTCACTGCCAGTGTATTTTTACAGTAACAGTGCATATGTATAGCACTGATTACTGTAGAAATGTCACTGGTAACCCCAAAAGTGTCAAAAATGTCAGTCAAGGGTCCGATCTGTCCGCCGCAATGTCGCAAAAAAAAATAAAAAAAAAAAAAAAAAAAAAAAAAAAAACGCAGATCGCCGCCATTACGCGTTAAAGAAAAAAAAAAACAACAAAAATGACAAAAATCTTTCCCTTTGTTAGTAAACGCGATAATTTTTGCGCAAACCAATCAAAATACGCTTTCTGCAATTTTTTTTACCAAACATAGGTAGCATAAAACAAATTTAGATTTTTACATTTTTTGGGGGGGGAATTTCATATAAAAAAATGTGAAAAATATTGCTATTTTTGCAAAATTTACGCTCTTTTTTGTTTATAGCACATGATCAAAAAATCGCACAGGTGATCAAATACCACCAAAAGAAAGCTCTGTTTGTGGGAAAAAAAGGACGCCAAATTCGTTTAGATACAGCGTTGCACGACCGCGCAATTGTCCGTTAAAGTCAAGCAGTGCCGAATCGCAAAATACCCCCTGGTCAGGAAGGGGGTAAAATCTTCCGGGGCTTAAGTGGTTAAAAGGGTAACTCCCACTTTTGTGGGGGAAAATAAAGAAAAAACAATAGCGTATACAATTGAGACACAAATCATATTGTAATTGAATGGTATTAAAAATAAACTTTTCCTTTTCAATCTGCAGCTATTGTAATTTTATGAAATTGCAATGCAATATGGCTACCTGGAGCTGTTCTGTACACAGAATGTGTACTGACCACACCCCAGAAACATAATTTCCTGCTTGTGTGATTGGCTCACCAATTTTCCCAGAACTCTGCCTAAGGCTGGCCATACACTATACAATTTTCTTATTCAATTTCCTTTAGATTTACCTTTAACTATGTAGTGCAAGGGCCTGCCTGATTGCATACAAATTGAAAGTGTTTAGGTTTGACCCTATATTACATGGTTTTGGTAAATCTAAAGGAAAGTTGAACAAGAAAATTGTATAGTGTATGGCCAGCCTTAGATACAAGTCAGATTTCTGGCATCCCCTGCAACAAAAATGTAATTTTTGGTGAGATACTCCCAATAGGAACACGTCTAAAGGGATGCAGGCCCAGCAGCTTCCCTCAGCCACAGCTGATAATTATGAAACCACTCCCATTTGACCCACTCAGCACAGAGGAACAAACAATGATTTCTTCAGAACACAAGGTAGGAATCTGCAACAAAGTTTTTTAACCACTTTAAGACCGGAAGGATTTGCCCCCTTAATGACCCCTACTGAGGAAGTCAACGCCTGTGGTTGGGCTTCGACGTCACGCGTATAGGGGACAGAGCCTGCGTGCTGGAAGCTGTCTCTTCCTAGATACCGTTTATGCTGATTTCTATGCACTTTAGAAGCGCCACCTTTGTGAGTACCATTCCTTTACTCAAAGCGGTTTACTGCAACCATACAGAGAGCACTAGATCTCTTCCTTTGTTCCCCTTTTATGTGTATCGGTGAGAATCCCTCTGGAGGCAATATGCTATCCATAGCCTTTACTATCTGAAGGTCCCTGTGTATATATACAACGCTGTGATTGACCCAGCAGTGGGTCTATAGTGGAGGTGAGAGACCAATTCACCTGGTGGTGGGATTGCACTAATCACAAAAGCACTAATTAAGTTTTGCACAAGATTCTTTTGGACACGTGGATTCACCGTTTATTTGATTGATTGTATGGACATTGGAACATGTATGGACACTGATATGGGCACATGACTAGCGCAACACTACTTTTTGGTTTATATAGTTTACATTGTGTGGTTTAGACACTTTTAGTGTGTGCAGCCGGTCTTTATATCATTTGTTTATTGCACCATTCACTATTGATATTTTTTTGCGCTGATAGTTTTTGTTATGTATATATATATATATATGTGTATGTTTATAAACTTTAATTAATTATCAATAAACAATATTTTTTATGACATTAGTGTCAATTACTGTGATGAAAAAGTCCACTTCTTTAGCAAAAGCTACATTTTTTTTCCCACAAACAGAGCTTTCTTTTGGTGGTATTTGATCACCTCTGCGCTTTTTATTTTTTGCGATATTAATAAAAAAAAAAAATGCGAAAATTGTGAAAAAAATAACAATATTTTTCTACTTTGACAGTTAAAAAATATCCAATATATTCAATTTTTGTCATATATTTAGGCCAAAATGTATTTAGCTACATGTCTTTGACAAAAAAATTCTCAATGAGCGTTTTTTTAACCGCTTTAAGACCGGAAGATTTTACCCCATTCCTGACCAGGCCATATTTTGCGATTCAGCACTGCGTTATTTTAACGGAAGATTGTGCGGTCATGCGATGCTGTACCCAAATTAAATTTATGTCCTTTTTTTCCCCACAAATAGAGCTGTCTTTTGGTGGTATTTGATCACCTGTGCCATTTTTACTTTTTGCGCTATAAAACAAAAAAAGAGCGACAATTTTGAAAAAACAACAATATTTTTCACATTTTTTTATATGAAATTCCGCCGCCCCCCAAAAAAATTTAAATAATCAAAATTTAACATTTTAGGCCAATTTGTTTTCTGCTACATTTTTTTTTTTTTCCCAAAAATATCGCAATAAGCGTATTTTGATTGGTTTGCACAAAAGTTATCGCAGCTACTAACCCTGGTCCGACTCCCGCTGTGACTGAATACAGCGGGAGCGAGCCTCCACAATGGCTGGACGATGTCGAGCGACTTTGCCGCAGTACGGTCAACGTGACCGGTCGGCAAGTGGTTAAGGAGATACGTGTTAGGCCGCAGGCCTATATTTGTGGGAGGAGCTAGCGTGCCTTTAAGACACTGCTCCTCCCCTCCCCGCCTGCCGCGTCACACGCTGTCACCCCGGACAGCCGAACTTCCGGATGAGCAGCAGCCGCCGCCGCCATCTCCGCTGACACCGCCGACTCCGCTGACACCCCCGCCACCGCCGTTTCCCTCCGGCCTGCCTCCAGCTTGCTTCCAGCCTCCTGCACCGTCATCCTCCGCTCGGGCGGCCCGTCCATCCATCCGGCCACCGGGCAGCAGGTACCGCTGGGGGGGGGGGGTTCCTGGGGGGTCTTGTTTCTGCCTTGCCTGCACCAGGCCACGGCCCTGCTTCTTACTACACTTTCTGTCTTTACCACTGTTACTAGCTGTGTACTTCCATGCTGTTATTTTCTATTGCTACTTTGTGTACTGTTGCCCTGCCTATGGACACTGCCTTGTTACTATGGGTACTGCTGCTCTAATACTATTGTGACTAGGGGTACTGCTACTGCTATACTTTTGCTATGGGATGATACTCTTATACTGTTGTTACTATAAGTAAGGCTACCTTTATACTGTTGTTACTAGGGGCACTGCTACTCTGCTAATACTACTTGCTATGGGTATTGCTACTCGAAATTCTATGGTTACTATGCGTACTACTCTGGAATACTATTACTATGGGTACTGCCGCAATGTTATTGTCACACTACTGTTACTGCTGTTACCTCTTGGTCTATTGCTATACGTGCAGCTATACTCCTATTCTGTGTTCTACTGTTTTACAGCTACACGGCTATACTGTTAATAACACAACTAACTGCGTACCGATACACTGCTATGCTTTTACTGTGTGCACCATGGCGGTATATGTAGTGCTACATTATCAATCACCACCACACGCGCTACTGCCTTACACCTACGGATGCGCTGCCAATACCATTACCTTACGTGCACTATTGCCATACATGCCGTGACGCATGTCACTACTGTGGACGCTACTATACAGCCACGCCACATCACTGCTGATACTATTCCCACCATATTTACTGCTATACACTATTTTTCATCACTACCGACGCTGTTACTACCGCCTGTGCTACGGCTACACTGCTACACTACATGACTACTAATAATGCATGTATTACCGCTGTTCATACTACTACACTACTTATGCTACTACCGTGTGTACTACTACTACTTCTTCGTTGGTATGTTGCACCACCCCTTCATCAAGCCTCCGTATAGGGTTAGAGAACTGGCTATTTAGGGCTAGGCGCTGGCCTTAGTCTCCCTGGTAGCTGGTCCCGCGAGGCCAACTCCCCAATCTCAACACAGAGATTTTCGCCCTCGGGCCAAATCATAGTTAGTGCCTCGCACCCACCCATCTCTTGGGGTCATAGTTGGGGCCTCACCTGTCACGGCCACACGTTTTAAATCTTTTACCGAAAGGCCAACCCCCCGCCACCACGCCCAAATCATAGATAGAGCCTCTCATCTGCCGCTCGGCAACTAGCAGGGCCTCACCTGTCACGGGGTAGTCAGCTTTCGCCTCGGCACTAGTTAGCCAGCCAGTTCTGTTTTAGCTCAACGGTGTTTGTTTAACCAATTTTCCTTTGCGTGTTATTTTCTCTTTCAGCATGTCTCAAGCAGTCATCGTAGGTGAAGGGTCATCTCCCCCAGGCACACCCGCTAGGCCTACCACCCCTGTGAGAACTGGTACCCCCAGGGAATTCCGAGAACCTTCCACGCTGGGCCTTTTAAGACCCTGGACCATCCCCAGGATTCCGTCTGTCTTGCACCACAGGGGCACCCCCTTTTTCAGCTACGGCAAGCAGGCTGAATTCTGCGAACGGCTCTCAGCACATCCTGGGGATCCTGGATTGGGTACCAGCTCTCGGGGGGCTAGGACGGACATTAAAGGGACGCTAGACACCATCTCGTGATCACTACAATCAAACAGTGACAGACTGTCCAAACTGGAAACGCTGGCCATCCCACATGGTCCCACTTCCCTCTAAGCCGTTACAGGCTCTCGCTCCTAACAGCTGACAGAGTAGGCCCCCAGCCTCGCCTTTTCTCCCCTTCTGCTTCCCCAGTCTTTATCCCGGCACACATGGTCCCCCCAGCCCTCCGCAAGGACATCTTAGAGGGGAAGGACATGTATCTGGTTTCCTTACTGTCTGCCTCCCTAGACATTGTAGGGAACTGGGTGTACAATTACGGTGATTTGGCCATCGTGATGAAGGCCAGAGACCCAAGACTCAACAAAGCTTCCATACCAGATTTTGTCCTAGCCTTCGGCATCTACAGGGACGTTGCGTGCTCCGTGCGTCTGCAATGCCGGAAGGTATTAGGTTTTTACCTTCTCCTAGTGGTTGACTTAGGTCTCAAGTACGGGGGTTTTCTTGTTCTTCGACTTCCACAGTTTGTATCAGCAAGCAGTGGCAGCTTGGCCCAGTTTAACGTTCGTTCTCACTGGAGCCTCTTGGGCTCGGAACTATTTTTCAGGTTTTTTGCAGGCTTAGTGCCCCCGTCTTGGGCAGTCTGCTCTTCCACCTCTCACACTGCCGACCTGTGCCCCTCTGAGGCTGATCCCTCCTTTCCTGGTCCTCATGGGGGAGCTAGCAAACCTGCTCGACGTAGCCTAAGGGACAGGCTTGGTCGTCCCGTCATTTATTTGGCTCAATTATGCAATAACCTTAATGGAGGTGCCTGTAATTTTAGCGCCTGCAGACTACTGCACGTCTGTTCCATATGCTTTTGGGCCCATGCCAAATCCATGTGCCTGCTAAGCCGCCTGGCGCACAATTCAATTGGGATAGCCACCAGCGCATTTTTCAATAAACATATTGTCATCAATCTGTCTGCTCTTCGTTCGTCCACTAACCCGAGCCTGAATTTGCCCTCATTCTATCTACCAATTTTCTCTTTACTATATCACCGTGGTTAATGCCATTCAAGCACACTTGAAGGCAGGTAGGGCCGCATGGCTCAGTTAGTCCGTTACTCCTACGCCTTCGAATTGTTACCCATTCGTCCATTTCATGGTGTCAAGGGCAGAAGAATGTTCCTTGCTGTTAGTCTCACGTTTGGGGCCTAGAGTAGCCCGAGAAGATTCGACACTTTGCTGAGACTCCCTGCTGGTTCCTCCTCTTTTTCTCAAGATGCCCCACGATGTTACATCACGTGGATGATTTCCTGTGGGTCATACATAGCGACTGCAACCCTGTCAGTCTCAAGGCACTGTAGCACTGTCACTACTTTAGGCGTCCCCCTGTCACTAGACAAGACTACTGTACCCACCACTAGACTAGTTCTCTTAGGCGTCACACTCGTTTCCACACCACGCAGTCTAGTCTCCCCGTGATCAAGCTCGGGCGTTTCGCAAGGAAGAAGTCAAGCTCCTACAAGTTGGAACTTTACTCGTAAGGATCTACATCCTGGTTGGTTCTTTGAACTCCGCAATGCGCATTATTCCCCAAGGTTGATCATTTATTTTTAGGCTGTTGTGCTTATTAACGGGCCTTCCAGATGAACTTTGGTCGCTCATATTCCCCGGCTAGGGTAGACCTGGCTATGTGATTGGTATTCCTGGTACACTAGTATGGGGTCTCCATGTTCATCCCACCATGATCCGCCCAATCCTCAGTTTCTGGACGGACGCAGCCGCCGTTACCGGGTTTGCAGCACATATGAACACTTGGTTAGGTGTTTGTTGGCCGGTAGAGTCTCTTGGCTTATCTGCCTCTCGCGAGACTTCGGCCTTATTAGGATTTTACCTGATAGTGACGGCGGCTTCGCATGGGACAATCCTGGACAGGAATGGCTGTGAAGTATTAGTGTCAACTAGGTAGCCTGCCACGTAATCAAGTAGGGCCATTCATCTTCTTTGATCATTAGGAGGCTGGTTCGCTGGCTGACCTAGTTGGCGGCCACCTGTCAGTTCTTCCTCTTCTGCGTACATATCACAAGTTCCCCAAGTTTGTCAAGTTGATCCTGGGCTAGCCTGGATTTGGCTAACAGTGTCAATTGTCTCGGGTAGCCTTATCTGCGAACACCAGGAAGACTTACGACAGAGCCATGACCATCTTCCAAGGTTCTCAGTAGAATTCGTCTTACACGGTCGTTCAGTTAAACCATGGTCGCATTCGCTGTTTTTGCCACCTTTCAGCTCAGACTTTCATAGAACACGTGCAAACTTTACTTTGTCTGGCGTACAATCCACGTTTTGTCATCTGCTCCAAGCCTTTCTCCTTTCCTCAGGGCTTGCCCGGTGAAGAAGGTGTTGAAGGTTTGGTAGGTAGATCACCACGAGACAACAAACGTTTGCCCTTAGATGGGAATTCCGGACCTTTCTGGCGTACTGGACACGTCACCATTCGAACCTCATACAAACCTAGTCATCAACCTCCATTTATTTAGCCTCTATGGGTTCCTTAGTCCCGAAAAATTCACCTTTGCAACCCAGTCGGATAGGCAATCGTGCCTCCTCAAAGAGGTTTTAGGTCGGTAGAGGACCACTGTCCTTTCACTCCGACGTTCAAGGCCGGGCAGATATACCATCCGTTGGCATCCCCGTCTACCCGACCGAGGTTAACTGGTGCCTAATTGGAATCCTGAACATCTACCAGCTCAGGACACTCCCAGCCGCTCTCCGCTATTCTCCCTGTCAGGTAGTCCCCTAACCACTACTTAATTTAGATTTTACATTTCGCTTGTTGTGCATTGAATTAGGCTGGGACCCCTCATCGCATTCCGGACATTCGTTCAGAACAGGGGCGGGTTCAGCTGCTTCTAGTGCCAATACGCCAGGGCACATAATTAAGAACCAGGGCGCTGGGAATCAGCTATTTTCCACGCATACACCCCACACCCGGGGAAAGAGGTAAGGTTAGCCTTCAAGAATCTTGTATCATAAGCTGTGTCATGAATAAGTGTGTTTACTGCTTACTTTTTGCCCTCTTTTATTTACAGGCCTTCCCCCTACGTCGGTTCCGGCACACCACACCGACTTATCCATACTTGCAGTTTCTAATCATCATAAATTAACCGACCACAAACTATTTTTGCTGTTTGCAATTATCATTGAAAGTAAAAGAAAAGAAAATTCCACATTTTGGGTTGACATCAGGAAGGGAAATCTAGGACACTAGTTCTGGTGACTCTGGTATTCCCTCTCTTTGGAGGAATTTCCTCTTACTTCTTGTTTTGGCTTTGGGACAGGAATTAAAAAGGTAAAAGCTCCCCAACAGGGGACAGAAGGCAAAAAAAAAAAAAAAACTGACAGGGGTTATAACTCTACCTACCATAACATGTGAACTAGACTGGCTTTCAATGGCACCAGTTCAGACGGTGGGCCCTGTGCATTTCCAGAAGATTTTGGTGTTAAATTTACACCTGAACCGCTGAATGGAAACCACACCGGACCCTGCACCAAAACTGAACCTGCATATATGTGAACCCAGCCTTAATCTATCCAAAATGAAACAAAGTTTTGCCTTTAGTTCTATTTTAAAGTAACAGAGTATGTGACAGGAATGTGACACAAAGTATAACAGAAGGGATACAGAGAGAGAAATACACAGACAGGTACAGGTAAAGTCAGACACAGGATGTGACACTGTGGCCACAGATTGGATCATTTACACACAGATAGCATACCTCCCAACCATCCCAGATTCGCTGCGACCATCCCGAGATTTCTATTAAATCAATGTGTTCCGCGAATCTGGGCTGAATCCCACAGCAGCGTTCCAGCACTTGACTCCACTAATCCACTAAAAGGTGCGCGCCGTGCTGCAGCTGTCAAGTCTGAGACTGACATGTCAGTGCCCAGCCAGCACAGCTCTCTCCACTCACCAGCTCGCCCGTTCTTCAGCCCACAAAATTGAAAAAGGAGGGAGTCTAGGTCTGCTCCACCACCTCCCCATATCCCCCTGTACCCGGCGTGCAGCTAATGCTGTGCCTGTGAAAGGGTTGTGTGTGCGGGATTTTTGAAGCTGTGCTCCTAAGGTTTCTGCCTGAGCCTCTGGATGATTGAACACAGTCTGTGACTGAACTCTCCTCTCTCTCTCTCTCTTCCTTTCATCTAATCCTTCCTGCCTTCCATGTACCATAGGGCTCCTTCCTGCCTTCCATGTATCATAGTAATCCTTCCTGCCTTCCATGTACCATAGGGCTCCTTCCTGCCTTCCATGTATCATAGTAATCCTTCCTGCCTTCCATGTACCATAGTGATCCTTCCTGCCTTCCATGTACCATAGTGATCCTTCCTGCCTTTCATGTACCATAGTGATCCTTCCTGCCTTCCATGTACCATAGTGATCCTTCCTGCCCTCCATGTACCATAGTGATCCCTCCTGCCTTCCATGTGCCATAGTGATCCTTCCATGTGCCATAGTGATCCTTCCATGTACAATAGTGATCCTTCCTGCCTTCCATGTACCATAGTGATCCTTTCTGCCTTCCATGTACCATAGGGCTCCTTCCTGCCCTTCATGTACCATAGTGATCCTTCCTGCTCTTCATGTACCATAGTGCTCCTTCCTGCCTTCCATGTACAATAGTGATCCTTCCTGCCTTCCATGTACCATAGTGATCCTCCCTGCCTTCCATGTACCATAGTGCTCCTTCTTGCCTTCCATGTACCATAGTGATCCTTCTTGCCTTCCATGTACAATAGTGATCCTTCCTGCCTTCCATGTACCATAGTGATCCTCCCTGCCTTCCATGTACCATAGTGCTCCTTCTTGCCTTCCATGTACCATAGTGATCCTTCCTGACTTCCATGTACCATATTGCCCCTTCTTGCCTTCCATGTGTCATAGTGATCCTTCCTGCCTTTCATGTACCATAGTGCTCCTTCTTGCCTTCCACGTGCCATAGTAATCCTTCCATGCGCCATAGTGATCCTTCCTGCCTTCCATGCACCATAGCGATCCTTCCTGCCTTCCATGTACCATAGCGATCCTTCCTGCCTTCCATGTACCATAGTGATCCTTCCTGCCTTCCATGTACCATAGTGATCCTTCCTGCCCTCCATGTACCATAGTGATCCTTCCTGCCTTCCATGTCCCATAGTGATCCCTCCTGCTTTCCATGTGCCATAGTGATCCTTCCATGTACAATAGTGATCCTTCCTGCCTTCCATGTACCATAGTGATCCTTTCTGCCTTCCATGTACCATAGTGCTCCTTCCAGCCCTTCATGTACCATAGTGATCCTTCCAGCCTTCCATGTACCATAGTGATCCTTCCTGCCTTCCATGTACCATAGTGATCCTTCCTGCCTTCCATGTACCATAATGATCCTTCCTGCCCTCCATGTACCATAGTGATCCTTCCTGCCTTCCATGTCCCATAGTGATCCCTCCTGCTTTCCATGTGCCATAGTGATCCTTCCATGTACAATAGTGATCCTTCCTGCCTTCCATGTACCATAGTGCTCCTTCCAGCCCTTCATGTACCATAGTGATCCTTCCTGCCCTCCATGTACCATATTGCTCCTTCCTGCCTTCCATGTACCATATTGCTCCTTCCTGCCTTCCATGTACCATAGTGATTCTTCCTGCCTTCCATGTACCATAGTGATCCCTCCTGCCTTCCATGTACCATAGTGCTCCTTCTTGCCTTCCATGTGCCATAGTAATCCTTCCATGCGCCATAGTGATCCTTCCTGCCTTCCATGCACCATAGCAATCCTTCCTGCCTTCCATGTACCATAGTGATCCTTCCATGTACCACAGTGATCCTTCCATGTACCACAGTGATCCTTCATGCCATCCATGTGTCATAGTAATCCTTCCTGCCTTCCATGTGTCATAGTGATCCTTCCTGCCTTCCATATGCCACACTCATCCTTCCTCCCTTCCATGTACCCTTCCCATGTTTGGCCACACCCACCTTCTGCTGCACCTCCATCTCACTATCTCTATGCAATGCCCATCATTTTCAAGTTCAAAGGTTGTGAAATATGAGGTGTGTACTCAGATGGGAGACAGAGACACAAGAAGTAGGTGTGTGTGTGTATACACACGCACAAGTACAGGGGAGGGGAACGAATAATATCAGCACACACAGACAAGAAACAAACCCAGACAGCACTCGCCTCACACGGGACTCTACTATCCAAATTCCAGTCAGAGAGCAGCACGTGAACCGTATAATAATATCCGCCCTTTCTCCCCGCACTTCCAATTACAGTGCAGCACTATAAGTTCCGCCCTTTCCCCTGCGCTTCCAGTCAGAATGCAGCACTCTAGGCGCCGCCCCTCCCCAGCTTCCAGTCAAGTTTGAGCCCCGCGTGTGTAGCACTATAGGCTCCGCCCCCCCCTGAGCTTCTAGTCAAGTCAAAGCCCAGGGTGTATGTATGTAGCACTCTATAGTACTTCCAAACTGAGATTTCAGTGAAAACACGGACCTCTTGCTTCCAGGTGCTTGTAGTCAGAGCATAGCTTGTGTGCAGGAATATAGGCTCCGCCCTCACAGCCAGCTACCTCCAGGTATCAGAGAGAACTTTTCTGCCATTATTTCCTCATTGATAAAGCAGCCACGTTTAGTGATGTATTCAGCATTTTGTGTAACCCTTTCATAGTCAGAGCCCTTTTTTCTTTTCTTTTTTAGCATACGCTGTTTAACCACTTGCTGTCTGGGACAATGCTGACATTTCTCTGATACATGTAAAATTCTGCATTTTTATTTATTTTTTGCTAGAAATTTACCCAGATCACCACATGTTATATATTCTCTGAAAGCATAGACCCTGGAAAATAAAATGATGGGTGTTGCAATTTTTTATCCTCTTGCATACCAAGCCAATTCTGACAATCCTCTCCTACATGTAAAAATCATAGTTCTTTTGCTAGAAAATTCTCAGGACCCTCCAAACATTATATATTTATTTTTTAGCAGAGACTCTAGGGAATAAAATGGGTGTCATTGCAACTTTCAATGTCACACGGTATCTGTGCAGCAATTTTTCAAATGTGATTTTTTTTGGGGGAAAAAAACACTTTTTATGAATGCAAAACACAATATTTACCCCAATATTATTGTGTAATGTGAAAGATGATGTTACGCTGAGTAAATAGATACCTAACATGTCACGCTTTAAAATTGTGCACACTCGTGGAATAGCCCCAAACTTCAACCTCTACTAAAATATCTCCATAGGCTACGCTTTAAAAATGTTTACAGGCTACCGATTTAGAGTTACAGAGGAGGTCAAGTCCTAGAATTATTGCTCTCGCTCTAACAATCTAATAATACCTTACATATGTGGTTTGAACACAGTTACATATGCGGTGCGACCTACATATGCGTTCGCTTCTGCGTTTTTTTATCTATTTTATTTTAAAGTTTTTATTTTTAGACTTTCCCTTTCGTTTTTTTTACTTTTTGATCACTTTTGTTCCTATTACAAGGAATGTAAACATCTTTATTTGGGGTCTAAAAGGCCTCAGATCTCTCCTCTATGCTGAAAAGCCCGAGTTCAAAAAACAAATCAATCTCAGGCTTTCCAAAAAAAAAAAAAAACGGCAGTGTTTACATCTGCCAGCCAGGGAAGTGACATCATTTTGTCACTTCCTGCCTCCGAGAGTCATAGAGGTGCCCGGGGACCATCTTTTTGACCTCTGTCAGCTCTATGGCAAACTTCCGCTGCTGCCGGTGTTCCGTGAGAATAACCTACCCCGTGAGAAATGCCTACCCTGGTCACTTCCTGTCAGGAACAGTTGAGCAGCACAGCAGTGTGCATGCTCACAGCCCCGGATACGTAATGGAACAGCTGAGGAGCTGACTAGTGCACATGCACGGAGGGTATGAAATGATCTCGGCAGTGTGTGTAACGCGGCGGTTACATTAAATTAGCTGTGCTGCAATATGAGTCATCTCCGCTCCTGTCCCTGGCACTTCCCTGATCTTGGCTAGTAAATATAAAAGCGGCGGCGGGTGTATGAAATCCAAATGAACGGAGATCTCGGCTCCGTGATTTATCTTTACATACACCCGCCACCGCTTTTATATTTACTAGCCCAGATCAGGGAAGTGACAGGGATAGGAGTGGAGATGATTCATATTTCAGCCAAGCTGTTTTAATGTAACCGCCGCGTTACACACACTGCCGTGATCATTTCATACCCTCTGTGCATGCGCACTACTCAGCATCTCAGCTGTTCAATGACGTAGTGGTGACGTAGGTGCACCGGAAGTGACGAGGGTATGCATTTCTCACGGGTAGGTTTTTTTCACGGAACACCGGGTTCACTGTCCGGCTCGTCGATTGCAGGGGCGAGACCAGAGAAGCAGCAGGAGGGGGAAATGTCACATAAGTGCCTCTCCAGAGATTTCCAGTGTGACTTTGGAGCGTGACTTTATTGCGACTTTTGGTGCGATTTTGGTCAAACTTTACATTCTTTGGATAAAAGTTGCAACAAAAGTCACACAAAAGTAGTGCAGGCAACTTTTCAAAGTCGCAATGACTTTAACTCTCACCAATTTGAATGGGTACCATTGAAAAAAATGGGGTGCGATTTGTTATGAAACTTTAATGTCCAAAAATGCACTTTTTTGAATTGTAATGACAAAAAAAACACTATACATAACCCAATTTTTTTGTAAAATATAGAAGTTGATGTTATGGCAAGTAAACAGATACCAAACATGTCACACTTTAAATTTGCGCACATCCATGCATAGGCAATGCTTTAAAAGCCTTAATGGGTTACAACTTTAAATTTACAGAGGAGGTCAAGTGCCAGGATTACTGCCCATGATCTGATGTTCACTGTGATATCTCACATGTGTGGGACGATCTCTGTTTGGGTGCGTGTTGGACCGGCGCACACGGGGGGACGAGGGCACTTAAAAAAATATATATATATTTTTAAAGTATAAATTTATCTATTTATTTATTTTTATAGTGTTGCTTTAAAAAAAAAAAAAATTTTGATCAATTTTTTTTTGCTGTCACAAGGAATGTAAACATCCTTGTGACAGCAATAGGTAGTGACAGGTACTCTTTATGGAGAAATCTGTGGGCTAAAACCCCTCCTCTGCGGTTTAACCACTTGCCGAACGCCGCACGACTATTTACTGCGGCGGTCAGCCCCTTACAGGCAGAGCGACGTAGTACTACGTCGCTAGCCTGTGAGGGTCTAGGGAGCGATTGTCGGTGCAGAGGGAGAAAGGCAGGCGGCTGATGTAAACAAGCCGCCTGTCATTCTCCTCTGTGTAGAAACAGTGATCATACGGTTCTACTATGTAGGACCGTTGATCACTGTTCCTACACCTCAAGCCACAGCCAATCACAGTTAGAATCACGCCCTTAGGGACACACACCACCCCTCCCTCTCAAAAAAGTTAACCCCTGCACTGCCGGTGTAATTTTACAGTAACAGTGCATATGTATAGCCCTGATTACTGTAGTAATGTCACTGGTAACCCCAAAAGTGTCAAAAATGTCAGTCAAGGGTCCGATCTGTACGAAGCAATGTCGCAGTACCGCAAAAAAAAAAAAAAAAAAAAACGCAGATCACCGCCATTACGCGTTTAAAAAAAAAACAACAAAAATGACAAAAATCTTTCCCTTTGTTAGTAAATGCGATAACTTTTGCGCAAACCAATCAAAATACGCTTTTTGCGTTTTTGGTTAAAAAAAAAAAAAAAACATTTGTAGCATAAAACAAATTGGCCGAAAATGTTAAAAAATTTTGATTTTTAAATTTTTTTGGGGGGGGGGGGGATTTCATATAAAAAATTTTGAAAAATATTGTTATTTTTGCAAAATTGACGTTCTTTTTTTGTTTATAGCGCATGATCAAAAAAAAAAAAAAAATCGCACAGGTGATCAAATACCACCAAAAGAAAGCTCTGTTTGTGGGAAAAAAGGACGTCAAATTCGTTTAGGTACAGCGTCGCACGACCGCGCAATTTTCCATTAAATCACGCATTCCCGAATCGCAAAATAGGCCCTGGTCAGGAAGGGGGTAAAATCTTCCGGGGCTTAAGTGGTTAAAACATTCAAAACACCAAGATCTGTGTTTTCAAATGCTTTTGATTTTTTTTTTTTAAAATGGCACAGTTGACATCTGGGTTAACTGTGATGTCAGGTCATCGCTTCCAGGTTACCAAAGCCAAATTCAGCATTGTTTGGCTTTCTGGCTGCCGCTCCAGCTGGTCTCTTGGGTCTCCTGGTGAGACGGGAGAGCCCAATCACGCTGTAAAAGCCCCCTCAGTTGCTTGTAAAAGTAATCCAGCAGATAGTGAGCCGCTAGGGTTGCTTTTACAAGAGAACCGACCGTCGGCGCTCTAAAACGGTACTGAGGTGATGCACGCAGCTGCAAGCATCATTCTGGTATAACTGCTTTAATTCCAGCAACGTACGGGTATGCCGCTGGTCGGTAAGTAGTTAAATGGTATAATTCATGCTGTGTGTTTATGTGTACTTAGGTGCGGGTAGCTTAGCTGTGGCAGAATGCATACTCAAGTTACAACTAAAATAATGTAAACGCTTTTAAGTGCAGAACTTGATCTGGTAAGTGTAAAGTTTGCTATGCTTACTTCTGCATTTTGTGAATGTAGTCAAGGCAGCCCATAGATGAGCCTTTTTTTTTTTTCTTGAACAAAAAAAAAAAATCCCCCCCATCTGAGCTATTGTATTCTAACAGTAGGGAGACTTTCCCGCCATCAGAATGCACCTATCAGCACTGCAGGCTATAGCCTGCAGTGCTGATTGAGCAGCGAACAGGGTGGTTGTACAAAAGTCAATGGGTTTTAGCACTTGGGCTGGTGTGAACTAGGCTTGTGACGGTATCAGATTTTCATGCTGCGATTAATTGATTAAGGTTTTGCCACGGTATACGGTATTATCACGGTATTCTATTATTAAATTTAAATTATTAAATTTCCACCTCACTTCAATTTCATTGCTGAATTTTGGGGCTTTGGTTCACTTATGCACATTATTATATAGTCAGTCAGTACAGACTCTGTGAACCAGGCCTAAAATAGGTCATCAAGCAGTGTCTGGCCTAACTGGTGATAACTGGTCCTGGCGCTCGGCTCCGATCCGATGGCCTGGTCATTAAGAGGGCAAATCCTTGTGGTCAAGAAGTGGTTAAACCTGAAGGAGGTGTTGTTTATAAATTACTTTACTATTGCTTTAGGCCTGGTTCACATGTATGCGGGTTGGTGGTTCACATGTATGCGGGTTGGCGGTTCACATGTATGCGGGTTGGTGGTTCACATGTATGCGGGTTGGCGGCCCACATTTGCACAGGCATAGCAGCCCATTGATTTGAACGGGCTGCTATGCCCTCATTTTCTGCAGAAAAAAGATGCATGCAGCATTTTTTTAAAATTCAGTGGCCTTGAAATCCATCCTGCTTTTGCACCATGCGACTAACCTGCAGTTCCTGCTCTGGCAAGCTTTCTGCATTTTTTGTAGACACTGCTTGATGGCTATGTAGCACCACCCCCGCAGGAGCTGCTGATTAGATTATTGGGTCTACGTCCTGCCTTCCAACCCCTGAAATTGGCTCGAACCCTCCCTAGGCACAACTGACACGAAATGGGACTATAATACCAAATGGCTACAGGAGAACACAGTTCAGGATATATCACCCCAATAAGTAATAATAACTTGTTACCTTTCTTCAGCCGCAGTCCCTCTGGGTGACACAAGGTGCAACACACAGACTTTTGCTTAACCAAAGTAGCTTTACTGAGAGTTAAAGTACAAGTTGACTTCAAAAGACATCACAAGAGTCAACTAAGAAAGATAAAGTTATTGACACAATAATAAACAATATAATTAAGATAGCTATTTTTGTATACTTATGCAACTAAAAGAGAACTCATAGGCTTTCTTTTACCCAATTCAGGCTATACTTTACACACGTCTAGTCTCTTGTATCAGGTAGGCAGAACCTATTTGAATCCCATACACAGTTCCTTCCTTTTGGTTTGGAATCTTCGCTAGCAATCGTTGGTGCACAAGCTATTTGTAATCCAAAAGTAAGGATATATAGTCAAAAGGGGTGAGAAAAAAAAGGTTACAATCACCCGCAATGTTACTGCGTAATTGGGCGTATTAATCTTCTTAGTGGTGCATATATAGGCCCCTGACACCTTATGTACTTGTGTTTAAATGCTTAGTCTCCTGGAAGGTGCACTAGGCCGCTGAGTGTACTGCGTACTATCTGAAGTGTAGTTAGCACCGGCTAAAGTTACTTTCTTCCAAGCGAGAAACAGATTTGGGCATGTGCCCTGCTCACCAAACGGCCTCTTTCTTCCCGAGCTCTCCACCTCCGATTTCTGTCACCAGCCGCGCTTGTGGTTAGATGTGGGCAACACCAGTCTCTGCAGAGCATCAATGGGTTCTCTGGGAAGGCTCCTTTACTGCAGATGAAATGCTTCCACTCCGTCACTTCAGGCTCAGGCTTCAGGCCTAGTCCGCAGCATCAGCCCACAGCACTTGCTTCCTTCTAGCTGTTGTGTCAGGAGACAAGAGAGAGAGCCTGGCTCCTCCCTTCCTTTATAAAGCTTCCCCCAAAAGGCTGTGCGGTGAAGCAATGCACCCTGGTGTTCCCACTGAATTGTGGGTATCGTAGTATCTGATGAACATCACCAAGCTGCAGTGTGGCAGTTTGGCCACTAGAAACTTCTGATGAAAACCACCAAGCTGCAGTGTGGCAGTTTGGCCACTAGATGGAGCTGAGTTCCTTCAAAATGTTATACAGTCTACTAATGAACAATTGTAAATGGGAGGATGCCCGCTACACACTCCCCCCACTTTAGAAACTTTGGTCCCCAAAGATAACGACAGCATGTATCCTGTCACATACGTTGGAAAAAAAAACAATTAACTCATGCACAACGGTAAACCATGTCCCTTATCAGAAGCAGAGTTCAAACCCAACAACTGCACATTAAAACACAGGGCCGACAGCGGAACCTCCCACCAATTGTTGGGGGAGGGAAGGTGGTTCTGTTCACAAACCCCCGACACTTGAGTGGCTTGTACAGATGTGCCTGGGGGTGAGCTAGGGTTGTCCTCCACTAAATCTGCAGTGGAAGAACTAGGCTGATCAAGAGTTCTCTTAGAAGTAAGGACAGCTTCTTCCGAGCATTTCCCCAATTGGTCGTAAGTTAGTCTTTTGGGTGGGTGAATGACTCTTCTTTCCCTCTGTTCTTTGGGAGTCACAATCTTAGAAGTGCTGGGGATTCTTCAAGAGCTTCCTCCTCTAGTCCCAACGCATTGGACTCTGGGGTTTCAGAAGCAGTTAATTCTTCTTCAGAGACAGGTGAAACCTCCTCCTCAGGATCTTCACCATCAGCTACTTCTTCTGTAAGCATGTGGAAAGGCACAAATTCAGGAGCTTCTGCCCGAAGGGTTCCTCTTTCAACCAGTTCGGATGAAGACAGGTACGCAGTCGTGGGTTCTGGTAACTGAGATGACCACATCCAATCAGGTACCTCCTCTTCATCTTCCAGATCTTCAATTGGAGAATCTCCATCCCTCACATCTGGAAATGCTGTTTGAGATCTGGTAACTGGCCTGTGCCCTTGAGACGTTGAAGGGACTTCATGTGAGACTGGGTCAGGAGATAGGCGAACTGCTTCTGAGAGAGGTAATAGGTGGTTCCTATGCCAAGTCTTCAGTGGGCCCACTCTCCCTTCCGGCCTAATCTGATACACAGGAAGGTTTGGCAGCTGCTTACAGATGACATAGGGCTGGGATTTCCAACGGTCAGCCAACTTGTGTTTCCCAGGGATACCCAAGTTCCTCAACAACACTTTATCCCCTGGCTGCAAATCCTGGATCCTAACTTTCAGGTCAAAGTTTCTTTTATTTCTCAGCCCCCGTTGATCAGATGAGACTTGGGCTTTTTCGTAGGCCGTTTTTAGGCTCTTCCTCAACCGGTCCACATACCCCTTGTGAGATGCTGCTGAGGTGTGATCAGGTGATATGCCGAAAGCCAAGTCCACTGGCAGCCGAGCCTCCCGCCCGAACATTAATCGGTATGGGGAGTATCCTGTAACATCACTGACAGTACTATTGTAGGCATGTACGATGGCAGCTACATGTTTACTCCAGTGCTGTTTCTTTTCTGAGCTCAGGGTCCCCAACATGTTCAAAAGAGTCCGGTTAAACCGTTCAGGCTGAGCATCCCCTTGTGGGTGGTAGGGAGTAGTCCTAGTCTTTTGGATGCCTAACAAGTCTAGTAACTTCTTAATCAGCCGGCTTTCAAAGTCTCTTCCCTGATCTGAATGGAGGCGTTGCGGTAAACCATAGTGCACAAAGAACTTTTCCACTAATACTTTGGCCACTGTTGTGGCTTTCTGGTCTTTTGTTGGAAACGCCTGGGCGTATCTGGTGAAATGATCTGTTACCACAAGGACATTCCCTTGACCACTCAAGTCAGGCTCCAGGCAAAGGAAATCAATGCACACCAGTTCCATAGGCCCCTGACTTTGCAGATGGCCCATTGGGGCTGCTTGACGTGGCAAAGTTTTCCTCTGGATGCAGCGAGCACAAGAACGACAGTATCCTTCAACTTCACCCCGCATACAGGGCCAGTAAAACCTGTCTCTCACAAGTTGGAAAGTCCTTTCAGGCCCCAGATGACCATGATTGTCATGGAGAGCAGCCAAGACTCCTTCCCTGAATTTAGCTGGTAGGAACAGTTGCCACTTCTCTTCCAGATCATCAGAGGGGCCCCTTCGGTAGACCACCCCTTGGCGTATCTGTAGCCGGTCCCATTCTTTATGCAACAATCGGGCTTCCCGAGGGGAGTCTGTTAGAAGCAGCTCAGGGCGCTGAGTCTCTATGGCCTTCAGCAAAAGTTTCCCCAAAGGGTCTTTTAACTGCTCCTTCCTCAAGTCCCCTTTCGATAGCCTAGGCAAACCTTCTTCTTCAACCTGGGTCACCCTGCAATAACACCTGGGTACTCCAGCAGCTGAGACCCCAATCTCTTCGGCTCTTGCTCCTCCACTGGATCGAAATTCCGTTCCCTGACATAGGGCGCGCACTCCCTCTGAGGTCAAGTGGGCCCATTCTTCAGTAGGATCGTTGGGGGCATGAGACCTTCTGGAGAGAGCGTCTGCATCCCTATTCCCAACACCTGGTCGGTATTTTAAACTGAACATAAAGCTAGAGAGAGCGGCTAACCACCTATGTCCTGTAGCGTCCAGTTTGGCAGTGGTCAGCAGGTAGGTAAGTGGATTATTATCCGTTTTGACTATGAATTCTGCTCCATATAAGTAATCTTTCAGTTTGTCTACTACAGCCCACTTCAAGGCCAGGAATTCCAGCTTGTGTGTGGGGTAATTCCTCTCGGAAGGTATCAGACTTCTGCTCACATAAGCAACGGGCCGCAGGTGACCGTCATGCTCCTGGTACAACACCCCACCTAGCCCATCTCTGCTGGCATCGACATGTAGTTCGTAGGGTTTTGAGGGGTCTGCGTAGGCCAACACAGGGGCAGTGGTCAGGCTCTTCTTCAACTGAATGAAGGCTTCCTCACATTTCGAGGTCCACTGATCCTGAATAGATTCCTTGGGCTTTCTAGGCCCCATGGCGGGTTTCACTGGTTTGACTAGTTCTGGAACATCATCTTCCCCTTCGGTTCTGAGTAATTCATTGAGGGGTCGGGCAATTTTGGCAAACCCTTCCACAAATCTCCTGTAATAGGAGCAGAAACCCAGGAATGATCGGAGCTCAGTCACATTTGTGGGCCTCGGCCAGGAAGTAACAGCATCCAGCTTCTCTGGGTCGGTGGACACTCCTTCTGCAGACACAATGTGACCCAGGTAATGGACCGAGGACTGGTAAAACTGGCACTTCTCCGGAGAAAGTTTCAGGCCTTCTTCATATAACCTCTTTAGGACCTTTTCCAACCTCTCTTCATGCTCTTCTAGGGTTCTGCCGAACACAATAATATCATCCAAATATACCAGTACCTCTATCAGGTTCATATCTCCAACAGTTCTCTCCATCAGTCTTTGGAAGGTGGCTGGGGCTCCTGACAACCCTTGAGGCATGCGGTTAAACTCAAAGAACCCCACGGGGGTGATGAAGGCTGTCTTCTCCCTATCCTCAGGGTTCATGGGGATCTGGTAGTATCCGCTCTTCAAGTCCATCACACTGAACCACTTGGCCCCTGACAAACTTTGTAAAGCGTCTTCAATCCGGGGGGTGGTATACTGGTCTGGAATAGTCCTTCTGTTCAGTGTTCGGTAGTCGATACAGAGCCTCAGGGACCCAGTTTTCTTCCGGACTACCACTATTGGAGAAGCGTACGGGCTCCTGGATTCTCGAATAATCCCTGTTCTCTTGAGTTCCCCCAACTGCTCCCGTAGATCTTCTAAGTCACCCAAGGGAACCCGTCGGACTCTCTCCCGAAAGGGTTTATCTTCATGTAGGCGGATATTATGGGTGGCACTCTTTGCACACCCCACATCGAATTCATCTCTAGAGAATATTTCTTTCCATCGAATCAGTTGGGCCCTGGCTCTCTTCTTCCATTCCGGTGGGAGGGCCGTATTTCCAGAGCAGAGCTCCTCTATGGTGATTTCGCCCCCGTCTTCCCTCTTCAAATCTGATGGGGCAACTGGGGTGGCCGGGTTCACCTGGCCCAACAGCACCCTGGCCGGCACCTTCACCGGAGTAGTAGCAGTATTTCTGACACTCACCAAAACCTTCCCATGACTTTTCTGTAATGCCTTCAATGGGATCACTTCGGGGATCACTTCTATCCCTTTCTGTGCCTCCGATGGGCCTGATTCAAGAACCATGAAAGGGCCTGGCTGCTTCCAAGTGAGCTTGACAGAAGCCCTCAAGCAGGTCACCTCTCCCGGCTGCAACACCTTCTCTGTTTTATCCAGCTTCCAGATCTTTCCAACTCCTTCGGCAGGGGCCTTCTGTTCCAGACTTAGACGTTGATAGGCCTGCCTTAACATGGGATGAACTTTCAGAGTTGGGGCATCCTGTCCCTGGACTAGTTGTGTCAGCAATCGCCTGACTAGGTCAGTGTTGGTCCCTATAATGAGGGAACTCTTATTGGCCCCTGGTGGGCGAGGGCATACCACTGCTAAAGTATCGAAGGTTTCAGCTTTGCCGGCCAAGGAGGGGTCAAAAGTTAATTTGATTGGCAAATACCCGTCATAGGGAAAACTTTGTGTTCCAATACCCCATATCTCCAGGTCTTCCAGCCTCTGCAGGGGCAGATGTTTGAGGTGTCTATCGTAGAAATCCCTATACAGGAGAGTCACCTGGGCTCCTGTGTCCAGTAAAGCCTTTGTATAAATTCCTTCCACTTGGATTGAGACTACAGGGGAAGGCCCCACTAGCTTGACAGGAAATTGTTTTGGAGTAGCCCTTCTGCCGGGCTCAGCTACCTGCACCCGTACTCCTTTCCTTTTTGAGTTTCTACCGGGCCTCATCTCCTCCTGGGCCTGGTGTGCATTGATTTCCCGCCTCTTATCGGCCCAAGTCGTGGAATGAGAGGCATTTAAAGAGGGCCTTACTCCCTGACTGTGGCTCTTAAATTTAAGGGATCTCTTGGAGTCCATTAAAACTGTTGGGCGCCCGGTTGACTCCTTCACCGGAGCCCTCTGAAGTTTTCCGCCGGCTTGCGGTGTTTGAAGGCAGCCTCCTCTGGACTGGGACATACTCCTCTGACATGCCCTACCCCTCCACAATTGAAACAGGTTATCGGCCTCCTAGGTTTCTGTTCTGGTTCAACACTGGAACTAGGGTGTTTAGCAGGCTTCTCTTCTGTGTTTCTATTAGATAGAGCAGATGCCTGACTGTTCAGGATGGATACCATTTCTATTAGCTGTGACACCTGAGTCTTTAAGAGCTCAACTTGTGAGTCGCCTTCTTCCGCACTTATCACTCTAACTCGGGCGGTTGTTTCCCGTTCTTGGCTCTTCCTTTTGTTATCCAACATGACCTCTTCTTCCCGGACCATCCTGATCAGATCAGGGTACTCCAGGATGCCACCGTCCTGGCGAGTTCGCAACAGTATAGCAATAGGGTCTAGAGGTTGAGCTCCCCTCAGCACCTGTTGTGCTCGAGTCTCATCCACCTTCCGGGGATCCAACCCTTTTTTTAACAGAATCTGATGCATGATCCTATCCAGACGCCCGATGAATTCAGACAGTTTTTCTCCTTCCTTCTGGTAACAGTGCTCCAGTTGGTAAAGAAGTTCAGTAACCTTTTCTGTCCGGCCAAACACATCTTGTAGAATATCCAGATAGTCTTGTGCAGTACAATCCTTCTTGCTTAGCTTGAGGTTGCGTACGGCCTCCAATGCAGGCCCCTTCAAACTCTCTGTGATTCGCTGCTTCTTATGCTGTTCTGGTATCTCCCACTCCTCCAAGGCCTGAGTAGCGTTATCTAGCCACTCCTCGAATCCATCTTCCACTGAGGGTACAGGTTGCTTCCCAGAAAAAGTCCTGAGCTTCCTGTATCCGGCCATCAGATAGTTTGGAGGATCCTTGTTACATTTGGCTACTATTTCCCCCAAGACAGCGCATAGTTCTGAGCTAAGGGTAGTCAAAGGTGGTGCACTGAATCCCTCCTTTTTGGCACTTTCTTCTGTGCTCAGTCCCCCTGTAGTAGTGGGTATAGGGTCTTCCTCTTCACCTTCTGGATGTATCAGGAATAACTCTACTTGATCTATAGTTTTTATGCTGGTGCCCTTGAAGTGATCTGGGACCCCCTTCTTCCATTCACACAATGCGTAGGTGTGTTGATTGGTGGTATCTGTCCTCATGTCCATTACCCAAAGTTTCCTGTCCTTGGAATATGTTCTCAGAACTGAGAGTAGTTGTTCCTCTGTCCAGTTCTCTCCCTTGATTCCAATCACCAGACCATGGCCGATAAGGACATTTTCTTCTCTGCACCACCGGGCTGCAGCGGCAGGGTCCATTTCTGTGCGAACAGCGATTTTGTCACTGAGAGGGAACTGTTGCAGGACCGTAGATATCCCGGACGAGCCCCCACGTGTAGCACCACCCCCGCAGGAGCTGCTGATTAGATTATTGGGTCTACGTCCTGCCTTCCAACCCCTGAAATTGGCTCGAACCCTCCCTAGGCACAACTGACACGAAATGGGACTATAATACCAAATGGCTACAGGAGAACACAGTTCAGGATATATCACCCCAATAAGTAATAATAACTTGTTACCTTTCTTCAGCCGCAGTCCCTCTGGGTGACACAAGGTGCAACACACAGACTTTTGCTTAACCAAAGTAGCTTTACTGAGAGTTAAAGTACAAGTTGACTTCAAAAGACATCACAAGAGTCAACTAAGAAAGATAAAGTTATTGACACAATAATAAACAATATAATTAAGATAGCTATTTTTGTATACTTATGCAACTAAAAGAGAACTCATAGGCTTTCTTTTACCCAATTCAGGCTATACTTTACACACGTCTAGTCTCTTGTATCAGGTAGGCAGAACCTATTTGAATCCCATACACAGTTCCTTCCTTTTGGTTTGGAATCTTCGCTAGCAATCGTTGGTGCACAAGCTATTTGTAATCCAAAAGTAAGGATATATAGTCAAAAGGGGTGAGAAAAAAAAGGTTACAATCACCCGCAATGTTACTGCGTAATTGGGCGTATTAATCTTCTTAGTGGTGCATATATAGGCCCCTGACACCTTATGTACTTGTGTTTAAATGCTTAGTCTCCTGGAAGGTGCACTAGGCCGCTGAGTGTACTGCGTACTATCTGAAGTGTAGTTAGCACCGGCTAAAGTTACTTTCTTCCAAGCGAGAAACAGATTTGGGCATGTGCCCTGCTCACCAAACGGCCTCTTTCTTCCCGAGCTCTCCACCTCCGATTTCTGTCACCAGCCGCGCTTGTGGTTAGATGTGGGCAACACCAGTCTCTGCAGAGCATCAATGGGTTCTCTGGGAAGGCTCCTTTACTGCAGATGAAATGCTTCCACTCCGTCACTTCAGGCTCAGGCTTCAGGCCTAGTCCGCAGCATCAGCCCACAGCACTTGCTTCCTTCTAGCTGTTGTGTCAGGAGACAAGAGAGAGAGCCTGGCTCCTCCCTTCCTTTATAAAGCTTCCCCCAAAAGGCTGTGCGGTGAAGCAATGCACCCTGGTGTTCCCACTGAATTGTGGGTATCGTAGTATCTGATGAACATCACCAAGCTGCAGTGTGGCAGTTTGGCCACTAGAAACTTCTGATGAAAACCACCAAGCTGCAGTGTGGCAGTTTGGCCACTAGATGGAGCTGAGTTCCTTCAAAATGTTATACAGTCTACTAATGAACAATTGTAAATGGGAGGATGCCCGCTACAGCTATATAATAATGTAATGTGGGCTTCTATGCGTGTGTGTGTATATATATATATATATATATATATTTATATTTATTAGAGCTGCACGATTCTGGCCAAAATGAGAATCACGATTTTTTAGCTTGGAATAAAGATCACGATTCTCTCACGATTCTCTGTGTATCAAAAAAAAAAAATTGGGATAACTTTACTGTTACGTTTTTTTTTTTTTTTTTTTTTTTATTCATTAAAGTCTAATCATTGCGTTTGAAAGACTGCTGCGCAAATACAGTGTGACATAAAATATTACAACAATCACCATTTTATTCTGTAGGGTCTCTGCTAAAAAAATATATAAAATGTTTGGGGGTTCTAAGTACTTTTCTAGCAAAAGAAAAACTGATTTTAACTTGCAAGCAACAAGTGTCAGAAAAAGATCCAGTCTTTAAGAGGTTAAACTTCCTTTCTCCCTGGCAGAGGGAAGGAAAAGATACAAATGTAATCATTTTTGTTTATAGTTAGGAGACTTAATGCTGAAAGGGGTTAGCTGTGTGAGTGAATGAGTCATCCAGCTCACTGAAATGTATCAATTCACAAGTCAGGCAGACTTGACAGAGAAACACGGTATTTTAAAAATGCCACAATAACAATACCGTGGCTATACAATACCGCGATATATCGAATTACCGAAAACCGGCATATGTCTAGTGTGAACAAGTCCATAGTAGGTTACAAAGTGAACATAGAAGTATTTCATCTGTTGTATATTTTAGGCCCCTTTCACACATATGGTCCGTTCAGTTCATCCGTTCAAAAAAACGGACATTGACGGAAGCGGATGAAAACGGATGTTAACGGATGATCATCCATTGTCATCCGTTTTTACATAGAGATACATTGATGTCCGTTTTTCATCCATCAACGGATGGATGAAAAACAGACAAACGGACAGCATGTGTGAAAGGGGCCTTAGTTGTTTGCCTGGAGTTCTATCAGAATAGAGGTACTCACCGAGGCCGAGATGCCGAGAGCGGTTCGCTGTTGCGACTAAGCGCACTCCGCCCCTCTGGAGGTGATACAGAGGGTGGATGGCACAAAGAGGCACAAGCTACCAGCAGGCAGGGTAGAGCTTGCGTGGAGGTCCTGTAGAGCTGGAGCAGAGACTGATCAGGATCCAGCAGTAAAAGTCCGGAGCAGGCTGAGGGTCAAACACAGGTAAGCAGACAATCCAGGTCACAGGCTGAGGGTCAAGGCACTGGAGATAGGAGACAAGACTAGGTCACAAGCAGAAGGTCAAGGCACAGGAGACTGAAGGTAAATCCGGGTCGCAGGCAGAGGGTCAAACACAGGTAAGCAAAAGCAAAGTCCGTAAAACAAGCCAAGGTCGGGTCCAGGAGAAGAGCAGGGTAGGTCAGGGTCAATCCGGGTCACAGCAGGTAAACGATCACACAGGAAACAGGAACTCAGGTACAGGAAGCTAAAAGACAAACCAGCAATTCCTCTGAGCACTTGCTCAGCTTTTATAGGCAGCCAGGAAGTCATGTGGTGCTTGTCATGTGATGACCAGTCTGCAGCTGAAGGTTTCTCTGACAGTGCCCCCCCCCCCCCGAGGGGTGGCCTCTGGACGCCCAAACTGGACATCAACTCCGGGTGATTCACATGAAAAGCTCGGATCAAGCGAGGGGCGTGTATGTTTCTTGAGGGTTCCCAAGAGTTGTTTTCAGGTGGGTGACCCTTCCACTTGATTAGGTATTGGAGAAGTCTACCCCTCTTCCTGCAGTTCAGTATGGCTTCAACCTCAAATTCATTTTCTCCATCCACCTGGACCGGTGGAGGAGGCGGCTCCTCTCTTCCCGGGAAGGGGCTAGGAATCACTGGTTTTAGTAAGGATGCATGAAAGACAGAATGAATCCTGTAAGAGCTGGGTAAGGCCAATTCAAAGGCCACAGGGTTAACCATCCTCTTGATTTTGAACGGCCCTATGAACTTTGGGCCCAACTTCCGTGAGGGAAAAGATAATTTGAGGTTAGCTGAAGATAACCAAACTTCCTCACCGACCTTGAAAACCGGATTCTCCTTCCTTCCTGTAACGCTCCTGCGTTTTATGTATGATGTGGATTTTCAGCTGCAGAAATATTCCACTTCAGTAGTCATGTAGAGAAACGCTGAGACACCAATCCCAACTCTCAATGACTCATCATGTGTGGATGATCTCAATTCAGCAAGTAAATACACACACTCAATAAGATGTTTCCTAGAGTGACTTATGTATATAGTAACACAGTGATGATAGGCTGAAGAGACAGGTTGGGTAGAGATGGTAGATGACAGACACTTGAAAGGAAATGTTCTTGAAAGTAAGATAGTAGCAGATGGGATGCAGATAGCAATCATGTATGGTAGCAGATGACAGAGTAGCAGGTGGACATACAAGAGAGATCAACCCAGTGCAAGAACAGGTGTTAGTAGGCTCAAGAGCTAGCAATCTTAGATAATGCAGATGTAGTAATAGTCCTTAGTATGCAGAGCTAGATAGTGTAAGCTTTAGTATAAAGGTTATAGAGGTTTCCCCTGTGGGGTACTTATCACTAATAGCAATGTAGCAGAGGAGAGGTTCGGCAAGAGCGGATGATCCGGTAGTGGGATACAGGGATCAGCACAGCGTGGTTCTGACAGCGAGGTATGCTTGCAAGCATGAGAGCTTCAAGACAGGTTAGCATCAAGGCACAAAGCAGTTTGAACGAACACATGTGAGTGAGAGCCGGCGATCTAAATAGCCATCCAGTCCGGCGCTCAGTGATGACAGCATCAGTCTTAAAGGTGTATGCGCACCTTACCAAAAGAGAATGGTGGGGCGCATACACTTATGAAAGAGTAATTAGGGTACCCAAAAGGTACCAGAACATTACAGTACCCCCCCCTTAAGGCCGGCTCCTGAAGGCCTCTGGAGCTGGTTTGTCTGGGTACTTCGCATGAAAATTGCGGATTAATCTAGAGGCATGTATGTCAGAGGTGTTTAGCCAGGTGTCGTCTTGGGGCCCATAGTTCTTCCATCGAACCAAGTACTGAAGTCTTCCTCTGTGGATACGAGAATCCAGAATCTCTTTTATCTCGTATTCTTCTCCACCTTCAACTTGTACAGGAGGAGGAGGTGGGATAGTAGGCCTTATTCCTTGGTCAGGAACATGGGGCTTCAGTAGCGACACATGGAAAATGGGATGTATTTTGAGGTCTATTGGCAATGTAAGCTGTACTGCAGCTTTTCCAATAAGTTTCTTGATTGGGAAAGGTCCCAAGAACAGAGGTCCAAGCTTTTTGCTAGGGATTTTCAGTCTTAAATTTTTTGTTGAGAGCCAAACAAGGTCCCCGATAGCGTACTGAGGAGAAGGTCTTCTGCGAAGATAATAGTACTTCTTTTGTTGACTATGAGCGTGTGCAATGGTAGTATTAAGCAAACCCAGAGAGTCCTTTATTTGGGTAAGATAGTCTGAAGCTACTGGGTTATTTGAAGGAAGGATGCGTGGTGGAAGAATAGAGGGATGAAACCCATAGTTCAAGTAGAACGGACTCTGCTTGGTCGTACTGTGGGTTGCGTTGTTGTAGGCAAATTCTGCCAGAGGGAGAAGATCCGCCCAATCATCCTGTTGGTAAGAAGTGTAACAACGTAAATATTGCTCGATGCATTGGATGACTCTTTCAGTCTGTCCGTTGGTCTGCGGATGGTAAGGAGAAGTGAGCTTCCGCTCGATCCGTAGTATGTGACATAGTTCTTGCCAGAACTTGGAAATAAATTGTGATCCACGGTCAGACAGAAGAGTTTTTGGGATACCATGTAACTTAAAGACATGTTTCATCAGGAGTTCTGCCGTTTGTTTGGACGAAGGTAGTCTGCGAATAGCAATGAAATGTGCCATTTTTGTCAGATGGTCCACTGACACTAAGATGGTATTAAATCCTTTGGAAGGAGGCAATTCCACTATAAAGTCCAAGGACACAACTTCCCATGGAGTTTGGGGTATTGGTAGACAGCATAGTAGACCGGATGGTCTCGTAGTGTCAATTTTGGACCTGGCACAGACATTGCATGAAGAGACGAATTTTTGTATAGATGTTTTCATGTCAGGCCACCAGAATTGCCTGGTAATAAGATTAAGAGTCTTTGTCATACCCATATGTCCTGCCATAGGCACATCATGCGATAATTCCAAGATCTTGGTGCGTATGGTAGGTGGTATGTAAAGTTTGTCGTTGTAGTAGAGGAAGCCTTCTGCATCAGTATTTAGTTGTGGTGGGGGTGTATCCAAACTTATACCATGCAAAACCTCTTCCTTCAAGGAACGGACAACTCCAATAATGCGTTTGTGAGGTATTATAGGAACGGAAGGGATTTCGAAGTAGTTTTCTTCAGTTAGTCGTGATAGTGCATCCGTCTTTTTGTTCTTATCTGCAGGTGTGTAGGTCACTAGGAAGTTAAACCTTAGAAAGAATAGTGACCATCGTACCTGTCGGTGCGAGAGAGTTTTGTTAGTCTGAAGATATTGGAGATTTTTATGGTCCGTGTATATAAGTATTGGTAATTGGGTGCCTTCGAGTAGATGTCGCCAATTCTCCAGAGCCAATTTTATAGCAAGCAGTTCCTTTTCACCCACGGGGTAATTTATCTCTGGACTGCTTAGGGATTTAGAAAAAAAGGCGACTGGATGAAGTGGTGAAGTGTGAGTTGGTCGTTGGGAGAGTATTGCTCCTACTGCCATGTTTGACGCATCTACTTCCAGAATGTATTGGAGGGATGGGTCTGGATGGCGTAGTATGGGAGCAGAAGTAAACCTTGTCTTTAACAGGTGAAAAGCTTTATTTGCTTCATCTGACCATTTGAATGTTTTTTTAATGCTAGTGAGCTGTGTGAGGGGTCTCACAATGGCAGAGAAGTTTCTAATGAACTTCCTGTAGAAATTAGAAAATCCAAGGAATCGCTGTAGCGCCTTGCGTGTGGTTGGTGTAGGCCAATCCTGAATGCAGGATATCTTACTCATGTCCATCTCGATTCCTGTTTTGGATATGATGTAGCCTAGAAACAGTACCTCTTCTTTATGAAACAAGCATTTTTTCAGTTTCACATAAAGGTTGTGTGCAAGCAATCTCGATAATACTAGTCTTACATGTCTTATGTGTTCAGACAGGGATCGTGAATATATAAGTATATCGTCCAGATATACCACAACACAGACATCTAGTAAGTCTCTGAAAATATTGTTTATAAATCGTTGAAAAACTGCAGGGGCGTTGCATAGCCCGAATGGCATTACAAGATATTCGAACAATCCGTATCTGGTTCTGAATGCAGTCTTCCACTCGTGTCCATCACGGATTCGAATGAGATTGTATGCTCCTTTCAGGTCCAATTTTGAAAAATAGGTAGCTCCACGCACCTGCTCAATGAGCTCAGGGATAAGCGGTAGAGGATAGCGATCTTTTATTGTAATAGCATTCAATTGCCTATAGTCGATGATAGGCCTGAGACTTGAGTCCTTATTGCGGACAAAAAAGAGTCCTGCTGCTGTGGAAGAAGTGGAAGGTCTAATAAAACCTTTTTCCAAATTCTCATCCAAATAGTCTTTGAGATGGGAAAGTTCATCCTGTGAAAGAGGATAAACATGACCCAACGGCAATTTGCTATTTGGGAGTAGATCAATGCTACAATCATAGTCTCGATGGGGAGGTAGTGCTTGAGCATTTTTCTCAAGAAAAACCTCAGAGAGATCCTGATAACATAGTAGTGCAATCTCATCTGTCACCACAGACAGGATCTTCCCGAAAGACGGGAGGTTACACGTACCCTCGCAATAGCAAGAGAGGAAGGTCAGGGTCCGTTCCTTCCAATCTATGGTTGGTTGATGTGTGTGCAACCAGGGAAGTCCCAAAACAATGGGAAAGTGGGGTGAAGGTATTAGATCGAAGGTAGTGGTCTCTATATGAGACCCGTTAGTAGTGACTAGGAGTGCCTGTGTCTGATCAGTGATCGGACCAGAGGATAAAGGAACACCGTTAATAAGACTTACTGAGACAGGTTTAAGTTTAGAAATAATAGGAACTTTATTTAAAGCAGCAAAACGTATGTCAATATAATTTCCACAAGATCCTGTGTCAATCATGGCCTTAGTAGTAATCCTGTTCTGGTCCCACTGTAATGTTAAGCAAACAGAAAGGTAAGGGTTAGTGATTGAAGTTGTCAATCCCCCTAGGAGGACATGTGAACACTCACCCTTCTTTTTGTAGACTAGGGGACAGACGTTTATCTTGTGATCCGGGGATGCACAGTACAAGCAGAGATTACCAGATCGTCTTCTGGCTCTTTCCATAGTTGATAGAGGTGGGCGTATGGTTCCTACCTCCATAGGAACCGAGACAACGGCCGAGATCCGAGAAGAACTGGATAATGGCATTCCCAATTTCTCAGCCTTTCTTTCTCGTAGTCTTCTATCTATGGTGATACTGAGTTGTATCAATGCATCCAGGGTTTTTGGCAGATCCGCTCGGGCGAGCTCGTCTTTAACGGCCTCTGATAGGCCAAGCCTAAATTGGGATTTCAGAGATGCATCATTCCATTCTGAATCAAGGGTCCATCTCTTGAATTCTGCGACAAAGTCTTCTACAGGTCTCCCACCTTGTTTCAAGGATCTTAATTGAAGATCGGCAGTACTCTGCCTATTGGGATCATCATATAGGCTAGTGAGTTCTGCTAGGAACAAGGCATAGGAGTTGAGAAGCTGGTCGCTTTTCTCAAAAAGAGAGTCTGCCCAGGCCCGAGGATCGCCTGTTAGGTAAGAAATAATAGTACAAACCTTAATGTGATCAGTAAGGTAGGTACGGGGTTTTAGCAAAAGAAAAGTAACTCACATGCGTTTTTAAATTCGCGAATTTTTTTGCGATCGCCTGTAAATACCAAAGGAGGATTTATTTTGGGTTCAGGGGACTGAGCAGTGGTAAGTTGTGTCAGTCTAATTACCTGCTGCGACAGAGCCTGATTGTCTTCTTTTAATTCAGCAAGTGCGTGTATTAACGCAGTTACTTGCTGTTTTAATTGTGTCATCTGAGTGGTTATTTCTGCTGAATCCATTTGTGGTTCGTTCAATCTGTAACGCTCCTGCGTTTTACGTATGATGTGGATTTTCAGCTGCAGAAATATTCCACTTCAGTAGTCATGTAGAGAAACGCTGAGACACCAATCCCAACTCTCAATGACTCATCATGTGTGGATGATCTCAATTCAGCAAGTAAATACACACACTCAATAAGATGTTTCCTAGAGTGACTTATGTATATAGTAACACAGTGATGATATGCTGAAGAGACAGGTTGGGTAGAGATGGTAGATGACAGACACTTGAAAGGAAATGTTCTTGAAAGTAAGATAGTAGCAGATGGGATGCAGATAGGTTTAGCAATCATGTATGGTAGCAGATGACAGAGTAGCAGGTGGACATACAAGAGAGATCAACCCAGTGCAAGAACAGGTGGTAGTAGGCTCAAGAGCTAGCAATCTTAGATAATGCAGATGTAGTAATAGTCCTTAGTATGCAGAGCTAGATAGTGTAAGCTTTAGTATAAAGGTTATAGAGGTTTCCCCTGTGGGGTACTTATCACTAATAGCAATGTAGCAGAGGAGAGATTCGGCAAGAGCGGATGATCCGGTAGCTGGATACAGGGATCAGCGCAGCGTGGTTCCGACAGCGAGGTATGCTTGCAAGCATGAGAGCTTCAAGACAGGTTAGCATCAAGGCACAAAGCAGTTTGAACGAACACATGTGAGTGAGAGCCGGCGATCTAAATAGCCATCCAGTCCGGCGCTCAGTGATGACAGCATCAGTCTTAAAGGTGTATGCGCACCTTACCAAAAGAGAATGGTGGGGTGCATACACTTATGAAAGAGTAATTAGGGTACCCAAAGGTACCAGAACATTACACTTCCCCTGTTGTAGTACTTCTTATAGTCATCCTGGGCCTTTTGCATGGTTTCCTGAATCCTTTGAAAGTTCTGTTGGATGGAGGCTATGCGATCTTGGACAGCAGGAACAGATAATTCAGGGGTAGCGTTTGGAAGGAAAGAAGGGTGAAACCCAAAGTTAGACCAGAAGGGCGTTTGGTTGGTGGCTGAATGAACTGAATTATTATACGCGAACTCTGCGTAGGGTAGCAGAGAGGACCAGTCATCCTGGGAGCCAGAAGAGAAACAGCGGAGATACTGCTCCAGAGTTTGGTTCGTTCTCTCTGTCTGGCCATTGCTTTGAGGGTGATACGCAGGAGGAGAGACAGACCTTTATTTGTAGTGCTTTACAAAGTTCTTTCCAAAATTTGGAGGTGAACTGAACCCCTCTGTCAGAAACAACACTGTCGGGTACTCCATGTAGCCTTATTATTTCTTTGATAAAAATGTTAGCTGTCTCCAAAGCAGAGGGGGTGCCCACCATGGGCAAGAAATGTGCCATTTTGGAAAGGCGGTCGACAACAACCAGAATGGAGGTGAAACCTTCCGAGGGAGGAAGATCAACAATGAAGTCCATAGAAACTTCAGCCCATGGGCTTTCTGGAATGGGTAAAGGTCTAAGTAATCCCCAAGATTTGGTGTTAGCCACTTTACTGCGCTGGCAAGAAATACAAGAGAGGACATACTTTTTACAGTCCTGCCTCCAACCAGGCCACCAAAAAGAACGGGCGACCAATTCCAAAGTCTTTTGAGTCCCAAAGTGACCAGCCAGTTTATGGTCATGAAGCAACTTTAACGTCATGGGTCTAGCCTCCGGTGGGACAAAAATTCTTCCTTGGGACCAGAACAAGTCATCTTGTTTCTCCAAGGAGGATATTTCTGGGTCAGTACAATGGCTGGATGCCAACTTGATGGTGGTCATAAGATCAGTGTCTGTGAGCAGAAGGAAGTTTTGTGGAGATAAGATGGTGCTAGGTTCCGTTGACTGGGGAGATTCAGGGAACATCCGGGAGAGTGCGTCTGCTTTCCCATTCTTAAGGCCAGGTCTATAAGAGATATGAAAGTTGAACCTAGAAAAGAAGAGGGCCCACCGGGCTTGCCTGGGTCTTAAGCGTTTGGCTGTCCTGAGGTATTCTAGGTTTTTATGATCGGTGAAGATCATGATGGAATGGGAAGCACCCTCCAACAGATATCTCCACTCCTCCATAGCGAACTTGATGGCCAACAGCTCCCGGTCTCCCACATCATAATTCCTTTCAGGGGAACTTAGTTTCCGAGATGCGAAAGCTACAGGATGGAGGAGAGCCTTGGGGCCCTGTCTCTGGGAGAGGATGGCTCCAGTGGCGGTTTCCGAGGCGTCTACCTCCAACACAAATGGCAGGGCTGGATCCGGATGCCGTGGGATTGGTGCAGAGGTGAACAGGGCTTTGAGCTTGGTAAAAGCTTCCTGGGCCTCATGGGACCACTGAAAACGACTGTGTTGGCGGGTTAGTTGGGTGATGGGTGCAACAATGGATGAGAAGCCAACGATAAACCTCCGGTAAAAATTAGCGAATCCGATAAACCGCTGTACCCCCTTTTTGTCTACTGGAGCCGGCCACTCCTGAATTGCCTTGACCTTCTGTGGATCCATTGCGACCCCGTTGGTAGAAATGATAAAGCCTAGGAATTGCACAACAGATTTTTGGAATTCGCATTTCTCTGCTTTAAGGTACAATTTGTGTCTCCTGAGAATTGCAAGGACTGTCTTTACATGAACCCGGTGTAGCTCAATGGTGGCAGAAAAAATAAGAATGTCGTCCAGGTAAACAACTAGGAAATTGTCCAGATATTCTCGAAAAATGTCGTTTACCAGGTGCTGAAATGTGGCCGGGGCGTTACACAACCCAAAGGGCATTACCAAATATTCATAATGTCCAAACCTGGACCTGAAGGCAGTCTTCCATTCGTCTCCAGGCCTGATTCGGATGAGGTTATAGGCACCTCGCAGATCCAACTTGGAGAAAATTCGGGCAGACCGGAAACGCTGAAACAACTCTGGGATAAGTGGAAGAGGATAGCGATTTTTTATCGTTATTTTGTTCAGTTCTCTATAGTCTATGCATGGTCTTAGGGAACCATCTTTCTTTTCCACAAAGAAGATGCCGGACGAATGAAACCCTTATCCAAGTTCTCATCAATATACGTTTTAAGAGCCGCTAGTTCAGTCTCTGATAGTAGAAAGATGCGGCCAAAGGGTATTTCAGAACCAGGTAGCAAATCAATGGGGCAGTCGTAAGACCGATGAGGTGGTAGGCAATCAGCTTTTTGTTTATCGAAGACATCTCTAAATTCAAGATATACCGGAGGGACGTGCTGGAGATTGTCAGGTGTAGGTGCTACGGTTAAACAGGCGGCTGGAGCTGGAGGAAGGCAATGCTGGGAACAGTAGGGAGAGGAGAAGGAGACTTTCTTCTTGTTCCAATTGATGTCAGGTTCATGTGCCTGTAGCCAGGGGAGCCCCAAAATGATGGGGAACATGGGGGAGAAGATGATGTCAAAGCTTAGAAGCTCCTGGTGGCCGGAGTCCGTGGTGACAAGGATGGGCCTTGTCTGTTGTGTGACAAATCCAGAGCGAGGGAGAGACCCATCAGCCAGGTAGACTTGGAGGCCTTGCTCTTTGGTTTGCAGTGGAATGTGTAGTTTTTGGGCCAGTGAAGTGTCTAGAAAACAACTACAGGCTCCGGAATCAATAATTGCTGGTAGATGAACTTCCTTTTCCATTAGCTGTAAGGAGACAGAGAGGGTGACATAAGTCTGGGATAAACCAGGGTTCTGAAAGTTCATGAAAAACTGCGAGCGTGACTTACTGGGTCTCACGGGGCAGGTACGCAGAAAATGTCCAGTTCCCCCACAGTACAGACAGAGATTGGCCTGTCGCCGTCGTTGCTTCTCTTCAGGGGTAAGAGGAGCACAGACCAATCCAAGCTGCATGGGCTCAGCCTCTGGAGCAGAGTTGACAGGAGTCACTGGAAAGGATGGGTGAATGGGAGAAGGTTTAGGGAGCATCCAACTACATCGGGGACCCTGGGAGCGCTCAGAGCGCCGCTCGCGCATGCGCCTGTCTAGCTTGGTAGCAGATTGGATTAAATCCTCCAAAGTGGCAGGGGTTTCAATCCTGGCCAACTCATCTTTCAAAGCTTCTGACAGCCCCTGGCGGTACTGGTATTTAAGAGCGGGTTCGTTCCACCCTGTGTCAGCTGACCATTTTCGAAATTCAGCAGTGTAGTCCTCCACTGGTCTCTTTCCTTGAGACAGGGAGTGTAGCACGGCTTCTGCAGTAGCGGTGCGTTGGGGGTCGTCATATAGTGGAGACATACTTTCGAGACATACTTTCAAAGAAAAGGTCCAAAGAATTCAGAAGAGAGCTCCTCTGTTCCATCAGGCTGTGGGGCCAGGCCTGCGGCTCTTCGGTCAACAGGGAGATGACAAATCCCACCTTAACTACTTCGGACGAAAAAGTCCTGGGCTGAAGGGCTAAGTACAAGGAGCATGCATTTTTGAAGGCCCGGAACTTTTTGCGATCGCCTGAAAAACGCTCCGGTGTGGGAACCCTGGGCTCAGGGGTAGCCATGATCACTGTGGGGCTTGATGCAACTTGAGAAGAGGAGGCTCCGCTGGTGGGCGCAGGGGCTGCGGCTGTTGATGCAGGTGACCCTGAAAGTTGCTGGAGAAGACCGTCAATCTGGGCATAGCCTTCCTGCAGTTTCTGGACTGCATCAGTGAGGGCTGTGACCTGCTGGCACAGGATCTCAAGAGAAGAACGCGCTCTGTCGGCCTCTGACATGGCTGGTTTGTACTATCAGAATAGAGGTACTCACCGAGGCCGAGATGCCGAGAGCGGTTCGCTGTTGCGACTAAGCGCACTCCGCCCCTCTGGAGGTGATACAGAGGGTGGATGGCACAAAGAGGCACAAGCTACCAGCAGGCAGGGTAGAGCTTGCGTGGAGGTCCTGTAGAGCTGGAGCAGAGACTGATCAGGATCCAGCAGTAAAAGTCCGGAGCAGGCTGAGGGTCAAACACAGGTAAGCAGACAATCCAGGTCACAGGCTGAGGGTCAAGGCACTGGAGATAGGAGACAAGACTAGGTCACAAGCAGAAGGTCAAGGCACAGGAGACTGAAGGTAAATCCGGGTCGCAGGCAGAGGGTCAAACACAGGTAAGCAAAAGCAAAGTCCGTAAAACAAGCCAAGGTCGGGTCCAGGGGAAGAGCAGAGTAGGTCAGGGTCAATCCGGGTCACAGCAGGTAAACGATCACACAGGAAACAGGAACTCAGGTACAGGAAGCTGAAAGACAAACCAGCAATTCCTCTGAGCACTTGCTCAGCTTTTATAGGCAGCCAGGAAGTCATGTGGTGCTTGTCATGTGATGACCAGTCTGCAGCTGAAGGTTTCTCTGACAAGTTCCATTTTATCTCATCAAACACACTTGGCTACTAACTTTACCATAAATTGTCTCTATTCATTGTTTTTAGTTTTGTTATTTCTTTGTGCACCTTGTACTGTTTCTGTAGTTTTGACAAGTTCTTGTGATTTCACATTTATTAGGAAGAAAAGATAACACATTTAAAAGTGCACCAGTGAAAACAGACACATGATCCATTAAGCTGTGCATGTGACCCCACTTTTGTGCCTTTGCAGTGCATCTTCAGATTGTTAATGATCCAAATCTAGTTCCTCAAATAATGTGCTTTGGAGACCTAAAAACTAAGAACTCATCAGCCATTGGGTGTCCAATTAGCAGGAGTGAAATTACATATAATGCAATTGTGCTTCTGAGTATTGTCATGGCCCTTTGCCTGAACCAGCGCTATGGGCTTTACAAAACACAGTAGAAGACAACAACAACAACATTTGAGGTGCTTATGCCTTGTACACAGAGGCCAAATGTCGGGAGACATCGGCCGGTTCAACAAAAACCAGATGACATTCAGCACATGTGTATGTCTGCCAGTCTGACAGAAGCGAATTGTTTGGCTGGCTTCTGTCAGACAAGAATGCTGGAAAACCAGCAGCCGACTGGCTCCTGATCAATGCTCTCAACCAATGACAGAGAACACTGATCGTAGTGTTAGTACAGCGGCTCCGACTGAAGCTGTCAGCTTTTTTTTAGTTCAACCAGAAAAAAAAAATGATTAGTGTGTACCAGGCTTTAGTGAAATGGTAGTCCATCTCTGCTTACAAACAGAATTATAGAGCTTACATTTGCCACTCTATAGGGGTGAATGGAGGATCCGATTGGATCTGCTTGAAACATGGACAGGTAAACCCGATCAGACCAATCATGTGAAAGGGGCCTAAGGTTGCTTTCACATTGATGTGCTGTGATTTAACCACACCTGGGGCTTTTCTGCGGTTAGCTGCATTTTTGCCATATTCTGCAGGTGTGGTGCACTTTCTGAAAGTGAAGCAAACCGACAGGTAATAACAGAAGTCTATGGCTCAGTGCAGGTAACTCACAGGTGCACTGCGCTGCACCTGCGGATCAGTTTGAAAGCAGCCCAGTAACCACTGCAGAACAGATCTGCCCATATATACACTGTGATTTTAGTAATAAACTGACCTTTAGGCTGGGTTCACACTAGTGCGAATTAGATGCAGGTTTCCCCGCATTCCAATTCACATGACGGGAGAGTGTGCCCAGTTCTCAAAGGAGCCGGTTTACACATCTCTGTGGCAGCTGTGAAGCAGATTGCACAGGGTTGCTGTGCGTCTTTGGCTCCATTTCAGGTCTGAATTCAGGAAAAAAAATCGGGCCTGATTAATCCCTGAAACGGGTTTGCTGAAGACAAGCAGACTAAGGACATGGATTACTGGAACAATGTCTTGTGGTCTAATGAGACCAAGATAACTTTATTTGGTTCAGATGATGTCAACCATGTGTGGCGGCAAACAGGTGAGGAGTACAAAGACAAGTGTGTCTTGCCTGAGGTCAAGCATGGTGGTCGGAGTGTCATAGTCTGGGGCTGCATGAGTGCTGCCATCACTGGGGAGCTACAGTTCATTGAGGGAACCATGAATCTCAATATGTACTGTGACATACTGAAGCAGAGCATGATCCCCTCCTGTCGTAGACTGGGCCGCAGGGCAGTATTCCAACATGATAAAAACCCCAAACACACATCCAAGATGACCACTGCCTTGCTAAAGAAGCTAAGGGGAAAGGTGATGGACTGGCCAAGCATGTCTCCAGACCTAAACCCTATTGAGCATCTGTGGGGCATCCTCAAATGGAAGGTGGAGGAGCGCAAGGTCTCTAAAATCCACCAGCTTTATGATGTCATCATGGAGTGGAAGAGGACTCCAGTGGCAACCGGTGAAGCTCTGGTGAACTCCATGCCCAAGAGGGTTAAGGCAGTGCTGGAAAATAATGGTGGCCACACAAAATATTGACACTTTTGGGCCCAATTTGGACATGTTCACTTAGAGGTGTACTCACTTTTGTTGCCAGCGGTTTAGACATTAATGGCTGTGTGTTGAGTTATTTTGAGGGGGCAGCAAATTTACACTGTTATACAAGCTGTACACTCACTACTTTACATTGTACCAAAGTGCCATTTCTTCAGTGTTGTCAAATGAAAAGATATGATAAAATATTTATAAAAATGCGAGGGGTGTACTCACTTTTGTGAGATACTGTATATAGTACATTGGACAGTCTGCACTTTTTCTAAAGTATATCTAAACCCAAGAACAGTATTATGTTGTGGCTGCATTATTTAGGAAGTTACCAGCTGATTTATGGAATAATTAACCACTTGCTGACTGCCACACGACAGTCAGCCCCTCAAAGGCAAAGTGACGTAGGGCTACGTCGCTAGCCTGTAAGGGTTTTGGGAGCGAGCGCGCGCCACCGGATGCGCGCTCCCGCTCGGTCATGGACCCCCCCCCCCACGCGTGTGCCCGGCGGACCCGATCGTCCGTTAGAGTGGGAGAAAGGCAGGCGGCTAGTGTAAACAAAGCCGCCTGTCAGTCTCCCCTGTGTAAGAATGGTGATCAAACGGTGCTACTATGTAGGACCGTTGATCACTGTTCTTACACATCAAGCCACAGCCAATCACAGTTAGAAACACGCCCCTAGGGACACACTTAACCCCTCCCTCTCAAAAAAAGTTAACCCCTTCACTGCCACTGTCATTTTTACAGTAACAGTGCATATGTATAGCACTGATTACTGTAGTAATGTCACTGGTAACCCCAAAAGTGTCAAAAATGTCAGTCAAGGGTCCGATCTGTCCGCCGCAATGTCGCAGTCCCGCAAAAAAAAGAAAAAAAAAATCGCAGATCGCCACTATTACGCGTTTAAAAAAAAACAACAAAAATGACAAAAATCTTTCCCTTTGTTAGTAAACGCAATAACTTTTGCGCAAACCAATCAAAATACGCTTTTTGCAAATTTTTTTTTTTTTTTTTTTTTTACCAAACATATGGTAAAAAAAAAAATTGGCCTAAAATGTTAAATTTTGATTTTTACATTTTTTTTGGGGAATTTCATATAAAAAATATGTGAAAAATATTGTTATTTTTGCAAAATTGACGCTCTTTTTTTTCTGTTTATAGCGCATGATCCAAAAAAATCGCACAGGTGATCAAATACCACCAAAAGAAAAGTTTGTGGGAAAAAAAGGAAGCCAAATTCATTTAGGTACAGCCTCGCACGACCGCGCAATTGTCCGTTAAAGTCACGCAGTGCCGAATCGCAAAATAGGCCCTGGTCAGGAAGGGGGTAAAATCTTCTGGGGCTTAAGTGGTTAATAGATATATTTGTTTAATGAATGCAAAAATAAATAACAAAACACTGGTAATGTAATATTTATCAGACCAAATAATAGAAGTTCATTGTTTACATACCCTGTAAATATTACTGGGTTGTGTAGCGGGTGTTAGGAGGATTCCTGTCCTCAGTAACATCAGCAAACATTGTCTGAGTAAGTAAACTTCCATCTCTGACTTTTACCTATAGATAAGCCTATCATAAAGCTCACCTATAGGTAGTGTAAATATCTCCTAAATGTACATGCGTTGGAGTGACGTCATCGTGGCTCTGGCAAATCACAGAGCCAGAGTCCGCGAACCCGGAAGCAAGACGGGTGAAGATGGGGGTGCCTGCAGCTCTGACATCTCGGCGCTGGTAGAACTTCATTTTAAGGTAAGTTTAACATAATGTGCTAGTATGCGATGCATACTAGTATGTTATGACATTACCTTGCAGGGAACGGGGGGAAAAAAAAACGCTTTAAGTGCATACATTTAAATGGATGTTTCTATCGGTTTGTTTTATAACATTTGAAATTGATTTAAACTCAATAAGTGAATATTTACTATTTAACCACTTAAAGCGGAGTTCCACCCTGGGAATACTTTTTAAAAAAAAATACCCCCGGGACAGTCAGGGCTAGTACATTCCACAATGGCTAGCCTCTGATCTACTCAATGGATGGTGTCATGTCTTTTGGATTTTTTGATTATTTTATTTTTTCAGATTTTTCCATCACACATGGACAACATATATTTTGCCCTAATTTTTCTCTTCCTTTATTTTCATTTCTTATTTCCCTAACCATTACTATCCTCTTGTTTTCTCTCACACTTTTTCTTTATTTTCTTTCATTTTTTCTTTTCCTTTTCTTTTTCTTCAGTTCTTTTATCATTTTTATTGATTTTTATCTCTTCATCACTTTTTCACATCTATTCCTTCACCTATTTATTTTCATTTATTTTTTCTTCTTTTCTCCCTTTTTTAGCTTTGGGCTTCACTCATACGTTAGGTGTTGTATATTCATTACATTTAGTATACATATATCCTTACCGATATATTTTGCCTTATATTTGTTTTGGGGTGAAGCTTAAACATACTAACATACTAACAAACTCTGCTGGGCTAGCATCGTGCCTTTAATTGAGGATCATCATCTACAGCTGTGTGTCCAAACAATTGTAATCAAGGAGGAGCGAACGAAATGCTCTTTTTTCCTCTATTTAAAGCAGTGTTTGTAATGTTCATGCATGGTTACAACTAAGCGGAAGACTCCGTGAAACGCGTCAACCGCCGTGCTTTTCTCCCATGTCTCTGTCTGTTGTGGTGATACCTTGAATGTTTTTATCCTTGGATTTCAATAAATTTGGATTTTACAATTGCACATCTTCAACCAGTGGTGCGGCTTTCTGTTCTTACAAGTAGCCTCTGATCTGTCCCGAGTTGCACTTACGTTTTAGAAGAAATACTTACCTTGAAAATGTATTGTCCAGCGCTGCCATCTCAGGTGTGGGCAGCTTAAAGCCAGCGCGATCCTCTTCTGCATCCTCTTCCGTCTTCTTCGGTCCCGCGATGCACTGCACCGGCCCCCGCCGTCACTTCCGGTGCCGCACCCTCATCCCTGCACAGCTTCTGGGCAAGGTATGACGGCGCCTGCACCGGAACTGACGTCAGGGCCCGTGCAGGCGCATTGATTCCTGGGAGCGATGACGTTCAGCTCCCAGGAATCATTGCAAAGCCAGGAAGTGACGAATCGCCGTGGCCGCCGAGGGGAGGAAGAGGCAGTAAGGTAAGTATATTTTCTTCTAAACCAGGTAAAAAAAAAAAATTGCGATTATCCATTTGTTTTTCAGGTGACCCCGGGCATGAAGATGGAGGTAAGTTTTATTTTAGGGTGGAACTCCGCTTTAAGCCCCGGAATATTTTACCCCCTTCCTGACCAGGGCCTATTTTGCGATTCGGCACTGCGTAATTTTAACGGACAATTGCGCAGTCATGCGACGCTGTACCTAAACGAATTTGACGTCCTTTTTTTCCCACAAACAGAGTTTTTTTTGGTGGTATTTGATCACCTGTGCGATTTTTACTTTTTGCGCTATAAACAAAAAAAAGAGCGTCAATTTTGCAAAAATAACAATATTTTTCACATTTTTTTTATATGAAATTCCCCCAAAAAAAAATGTAAAAATCTAAATTTTTTAACATTTTAGGCCAATTTGTTTTATGCTACACATGTTTGGTAAAAAAAAAAAAAAAAAAAAAAAATCGCAAAAAGCGTATTTTGATTGGTTTGCGCAAAAGTTATTGCGTTTACTAACTAAGGTAAAGATTTTTGTCATTTTTGTTGTTTTTTTTTTTTTAACGCGTAATGGCGGCGATCTGCGTTTTTTTTTTTTCTTTTTTTGCAGTACTGCGACATTGCGGCGGACAGATGTGCACTGTTACTGTAAAATGACACTGGCAGTGAAGGGGTTAACTTTTTTTGAGAGGGAGGGGCTATGTGTGTCCCTAGGGGCGTGATTCTAACTGTGATTGGCTGTGGCTTGAGGTGTAGAAACAGTGATCAAAGGTCCTACATAGTAGAACTGTATGATCTCTATTCATACACAGGGGAGAATGACAGGCGGCTTGTTTACATCAGCCGGCTGCCTTTCTCCCGCTCTAACGGATGATCGCGAGTGACCGGCGGACATCGGGTCCGTCGGGCACACGCGCGGGGGGTCCGTGACCGCGCGGGAGCGCGCCCCCGGCGGCGCGTGCTCGCTCCCTAGACCCTCACAGGCTAGCGACGTAGCCCTACGTCGCTTTGCCTGTGAGGGGCTGACTATCGACGTAAATAGACGTGCGGCGGTCGGCAAGCGGTTAATAAGGAACATATAGACATGTTATGCCAGCAGTACTCTGAAAAAAAGACCCTTTGTCTTGAATTTCAGCTGGAAAATAGCAGTGCACTTCCTGTACCTTGAGCCTTATAGCTGTATATCTGCAGTGTGAGATCAAAAAGGCACTACTGACTGCTAGTCCTGTGATTTGGAGTGTGATTTGATGTCACTATTGTGCTGCTCACTGTCAGGGCTGCTGATAGGGGGGGACCACCAGCCCTCTTGTAGGGGGCCCGAGCACACAGGGGGGCCCACACAGAGAGGGGGATTAGTGATGGACAACAAATACAGAAATCTTCCTCCAGGACCTGAATCTGATCTGTCCCTCTCCCTGTGATCAGCTTTTATCTGCTAAGAAAGAGACAGTCGTCCCTCACTAATCCCCCTCCCTGTGTGGGCCCCCCTCCCAGCACTGTCTCTAATGTTATCTCTGCTCAGGAGTTTACTTATAACTTTGTTTCTCTCTCTCTGTCTCTCTGATCACTGAGCTCCAACTGCACAGCCTGTATATTTTTCTCATCTCATCTTCATTTTTATTTAACATAGTTTTTTTTTTTTTAGATTTTGCAGGAATTATGTAAGTTATGTTATATTTGTGTCCGCTAATAGTGATTTTGTTGTAATTTTAGCTAAATATATCTTTAATATTTTCCTGAGGGGGCCCTGCCAGGTAGTTATCAAAGTAACGCCCAAAAGTAGGCGGGCGAAACGCGTCGACGCACTTCCGGGCAGCGGAGCATCACGACGTCATTTCCTGAAACCACCGTGGAACGCACGCCGGCAGCGTACGCGGAAGTGGAGTGACCCATTGTGTTTTTGCTTAACCAACGCTCATTATTTCCCTATGTTTGTGAGTACCACTCTTGATATTTGATTTTAATAAAATACACCTACGGGCTTCACTATGTCTGGCTTCTTCCCCTTCTTTTGACATACGTTGTTGGGGAGAGAGAGGAGAGGAGACAATAAGGAGCCATTCAAACAGAGGCTGTATTGGATTATAAAGAGGCTGTATTGGATCCATTTACTTGTCCAGGGGATATCATATTTGCTTAAGGCCTATATATATATCCTCAATCTGGTGAGTGCATCCCCATGGGCGGTTTTTCTTCTTGAAGAGCACTTGGGCACCTTATGGACTATTTTTTGAGCACCTTTCCAACACCTTAGTTCTTTGAAGGAACCTTTTTGGACTGCACTTTTATTAATATATCTTGTAGTTTTGCACAGAATATTTCTGCACATGGTTGCACAATGGACATACTATTGTAATACTCGTTTGCACTTTAATATTTATTAATCTTATATTCATTGATCACGATATGCACTTTACTATATATTTATTTTTAGATTTTTGAACACAGTTACATGGATATTTATTATATTTACCTGTTCGCGCTGCCTTTCTGATTGATTTTATCACATTCTGGTCTTTTACTTAGTGAGCAGCAGCTCCAGGAAGCACAGTTTTATTTACATTTTTTTATATTTATACACTTTTTAGCGCGGGTTTTAACTATTTAGTTTTCGCGTGCATGGTTGCACTGTGCTGTGATAGGGAGAGCTAAGTTGGGCCTTGGCTGTACTGGGCTGGCAAGTGGCAATGGATGGTGCTGGATGGTAGAGTGCTGTCACTGACTCACTGCTGTGATAGGGAGAGCTTGGGCCTTGGCTGTACTGGGCTGGCAATGGTGCTGGATGGTAGAGAGGAGATCACATGAAATACACGTACGTTTTTAGTGGTAAATAACATGACAAAATGTGTATTATTTCAAGGGGTAACTATGAATACTTTTTCAAGGCACTGTTCCTTGATTACTGAAGGCCCCTTCAACACTTGTGTGGCGTCAAAGTCACGCAATTTTTTACCGCGTTTTTTGCCGCAAATTTTTCTTTTTGCGCCCCCCCAAAAATTTTGAGCACCAGCCGCCACTGTGGTGGACGATCCCCAATCAGGCAGAGGGATCCTTAGATTTGTATTTTACAGCAGCTTTTAGGGGCATAAAAAAAAAAATGCTTGTATCTAGGGACATAGGCGTGCGCACATGGAGTACCAGGTGTGCCTGAGCACACCCTAATCACCCTGCACTGTGCAGATTCAGCTATCTGGCTGCAGAGAAAGGGACTGGGAAATCTCTATTTTCAGTCCCTTTCTCTGTCTCTGTTTCGACCCCTGATATTTCACCTAAGCCCCCCCCCCCCCCCCCCCCCAGTGGGGCTCCTATAAACCATGTTAAAAACAGTAATAAAAAATATTATTGTAAAAATAAATAAAGAAAAAATAAAAATAAACGACTGACACCAATCTCTGCCCTACTGACACCGTCCACTGCCCTTCTGACACAGTCCACTGCCCTACTGCCATGTGTGTTTGAGCTTTGGGGTGCACACCATAATGCAATGGGCTGCGCATGCCTATGTCTATGGAGCATACTGGCATTATTTACACATAATACATACATATATGAATGCGTGTGCGTGTCATTTCACTCTAGTGGCTAGAACAAATAAATATTCTAGCCACTAGAATGAATTTACGCGCTGATGTTTTATCATCAACACATGTAAATACACTCCAGACTGAGCATTTTTTAAACTGAATTTGCTGCCAGGTCCTTGCGTAAAGATACAGTACAAATGAAATTATTTAATAAGCCCGTGTGTATGCAGCCTTAGGGCTGGTACACACCAAACCACGGTACAGGAAACGTGTGGTACATGCGTGTTTCCTCCACCGCAGGTGAACACGCAGCACTGCCCTTGCGAAATGCATGTGGATGCCAATGAATTATCAGTGGCACCCCAAATGCAGTGGGTTTGTGGCAACCCAATTGCATGGTCCTGCAGTACCATGCGTTATGGTGCAGTGTGTTCTGAAAAAACAGTGCTTGCATTTCTTTTTCTGTGTTCTAGTGCATTTTTAAGCCGATTCAAATGAATAGCCTGTCAAAACCAGATTGCATGGAAAAACGTGGGAATTGCACAGAAATGTGTATGTTCTGGTGGGAAATGGCCATTAGCCTTAGGTCTGTACACCTGCCACAGACAGTACAAGCACCTCAGCAGGATTAAAAACCTTTTGCAGGCAAGACAGTAAATATCATCACCAATCAACATTGTATCAAGAAAACAAGAATTCACATATGAGGAACAGTGAAACATGGAGGGCTGCTTATAAAATATTTAAGAATTAATGGGTCAAGAACATATGGAGGTTGCCATTGCTTTCCTATTTTTGCTGATTTCAATTGTTGATCCTCTGGGTTCAGGACTTTATGACTTTTAACCAGGGTTGCCAATTGCCAGTAAATTCACAGGCAGTTTGTGAAATCTTTCATTTTTACATCTGTCAATGAACATCCATTACAGACATGCAGACTGTATGTCCGTTATGGACATTAACGGGCAGATGTACAAATACTGGATTTTACAAACTGTCCGTAAATTTACTGACAGTTGGAAAGCCTGCCTTGGAAAGCCTGCCTTGAACACCTAGGCAGATCAGGAAAGTCTAACTTCACTTACTGCATACTTCTTCTTGGTATGTGACATAGAAACCTCTGGGATTAAAGGCAAACAGGCAAATGTACATTTTCAGAAGGAGATTAGTGATGACAGTGTCTGTGTTTCTCCGATTACTGTTTTATTCAATACATTGTTCATGTTTCCCATAGCTGTCAGCTGAGAGTGGTGATACATAAAAATTTCATCTTTATATTTACCTATGAATGGGTAATATAGAGGCTGCGAAAATCTGCTGGTTTTCTTGGAAGTTTTGGGCACATTTGGAAACAGTGTCGCTTTTTCCCCATCACTATCTTTGATCCCTTTGGAATCATTTTAATTAGAGATGGCATGCTGAAACCTGACAAGGAAGAAGTGTAATTAGAAACTTGGCGGGGAAATGGGAGCTGTTTGGGTGCGGGGGAAGTTCTGCTGATAAATATGCATGTTTCTGTCATATAGCCTGCGCATTCAAAGCACCCACCAATTGTGCTGCTTTCATGGCTATCTTTGAAAATAATCTGCAGATCTTTTCATAGGGGATGTTACTGAAAGAGATGACATCTGTGAGCAGGCAAAATGAAAGAGCTTTGTCACTGTAATACATTTGTGTGGGATGCACAGAACAGACCAATACTGAGTATATATATATATATATATATATATATATATATATATAAAATCACGCATACACACACACACACACACACACACAAAGTATATATACACTATATTACCAAAAGTATTGGGACAACTGCCTCTACACGCACATGAACTTTAATGGCGTCCCAGTCTTAGGCCATGGGTTTAATGTTGAGTTGGCCCACCATTTGAAGCTAAAACAGCTTCAACTTTTCTGGGAAGGCTGTCCACAGGGTTTAGGGGTGTGTCTATGGGAATGTTTCACCATTCTTCCAGAAGCACATTTGTGAGGTCAGGCACTGACCTTGCTGTGTGCACTGGTGTGCAGTCATGTGGGGACAGGAAGGGGCCATCCCCAAAATGCCCCAACAAAGTTAGGAGCATGAAATTGTCCAAAATGTCTTGGTATGCTGACACCTTAAGAGTTCAGTTTACTGGAACTACGGGGCCAAGCCGAAACCTGAAAAACAACCCCACACCATAATCCCCACTCCAGCAAAAGCAAGCGCTCTGGGGTAACTCTATCCAGGGGTCTAGTGGGATCAATATCGATGTATAATCAGCCAATGAGATGATAGTGGGAAGCTGATCCAAATCATAAAGGTGGAACATAGAAATCATACATGTACATGAAAAGATTAAAAAATATACAAGTCCTTAATATTGAGCAGAAGTCCCAAAATTGGTCAATGTGCTGTTATGGTAAATGTATGAAGACTGCAATAAGGGCTGTTCTGTGGATAAGAGCAGATAAGGAGACACACGGAGCGCCTCTAAGTGCATATTGGTTTATTCAAAAGGGAGCACACAATATAAGTAACTCACATTTGGTAAAAGGTCACAGGCTTAAAAATACTCCGGTGGTCCGTGGAGGTAGGCTGTAAAGTCCAAGTGTCCTGGGGAGAAAGATGGTGGCAGCCGAAGAGATGGAGCCGGGAGACAGAAAGGCCGGCCTGGCGTCTTCTGGGTTCAGCTGATGTCCGGAAACCAGACTAGAATGCAGCGTACGCCGCGTGACATCACCGGAGCTAGGAAATGACACGATGCGTTTCAGAGCATGTGCCAAGCAAATCATTTTGACCAGTACACAAAGCAAGGTCCATAAAGACACGGGTGAGCAAGTTTGAGGTGGAAGAACTTGACTGGCCTGCCCTCAACCCGATAGAACACCTTTGGGATGAATTAGAGAAGAGACTGAGCCAGACCTTCTCTCCAACATAAGTGTCTGACCTCACAAATGCGCTTCTGGAAAAATGGTCAAACATTCCCATAGACACACTTCTAAACCTTGTGAACAGTTTTGCCAGAAGAGTTGAAGATGTTATAACTGCAAAGGGTGGGCCTACTCAATATTGAACACTACGGACTAAGAAAGGGATGCCATTAAAGTTTATGTACATGTAAAGGCAGGCGTCCCAATACTTTTGGTAATATACTGTATATACAGTATCTCACAAAAGTGAGTATACCCCTCACATTATTGTAGATATTGTATTATATCTTTTCATGTGACAACGCTGAAGAAATGACAGTTTGCTACAATGTAAAGTGAATAAAATTATAAATTAATATATAATGGCCGTGCTCTCCAATAAATTATAATTCACATAAATAAATAAATAAACCCTTAATTGTGTTAAACTTATACCAATAAAGTTAATGATGGTGAATGATTAAATTACCAATGCATGAATAATCAAACGATCTTCAAGTGCCACCATAAAACTGTATACATATAAAGAGAACAATAGTAAGGCCACAATAAGTGGTTTCTAGCAAATCAGATAAAAAATTATATGTAAATAAAAAATATTCAGTGATACACCCAATGCAATATAGAAATAGTGCAAAAATTGCAAAATAACTGTGCAAATTATCTGTGCAGATTCTAGTCCCAACAGCAATGTTTAATGGGCCAAAAACAGTCCAATAAGCACCATCCAAAAATTGGAATATCAGAGGGATCCTGATCTGAACTTCTTACAATAAAGACACCTCCACCATACACACGGACCACCCGGTGAGTCAAACCTCTTACCAGAGATGGTAGACCCTCAAGTTATAGGGGGTCAGTGAGAGCCTTTGTAGGACAGGATTAAGGTGGATCCACTGAATGCTTCCAGCCAGGGATAAACCGTCCTCTTCAGAGTCTTTGTATCAGGATGCTAGACTCATATGCATCACACAAACAGAGAAAGACTCCATGGTGAAGTATGTCAGATTAAAGCAATTTATTAAGAGAATAACACTTACAGTGTAGTAGAATCAGATAGACGGTAGTGACAAACAGTCGAAGTCTCGGGGAACGCCGCTTCCACGTTCCGGCACTGGCGTTCCCAGGGACGTCTGATCACATTACGTTACGTTCTATGTCATTTCCGGGCTCCGGGTGGAACGCAAGTGCCGGAAGCATTCCTTTTGTTTTCCATTCACTGTGGATCATTTGGATTAATTTGGTTTCACGTTTCATTGCGCAGGATGGTTGGTGCTTAACACCATTCAACCTTCCCACTGCAATGTAAAGTAGTGAGTGTAAAGCTTGCAAAACAGTGTAAATTTGCTGTTGCATCAAAAAAACTCAACACACAGCTATTAAGGTCTAAGCCGCTGGCAACAAAAGTGAGTAAACCCCTAAGTGACAATGTCCAAATTGGGCCCAAAGTGTCAATATTTTGTGTTGCCATCATTTTCCAGCACTGCCTTAACCTTCTTGGGAATGAAGTTCACCAGAGCTTCACAGATTGCCGCTGGAGTCCTCTTCCACTCCTCAATGACGACATCATGGAGTTGGTGGATGTTAGAGACCTTGTGTTCCGCCACCTTCCATTTGAGAATGCCCCACAGATGCTCAATAGGGTTTATGTCTGGAGACAGCTTCTTTAGCAAGGCAGTGGTCATCTTGGAGATGTGTTTGAGATCATTATCATGTTGGAATACTGCCCTGCGGCCCAGTCTCCAAAGAGAGAGGATCATGGTCTGCTTCAGTATGTCACAGTACATGTTGACATTCATGGTTCCCTCAATGAACTGTAGCTCCCCAGTGCCGGCTCACTCATGCAGCCCCAGACCATGATACTCCCACCACCATGCCTGACTGCGACACTTGTCTTTGTACTGCTCACCTGGTTGCTACCACAGACGCTTGACACCATCTGAACCAAATAAGTTTATTTTGGTCTAATCAGACCACAGGACATGGCTCCAGTAATCCATGTCCTTAGTCTGCTTGTCTTCAACAAACTGTTTGCAGGCTTTCTTGTGCATCATCTTTAGAAGAGGCTTTCTTCTGGCACAACAGCCATGCAGACCAATTTAAAGCAGTGTGCAGATGGTCTGAGCAATGACAGGCTAACCCCCCACCCCTTCAACCTCTGCAGCAATGCTGGCAGCACTCATACGTCTATTTCCCAAAGACAACCTCTAGATATGACACTAAGTATGTGCACTCAACTCCTTTGGTCGACCATGGCGAGGCCTGTACTGAGTAGAACCTGTCCTGTTAAACCGACATATGGTCTTGGCCACCATGCTGCAACTCAGTTTCAGGGTCTTGGCAATCTTCTTATAGCCTAGACCAGGGGTCTTCAAACTATGGCCCTCCAGTTGTTCAGGAACTACAATTCCCATCATGCCTAGTCATGTCTGTGAATGTCAGAGTTTTACAATGCCTCATGGGATGTGTAGTTCCGCAACAGCTGGAGGGCCGTAGTTTGAAGATCCCTGGCCTAGACTATCTTTATGTAGAGCAACAATTCTTTTTTTCAGATGCTCAGAGAGTTTTTTACCATGAGGTGCCATGTTGAACTTCCAGTGACCATTATGAGAGAGAGGGAGAGATAACACCAAGTTTAACACAATCACATGACACCCCGGGGAGGGAAACTGGCAAATTGGGCTCAAATTGGACATTGTCACTTGGGGGTGTACTCACTTTTGTTGCCAGGGGTTTAGACATTAATAGCTGTGTGTAGAGTTATTTTGAGGGGACAGAAAATGTACACTGTTATACAAGCTGTACACTAACTACTTTACATTGTAGCAAAGGGTCATTTCTTCAGTGTTGTCACATAAAAATACATAATAAAATATTTACAAAAATGTGAGGGGTGTACTCAACTCACTTTTGTGAGATACTGTGTGTGTGTGTATATATATATATAATGTAGCACCCTACAGGTAGGTGCTAGGTAAATGTATAGTGGGCCTTGTCTGCCTAATAGCAGGGCTGTGATTTATTTAGCTAGGGTCTCAGGACAGAGTCCCAGCAAGGAGAGTGTGGCTGTCTCTCCTCATGTCTGAGGAAGGTGGATGTCTCAGGGTGTCGTCTGAGTGTCCAGAGAGTGCTGAGTTGAGCTGATGGGATCCGGTGTGCCGAGAGCCTGCGGAGAGAGAGGGGTCCAGTCCCAGGAAAGCCTACACAGGTCGTGAGTACTGAGGACTGCCCCTGGGGGTCTGCCTGAAGTTAGAGGGGACCACCCTGGAAGAGGTTCTGGGATCCAGTGTCAGCTAGATGTAAAGGGGGTACCTAGGTTGAGGACCCTGAAGCTACAGAGGGGGGTACCTAGTCAGTGGACCCTGAAGAGTTCCAGGTCAAAGGGGGCACCTGCAGTTTGGGTCCTGAATTGTATAGAGCTTGCCAATTACAGTGACAGCTATACAGAGTTCTACTACATACTACCTCAAGCTGTGCCAGGCGGAGGGAAAGTATTTAGTGACTTTCACAGTACAACAGTGTCAGGAGTTCTACAGTTCTCAGTCTTGGATCTTCTGGACTATAAGTCAAGGATTTAGCTCTTCTTCTGTTCTACAGAGTGTTCTCAGTGTCAGTGAGCATTGGCTGGCGCCGGCTGGCGTCAAGGAAGTGCCAATGGGCATTTCAGAAGTAAAATCCCAATTGTAATTAGTTCAAGCTTTAAGGAGTATCCCACTTATTCCCTTCTCCTTTATTCCAATAAAAACCACAAACAAAGATGCCGGAGTTGTCACACCCAGGGTCACAGCTCATATGGGCTGGAGAGATTACCGGTACTAATGGCAGACCCACATCAGGCCATAGGCCTGGAAACCTTGGTGTGTGAGTGTGTGTGTGTGTGTGTGTGTGTGTGTGTGTGTGTGTGTGTGTGTGTAAAAAAATAAAATATACATACACACTGAAATGAAAACAGCCTTGCTGTCTCTTTAGGTAGACAGCCTCAAGCATTTTTATTCATTTAATTTTTTTACAGATAGTGAGATTCCACACCATGGATCAGGTTTAATCACCTATTTTATTAACTTCAGCTCTGGAAAGTTTTTCCCCCTTCATGACCAGCCCATTTTTTGCTATTTAGCACTACGCTACTTAAACTGATAATTGCCCAGCCATGCAACACTGTACCCAAACAAAATTTTTATAATTTTATAATATTTTTATTCAAATAGAGCTTTTTTTACTTTCTGCTATAAAGCATATCCAATAAAAAGTACAATGTCTTCATACATTTTAGCCAAAATGTATTCTGCTACATAATCCCAATAAGTGTATATTGATTGGCTTGCGTGAAAGGTATAGTGTCTACAAACTATGGTATGTACACTCACTGGCCACTTTATTAGCAACACCTTTTCAATTGCTTGGTAACACAAAATTGCTAAACAGCCAATCACTGGCAGCAACAGAATGCATTTAGGCATCTAGACGTGGTAAAGATGACTTGCTGAAGTTCAAACCCAGCATCAGAATGGGAAAGAAAGGGGATTTAAGTGACTTTGAACATGGCATGGCTGTTGGTGCAAGACGGGCTGGTCTGAGTACTTAAAAAAACTGCTGATCTACTGGGAATTTCACATGCAATTTCTAGGGTTTTCAGAGAATGGTCCAAAAAAAAAGAAAACATCCAGAAGTGTAAGGTGTTGCACTTGGGGACTAAAAACATAAAAGCACAATACACGTTAGGAGGGGAACCCTTGGGGGAATCAAAAATGGAGAAAGATCTGGGAGTCTTAGTTGATGATAGATTAGGCAATAGCATGCAATGTCAAGCGGTAGCTGCCAAAGCCAGCAGAATATTAGCATGCATAAAGAAAGGGATGTATTCCAGAGATAAGACTATAATCCTTCCACTTTATAAATCTCTGGTTCGATCGCATCTGGAGTATTCTGTCCAGTTCTGGTAGCCAGTCCTCGGGAAGGATGTGTTGGAGCTGGAGAGAGTCCAGAGAAAGGCAACTAAACTGATTAGGGGATTGGAGGACCTTAATTATGAAGAGCGTCTGCAATCGCTTGATTTATTCTCCCTGGAGAAGAGACGCCTGAGGGGGGACATGATAGCAATTTATAAATATCTCAATGGGGATCTCAGCTTAGAAAAAAAGCTATTCAGTCGAAGGGATTGCATGAGGACTCGAGGGCATACAATGCAATTAGAGGAGAAGCGTTTTAACCTCAGGCAACGTGGGGGGGTTCTTTACTGTTAGGGCTACAAGATTGTGGAATTCTCTACCACAAGAGGTGGTTTCTGCGGGAAGTATGGTGGCTTTCAAAAGACTCTTAGATGTACCGGGTTTCCCCGAAAATAAGACGGGGTCTTATATTAATTTTGGCTTCAAAAACCACACTAGGGCTTATTTTCAGGGGATGTCTTATTTACGGTATGTACAATGGCTATCTTCAAATGATTGTAACCCTAAAATAAATATCCTGATCCTTTAAAGCATGATAGACAGCACAGTGCTTGTGCTGTGTCATTTAGCCCTCTCTATGTTCTTAAAAGCCTAGAATAAAACAATAAAATGTTAAAAAAAAAAGTTCTCTCCCCCTGTCAGCTCAGAAATCAGCATTATGACATTCTGTCCAATGCTTATTTTTATTCATTCCCAAAAATAAACCTTGGATAAAGTCATTGTAAAATTATGTAATCGATTTTGTCAACTTTATTGTGAAAAAAACCTTATTTGTAGCACCGCTGGGCGCTCACGTGACCCTCTGGAGCTCTACTTTCCCTCTCTGAATACTGCAGAGGGAGGGGCTGAGATCAAGGATTTTACTAGGGCTTATTTTTGGGGTAGGGCTTATTTTGCAGCCATCCCTGAAAATCATGCTAGGTCTTATTTTCGGGGTATCAAAAACGAAGGTATTTCCAGTCACTACTTACCAGCCAGCAACCAGCCAAATTAACCTGTCGAACAGTATGCGTTAAAAACAGGGGTTTAGTTGCACACATTTGCAAATACATGCGTAAGCTGCAGGCCGCGCCAAGGCACCCTGATATCTACAGTCCCTTACTCTACCTTTAAAGAGTCTTCACAATGGAAGCACATGCATTCTGATGAGATAGATGGAGGACAGGTGACTAGAGGGAGCCCAACCCTCCTTAAAGGCGCAGGGTCACACTGAACACCCAGCACATAGCACAATGGCAGCAAAGGTGTCAGTGCGTTGCCTGACCAATATAAACGTTATACGATATTGCAAAAAGTGGCCACCTCCTCCATATGAGGGGAGGGGATATGATAGAAACTTTTAAATACATAAAAGGAATCAACTCGGTAAAGGAGGAGAGCATATTTAAAAGAAGAAAAACTACCACAAGAGGACACAGTTTTAAATTAGAGGGGCAAAGGTTTAAAAGTAATATGAGGAAGTATTACTTTACTGAGAGAGTAGTGGATGCATGGAATAACCTTCCTGCAGAAGTGGTAGCTGCAAATACAGTGAAGGAGTTTAAGCATGCATGGGATAGGCATAAGGCTATCCTTCATATAAGATAGGGCCAGGGACTATTCATAGGATTCAGATATATTGGGCAGACTAGATGGGCCAAATGGTTCTTATCTGCCGACACATTCTATGTTTCTATCTATAACTGGTCTTGATAGTAAGGAGCACTGGAAGGGCAAACTCAGATCAAAAACAAAGGTATTTCCAGTCACTACTTACCAACCAGCCAGCAACCAGCCAAATTAACCTGTCGAACAGTATGCGTTAAAAACAGGGGCTTAGTTGCACACATTTGCAAATACATGCGTAAGCTGCAGGCCGCGCCAAGGCACCCTGATATCTGCAGTCCCTAACTCTACCTTTTAAAGAGTCTTCACAATGGAAGCACATGCAGGCTGTGAGTAGGCTTCACAATGGAAGCACATGCATTATTTTCGGGGTAGGGCTTATTTTTAGGGAAACAGGGTACATCTCAAGGATCAGAACATTCAGGGCTATGTGAGATGATTACAGCCACACACACCTACACAGGTTGAACTGGATGGACTATTGTCTTTATTCAACCTCACCTACTATGTAACAGTGAGCGGCAGTTGTGTGGGCGAAAATGCCTTGTTGATGTCAGAGGAGAATGGGCAGACTGGTTTGAGATGATAGAAAGGCAACAGTAACTCAATAACACATTTGTTACAACCAAGGTATGCAGAATACCATCTCGGAATGCAAAACACATGGAAACATCGGGTGCCACTCCTGTCCGCGAAGAACAGGAAACTGAGGCTACAAGTCGCACAGGCTCACCAAAGTTAGACAATAGAAGATTAAAAAACATCGCCTGGTCTGATGAATCTTGATTTCAGCTGTGACATTCAGATGGTGGGGTCAGAATTTGGCGTAAACAACAAGCATGGATCCATTATGCCTTGTATCAACGGTTCAGGCTGGTGGTGGTGTAATGGTGTGGGGGGATATGTTCTTTGCACACTTTGGCCCTTTTAGTACCAAGTGAGCATCGTTTAAACGCCACGTCCTACCTGAGTATTGTTGCTGACCATGTCCATCCCTTTAGGACTACAGTGTACCCATCTTCTGATGGGTTCTTCCAGCAGGATAATGTACCATGTCACAAAGATCAAATCATCTCAAACTGGTTTCTTGAACATTACAATGAGTTCACTCTACTCCAATGGCCTCCACAGTCACCAAATCTCAATCCAATAGAACACCTTTGGGCTGTGGTGGAATGGGAGATTTGCATCATGGATGTGCAGCCGACAAATCTGCAGCAACTGCGTGATGCTATCATGTCACTGTGGACCAAAATCTCTGAGGAATGTTTCCAACACCTTGTTGAATCTGACACTAACTGATGCTGGAGGGGAACTGACTAACTGCCACTGACGTCACCAGTGACACAAATACAGTGAACAGTCATAATACTATACACTGTCACTGGTACTTAGGACACTGGCTGAGAAGGGGCTAACATCGAAGATGATCAAGGGGTTAAATGTGCGCCTAGCAATGTGTAATGTGTGTATTATGTACAGCTTTTTGCTAAATATCTCTTTGTTTCTTATCCCTGCTTTGCAGGGATAGGAAACAGAGAGATCACTCCCTCTGTACCGAGCTCTGTGTTGATTGTCAGCACAGGGCTCTGGGCTGTGATTGCACACAGCTGATCAGCAGGTCCCAGCCATTAATCATTGGCCAGAACTTGCTGAGACTTCTGCTGTGTACAATCACAGCGGGTGTCAGCAGGGGGGCGCCCTAAACCCAGTAGCAGGCAGCAATGTACAGGTACGTTGCTTTGGCTGCACAAACCGCCCATTCGCAGTACATTGTGGGTAGTCGGTCCAGAAGCATTAAACTGACTTTTATATTGAATCAGGAAAACATAACCAGAATTTTTAACATGACATAAGTGTTAGGCCGCAGGCCTTTATTTGTGGGAGGAGCTAGCGTGCCTTTAAGACGCTGCTCCTCCCCTCCCTGCCTGCCGCGTCACAACGCTGTCACCGGACAGCCGAACTTCCGGTCCCCCAGGCCCCGCGGGAGGTGCAGCGGACACCGCCGACTCCCGCTGACACCACCGACTCCCGCTGGCATCAGATGGCACCGCCGAATCCCGCTGACACTGCCGACTCCAGATGGCACCGCCGACTCCCGCTGACACCGCCGACCTCGCTGGCACCGCCGACTCCGCTGACGCCACTGCCGCAGGTCCCCTCCGGCCTGCCTCCAACTTGCCAGCCTCCTGCACCATCATCCTCCGCTCGGGCGGCCCGTCCATCCATCCGGCCGCGCCGGGTGGCAGGTACCGCTGAGAGGGGTTTCCTGGGGGGGCTTGATGTCTGCCTTGCCTGCTCCAGGCCACGGCATACTGCATACGAGGGTTTCTGGGGGGGGGTCTTGTTCTGCCTTGCCTGCGTCAGGCCACGGCCCTGCTTCTCACTACACTCTGTCTTTTCCACTGTCACTGGCTGCGTACTTCTATGCTGTTATTACTATTTCTACTATATGTACCGTTACTCTACTATGGACACTACTTGTTACCATGGGTACTACTCTAATACTATTGGTGATTAGGGGTACTGCTACTGCTAATACTTGCTATGGGTTGGTACTCTTATACTTTTGTTACTTTGGGTACTGCTACTTAATACTGTTGTTACTAGGGGCACTGCTACTCTGCTAATACTACTTTGCTATGAGTATTGCTACTTCAAGGGAATATTGTTACTATAGGGATTGCTACTCTGATACCATGGGTACTGCCGCTATGTTACTGTTAAACTACTGTTATCTCTTGGACTGTTGCCATACGTACCGCCACACTCCCATTTCCGTGTTCCACTGGTTACAACTGCACGACTATATTGTTTAATACCACAACTAAACTGCATACCGATACACTACCATGCCGTTATTGTATGCACCATGGCTTCAATTACTACCACACGCGCTACTGCCCTACACCTACGGATGTGCGGGCAATACCACTACCTTACGTGTGCCTTGCCATACATGCTACGCATGTCACTACTGTGGTCACGGCTACTCGGCCATGCTACTTCACTGTTGATACTATTTCTGCCTATTTACTGCTAGACGCTATTTTTCATCACTACTAAACGCTGCTCTTCCGCCTGTGCTATGGCATACGCTGCTACACTACATGACTATTAACACTATCGCAACCGCATTCATACTACGACACTACCTATGCTGCTACTGTGTGTACTACTACTACTTCTTCGCTGGTATGTTGCACTACCCCTTCATCAAGCCCCCGTATAGGGTTAGAGAACTGGCTATTTAGGGCTAGGCGCTGGCCTTAGTCTCCCTGGTAGCTGGTCCCGCGAGGCCAACTCCCCAATCTCAACACGGAGATTTTCGCCCTCGGGCCAAATCATAGTTAGTGCCTCGCATCCACCCATCTCTTGGGGTCATAGTTAGGGCCTCACCTGTCACGGCCACACGTTTTAATTCTTTTACCGTCACCGAGAGGCCAACCCCCCGCCACCACGCTAGTGGCTCGTGCCCCACGACCAAATCATAGATAGAGCCTCTCACCTGCCGCTCGGCAACTAGCAGGGCCTCACCTGTCACGGGGTAGTCAGCTTTTCGCCTCGGCACTAGTTAGCCAGCCAGTTCTGTTTTAACTCAACAGTGTTTGTTAACCAAGTTTTCCTTTGTGTGTTATTTTCTCTTTCAGCATGCCTCAAGCAGTCAAGTAGGTGAAGGGTCGTCTCCCCCGGGCACACCTGCTAGGCCTACCTCCCCTGCGAGAACTGGTGCCCCCAGGGAATTCTGAGAACCTTCCATGCCAGGCCCCCTTTTAAGACCCTGGTCCATCCCCAGGATTTCGTTTGTTTTGCACCACAGGGGCACCCCCCTTTTTCAGCACGGCAAGAAGGCTGAATTCTGCGCTCGGCTCCCAGCACATCCTGGGGATCCTGGACTGGGTACCGGCTCTGGGGGGGGGGGGGGCAGTGTTTGACTTGGGCCTCAAGTACGGGGGTTTTCTTGTTCTACGACTTCCACTATCAGCAAGCAGTGGCAGCCCTGGTCCAGTTAACGTCCGTTCTCACTGGAGCCTCTTGGGCTCGATAAATATTTTTTTTTTCAAGTTTCTTGCAGGCTTAGTGCCCCCATTTTGGGCAGTCTGCTCTTCCACCTCTCATACTGCCGACCTGTGCCCCTCGGAGGCCGGTCCCTCCTTTTTGGTTCCTCAGGGGGGAGCTAGTAAGCCTGATCAACGTAGCCTAAGGGACAAGCTTGGTCGCCCCGTCATTTATTTGGCTCAATTACGTATAACCTTAAGGGAGGTGCCTGTAATTTAGCACCTGCAGACTATACGTTTGTTCCATATGCTTTCGGGGGCCCATGCCAAATCCATGTGCCTTCCAAGCCTCCGGACGCACGAGCTCAGTTGGGATAGCCACCAGCGCATATTCCAATAAACATCTTGTCATCAAGCTGTCTGCTCGTCGTCCGTCCACTAACTTGAGCCGGTATTTGCCCTCATTCCATCTACCAATTCTCTTGTTACTATTTCACCGTGGTTAATGCCACTCAAGCAATCTTGTAGGCAGGTAGGGCGTATGGCTCAGTTAGTCCGATTACTCCTACGCCTTTGATGCGTTACCCCTCGTCCCTCCTTATGGCATGTTCTTGGTGTCAAGGGCAGAAGAAGGGTACTTTGCTGTTAGTCCCACTTTGGGGCCTAGAGTAGCCCGAGAAGATTCTACAGATTGCTGAGATTCTCTGCTGGTTCCTCCTCTTTTTCTCGAGGTGCCCCACGATGTTACATCACGTGGTTGATTTCCTGTTGGTCGTACATAGCGACTGCAACCCTGGCAGTCAAAGGCACTGTGGCACTGTACTACCTTAGGCGTCCCCCTGTCACAAAACAGGACTGCTGTACCCGTCACTAGGCTAGTCCTCTTAGGCATCACACTTGTTCAACACCACGCAGGCTAGTCTCCCCGTGGTCAAGCTCGGGCGTTTCGCAAGGACGTAGTCAAGGTCCTACTAGTGGGAACTTTTACTCGTAAGGATCTTCATTCTGGTAGGTTCTATGAACTTCGTCATGCGCATTATACCCCAAGGTAGGTCATTTATTTCTAGGCCGTTGGGCTTAATACCGGGCCTTGCAGATGAACTTTGGTCTCTCAGATTCCCTACAGGTTCCTGGTACACTGGTATTGGGGTCTCCATGTTCATTCCACCGTGATCCGCCCAATCCCCAGTGTCTGGACGGACGCAGCCGCCGGTACCGGGTTGCAGCTACATTTTAACTCTTGGTTAGGTGTTTGTTGGCCGGCAGAGTCTCTTGGCTTACCTGCCTCTCACGAGACTTCGGCCTTATTCGGAATTTACCCAATAGCGACGGCGGCGGTTGCATGGGGGCATATCCTGGACAGGTATGGCTGTGAAGTGTTAGTGTCAACTAAGCAGCCTGTGACGTAATCAAGGGCCGTTCATCTTCCTTGTTCATGAGGCTAGTTTACTGGCTGTCCCGGTTGGCGGCCACCTTTCAGTTCTTCCTCTTCTGCGTACACATCACGAGGTCCCCTAATTTGTCAAGTTGATCCTGGGCCAGCCTGAATTTTGCTCACAATGTCAATTGTCTCAGGTAGCCTTGTCTGCGAACACCAGGAGGGCTAATGACGGAGCCACGACCATCTTCCAAGGCCCTCAGTAGAATTCGTCTTACACGGTCGTTCAGTTTAACCATGGTCGCATACGCTGTTTTGCCACCTTTCAGCTCAGACTTTCATATAATACGTTCAAACCTTACTTTGTCTGGAATACAATCCACGCCTTGTCATCTGTTCCAAGCCTTTCTCCTTTTCTCAGGGCTTGCCCGGCGAAGGATGTACTAAAGGTTTTGCAAGGTAGATCATCACGAGGCTACAAACGTTTGCCCATAGATGGGAAATTCTGGACCTTTCTGGCGTACTGGACACATCGCCATTCGAACCTCATACAGACCAAGTCATCAACCTCCATTTATTTAGTCTCCATGGGTTCCTTAGTCCCGGGATTTCACCTTTGCTATCCAGTCAGATAGGCAATTAAGCCTCCTCGAAGAGGTTTTAGGTAGGTAGAGGACCACTGTCCTTTCACTCCGACGTTCAAAGGCCGGGCAGACATACCATCCGTTGGCATCCCCTTCTACCCGTCTTAGGATAACTGGTGCCCATTTGGAATCCTGAACATCTACCAACTCAGGACACTCCCAGCTGCTCTCTGCTCTCCGCTATTCTCCTTGTCAGGTAGTCCCCTGACCACTACTCAATTTATATCTTACTTTCGCTCGTTGTGCATTGAATTAGGCTGGGACCCCTCATCGCATTCCGGACATTCTTTCAGAACAGGGGCGGCTTCAGCTGCTGCTAGTGCCAATACGCCAGGGCACATAAAAAAAAAAAAAAAAAAACCAGGGCGGTGGGAATCAGCTGTTTACCACGCTTACTCCCCACGACCGGGGAAGGAGGTAAGGTTAGCCTTCAAGTATTGTGTATCATAGTTGTGTCATGTTTAAGTGTGTTTACTGCTTCCTTTTTTGCCCTCTTTTATTTACAGGCCTACCCCCTACGTCGGTTCTGGCACACCACACCGACCTTATCCATACTCGCAGTTTCTAATCATCTTGAAGTAGCCGACCACAAGTGTTAGGCCGCAGGCCTTTATTTGTGGGAGGAGCTAGCGTGCCTTTAAGACGCTGCTCCTCCCCTCCCTGCCTGCCGCGTCACAACGCTGTCACCCCACCCACCTTCACCCTTTTATTGCTACACTATCCCTCGGGGGGCCCTCTTTTATTTACAGGCCTACCCCCTACGTCGGTTCTGGCACACCACACCGACCTTATCCATACTCGCAGTTTCTAATCATCTTGAAGTAGCCGACCACAACTTAGCTTGTCCATTTCAATAAAACATAACATAAAAACAAATCTCAGTCTTCCCTTTTCTAACTACACATAAAACTTTGCTTTCTAGCAGGAAAATTTACCTTTTATTAGGTCTTAGGATGGTGTGGGCTTCAGCTGCAAGTGGAGAGCTTGCAGACAGCACTCAAGCCGTGTACAGTATAAAGCCCCGTACACACGTACCGATGGTCGGCTTACAAATGTTCCTCTTTTCTCCCCGGGATGTCGGTGTCTGCTGAAAAGTGCAAAGACAGCACAAGGACAGCACAAGAATTTTGTCCGCCGACTGCAGAAGTGATGTCATGTAATGGTTAACTTTCCCTGTGTTTTCTATTTTCTGAGCATGCCCAGTCTTGCAAATCTGCGGTCTGTCGGCCGAATTGTGTACTGACAGGCGAACAATCGTCCGTTCTGGTGTCGGCATACAAATATTTTCATGTTTGCACGAAAGACTTTTGTCCGCGGATTGTGCGCAGACATCTGTCGGAGGCACCATACTAACACGCGTACAATCGGCAGATCCTTCGTCCACCGACGTTTGTATGCCGACGATCGGTACGTGTGTACGGGCCTTAAGATTAAGGGCTTCCTTCCCTGGTTTATTTTGTCAGCATACACTGCAAACAGAAAAGGATTCCCGCATAGGGGTAGAAAACAAAAGCAAAAGTCCAGCAACACAAATATAAGCCTCCTGGCTAATAAACAGAGCTTACTGGGTCTGCTCCAGTCCTGCAGACAAGTTTCCTCACAGCCTACTTCTCCTCTCTCAACAACCAACCTGATTAACCCAGGGAAGACCCATCATACTCCAGGTGGGGAGCGAGGTGTGGCCAGTGCCTAACCCCTTGCTGCCTACAGATGTCTCACTGCCAGCCATTTACCTTAGGAACCTCAAGATTCTGTGTGGCAGATACATTCCAATGATAATGGACAGGGTCTGTTTGTCACAATGGGTATACAGGTAATGTGTAACATTTGTGTGGTTCAGCAGCATCTGTGTGTACCCGTCTCTGTTCAACAGAAGCCAATTATTAGATTGGCTTCTTTTGAACGGTTCTGATGGAAAACCAGCATTTGACCAGCCATGAGAAGAAAACATGAACCAATAATGCTGACCTTCCCAAATGGCTGCAGCGCTGAGCAGTGTATTCTGACAGGTGGGGAATCCTCTACCTGCTGTCAGAATACAATAGTGCAGCAGTGGAGATCCTTGCATTCACATACCCACATCATTTGTGTGGATGCAGGAATCTGTGAGTTTTTTTTTTTTTTTTTCTTTGCTAAACTCCCTGATTGAAGTAAAAAAAAAAAACGTCAAAGTATACCTGATTTTACTTGCAAAACTGCTGACACGCAATGTCTGCACTGGGCAACATGCTCTGGTTTTCCAAAGGTTTGTGAGACTTTAACCACTTTAAGACCGGAAAGATTTGCCCCCTTAATGACCAGGCCCTATTTTGCAATTCAGCACTGTGTTACTTTAACGGACAATTGCGCAGTCGTGCGATGCTGTACCCAAATGAAATTGATGTCCTTTTTTTCCCACAGAGCTTTCTTTTGGTGGTATTTGATACCTGTGCGATTTTTATTTTGTGCGCTATAAACAAAAAAAGAGCAACAATTTTGAAAAAAATTCTATATAACATTCTCAAAAAAAAAAAAAAATCGAAAATCAACATTTTTTAACATTTTAGGCCAATTTGTTTTCTGCTACATGATTTTGGTAAAAATCACAATAAGCCTATTTTGGTTTGCGCAAAAGTTATCTCGTCTACTAACTACGGGAAAGATTTATGTCATTATTATTGTTTTTTTTTTTTTTACTAGTAATGGTGGCAATTTGCGATTTTTTTTTTTTTCGCAGGACTACGACATTGCGGCGGACAGATCGGACCCCTGACTGATATTTTTGACACTTTTGGGGGGACCAGTGACATTACTACAGTAATCGGTGCAAAAAATATGCACTGTTACTGTAATAATAACACTGGCAGGGAAGGGGTTAACATTATGGGTGATCAAGGGGTTAAATATGAGCCTAGGGGAGTGATTCTAACTGTGGGGTACGGGGCTTCTGAAATGACCATAGAGACATGTGATCCTATATAGAAGGATCACATGGGCTCTATGATTATTGCAGGGAGAAGAACGGTCAGCTGTGTTTACAACAGCTGACCGTTCTTCTTTCTCAGTGGGGAACGATCGCGGGTGTCAGGTGGCAATCAGAGCTGCCTGACACACGCATCAGCTTTCCCGCTGACGAGAGGGGGCCGGAGTGCTCCGGCGCACGCTCGCCTCATGAGAGCGAGCGACGTATACCTACGTCGCTTTGCCCAGGAGCGGCTGCCTGCCACAGTATATCTGCGATGGGCAGCCGTAAAGTGGTTAAGAGGACTCTGGCTGCAGCTGCCTTCTCTATGAAGAGCGGACATAACTGCCTTTGGTTAACCCAGTTTCTTAGGTACATACAACACTCTTTTCTTGGCGTTCTCAGTTCCTCTACTACTATCGAGAATAATAGAAATCTATGCAGGAGCTTGCCAGATTGTAACCAGTGGAAGTTTTTATACAATAAAAGGCACTCAACTGAGTAGTATAGTAAACAATCAGGTTTACAAGTCTGTTGAGTGCCTCTTATATATACATTTGTGTGTAAATTATATATAAAATGCATGTTCCACAGATTAGGTGTTTTAGACTTTTTATAAGAAGCTTGCTATGAGAAGAAAACATTATCCATTATTGCTGACCTTCCAAAATTGCTAATTGCCTGTCATGCTGATTCTCTGGCTTCAGTATTTTCAGAGTCACTTGGAGACTTTAGAATTTGCAATAGACTTTGGCCCCTTTCACACATGCGGACCGTTCATTTGATCAATTCAGTCACTTCAAAATGGATGAGGTATTCATCAGTTTTTCATCAGTGCTCATCAGTTTTTCATCAGTGCTCATCAGTTTTTCATCAGTGCTCATTAGTTTTTTATCAGTGCTCATCAGTTTTTTATCAGTCTTTTTTACATCCACTACCAATGAAAAAGTGACCACTTGTCAGTTTACATCGTTTTTCGTCCGATCCATTTTTTTAATGGAAGAAAAATAGAGCTTGGATCAGTTAAAAAAATGGATGATTACGAATGCGGATGTAAACTGATGTAAATGGATGATCATCCATTTACATCCGTTTTTCCATAGAGATGCATTGATGTCTGTTTTTCATCCGTCAACAGATGGATGAAAAATGGTCAGCATGTGTGAAAGGGGCCATTGTACCTGGCTCTGTCACGCCCCCCCAAAGCACCTTGTCCCCATGTTGATCCAAAAAAAAAAACAGCGTGGGATCCCTCCCCAATCCATACCAGGCCCTTTCGGAACTAGTACAGATTTTAAGGGGAACCCCCACGTTGGGGTTTTTTTTTTTTCGATTGAATTTGTGTTCAAAACTGATCAGATGGACATTCCCATAGAAGACAATGAGCCTGGAATTTGCATCTGAATCGCACTGCAGTGGTCAGAAAATGCACAGGACTCTTTTTTAAGTTTGCAGCAAATTTGCACTGCCGGTGGACCGCATATATGTGAACCAGCTCCATAGAAACATGGTTTGATTCGCATGTCATGCGGTTAACAGCTCATTCAATTTCCATATATGTGAATGAAGCCTGAGACCCGGTTCACACTCATGCGAGTGCCGGGTTCGCATGTAATGTCGGAGCGCACTGCTCCGACATTACATGCGATCAGCTGTGCGGTGCGAGTTTAGCCATACAGTTTGTATGGCTAAATTCGCATCGCACCCGGTGCAAACACGCACAGGAGGCATTTTTGCAGCCGCATCAGGATCGGATCGCACAGCGGTTCACACTTGTGCGATCCCATCCTGTGCGAACTGCACGATCGCACTGCGATATGCGATCAAACTGGGGGTGTCGTTAAGATTACATTGACACCCCCAGCGTATCGCATATGGCAGTGTGAACTGCCGGGGGTGCGTGTGCGATGCGGGAAAAGGCTGCGAATTCGCAGCCTTCCCACATCGCAATAGTGTGACCCGAGCCTTAGGCACTTTGTCAAAAGCTGCTAGCAAGTAGGTTTGTATATTCGTTCTGTCATAAAAGCTCTTTACCCACCTGCTGGAAATGTTTTTCTGCTTGCACACTAAAGCCCCGTACACACGTACCGATCGTCGGCATACAAATGTTCGTCTTTTCTCCCCGGGATGTCGGTGTCTGTTGAAAAGTGCAAAGACAGCACAAGGACAGCACAAGAATTTTGTCTGCAGACTTCAGCTGACTGCAGAAGTGATGTCATGTAATGGTTAACTTTCCCTGTGTTTTTAATTTTCTGAGCATGCCCAGTCTTGCAAATCTGCGGTCTGTCGGCCGAATTCTGTACTGACAGGCGAACAATTGTCCGTTCTGGTGTCCGCAGACAAAAATTTTCATGTTTGCACGAAAGACTTTTGTCCGCGGATTGTGCGCAGACATCTGTCGGAGGCACCATACTAACACGCGTACAATCGGCAGATCTTTCGTCCGCCGACGTTTGTATGCCGACGATCGGTACGTGTGTACGGGCCTTGAGAACCAAGCATGTGCAGCTCAGTGAACAATCTCTGGATCTAACAGTGTGTGCACGCATGGAAATTACGTCATTCATGGCCGGCCAATAAGGACATTTTCGTACACAGAAGAAGATGGACATAAAATAGCAGAGGCGGTAACAATGGACTTCAGTGTGTTTGGGGATAATATGTGTTACACAATCATTGTTTACATGCATGTGTACACCTTATGCATGTGCTTGTGGGCTTTTTTTTTTTTTATTATATATATATATATACATTTTTTTAAAGAACATTATTGCGAGCACAAGGGGCGGGCATGTCCCCTATGTGATAGCATTGTGCATAAGTACTTTTCAGGGAACTCTGGGCATCTGTGAGATCCCTAAAGCCTTATCTGCACTGTGCCCAAGCAAATCTGGGACAGAGAGATCTCAAGAGGTTTTTCACCGAGCTGCACTAGCCAGGATCTGACAGCTCTGAACACAGATATGCTAACAGATGAGCACTTTTGGACTCATGCTGTGCAGAGGAGATTGGAAAACAAATCTCCACCCAGTCACCACCTGATTTTTTTGTGGTCCAGGTCTGTCATAGAAAGCAGGCACACCACAATGCAATGTAGAAGTGATTGGGTAGTTTTAGAAAAAAAAGTACTCATGGCTGGTGTTTTTTCGTGCTTACGTGTCATTACTGCCTTGACAGTCTCACAGTGTGTCACAATAACAAGAAGCAAAGCGAAACCTATCTACTCTGAATAGAGATGGCTACCAAAACACTTTTTTATTAGGCCTCATGCACAATGTTATCAAAATGTCAGTAGAAAGCTGTAGCCGTAGAAGGAGTTTTTCAGGTTTTTTGCAGTAGCATTTTTTTAGCTTTTTAACAAATACAATAATCAGCGCACAGTGAGCATGATGTATAATGGGAGGGACAGCCTGCACAAAACGGTATGTGAGGATCAATGCTCTTCATGATGGTGTAAGTCCTTAAGGAACTCGGTATGAAAGAGAGTCTATTGGATGATGACCACACTGCTAGGATGGCTGCCAGCTCTGAAAAGAGCTAGAAGGAACTCTGTGAACAGACAAGGGTAGGGGAAAAAAAGCAGCGCCATATAAGTGTAGAATAAAACCATTTTATTGAGCAAGCAGTATAGGTAACTCGCAAGATGTCAGTAAGAATGCACAGGGAAGTTAGTTGGTGTCATCTGCTCTGTGAACCTGGAGTAGGAAGATAGGTATGCAGCCACTGGCCCCGGCTGTGTCCTTGGTTTCCGGCACTTCCTAGATCTTCGGCGCCTGATGAAGGAGCACGCATGCTCTGAATGCACGCATTCCCCTGCTCATACCGGACGTGATAACAACTATTGAGGCGGAGGTGCTGAAGATCGAGGAAGTGCCTGAAACCACCGACACAGCGGGGGCCAGTGGCTGCATACCTATCCTCCTACTTCACGTCCACAGAGCGGATGACACCAACTAACTTCCCTGTGCATTCTTCCTGATATTTTGTGAGTTACCTATACTGCTTGCTCAATAAAATGGTTTTATACTACACTTAGATGGCGCTGCTCTTTTTTAGCTTTTTTCAGCTTTAGCATTTTTTAGCAAAATTATATTCCCACAAAATCTTATGGCTCAAAAACATTGATAAACACAGAATAGCTGCGTTTTTCAGCATGTTTAAGCTTTTGTTAGTGGGTTTTAAGAGGTTTTTTCAGCTGTAAAACAATCTAATTCTGGGGGGTTTTTCCTGCAAGAAAACGCCCCTGCCAAAAACTGCTGATAACAGCCTATGTGAGCATGGACACATAGGATAACATGCTGTGGAGTTTACTGGCTGTGCAAAAAAATGTCTGATACCAAAAACGGCAGCTGTAGAAATGTCTAGTGTGTATAAGGGCTTAGGCTGGCTGTACATTATGCAATTTTCTTACAATTTTCTTGAAATTTACCGTCAACTATGTTATACAAGGGCCTACCTAATTGGATACAAGTGAAAGTATTGTTTAGCCTTGATCTTATAATATGGGGTTAATCTGACAGAAAATTGTACAAGAAAATTGAACGGCCGCTCCAGATGACATTGTGGTGACGAAACGCGTAGGGTGGAGTTTACAGCGTCACACGTCACTTCCGGTAGAGTGGTTCCGGACCGTGGAACGCGGAAGCGCTGAGGCGGCCGGCCACTAGAGCTGAAAGTGAACTTCCTCAACTGTGAGTTTATGCTTCTTTTTTTTCCCACTACTTGAATATACTACGCAATGGAGACTTCTCTTTTTGTTTGTTAAAAGCAACAGTGCCCACAAAGAGCTTGAGCAAATGCCCTAGTGGGACATTATCTGTGGACATCCAGGGGGAGACCCCTTCGCCAGGCCAGCACCCACCAGCCCTGTGCCCTTTCAAGCGGTAAGTGGTAAGTGCTTTATCTAGTGGGGGGCCACGGGTATTAGCACAAACCAGCACGGACACCGGAGTGTGAAACTATTTATGTGGGACTTTACTGGTATTTAGCACCGGGCTAATTTACACACACACTTCTTTTTTATCCTATCCCCTGGGATCAGGGAATATAATAAAAGCAATTACCAGCACCTTTATTTGCACTTACCACTAAGCACTTAGCACCTTATGAATTTACAGTACACCATATTGTGCGTTTTTTTTCTTTATCTGCTTATAAAAGTTTATCGGATAGTATCTGGAATACATCCAGCACGCCGGCACTTTAATACTACAGCACAGTGCATTTTATTTTACTTTATTTAATATCACGTATTTCGTTATCTGTTCAAAACAGATCCTAAGGTAGTATCTGAAAATATCATCCAGCACGCTGGCACTTTATTATTATTATAGCACAGCGCACTTTTGTTTTAATATCACTCATTTTCACTGCCTTTCAATTACCTCAGCACAGTGCACTTTGCATAATCTTTATGTGGTTCTTATGCTGATGCTATTGGGGTATGGCTCAACGTTTCAGCATAGTGCACTTTTTTTAAGTTTATGGCTTTTAGGTTTGAAGCTACTTGGTTCAGTATTGGATTAACATTAATTGTTGACTGAGGTTCCAACACACAGACAGAGTTTTATGCAGTGGTAGCGCCATTTACCAACACCTTTATACCCCTATTTTCTTGAAATTTACCTTCAACTATGTAGTACAAAGGCCTACCTAATTGAATACAAGGGAAAGTGTTGTTTAGCCTTGACCTTATATTATGTGGTTTGTGGTTAATCTTAGACTGAAATTTTTTTATTGCAGTCTATTTTTTCCTGTCACAGTGATCCGTGTCTCTTTAATTTCATGTCCTGATGTCACAATGACAAAAGGTGAGGGAAAAGCTTCCTCATGGCACCACAGATGGTAAACACTTGACCTATGTTCTCTTTCCAAAATGTTGGAAGTTCAAAACTTAAAAAAAAAACATTTGGCAGGAGTTCAGCTTTTATGTGAACCTAGAAAATTACACGGTATCATCAGAGAGATGTACATTTTAAACTTACAACTTTTTACAGATATGTATTTTTTATGGTACAAAAAGAGCCAGTATAAATAGCTGAGCAACCTCAGGGGGGAAAAAGGTAATATAACAGATAAAACCGTACTTTTATGTTTCCTGCTTTTGGCGTCATAGTTCCCTGTGATAACACCAATAATGTAATTCTGTTACGACATCTATTCTTTAGCAACAAAACCTCTTCATGGGAACTGTCTAGTCAAACTACTCAGGTACCTATCATCCTTGCAGGCTTCCAACCGCAATGTTATCTTTTTAAACTTTCCCGTATGTTTGGTACACTTCCATTATTTTTTGGTCATAAGTTTAAAGTGGAATGTCAAGCAATTTCTTTTTATTAGGCTTTTCTTTTTTAATACAGAAATAAAGAGAAGTATGACTATAGACCACTACATCTACTCCTAAAAAGTTTAGGCGTTGTTTGGAAAACCAACACATGGCAGTCTGTGTAATGAATGTTATTCCTCTGCAGCTAGAGGGGAAATGAAACAACAGGGAGGGTGTTGTGCAAAAGAACACACAACAAAAGATTCCTCTTAATCCACCTCTGGGGGGGGGGGGGATTTTACAAATCACTTGAGGCATACCCCAAAAGAGCCATACAAATGTCTATGCCCCGGTTTTTTATTATAAAATTTATTATGGAATCAAAGTCAAAGGATTTCAAGAATGGAAAGGGTTTAAAATATGGCTGACAGACAATCAACATTAAATGTCATGCTTGACTATGAACATTGAATTTGCCCAAACCTCGGCAGGCTGACTCAGGCATGGTACTGGGGGCGGCCAACAGGTGTGTAGGCACCAGATGCCACATGGGAATCCACCCAATGGAAGGAACGACGGACCACTGGTTGAACCTGTAAGGGTCCGTTATGTAGAGAGGCCCCCAAAGGACCGGGCAGAGGACCTCAAACCGTCGGATGGTGCAGCTGTTCTAGTCAGGCGGCGCGCCACATCCTTCCATCAGGTGGTTGCCCATGCGACATCTGGTGCCTACACACCTTTTTACCGCCCTGAGCACTGGCCCTGGTATGCCTGAGTCAGCCTGCTGAGGTTTGAGTGAGATTAAGATTTATAATCAAGTATTGTTTTTAACATTGATTGTCTGTCAGACATATTTTAACCCATTCCATTCTTGGAATCCTTTGACTTTGATTTCACAATAAATCTTTTAATCACAAACCGTGGCATAGACATTTTTATGACTTTGGTATGCCCCAAGTGGTCTGTAGCCATCTCCCCTCCCCTGCGCTGGAATAAGAGGAATATTTTGTTGTTAGTTCATAGACCATAACATACATATCATATACATAGTGGAAAAAGAACAACTCATTATATACAGGTATAAGAGAACATATATAGGGTAATTTATTCTCAGACAGGGCTTAAACAGGCTATGGATAAGAACATAGAGATTGGGAGGGTGTCAACACTAACAAGAAACAACAAAGAGAAGAAAAAGGGGCGTTGGAATCATGTAGAAAATCCTCAGAATCAGGAGAAGAGGAAAGGGGAGACTGATGTGGTGCCATTGGTATTATGACTGCCTAATCTGTCTTCCCACAATCCCTTGCACAGCAGGACAGGGCATGCAAAATTATGCTCTGTGCAACTAATTCTTTTGAACTGCACAGAGCTGTCAATCTAACATGTTGTTAGGCACTGGGAGCTAAAATAGAACCTGGTATTTGATTTTATGCTAATTTATTGCCTAGTATTGGAGATAGGATTCCGCATACCACCTGGGAGAAGACAGGCTAAAGCCGCTTCTTTACTTTTGCACTGGGCTGACTTTGATTTTGGCGTCCTATCTCCAACACAGCCTGGACAAATTTTTCCTGGATGCCAGCACTGTTAGCAAGGGGTGTCACCCGATGATTTTCAGCTGGTGCAAGTAGCAGCGCTCTATGGGCTTTCATAATGCTAATTTAATGTTTAAGAAAGTAGAAGCTGCAAAGTTTGTAAATATAGGTATCTCCTTTCTTGGTATACAATGTATGAGGGGCATCTGGATCTGAAATATTTTAACAGGTAGATATAGATACAGTAAATATATTAATTTCATGTATATTTATTATTTACCCATTTGGCTGAAGGTACAAATAAAAAGAGTTTAATGGCTATAATGTCCTGTATGTATCTACTTTTTTCAGAAGCTAAATAACTGGAACATTGGAGCTTATTAATAAATGTATCAGATTTTGTCTGATTTATAATGCGAAAAAACGGACCAGCAGATATTGTAATAGCATTTCAAAGTGCACGTGTATGAGAGAGATTTTGCCCTTTGGCAAGCTGCCATGAGGAAAAGATCAATGATCGTGACAGTAATTACTGCATTCATAATGTTAAAAGGCATGTTCAACTTTTTTATAGTGTTCTCAAGTTTAAAAAAAAATGCAGTTTTTGTGACTACATAATATTACATTTCTTCAAGCTGTTCACTTGCCCAATGAAATTATGCAAAGAAAGATGCTCAGTGCCTTTACTTCAAGTACCAACAAAAGGCATCATTTCACATTAAGATGTCAAGCCCCGTACACACGTACCGATGGTCGGCATACAAATGTTCCTCTTTTCTCCCCGGGATGTCGGTGTCTGCTGAAAAGTGCAAAGACAGCACAAGGACAGCACAAGAATTTTGTCCGCCGACTGCAGAAGTGATGTCATGTAATGGTTAACTTTCCCTGTGTTTTCTATTTTCTGAGCATGCCCAGTCTTGCAAATCTGCGGTCTGTCGGCCGAATTGTGTACTGACAGGCGAACAATCGTCCGTTCTGGTGTCGGCATACAAATATTTTCATGTTTGCACGAAAGACTTTTGTCCGCGGATTGTGCGCAGACATCTGTCGGAGGCACCATACTAACACGCGTACAATCGGCAGATCCTTCGTCCACCGACGTTTGTATGCCGACGATCGGTACGTGTGTACGGGCCTTAAGATAAGCTTGTAAAAAGTTGATGTTCCAATAACAACCTACAAGTCACTGACCTTACCCATGAACCACCCGAATTATGATTTAAAATTCATGTTAAAAAAATGCATGAGATTTTTGCTTTTTCAAGCATATACAGTGCCTTGCGAAGGTATTCGGCCCCCTTGAACTTTGCGACCTTTTGCCACATTTCAGGCTTCAAACATAAAGATATAAAACTGTAATTTTTTGTGAAGAATCAACAAGTGGGACACAATCATGAAGTGGAACTAAATTTATTGGATATTTCAAACTTTTTTAACAAATAAAAAACTGAAAAATTGGGTGTGCAAAATTATTCAGCCCCCTTAAGTTAATACTTTGTAGCGCCACCTTTTGCTGCGATTACAGCTGTAAGTCGCTTGGGGTATGTCTCTATCAGTTTTGCACATCGAGGGACTGAAATTTTTGCCCATTCCTCCTTGCAAAACAGCTCGAGCTCAGTGAGGTTGGATGGAGAGCGTTTGTGAACAGCAGTTTTAAGTTTTTTCCACAGATTCTGGATTGGATTCAAGTCTGGACTTTGACTTGGCCATTCTAACACCTGGATATGTTTATTTGTGAACCATTCCATTGTAGATTTTGCTTTATGTTTTGGATCATTGTCTTGTTGGAAGACAAATCTCCGTCCCAGTCTCAGGTCTTTTGCAGACTCCATCAGGTTTTCTTCCAGAATGGTCCTGTATTCGGCTCCATTCATCTTCCCATCAATTTTAACCATCTTCCCTGTCCCTGCTGAAGAAAAGCAGGCCCAAACCATGATGCTGCCACCACCATGTTTTACAGTGGGGATGGTGTGTTCAAGGTAATGAGCTGTGTTGCTTTTACACCAAACATAATGCTTTGCATTGTTGTCAAAAAGTTTGATTTTGGTTTCATCTGACCAGAGCACCTTCTTCCACATGTTTGGCGTGTCTCCCAGGTGGCTTGTGGCAAACTTTAAACGACACTTTTTATGGATTTCTTTAAGAAATGGCTTTTTTCTTGCCACTCTTCCATAAAGGCAAGATTTGTGCAGTATATGACTGATTGTTGTCCTATGGACAGAGTCTCCCACCTCAGCTGTAGATCTCTGCAGTTCATCCAGAGTGATCATGGGCCTCTTGGCTGCATCTCTGATCAGTCTTCTCCTTGTATGAGCTGAAAGTTTAGAGGGACAGCCAGGTCTTCGTAGATTTGCAGTGGTCTGATACTCCTTCCATTTCAATATTATTGCTTGAACAGTGCTCCTTGGATGTTTAAAGCTTGGGAAATCTTTTTGTATCCAAATTCGGCTTCAAAATTCTCCACAACAGTATCTCGGACCTGCCTGGTGTGTTCCTTGTTCTTCATGATGCTCTCTGCGCTTTAAACGGACCTCTGAGACTTATCACAGTGCAGGTGCATTTATACGGAGACTTGATTACACACAGGTGGATTCTATTTATCATCATTAGTCATTTAGGTCAACATTGGATCATTCAGAGATCCTCACTGAACTTCTGGAGAGTTTACTGCACTGAAAGTAAAGGGGCTGAATAATTTTGCACGCTCAATTTTTCAGTTTTTTATTTGTTAACAAAGTTTGAAATATCCAATAAATTTCATTCCACTTCATGATTGTGTCCCAATTGTTGATTCTTCACAAAAAATTATAGTTTTATATCTTTATGTTTGAAGCCTGAAATGTGGCAAAAGGTCGCAAAGTTGAAGGGGGCCGAATACTTTCGCAAGGCACTGTATACCTCCTTTGGGCACAAGAGAGGTCAAAGAAAACATATTTTCTGAGTACTTCCTAGCAGTTGAATTGGTCATATGAACTTCAGCAATAGCTTTCCTTTAAATCCCAGTCTACCAGCAGCATATACTCATCTTTTGTTCGCTCCCCCACCACTTAGCCAATAGAAGATGGAAATCCCCATTTCTTATGGGTATGGAGACAAATATCACTAACTCCTCTTCCTCTTATGTGATGGTGCTGGTGCATGTTACTTGGCGATTTCTTTGAAATGACACTAGAGTGGTAGTCACCCTGTGTATATGCCCACTGAAGATCAGGCTAGAGCTTGCACATAGCTTGCTTCCCTTGCTTATGGCAGCTGGATGCAGTAACATTGAAGTGCATGAAAGGTGAGTACAAGCTGATAGGTTACCAGACATATTTTTATATACATTTTTTTGAGTTTTGAATAGACTGTGGGAAGTTTTCAATGCTGTCTTTTTCCCCATAAAGAACATTTCTCTTTTGTTCACATTCTCCCCTACAACATCCACTTGGGCAAAAATAAGGGGAAATTTCCCCAATAGAGACAGCTGTAAACACCTGATGAGAAATTGCCAGCATACCAAGAGTAACCTCTGTGCTTTACAGAGATCATTGATATATATAGTCCAAAAACAAAGGATAAAACTTAGTGCACCAAAAGCATATTTCATGGTGGATCATTTCCTTCCTTACTGTGGCTGTAAATGTATGGTGTTGAATGGATTGTTTCGTTTTCAGCTATAAAATCCTGAAAGAGGCTTAAATATGTTACCCATATACCTAAAGATAAATAAAAAATAACTTCCAATGCTGTGTAAGCTACCCTTGTTTATTTTTTTTCCATAATTTACAGGTCTACGTGACCCCCTTAAATAGACAGGAATTGAGTGGTTGGTTTCCTAAATGAGTACGATACATCATATGGTGATATTACAAATAAATATAATATACCTGTTTACCACTCTACATGCTGAGCCGCTAGTACAGACCAGCGACACTTTGCTTTGTCAGCAGGTAAGTGATCTTTGCTCACTCCTTTCCTTGTCCTCTCTTTCGGGCCTTGTCTATGTTGCTCACCTGCAGTTATCTTTTCATGACCCCTTTTTTGGGTTTTCTGGTTTCACCAGTATTTGATTTCCTTTCTTCTCCGATATTTCTATTTTGTGCATGACATATACAGTAGTCTAGAATTTTAAGATTGTGATTTGTCACTTGGTTATTTATCACATGAGTTTTTTTATTTTTTATTCTATTAATTCACCATAATAAGAACAAGGCACATTTTGGACGTTGGAGATCTTCTTTAACTGCTACTTGGTATGTTAATAAAAACCAGTGTTTCACAACTTTTTTTCAGTCAAGGCACAATTTAAAATTATGCATAATCTCTAGGTACCCCATTCTGAATTATAAAAAAACTAAACTAATAGTTTACATATTGCAGAACATCCACACACATAGGACACCCAATATTAGAGATGATTAATTCTTACAAAGTAAATACACCTTTACACACTGGTACTGACTTGTATTCCAATGTTTCCCTTCTCCCTCAGTTTGTCTCCCTCACTCTGCTATTGTGACCCCTTTGCTGATAGAGAGCAGAGGGGCAAACAAGGTTTTGCTTATCATCCCATGACATCATTTTTTGTTAGGACACCAGTGGCCAGAAGGTTGTAATGGTGCACAATGAAAACCTGTGGCTTTGTGTAACTAAAAGGCAGGCATTATCCACCTGCTGGCTTGTATACAATTTTTGGGCAACTTTTAGGTATTTTGCCAAGGCACCCCTGGAAAAAAACAGAAGGCACCCTGGTTGAAAAGGGCTGCTATTAACTATAGCTTACCTTTTGGCACCTATTGAAGTAAGATAATGATTTCATGTATCTGTAGCAAATACCAATTTTTCTTTGAAAAACAAAAGCTTAAGAACTATAAACAGAATGCAGTGAGGAGTATATAAGGCATTGTGTTTTAAAGAGTAACTCCACTTTTGTTCTGAAAAAAACTTTCACATTTGAATGATCAATCTACATTGTATGGATTTTAACTCGTTTTTTTGCAGATTTCTACCTTTTGTTATTCTGAAAAAAATAGCTGTTGTGCAAAGTGAATGTAAGTGACTCTTCCAATATTGATCAGCTGCTGCATTTTTGGGGTTCTAATAAGAAAAGTCGCAGGGTCAGAATCACTTTAGACATGATTAAACTTTTGGGAGTATCTCACCAAAGCTGAAATTTTTATTGCAGAGAATGCCTTGTATTTAATCTAGTGCAGGCTTCAGGGAAAATGATGGAGCCAGTAACACAAGCAGCACATTTCTGGGGGGTGTTTTTTACATATTTGCATTGCATTTTACAGAAAATTACAGGGCCACAGATTGAAAAGGAAAGGTCATTTTTAATGTTATATTACTATATTATTATTATAATATTATTATTGTTGTTATTATTATTATTATACAGGCTTGTGTCACAATTGTATATGATAGATAGATAGATAGATAGATAGATAGATAGATAGATAGATAGATAGATAGATAGATAGATAGATAGATAGATAGATAGATAGATAGATAGATAGATAGATAGATAGATAGATAGATAGATAGATAGATAGATAGATAGAATATATATATTTTTTGGAATTCTTTTTTTCCCACAAAAGTGGGGTTACCTTTTAAATTGCCTATTGGCAGCATCATTACTGATGTAATCAATCTAATATTGTATTATGCATAAATAACAATAACATAGTCATACTTATACTTACATTATGAGCTACTTATACTTACAATATGAGCTTTCTGAAAAGGAAGAATTGAAAAAATGTTTCATATTTTCATGAAATATTATTCTCCAAACGTATTCTCCAAAAGTAGAATGAAATCAAAGAAAAGAAAGAAAAAAAAAGGGGGGAGGTGAATGAAGATTCTTTTTTTTTTTTTTAATTTTACTACTGGAAACTCCACTTTTAACTTTATGCTATAATTTACAAAGATTTGTAAATAATCATTATTTAAAAAAAAAAAAACACAGATGACCCTTTTTTTTTTTTAGACCAGTCAGAGTTTTCATGGTGTATTTCATAATTACTTCTCTATATAATCATTAAGCAAATCTTGTTATGGCAGGTGAAACAACTGAAGATAAAAGGAAAAAGTGGATGTTTATTGTTTTGTTGTCCAATGTCTCTAATAGCCAACATGTTTTCAACACATTGCTTCTGTTCTATGCAGCTCTGTCCTGCTTAATCAATTGTCCAGCTCCATCAACGTTAATGAAACCTTCAATGTCTTCTGCACTTAACATAATTAAGTAAACACTGGGACTCACAAAAATGGGTTTGTAAAGCAAAAGCCATTTTTTGAGCAGTGATATTCTGAACAGTGATATTTTTCTAATATTATTTGCTATGCAGGAAATCATATTAAGCACGTCAAGTTTCTTTTAAATATAAGGCAAACCACACTGATATTTTACAAAAAAAATTAGATTGGTAAACCTTACAGCTATCTTAAAGGTACATGCCAATCAAAACTGAACACATGATAGGATAGAGTTACTAAAAGTGGAGCACACAGAATGTAGTACAGCTGTGCATAGTGACCAATCAGCTTCTAGGTTTTAGACCTGGTTCACACCATTAATGCGATTTCAAAGCCACAGATCAGTGCGAATTTTACCTCCGATTTCACTCTGGATTTGCGACTTCAGTTAAAAGAAGTCAATGCATGTTGTTCTCTTCTCACTACACGTATGCCCCAGGCGTGTGCAGCTCAACATACAGCTAAACTTTTAATCCTGCAATAACCAGTCCTTTTGTAACTTTAAGGCTTTATTCCAGAGATAGAATAGTGGTCACATGAACAGGTTACAAGTCAGAATGGATATGCGAATAGGATTGTGAATAGAGAGGTGAAACTGTAAATAAACATATAAAGGCATATAATCAGTATACAAACATAAACAGTATATGCATTGAGTATATAACCAACAGTTCATAGGCATACCAGCGATGCTTCAAAGGGGGGTTCAGGAATCTTCCCACAGCAACCTCAGATGCTGTCTGCTCCTTCCTGAGGTAAATCTAAAGTGGAGATTCTCTCAGAGAGGGGTGGAACTAATCCAGCAATAGAGAACAGGAAGTATCATAAAGTACTGTACAACAGTCTGTCACAGTGGCATCTTGTGGACCATATTGGCATTGCAAGTTCCACTAACATTAATTATTTTCTTATGCTGGAGGCATGACACTCCCCACCTGGTATCATCAGATACCACTATTTATTCCTCAGATGATAACAGCAAGATCGGTTCAGAAACTGGTCTGAGGAACAACTTTGTCTCCTTGATTCTCTGGATCTTGATTTCCACTTTACATGGGAGTGATGATGTGATACAATCATGTAAGCGATGTGGTGGTGACCAGGAACTATTAGAGGGTTTCTCTCGTCTGACTCTAGGTTGGCTTGCTTTAGACGACCACCTACCCTAAGTAGTCCATTTGGATCAAGGAATGGGTCGAGTTTCCTCAGGGCACTGTCTCTAGGGATAGGTTTTCCGTTCAAGATACAGTCAATCTCCTTAACATAAGCTTCATGCTGTACAGTGCGGATGATAAGATCCTGAGACTGCTGTAGCTCTAATACTGAACTGATCCTTTGGCAATGGTGCCATCCCTTGCGGTCACAGTTGTTTGAGTCACCTTTAAAGGAGCGAGCTATATGGATAACACAAGAAATAGCTCGAACAAGTGTCTTCCATTTTGAGAATCTGGTAAATCTGTCAGATTTAAGCTGGCAACTTGAAGTTGCAGTATGAAATGTTGAGATCTCAGGACGGATGTCAGTATCTGAGTCTGGATCTATTAGTTCAATCGTGTCACTTTTAGGAAAAGTCTGTTCTGCATCGTACAAGAATGCAGGTCCTGTAAACCATGTAGTGTCTTTAAGGTTACGTGCAGCAACAGCTCTTGTAGCCAGTGGCGTACCTAGAGCATTTGGCACCCGGGGCGGATCCTATATCTGGCACCCCCCCCCAACTTTAAAATGTAAAAACACCCACAATAAATTGTAATGTGTTCAAGAATATATTTTTTGCACAAATTTCACAGCCCCCCATCACAGTGCCCCTTTAAGTTTGAGTAATAGATTGGAGACTTGCTAAAGGAGATATTCAGAGACTGCAGACATGATACAGGAGATGGTCAGAGACTACAGACATGATACAGGAGATGGTCAGAGACTAAGGGCATGATACAGGAGATGGTCAGAGACTGAAGACATGATACAGGAGATAGTCAGAGACTGAAGACATGATACAGGAGATGGTCAGAGACTACAGACGTGATACAAGAGATGATCAGAGAGTGAGGACATGATACAGTAGATGGTCAGAGACTGCAGACATGATACAGTAGATGGTCAGAGACTGCAGACGTGATACAAGTGATGGTCAGAGACTGCAGACATGATACAGGAGATGCTCAGAAACTGCAGACATGATACAGTAGATGGTCAGAGACTGCAGACATGATACAGTAGATGGTCAGAGACTGCAGACGTGATACAGGGGATGGTCAGAGACTGCAGACATGATACAGGAGATGGTCAGAGACTGCAGACATTAGTACAGTAGATGGTCAGAGACTGCAGACATGATACAGTAGATGGTCAGAGACTGCAGACATGATACAGGAGTTGCTCAGGGACTGCAGACATAATACAACAGATGGTCAGAGACTGCAGACATGATACAGGAGATGCTCAAAGACTGCAGACATGATACAGTAGATGGTCAGAGACTGAGGACATGATACAGTAGATGGTCAGAGACTGCAGACGTGATACAGGGGATGGTCAGAGACTGCAGACATGATACAGAAGACTGCCAGAGACTGCAGACATGATACAGGAGATGGTCAGAGACTGCAGACATGATACAGAGGATGGCCAAAGACTGAAGACATGATACAGGAGAAGGTCAGAGACTACAGACATGATACAGGAGATGGTCAGAGACTGCAGACATGATACAGGAGATGGTCAGAGACTGCAGACATGATACAGGAGATGGTCAGAGACTGCAGACATGATACAGTAGATGGTCAGAGACTGCAGACATGATACAGTAGATGGTCAGAGACTGAGGACATGATACAGTAGATGGTCAGACACTGCAGACATGATACAGTAGATGGTCAGAGACTACAGACATGATACAGTAGATGGTCAGAGACTACAGACATGATACAGTAGATTCTCAGAGGCTGAGGACATGATAGAAGATAGAAGAGCACTAGGGGGGCCGGAGAGCACAGACGAAGCAGAGAGCACTGGAGGAGTTGAAGGGCACGGTGGGGGGGGGGGCTGTAGAGAATTAATAGGGGGTTTGGAAAGCATTGTAGGGGGGTTGGAAGGTGCAGGGGGTGGAGAGCACTGGGGGGGACAGGGAGCACTTGGGGGGGCGAGCAGGGAAAACCATGGGGGTGGAGAGCACTGGGGGGGGCAGGGAGCACTTGGGGTGGTGGGCAGGGAAAATCAGGGGGGTGGAGAGCACTGGGGGGGACAGGGAGCACTTGGGGGGCGAGCAGGGAAAACCATGGGGGTGGAGAGCACTGGGGGGGGCAGGGAGCACTTGGGGGGTGGGCAGGGAAAATCAGGGGGGTGGAGAGCACTGGGGGGGACAGGGAGTACTTGGGGGGCAAGCAGGGAAAATCAGGGGGGTGGAGAGCACTGGGGGGACAGGGAGAACTTGGGGGGAGGGGGTGGGCAGGGAAAATCAGGGGGGTGGGAGCACTGGGGGGACAGGGAGCACTTGGGGGGCGGGCAGGGAAAACCAGGGGGTGGAGAGCACTGGGGGGGCAGGGAGCACTTGGGGGGTGGGCAGGGAAAACCAGGGGGGGAGAGCACTGGGAGGGGACAGGGAGCACTTGGGGGGACAGGAAGCACTAGGGGGGTGGGCAGGGAAAACCAGGGGGGTGGAGAGCACTGGGGGGGGACAGGGAGCACTTGGGGGGCGGGCAGGGAAAACCAGGGGGCGGAGAGCACTGCGGGGGACAGGGAGCACTTGGGGGGTGGGCAGGGAAAACCAGGGGGGTGGAGAGCACTGCGGGGGACAGGGAGCACTTGGGGGGTGGGCAGGGAAAACCAGGGGGTGGAGAGCACTGGGGGGGCAGGGAGCACTTGGGGGGTGGGCAGGGAAAACCAGGGGGGTGGAGAGCACTGGGGGGGCAGGGAGCACTTGGGGGTGGGCAGGGAAAACCAGGGGGGTGGAGAGCACTGGGGGGGCAGGGAGCACTTGGGGGGTGGGCAGGGAAAACCAGGGGGGTGGAGAGCACTGGGGGGGCAGGGAGCACTTGGGGGGTGGGCAGGGAAAACCAGGGGGTGGAGAGCACTGGGGGGACAGGGAGCACTTGGGGGGCGGGAGAAAGCACTGTGGGGAGCTGAAGAGTATGGGGGGGGCTAAAGAAAAGGGGGGTCAGCAAAAGAACTTGTATTGGAGGGGGATGGGGCAGCTGCATATAGAGGAATTGATCTTTCCCTATTCTTCCTGCAGGAGGGAGAGGAGGAGAATCAGTTATTCAGTAGGCAGCTGCAGGAAGATTAGAGAAAGATTAATTCCTCTATATGCAGCTTCCCCATCCCCCTCCGATCCAGCACACACACTTGGGCAATGGGCACTCACCTTCTTCCCACCGAGGCTCCGCCCCTTCTTCCCACCGAGGCCCCGCCCCCTTATTCCCGCCGCGGCTCCGTCCCCTTATTCCCGCCGCGGCTCCGCCCCCCGCTAGCAGCACGGACTGAAGGAGCTGCCACTGCAGCTGCCTTCACACTGCAGGATCTGTCTGAACACACCGGCAGGACACCGGCTGACACCCCCCAGAGCGTGGCACCCGGGGCGGGCCGCACCCCCGCCCCCCCCATTGGTACGCCACTGCTTGTAGCATGGTCTGCAGGGTTGTAGTCAGAAACGTCTGGTCTCATTGTAGATGTAGCCTAGAACTACCTTGCTGTCTGTGTAGAGTTGAACATCCTTGAGGTCAATGTCCATCTCTGAGGCTATTAGCTCTGCTAGTTCAACAGCTAGTACTGCAGCACAAAGTTCTAGCCTAGGTATAGTATGCTCGGGGTGTGGAGCAAGCTTTGCTTTGCCCATGATGAATCCTACGGGGCGTAGTGCTGTAGTGTCAACAGTCCTTAAGTAGGCCACAGCAGCTATTGCCTTGACAGAAGCATCACAGAATATGCAAAGGTTTTGACTCTGTATCTCTGTAGAAGGTACAGGAGCATATGGGCGTGAAACATGGAGATCAGATGAGACTGATAGAGAGTCCCTCCACTCTACCCAAGAGTTCCTCTTATCAAGGGGTAGTGGGGCATCCCAGTCGGATGTTTCATGAATCAAGTCTCTAAGTAAGGCTTTGCCTTGAATTGTAACAGGTGCCGCAAATCCTAATGGATCGTACAGGCTATTGATTGTAGATAAGACACCTCTGCGAGTGAAGGGTCTTTCTTCTCCATTTACTTGGAAGGTAAAGGAATCGGATTTCAAGTCCCAAAGTAGACCTAGACTGCGTAGTACAGGTAAAGAGTCTGTACCCAGCTCTAAATCCTTTAGATCACTGGAATGGTCTTGAGCGGGGAAAGCTTCCATTACCTCTTTGCTGTTAGAAGCAATCTTGTGAAGCCTGAGATTGGAACAAGCGAGCATTTCCTGCGCTCTTTTAAGAAGACAGATTGCAGACTCACTGGAAGGTAAGGATTTTAAACAGTCATCCACATAAAAATCTTTCTCTACGAATTGTCTTGCATCTGAGCCAAACTCAAGTTCACCTTCTTGGGCGGAATGTCTGAGTCCGTAGATAGCGACTGCAGGTGAAGGGCTATTGCCAAAGATGTGTACCCTCATGCGATACTCTGAGATATCTTTTGAAGGATCATTGTCTTGGAACCAAAGGAACCTTAGGAAGTTCCTGTCTTCCTCTCTGACCAAGAAACAATGGAACAACTGCTGGATGTCAGCTATGAAGGCAATAGAATCTTTGCGGAAGCGTAAGAGCACTCCCAGGAGTTTGTTGTTGAGGTCTGGGCCTGTCAAGAGGACATCGTTCAAGGAGATACCCTTGTATTTGGCACTAGAGTCAAACACTACTCTGATTTGACCTGGCTTTTTGGGATGGTACACTCCGAATATAGGGAGATACCAACACTCTTCAGAGTCTTTAGGGGTGGGAGCCACCTTGGCATGACCGTTCTCAAAGATCTTCCCCATGAAAGAAAAGAAATGTTCCCTCATCTCTGGCTTTCTTTGTAAATTACGTCTAAGGGAAGCAAAACGTCATAAAGCTTGTTCTTTGTTATTGGGTAAGCGTTGTCTCTGTGGTCTGAAGGGAAGAGGTGCAACCCAGCTGTTTGTGCTGTCTTTGACTAGACCTTGCTCCATTATTTCTAAGAAGAGTTTGTCTTCGATAGACATTGCCACACGATTGTCATCTTTAGTTCTCTGAAAGACTGTGCACCCCAAATGGTCTTGGTCACTGTCACAGGCAAAGTTGTCACTAGTGGGGCTTGTGAAAGGACAAGATGAGTGGGTGGCGTAGGCTGATTCCTTAACAAGGAAATGGTTGTGGCATGGCTGGAAAAGAGAGGGACGTCCATTCTCTAGGGTATTTGTGAGCATGCTGCTAACGGAGTTAGGTTTGTGCACGCTTCCTAGACAGACATCTCCTATGATGACCCATCCGAGGTCTAACTTCTGAGCATAAAGAGCATTATTGGGACCATTAATTTGAGCTCTTGATTTGTGGGCTTGTAAGATATCTCTCCCAAGGAGTAGGATAATCTGAGCCTGAGGATCAAGTTCTGGTATCAGATGTGCTATGCGATTCAAGTGTGGGTGATGAGCAGCTACATCTGTTGTAGGAATTTCAGATCTATGATCAGGGATCTGATTGCATTCGATAAGAGTTGGCAAAGACAAGCGAGATCGCCCATCGATGGACTCGATTTGGTAGCCGGATGCTCTCCTACCAGCCGTCTCCACTATTCCTGCACAAGTTTTTAAGGAGTAGGGAATGCTGGGGCCTTTAACGCTGAACATGTCAAAGAGAGTTGAGCTGGCTAATGACTTGTTACTTTGGTCATCCAGGATTACGTAAAGCTTACTAGCCTTGTCTTTTTGGCCTGCTGGGTAGACTCTGACTAGACAGATTTTGGAGCAGGACCTACCACCTATGGCTCCTTTGCAGATCTCTGTACATTGTGAAGTGACCTCTGGTGTAGTTGTGGTGGTGTGCTCCTCCTCCCCGCCGTGCTCACTAGTGCTGAGGGTGTGTTGTAAAGTCCATGGAGCTGGCCCAGGATGCAACCCTGTGTTGTGATGTGAGCTGTCACATTCTGTGCATTTTAAACTGACCTTACAGTCCTTGGCGAGATGAGATGTTGAAGAGCAGCACCTGTAGCAGATGTGGTTCTCCTTGAGGAAAGCTTTGCGGTCCTGCAGGGTTTTCTCTCTGAAGGCTCTGCATTTTAGGAGAGGATGTGGCTTCCCATGCAAGGGACACTGCTTACCAGGATCTTGGACCTTTGCCTCTGAGTTAGAGAAGTTGGCAGACCTGTGAAAGGAACCTGGAGGAGACACATTAGTTTTGTGTACTGCTACTGGAGGTTTGCAGGGGTTAAGTCCCACAGGAGCAGCACACAACCGCGTAAAATCAAAACTTGGATCATTTCTTGTTTTAGCTTGCTGGCACACAAAGTCCACAAAAACAGAAAAAGGAGGGAATAGAACATCATGCTGTCTTTTATATCGGGATCCGTGTGTAATCCACTGCTCTTGCAAGTTATAGGGTAACTTTTGCACAATGGGATTGACACCTCTGGCTGTGTCAAGGAATGCAAGTCCTTGTAAGTCTCCCTCAGATTTAGCTACTTTAAGTTCCATTAACAAGTCACTTAACTCTCTAAGTTTATGGTAGGCTTTGCTAGGTATTCTGGGAAAGTTATCAAGTCTTTTGAATAATGCATTTTCTACTGCTTCTGCTGAACCATAACACTCATCAAGTCTGTCCCAGATTGTTCTAAGACCAGTGTCTGGGTAGTTTATATTTATTGTCCTGATTCGCCTGGCATGTTCGGCAGACTCATTTCCAAGCCATTTGATCAGGAGATCTATCTCTTCGCTGCAAGATAGCCCTAAGTCTCTGAGAGTGTTTTTTTAAAGGATGACCGCCAGGCTCTGTAGTTTTCAGGGCGGTCATTAAACTTTTCAAGTCCTATGGTGACTAACTCGCATCGTGCAAAGAACCTTGCAAAGTCTATGGTGGCTTGGTTAGCCTGTTGTGTGTTGTCATGGTAAGATGGCTGTGTGTAGTCATACCTTTTGCTGGCACCGAGCTGTCCTCTGATGTACCGTTCTGGCTTGGACGTTGGTTCTGGAGGGCGATTAGAAGGAGATTCCGGCATCTCACTTATGGGGAGTCTATCGTAGGAGGCGTCACTTTGCACGGATTTCTACTGTTTGCAGGCTTGAGGCTTGTCACTGACTTGCGGCGGTACCGTGGAGTGTCTTTGGCTTGTCTCTTTGACGTCATCTTTGACACTGCTTGTTTTAAAATGTTGATTGATTGTAATCTGAAGTTTGTTGTAGAGAATTTGAAGTTTCAGCTGCTGGATCGAGAATATTGCTGCGTCTGCTGCGTTCACTTCTCGGGTATACAGCTAATTCTAAGGCGTCTGCTTCAGCTATGGCTGCTGCTACTTCCTTCTCTACGGCGAGTTTCTCTAGGGCTACTTCTAGGAGGGCCTCCTCTGCCTCTTTCTGCGTTTTTAGGAGGGCTTCCTCTGCCTTTGCTTTTAGGAGGGCTTCCTCTGTCTTTGCTCTTTGCTCTGTCTCTTTCTTTAACCTCATTTTCAGGAGGGCTTCTTTGGCCTCTTCTTTCAGCCTCGCCTTCTCCTTTTTAATCTGCATTTCTTGCTCAGTAAAGGCTGCTCGCGCCTTGGCGGCTTCAGCTTTCGCACGTGCTATGGCGAGTGCATTGCTTGCGGAGGAAGATCTAGAGGAGCCGGAAACTCGGGACCTTGTCTTGAGTGAGGATGTCTGGCTATGTGACATGTCGCTTGCAGGAATGCTTGACTGTGTAGAGACTGCTGTATTACATATGCAGATGACTGCGCTGGCAGAGTAGCAGGCCTCTGTATAGTCTCTGTCCTAAATCCCACTTGCTGGATAGCCGCTATTTCACTGTTCTGTTCTCACTACACGTATGCCCCAGGCGTGTGCAGCTCAACATACAGCTAAACCTTTAATCCTGCAATAACCAGTCCTTTTGTAACTTTAAGGCTTTATTCCAGAGATAGAATAGTGGTCACATGAACAGGTTACAAGTCAGAATGGATATGCGAATAGGATTGTGAATAGAGAGGTGAAACTGTAAATAACATATAAAGGCATATAATCAGTATACAAACATAAACAGTATATGCATTGAGTATATAACCAACAGTTCATAGGCATACCAGCGATGCTTCAAAGGGGGGTTCAGGAATCTTCCCACAGCAACCTCAGATGCTGTCTGCTCCTTCCTGAGGTAAATCTAAAGTGGAGATTCTCTCAGAGAGGGGTGGAACTAATCCAGCAATAGAGAACAGGAAGTACCATAAAGTACTGTACAACAGTCTATGTCACAGTGGCATCTTGTGGACCATATTGGCATTGCAAGTTCCACTAACATAAATTATTTTCTTATGCTGGAGGCATGACACATGTCATGATGAAGTCACACAATAAGTAGTGCAAATACCTTTTTGAAAGTTGCTGCGACTTGAGTCAACAATTTGAACGGTTCCATTGCCGGCGATGTAGTGGGACTTCTCATGCGATTTTGAACTTAAATCGCATGGCAAATCGCACTGGTGTGAGCCAGGTCTAATTGTCAAGGCTTAATTGGACAAGCTGGAGATGGAAGCTGATTGGTTTCTATGCACAGCTGCACCAGATTCTGTGTGCTCCAGTTTTAGTAAATGTCCCACAAGGAGTACATGCTGGGAACAAAATCTATCTGCTTAGAATACAAAAGCTAATTACTTCCAGGAGGTGTTACTAAGTCCTGAGTCACCGAGCATGGATATACCATGTCATATCTTTTCTCTGCTGTGTGAGAGTCAGTTGTCTTCATATCTTCACACGCTGTCTAGAGAATCCCATAGCTGTTGGGAGGTTTCACAATTTATTGTCTTTGCTTCACTGGGATTAAAGGCCTGTACACAAGATAAGAAAATCGAAAGTAAAACCGCGTCCGACGAATGATCTGCTGATTTTCAGATCGTTAGTATGGTGCTCTCGACAGCCGATTACAAATTTTCGTACGACAAAAACTGGATTTGCAGGTTATAAAATTTTAAATGTACGTGAACACAACGTCTGATTTTCATTTAATCAACACAATTTTTGTCCGAAAAAAATCGTAAGAGCAAAACTACGCATACTCGGAAACTAAAGAATACATACAAAACAATTCAACACTAGGGTTGAGCGGACACCTAGATGTCCGTGTTCGACGGGTTCGGCCGAACTTTAAAAAAAAGTCCGGGTCCGTGTCCCGGACTTTTACCGAACTTTTCCCGGACACCGAACCCCATTGAAGTCAATGGGGACCCGAACTTTAAGGCACTAAAATGGCTCTAAAACACCAAAGGAAAGGGCTAGAGTGCTGCAAATGGCAGCAAAACGTAATTAAGAGCATGGCAAGTGCTCTGCAAACAAATGTGGATAGGGAAATAACTTAAAACAACAAAAAAAAACAGAAAAATAAAACAATGTTCTTCTTCATCTCTGAAGGACGAGGCCCATATGGAGTAGGAGGGAGGTTGAGGTGGTGGTGGATGTGGCGGTGACATAGACATGCGCACAGGGTGTGCCGGGTGTGCCTGGGCACACCCTAATCACCTAGGGCACATAGCATTGCCAGTGAGGAGATGGGAAAGATCTCCCTCGGACCTGCTCTGCTCTATTTCTCTTTGCCTACAGGTACATGGCCCCGATACATTACTCTCCCTGCTGGCAAACACATGCATGTGTATTTCAACTTTGGGGTGCACACCTTAATGCAATAGGCTGCGCACACCTATGGGCGGTGTAGGTGGAAGCGGCGGTGGAGGAGGACCAGGGCCGGATTAAGAGCATCATGGGCTTGGTGCTGAGGATTTTGAAGGGCCTTAAGGGCCGTGCCTTGCCATGCACCCAGAGGAGGAAGGGTGCAGCCATGCATGCCTAATTCAACATGGGATGCTGTCTCTGAAGCCCATAAACACATCCATGCATCGGCAACTGTCCCTCCTTGTCCGGCCTTCCCGCTGTGTGGGGAGGTTCTGAGGGTGCTGCCTGGGGAAGCGAGAATAGAAGCCAGACTTCTGTGTTTACAAGTGACAGAAGAGCGGTAACAGTGAATATGGCCAACCCGGGGCCTATATAAAAGGTAGGGGCCTGGAGCTGCAGCTCCAATAGCCCCTATGTTAATCTGGCCCTGAGGAGGAGGACGAGGTAGCCAACACTGCTTCTTTTCACAAATTTTAAATGAGGGTACACCCCAAAAGAGTGAGAAAGAGCAAAAATGGAACAATGGGTGGGTAAGGTCGGTATCCATTGCTATTCTGCACAAGGTACGGAAAAGTCCCGTGGGATCCATGCCTGGTTCATTTTAATGAACGTGAGCTTGTCCACATTGTCTCTGGACAGGCGGCTGCGCTTGTCTGTTATAACGCCCCCAGCCGTGCTAAATACCCGTTCAGATAATACACTGGCTGCAGGGCACGCCAGCACCTCCAAGGCGTAAAGGGCAAGCTCAGGCCATGTGCCCAATTTGGAGACCCAGAAGTTGAAGGGGGCAGACCCCTCATTCACTACATGTAGGTGTGTGCACACATACTGCTCCACCATGTTGGTAAAATGCTGCCTCCTGCTAAGACGTTCCATCTGAGCTGCTGGTGCTGCTGTTTGTTGTGGCGTGCTGACAAAGCTTTTCCACATTTCGGCCATGCTAACCCTGCCTTCTGAGGTGCTGGCGGTGCCCTGGTTGCGTTGGCGACCTCCTCCTCCTCCTCCTCTGCCTTGTGCTTCCACTGCGGCCCCGCTGTCAGATGGGAATGCCAGCAGCATGGCGTCTACCAGCGTGCGCTTGTACTCGCGCATCTTGCGATCGCGCTCCAGTGAGTGAATTAAGGACGGTACGTTGTCCTTGTAACGGGGATCCAGCAGCGTGGCCACCCAGTAATCAGCACAAGTTAGAATGTGGGCAACTCGGCGGTCGTTGTGGAGACACTGAAGCATGTAATCGCTCATGTGTGCCAGGCTGCCCAGAGGCAACGAAAGGCTGTCCTCTGTGGGAGGTGTATCGTCCGTGTCCTCTGTATCCCCCCAGCCACGCACCAGTGATGGCCATGAGCTGGCCTGGGTGCCACCCTGCTGTGAACATGGTTCCATCTCCTCCTCCAGCTCCTCATCCTCCAGAACTGTGCCCCTGCTGGACAATTGTGTCCCTGGCGTTTGTGTGTGCAGGAACCCACCCTCGGAGCCCCTTGCGAATGACTGCCCTGAAAGCCTTGGAAATGTTACCTCTTCATCCTCCTCCTCCTCCTCATCCTGTGCCACATCCTCTTCCATCATCGCCCGAATTGTTTTTTCAAGGAGGCATAGAAGTGGGATAGTTAAGCTGAGAACGGCGTCATTGCCACTGGCCATGTTGGTGGAGTACTCAAAACAGCGCAACAAGGCACACAGGTCTCGCATGGAGGCCCAGTTATTGGTGGTGAAGTGGTGCTGTTCCGCAGAGCGACTCACGCGTGCGTGCTGCAGCTGGAACTCCACTATGGCCTGCTGCTGCTCGCACAGTCTTTCCAGCATGTGCAAGGTGGAGTTCCACCTTGTGGGCACGTCACATATGAGGCGGTGAGCGGGAAGGCCGAAGTTACGCTGCAGCGCTGCCAGGCGAGCAGCAGCAGGGTGAGAACGCCGAAAGTGCGCACAAACGGCCCGCACTTTCTGCAGCAGCTCTGACATATCGGGGTAGTTTTTAAGGAACCTCTGCACCACCAAATTCAGCACATGCGCCAGGCAAGGGATGTGCGTCAAACCGGCTAGGCCCAGAGCTGCTATGAGATTTCTACCGTTATCGCACACCACCAGGCCGGGCTTGAGGCTCGCTGGCAGCAACCACTCATTTGTCTGCTGTTCCATGCTCCTCCACAACTCCTGCGCGGTGTGTGGTTTGTCCCCCAAACAGGCAAGTTGTAAAACTGCCTGCTGTCGTTTACCCCTGGCCGTGCTGAAGTTGGTGGTGAAGGTGTTACGCTGTCCGGATGAGGAGGCGGTAGAGGATGAGGAAGCGGAGTAGGAGGAGTTAGGAACAGGAGGCAAACTGAAGCGCCCTGCAATCCTCGGTGGTGGAAAGACATGCGCCAAATTGCTATCCGCCTCAGGCCCATCCGCCACTGCATTTACCCAGTGTGCCGTTAGGGAGATATAACGCCCCTGACCGTGCTTACTGGTCCACGTATCGGTAGTTAGGTGGACCTTGGCACAGATGGCGTTGCGCAGTGCACACCTGATTTTTTCCCCCACTTGGTTGTGCAGGGAAGGGATGGCTTGCCTGGAAAAGTAGTGGCGGCTGGGCACGACGTACTGTGGGACAGCCACCGACATAAGGTTTTTAAAACTGTGCGTCTCCACCAGACGGAATGACAGCATTTCAAAGGCCAATAATTTTGAAATGCTGGCATTCAGGGCCAGGGATCGCGGGTGGGTAGGGGGGTACTTCCTCTTCCTCTCAAGTGTTTGGGAGATGGAAAGCTGAACGCTTCCACGGGACATTGTGGAGATGGTTGTTGGTGACCCAGGTGGTGGTGTTGCTGACAGATCGTCTGTTTGCGGGGTGGCAGGTGCCGGTATCACTACAGATGTGGCTGGAGCGGCCGAGACTGCAGCAGAAGAGGAAGCAGGATGAGCCAGAGACGTTTCTTGGTTTTGAAGGTGTGTACTCCACTGCAGCTCGTGCTTTGCACTTAGATGCCTGATCATGCAGGTTGTGCTCAGGTTGAGAAGGTTTATGCCTCGCTTCAAGCTCTGATTGCACAGGGTGCAAACCACTCGTGTCCTGTCATCAGCACATTTTCTAAAGAACTTCCACGCTAGAGAACTCCTTTGAGCTGACTTTGGTGCGCTCGTTCCCTTGCTGCGTTGGGCAGTAGCGGGCGTAGTGTCTAGGGCACGGCCGCTCCGCTTCTGCACCCTGCTCCCTCTTCTGCTGTGCTGGTGGCTCTGTGCGACCACCGCCTCTTCCTCCAAACTACTCAGGTCACCTGCATGACGTTCATTCCATGTGGGGTCAAGGACCTCATCATCCTCCACATCATCTTCCACCCAGTCTTCACCCCTGCCCTCCTTGTCGGTCTCCACAATGCTGAACGCCGCAGCAGTTGGCACCTGCGTTTCGTCATCATCGGAGACGTGCTGCGATGATCCTTGCATGCACTCATCTTGAGAAATAAGTGGTTGGGCATCGCTGCACTCAATCTCTTCCACTTCTGGGGCAGGGCTAGGTGGATGGCCCTGGGAAACCCTGCTGACAGAGTCATCAAAAAGAAGAAGAGACTGCTGTATGGCTTGGGGCTCAGACTGCTTGCCTGATTTGCAAGGGGGTGAGGTGAAAGACGGTTGGACATCGGCTGCAGGTGCCAACTGTGACCTTTCTGCAGTAGACTGGGTGGGAGACAATGTGAAGGAACTGGAGGCACTGTCAGCAGCAAACCAATCTACTATCGCCTCCACTTGTTCTGGCCTCATCACTTCTAGGGGCGTATGATGCCCTACCAAATACTGATGCAGGTTCTGTCGCCTACTCACACTTGAGGAAGGTGTTTCACTTGTGCGTGTAGCTGGCACAGATCGACCACGTCCTCTCCTTGCAACAGGAGCTCTACCAGCAGCACCACGACCCAGGCCACGGCCCTTATTTGACGGTCTCCTCATATTTCTGTAATTTAAGATCTTGCCCTAGAAAGGTTTTTATTGAATAGCGGAATAGGAAATATGATCAAAAAGAAAGTGTATGTATCTCACACGTACACCACCACACTAGGCCCCAATTACTATTGTTTGTACCCCTAAAAGGATGGTTGAGGAGTAGGAGGAGTATGGAACAGGCAGCACCCTCAAATCTTCAGAAGTATGAGATGAACCCCAAAAACTTGGAAAGGTGGATCTCACACGTACCGACACAGACTATCACGCAATTTAATTGATCCCCAAAGGTTTTAATTGAATAGCGGAATAGAAAATATGATCAAAAAGAAAGTGTATGTATCTCACACGTACACCACCACACTAGGCCCCAATTACTATTGTTTGTACCCCTAAAAGGATGGTTGAGGAGTAGGAGGAGGAGTATGGAACAGGCAGCACCCTCAAATCTTCAGAAGTATGAGATGAACCCCAAAAACTTGGAAAGGTGGATCTCACACGTACCGACACAGACTATCACGCAATTTAATTGATCCCCAAAGGTTTTAATTGAATAGCGGAATAGAAAATATGATCAAAAAGAAAGTGTATGTATCTCACACGTACACCACCACACTAGGCCCCAATTACTATTGTTTGTACCCCTAAAAGGATGGTTGAGGAGTAGGAGGAGGAGTATGGAACAGGCAGCACCCTCAAATCTTCAGAAGTATGAGATGAACCCCAAAAACTTGGAAAGGTGGATCTCACACGTACCGACACAGACTATCACGCAATTTAATTGATCCCCAAAGGTTTTAATTGAATAGCGGAATAGAAAATATGATCAAAAAGAAAGTGTATGTATCTCACACGTACACCACCACACTAGGCCCCAATTACTATTGTTTGTACCCCTAAAAGGATGGTTGAGGAGTAGGAGGAGGAGTATGGAACAGGCAGCACCCTCAAATCTTCAGAAGTATGAGATGAACCCCAAAAACTTGGAAAGGTGGATCTCACACGTACCGACACAGACTATCACGCAATTTAATTAATCCCCAAAGGTTTTAATTGAATAGCGGAATAGAAAATATGATCAAAAAGAAAGTGTATGTATCTCACACGTACACCACCACACTAGGCCCCAATTACTATTGTTTGTACCCCTAAAAGGATGGTTGAGCAGTAGGAGGAGGAGTATGGAACAGGCAGCACCCTCAAATCTTCAGAAGTATGAGATGAACCCCAAAAACTTGGAAAGGTGGATCTCACACGTACCGACACAGACTATCACGCAATTTAATTGATCCCCAAAGGATTTAATTGAATAGCGGAATAGAAAATATGATCAAAAAGAAAGTGTATGTATCTCACACGTACACCACCACACTAGGCCCCAATTACTATTGTTTGTACCCCTAAAAGGATGGTTGAGCAGTAGGAGGAGGAGTATGGAACAGGCAGCACCCTCAAATCTTCAGAAGTATGAGATGAACCCCAAAAACTTGGAAAGGTGGATCTCACACGTACCGACACAGACTATCACGCAATTTAATTGATCCCCAAAGGTTTTAATTGAATAGCGGAATAGAAAATATGATCAAAAAGAAAGTGTATGTATCTCACACGTACACCACCACACTAGGCCCCAATTACTATTGTTTGTACCCCTAAAAGGATGGTTGAGCAGTAGGAGGAGGAGTATGGAACAGGCAGCACCCTCAAATCTTCAGAAGTATGAGATTGTGTTCACTGTACCCCACAAAGATTGTGTTCACTGCACCCCACAAAGATTGTGTTCACTGCACCTCAAAAAGGATTTTGTTCACTGCACCCCACAAAGATTGTGTTCACTGCACCCTAAAAGGATTTTGTTCACTGCACCCCAAAAAGATTGTGTTCACTGTACCCCCCAAAGATTGTGTTCACTGCACCCCACAAAGATTCTGTTCACTGTACCCCACAAAGATTGTGTTCACTGCACCCCACAAAGGATTTTGTTCACTGCACCCCAAAAAGATTGTGTTCACTGCACCCCAAAAAGGATTTTGTTCACTGCACCCCAAAAAGGATGTTGTTCACTGCACCCCAAAAAGGATTTTGTTCACTGCACCCCAAAAAGATTGTGTTCACCGCACCCCACAAAGATTGTGTTCACCGCACCCCACAAAGGATTTTGTTCACTGCACCCCAAAAAGATTGTGTTCACTGCACCCCAAAAAGGATGTTGTTCACTGCACCCCAAAAAGGATTTTGTTCACTGCACCCCAAAAAGGATTTTGTTCACTCCACCCCAAAAAGATTGTGTTCACTGCACCCCACAAAGATTGTGTTCACTGCACCCCAAAAAGGATTTTGTTTACTGCTCCCAAAAAGATTGTGTTCACTGTACCCCCCAAAGATTGTGTTCACTGCACCCCACAAAGATTCTGTTCACTGTACCCCACAAAGATTGTGTTCACTGCACCCCACAAAGGATTTTGTTCACTGCACCCCAAAAAGATTGTGTTCACTGCACCCCAAAAAGGATTTTGTTCACTGCACCCCAAAAAGGATGTTCACTGCACCCCAAAAAGGATTTTGTTCACTGCACCCCAAAAAGATTGTGTTCACTGCACCCCACAAAGGATTTTGTTCACTGCACCCCAAAAAGATTGTGTTCACTGCACCCCAAAAAGGATTTTGTTCACTGCACCCCAAAAAGGATGTTGTTCACTGCACCCCAAAAAGGATTTTGTTCACCCCACCCCAAAAAGATTGTGTTCACTGCACCCCACAAAGATTGTGTTCACTGCACCCCACAAAGGATTTTGTTCACTGCACCCCAAAAAGATTGTGTTCACTGCACCCCACAAAGATTGTGTTCACTGCACCCCAAAAAGGATGTTGTTCACTGCACCCCAAAAAGATTGTGTTCACTGCACCCCACAAAGATTGTGTTCACTGCACCCCACAAAGGATTTTGTTCACTGCACCCCAAAAAGATTGTGTTCACTGCACCCCAAAAAGATTGTGTTCACTGCACCCCACAAAGGATTTTGTTCACTGCACCCCAAAAAGATTTTGTTCACTGCACCCCAAAAAGGACGTTGTTCACTGCACCCCAAAAAGATTGTGTTCACTGCAGCCCAAAAAGATTGTGTTCACTGCAGCCCAAAAAGATTGTGTTCACTGCAGCTCACACACAGAAAAATGGATGTGGATCACTGACACCTGCCTATCTCCTATCCCACACCACACAGCAATATCGATTGTAGTTTGTAGAACACAGTTTCCCTAAAATTCAGCAGCAGCCTCTCCCTAACAGGATTGAGAAGAGATCGTAGATCGGGACTAAGTGCAGACCCCACACAGCAATATCGATTGTAGTTTGTAGAACACTCTGACCCTAAAATTCAGCAGCAGCCTCTCCCTAACAGGATTGAGAAGAGATCGTAGATCAGGATTGAGTGCAGACCCCACCCCCCACACAGCAATATCGATTGTAGTTTGTAGAAGACACTGACCCTATAATTCAGCAGACTCTATCCCTAAAATGCCTACAACTCGCCCTGCCTAAACACTCAGACCTGTCCCTCAATTCTATCCGGACACAAATGGTTTTTTCCTGCCTGTCTTTCCCTAATCAGCAGCCAGCACGTTGATGTGTGCTCTGTCCCTGATCTAAGCAGCAGAATGAAGACGCTGCGGCTGCCTGGAACTTATAAAGACTTGGTCACATGCTTCAGACGGCCAATCACAGCTACTGAGACATTTGCAGGCATGGCTGGGATGGCTTAAGGCACACCAGTTAAACGATTGTTGATTGGCTGTTGAAAGCCCGCCATGAAAAGAGCACCAAAGCATGCAAAACCCGGAAATAAAACGACCGAACACGGATTTTTACCCGAACATACAGTAAAGTGTCCGTGTCCGTGTTCGGGTACAAAAAATCCAATTATTCGGTACGAACACGAATAATACAGTCCGTGTTCGCTCAACACTATTCAACACATGACATCACTTCTGATGTTGTTGAATTCTGTCGTATAAAAGTAATCTCTTCTCTTTTGATAAGAGAATAGCATGCAACAAGAAACGGACGATATTGGTGCAGTCCTAGTTTATTAGATATTTGATCCACCCTTTTAACCTTCCATTTTGTTCTCTTTTTCTTTTGTTCTTTGAGTCTGAGTAACAGCCGCTTGAATTAGTGTTCACTGCCGCAGTTCTTACACCAGAAGTGCCTTCCTGCCTGCCACCACGAAGAATTGCCTCAACCTCATTGCTCAGTCACAAGTTTCATGTAAGTCCCTTTTATATTGCTCCCAGCACTATTCAAGACCTACACCATGCCACTTAATATCCTCTCTATTAATGCTAGGGGTCTTAACCACCCCGCTAGGAGGAGGTCCCTTTGGAAGGAAGCCATGCTACATAAATCGTCTCCTCCATCCTGCTGCCACCCCAACTTTCCTCACACATTTACTGCCTACTGCGATCAAAGACACTGTAATATTTCAGCTACTCTTGGAGGAGGTGGACCCTGCCGGCAGATTCCTAGTGTTGGTTTGCTATATTAGCGCTACTAGATACACACTGGTCAACATCTATGCCCCAAACCAGCACCAGCTTCGCTTTCTTCACAAGCTCATTAAAAAACTAGACAAGATTAAACAGGGGTCCTTACTTCTATGTGGGAACTTCAATCTGCTCCCGGACCCTCTAATGCAGTGGTCCTCAACCCTGGCCTACAGGGCCCACTAACAGGCCAGGTTTGCAAGATAACTGAAATACATCCCAGGTGATATCATTTGCTGCTCAGTGATTGCAGTACTCTAGTCTGCATCTCCCCAAGGTTATACTTAAAATCTGGCCTGTTAGTGGGCCCTGAGGACCGGAGTTGAGGACAACTGCTCTAATACCTCTCTCTACATACCTCTCAACATAAGCGACCCATGGCATCTTTGCAACCTTTTATCCACTCTCAGGATCTATTTGATGCCTGGCGGTGTCTGCACACCTCGGAGAGGGACTACTCCTACTTTTCTGCTGCACATGTATCATACTCGAGGATTGATCTATTCTTAGTCGACAAATGGCTTTTGCAAGAAGCCCAAGACATCTCTATCAAGGACATCTCATGGTCGGATCACGCCCCTGTACTTCTTACAATCACTGACTCTCTCGTCCCAAATTCAACATTTCTTTAGAGATCTAACCAGGCTTTACTCCAGTCACCAAAAACCAAAAGTATTCTGGAAGATAATTTGAGATCCTTCTTCCAAATCAATGTGGGATCGGTGGCGGACCCGTTAATGCTGTGGAATGCTCATAAGTCTTTTATGAGGGGTATATTTATCAAGTTGGGTTCTGGGGTCAAGAGGAGGAGGCAGCAGCAGTTAGATGCCTTGCTTTCAGAGATAATCGCGCCATTAGACTCATAAAAATGTCCCACTATGCTAGTGGGAATAAAGCCGGCAAACTTCTGGCAAGCAGGCTGCGTGGCAATCGGACCAAACCAAAATACCCCATGTGTTCCAACCTGTCCTAAGGTGAAAAAAGTGTTCAACTCCCAGGAGATTGCTAACGCTTTTAGCTCATATTATGGCTCCCTATATAATCTAAAAGATAATAACTCTACCCCCAACCGTCTCAGCGTATCATTGAAGATTTTTTGGAAAAAACATCTGAAAATTCTAAGATTATAAGATCCCTGCCTACCCACAAGGCACCTGGCCCCAATGGCTACAGTGGAGAGTATTACAAATCTTTTCATCATATCCTCATGCCCTATCTTGACTATGTCTTCAACTCAGCTGCAGGCTCCTCCTTTTTTCCAAAAGAAATGCTTGAGGCCTTGATTTTTGCATTACCAAAGCCAGGGAAGACCCCTGATGCGCCCCAGAACTTTAGACCAATTTCTTTGCTAAATGTTGTTAAAGATCTACTAAAAACTATTGGCATCACGTCTGATAGACATTCTGCCTACTCTGGTTCAGCCCGACCAAACGGGCTTTATGAAGGGGAGACCCCAGATGCCACAAGAAGGGTGATTAACGTTTTGCACTGACGGGATCGCCTTCTCTGCTCCTGTCACTGGATGCGGAGAAGGCATTTGATCGGGGGCACTGGGGATATCTAGCAGAGGTACTTCGGAGATTTGTTTTTTTTTCTGGAACCATATTCTCAGCCAACATATCGCTCTACACATGTCCCTCGGCTCGTGTATACGTAGACGGCATGCTATCAGAACCCTTCCTCATCTCTAATGGTACTTGTGAGGGATGCCCCTTGTCCCATCTCATTTTCAACCTCCTAAAATCCTAATATCGGCTCCCACCCCAATATTCAGGGTTTTAAAATAGGCCCCAATACCCAACACCATGAGCTTATTTGCCGACGACGTAATCCTCATGTTAACCAAGGCTGAGTCGTCCTTGCCAGCGGCTTATGATGCACTATTACTGTTCCAAGGCGTCTCCAATTATATAATGAACGCTACAAAATCATACATTTTAGACCTAGGTTTAGAACCCGTGGTTAGGAAATCACTGGCTGCCACACTCCCGCGTCCCAGGTCCACTCATCTGTGCCCGCTCCAGCTCTCTCCTCCGCTCCCCGCTCACGTGATGCCCGGCGCGCGCGTCCCTGCACCATAGGGCGCGCGCGCGCCGGCTGTTTGAAATCTAAAGGGCCAGTGCACCAGTAATTGGTGCCTGGCCCAAACCTCCCTTACGGTTTCATATATAAGTGACCTGCCCCTTCCTGCCCTTGCCGGATCTTTGTTGCCTTAGTGCCCTAGTGAAAGCGTTATTTGTGTAATCCCTTGCCTGTTGCCAAACCCTTTGCTAACGATTACCGCCTCTGAACCTGTGCTGCCTGCCCTGACCTTTGCTACGTCTGCCTACGCCTCTGCCTGTCCCTTTTGTACTACGCCAATCTCAGCAGTCAGTGAGGTGGAGCCGCTACCGGAGGACACCACCTGGTAGTTACCGCCGCAGCAAGACCATCCCACCTTGCGGCGGGCTCTGGTGAAAACCAGTAACTACTTAGAACCGATCCTCCGGTACGGTCCACGCCATTCCCTCACTGACACAGCGGATCCACTCCCTGCACCGCTCCTGCTACCAGTCTGGATCCTGACCATTCCCTTAGAGGTTTGTAATTTACTTATTCCAGATATCAATTTGAAAAACTGGTCCGTTAGCGGAATAGCTACACTAAACCAGCTGTACTCCTCGGCCAACCTCAAAGCTTTCAGTGATCGCCAAAGTTTAATTTACCTCATACAGAGTACTTCACCTACCTGCGGATCTCTTCTCTATTAAAAAAACAGCCGAACCTGACTTGCACCCTCCCCAGTAGTCTTACAACATATCTTCAAAACCCAGGGATAGTTAGAAGGGGGATCTCTCTAAACTATTCTACACTCTTCTTGACAGCAAACTTAATTTTGACAAATCAGACACACTCAACGCATGGGAGAGGGATATTGGATTGATCTACTCTCTTGATCAATGGCGTCAAGCGACTCATACATTTTCCAGGAATGCTAACATGTGGGAGTTAATGCACAAAATCCCACACAGATGGTACTTGACCCCCTACTGCATATCTAGGTTTTACCCAGAGGCTTCCAGCCTCTGTTGGAGGAATTGCGGCCAAGTGGGAACATACTTCCACCTTCTTTGGTCGTGTAAATTATTGGCCAGATTTTGGCCCTGTATTTTTCACCTCTAGTCCGCGGACCTTGCTACCCCAGTGCAGTTATCTCCTGGCCTGGTGCTTCTGAACTTAGACATTGACAGTATTACCTTTCCTTTAAGAAATGTTACAATAAACATACTTTTGGTGGCCAGACTGACTCCGATGAGAGACTGGAAATCACCTTTAGTTCCTAAACTAGAAGAGGTCATATCCCTCACACATCAACACTGCATTTACAAACAAATGTTTGCATCAGCATCAAACTCCCTGACATCTACAATTGATAAGTGGAGGATTTGGGTTGATTGGCACACCTCACGTGTCCCGTAGTAGTCCCGTTAGCCCTTATCTGTAATGACTTTGATCGCCAACGGTAAGCTCTGACTCATCCTGTTTGGTTGTTCCATTTTCTTTTACCTTTATTATTAACAGCTTCTTTCTGGTGTTTTTGTGTATTTTCTTTGTTTAATTATTCAGTGCGTATCAAGCATGGTATCCCAGATGCGGGCTAGCGCCTCTTTGTATGGTCATTTGGGAGCCAAATATTACTATTGTTATTTTATTGTTTGTTCAATATCTTTGTATAATCAATAAAAATCTATTGAACTTAAAAAACGGACGAAAATTATCCCGATAATCTGATCCTGTGTACGAGGCTTTAGGCCCAACAAATTCTGGGACAGGAGGGTGTCCACACTTTTGATATGCTACACTACCAACCCTATCCAATACGGGCTCTTCTAACTCTATTTCTGAATACTGACATTGTTTTGTAATGCTTTCTGTGAGGTAGATTTGCTAAGTGCTACCTGTCAGATGATCAGCTGTCAATAAAAAGGATCAATAGTTAGTGTTTGTAGTCTTGCATAATGAAAAAATGTGATTTTTTCAAATTGTTTAAGTTGAAAGGCATAAATAATGGTCCAGAACTCTACATATACATTAGGTGCAGGTTTAAGTGCATTGGTGTGCAAAATGTTATTTAGTCAACTTATTTGAAAATCCTTTATTTCTGACCTAAGTACTTACCATGTTTAATGTTCCTCGTAGGCCTGTTCTTTTTTTGTAATCTGCTTCTTACAATCATCTCTTGGGGTTATATTAGGGTGGCTGCATTGCTTTTCAGAGTCCTATGGAACCATCCATGCTCCCATCTATGAAAACAGCTGTATATCCATGTCTTTGTACACACACAGGCAGCTATGAAACCTAGCAATGGAAGCCCCGCCCTTGACTGTGGCCCCCATGGCTGAGTCTAGGAGAACAGGGCATGGTGATAGGGTTGATGGGATATGTAGTCCCAAAAAGGGTCATCATGTGACGTGCTCAGTTTGTATTCCCTGGCCCACCTCAGGAAGGTGCTACTGAGTGATCGGAACCAGTGTCTGTGTAAACTTATTTGTGTAAGTGCTTTCTTACATAATTGAGGGGAATTCTTTACTGATGAGTGTATTATTTGTGGATTTTAACCACTTAAGCCCGGAAGATTTTACCCCCTTCCTGACCAGGGCCTATTTTGCTTTTCGGCACTGCGTGACTTTAACGGACAATTGCGCGGTCGTGCGACGCTGTACCTAAACGAATTTGATGTCCTTTTTTCCCACAAACAGAGCTTTCTTTTGGTAGTATTTGATCACCTGTGCGATTTTTTTGATCATGCACTATAAACAAAAAAAGAGTGTCAATTTTGCAAAAATAACAATATTTTTCACATTTTTTATATGAAATTCCCCCCAAAAAAATGTAAAAATCAAAATTTTTTAACATTTTCGGCCAATTTGTTTTATGCTACATATGTTTGGTAAAAAAAATAGCAAAAAGCGTATTTTGATTGGTTTGCGCCAAAGTTATCGCGTTTACTAACAAAGGGAAAGATTTTTGTCATTTTTGTTGTTTTTTTTTAACGCGTAATGGCGGCAATCTGCGATTTTCTTTGCGGTACTGCGACATTGCGCCGGACAGATCGGACCCTTGACTGACATTTTTGACACTTTTGGGGTTACCAGTGACATTACTACAATAATCAGTGCTATAAATATGCACTGTTGCTGTAAAATTACACTGGCAGTGAAGGGGGTTAACTTTTTTTGAGAGGGAGGGGTTATGTATGTATGTCCCTAGGGGCGTGATTCTAACTGTGATTGGCTGTGGCTTGAGGCGTAGGAACAGTGATCAATGGTCCTACATAGTAGAACCGTATGATCACTATTCCTACACAGGGGAGAATGACAGGCGGCTTGTTTACATTAGCCGCCTGCCTTTCTCCCTCTCCACCGATGATCGTGAGTGACCGGTGGACGATCGGGTCCCCCGATCACACGCGCGGGTGGGTCCGTGACTGCGCGGGAGCGGGAGCGCGCCTCCGGCGGTGCGCGCTCGCTCCCGAGACCCTCACAGGCTAGCGACATAGTACTACGCTTTGCCTGTGAGGGGCTGACCGCCGCAGTAAATAGTCGTGCGGCAGTCGGCAAGTGGTTAACCACTTTACCACTGGAGGATTTTGCTGTCCTACGTCCAGGCCACTTTTTGCGATTCAGCACTGTGCAACTTTAACTGACAATTTTGCGGTCATGCAACGTCGTACCCAAACGAAATTTATGTCCTTTTTTTCCCCACAAACAGAGCTTTCTTTTGGTGGTATTTGATCACCTCTGCGCTTTTTATTTTTTGCGATATTAATAAAAAAAATGCAACAATTTTGAAAAAAATAACAATATTTTTCTACTTTGACAGTTAAAAAATATCCAATATATTCAATTTTTTGTCAAATATTTAGGCCAAAATGTATTAGCTACATGTCTTTGACAAAAAAATTCTCAATGAGCGTATTTTTAACCGCTTTAAGACTGGAAGATTTTACCCCATTCCTGACCAGGCCATATTTTGCGATTCGGCACTGCGTTACTTTAACGGACAATTGCGCGGCTGTGCGATGCTGTAGAAAAAAAGAGCGACAATTTTGAAAAAATAACAATATTTTTCACATTTTTTTATATGAAATTCCCCCCCCCCCCCCCCCCAAAAATGTAAAAATCTAAATTTTTTAACATTTTAGGCCAATTTGTTTTCTGCTACATATTTTTGGTAAAAAAAAATCGCAATAAGCGTATTTTAATTGGTTTGCGCAAAAGTTATCGCAGCTACTAACTACAGGAAATTTATGTTATTTTTATTGTTTTTTTTTAACTAGTAATGGCGGCGATCTGCGATTTTATTTGCGGGACTGCGACATTGCGGCAGACAGATCGGACCCTTGACTGACATTTTTGGGGGTACCAGTGACATTACTACAGTAATCAGTGCTATAAATATGCACTGTTACTGTAAAAATGACACTGGCAGGAAAGGGGTTAACTTTTATTGGTGATCAAGGGGTTAATGTATGCCTGGTGCTTACTGACATGAGTAGGGGGAGGGGACTGTGTGACACAGGCACAGATCGCAGGTTCAGCTATGCTGAATCCTGCAATCTGTCACTGTTTGTCACTTAGGAGATCCGCCCGCTTTGTTTACACAAGCGGGCGGATCTCCACACTAGATCCCCGATGATCGGGGAAGAGCGGCGGTGATCACCGCCGCTCCTCCCCTGGCCCGACTCCCGCTTTGACTGAATACAGCAGGAGCGAGCCTCCGGCGGTGCGCGCGCGCCACCCACAAGGGGAGGAGTCCAGCGACGTAGGTCTACGTCGCTGGACGATAACTAACCACTTTGCCGCAGTAGTATCAATGTGAGCGGTCGGCAAGTGGTTAATATACAATGCCTTGAAAAAAGTATTTATACTCCTTGAAATTTTCAAGGCACCGCTCTAAAGCCAAAAAAAACAAAGGCGCTAATACTGCTTCAAAGATCCATCTACACTAGTGGAATATTTGGTCAACTGAAGATTTTCAGATCATTACTGAAGCTGAAAGGGTCATTGTCATTCTTCCAGGTTGCCACAAAATAGGAACATTGACATTTGGGGGCACGTTAGGCATACAGGAGAATCCAGCTCTGCCATTACCTACATCACTGTGACTTTAGAGGTATACAGTGCATTGCGAAAGTATTCGGCCCCCTTGAACTTTGCGACTTTTTGCCACATTTCAGGCTTCAAACATAAAGATATAAAATTGTAATTTTTTGTGAAGAATCAACAAGTGGGACACAATCATGAAGTGGAACGAAATTTATTGGATATTTCAAACTTTGTTAACAAATAAAAAACTGAAAAATTGGGCGTGCAAAATTATTCAGCCCCTTTACTTTCAGTGCAGACAACTCTCTCCAGAAGTTCAGTGAGGATCTCTGAATGATCCAATGTTGACCTAAATGACTAATGATGATAAATAGAATCCACCTGTGTGTAATCAAGTCTTCGTATAAATGCACCTGCACTGTGATAGTCTCAGAGGTCCGTTTGAAGCGCAGAGAGCATCATGAAGAACAAGGAACACACCAGGCAGGTCCGAGATACTGTTGTGGAGAAGTTTAAAGCCGGATTTGGATACAAAAAGATTTCCAAAGCTTTAAACATCCCAAGGAGCACTGTGCAAGCGATAATATTGAAATGGAAGGAGTATCAGACCACTGCAAATCTACGAAGACCTGGCCGTCCCTCTAAACTTTCAGCTCATACAAGGAGAAGACGGATCAGAGATGCAGCCAAGAGGCCCATGATCACTCTGGATGAACTGCAGAGATCTACAGCTGAGGTGGGAGACTCTGTCCATAGGACAACAGTCAGTCGTATACTGCACAAATCTGGCCTTTATGGAAGAGTGGCAAGAAGAAAGTAATTTCTTAAAGATATCCATAAAAAGTGTTGTTTAAAGTTTTCCACAAGCCACCTGGGAGACACACCAAACATGTGGAAGAAGGTGCTCTGGTCAGATGAAACCAAAATCAACCTTTTTGGCAACAATGCAAAACGTTATGTTTGGCGTAAATGCCAACACAGCTCATCACCCTGAACACACCATTCCCACTGTCAAACATGGTGGTGACAGCATCATGGTTTGGACCTGCTTTTCTTCAGCAGGGACAGGGAAGATGGTTAAAATTGATGGGAGGATGGATGGAGCCAAATACAGGACCATTCTGGAAGAAAAACCTGATGGAGTCTGCAAAAGACCTGAGACTGGGACGGAGATTTGTCTTTCAACAAGACAATGATCCAAAACATAAAGCAAAATCTACAATGGAATGGTTCACAAATAAACATATCCAGGTGTTAGAATGGCCAAGTCGAAGTCCAGACCTGAATCCAATCGAGAATCTGTGGAAAGAACTGAAAACTGCTGTTCACAAACGCTCTCCATCCAAATTCACTGAGCTCGAGCTGTTTTGCAAGGAGGAATGGGCAAAAGTTTCTGTCTCTCGATGTGCAAAACTGATAGAGACATACCCCAAGCAACTTACAGCTGTAATCGCAGCAAAAGGTGGTGCTACAAAGTATTAACTTAAGGGGGCTGAATAATTTTGCAAGCCCAATTTTACAGTTTTTTATTTGTTAAAAAAGTTTGAAATATCCAATAAATTTCGTTCCACTTCATGATTGTGTCCCACTTGTTGTTGATTCTTCACAAAAAATTACAGTTTTATATCTTTATGTTTGAAGCCTGAAATGTGGCAAAAGGTCGAAAAGTTCAAGGGGGCCGAATACTTTCGCAAGGCACCAGTGGCGTAGCGTGGGTTGTCAGCACCCGGGGCAAGGCAAGTAATTTGCGCCCCCTAACCCACGGGAATTTAGCACTTGAGCTAGAGCAGGGTCCCTATAGATCCCCCTTTAGAGCAGGGTCCTTATACATCCCCCTTGAGAGCAGGGTCCCCAAAGATCCCCCTTTACAGCAGGGTTCCCCCATAGATCCCCCTATAGAGCAGGCCAGGGTCCCCATAGATCCCCCTTTAGAGCAGGGTCCCCCATAGAACCTGCTTTAGAGAAGGGTCTCTATAGATCACCTTTTAGAGCAGGGTCCCCATAGATCCCCCTTTAGAGAATGGTCCCCATATAATCTATGGGGACATTTCTCTAAAGTGGAGAATCTATGGGGACCCTGCTCTAAAGGGGGATCTATGGGGACCCTGGCCTGCTCTAAAGGGGATCTATGGGGACCCTGACCTGCTCTAAAGGGGATCGATGGGAATCCTGCTCTAAAGGGGGGATCTATGGCATAGATCCCCTTTAGAGCAGGGTCCCCATAGATCCCCTTTAGAGCAGGCCAGTGCAGGTCCCCCATAGATCCTCCTTTACAGCAGGTCAGGGTGAGGTGAGGTCTCCCATATAGATCCCCCCTTACAGCAGGCCAGGGTGAGGTGAGGTCCCCCATATAGATCACCCCCCTTACAGTAGGCCAGGGTGAGGGGGATCTATATGGGGGACCCTGCACCTCACCTCACCCTGGCCTGTTGTAAAGAGGAGATCTATATGGGGGACCTCACCTCACCCTGGCCTGTTGTAAGGGGGGATCTATATGGGGAACCTCACCTCACCCTGGCCTGCTGTAAGGGGGGATATATATGGGGGACCTCACCCTGGCCTGCTGTAAGGGGGGATCTATATGGGGGACCTGGTCCCCCATATAGATCCCCTTACAGCAGGCCAGGGTGAGGTCCCCCATATAGATCCCAGGTCCCCCATATAGATCCCCCTTACAGCAGGCCAGGGTGAGGTCCCCCATATAGATCCCCCCTTACAGCAGGCCAGGGTGAGGTCCCATCCCCCATATAGATCCCCCCTTACAGCAGGCCAGGGTGAGGTGAGGTCCCGTCCCCCATATAGATCCCCCCTTAAAGCAGGCCAGGGTGAGGTGAGGTCCCGTCCCCCATATAGATCCCCCCTTAAAGCAGGCCAGGGTGAGGTGAGGTCCGGACGCTGGCCTGCTGTAAGGGGGATCTATATGGGGGACCCCAGACCTAACCTCACCCTGGCCTGTTGTAAGGGGGGATCTATATGGGGAACCTTAGCTCACCCTGGCCTGTTGTAAGGGGGGATCTATATGGGGGACCTCACCTCACCCTGGCCTGCTGTAAGGGGGGGATCTATATGGGGGACCTCACCTCACCCTGGCCTACTTTAAGGGGGGATCTATATGGGGGGATCAGGTCCCCCATATAGATCCCCCCTTACAGCAGGCCAGGGTGAGGTGAGGTCCCGTCCCCCATTTAGATCTCCCCCCTTACAGCAGGCCAGGCTCCCCTTAAAATAGATCCCCTTTACATAGTCTTCTCACAGTCACTCAGTCAGACAGTGACTAGTACAGCCAGAGCCAGTACACTACTCCTACCTTTTTTTCACCTGTCCCGACCGACCCCAGGCTAGGTTTTTCTCCTGGCTGCTGCAGCACCACTGTCACCAGGCTCTCTGGCCTCGTCTCACCTGCCTTCTTTGCTGAAATTGCTGACTGTCCTGTTGTGACTCCTGTCCTGTCGTCCTCGCCGCGCCGGCTTCTTCTGCTGCTCTGCTGGCCTGGTGTGGTTCTTCTCTCCCCGTCTCCCGCGCTGCGCTGGGCGGCCGCTGCACTTGTTAGTCCCTCCCCCAGACAGTCCATCTCCGCACCGCACGGCGCACGCCTGGCCTGTCTCCCCCCACCAACACTCCACAGTGGGCGAGGCTGGCTGGATCGGATTGGGGAGCCGAGCGGCCGAGCCGAAGCAGTGACAGTGAGCCAGGGGCAGAGTCGAGAGTAGACTCAGCGGGCGCCGGCCAGCCTATGACAGAGTGAGTGACATCTGCGTGACACTGCAGAGCGGATGCCCCCCCCCCCCCAGATGTTGCGCCCGGTGAGGCCGGCCCCCCCTGCACCCCCCACGCTACGCCACTGCAAGGCACTGTAAATGAATGAGTACTTCAGCATGGCAGAGGCAAATGATCTGTCTGTGTGTGAAAGTTGAGCAGGTTTGGTTAATATTAAGAACAGCCTATATTTTTTATTTGCTTTTCTAAAGTCCCTTGATTCTTTTTTTCATATGGTTTGGCCCTTAGACAAGTGATGTTTTATGTTTAATTGCCATCCAGAGAAGACTTCTTTGGCCTTACACAAGCTAGCATCAAAACTAGCATTTATTTTGGTACACGCCATAAAAGAGAACATTTTTACATGAATCATTAGTGGATCTACCAGCAAGGGAGAAACCACTAATTTAGCACTTTTTACAGAAAGAAAATTAGTGGTTTGTCTCATTATCCACAGAATACTGCTTAATCTACAAATCAGCCTATTCTAGAAAAAAGCAGAGTGCCGCAATAGGGCGCAGCCACACTGAACATTAAGGGTCTAATTTTATTTTCATGGACTTGCAGACAGTTGCTGATGTTCATCTCTGCAGCTCTGTCCCCCGAAGGTGGCAGCCTTTTCTCGCCTTTTATGTATGAGCAAGAAAGAAAGGGACAGAACTAAATATGTTGTTTTTTTAACATACATATAAATGACAGCATAAACTAACACTACTTAACCGTAGCTATTCCAAACTGGAAATATCTACCATCAAATTGTGTGCAATATTTAAAGATGAACTCATAGCAGACACAAATTATTAGGGCTCTGTATTTGTTAATACATCATTACATCTTCAAATACATTTTTAAATGCAAGTAGCATGAGTGTCTTAATCGGATTTGGTATCAGCCTCCTGCAGTCCAATGTCCAAGGAGCACAGCACAGGGAGCCAATAGGTTGTGCTATAGTGCAAGACGCATGCTGATAGTAGGAGAGTGCACAGTGACAGACAGTTCATCAGTCTGCTGCATCTCTCCTTTCACTGTCTTGTTACAGACTGGAGGATGGAAAAGACTTGTAAGCGTTATTTAACTGCAGCATAGACAAGGCAGGTTTCCTGCCTTGCCAGGCAGAGCTGTGCTGTGTGGCAGAGCTGTAAATCTCAGAACTGGGTAGGCATTAATACAAAGCCGTTAGCAGGTAAAATTGCTTTTATATATGTATTTCAGCTGTGTATTTAACTGTTTGTATGGAGTTCAGATTTAAAGGAATTCTATGCGAATATGGAAAGCTGCCATTGCTGACCTCTCCTTTAGAAAATGCTAGCTCCTTGGCTGACATTCCAATGTGATATCTGTGGCACTGACCTTTAAGACACCTTGATGGCACTTTTCAACTGTCGTACAGAACTCCATTCTCTTTTGGACCAACATACCTTGAGACTTAAGAGACAAGACTTGTTCTTTATACTATCAGCACAGTATTAAACCAGGATGGCTTCTGACAAGAATACTACGTTCTAGGTTCCCCATGACCTCTATTCTTTCAATGCATCTGAAAAGGAAAGTAACCCATTATCCTCACAAAATTTCTAAAACTTTTCATTCCTTTTACTTAAATCTGTACAATTTCCCTATCAAATTCGTGGATATAATACTTTTCTATCAATTGACTTGTGTGCAATAAGCCTGTTGGAAAACTGTCTCTCGATCAGTGCCACTGATTATAGCCAGCAGTGCTGATCAGTGTATTCTGACAGCAGGGAAATCTCCCCACTGTTAGATTTCAATAGTACGACACTGACCACCAATGAAAGGTCAAAATACACGGCACCAAAGCTGTAAGCTGGCAATAAAATGATCACCAGTTTGAGGTAGCAGTACAATGACCACCAACATAAGGTAACACTGCAATGTCTACAAATATAACGAGTACACCACACTAACCACCAATGTAATTGGGGCATATGTAACAACAAAATAAGGAGGAAAATGTACCACCAATTTATTAGGGGCACAGTGAAAGAGCAGAAGAGACATACGACATTGTAAACAGCAATTTACCAAAAGTGCAATAGAAAGAATAACGTTCCAATTATCCACTTGATCAATGTTTCCTCCATTAGTACCAGTATCCAGGAATCCTCATATAAATTCCTAACTAGGTGGTATGCAAATGTGGTAGGTGGTATGCAAATGTGTGCAACATAAAACCTGTTTTTAGCGTAAACTGTAAGACGGGACAATTCGTTTTTATGCAAGCTAGTTAGTAATTTGAGCTGGGAATTTTTTTTTCTTTTACATGCCTCACCCTTCCATGTGCTCCTTGCTGTTAAGGCCAGTTATAGTTTGAGGCAGTTTCCATTTTTATTTATACTGTTGGTTGTTTGTTGAGGAGGCACATTGGACACCTTTGTTGCCCTTGTGGTATTTGCTGGGTGTCCAGTGCACCCCCTGTGCCGTTAAGTAGGAGTTGGCTCCCTCCAGGCAAACCTGCCCTGAATCTATCCATTACTATATATGTGGTCCTAATAAGAATGCTTTTTAGAGTTAGGACTGCAGATAATACGGGGATGCCTTGTCGCAGCCTATGCAGCTTACACATTTATTTGCAAATGTGTGCAAACTGAACTGTTAGAGAAGACAATTGGGTTTGTTGCAGGCTGGTTGGTAAGTTGACCTGGGAATTTTTCTTTGTTTTTGTTTGATATGCATTGCCCTTCCATGAGCATCTTGATGTTCAGGCTAATTATAGGTTGGAGTAGTTGCCGTTTGTATGGTATAGAACTCCTTCATGCCTAGCTTACATGTTTTTGGGTGATGATTCTAGATGCTGAAGAGGCTGTCCCCAGAGGGGCACATTTATCCACCTTTAGTGGTCGTGCCCCAAGCTTTCTGGGAGGCGATTACTCCTTGGATTTAAAAAAAAAATGACATTTAGACCAATTCAGTGTTTCTTTTTCTGTGTAATAGAAGGGTATTACTCTTCACCTGTTAAATGCAGCAAAGAGCCTGGTTCCAAGGTATTGTAAGCAGGCTATTTGTCCCACAATAGCTGATTGGAAACAGAAGGTGAACACTATCATGGAAGCAGAAAGGTGGGCTGGCCCGGACTAGGATAAAAAATAGGCCCGGGCATTTTAGATTGACCAGCCCGGGGGGGGGGGGGGGGGGCGGTATTCGCAAGGGCAGTTGACGACAGGATTTGAGGTTCCAAGATGTGTGGATTTGATTACAGTACCTTTTTTAGTTTAATCTGACAGATTGTGGCCCATTTAGATCAGAGCTGCCAAATGATGCTTTTTTTTTGTCTTACTCCATTTCCACACCATCACACCTTAGATCAGCCCTGCACCATCACACTGCAAATCACCCCAATTCCTGCACCATCACACCTCAGATCATCCCTAATCCCTGCACCATCACACCTCAGATCATCCCTATTCCTGCACCTTGACCTTGACACCCAGGCCAAGACTGGCCATAGGGCACACCAGGCACACCAGGCCCCATGTCTTAAGTAGAGCAGGAATTGGGGTAATCTGAGGTGTGAGGGTGCAGGAATAGGGGTGATCTGAGGTGTGATGGTGCAGGGATTGGGGGGATCTATGGTGTGAAGGTGCACCTTCACACCTCAGATTACCCCAATTCCTGCATCTTTAGCCTCAGAATACCCCAATTCCTGTGCCTTCAGAACACACAAAAAGCAACGCGGCTATACACTCACAGGTGTCAAAAACAGTAGGAATAAGCAGATTCCTGCCCCTGCCAGTTGCATAGGGCCTAAACGCATGTTCAAATGTAGCCATAAAACAGGGTTTGGGACCTACTGCTAAAAAAAAGCCCCCAACCCCTGTTATAAAGTGCAGTCCCCATTTAAAACTTCTAAAGTAGTGGTTACAAAGCCAGTTATAAAGCATGACTTACAAAGTTAGATATAATGGAGCCGGTTTTTAAGCAAGACTCCTCTATAACTGGCTCTGCGAGTAATGCTTAGTAACTGGCTTTGTGAATAGTGAAAAGCCAGTTATAAAGCATTAAGCCTACACATCACTAAATGGACTGCTCAGGTCGGAGCCGCTGTACTAACAATCCAATGTTAGTACAGCGATCTCCCCTGCTGAGCTATTGTGTTCTGACTGGGGGACAGCCCCCAAAAATCTCCGGTCAGCGGTCTCAGCCATTGACTGAGAGCGCTGATCGGGAACTAGTTGGCAGACCTTTTTTGGTCATGACCCTTGGACAGAAGCCGGCTGAATGGCCAGCTTCTGTCGGACTGGCTGCCATACACACAGGCCGAAGCCAGCCGACATTCAGCCCGTGTGCCAGTTATTAAGCAAAACTCGTTTATAACTGGCTTTTGCGGATATTGCTTTACAACTGGCTTTGTTAGTACTGCAAAGCCAGAGTATTGCTTTATAACCGGCTTTTTGAGTATTACTTTTAGTAGTGCTTCCAAAGCCTGTTAAATACTTCATCCACAGTCAACTTTCTGGGTAAAACGTTCTCCCCTTTAGCTTGAACCAGGCACACGGCTGCTGAGGGAGGGGAGTGCACAGAGACAGCAGGTGCACACTGATTAGTAATGCTTGGTCAGCTAATTAGAAAACTGCAGTTACTGAGGGAAAAAAGAGCACATTACCAGTAGCAAAAGGAGCACTCTTTGGCCGGGAGCATTTGATCTGGAGCATCTGATCCAACTCCTTCACTGGTGGGAAGGGAGGTGGGCATACAACAGCCATAGTGCTTTCTGTATAAGCGGCCGCAGCACCTTGTCCGTTTCAATTTGCGGGAGGCGGTTATGAGACCTGCCTCTCGCACATGAAAGCCAGGAAAGTGCTGCGGCTGCTTATATGGAAGGTGGTGGTGCAAAAGGCCTCGGATTGTCTGTTCCTCCTCTTCTCCTGGGGTCCTGACTGCCAGGTGCTCGGCGGCTGCAGGGCGCATGCGCAAACTGGGACCTTCAGTTCAGTGGCGGCCTAGGTTGCCATGGAATGGCTTGGTGGGCGGGGGAATGGAGAGACTCTTTCCTGTCCGCCCACCACCACTGAGCAGCATATGCTGCATATCCACCCACGGCCGGCCCTTCACAGCCAGCTCTACTTAGGACATGCGGCCCCGGCCCACCGGGTAAAAGCCTGGTGTACCCTATGGCCAGTCTGGGCCTGAGGGTGGGTACATACTGCTAGGAACCAATTTGATAAATTCCATGTATAAAACTGTATTCTTCACAATCCTGTGCTTTCTCCTACATTTTCACAGTGCAGGGCCTCGCACTGTCAAAAATAGTCAGTGTCTAACACTTTCAGAAGGAGTCCAGTATTGGCAGACCAGTGTGGCTATAAACCTCAGATGGCACTGAATGTGCCTTTTGTGCCTACACATGGATAATTGACAATTACATTGCACTGCTGTGCAGGTATAAGTGGAATTGTAGAGAAGACACCTGTAGTGTCTTCGGGGTGTGGTGATCAAATAAGGTTTTCAAACCTGTGTAAATGATCTTTTACCCAGACAGAGGTCATTTGGGGGTTGATCAGGCATTAGATTGCTTTCCCTTTCGTCTGGATCATATCATGCCTATGGCCATCTTTGCAAGTAGCAGCTGGCAGGTATTACCATATTTATCTCAAATGTCTTCAGTTCTGGTTCAGAATAAAAGCTCTTAATATAAATTAAATTGTAATTTATGCATGCTAACCCTTTAAAGATAAATCTACAGAGACCTAACTTAATTTAGTTTAGCTTAGAGTCTTATGTTGGCCCACTTAAACAATGCTGTTTACCCTTTTGAAGTAAAGTACTGGTACAGTGCACTCATTCAGACTTTTTCTGTTGTTCGTGTATTTTACTAATAGAGTATTACCAAGCAATCATTTAATAAGTAACAGCTTATGTTGGATGAATGTTTTCACTGTCAAAGATGTCCTCCTGACAGGTTGTAATTAGCAAGAAGGATTAAAATATTTCCTTTCACCAGACCGTGCTGGCCATCCACAGGATCTTCCGGCGTAATGACCCTTAGAAAGCCTGAAGGCGGTGATTCGTTTTCGGGGTCCTGTACGTGGCTAGACTGCCAAAAAGTCTCACACATGTGGTAACCCCGTACTCAGGAGAAGCAGCAGAATGTATTTTGGGGTGTCATTTTACATATAGTCATGGCATGTTTCAGCAATATATCATTTAATTGACAACTTTGTGTAAAACAAAAAAAAAATAAAAATTTTCTCATTTTCCCGAAACTTGTAGCAAAATATAAAATATTCCATGAACTCAACATGCCTCTCAGTAAATATCTTGGAGTGTCTACTTTCTAAAAAGGGATAATTTGGGGGATGTTTGAACTGTCCTGGCATATTATGCCCGATCTTAGAAGCTTATGAGAACACATCACCCACACTTCTAACCACTTGAAGACCAAGCCTTTTCTGACACTTTTTTTTTTTTTTGGGGGGGGGGGTGCTATCTTGACATTTCAGGGCCTCTGAAACTGTGATAGGTAGTGAGGAAGTTAAATAATCAATTTATGCTCTTAGAAACCAAACCTGAAGGCGGTGATTGGTTGTCGGGGTCCCGTACACAGCTAGGCGCTCCCAAAATGTCTCACACATGTGGTATCCCTGTACTCAGTAGAAGCAGCAGAATGTATTTGGGGGTGTCATTTCACATATACCCATGGCATGTGCAAGCAATATATCATTAAGTGACAACTTTGTGTAAAAAAATAAAAAATGTAATTTTCCAGAAACTTGTGGTAAAATTTAAAATGTGCCATGGACTCAACATGCCTCTCAGCAAATAGCTTGGGGTGTCTACTTTCTAAAAAGGGGTAATTTGGGGGATGTTTGAACTTTCCTGGCATTTTATGCCCGATCTTAGAAGCTTATGAGAACACATCACCCACACTTCTAACCACTTGAAGACCAAGCCTTTTCTGACACTATTTATTTACATGAAAAAATGTTTTTTTTTACTAGAAATTAACTTTGAACAAAATGGTGGGTGTTGCAATTTTTTTGTCACACAGTATTTGCGCACAGATTTTTCAAACGCAATTTTTTGGGGGAAAAAAAACACTTTTTTTAAATTGAAGGCACAAATATACTATATATTGTCCAATTGTTTGGTAAAATATAAAATATGATCTTATGCCACATACATAGATACCAAACATGACATGCTTTAAAATTGTGCATGCCCGTGCAGCGGCAACAAACTACGTACAATTTAAAAATCCTTTAAAAGCCTTTACAGGTTACCACTTTAGATTTACAGAGGAAGTCTACTGCAAGATTTACTGCCCTTGATATGATGTCCGCGGCGATGCCTCACATGCTTGCTGCAATTGCTGTTCACATATGACCCCAGACCGATGCTTGTGTTTGCCTTTGCGCACAATCACGGGGGGACAGGGGTGCTTGTTTTTTTTATTATTATTTATTTTTATTTTATTTTGACATCTTCCCTTTTCATTTTTTTTTTTTTTTTTTACTGTTCTCACTGGGAATTTAATAGCAATAAGTAGTGACAGGTACTCTTTATAAAAAAAATTGGGGTCTATTAGACTCTCCTCTGCCCTTTCTCAATGGCGCTGTTTATATCTGGCAAAACCGAAGTCATGAAATGCTCGTAGCTTTAAAGTATCCTAGGCCATAGAGATTATTGGAGCCATTCTGGTTTCCAATCAGCTCTATGGTCAGCTGATGGAACCACCGGCTGCACTCTCGGGTTACTCGGTGGGACAGGAGAGCCTGAGAAACTATGGAAGGCAGTGAGCGGGGAGGGGAAGTCCCCTCTCACTGCTTGGAAAAGCAGTCTAGCGGCTAATTTTTGCTAGGATTGCTTTTACATGAAAGCCGATCCCTGGCTGTAAAAAACATACCAAGATGATGCGTAAATCTGCAGGCATCATCCTGGTATGACCACTCAAATTCCAGCGATGTACCAGTACGTTGCTGGTCCTTGTTGGGCATATATTGTAAGGTTCTTTTTTTTTTTTCATGCAGCCTGTGGGCTGAACGAAAAAAGAGAACTTAACAGATTCCTCCATTCACATCGATCGATGTGGATGAAGAAATCTCTGCCAGAAAGTGTGTGGTATGCCCACCATTAAACCTCCCAGCATCCATCCACTTCTAATGATGGGCATACATGCAATGTTCTTTTTTTTTTTTTCGTTTGATCCTACTATGTCTACTAAATGTTTTTTTTTTGTTTGTTTGTTTGTTTTTACCTTACTATGTCTCTGTACAACCCATAATTCTTCACTCCCAGGAAGAAGAGGCCAGCCTCCATCATTGGTGTATTAGGGCTGCGCATCTTCACTTACCTCACGATTCAATGCGATTACGATTATTAGGGTCGCGATTCGATACGATTCGATTCCGCGATGCATCACGATGCATCACGATTACTATCGGGACCCTTTTCTAAAGGGGGATCTATGGGGACCCTGCTCTAAAGGGGGATCTATGGGGACCCTTCTCTAAAGGGGGATCTATGGGGACCCTGCTCTAAAGGAGATCTATGGGGAGCCTGGGCCTGCCCTAAAGGGGATCCAGAGGAACTGAGCTCTAAAGGGGGATCTATGGGGACCCTGCTCTAAAGGGGGATCTATGGAATAGATCCCCCTTTAGAGCAGGCCAGCATCCCCAGAGATCCCCCTTTAGTAGAGCAGGTCCCCCCATAGATCCCCTTTAGTAGAGCAGGTCCCCTCATAGATCCCCCTTTAGAGCAGGCCACATCAGGTTAGAAGAGTTACCTGATGCTAGTTGTAGTACCGTAGGCCCTGGTAAGGAGGAATTCTGGGCTCTGTAGTCCCCCTAGTTGTACTATAGCAGGCCCTGGTAAGGAGTAATGCTGGGCCCTGTAGTGCCCCGACTTACCAGGAAGCAGAGCTGCAGCCAGTTGTGGGTGAAGTAGCGGTAGCCGGTAGGTGTATGGAGTAGGGCTCGGACACGGACAGGTCCCAGTTGATGAGCCTCATGTCGGCATTTGGAGCTCGGACTCGTGCAGTGCAGTGTGCACGGTACAGGCGGAAAGCAGGGCCTCCTCGGCCAGTCCATTGGGGGGGACGGCAGTCCGTGGGTCGGGTTGCTCTGCAGGCTCTGCTCTCCTTTAGTATGGGATGGTGCTGCTGCTATTTTCCCCAGTACTAATTGTATGATATGAACATAATTCTAGTACAGGATATGTCAGCTTACTTCAAATTATTTCCTAAAGGGCTGTAATGAGCCTCATATTCCAATTCTCTGGACTTATCTACCTGCTTCTTCCTCTCACTTTCCCTGATCTGCTCCTGCTTATCAGATCAATAATTGTGACGGAAACAGGTCTCCTTGTAGTAAAGATAATGCTCCCTGTCATAAATCCCCCCTCTAGACAGCCTTTTCTCAGGGGAATGAGGACAAATTAGACTTTACAAATTGCTGATCAAGCTATGACAGCAGTCCTTGTAGTGTGACACCCCCCCCCCCCCCCCCCCAGTGAGGGTGCTGAGGGTACTGGGACTCCACAGGGGTCATTTAATATTAAATTCCACTATGTCCAATACTGGGACATAGTGGGACTAGTCCCACCAGTCCAACTCTTTAAAGTTCCTAAGCCTCTTAACCCCTCATTATGTGTGATACCACTGGATTTTAATTTACAGGCTTCTGCGAATGGAACTGACAAGTGACAGGGATATGTCAATGGGCAGGACTTCTCTGTGCTCTTTTCCAGATTGCTTTATGCTATGGTAGTTTTTATAAGCAGTCACATGACCAAACAAACCCCAGGGGGGCTTCAAGTAATACTAGGTGTATTGCAAACAATCAGTCCCACCCAAACAATGAAAGCTGACATCAGAATTGTGTGACAGCCAGGACACCCCTGCCAGGACATTCACAGCAATGCAGGTGGTGCAAGGAGGAAGTCACAGGTTTGTGGGGGAGGAGGAGGAGGGGGGGGGGCACCTGTCAGTGATAAGAAGGAGGAGTGATTTGGGGGTGATGGTTCCTGATATGGGGTTTTTGCAGCTGAGAGCAGAAGCGGTGGTGATGTCATTTTCTTAATGCCTACGAGGGCTTTTAGCCACCCCCAGCCCCATGTTTGCAGGGAATAAAAGCTAGCTGTATGTATAGAGAAGAAGGGGGCACACCAGCCAGCAGACGCGATGAGGAGGAAAAGCAGGGAAGTCCCGCACCTTATGCCTCACCCTGACAGCAGAGTATCTGTGATCCTGCACGGTACCTCCTCCTCCTCCTGCTCCCAGCAAAGTACTACTTACTACTACTCCTCAACTCCTCATACTAATCCACTGCAAGAATCTACAAATACACATATCCCTCGTACTCCCAGCAAGGTATTGATCCTTATCACTACTACTAATTTATAAATACCCCCCTGCACCCAGCATAAGGCTACTTACTACTCTGCTCTCCTCCTCTCCTCTCCCACGAGGAGCTCCGTGTTCGCAAGCCCGGCCGCCGCCGCCACTCTCCTCATGCGCCAGCGCCGCCCACCCCGGAAGTGACGTCAAGCTAATCGATTTTGCAGTCACCCCGAATCGATGCAGAATCGCGAAGGGTCGCATCGCGATGCATCGATTCGGCGATTATATTCAGCAGCCCTATGGTGTATGGTTCATGGAGGACTGAATATATGTTCCTCTTCAGGCAGCATTATTGGTTAAGCTGTCCAGGAAAAGTGACAAGGTTTAGCCCCGATTCACATTAGTGCAATCACGGAGATCGCATGTAATTCGGAGCGCACTGCTCCTAAATTACATGCGATCTCATGTGCGGTGCAAATTTCAGCCATACACTTTGTATGGCTGAATTCGCACCGCATCCGCACTAAACTCGCACATGAGGCTTTTTTTTATCCGCAGCAGAATCGGATCACATAGTGGTTCACACTAGTGCGATCTGATTCTGTGCGAACTTGCAGATTGCACTGTGATATGCGATCACAACTGGGAGTATCGTTAACTTTTAATTGACACCCCCTGCGTATCACATGTGCAGATGTGATGCGCGATCACGCTGCATATTCGCAGCGTTCCCGCATCGCACAAATGTGAACCGGCACTTAGGCTGGATATACTGTAAGTAATTTTTTTCAAGAAGGAGGATCCATCATTTAAATTAACGCTGGACAGGAACTATTTACAAATGTGGGCTGAGAGTATATCTGTGCTGGTTGGTACTAGAGCAGCTGGGCGAGTCCAAGCCTATTTGTTGGTTATATACAGTACCTGTGACCCCTGCAGGGGTACCTCCATTTGGTGAGTGCAGTCCTATTGGGGGAGCATGTTGGCACCTGTTTTGCACAGAGGGATCTCTACACAAGTAGTAGTTGTAGTACTCTTTAGCACTATTTTTGCACTTTGCACAAATACTGGGATTTTTGGACTATACAACATTTTATATATATATATATATATATATATATATATTGTGACAGGAAGTCAGGTAAATCTGGGAATGTAGTCACTGAGAGGAGACACATTCCCACCTGCTTTGAAAAGTTCACTGATACTATAGGGTGTTGGCTGCAAAAAGAGCCAGCAGGAAGTTGAAAACCATTCAGCTGCTCAGAATGAGGAGATCAAGGCCTCTATAATTTGTCCAGAGAAAATCTATTGAGTGCTGCCTCCTGTCGCCGTGTGGGCTGGGAGAGGAAGGCAGACATACGTGTACCTCCCGACGCCGTGTGGGCATGGGAGAAGGACTGCTGCCTCCTGTCGCCGTGTGGGCTGGGAGAGGGGGACAGTCGGATGTGTGCCTCCCGACAAGCTGGTGAGCATGGGAGAAGACCCCCTACAGCGATGTGAAGCTAAGGAGGGTAACCACGAGTGAAGACGTCTCAAAGGTGAGAAGACAAAGTGTTCCATGTGAAGAGTGTGAAGAGTAAAGGGACCTGTTAAATGAACTGTGTTCAATGTGAAGAATCTGAAGAGTAAAGGATCCTGTTATAAATGAACATGTGCTGTGTGAAAGAAAACAAAGGGACATGTTCAATGGACAATGTTTGTGCTGTGTGAAAAGCAAACAAATGGACATTTGAGTGTCTGCTGTAGGATCAGCAGTGTCGGCCCAACAGTAGGTTGGGAAGACTTCTTAGGTAGGTTCCAGCGTGAGAAGGTAGCCGCCCACAGAGGCAAGGATTTATTTTGTCTTTTATTTTATTTTGATGTTTTTGCTGCATGCACTGGTATGAAGAAAATTGACCTAATAAACCAAACTATTGTTTTCAACCTCTGCTCGGCTATCTCTCTGTGAAAACGCACCCCCAAAGGGGGTCATCCACGCCTACCACCGAGCTAATCCCTTACATATGGTGGAGGTATGCAGTGGGCATAAGCAGAGATCCCTGCAAGGAAGTGCAAATGTTTGATGAACTTTATCTGGTGCATGAGATTGCACAATCTATGTGTGCAGGAGAGAAGATCCTGACAGAAAAAAAAAAAAGTGTTTTAAAGAGACAGAGGTCTCAAAATTATTTGATGAACTTTGTTGTGTCTGGTGCAAGTGACTGCACAAACTGTGTGTGCAGGAAAAGAGAGCTTGCAAGAGAGAGAAAAACTACATGTGTTAAAGAGACAGTGGTCTGAAAATTTTTTGCTGGACTGTGAAAAATTTGTTTGTGGAGTTATTGAAGATGGGGCGTTCAAAACGCCTGAAGAATGCAAAGATAGATGAAATGAGAGACCGGATTCTATGGATTGGATGGAGGGGATGTTACCGTCTGAACCAGCCCCATCCATGCCTAAAGAGAGTCTACTAAAGAGGAAGGGTGTTGTCCCTAGCAACACTGATGAAACTGCTATGGAGACGCAGTGTGCTCAGATGAAAAGTAAACCCAAAATGGGGGAGATGCTGAAACAACGGAGCTTTGCAGCTCAACAAAAGGCTCATCAAGAGAGCATGGCAGGCTGGAAACAGAGACGCCAGCAGCCAATGGAGGCCATCGGTTTGGAGGAAACCGAGTATGTGTGCAGGGCTGAGTTGGATGCCTTGCAACGGAAAATGGAAGAAAAGGAACAAGCCTTGGAATTGCTTAAAATGGAGCATAGAAACTTGCAGGAAATGAATGAACTACTCAAGTCTCATGTGTTACAGTGGGAAGAATCCACTGCTCTTCTTTTGGTCGAGTTGCAAAAACGCAGAGAGACTATAATGGAGAAAGATACCATCCTCATGGAAAAGGAAAGTGAAATTCAGACTTTGCAGAAGCAAAGTATGGCTGATATGTTGGAGTTGCGTAATCAGCTGAAAAAAAGTCTTCAGTCTTTGGGAGCTACAAAAATAGACCTGCAGGAGTCGCAGGAACAGAATGTTGCTCTGAAAGCGACATTGTCTCTCAGCGACAAAGAGAAAAGTGAAAGAGAGGCTAAATTACTGAGTACTGTGTATGAGCTCACTACTTTGAGCAATGTGGTAGATGAATGGCGTGCGGACTGTGAAAGTTGGAAAGATGAAGCCCAACGTGTCCAGCAGCAGTTAAAGGAGAAAGAAGCCTGTGTGGCAGAATTACATTCTTATTCCCAGATGCTAGCCAGTGAGGTGAAAGCTCTTATGCAGGGAAAAGGAGATTGTGAACATAAGAGGGAAAAAGTAGAGGCACAGCTTCTGGAATCGCAAGTCAAGGTGTCAGAAGGTGACCGATTGTGTGCTAAGCTGTCAGAGAAGGCAACCCGACTGCAGGTTGAGTTGGACAATGTTACAAATCAGCTTTCTCAAGCAGACAGCAAATCTAGAGAAATTGCGGAAGATTTTTCTATCTTGGAATCGCAGCTGCAAGACACGCAGGAACTCTTACAGGAAGAGAGGTGTCAAAGGCTGAGTTTTAGCACAAAGCTCAAACAAATGGAAGATGAGAAAAATGGCTTCCTGGAACAATTAAAAGAGGAGGCGGAAGCAAAGAAAAACCTATCAGAGCAAGTCGCAACATTGCAAGCTCAGATAGCGGATATGAAAAAACGCATGGAAGAAAGCGTTGGTTCATTACAGTGTGTTGAAGATGTGAAAAAGAAGTTTGATCAGATGCTTGGTGAAGAGAAGACTGTGTCTGCAAAATATGCAGAAGAACGCGCACGTGCAGAAACGGAGGTGCGTGATAACGAGAGCAAAGCCCTGTTCTTGGCTCGCTCTTTGGAGGAAGCTCTAGAGTGTAAGGCTGAACTAGAAAGTGTTAAACAGCTGCGTACAGAAATGGAAGAATTGGTCAGCTCCAAGGATGATGTTGTGAAAAGCGTTCAGGAGCTAGAAAAGTCTAAGCGAGCCTTAGAACAGCAAGTAGAAGAGATGAAGATTCCGTTGCAGGAACTGGAAGAGGAATTCCAGGCAACAGAGGATCTGTCCCAAAGAGGGGATAGTGTGCCTGATGCAGTTTTTAAAAGGATCAGTGTTTTGGGGTCTGTCCTGAGTGAGCCTCAGAAATGTGATGACACGTGGCTTGAATCACCCCTTTGGAATAAACCGTTCCTTCAAAAACTTCAAGCATTGGAAAATGTATCATTAGAGCTTCAGCAAACAAAAGAGTTGTGTAAGAAATGTGGTGATTTCTCAGTTCAGGCTGAAAACCTAGTGGAGAAAACTAAAGCGGAGAAAACTAAAGCAAGTGATATAAATCTGGGAGAAAAAAGCAAACGCCACCTAGTGGAGAAAACTAAGGCTGTTGGTGAAAACGTGAAGCAAATGAATAAGTGCCTTTCAGGGAGTGTTTCCAAAATGGAACTGGTGAAAGACGGGTGGCAGAAGTTTGATCGTGATCTTGAGATACATTCCATGTGGAATTCAGATAGAGAAAAGGAACTAGGTGACCTTGAGCGGTCAAATAGTTCAGCAGAAAGTGCATTGAAGAAACCTGTAAAAGAATGTGTTGCAGTTCCATGCTTCTTCACTGATGCAGAGAGGAGGTCTATAATGGATACCACCCAGATCGCTGGGTTCAACTGTGTTGTTGCCTTTAACCCCTATGTTGGTGGAAGGAAAGTTGATGATGTTCTGGTTGGCTACTTCTGTGAAGAGTTTGGCAAGAAATATAAACTGAATATCAAATCAAATAGTAGGCCTTTACTGCGACTCGCTCAGGAGGGCGAAAAGTTTAAGAAGTTGATGAGTGCAAATGCTTCAGATCTGCCTATGAATATGAAATGTTTGAATGATATTGATATCTCTGGGAAAAGGAACAGGGGTCACTTTGAAGAAATGTGTGACAGCCTGTTGTCTCAATTGGAAAATCCTGTGCACAGCATCTTAGAGCAAGCAAAGCTCAAGAAGGAAGATCATTCCCTTTTACAACAAAAAGTCAATGATTGTGTACAGCTGTATGGAGAGGCAACTCAAGTCACAGAGGGATGTCAAGAGTCCCTACTTGGAACAAAGCTTAGTGAAGCAAAGGTTCTCAAAGTTTTGTGGAAAACATTTATGGATTGCAGAGAGAGGCGTCTTAAGAATGTTGAAGACCTTAAGACTAGCCCAATTGAGTTGCCTATGGATCACGGTCCTCCATGGTGGATTGGACAGACGGTTATGAGGGACAAGCTGTCTGACATTTATGAGAAAGCTGTCAATGAAGATGACAGAAACGAGAAGGAGCAAAATTATGCCAAAAATGCAGTTGAAGAATGTGTATATGAGATGAGAGACAAACTGTGTGGCATTTATGAGAAATCTGTCAGTGAAGATGACAGAAACAGTTTCATCCGGAAGCTTGAGGATAATAGGAGGCTTATCAGTGAGTCAGCAGTGCCTGACACATGCGTGCCTGGAAATATGTGTCCCAACCCTAGGGTTGAAACAAGAGGGGGGGGTATGTGACAGGAAGTCAGGTAAATCTAGGAATGTAGTCACTGAGAGGAGACACATTCCCACCTGCTTTGAAAAGTTCACTGATACTATAGGGTGTTGGCTGCAAAAAGAGCCAGCAGGAAGTTGAAAACCATTCAGCTGTTCAGAATGAGGAGATCAAGGCCTCTATAATTTGTCCAGAGAAAATCTATTGAGTGCTGCCTCCTGTCGCCGTGTGGGCTGGGAGAGGAAGGCAGACATACGTGTACCTCCCGACGCCGTGTGGGCATGGGAGAAGGACTGCTGCCTCCTGTCGCCGTGTGGGCTGGGAGAGGGGGACAGTCGGATGTGTGCCTCCCGACAAGCTGGTGAGCATGGGAGAAGACCCCCTACAGCGATGTGAAGCTAAGGAGGGTAACCACGAGTGAAGACGTCTCAAAGGTGAGAAGACAAAGTGTTCCATGTGAAGAGTGTGAAGAGTAAAGGGACCTGTTAAATGAACTGTGTTCAATGTGAAGAATCTGAAGAGTAAAGGATCCTGTTATAAATGAACATGTGCTGTGTGAAAGAAAACAAAGGGACATGTTCAATGGACAATGTTTGTGCTGTGTGAAAAGCAAACAAATGGACATTTGAGTGTCTGCTGTAGGATCAGCAGTGTCGGCCCAACAGTAGGTTGGGAAGACTTCTTAGGTAGGTTCCAGCGTGAGAAGGTAGCCGCCCACAGAGGCAAGGATTTATTTTGTCTTTAATTTTATTTTGATGTTTTTGCTGCATGCACTGGTATGAAGAAAATTGACCTAATAAACCAAACTATTGTTTTCAACCTCTGCTCGGCTATCTCTCTGTGAAAACGCACCCCCAAAGGGGGTCATCCACGCCTACCACCGAGCTAATCCCTTACAATATATATATATATTCAGTATCTCATGAAAGTGAGTACACCCCTCACATTTTTGTGAATATTTGTTTATATCTTTTCATGTGACAACACTGAAGAAATGACACTTTGCTACAATGTAAAGTAGTAAGTGTACAGCTTGTATAACAGTGTAAATGTGCTGTCCCCTCAAAATAACTCAACACACAGCCATTAATGTCTAAACCGGTGGCAACAAAAGTGAGTACACCCCTAAGTCAAAATGTCCAAATGGGGCCCAAAGTGTCAATATTAGCATCCTGCTTCTACCGGCGTGGCGAGCAAACTGAACTCCGGCATTGCCAGGAGTTCAGTTTAGCGCGGAAAGTTTTTTTTTCACATTTATAATAGGTTTTTATTGAACTTTTGCAAAAGCATTTGAATAGTATATAATTGAGAAAAGTAAAGGGTACAACACGTAATAAGAGATACTAAGGGCTAATTTCAACAATGTTCTTACATTTCAATGTAGAAATATGGAAACAGAATTGTTATTAATATAGTTAATCAGAAATAATTTATTGACAGATACAGTAGGAAGGAATGGATCAATATCGTCTCAATGGAGGGGGGAATACACGCTCAGTTAGAATTATATCAAATATTAGCAGTATACACATCTTTAAACCAAGTAGACCGAAGGGACCACTCTGCTTTGGGCAACGCAGAGGCGACCTTGGCTTGATGCAAACATGCATTCATAAACTATGCATCTTGATGAGCATGATACTGTAACTTCAGAGCAGGAGGGGCTATACTAAGAGAGCCATATGTGGGTGATGAGCAGTTTAGCAGATAGTAGTATCTGTACAACTTTTGGGAGGGGACTTTTATTAATACCTAGATTTAGAATGGCGAGTTCTGGTGAAGGGCTGATGGCGGTATGTGTGATCTCCTGGATAGGATGGAAGATATCACACCAATACCCTGACAGAATGTTACATGACCAGAAAATGTGTAAAAAAGTGCCCTTTGAACCACAGCCTCTCCAACATAGGGGTGAGACAGAGGGGTCAATTATGTGAAGTATGTGAGGAGTTCTATACCAACATAAAGAGATTTTGTAAGATAGTTCCCAAAGGTTGGCCGATTTGGAGGCTTTGAGTGGAGCATTTAAAGCTTCTTCTCATTGTGCTTCTGTAAAATTGGTACCAAGCTCTTGTTCCCAAACTACCTGTATCTTTTTATTGTGAGAGTAAATCAGAGCACCTGGAGGAAATCCATTCAAACATAGGAGAATTTTTTTTTGTTTTCCTCTTTGGGTAGAGTAAGGGATAGTTATCGCTCCATCAGTATTTTTGCCATCCGTGTTTCATTGGGGAGATATATTTTTTACTTCCTGTCCCAACAGACAGCAACTGACAGGTATTCTAACCCCTCTCCAGTCTTTTCAAATCTTATAGTTTAAAGCAAACAGTCAAGCAACAGTGTTTTTTTAATCTGCCTCTCCCCAGAAGCACAGACACACCTTTGCTTTGCCCCTCTGACACTTCCTCTATCTGCCCTGTATTTCTGTGGATAGAGTAGCATGCTCTCTTTTTTCCACCATTTATCTAGGTCTGGAGCCTGGATACTAGCCGCTTTTTCTCCTGTGTCGGTGGCTGTCTCCTTATAGCAAGCTGCCATCCAATCCTTGCAAGGGGCTCCATTGGAGTGCTCTGTAATCGTGATGTGCGGCTTACACATGTGCAGTATGCAGGGGGACGGACCGGTGGTGATGCAACCGCGTGGTGCGCCGCATCGCACATGTGCAGTATATGTAGGAAGACCTCGGGAGCCTCGAGGAGATGCGATTCCATATGCCTCTCCTGGGGGACGCAGTGAGGTAAGAGCTGCAACCCCAGCCAGGATTAAGCTTGATAGGATAGCAACATCATTCTTTTTGTTGTAAGTACAATATTTATTTTACCCTTTTCTCTCCTATTTGTGGAAGTTAGGAAGGGGATGTTTCTTCATCCCTCCCTTCCCCTCTACAGGGCTGTGGATTAGTATTATTCTCCTTTTTTCTCTTTTATATGAAGGGCTTTTCCATTGGGAGCCAAACTGGGAACTCTGCTCCAACCTTCTGGGACCTTCCACATACACATTTATATCATTATATTTTTTGTAAGTATACTGGCTATTTAGTTATATAAGAGAACTGAGGGAGCTGTATGTCATCTTTCTCGCTTTTGTATTCCCCATTTTATCTATTGTATATTACTGTAGGACACACTTATGCATAAACATATTTGCTTTTTCTATTTAGTTTGGGCACTACCTAGGAAGTTCTAGTTCTCTCATACAGAAATATACTGATGTTGGGGACACCCTAATAGGGGAAAGGTACCGATAAGGCTCTTGTGCAACTTGGGGAGGATAGATGCACTCCACTCATAGATCGTCTGTGGGTCAATACTGCAATTTAATTCTGTGTGAATGTAGGTGTGTATTATATACTATATATGATCTTAAATTATTGTACCGACTAAATTGAAGAATTGTAAGGTAATAATGGTCATTTATGATTGCAGAGTGGTAAATAATCCCTGATGAAGAAAAAGTTTGAATGTTTTGAAAAGCGTTGGAAGTCCCAGCTCAGAGTAGCATCATATGTACTGGATGTGCAAGTATGATGCAAGTTATCTATGATTAGCTGGAATTACCACTTTGCAGCAATCACTAGATCTATTATCAATTACGTATTGACTTTGCCCTTTTCAATAAGGGAGTTGTGTGTACTTGTTTTCTATTGTCTTATGTGATAGAAACTTCAGTTTCTCTGCTTCCAATTGGGACCATTTTTAATATATGTCTTAAATAAATATTGGTATTGTTATTTTTATAAACCTGTAGTTTTTTACATACTTTTCTAAATGTATAGGTTGCTAAATTGCCCCTCACAGTCCCACCAAGATAGAGGAATCCTATTGGTAGAGTAGCATGCAGTTTACTCCCTGACAGCACTGGGCCAATCACTAACCACTAGAACTATCAAGCAATTCTCTGTGTGAAAATTAAAAAAATTGTGTTGCGCTATGAATATACTCAAACAAACATATATTCAAATAATCATAATCATGTAGTGCTCATACACTGATGAGAATATTGTCCTATTAGGGGAAAGAAAAGAAAATCCATCCATATATACATGTAAAGCTGTAAACATGTACATTCATAAATTATATTATTCAAAAAAGTGCCAGGTAAGGTGTACAGATTGGATATTTTCAATTAAAGTGCCAATTATTCTGTGCAAAGCATAAAAAAACTCAAATAATGTTAATTCAAAATGCCAAATCTTAAAAATGTAGTGAATTGTGGCAAATTCAAATTGGTGAATGATATAGACAGGAATCCCAATTCCAAATACTGGTGGTGACACAAATGCTGCACATGGGCTTATTTACAGTCCAAAAGTGCTCCAAGTGATCCCTTTTCCATGCTCCACCATATATAATAATGAATAGATGATTACCAGATGAGCAGACCCCAAACGAGTGGGCAACACCCCCCACTGTGGGTATGTAAGTAACACTCTTTACAGGACCCGTATGTTAGATGTGTCATCCAAAGGATAACAGGATAATACGGCCGGTTAGTTGTCGTCATTCAATAATCGGGCATGTGTATAAAAAAGGAACCCAATCGCTCATTGCGCAATTTCCCAGTATAAGAACTGTGTTAAAAGAACAGTATTCTACTCACAAGTAAAATTAATACATCAGGCGATCAGAAATTATCGTCCTGCGTCCCGGCGGGCGCACTGCCGTCACAGCTATGTCCTCCAACCCGACGTACGTTTTGTCTCAATACACTTCGTCACAGGGGCAATGGATGTCTCCATTGCAACTACACTTTGCAAAGTGCACAGTCTATTTGCCTTTAGTAAATCTCTTTTCCTCTAGATGTAAAGAGTGTCCCCTTGTCTTGTGTGATGACCTTAAGTTGAACATTAAACCTCATTTACCACAAAGTTGCCCAATTAAACAGTGCATTAAGGTCAGCTTTTAATTCCACTGCAAAGCATGGTGTCATCTGCAAAGACTGAAATGGTACTTTTAATCCCAGACCCTATATCATTTATAAAGGTATTAAAAAGTAAGGGTCCCAACACTGAACCTTGGGGTACACCACTGATAACCTTAGACCATTCAGAATATGAATTATCAACCGCTTCTCTCTAGATATCTCATTACATCACCAGTTACTAAACATGATTTAAACAATGAGATTTTGCTGGTATCCCTGTTTCACACCTCAGCGTTTTGTAGCTTAAAGCAGTATGAAACCCCAAACCACAAATGTTGCTATGTCTTATTCCAAAATTGATTAAAATCATTATTTTCCTCAAAAGTCTACAAACGATAAACCATAATGACAATGTGAAAGAAGTTTGTTTGACATTTTTGCAAATGTATTAAAAATAAAAAATCACATAAGTATTTACAGCCTTTGCAGTGACACTCAAAATTGAGCTCAGGTGCATCCTGTTTCCACTGATCAACCTTGAGAAGTTTCTACAACTTGATTGGAGTACACCTGTGGTAAATTCAGTTGATTGGACATGTTTTAGAAAGGCACACATCTGTCTATATAAGGTCCCACAGTATTGCAGCTTACCAAATCTTCGATGTAGTGGCTGCATTAGTTTCCTTTTTGCGTTTTTTTTTTCACCTGATCATCTGGCCAGTAACGCACCTCCTGTGTTAGAATGTCCCCTTGAGGATGAAGCATCCAGACAGCAACATGGTTATTTCTGTAAGGAGGGGAGTGTTAGATGTACTAGCAGATTTAGATACACTAAACAAATTGAAGCCAAACTCCAGCTCACAGGGCATTTACACAAGCAGTTACATAGTTAGTCAAGTTGAAAAAGACACAAGTCCATCTAGTTCAACCAATAAAATGGGGGGAAAAAACATGCAATTTCATATACACAATCCTATATTCACAGTTGATCCAGAGGAAGGCAAAAATACCCCAGTAAAGCATGATCCCATTTGCTCCAGCAGGGGGGAAAAAATCCTTCCTGATCCCCTGAGAGGCATTCCGATAGTCCCTGGATCAACTTTATCTATAAATGTTAGTATCCAGTTACAGCAAAAGCTTTTTTTTCTTTTAGCATAAATGTTTTACATAAATAAATAGCTGATCATTGTAAGCATCCCATCAGTGGTAAATGGTTTGTCTGAACACTCTAACCTGCTATATTTGCAGGATAGCTTGTTCTGTTGAAAACAGCAGACTTAAGTCCCGTACACACGTAGCGATTGTCGGCCGTAAATATTCGGCCACCGACCGATCGGCCGATTTTCGGCTTGTTAGTATGATGCTTCCGACAACCGACTGCGAATTTTCGGCCAAACAGAATCTGGTGTGCAGGCTATAAAATTTTTTGTTGGCCAACACCAGAACGGCCGATTGTTCCTCAGTCAGTACAGAATTCGGCCGACAAACAGCAGATGAGCAAGACTGGGCATGCTCAGAGAAGAAAAAACACACGGAAAGTTAACCATCACATGACATCACTTCTGCAGTCGGCTGTTGTTGGCCGACAAAATTTGTGTGCAGTCTTTAGCACTTTTCAACCGACAGGACAGCCACGGACAAAAGATGGCCGATCGTTCGTCCGACAATCGGTACGTGTGTACGGGCCTTTACTGGCTGGATCACAAGGTAAAAATAAAACAAAGCCTAAAAAAGAAAATGAATGCAGCTATCACATCTAAGCATTGGTAAGCTGCAATAAAGAAAATCATTTCTTTTGGGTTTATTACTGCTTTAAGGCTCAAAGCCCTAAAAAATCCCATGAAAAAAAAAAATTATGCTATTGATCAGTGAGTATCAGTAGTTAAAGTTTGGATAAATGACTCCCACACATCGAAAAATTCTAGGTCTTGATTTTGTTTTATCCAGAGATGCCTGTACTCACTTCATATGAAATATGAGTGTCAGAATAGATGCATTTATGCAAAATGGCTTTTTTTTTTCGCTAAAAGAGAGATGAGAGTAAGAAATAAAAACGTTTAAGCTTGAATATGCCTGACAAGAATTTGCAAAACGCCTGTAAACGCTCACAAAAAGGTTTGAATGCAGCCTTATGTATTTGAAGTAAGGAAATTAGATTTAAAAAAAAAAAACTGAATTACAATGGTAAATATTTTTTTTTCTGGGGGGGGGGTTCTTAAAAGGTAGTGGGTGCATTGAGTACATTTACAGCAGATGTCGTTTTTGGGAACACAAAATTCTTAGGATAAACACAAAGCTGCGCTGAGCATTAATTACTGAAAATGAGCTGGCATATTAAACCAGAAATTTAGCGTGAAATGCTTCTAAAATTTTATTTTTCATTCTGTACATTCATTGTGGCGTGCAATTACAGTTAAGGATATTTGTGCTTTTACTAAAACAGTACATCTGGTACAGGGTCTATTGGTGTGCAGAAAAGTATGAGACTGACACTTTTCTTGCTTAGTCATATAAACGTTTTTAGTAAGCCATCTGTTTAAATACAGACATTCCCATGCAGCTGGAGATACGGTAATGTGCCCTTAAGTACTCATATACACCAATACCATTAACCCCATTTCTCTTTCAGGGACATATATGGACATTTGACCTCACACTTGCTGCCCAAAGGTCACATCCCTAGCCTTGAAAGTGTTATGTTAACGAGCTGGACATAGGGCTCAAGGAGATATAGCTTGTGTGCAGTCGACGCTTCTATGGCAACACAATAGATCAGATAGCTTCATGAATATTGCCAGTAGCAGGGGCTGCGTGAGGAATAAGTGATCAGTCTGATGTCAGCAGCCTCTGATGCTGCAGCTTCTGTCAAGCTGCTTAGTATGGGCAGCAGCCAGAGTCAAGGAGACAGGGAGGGAGGAAAAGAGGGAGGGAATTCTCTTTTTCTCTTTTTATTATGATTTGTTCCTTTTGTTCTTCTGGGCAGCCCTAGTCCAGTCCCTCCCCTGACCGGCTGCTGACTGAACTGTTCTGCCCGTCTGTTGCATTTCATACTCTCCTGCAAAGTCTTCATCATCTCATTGCTTGGGATCTAAGCAAAGACAAGCAAACATGGACCACAAGCTCCTCCTGGCACCTCTAGCACTGTCAGGATGCTGCTACTGCTGCTGATGCTTTTGAGACACAGACTTCTCAGTCTGTGCACCTGAGGCAGGAAGAGGTGCTGTCATGCCCCCAGCAGTGGGCACATAGGGGCTGACATCAGCCAGAAGCAGAAAAGCTTTCAGTGGGAGAGTATCCTGGCAGACAATGGACAGACTGCACCCCTCTATGAGGAAGCGTCTGTATAGCCTCCCTCAGCACATTGGATCCAAAGCATCTATAATGGACGGAGAGGAAGGTGAAGAGAAAGACACCTGGAAAAAGAGCATTAAGCTGAAACCATTGCCCTCGCCTTCTGCACTTAAGATTCTTGACCCGCGACCTGGAGCAAAGGATATCCATCTAGTTATGGAAACTGAAGTAGGAAAATCCCAAAGAACAAGTAGCAATGGAGACTGCAGGAGATTTACAGGTAGTCTTTCCTCCATTGCCAGCTGTGGCCGGCACCTTCATGATTCAGACCCCAGTGAAGGGAGAAGGCTTATATCAGAGGGGGACCTTAGTCCTACTGATGAGAAGTCTCCCACCATGGACACTTCAGGAGAAACATGCGCAGGCCATTCCCAAGCCACTCATCCAGCGTCCCAACCTCGGAGCGCTGACCAGCACAGTACTTCTGTAAAGGTTGAAGGCAGAGAACAGACTTTATCTGGAGGGGATGAGGAACAGAGTAGTTTTATGCACAGGCAGTTTGGGGCGCTTCTGCAACCAGGGGTGAACAAATTTTCCTTGCGGATGTTTGGCAGTCAGAAGGCAGTGGAAAGAGAGCAAGATCGGGTGAAGTCTGCTGGATTTTGGATTATTCACCCTTATAGCGACTTCAGGTAACAAAAAATAACAAAGCCTATTATTGTGGGCAAACAGGTGTTTTTTTCATATTATTTCATGAATTTGAGAATTCATCAGAGTTTACTGACATGTGCCCACAATGGAATAATGATTTATTGCATATGTAAGATTTAAATTCACAGGAAGGATTGTGCCATTGTGTTTCACCTTTGAAAAGGGGAGATCACAAGCTTTGCTTCACTGCTTTTTCTCTATAACCTTGAAGGAGTCACTTTGCTCAGACCAACTGTCTAACATTGGGAGCTCCAAGATCTAATGTGTCTATCTTTAGTGTGCATGTCTGCTTACATCCTACTATAGTAAAACCCATTTTTACATTCAATTCCATGAATTAGAAATCATTTTAGAGAGGTTGGGCCTAGCAATGTAGGAGGGCAGTCTTTTCACAAGCTACACATCTGCACACTGTGCTTCTATATGAAGTATGAGGACCTGAAACACAGTTAAATGGTGTTTAACTGTGCATTCTTTCGGCTTCTCATAAAAAGTCTTCAAATAGATCTAAGACATCCAAACAAGGAATGGGGGTGGCAACACTAAATCCAAGCTTGGCCCTTCAGCACTCTTCCCAATTAACAGATAGTTTTTTTATCCTTCAAATTTAGATTTTGTGTAAACTTATAATTTTGCAGCATTCTTGATAAATAAGTACTAGTAATGTTTCCCTCCCATAAAAAAACAGATGCCTCAGTACTTCATTGAGCATTGCTTTTTATACAGTATATGACTCAATAAACAAAGTAGCTAGTCAAGACTGTTGTTTTTTTCCAGTAGATGTAAGCCTCCACCAATAAGTGATAATTGTATGTGTTCTCAAACAGATGAAAAAAACAATATTCTTAACAGGCTGCTGCTACAGGTGTAACCAATCATCACTATGAATTGAACCATTTGTAGGCACTGTTGCACTTTCTAAAAAAAGGACAGTGCAGCAGACATTTTTAATCAGGGGCAGAACAATGAAATTAAAAAATCATACATTCCATATGAAAACTTTATTCTACTGTCCTGAGAAACCCCAAAGTGCTTTGATGTTCCCCTCCTTTGTTATAAGTAGGGTTAACATGGATAAGCGTACACCTTTAACAAAAACACCATTAAAGCCAATAACATTAAAAAAAAAAATTATTCTGATTATAATAATGCAGTGATTGAGTACTTATTCCCTATGTTTGAGGAGAAGGTTCATTGCTTGCTTCCCTGTGAAAATTTCTGCAGCCTCTGTCTATTCATAGGATTGATTGTAATAATTTTTTTCTTATTTGTATAGGTGCATGCCATTTTTATCAATTTTTTACCTTGATAATTAATGAGTAGTTTGATGTCTGAGCAGCCTGAGCTTAGCAAAGCAAGCCCTTTAGCTGCAATAGAAGCAACAGTGTCAGAACTGCTGACTTCATAATAGCACAGCGAATGCAGCCTCATTCAAGAGAAAAATGCTAAGCTGTGTTCATACATCAGTTGCAGAATTATTCGTCTGTTAGAAAAAGGTACAATCCAATGATTCATCAGAAATCAGGGTTGTAAGGTGACTTTTTCTGCATTGAGATTTTAACAACAGAGCCCAGCAAACACTAAGCAAAACATTAAAAACAATACAGTTACTTACTATTTTTAGAGAACCAAAAAGGATCTTGCGAAGTTTATATTGTTCTGATGAAAACATCATACATGTATAAAATTCTTAGCAACAAATACATTTTTGTTGTGCAAAGGTCTGTGGACAATTAAGCCAAAATCTAATAATGTAATTAAAATATTGTATAGTTGGTGCTTTACGAAAAGCAAAATATACACTGGTGTAGCATATCTTGTTTGCTTACTATATTTAATCAGGTTAGGGAATTGTTTTTTAATAACTGGATGGGTTTTGGTGTATTAGCAACAGAGAAAATATTTTTTTAGGCAAGGGATGAGGTTTGAATTTGCTGCTACCATGGGTTTGAGGTAAATCCTACATGTTCAAGGTTGACAGACTGACCAAAATAATAATTTGGGAATTCACCATAGTAACAACCATGCACTGCCCGGTCTTTGAACTTAGGTCAGTTGGCTTAGAATGACCAATAAGGGGGCTTTTGGATAAGTCAGCCCCCTCACTATAAGTGTGAGAGGGTGAGGTCACAGCTTACATATTGACAATATGCTTTTGCTGTGTTAGGGAAAGCATAGGGAATGTTGCTGATGAAATGCATGGGTTGAGATTAATGTAGGACTTGTACTGGCAGGTCTGTTAAAGTAGATATAAACCCTTACTGAATGTTTTTTTAAAGGACATATATTTAATTTGTTGCTGACTACAATTATTTTTCATTAGCCTTTTTTAATTTTTAAAGCAATCCTTACATGAGCACGAGGTCCACTCCTCATACTACAAAGTCAAATTGCCTGCAATGTTTAGCAGCAAAAACTGTGGCACCAGCTTTGGCCTCACTGCTGCCTCCTGGGATAGCTGGGCGATCAAAATCTCACAAGAAAGCACTCCAGTCCATTGCAAGGTTGTACTCTGGCATAAACAACCATCGATCCCAGGAGGCAGCAGTGAAGCATGGTGACATTCACTTATGCCTCCTGAAAATGCCAGTAGCTAGGGCCAAGCATCAGAAGCTGGGCCCAAGGAAATTATTTGCAGGCAATTTGACTTTGGGGGGGGGGGGCTTTCAATAGATCCGACCTTCGTTTCTCATGGAAGGTCCACTTAACAAAGTGCAATATGCCTGAGTAAGGTACTTAAGCACAGAAGCTTATAGTTTAACTTGGTAGAGCATCTGACAGGGTTATTTACAGCCAAAAGATACTGAGAGACAAGGGTATAACATTGTTACCCCATTACACAAAGTGCCCAAACAAGGACCTTTATATCAGTATCACCTTCTATTATTTTCATAAAAACTAGCAAATAAAATAAAAATAGGCTTCCCCAATATTATTAAAAGCAGCAAGGCCAACATTGAGGTCCAGTACTTGGGATGTCACAGATGAGGCAATTGGTAGATAGTGAATGTTGGCACAGCATTTCTGCCATTCGCACATTAGCTGGGTATGGCCACCTTAAGTAGCCACAAACCCTTTTGACCTGGAAGTCGCGGTACCTCATAATAAACTGCTGAATTACTAGGTTGAGGACTTGTGCCCAGCAGGATACATGTATATTTTTTTAGCTGAGGATGGTGTGGGGTCAGCTACTTTTTGTCCTGGCTTTGCAGAGGTGCCAGCATCTCTGGCTTAGCATGGCCCCTGTACTCCAGGCAGACAGCATGGCAGAGTGGAGCCTGGGACATTGCATATGCTGTGTACTTCTAGGAAGCACTTCTGGTCCAAGGAGTCAGAGGATGAGACAAGTGAGGAGGAGGAGGAACAGGTGACTGTCCTGTCACCAGGTCAGGACACAGGGTGGTAACACCATCTCCAGAAATGTGCCCTATCCTGCATCCCTACCAATTGCCAGAAGATTGACTTGGTGCAGTGTTACGGAAATGTAGCTTCTCTACCCATGCTTACTGGAGAATTTTTCCATGGTCATGTGTACCCTTTGGCTAACAGTAAGGCCCAGAGACTCAAACACATTACGATCCACATTCTGGTAGAGGGCAGGGATGGTTTTGGAAAATTTTGACTGGGTACCTGTCTAGCGGAGGCCATAAACTTGCAGAAGAGGACTGCTTCCAAGAACTGAAATGGTAACAGCTATAAAGCCAGCAGTTTTGACAAGCTAGCATTAAGACCCTGGACATGTGGCTGATTTAGGGACACCTTTCTCTTCTGCTGCAGCAGCAGATATGTTAAAAGGGCCACATTTAAGTGCTTTGTAGACTAGCCCTGGGGATAGCAGTGGCCTTGTCCTCTGCAAGCTGGCCCTTACCATGGGCAAAATCCTTCCTTGCTGCTGTTCAGCCTCTCTATCAAAACTAGTAAAGCCTCTATACTACCTCCTGAACATGATGTTTAAAATGGCACTCTGAGATAGAAAAAATTGATGTGCTTAGCCTTGGTGTTGTCCAACCTCTGCATTTTCCTACAGAACCTGCTCATTTCTCCCCATACTTCCACCACATGCAGAAACTCTGCCTCTCACTTTAGGTGATGCCTAAATTAATAGCAATTTTGGCATTTCCTCAATTTGCTCCTGCCTGCCTTTCCCCCCGGCATTGTGGAAGGGTGGGCAGCCAATGGCCATAGGTTTTACCCCTGCAGTTATGACTGTGGTACCCCAGCTATAATCAAATAAATATAATAAAACAAAACTGGCTTTTAAACGCCTGGGAGTAAAGAAATTTTGCTGGTAAATGCCTGGTCTCTGCTGTGTGCAGCTCAACTATCACATCAATACCAAAAAATATAGACAAATAAATACGCATACAAATTAAGAAAATACCATTAGAAAAAAGAAAGAAAATTGTGGATGGGAATCTGCCAAAGTGGGGCCCATAAGCTACACTGGTTATAGTGTAGTTTTTTTTTTTTTTCTGCAGCTCCATATGGTAGCTGATGCCAACTTCCATCTGGGGCTGCATTATCTAGTTACTGTACAATGCTTGTGGATATTGTCTCATATAATACACTCAATATTGTTTATTTCAACATAAAACCTGCCTAGTGTTTTCCTCAAGCTGCTTAAATACTGTCTAACCACTGTGCAATAATTGTGGGTGTTGTCTCTCAGATAATATACTCTAATTTTTATTGCAAGATAAACTCTGAGTTGAGGTGAGTTAATAAGAGGTCCCTTACCCTTTCCCCAAGTTTCCCCTTCTTTTTCTATTACCACACCTCCCCACCCCATTTTTTTTTCTCTTGATTATCCCCATCTGCCTTTAGTTTCCTCTGAGGATAGTCGAGACAACCCTGTACAGACCTTTGCTCATGGGAATGTATCTGTGATACGTCCACACTGACTGTTCCTTGATCTATCTGTCAATGAATATGTAATTTTTCCCATTGTGTGAAACATACTCTCTGGTTTACTCTGCTTTGTATGATATGTACATCCCCTCTTTTTAAATAAATAATTAAACAAAAAAATGACTCTCTCCCTGCTGTACAGTATTAAAAAAAAAATCTTCATTTAATATCCCCCATAGCAGTACCAAGCTCCCTATGCCGTTTTTAACAATAACTTGCCTACCAGCCTTGAAATGGACAAAATTTAGTATTAAGATTTACCCCCTATAGACTTCAATGGAGTTTGCTGACAAGTTTGGGTTTCATCGATTTCAAGCATTGCCAGAGCTACAGTATCTCACAAAAGTGATTACGCCCCTCACATTTTTGTAAATATTTTATTATATCTTTTCATGTGACAAAATTGTAGACTTGCTACAATGTAAAGTAGTGAATGTACAGCTTGTATAACAGTGTAAATTTCAAAATAACTCAGTACACAGCCATTAATGTCTAAACCGCTGGCAACAAAAGTGAGTACACCCCCAAGTAAACATGTTAAAATTGGGCCCAACTAGCCATTTTCCCTCCCCGGTGTCATGTGACTCGTTAGTGTTACAAGGTGTGAATGGGGAGCAGGTGTGTTAAACCTGGTGTTATCGCTCTCACTCTCTCTTACTGGTCACTGGAAGTTCAACATGGCACCTCATGCCAAAGAACTCTCTGAGGATCTAAAAAAATAAGAATTGTTGCTCTACATAAAGATGGCCTAGGTTATAAGAAGATTGCCAAGACCCTGAAACTGAGCTGCAGCACGGTGGCCAAGACCATACAGTGGTTTAACAGGACAGGTTCCACTCAGAACAGGCCTCGCCATGGTCAACCAAAGAAGTTGGGTGTACGTGCTCAGCGTCCAATCCAGAGGTTGTCTTTGAGAAATACATGTATGAGTGCTGCCAGCATTGGTAAAGAGGTTAATGGGGTGGGGGTCAGCCTGTCAGTACTCAGACCATATGCTGCACACTGCATCAAATTGGTCTGCATGGCTGTCGTCCCAGCAGGAAGCCTCTTCTAAAGATGAGGCACAAGAAAGCCCGCAAACAGTTTTCTGAAGACAAAAAAGCCAAGGACATGGATTACTGAAACCATGTCCTGTGGTCTGATGAGACCAAGATAAACCTACTTGGTTCAGATGGGATCAAGCGTGTGTGGCGGCAACCAGGTGAGGAGTACAAAGACAAGTGTGTCTTGCCTACAGTCAGGCATGGTGGTGGGAGTGTCATGGTCTGGGGCTGCATGAGTGCTACCGGCAGTGGGGAGCTACAGTTCATTGAAGGAACCATGAATGCCAACATGTACTGTGATATACTGAAGTAGAATATGATCTCCTCCCTTTGGAGACTGGGCCGCACGGCAGTATTCCAACATAACGACCCCAAACATACCTCCAAGATGACCACTGCCTTGCTCTAGAAGCTGAGGGTAAAGATGATGGACTGGCCAAGCATGCCTCTAAACCTAAATCCTATTGAGCATCTGTGGGGCATCCTCAAATGGTAGATGGAGGAGCGCAAGATTTCTCATGTTGTAATGGAGGACCGGAAGAGGACTGCAGTGGCAACCTGTGAAGCTCTGGTGAACTCCATGCCCAAGAGGGTTAAGGAAGAGCTGGAAAATATTGGTGGCCACACAAAATGTTGATACTTTGGGCCCAATTTGAATAGTTCCACTTAGGGGTGTACTCGCTTTTGTTGCCAGTGGTTTAGACATTAATGGCTGTGTGTTGAGTTATTTTGAGGGGACAGCAAATTTACACTGTTATAAAAGCTGTACACTCAATACTTTACATTGTAGCAAAGTCAAATTTCTTCAGTGTTGTTACATGAAAATATATAATAAGTGTACTCACTTTTGTGAGATACTGTATGCTATCTGTTCTCAATGAAAGTGTACATATTACAGAAAGTACAATCATACCTAAAGTGGCATACGCCTCATGTGACTTAACGGGTAATAGACCCAAAAAAATGTTTTATATTGCAGCTTACCAATTCCTAAATGTGGCGTTTTTGTTTTTTTTTAGGCTTTTTTTTTCTTTATTTCCACCTGGAGATCCAGCCATTCAGTCTTATATTTTTTTTAGCTTCCTTTAACAGACCAGGCTGTGCAGCAAAACATAGAGTTAGCGGGTTCAGGCAAACTATTTTATCACTGGTCAGCTTTTATTCATTTATGTAAAACCTTTATCCCAAAAGGAAAAAACTGTTCCTGTAACTGCTTAAAAATGTTAGCAGGAGTGTGGCTTTAATTTAGGTTGAAATCTTTTAATTTATTCAACACTACCCTTTCCCCAGATTGACAATGCTGCAGTTGATGTGTATCCATTGCTCCTCCATTGGCGTGAAAACATCTTAAAGGAGAAATACAGCCAAAGCTAGTTTGGTTGTACCTATCCTGTGAATCACATGAGTGCAGCTCTGTGATCGGCTCAGCCGACAGCTGAAGTCCACTGTCGGCTGACGTCACAGAGCCGATACAGGCTCAGGCAAGATCGTGACCATGAATTCAGGATCTGTCCCCCATGCCTGGACTGGCACCAAGCTCTGCCTCTCAGCGAGCTGCTGAGAGCCTGAGCTGGCCACTCCTGCCCCCTCGACAGCCCAGCGCTCCAGTGAGGGCAGAGCAGAGAACTGCTGACTTACAGTCAGCAGCTTTTATCTCAGGGAGCTGTGGGAACCCAGCAATCAGCTATGTTAGATCGCTCAGTTCTCAGTGTTAAAGGTGGTTGGGGACAGATGCAGCATCGGACCAATGCTGCATCCACTTAGGTAAGTATAAATGTACAAGAAACAAAAGTCCATACTTCTGTGTTACTGTCTGGATCGCCAGGTGAAAATAAGGAAAAAAAAGTCTAAATCAAGAAAACTAGTTCAGCCATCACATTTAAGGATTGGTATGCTGCAAAATGTAGCATTTCTGTTTTGGGGTTTATTATAGCTTTAACTTATATTTACAATGCAGATTTAAACTGCAATTTTAAAAAAATTGCCCAAAGTTCTGTTTTAAAATATAAATTAAAATTACTGTAAAAAGTATTTTGTGCCATGTGGTCATGTTTGATTTATAGACCTACTACAAACTAATTATTTGTCTCAGCAAAGAAATACAGCACCTTAGGGAATTTTGTATGATCACCTGCCAATGTACTACTACTCAGTGTTAATGTATTATCCCCAAAAAGCCTGTTTTAGATTGTAACGGGAACAGTCAAAATGTAATCTTCTTGTGCAGTCATCCACACACAGTAGTTAGACTCTATCATGTATTAGTGTATCACAGTTTACTCTACTATTGTATTAGCAATAAAACTGAGCAAATTCTATGTTTAAGTTAACAGAGCATTCGGTCATAGGTTTTCTTTCATCTTCTGGTACCAGATACAGCAATTATAACCAGTTCTGGACCAGAAGGTTTTGCCCCCTTAATGACCAGGCCATTTTTTGCGATTCGGCACTGCGTTACTTTAACAGAAAGTTGCGTGGTCGTGCGACACTGTACCAAAATAAAATTATGTCCCTTTTTTTCCAACAATAGAGCTTTCTTTTGGTGGTATTTGATCACCTGTGCGATTTTTTTTTTTTTTTTTTGTGCTATAAACAAAAAAAGACCGATAAATCTGAAATAAAATACCAAAACTATATTTTTCACATTCTGCTATATAACACCTACCCCCCAAAAAAATTAAAAATCAAGGTTTTTCATCCTTTTAGGCCATTTGTATTCTGCTTCATATTTTTGGTCAAAAAAAATCGCAATAAGCGTATTTTGGTTGGTTTGCGCAAAGGTTATCGCGTCTACAAACTGGAATGATTTATGTAATTTTTATTTATTTATTATTTTTTTAAATAGTAATGGCGGCGATCTGCAATTTTTAGCGGGACTGCGACATTGCGGCAGACAGATCAGACCTCTAACTGACATTTTTGACACTTTTGGGGGGGACCAGTGACATTACTATAGTAATCACTGCTAAAAATATGCACTGTTACTGTAATAATGACATTGGCAGGGAAGGGGTTAACACAGTGGTGAGCAAAGGGTTAAGTGTGAGCCTAGGGGAGTGTTTTCTAACTGTGGAGGGGATAGGCTTGTGAATTGATCATAGAGACCTGTGATCCTATATAGAAGGATCACAGACGCTCTGTGATAATTTCAGAGAGAAGAATGGTCAGCTGTGTTCTCAACAGCTGAACGTTCTTCTCTCTCAGTGGGGAGCGATCACAGCTGCCTGGCGGCAATTGCAGCCGCCAGCCTCGTGGATCAGCATCCCTGCTGCCTAGTGGGGGCGGGAGCATGCCATCGGCGGTGCAGGCTTGCCCCCCAGCACCACGCGCCTGACCGACATAGGGCTACGTTAGTTCGCGCAGGAGAGCCAGCCTGCCGCAGTAAATGTGCAGCAGGCGGTCGGTAACCTCATAATGTAACTTAAATGAGCAGTATTATATCAGCTTAGATTTACCTCCTCATAAAGTTAAAAAAGGGTGTTACCTATATTTTACCATATTCAAAGGGATATAGATACTCTATTTTTGGAAAAAAAATGTGTATTCCTGTTATCTTGAAAGCATTTTTCAGTTCATAAAACTGTTAAGCTTAAGAACCCCCAGGTCAAGCCACTCTAGGGACCTCTACGACCAGTGTTCCTAAGCCACGACACAGTGAAACTTATTTATTATAGGGCAAACCATTTTTATTTGATTTGTAAGCAATATTTCTGATTTCTACCTTTCATTTACAAAACTGAATTTAGAAAACGATAGCTGGAATATTAAACAGTGTCCTTCTTTCAAACATTTTCATTCTTTAGCAGTTAGAGACCACCAAGTGGGTTGAAGGCCTGTGCTCAATATGCTGACAGACCTAGCTATATTTGGTCAGGTTGTGCCTGTGTAGAGTAGAGAGTCGTGCAGAGTAGAGAGGGGCTGATAATGGCACAGTTAAAATACCAAGATGGCAGGTTGTTAGGTGCCATATGCTAGGTGCTATACAGTTCTTTTGTGCTTCAATTTAGTGTACAGCTGAGATCTAATAAGCTGCATGGAGCTTCACCTACTGGGTGAAGTGTTCTGTTAATGGAGGGCACTGGTAAAGTGGATGCCTTGTGTTACTTAAATTCATTGTAAAGTCTCCTGTTTTTTTTTTTTTTTCTAAAACAACAAACCTGTTATATTTACCTCCTCTGTGCAGTTAGTTTTGCACAAGGCAGCCCCGATCCTCCTCTTCTCGGGTCCCTCTTCGCTGCTCCTGGTCCTCCCTCCTGTCGGGTGCCCCCACAGCAAGCAGCTTGCTGTGGGGGCACCGGAGCCAAGCTGCAGCTTCGTGTGTCCATTCAGTCATGGAGCTGCCATTAAGCCCGCCCCCTCTCTCTCCTGATTGACTAAGTGACTTTGATTGACAGCAGTTGGAGCCAATGGCGCCGCTGCTGTGTCTCAGCCAATCAGAAGGGAGAGTTCCGGACGGCCGACTGACTCGTAGACATCGCTTAATAGAGATGGGGCTAAGTATTAGGGGGGCTGAGGGGGGCTGAGGGGAACTGCTACACACAGGGGGCTTTTTATCTGAATGCATAGAAAACATTAGGGGTTTTTCACACACACTGTCCATCGGACATACTCCGTTTTTCTCAGCGGGGGATCGATCCGCCGATCCCCCGCTGAGCAGGAGGATGACAGCTGTGTCTCCGCGCTGTGTGTGGAGACACAGCTGTCAGTTCCCCATGCATCTCTATGGGGGAAATCAGATGGGAACGGACCGTCGGTCCGTTCTCATCCGATCCCATCCGATTCGATCCGCTGGACGGATGGAAAATAGGGTTTCCATCCGTCCAGATTTGACGGATCAGATGTCAGCGGACATGTCTCCGCTGACATCCGATGCCCCATAGGAATGCATTGGGGGACCGTTCAGATCCGCCAAAAAAACTGACAGGTGGATCTGAATGGTCCGCCTGTGTGAAAGGGGCCTTAGGATTAAAAACATTCTGCCTTTACAACTCCTTTAATGACTCCACAAGCTTCGAGTCATATGCTGCTGCAGGCTGAAACAGCAATTTGGTCCTGTCAGATATTACTGGCGAGTGGTAGGGGGAAGGCAAAAGCATTTGCTAGAAGATTTAAAGGAGCTTATTTTTGCAAATATTTTTTTACATGCCATTTTATTTATAACAGGTGGTTCTGTAGTTTAACATTTATGAATGCTTTGAAGCAGTCCTACGTTCACTCCAATGGAATCTATGTTGCCATATATGGCTAGCTTTCTTAAGGGGTTATTGTAAATCCTACTAAGATCCTTATATACATAACCACATACACATCACTGCTGATAACACAAAGTAAAATGAAAATTTTAGATTATTACAAATGACAAGGAAATCTATAGCAGTACTTGTGAGGTTATTTAATTAGTCATAGAGACATTGGGGGAGACCTACTAAGGCTGGGTTCACACTGGTGCGATGGGACAAACCCTGGGAATCCTGTGGGAGTTCCTGCATCGCACCTGAATCATGTCAGTGCGAGTTCGAGGACGATTTGACAGACATCTGTGCAGGTTACCGCACAGATGTCTTTTGAAATCACCCCTGAAGTTGGCAAAAGTAGTGCAGAAACTACTTTTGGGAGTCAGTGCGGCACGGCAAAGTTGGCGTTGCACCGATTCGGGCAATAGGCTCTGATTTGAAATGTCAAATCGCATTTCAAATCGGCCCGATGTGAACGGGACTTAGGCCTCATGCACACTGGATGTTATAAAATGTCAGTAGAAAGCTGTAGCTGTAGTAGAAGTTTTTCAGTTTTGTTGCAGTAACTTTTTTTATCTGTAGCGTTTTTTAGCTTCTTTTTTTTCTTGCAAAACTATACTCCCACCAAAGCTTATGTCTCAAAAATGCTGATAAATGCAGAATAGCTGCGTTTTTCATTGTTTTTAATTTTTTTTCAGAGTTAGAGGGTTTTTACAGAAGTGCCTCTTTAAACCCACTAGTTCTGGGTTTTAAGAGGCAGAAATACGCCCCTGCCAAAAACTGCTGATAACAGCCTGTTATCCGACCCGATCCGATCCGCTGACATCCGACCCGATCTGATCCGTCAAATCTGGACGGATGTAAACCCTATTTTCCATCCGTCCAGCGGATCGGATGAGAACGGACCGACGGTCCGTTCCCATCCGATTTCCCCCGTAGAGATGCATGGGGAACTGACAGCTGTGTCTCCGCACACAGCGCGGAGACACAGCTGTCATCCTTCTGCTCAGCGGGGGATCGGCGGCTCGATCCCCCGCTGAGAAAAGCGGAGTTCGTTTGACGGACATAGTGTGTGAAAGGAGCCTTATTGTCAAAGCTTATTTGAACAAGCTGAAGGTAGAAGCTGATTGGTTACTATGCACAGCTGCACCAGATTATTTGTGCACAAGATTTAGTAAATCTTCCCCTATTATATGTAAAAAAAAAAAATAAATCAGCATCAAATCTTCTAGGTACACTTGCACACAGTTTTTAACCACTTAAGCCCCGGAAGATTTTACCCCCTTCCTGACCAGGGCCTATTTTGCGATTCGGCACTGCGTGATTTTAACGGACAATTGCGCCGTCGTGCGACGCTGTACCCAATTGATCAGTGCTTTTACACAGGGGAGAGTGACAGGCGGCTTTGTTTACATTAGCCGCCTGCCTTTCTCCCTCTCCACCCAACGATCGCGAGTGACGGGCGGACATCGGGTCCGCCGGTCACACGCGCCAGCTTCTTTGGGCACGAGAGGGGGCGGGAGCGCGCCTCCGGCGGCGCGTGCTCGCCCCCTATTCGCTCCCAGGCTGGTGACGTACCAGTATGTCACTTTGCCTGGGAGGGGCTGACCGCCGCCGTATATAGTCGGGCGGCGGTCGGCAAGTGGTTCAAGGAACTCGGCAGGTAGGGTATGTCAGACATTGTGGAGAACTAACCACAGATCTTCTGTGGATGTAGGCTGCCTGAAATCCTTTTGTCTCCATGTAATCCCAGACAGACTCAATGTTGAGCTCTGTGGTGGCCAAGCCATCACTTCCAGGACTCCTTGTTTTTCTTTACGCTGAAGATGGTTCTTAATGGCATTGGCTGTATAGTTGGGATCATTGTTCTGCTGCAGAATAAATTGGGCCAATCACACGCCTCCCTAATGGTAAGGCATGAATGGTAAGTATCTGCCTGTATTTCTCATCATTGAGGACACCATTGATCCTGACCAAATCTCCAACTCCAGTTCCCGAAATGCATCCCCAAATTTGCATGGAAACTCCACCATGCTTCACTGTTTCCTACAGAAACTTCCAGCCCTTCGTGAACAAACTCCTGCTACAGCCAAATATTTAATATTTATTTTGACTCATCAATCAGTCCAGAGCATCTGCTGCCATTTTTCTTCACCCCAGTTCCTATTTTTATGTTCATAGTTAAGTCACTTAGCCTTGTTTCCACATTGAAGGTATGGCTTTTTTGGCTGCTATTCTTCCATGAAGACCACGTCTGGCCAGACTTCTCCAGACAGTAGATTGGTGTACCTGGGTCACAGTGGTTTCTGCCAGTTCTGTGCTGATGGCACTGCTGGACATCTTCCAATGTGAAAAGGAAGTAAGCATGATGTGTCTTTTATCTGTTGAATTAAGGTTCCCTGGCCAACCCTTGCATCTACAGTCCTCAACGTTGCCTATGTCTTGGGCTTCTTCAAAAGAGCCTGAACAGCACATCTTGAAGCCACAGTCTGCTTAGAAATCTTGCTGATGCAGTATACCTACATTGCATCTTGTTCCTGTGCCAGTCTTGCCATGATGTACAATATCTCACAAAAGTGAGTACACCCCTCACATTTCTGTAAATATTTTAATATTTATTTTCATGTGACAACACTGAACAAATGACACTTTGCTACAAAGTAAAGTAGTGAGTGTACAGCTTGTATAACAGTGTAAATTTGCTGTCCCCTCAAAATAACTCAACACACAGCTATTAATGTCTAAACTGCTGGCAACAAAAGGGAGTACACCCCTAAGTGAACATGTCCAAATTTGGCCCAATAAGCCATTTTCCCTCCCAGGTATCATGTGACTTGTTAGTGTTACAAGGTTTCAGGAGGAAATGGGGAGCAGGTCTGTTAAATTTGGTGTTATTGCTTTCACTCTCTCATACTGGTCACTGGAAGTTTAACATGGCACTGCATGGCAAAGAACTCTCTAAAGATCTGAAAAAAAGAATTGTTGCTCTACATAAAGATGGCCTAGGCTATAAGAATATTGCCAAGACCCTGAAACTGAGCTGCAGCACAGTGGCCAAGACCATACAGCGGTTTACGAGGACAGGTTCCACTCAGAACAGGCCTTGCCCTGGTTGACCAAAGAAGTTGAGTGCACGTGCTCAGCATCATATCCAGAGGTTGTCTTTGGGTGTGGAGGGTCAGCCTGTCAATGCTCAGACCATAGGCGGCATACTGCATCAAATTGGTCTGCTTTGCTTGGCTGTCGTCCCAGAAGGAAGCCTCTTCTAAAGATGATGCACAAAAAAGCCTGCAAACAGTTTGCTGAAGACTAAGGACATGGATTACTGGAACCATGTCCTGTGGTCTCATGAGACTAAGATAAACTTATTGGGTTCAGATGGTGTCAAACGTGTGCAGCGGAAACCAAGTGATGAATACAAAGACAAGTGTGTCTTGCCTACAGTCAAACATGGTGGTGGGAGTGTCATGGTCTGGGGCTGCATGAGTGCTGCCGGCACTGGGGAGCTACAGTTCATTGAGGGAACCATGAATGTACTGTGACATACTGAAGCAGAGCATGATCCCCTCCCTTGAGAGACTAGGCTGCAGGGCAGTATTCCAACATGATAACGACCGCAAATACACCTCCAAGATGACCACTGCCTTGCTAAAGAAGCTGAGGGTAAAGGTGATGGACTGGCCAAGCATGTCTCCAGACCTAAACCCTATTGAGCATCTGTGGGGCATTCTCAAATGGAAGGTGGAGGAGCGCAAGATCTTTAACATCCACCAGCTCTGTGATGTCGTCATGGAGGAGTGGAAGAGGACTCCAGTGGCAACCCGTGAAGCTCTGGTGAGCTCCATGCCCAAGAGGGTTAAGGCAGTGCTAGAAAATAATGGTAGCCACTCAAAATATTGACACTTTAAGCTCAATTTGGACATGTTCACTTAGGGATGTACTCACTTTTGTTGCCAGCGGTTTAGACATTAATGGCTGTGTGTTGAGTTATTTTGAGAGGACAGCAAATTTACACTATTATACAAGCTGTACACTCACTACTTTACATTGCAGCAAAGTGTAATTTGTCACATGAAAAGATATAATAAAATATTTACAAAAATGTGAGGGGTGTACTCACTTTTGTGAGATACTGTATGACCTGTTACATTACGGTCTTCCACAATTTCACCCTAGTAGCAGAGTTCCTCACCCAGTTTTACACCTCCTACACAGCTGTTTCTGTTTCAGTTAATGACTGTGTTTAAGCCTACATATGAAATTAATGATCATTAGCACCTGCTTGGCATAATTTGTTAATCATACACCTGACTCAAATCCTAAAAAATCTCAGAGTTTTTGCAAGTGTAAGAAATGATGCTGGTTTGAAGCCAAGGGGTGGTCACACCTGCCTAAGGGTCCTTTCACACAAAAGATCCGATCAGATCTGCCTGTCAGTTTTTAGGCGGATCTGATCGGATCCTCCATGCATCCCTATGGGGCAGCGGATGTCAGCGGAGACATGTCCTGTGACACCCGCTGCTATCCGATTCCGATACTGTCCGTGAAATCCAGACGGATGGAAACCCTGTTTTCCATCTGTTCCCCCATAGAGAACAGTGGGGACCTGACAGCTCCCTCTCTGCATACAGAGCGGAGACGGAGCTGTCATCTGCCTGCTCTGCAGCGATCGGCGGATCGGTCCCCCGCTGAGCAGCATGGAGTCCGCCGATGGAGGCAGACCGTGTGAAAAGAACCTAAAACTTTTATATACACACCAATGAAAGCCAAAAACTGCTGCCTTGCTTGCCTAACTAGAAATGTATAAAATATTTTTCTTTTCTGTTCATGTAAATATAATTTGTGTAACAAAAGTGTTCATTGTTAGAATTATTAGCCACCAGGTAGCATCATTTGTGTGCAACAAAAGAGACCAACACAAATGGTTCAACTTCTTGAGGAAATAATCCTATTTTAGAAGTTCAATCTGGGCCCTTTTTGCTGCCATTAGTGATTGATAAAAACAAATTATACTGCGCTTGATCAAATAGAAAAGTAGATTACAATATCAGCTGCTAGAATAAAAAAGTTGTTGTACCTCAACCCAGAAAACATGAAAACAAAGTATGCAGCGCTTAGTAAAGTAATCACAAAGGTTTATCAATAATTGAAGTAATGATATGCACAGTACATCAAAAAGTGACTATAAGCAATAAATACAGTCCATAGGGAAAGGAGTCCAATAGGAAGTCAAAGACCCAAGTGTTGAATTAGAAGATATGACCTCCACCATTCACCAGTGAGTATGGCCTCTTACCATAATCAGATGATCCCCATTATAGGGATCTCAAACGCTATTGATAAGGGCTCCTCACACCACAGCATATGGACAAGTAGGTAATATCCGCCAACAGGAAATGCCTCTGAATGCTCATTTCTGATCCTCTCAGGGGAGTGTCAATGGACCCAATCAGCATGTAAAACAGGAAAAACTCCTCATGGTGCAGTATGTTCAAACAAAAACACTTTATTGATTGGAAAGCCAATAAAACACTCACATTTGGTCGATGTATAAAAGCATCAGAAGTCAATGTCCTGTGGGGGACTCGCAGATGGACAGTGTGGTAGCTGTAGCCGTGTAGCCTCTAACTGCAAACAGATAGACGCTGGAAGGTGTTCATGGGGCGGACGTGACTGGTCCCCTACCGGTTTCGTCAGATCCTGACGTCATCAGGGGGCGATGAGTGATTAGTTAGTGATTGATAAATACTATGGTTGAGAAAATAAAAAAATGTTTTCTTTTGCTATTTTATATTGTATTTTTAGTTGGATAGTCAAAGAGAGATAAAATTTAATTTAGGTTGGTAATCAGAGTACAGAAACAAAGGATTTCGGAATGAAAAAGTTAGAAAAGTCAGTTATTTGAAGAGATACTAAGGGAAGATAAACAGAAATATATTAGAAAATAATCAAATAAAAAATAAGGTTCATGAAAGATACTTCCTATTTGACATAATCATGCTTATTTCTGAGGTAGTAAAATAAAATATGGATGCTAGTAATTCTTTTTTTTTTTCTGCATTATATATAGGTTTTTGCTAAGTATTTGATTTGGTGAGGATTAAGTAAAGCAAAGTTGCAAACCTTATGACTGTGCATAAACAATCATACCAGAATAACATAAATTGGTTTGCTCACCAACAAAATATACATATAATATACATTTATAGTGGATATAGTTTTATTGACCAACATTTTCCTATGCAAACTGGTATTTCTGCACATTATACACAAATGCCAGAATGTGTGCAAACCCATAAAAATGAAGGTTTCTTGGGAGTTATTACTGGCCTATTATGGATGCAGCTAGACATGAGCCATGGTAGCATAGCAGAAACTGACCATGGAACGGGCAACCTAGGGTGGAGCAAACAGAAAAGTATAGTGAATCAAGTTCAATGGAAGAAAACAAGGGAATAATAAACTAAAACATATACAATTATTAAATAAAACATTTTTGTTTTTATTACAAACCCTATTTTAAACCCTGTGATATAATTATTGGGACTCTGTGCCTCTTTATGCAATGCAGGCAGAACTTGGCTGGTGGAAGAGGCCAGAGGGGTGCTGTAAATATCTTTCTGAATACACCACATCCTTTTGCTCTCCTTCAGTCCTACTCTCCAGAGCCAATGCTCTGATGTGAGCAGTGGGATGGCTCCTGGAAGGGGCTATGTAAATATCAAAACACCTTTAATGGGCAAGTGTCAGTCTGGAGAAATGGGTGATTCTAGGTAGACTGAATTTGCATGCGGACAGGCCTAGGTAGGCACCCCTTGTGATGCTGAGCCTCCATGACTGAGCCTAGGTTCACACATATGCAATGTCAGACTTGGCATGTGATTTGCACCGCATTGCTATGCAGATCACATGCAATGTCTGTGCAAATGCGAATTCAGCCATACAGTTGTATGGCTGAACTCGCATTGGATTCGCACAAAAAAGGTGCCGGAACCTTTTTTTTTCCCCGCATTGGATTCAGATCGCATGGGTGTTCATCCGGTCCGAATTCACACTTAGATCTGGGGGTGTCATTAACTTTGTATTGACACCCGCAGTGGTTCGCAGAGGGCAGTGTAAACTGCCTGCAGGGGAGATGAGATGCGGGAACCCGCACTAGAATCGCACTGGTTCCCACATCGTATTTGTGTGAACTTAGGCTGAAAGAACAGAAATTGAATGAATGAAAGGGGCGGTTCAGAACCAGTCATGCTGGGGAGGAAAAAGATTATACTGGATGTTCTCACAAAGAAAATGGTGCAGGTTTATCTGATGTGCTGCAGTTTGTAATGTGTAGCCACCTTGCCCTAAGCAGGAATAACTATATAAAATAGCTCTAGGTGTTAAAGGCTAAGTTAACCTTTGGCGGGTAAAAATGTAACTATACATATTTTTGCAGGAAATAAACGTGCACCCTCAACCAGTAGATCACAGGTGCAATGTCAGGTTCCTGCTACATATTTTTGGTAAAAAAAAACCCAATAAGTGTATATCTTTTGTATTGCGCAAAAGTTACTTTTCTCCCTATACCTCTGTATGGGCTTTCTGTATGAAAGCTGCAGGACCTGTGAACACAATATGAGCCCACTGATCTAGGTCTTCTTGAACATGTTAGATGTTACACCCTAAATACGGATGTAACATGTGACATGTTCCAAAAGGTGAACTTTGCATTTATGCAGCTAAATTGATAGTTTAGTATTTACTTGGTGTCCCCTCAGCCCAATGTTATTGTTTGCCTCTGCTTTCCTCTGGGGTGTGACTCTGGCAATAGTGCAAGAAGTTACAACAAGGCTGGGTTATGAATACTTATGTCTCCCTGGAGGAGGTTTATTGCCCGTGGTGCAGGCTGGGAGAGGATATCATTATGTGGGTGTGTCCCTACGAATTTCTATGTACTGAAAGCCTCATGTCACTGCGGGTGTCAATACAAAGTTAATGACACCCCCAGATCTAAGTGTGAATTCGGACCGGATGAACACCCATGCGATCTGAATCCAATGCAGGGAAAAAAAAGGTTCCTGCACCTTTTTTGTGCGAATCCAATGCGAGTTCAGCCATGACGACATCACGGAGCTGCTGGATGTTAGAGGCCTTGCGCTCCCCCACCTTCCGTTTGAGGATGCCCCACAGATGCTCAATGGGGTTCAGGTTTGGAGACATGCTTGGGCAGTCCATCACCTTTACCCTCAGCTTCTTTAGCAAGGCAGTGGTTGTCTTGGATGTGTGTTTTGGGGTCGTTATCTTGTTGGAATATAGCCCTGCGGCCCAGTCTCCGAAGGGAAGGGATCATGCTCTGCTTCAGTATGTCACAGTACATGTTGGCATTCATTGTTCCCTCAATGAACTGTAGCTCCCCAGTGCAGGCAGCACTAATGCAGCCCCAGACCATGACACTCCCACCACCATGCTTGACTGTAGGCAAGACACACTTGTCTTTGTACTCCTCACCTGGTTGCCACCTCACACGCTTGACACCATCTGAACCAAATAAGTTTATCTTGGTCTCATCAGACCACGGGACATAGTTCCAGTAATCCATGCGCTTTGTCTGCTTGTCTTCAGCAAACTGTTTGTGGGCTTTCTTGTGCATCATCTTTAGAAGAGGCTTTCTTTTTGGGACGACAGCCATGCAGACCAATTTGATGCAGTGTGCGGTGTATGGTCTGAGCACTGACAGGCAGACCCCCCACCCCTTCAACCCCTGCAGCAATGCTGGCAGCCCTCATACGTCTGTTTCCCAAAGACAACCTCTGGATATGACGTTGAGCACGTGCACTCAACTTCTTTGGTGGACCATGGCTGTTCTGAGTGAAACCTGTCCTGTTAAGTGGGTGAGAGCGATAACACCAAATTTAACACACCTGCTCCCCATTCACACCTGAGACCTTGTAACACGAACGAGTCATATGACATCGGGGAGGGAACATAACTAATTGGGCCCAATTTAGACATTTTCATATAGGGGTGTACTCACTTTTGTTGCCAGTGGTTTTGACATTAATGGTGTGTTCAGGTATTTTGAGGGGACAGCAAATTTACACTGTTATACAAGCTGTACACTCACTACTTTACATTGTACCACAGTTTCATTTGTTCAGTGTTGTCACATGAAAATTATAGAATAAAATATTTACAAAAATGTGAGGGGTGTACTCACTTTTGTGAGATACTGTACATTTCAGTCAGCAATTCGATGTAGATCATATAACCATTACATTAAAAGAGAATGCATATGACTTGTGTGTAGTATAAAAAAGTATCAAATCATTTTCAAGATATTAACAAAAAACACAACTGTAGGCTACTTTTCCTCCAGAGAATGTGTTGTATTACATGCCCTAGAGGGATTACTGGCCTGCAAAAGTGATAATGAAACAGATACCAAAATGTATTGTCATCATTGTAAACAGCCCTATCTAATTCCAGTTGCCTGCTGGGGATCTTATAACCATGGCCATTTTCTTGCAAATATTTTGTTTCCATTATTCAGAGTTCTATATTTTATATTTTAGCAATGATAGCCTACACATGTAAATTCTTGAATTTGAGTTCCTGTACAGTGTCTAGCTGGAATCATAATTGCATAATTATATCTTGGCGGCTGCTGGCACGGTCCATTATTACTTTCCTATTGCAAACAAAAGTGTGCCACCTATAATGCCATTGCTTTGCTCGTGCCATTTAGATCTGTGGTATTGTAGAGACTCCCAGTCTGATAGTGGGCTGGTCAATCAGCTGTGATATGTATGACAGCAGATATCTTCAATGGTTTTCTTGTCTGTAAGAATGTAATAAAAAAGCGGAAAGATCTGGTGAGAAATGCAAAGGTTGTTGATGAGCGGGCCATTTGCTGAGCAAAGTGCATTTTTAAGCTGATGAAGCATGTTGTAGTTGGGGATTAGGTGTTGCTTGGACTCTGGTTCCCTGAGGGTTAATCTCTTTTTTTGCCCATCTGTGCATATGCAAGGAGTGTGAGGGTCCCTTGAGCCCAATAGAGCAAATGAGCATGAATGCCTACACTTCAGTTGAACTGTAAAAAAATGCGCAGTATCAGTTTCATATTATCATAAAGTTTCTAATTATTTGTAATTAACTAAACAAATACAAATATGATTAAATGTCTTTGGATTCCAAACCACCACAATATTGGAAACTACTGTATATGGATAAATTAATCTTCTTAGTAAAAAAAATGTTGTACTTGCAATACTATGAGCTAAGCATAGTGTTGTATATCTTACTTAAACATACAAAATATTGATTGGTAACAGTAAGTACACACTAATACACTCTTCTGCATGGTCACTGCGCAGTTGGTATGACGGCTGTGCAACTGTGACCAAACAAGGGTTTGCCCAACTTTATGCTTTTAGCTGAAATCGAATAGCACACAGATCTGGGCATGGTTATTGTTCAGAACACAATATATACACATTGTCATCCACATTTGAACAATTTTGAATTAGCAAGTTCACTGAGTGCAGTCTCTGTATATAGACACAGTGGGGTTAATTTACTAAAACTGGAGAGTGCAAAATCTGGTGCAGAAAGCTGATTGGTTTCTATGCAGAGCTGCACCAGATTTTGCATTCTCCAGTTTTAGTAAATCAACCCCATTGTCAGTGTCTCCATTGATAAAAAAGTACATTTATTCCCATCTCCAGTTTTTACGGTTCAGAAGACCAGTAGTTATAGTAGTTATATTAATAATACATAGAGAATATACACCGGGCCTAGAGACTATGGTGTCTGTGTATGCTTGACACACTCCGTCTGGAGACTCATCAGTATATCAGATAGCCTCTACTAGATCATGGGGAGCCACCGCAGCCAAATAGCAGTAACAAATGTAAAAAAGGATGGGGGCTATAGAACAGCTCCGTGGGAACGGCTGCATTAAGGGATGCTCACACCAACTATGTTAATTTGAAAAAATCTTTATTGAAGAGCAAAAAAGACACAGTGTCTAAAATGCCCCCTATGGGGGAACAGTGTACAAAATATGAAGGTATCAATGGTGAAAATATACAACAAACATGACAATCAACATAAAACAATGACTCACACACACCAAGCCGGCCACACATACACTCCGGAGGTACTGACCAACAGAATAACATACAGGCTGCATACGTTCCTATACGGAATCTATGGATGCTGCTCTGTTATGAGTCTGTTGGTCGGCATGCCACAATGGAAAAAATTGCACCACAAAGTGTAAACTTAGTCACTTGAACTGGATTAGTCATTACGGTGTGGTATACATATTGCATATAATGTATGCCTAATAGGTCAGCAAGCTACTGATAAACCAAGTCCCTGGATAAGGTTGGAGTTCAGAAGTTCAAAATTCAAAAAGGAATGAAAAAATAGGGAAAACCAGTAATTTTCATTCAAAAACAATATGTGTCATTCTTGAACTCATATAGATTATAATGATATTTTTTGGGACTCTGCTGCTTCAATTGAAGTCCTCAAAGACTGGAATGCAGTTGGAGGAATGTCTGTGTGTCATTGCTGACGAGCTGGATGTAATTTCAGTGCATTTAAACTGAATAGTAATAAATGACTCCTAGTGGGTGACAAAGGAAGTTCACTTTGATAATAGGGGTAACAAGATCAGGCCAGCATGATCACCTTGCCACAATGAAAGTCTCTCCTTATTAAGAACCAACTACGGGAGCTAGGGGAGAGACGCAGTATTGTTTGTTAACTGCGCAGGCTCACACCACTTCAGGGCTGTGTCTGGTATGATAACATAGTAATAGACATTTAGTCGACCACAGAGATATGGGTATCAACTAGTTATTTAGCCCAGACCTGCCGGTGTTCACTGCCCTTTCTCTATCCCCCTTTTTGTTCCAAATCAACTGTGGCTCACCGTAAGTTCTCCAGGCTGAAAAGAGCTGCTCAAAGACGGGAGACCGCTGTGACCCCTCCGTGGGTGAAGTGAACATGAAGGCCCAAAGTTTTCGTTCCGCTATCAGCGTTCCACGAGGAGGCAGCATGTACCATACGTCGCGGACTTATTACGCCATTCACGGGAGCTGGAACGCATCAGTGGCACTTCCGGGTGTTGTGCGGCGGGCGTGTGACGTCAACGCGTTTCGCGTGCGTGACGCACGCTTCTTCAGGACGTCATTGGTTAGTACGGAAGATCAATATAAAGGGGGTAGCCTGATTGGTAAGTGCAGACAGGTGACAGCACAACAGACATTCCTCAATACTGCTTCCTATGTAATTAAAAGACCGGATGGTGTAGCACCATCTTGTGGTTAAAAACAGGTAATGCTAATTATTTCATATTAACTGGCTAGTATTGTTGTGGCTCGGGGACTTGATTTAGCATAAATGTTTAGGCAGGGTCAACAAAAGGTATAGCGATATGGTGGGATTACTTTAAGCCAGTTAAGTCACTTAATGCAAATTTTGCTGCTGTAATTAGGCTTCATTTACTGAATAACACCGCGACTATTCCCAAGATTGACTCAAACAGATATGCTAAAAAGTACTTGAAATTAAAGATGTCTTCATAAGGAATTTGAAACGAAGTTCAGGTCAAAACCACAGCATGGCATTTTTAGCATATACAAAAAGATGTTTTAACCATCTCATTTAGGTTAATTTATAGAAGGTAACTATATAGGTGGAGTTCATTCATGAATTTATAGAGGGAAGAAAATAATTAATGATGCTATAATAAGCATCATCAAATACTATTGTAAGGACCTACAGGACTATTTTCATAGATAAAGGGAATTAGTGCCAATAATGGTATGATAAGCAAAATCGACCAGGGCATTAATAACCTAGTAACTCAATAAAGAGAAAGGGGGAGGGCCCGCATAAAGTTAGAAATATAGTACATACTTCAACTTGTTTCACGGGCAACAAGAATGATGTCACGTGAAAAAGTTAGTAATCAAGTGGTCATATTCCCTATTTTATCTATGCCATATTGGGGCTCTATTCTCCCATAGTTGGATTTTCCCAAGCTGATCTTTCCACCTATCGGGTTCCTAATTCCCTAGACAAGCCTAGTCCACCTATCCTTTAACAATACTTGGAATCCTACTTGATTCCTTCTAATCCACTACCAGAATTGGTACGTGGTATTAATGAAAAACTAGGGTTTGCCCATGAAGCAGGATTGATTAGCACGAGGGAGAAAAAATATCTGCAGGTGGAGGAGTATAACATACCCACATTTTATATCATACCAAAAATACACAAAAATCCAGTGGACCCCCCGGGCAGACCCATTGTGTCTGCCTGTGGGGGTCCACTGGATAGGATTGGTAAATATCTCGACTCACTGATCAAGGATCTTGTCCTGGACCTTCCCTCGTATGTGAGAGATACGGGGGACGTCTTGGGCAAGATCAAGGACCTTGAGTTTGCCACGGACATCCTACTTGTAGGTATTGATGTGGAGTCTCTTTACACCTCTATCCCCCACCCCTGGGGTTTACTCTCAGTCTATCACTTTTTGGAACAACAATTTCCCCTAAAAGGTTCACAGAATGAATTCCTTCTGGAATTACTTGAATATTCGTTACTGAACAATGTCTTCCAGTTCTCCAACCACTTTTACCAACAAATTAGAGGCACGGCCATGGGAGCCCCATGGGCCCCTTCCTACGCTTGCCTACATTTAGGAATGTGGGAGGAAGAAGTGGTGTACACCTCGTCTATGTACCTCAGCCATGCCCTTACCTGGCTGAGGTACATAGACGATGTGCTCATGATTTGGAATGGTACACCACTCCAGCTGGAGCAGTTTATGTCAGAACTCAATGCCAATTCACGCAATATTCGATTGACCCATATTGCGGACAGGAGAACTATCTCCTTCCTCGACCTAAAGGTTGAGCTCAGGGAAGGTAAACTAGTCACCACCACATATCGAAAACCAACGGCTGCCAATACCCTTCTTAGGGCTGACAGTCACCATCCAGCCAGCCAAAAAATGGGGATCCCAGTGGGACAATTTACTCGTATTAAACGTAATTGTTCACTCAATGAAGATTATATCCGTGAATCTAAAGAGCTATATGTAAGGTTCCGTGAGCGAGGATATTCACACCGAGTGATCAGGAGAGCTAGGAAAAAAGCTGCAGTCAAGGATAGAGATAGTTTACTGACCCAAAAAAAACCAAAGTCGGAAAATCCTAATTTGCCGCGTTTGATCACCAAATACGGGTGTCATTGGGATAAAGTGAAACAAATACTTCAATCACATTGGCATATATTGCAGAAAAATGAACAACTGAAAAATATAGTGGGTCCGCGACCACTTCTGACGGCCAAAAGGGCCACAAATCTCAATGACCACCTGGTGCGCTCCGAGTTCACACGTACCCCTAAAACCAACTGGCTTACCGAATTGAAACCCTTAAAGGGGATGTACCCATGTGGTCACTGTCAGATCTGTGGCCATGTAACTAAAACACAGGTCTACACTGATTCTACAGCCAAGGTCATCTATGGCATTGAGTCCTTTATAAACTGTTCCACCTCCAGGGTACTGTATATCATCACGTGCCCATGCCACAAAATGTACGTAGGAAAGACCAAAAGGCAACTACGCATTAGAATAGGAGAACACCTCAAAAGTGTGCGACTCAAGGAAGATACTCCCATCGGCACACACTTTGCCGAGAAGCATAATAGTGACCCTTCAGGTCTGAAAGTAATAGGCTTCTGGGCTCTTAAGATATCTTCTAGGAGAGGAGACTTTGATAAAGTCCTGTTAAAAGAGGAGAAGGCCTGGATATTTAGACTCCAGACTTTGGTACCCCTAGGCCTAAACACAGAAATGAGTCTTCGTATCTTTCTGGAACCATAACATCCAAGTATTGTTAAAGGATAGGTGGACTAGGCTTGTCTAGGGAATTAGGAACCCGATAGGTGGAAAGATCAGCTTGGGAAAATCCAACTATGGGAGAATAGAGCCCCAATATGGCATAGATAAAATAGGGAATATGACCACTTGATTACTAACTTTTTCACGTGACATCATTCTTGTTGCCCGTGAAACAAGTTGAAGTATGTACTATATTTCTAACTTTATGCGGGCCCTCCCCCTTTCTCTTTATTGAGTTACTAGGTTATTAATGCCCTGGTCGATTTTGCTTATCATACCATTATTGGCACTAATTCCCTTTATCTATGAAAATAGTCCTGTAGGTCCTTACAATAGTATTTGATGATGCTTATTATAGCATCATTAATTATTTTCTTCCCTCTATAAATTCATGAATGAACTCCACCTATATAGTTACCTTCTATAAATTAACCTAAATGAGATGGTTAAAACATCTTTTTGTATATGCTAAAAATGCCATGCTGTGGTTTTGACCTGAACTTCGTTTCAAATTCCTTATGAAGACATCTTTAATTTCAAGTACTTTTTAGCATATCTGTTTGAGTCAATCTTGGGAATAGTCGCGGTGTTATTCAGTAAATGAAGCCTAATTACAGCAGCAAAATTTGCATTAAGTGACTTAACTGGCTTAAAGTAATCCCACCATATCGCTATACCTTTTGTTGACCCTGCCTAAACATTTATGCTAAATCAAGTCCCCGAGCCACAACAATACTAGCCAGTTAATATGAAATAATTAGCATTACCTGTTTTTAACCACAAGATGGTGCTACACCATCCGGTCTTTTAATTACATAGGAAGCAGTATTGAGGAATGTCTGTTGTGCTGTCACCTGTCTGCACTTACCAATCAGGCTACCCCCTTTATATTGATCTTCCGTACTAACCAATGACGTCCTGAAGAAGCGTGCGTCACGCACGCGAAACGCGTTGACGTCACACGCCCGCCGCACAACACCCGGAAGTGCCACTGATGCGTTCCAGCTCCCGTGAATGGCGTAATAAGTCCGCGACGTATGGTACATGCTGCCTCCTCGTGGAACGCTGATAGCGGAACGAAAACTTTGGGCCTTCATGTTCACTTCACCCACGGAGGGGTCACAGCGGTCTCCCGTCTTTGAGCAGCTCTTTTCAGCCTGGAGAACTTACGGTGAGCCACAGTTGATTTGGAACAAAAAGGGGGATAGAGAAAGGGCAGTGAACACCGGCAGGTCTGGGCTAAATAACTAGTTGATACCCATATCTCTGTGGTCGACTAAATGTCTATTACTATGTTATCATACCAGACACAGCCCTGAAGTGGTGTGAGCCTGCGCAGTTAACAAACAATACTGCGTCTCTCCCCTAGCTCCCGTAGTTGGTTCTTAATAAGGAGAGACTTTCATTGTGGCAAGGTGATCATGCTGGCCTGATCTTGTTACCCCTATTATCAAAGTGAACTTCCTTTGTCACCCACTAGGAGTCATTTATTACTATTCAGTTTAAATGCACTGAAATTACATCCAGCTCGTCAGCAATGACACACAGACATTCCTCCAACTGCATTCCAGTCTTTGAGGACTTCAATTGAAGCAGCAGAGTCCCAAAAAATATCATTATAATCTATATGAGTTCAAGAATGACACATATTGTTTTTGAATGAAAATTACTGGTTTTCCCTATTTTTTCATTCCTTTTTGAATTTTGAACTTCTGAACTCCAACCTTATCCAGGGACTTGGTTTATCAGTAGCTTGCTGACCTATTAGGCATACATTATATGCAATATGTATACCACACCGTAATGACTAATCCAGTTCAAGTGACTAAGTTTACACTTTGTGGTGCAATTTTTTCCATTGTGGCATGCCGACCAACAGACTCATAACAGAGCAGCATCCATAGATTCCGTATAGGAACGTATGCAGCCTGTATGTTATTCTGTTGGTCAGTACCTCCGGAGTGTATGTGTGGCCGGCTTGGTGTGTGTGAGTCATTGTTTTATGTTGATTGTCATGTTTGTTGTATATTTTCACCATTGATACCTTCATATTTTGTACACTGTTCCCCCATAGGGGGCATTTTAGACACTGTGTCTTTTTTGCTCTTCAATAAAGATTTTTTCAAATTAACATAGTTGGTGTGAGCATCCCTTAATGCAGCCGTTCCCACGGAGCTGTTCTATAGCCCCCATCCTTTTTTACATTAGTTATATTAATAACCTATTTCCAGCCACAAGATTAAAAATAAGTAGAGGTTGAAAAAAGCCTTTGTTAAGTTTTGGCATATTCAAAAATAGATTGAGCAGTACCTCTGTGAATAAAATGCTCATGGCAATGTTGGAGGACTCTCACAAAGAAGTCCTACAAATCTGGCATATGTGGCTGAAATATTCCCAAAGACTCTATCAATATAATTTCTTGACTTTAAAACTCTGCTGAGAACCATTGCTCCCTCTTCTTACCTATTCCTCTCAGTTCCCTCTTTTCTTCCCTTTTTTTTCTTCTACCTGCCCAACTTCCTCACTTATTCCCTAACCCCACGTTCAGCCTGGACTCCTCCTCCCCATTGTTTTCATATTACTTTTAAAAGCTCCCTAACTTTCTCATCCCACTTCCTCACAGTGAAGAAGCTTACTAAAGTTAAAATATATTATATCTAGTACTATATGCTCCCTAGAACATACCAGCTGTAAATACTTACATTGTGTATGTCTACGACTGACCCTGTCTAATTTTTTTGATCTATCTTAATTGTATAATACAACAGGTGTTCCCAAATACAACCTTGTACTTCATACTTGTCTGTTCTAAACTTAATTAAAATTTTAAGAAGGAAAAGAACATAAATTCTGGGTAGTATCTCATGTGTGCTACAAACTATTTACCTTTGCCATATTAGTATAACATCGATTGTAGGCAAAAGGCAATCATAGGCTACAATTGGGTTTGTGGCAGGTTATTTTTTCATCATAAATTTTGCTGTTAAAGTAGAACTAAAGGCAAAACTTTTTATTTGGAATTTGTGCTAGAGTATGAGAGAGATATAGCCCTGTCAGTTTTTTTAGTTTTGCCATTTCTGTCCTATTAGGGAGATTACCCTTTACTTCCTGCCCCATAGCCAAACAGGAAGTAAGAGGAAATCCTTCCAAATTGTGTCCCTATTGGAAGATTTCCCCTCTATTACTGTTCTGGTGTCAACCCAAAATTTGGTAAATTCTTTTACTTTCACCTTTGATTATAATGGTAAACAGGACAAATAGAGAGTGAATCTCCCTAATGGGGACATAAACAGCAACAAAAACAGACAGATGTTCTATTACCTCTTCACTTTATCCCCCAAAAAATTAAAATAAAAAATAAAAAGTGTTGCCTTTACAGCCCATTCAGACTGGCGCGACACGACTTTGGGGGGCGACCTGTGAAGTTGCGGTGCACAGCGTGCACTTTGGCGCGACTTGCACGGACTTCATATAATTGAAGTCAATGCAAGTCGCCTCCAGGTCGCCCCAAAGTAGTACAGGACCCTTTTTCTAAGTCGGAGCGACTTGTGTCGCTCCTATTAGAACGGGTCCTGTACTACTCAATGGCGAGCGACCGACCGCGACTTGTCAGGCGACCAAGTCGCCTGTCAAGTCGCGCTAGTCTGAATGGACTCTTAGTTATACTTTAAAATATTCTTTATATGCCTGCTACCCATATATTGCTCATTGTGTAAGAATGACTATAGCTATAATAATGCAATGCTACATTTACTCAATTACACAGATCTAAATGTAGGTATGTTTGGAACTATAAGGAAGGCTCCTAAGCCAACTGACTTTTTATTTTATGTATTTATTTATATTACCTTCAGAGTTTTTCTGTGTACACCTATTGCAAAAAGATGTCAGACTATTCATTCTCAAACAAAAATGTGTATTTGAGTCTTCTGTGATATATATGGGAAGATCCCTTTTTATGTTGTTTATTAGTAAGGAGTGATGAATATTGACTTTCCTGACATTTCAATTATGCATGCGTCTCACATGGCATCACTCTAACCCGGGGGTCGGCACCTGTCATTCGCGATCTATCAGTCGATCATGGCCAGGTGACTGGTAAATTGAGGTCTGGGCTTGCCAGCCTGCCCGCCGTCTCTGAACAATAAACAGTGCAGAGCAGAGGGACTACTTGTAAAATTGTAGCTGTGCTGGCAGCGTAGGGAGCAGGCAGTCGTAGGGAGCAGAGGCCCAGGCAGAGCATTACATATTCTACATCTGCCTCTCGTCTCTGCTAGCAGTCTCCAGAGCGTTGCTAGCAGCAATAAAAAGAGGTTGCCCTGTTCTGTGACATCTCAGCGGGGTCATCCACCATGTAGAGGGGCACTGTTTACATTGGACATCTGCAGACTGTATTACTTCTGGAAGCTTGTCCGTATACCTCTCTGGTTCACTTATCTATCCAGCCATCGGGACTGCCCCTGCACTTTGCTTGTGAGGCGCTACTACAGTAATGCTATTATACATGTACGTTTTTCATTTTTATCAGTTTAATAAAAAGGTGTAACTGCACTATGGATTGTGCTTCCTGTTTTTACTTTTTTCTGTTCTTCTCTCTTCCAAGGGTTTTGGAAGCTGCAGTAGCCATACTATTGGTACAACAATTGTGCAGTCTCTGCAAACAGCCAAATTGGATCTTTTGTAGGTTTTATTACAGGAACTTTTTTTCTGCGGATTGCTGTATGAGTTTGTTACTTTGCAGTGTCAAGCAATACTCTGGGCATAATTGCATAGGGATGCCTTCACACTGATGTGGTGTGGTTTATCTGCACCCGGGGTGCAGCATAGTGTACCTGCAGCTTTCCTATGGGATAGCTGCGCTTAGCCAATGACGTCTAGAATATCTTGTTGCTTTGGTGTACTTTTAGAAAGTGCACCACACCCACAGGATACAATAGAAGTCTATAGCAAAGTACAGCTGACCCAAGAAAACCGTAGGTGTATTGCGCTGCACCTGCGATGTAGTTAAACCACACTGCATCAGTGTGAAAGCAGCCATATTGGGGGATCAGAGCAGTAAGGGTTTATTTAAATTTGCAGTTTGAGGGTGGTGGAACCCCATACTTGAGATGTGTTTTTATCACCCCCGCCCCAACCTCACCCCCTTTAGCTGCAGTGGCCAGGGGTGTACACATGTCGCGGCTGTAGTAGAAATTATACTCCCTGTCACTATTCAAGTGAATAAAGCCACTCTGCAAGTGCCCTGTGCAGTACAGCAACCAAGGAGTTAAAGCAGGTGGAGACAAGCCATCTCCTCCTCACCACCTGCTTTGACCCCTCAGAAGCTCGCAGTTGCAGGGTGCTTGCAGGAAGGCCAAATGTACTTGAATGGGTCACAATTTGCGGGTGGTAGCACCCACCAAAAGCAACAGGGGGGTATAATTCGTACTGTGGCATGTGTGCACCTTTGGCTGCTGCCTGCGCAGCTAAAGGGGGTAGGAAACCATGGCTCAACCGCAGTACTTTATCACCCCAAACTTCATGTGTGAATGAGCCCTAAGTGTGCCATGGACAAAGGCAACTAAGAGCTCATTCACAAGTGCAGCAGGCACTGTTGCTTCTCTGAAAAGCAATCCAGGTGTGTTTGACAGGTGGAGAGGAGGTAATATGTTTCCTCCTCACCATGTGATTTAAACCTATAATTGCTATGCAGTGCACATGATTGCGACACAGTAGTACAGAAATTAGATGTTTAAATCAGGTGTGAGGAGTCGACATTGGTCAACACTGTGCCTAAACATCTTTGAATTTTTCCATGTTGTTCTGGTAGATCTCCACCTCTTTAAGGTTGCCTACCCCTGCTTTACCCCTGCTCAGCTTTCCAGGATGTTATCTATAAATCTGATTTCTACCCTATCAGGTGCCTTCATTTTTATCTTTAAGTCCCAAGGAAAAATCTTCCCTATTTACGCCAGTAAATCTGGGGTTCATAAGTGTAGCACCCTCCTAGGTAGGTGCTAGGTAAAGCATATTTATGGCCCTGTTCTGCCTATCAGGAGGGTCTGATCTGTTAGTTAGCCTGTCACATGTTTCCAGGTGTGATTCACTGGGTCTGAGGGAGTGTCCCCACTGCAGCCAATGAGGGAGCTCATTGGACAGCGGAGGAAACCTCGCCAGTGACACACTCTGTTTTATATCAGTTCCAGTGGGAGGGCATTCCTGCAATGTATCCTGGGATTGGACATAAATAGGAGGGGAGCATGTGACAGGATTTCTTTGGGCGGGAAGCCAGGTCCCAGGAGGAGGGTGATGGCTGTCTCTCTCCTCCTGTTGCTAAGGAAGGTGGTCCAGGCTGTCGGCCTAGGGACCAGGGGATGAGCTGTACTGTGGAGGATCCAGTGTGTGCTGACCAAGTGGAGCTGTGGGGCAGGATTCTTCTGGAAAACCAGCGGTTTGCTGGTTTCAAAATACCAGTGTGTGCTGCCCAGGGGTCTGCCTAAGAGAGGGGACCACTCCAGAGAGGTCAAGGGGATCAGAGAGCCAGCTAACCTGGGATGTTGCAGTAAAGGGGGTGCCAAGTTGTGAAGCCTTGAAGAATAGGGGGTAAAGGGGGCGCCAGGAAGGGCCCTGAAGTGTCTCAGCAGTACAGTCTGCACTAGAAGGCACTACCTCAGAAAGAGTACCTTAGGGAGCTTAAAGGACTTTTCACAGTCAAAGGTGAAGCTAAAGTAAGCGACATAGCCGTAACCAGCATCAGTCAGCGTTAATTAGCGTCAGTCAGCGCTAAGCAGCGTCAATTAGCAATTCTGTATAGTCCCAGCCTATTTGTGCATTGTTCAGTTGTTAGAGTATCCCACTCATCCCTTCTCTTATCCAAGTTCTCAATAAACCTTAAAAACCAAAGAAACTAGACTGGTTCTTGTCTGAGGTAATCACACTTGGAAACATGCTTAAATGTCCTATTGTTGCTAATGGTAACCCAGGGGAACCCACACTCAGCGGATCCCATGGGAGTACTGCTACATAAAGATCAATGGTGATGTGTCTTGAGCCTCTAAATGGGGTCTTCTAAATTTTTGCTGATCCCAGGGTGTTTAACTGGTAAAATGCTGTTTTGACTGCAGGATGCTCATACCTTGGGTGTTTTTATGTCTTCCTTCCAATATGGGATCTAGATTACCTTGCACTGCCCTTGACATCCTTTAACACTAAAGATACTCTATAGATTGAGATGACCCCTTGTTTCTTTACTACTCTTAGGTCCTCTCAACAGAAGCAGGAAGTATTATGCATACTGTGTGTTACAGCTGAAGGGGCTTTGGACACATACAATATAGTCGGTGCTAAGTCACATCCTTGTATGCAAGGCTTCAAGGACATCACTTTGTGACAATCAAGTGATGCTCTGCCAGTTTCTAATATTTGCAAGAGTGACTGGGATCATGTTCCAGCTGGTCATCTTGCAGAAAAGAGCAGCAGCACCTTCACAGAAGGTCTTGCTCTCCATCTAGGCACCATAGGTGCTCCTTTTCATCTTAACGTGCATAGCTCACTGAAGACCACGCTACAGGGTGAAACCCTGTGAACATCATGACTGTTGTAAATTTCTAGAGGGAAAGAGGTGGATAACTCTGTTTCTCTAATCAAACATGTTATGGGAGAGACTCCAATCAGGCAAATAATGGGAGATTCTCTGCACTAGCTTTCTTATACAAACCTCCTGCAGCGGAGGCAGTTTCCTCGCAGATGACCATTTAGCCAACTCAGCCACTAAAAGAAAGGACATTGTCAAACAGTTTGTCCATGGAGGAATATGAGGGAGATGCCATTGGATGCTTTGATTTCAGGGTTGTTCAACCACATGTTAAGACTGTAAAACAAGTTCTTCAGTGGGAGAAACAGGGGAAGCTCTGTCCAAGAAGAGTGAACATTATATTCAAAAGTGATGCTGCGCTCCCAAGTGCTAATGTGCTAGTATCCCTCAAAATCTGTTTTCATAACAATTTTCAAACTCAGCATATCATATCAAACCAAATACAGTATAACATTAACAAAACAAAAAGCAATTCATCAGTCCATAAAGTATCCTTTGGTATGAATTAGCTTTTTCTGTTTCATTCCTTTGCTGGCAATCCTTTGATTTGAATCCTACTTCTCATACACTTACCCCCATACGCCCAAATCATAAAGAGAGAAAGCTGAACGTAGTGTGTTATCTTTTAACCACTTTACCACCGGAGGATTTTGCTGTCTTCCGTCCAGGCCACTTTTTGCGATTCGGCGCTGTGCGACTTCAACTGACAATTGCGTGGTCGTGCGACGCCGTACCCAAACGAAATTTACGTCCTTTTTTTCCCACAAACAGAGCTTTCTTTTGGTGGTATTTGATCACCTGTGCGATTTTTACTTTTTGCGCTATAAACAAAAAAAGAGCGTTTATTTTGAAAAAATAACAATATTTTTAACATTTTTTTATATGAAATTCCCCCCAAAAAAGTAAAAAACCAATTTTTTTGAAAATTTTTGGCCAATTTGTTTTATGCTACATATGTTTGGTAAAAAAAATCGCAATAAGCGTATTTTGATTGGTTTGCGCAAAAGTTATTGTGTTTACTAACAAAGGGAAAGATTTCTGTAATTTTTGGTGTTTTTTTTTTAACGCGTAATGACGGCGATCTGCGATTTTTTTTGCGGGACTGCGACATTGCGGCGGACAGATCAGACCCTTGACTGACATTTTTGACACTTTTGGGGGTACCAGTGACATTACTGCAGTAATCAGTGCTATATATATGCACTGTTACTGTAAAAATGACACTGGCAGGGAAGGGGTTAATTTTATTGGAGAGGGAGGGGTTAATGTATGCCTGGTGCTTACTGACGTGTAGGGGGGGAGGTGACTGTGTGAGTCATGGACAGATCGGATGTCCAGCTATGCTGAACAGTCCGATCTGTCACTCCCTGTCACTATGTACTCCCTGTACACACACAGCGGGCGGATCTCCAGACTCGATCCCCGACGATCGGGTAAGAGCAGCGGCGATCGCTGCTGCTCCTCCCCTGGCCCGACTCCCGCTGTGAATGAAAACAGCGGGAGCGAGCCTCCGGCGGCGCGCAAGCGCCGCCCAGAAGGGGGAGTGTCCAACGACGTTAATACTACGTCGCTGGACGATAACGAACCACTCTGCCGCAGTAGTATTACTGTGAGCGGTTCTAAAGTGGTTAAAACAACCAGTTTATTAAACACTAAGTATAAAAGCACTCAAACTTTAAAAAGCATTCAGTCCTCACAGTGCCGGTATAAGACAATCAGACAGTATTTCCACGGTATGCTCACAATGCGTGCCCCAGTGTGACTGCAGATTGGCCCCTCCCCTATGCGTTACACCACAGGGTAATGTCGCTTCCTCAGGGTGGTATATGTAATTGTCCAGGCTTTGGAAGCACCTCAAGGAGATCATCACTTTCCCATTTTCTGGCAGGATTAAAGATCTGGTGTGGGAGGAGTAGAACATAATCACCAATGTAATTACCTATGTAAGCTACAGTATATCCATTCAAGGAGATTGAGTTACTAAAGGCAAATAGGCTATTCAATTTGCAAGGGCTTTTTACATACAGCTTAGTGAATGTGGTGAAACTTCACTTTGCAAAGAAAAAACAATTGCATGCAAGGAAAATTAAAAATAAAGACAGCATTTGCTTGCGTAAGATTGGGTGATGGAAGTCACCATAGCTTCATCTCATTCACTAAGCTCTGGAAAAAATGTATTTGCAAAGTGCAACTTCCACTGCAGTTTGAACAGTCTATTTACCTTTAGTTAATCAACCCCCGGAGTCTGAGGTGAAACAATTTGATACCGCTCCACTGCTTCTTTGTCTTTTCAGAAACATGAAACTTATGCTAGAGGATGTGGCGCTGACATGGATTTAAGGAGGTTGTACCTAAACTCAGGTGAAGCCTGCCACCCAGCAATAAGCCTGATGGTGGTGGTGAAGGCCCCCAACATATGGGTGGAGAATGTTCAAGACATGGTGTGAACTGACCAGGACACGGGGGGGGGGGCATAATATTGGCACTGGGGAAATCAAAGCTTTTCCCTGATTACACTCTTCATTTCACAAAGTGGATCACACTTACCTACTAATGTGAGCCTAACCAGTTAACAAAGAATGATGACACAGAATCACTGGGAGTTCAGTACTTTTTCAGACCTTTTTGAATGTACTGGAACTCAGGGTAGTAGCCCTTTAGACCTTCACCAGTAGCATTAATCATGAAGCAGGAAAAACTAGCAGCACAAATTTGTTGAGAAAGATGACTCAAATCATGAATTGGGCACAGTCCAACCTGAGCCCATTATCACTTGTGTATTTACCAGGACCAGTGAACACATTGGCCAATACATTTTCTCATGCCATGGACAATGAGTGATTCTTACTGCCTCAGATCTTTGACATGCTAGTGCAGAAATAGAGGCATACCAAGGTCAACCTGTTTGTCTCCCCAGCACACAAAGGTGACCAAAATTTCCTAGTGCTCATGTCAGTAGGGACTAATGCCTTAACCACACCTTTGCCAACTTGCAAAGACGTTACCTTTCCTCCATTTTCCCTAATTTATAAGTTCCTTAACAGGCTTGCCCAGCTGATAGTTTGCAGTAACATCTGACTTTTATTCAGAGAGACTGCAAGCACACAAGATACTAGCGTTTCTTCAGACAGGCTCACCAATGGAGTCTCAGTACATTAAAAGTTTAAGTCTCGGCCATATGAGTGTTCACCAACACATCTTGGGCAGCAGACAGGCTGGTGACTCAGTTCTTTAGAGCTAAAAATATAGTGTGTACATAAGAATGCTATCTGCTTGGATCACCAAGGTCATCAAGATCTATAGGAGGAATTCTATTCCAGTGCCAGAAGTGGTGACTGCAATAAACATGCAGTGTGTCCATGTTGTAGGGGGCATCACAAATTGTGTATTGAGACGAACTGCAAGGCGGTAACATGGTTATCACTAAATATGTAGATTTGGCTGCACTCACTATTGTTGAATTATGAGTAAAGGTATTGTCTGGTTCTTATAGAAAAAATGTATATGTCTTCACATTCCACACAGCCGTTGGTAGTTATTTCTTATTTGTGATGACATGGAGATGTAAGGAAAATGGAAAATTGTTTGCAATACTTACCATCATTTTCCTTTCCTAACCCAACTTCATGGCATCATACAAGTCCACCCAGAGTAGGAGTATCTAATTACGAAATACACCTGATAGAATGGGACTCAAATTTATAGATAATGCTTTGGAAGGTTGAGGCTGGGACAAGTCAACCCTTGTGTGATACCATGGGAATAGATCAGTAAAGGAAAATTACAGCAAGTATTGGTAATCAATTTTCTGTTTTCTTTATTGTGCACTTTTTACAGTACAGCATCTGAAGAGACCTGCAAAAGAATATTTTTTTTTGTGAAGAAAAATTAGATATTTACTGATTTTTTTCCCCCTCCCTGAGAAGTGTGAGTAAGGCTGCCAGGGGAAAAAATGTCACAAGGGGCCTGTTTACTGAGCATGTGCTGGAGGAAAGTGAGGAAATGCTATGAACAGCTGTCACAGCTCAGCATTTCTCTTGCAGATTAAATACTTTGTGATAGGAATAAGACCAAAAGACATGTCCACTCTGAGATGCCATTAGTGGACATATGTGTGCAAGTGATTTATGATATTGTGTGTGAGTTGGGCAAATATTTATGCATGCTAAGGGTTACACACTGAAAGCACTAAACTATTTATTCAAAAATCCCATTTTATAATATTTTTATTTGCAACTGTACCTGGTTTTTAGTGTGCTGCAAAAGGTGTATCAGCGGTAAACTAGAGGAACATTGCATGGACATAATAAACTGTCGTTGGTTAAATAAACAAACTGAAATCAGGTATTTCCTAAAAATGGGATACAATATAAAAATAATACAAAATTTGCTAAAATATTTAATGAAACAATGTTGCTGGTAAATGCACTAAATACTTCTCGTATGTTAGTTTATTTCAGCTCATGAGATTATTTTCCACTTGATTTAAGGTAAAGTACTAAAGGCAAATCTTTTTTTTTATTTTATTGTGGATCGCGTAAGGAAGAGTTATAATCCCCATCACTGTCCCATTTAGGGGATTTCCTTTAATTTCTTGCCTTTATAAACAAAACAAGGAAGTGAGGGGAAATACTTCCAAATTGAGGAAATCCCTGGTTGTTACTAGGGTCTCCAGACCTAATGCCCTATTGGAAGTTTCTCCTCAATTCCTGTTCTGGTGGCAACCCAAAATTTGGGATTTTCTTTTACTTTCTTTTTTGATTATCACGGTTTCCAGAATAAACAACGAGGTTAAATCTTCCTAACGTGCTCCACAGACAGCGATAAATATAAGAAAGGTGTTCCGATCCCTCTTCATTCTACCCAAAAGTGATAAAAAAATGTTTATTTTGGTTATTGCAGGTAATTTTTGCTGAAGCAAAAAAGTTACTATATGTATAGATATTTATTATTGGAACTTTAATTCCGAAACGCAGTGCATGAAATTGTGTATGCACACTTTCTGTGGCCATAGCAAACATTTGTGCATATGATCCTTCTGTACATTATGGTTCTTCTACTTTTAAAGAGTCCCTTTTTAATGAAATCAGTACACACATTACATGCTTTTGTACTTCTATGAGATTTTCATATAAAATTGCTAACAACAGTTAGATGTATTTAAAAAAAATTAAAGCAAACAACATTTTTATTTCAGGTCATTGCTTAGCTGACATACAGTCAGGTCCATAAATATTGGGACATCGACACAATTCTAATCTTTTTGGCTCTATATTGAATTTGAAATGAAACAAACAAGATGTGCTTTAACTGCAGACTTTCGGCATTTACATCCAAATCAGGTGAAAGGTGTAGGAATTACAACAGTTTGTATATGTGTCTCCCACTTTTTAAGGAACCAAAAGTAATGGGACAATTGGCTGCTCAGCTGTTCCATGGCCAGTTGTGTGTTGTTCCCTCATTATTATCCCATTTACAAGGAGCAGATAAAAGGTCCAGAGTTCATTTCAAGTGTGCTATTTACATTTGGAATCTGTTGCTGTCAACTCTTAATATGAGATCCAAAGAGCTGTCATTATCAGTGAAGCAAGCCATCATTAGGCTGAAAAAACAAAACAAACCCATCAGAGAGATAGCAAAAATATTAGGTGTGGCCAAATCAACTGTTTGGAACATCCTTAAAAAAAAAGAATGCACCGGTGAGCTCAGCAACACCAAAAGACCCAGAAGACCACGGAAAACAACTGTGGTGGATGACCGAAGAATTCTTTCCCTGGTGAAGAAAACACCCTTCACAACAGTTGGCCAGATCAAGAACACTCTCCAGGAGGTAGGTGTATGTGTGTCAAAGTCAACAATCAAGAGAAGACTTCACCAGAGTGAATACAGAGGGTTCACCACAAGATGTAAACCACTGGTGAGCCTCAAAAACGGTAAGGCCAGATTAGAGTTTGCCAAACAACATCTAAAAAAAGTCTTCACAGTTCTGGAACAACATCCTATGGACAGATGAGACCAAGATCAACTTGTACCAGAGTGATGGGAAGAGAAGAGCATGGAGAAGGAAAGGAACTGCTCATGATCCAAAGCATACCACCTCATCAGTGAAGCATGGTGGTGGTAGTGTCATAGCGTGGGCATATATGGCTTAATCGAACTGGGTCTCTTGTATTTATTGATGATGTGACTGCTGACAAAAGCAACAGGATAAATTCTGAAGTGTTTCGGGCAATATTATCTGCTCATATTCAGCCAAATGCTTCAGAACTCATTGGACGGTGCTTCACAGTGCAGATGGACAATGACCCGAAGCATATTGCGAAAGCAACCAAAGAGTTTTTTAAGGGAAAGAATGGCCAAGTCAATCACCTGACCTGAATCCAACTGAGCATGCATTTCACTTGCTGAAGACAAAACTGAAGGGAAAATGCCCCAAGAACAAGCAGGAACTGAAGACAGTTGCAGTAGAGGCCTGGCAGAGCATCCCCAGGGATGAAACCCAGCGTCTGGTGATGTCTATGCGTTCCAGACTTCAGGCTGTAATTGACTGCAAAGGATTTGCAACCAAGTATTAAAAAGTGAAAGTTTGATTTATGATTGTTAATCTGTCCCATTACTTTTGGTCCCTTAAAAAGTGGGAGGCACATACAGTGGGTACGGAAAGTATTCACACCCCCTTAAATTTTTCACTCTTTGTTATATTGCAGCCATTTGCTAAAATCATTTAAGTTCATTCTTCTTCCTCATGAATGTACACATAGCACCCCATACTGACAGAAAAACACAGAATTGTTGACATTGTTGCAGATTTATTAAAAAAGAAAAACTGAAATATCACATGGTCCTAAGTATTCAGACCCATGCTCAGTATTTAGTAGAAGCCCCCTTTTGATCTAATACAGCCAGGAGTCTTTTTGGGAAAGATGCAACAAGTCTTTCACACCTGGATTTGGGGATCCTCTGCCATTCCTCCTTGCAGATCCTCTCCAGTTCTGTCAGGCCATTTTTAGGTCTCTCCAGAGATGCTCAATTGGGTTTAAGTCAGGGCTCTGGCTGGGCCATTCAAGAACAGTCACGGAGTTGTTGTGAAGCCACTCCTTCGTTATTTTAGCTGTGTGGTTAGGGTCATTGTCTTGTTGGAAGGTAAACCTTCGGCCCAGTCTGAGGTCCAGAGCACTCTGGAGAAGGTTTTTGTCCAGGATATCCCTGTACTTGGCCGCATTCATCTTTCCCTCGATTGAAACCAGTCGTCCTGTCCCTGCAGCTGAAAAACACCCCCACAGCATGATGCTGCCACCACCATGCTTCACTGTTGGGACTGTATTGGACAGGTGATGAGCAGTGCCTGGTTTTCTCCACACATACCGCTTAGAATTAAGGCCAAAAAGTTCTATTTTGGTCTCATCAGACCAGAGAATCTTATTTCTCACCATCTTGGAGTCCTTCAGGTGTTTTTTAGCAAACTCCATGCAGGCTTTCATGTGTCTTACACTGAGGAGAGGCTTCCGTCGGGCCACTCTGCCATAAAGCCCCGACTGGTGGAGGGCTGCAGTGATGGTTGACTTTCTACAACTTTCTCCCATCTCCTGACTGCATCTCTGGAGCTCAGCCACAGTGATCTTTGGGTTCTTCTTTACCTCTCTCACCAAGGCTCTTCTCCCCCGATAGCTCAGTTTGGCCGGACGGCCAGCTCTAGGAAGGGTTCTGGTCGTCCCAAACGTCTTCCATTTGAGGATTATGGAGGCCACTGTGCTCTTAGGAACCTTAAGTGCAGCAGAAATCTTTTTGTAACCTTGGCCAGATCGGTGCCTTGCCACAATTCTGTCTCTGAGCTCTTCAGGCAGTTCCTTTGACCTCATGATTCTCATTTGCTCTGACATGCATTGTGATCTGGAAGGTCTTATATAGACAGGTGTGTGGCTTTCCTAATCAAGTCCAATCAGTATAATCAAACATAGCTGGACTCAAATGAAGGTGTAGAACCATCTCAAGGATGATCAGAAGAAATGGAAAGCGCCTGAGTTAAATATATGAGTGTCACAGCAAAGGGTCTGAATACTTAGGACCATGTGATATTTCAGTTTTTCTTTTTTAATAAATCTGCAACAATGTCAACAATTCTGTGTTTTTCTGTCAGTATGGGGTGCTGTGTGTACATTCATGAGGAAGAAGAATGAACCTAAATGATTTTAGCAAATGGCTGCAATATAACAAAGAGTGAAAAATTTAAGGGGGTCTGAATACTTTCCGTACCCACTGTATACAAACTGTTGTAATTCCTACACCGTTCACCTGATTTGGATGTAAATACCCTCAAATTAAAGCAGAAAGTCTGCAGTTAAAGAACATCTTGTTTGTTTCATTTCAAATCCATTGTGGTGGTGTATAAAGCCAAAAAGATTAGAATTTTGTCGATGTTCCAATATTTATGAACCTGACTGTATGTATGGACACTGCATTCAATAGCATCAAAGAAGCAACAGGAAATATCATGTTGTTATTTTCATCGCAATGATATAATATTTATATTTACAATACTCAGTGGGACAGCAATAAATTGTTGCATAAAAAACTTGAGTTTTCTATTCTGTCCTACTTATATTTCTGTGTGTCTGTTTCCTGTCTCTCTAATTTCTTCTTTCTTACAAAAACATAATGGGGAAAACAGAAAAGCAGATTGCCACATGAACAACCCCATTAAATTAATGCATGGGCAATACTTTTCTTACATTTTGGATAGAGTGGGAAAGGCTTAGACCCTCTACCAAATTTGTATTGTTGTTTCCATCCCTGCTGAGGTGACCCTATCTGTTTGTCCTGGTTATCATTGCCACCAAAACCAGAAAGTAAAGAGAAATCCTAGATTGTTAGAAACCCATTGATGTTATTGACGAAATATGGTCATGTCCATATATGTTCAATTATATCACTAGGAGACCCTCGCCGATTTGCTTATATTGTGGCTGTGGGAACCAGGAGATGTCACTCAACAGTATTCAAGTGGCTGGTTTGGATATGTTCGAGAGCAGTGGAGTTTTTTTTTTTTTTTTTTTGGCAGCTATCGGACATTGTGATTGATGTGAATATGCATTGCTGGCAGATTTACATCATAGGACATTTAAAAAAAAATTTTTTTTAAAGGACTTGGCAAAAAATGTGTATTTGTTTAATTACTATTGACTTTTTGTGAATGCGTAGAGGTACTGTATACCCCGTGCTTACTCACACAAGGGGGTGGAATCTAGGGGTTCCCTTATTTTTAAATAGAAAGTCCACATTCTGATAAGACTTCCACCTACACACTCCCACAGCCATAAGGCTCGGTGGTCGGGGAAAAAGCTTTTATCCTCCTCAACATGGGGACTAACCCATGTTGAGGGCATGTGGTCTGGTATTCTAAAGGAAGGGAGTGTGCTCGCGCTCATCCCCCTTTTTTGCCAACCAGGCTGCATGCTCGAATAAGGGTCTAGTATAGATGTGGGGGTACCCTACACTTTCCCTTCTTGCTTTGCATGGAGTTTCCCAAAGGGTCTGGTTTGGAATTTGGGGGACCGCATTACATTTTTTGCGTGTGTTTTTTTGTGGAGCCCCCTTTAAAATGAATACAGGATCCAGAGAGCCTAGTATAAATCTTGGGGGAGACCCCATCCTGTTTACACTTCCCCTGCTCCCTAAAATATCACTGCTAAATGTTGCACTTCACGCTGCAGGTAGAGGTTCACTGGGAGCTCTTGATAGAAGTCTTGAGGCGGGGTGCTGTAATATTTTCAGGAAGCCAAGTCCAGCACCCTGCTCTCTAGCCCAGATGTCACTGGGTATAAAAAAAAAAAAGGGTATGTAACAGAAATGTTTTTAATAGGCTGTTGATGCGGGGGTGGAGGGAGGAACAAGGGAAGGTAAAATATAACTAGATTCGATTTTCTGCTCTTTTCAAAAGCACCCAGTGATGTTAGAAATTTACTTTCCAAACATCAAAAAGTTTGCAATTCTGCATTTTACATAGCTTGGAACAATACGCAATATACGTTTTCTATTTTTATATCACATAATACACAGGCTTTGGTCTGAATGACTAGGAAAATTTGAGATGGGGAGATGTAGACATTTCATCTGCTGCCAATCTGCTGACCTCAGGACCTGTGTGTCCTCGTCATGCTGGATCAAAAAAGGAACATTCTTCTTCTCCTTGCCTGTTCTTGGTATCTGTGCCTGAGGATATAGAGGAGCCCCTTGTTCCCTTAGTTACTACCTATGTAACTATTCAGTGGACTTTTTGTACCTTAGTCCCTGTCCCTGTGTGCTCTGCAATTCTTACTGTTACTTTGGTTACTTCCCAGGCCTGTGTCATTGCTTTCTGCTCCCTGACATCTTCCTTAACCTCCTCAGCAGTAATCCCGAGCGTGACTCGGGGTTGGTTTTTCATATCAGGAGCGGTAACCCCCGAGTCACGCTCGGGGTGGATTGCAGAGAGCGCAGCGGTGTTCTCTTACCTTATCCTGGCGATCCAGCGATGATCTCTCATTTCTGTGACCGCCACCCGAGAGTCCCGCCGCTCCTCCGTCGGTCTCCGTCGCTCTGATCACTTCCTAGTTCCGTTCCCTGCAGCAGCAATGCTGCATGGGAGCGGAACTAGGGAGGGAAATTAAAAAAAAAAAAAAAAAACGTTGCACAAAACACAAAACACATTTTATATTATATTTTATATTATATATATATATATATATATGTATATATATATATATATATATATATATATATATATATATATATATATATATATATATATATATATGCATATATATATATATATATATATATATATACACCGGTATATATATATATATGCATATATATATATATATATATATATATATATATATATATATATATATATATATATATATGTGTGTGTATATATATATATATATATATATATATATATATATATATATATATATATATATATATATATGTGTATATATATATATATATATATATATGCACACACACATATATCTATATATAATATATAATGCATGAATTATAATCTAATCAATAATATAATTTTATTATATATATTATATATTAAATAATAAAATAATATTATTGATTCGATTCACGTGTTTGTGTTTCAAATTTATCACATCTGGGATGTCTACTAGAGTCTTGTTTGGTCAGGTTTAAGTCAGTAATTACTAAGAATTGTAGGCCTATAATACATAACGCCAAATTTCCATGAAAAGAACTGTACCGCTTTTGGTATGTAATTCCTGACATAATCATACTGCCAGGGAGGTTAACCTTCATGTTACAATGCCTGAACACCACTTGCCCTGACTCTAGCCTGTTTGTGGGATATGCCGGGTAATTTAGTACTTTTCTTTCATTCCTGTCATTTTGCCATATGCTGCTATTTGGCCAAACTTGAGTGATTGTGCACAAAGAACCACAATTCTTTACACTTTTCTACTCTATTCCCTTGCCTGTACTTCCCTCTAGATTGTGAAAAAAGCATTGTAGAACAGAATACTCAAGCTGCAAACATGTGAACCAAGCTTTAGGTTGATCAAAGGTACACTGATTTGTGTGTCATGAATTTTTATTGAAAAAACACTAAATGTTTTTCTCACTGTGAGTTAGCATATGTAAGTGTGTTTCCAAAGAGAAGCACTGCACTTAATGGAGTCAGTTTAATAAAGGCAAGCAGGCTGTTCACTTTGCAAGGAAATTTTACCTTAGCTAAGTTTTGTTCCGAATGGAAATTCAGACATATTTTTCGTTATTCGGAAATTCAGATGTTTCCAAATTACAGAATTACAATAATGACGAATTATAACAAATCCAAAATACGAACCAAAATTTGGATGAAATTTGATTCAAACTTGAATTAAAAAACAAATTTGAATCAAATTAAAAAAAATTTGTCTCAAATTCGAAAAAATTAGAAATTGATTTTCTATAAAAGTATATGATAAAATAGATAAAATATATAAAAAATATGATAAAATATGATAATATATTCAAGCAATACAATAAAAATTAAAGAATAGTAAAGAATAGAATTTAATAGAATAAAATAAAATATGACCGTCTTCTAAATTCCAATTTGAATAGAATAGATTAGAAAAAAATCCAAAACAATGGAATCCAAAATAATAGAAAAGAAAATAAGAGAATAGAAAAACAATAGAATAGAATAAAATATAAAGAATATAACTATCTTCAGATATACAAAGTTGGAATAGAATGAATTTGAATAGAAAGATTAGAGTAGAAAGGAAAAGAATAGAAAATAAGAGAATAGAAAAGAAATAAAAAACAATTAATATGTTATAAAAGAGAATATAACTGTTATATTATTTCTATTTTATTTTATTCTTTTCTCTTATTTTCTATTTTTTTCTATTATTTATATTCTATTCTTTTCTATTCAATTCTAATCTTTTCTATTCGAATTCAAATTTATTCTATTCAAGTTTTGAAAGATGGTTATATATTCTTTCTATTTTATTCTATTCTGTTCTATTGTTTTTCTTTTCTATTCCTTTTTCCTGTTCTATCTATTCTTTTCTATTCGATTCTAATATTTTCTGTTCAAATTCATTCTGTTCGAAATTCGAATTTCATAAGATAGTTAGATCATAACTATCTTCTGAAATTCAAATTTCAATAGAATGAATTTGAAAAGAAAAAAATTAGAATAGGATAGAAAAGATTAGAATGGAGTAGAAAAGAATAGAATAGAAAATATTACAAAAGAATAGAACAGAAAAGAATACAATAGAAACACATGAGAATAAAAAAGAAAGAATATAACAGTTATGCCCCATCAACATCTGTCAAAGTGTACCATTGTCCCATCAACATCTGTCACTGGGTACCACCTGTGCCCCATCTACATCTGTCACAGTGCACCAGTGCCCCATGCACCTCTGTCACAGTGCACCAGTGCCCCATCTACATTTATCACAGTTTACCAATGGGCCATCAACATCTTTCACAGTGTACCACCAGTGCCCCATCAACATCTATCACATTGTCACAGGGTACCATAGTGGTCCATGCACATCTGTCATAGTGTACCATTGTCCCATCAACATCTGAGACAGGGTACCAGTGCCCTATCAACATCTGTAACATTGTACCAGTGCCCCATCAACATCTTTTGCAGTGTACCAGTGCCCCATTAATATCTGTTATGGTGTACCAGAGCGCCATCAACATCTATCACAGTGTACCACCAGTGCCTCATCAACATCTGCCACAGTGTACCATTGTCCCATCAACATCTGTCACAGGGTACCACCAGTGCCCCATGCGCATCTGTCACAATGCAGAATAGAATCCAAAACAATGGAATCCAAAATAATAGAATAGAAAATAAGAGAATAGAAAAGATTAGAATAGAAAAACGAAAGAATAGAATAGAAAGAATGTAACCTAACCATCTTCAGAAATTTAAATTTCAAACAGAATGAAATTGAATAGAAAATATTAGAATAGAAAATTAGTAGAAAGAGTAGAATAGAAAATAAGAGAATAGAATAGAAAATCAATAGAACAGAATAAAATAGAAAGAATATGACTGTCTACCGAAATTTGAAAATAATAAATTTGAATAGAATAGATTAGAATAGAATTTAAAACCAATGGAATCCAAAATAATAGAAAAGAACAGAATAGAAAATAATAGAATAGAAAAACAATAGAATAGAATAGAAAGAATAGAATAAAATAGAAAGAACAAAACCTAACCATCTTCATAAATTCAAATTTCGAATAGAATGAATTTGAACAGAAAATATTAGAATAGAAAAGAATAAAAAATAATAGAAAAGAATGGAATGGAAAATAATAGAATAGAAAAACAATAGAATAGAAAGAATATGACCATTTTCTGAAATTCGAAAACAATAGAATCCAAAACAATGGACTCAAAATAATAAATTTAAAGATAAGAGAATTGAAAATAATAGAATAGAATAAAACAAAAAGAATACAACCATTTTCAGAAATTCAAATTTTGAATAAATAATTATTTTCTATTATTTTCTATTCTATTCTAATATTTTCTATTCAAATTCAATCTAGTCCAAATTTGAATTTCGAAAGATGGTTATATATTTCTATACTTAATTCTATTTTGTTTTAATTTTCAAATTGACAGACAGTCACTATCAATAGCCTAATGTAACAGCTGCATTTAAACGGAAAAAAAAATTGAATTTGAATGTGTTTTCAAATTTGAATACCAATTCGATAATTTTTTTTAATTTTTTTTTTTTTAATGCGGTCAGATTTTTTTCAAATTCGGTTAAATTTTTTGGAATTTGAACACAAAACTAATGAAACGACCTCTGAAAGTGAATGAAATTAATGTAACAAATTAAAAAAAAAATGTATTTAAATACCGAATCAAAACGAAACTAAACAAATTTTTTCGTCCTGCACGTCTAGTGAAAAATCACTCAGCAAAGAATTTCTAATCGTCTGTAAGGAAGACAGTAATTTCGCGTGCACATGATTTGGTGATTGAACTCAGCAGAGCTTCACCTTCACCCACCCTAAAAAGAGAACAGCCTATTGACCTTTATTGAACCAACCCCAACGTGTTAAAGTTTATAGCAATTACCATTTGCACCAGTGCATTGTAGCTGGGTGTGGGAAAATTTTCATTAAAGCTGAACTCTAGGTATGATTGTTTTTTGCATAGTTACATTGGTCAAGTTCGGACCAATGTAAGAATGTGTATGTTATACCCATGGGATAGCTATGGTAGTGGGGAAACACTGTAGAAGTAGCCACTACTACAGTGATCACTGTGATCTTCCAAGTCCCATGCCACGCTTCTGCCATGCTGCATGGTAAACACAGAGACACTATTCACTGAACACCTTGCATTTTTCTCAATTAATGCAAAGCATTCTCTGATTGGACAAGATGGAAAGGTGGAGTGGGGACATCACATTCTCCACCCCATCCAATCTGTGAACATTTTGTATGCATTCAGAAATACATTCTGACGTTCTGTGAATGCTGCCAAGCAAGCAACCCCCGGTTATTTTTCAACAAGGCATAATAAAACTATAGTGGGCAAAGTGACCTACCTGACACCGACCTATATCAAATGGTTTACTTTTCTCTAATAGTGGCACTGTGCACTGAATGTTACAATTCCTGCTTTTGCTTTTATAGCAAAAAATTAAATTCAGTTTTCTTGTCTTCTGCCAACTTTCCTTGAAATAGTGGCGGGAAAGAGATTCAGTTCTGCTTAATCCTTACTGCTGTAATGTTTATACCAACTGTATGAATGTTATGACTATCTAATATGCATTGTGCAATGTACTTTTTTTTATACTTGTTTGCAAGTTTCTTGTATTAATCTCAGTAAAACAAATTAATCAGTAAATTATTATTTTCTCTCTTGCTCAGTGTTGGTAAACTTGCTTGATATAGGGGACTCACTCAGAGATCACTGCTATTACAGCTCCTTTACAATTCAGTTCTTACACATTTGTGATTGCTACAGCCCCCTTAAAATGGCTTGTTCCACATGTGATATTTCTCTTAGAAAGATCTATTATGAAAGGTCTGAGGAAAATAATAGTAAAAAACAGAAAGGTATAGACAGCACAGAGTAGAGAAATGGTGTGAATGAAATAAGGTAGCCTGTTGAAAGAATCATTTTCCTTTACTGAGTGCTGCAGTGCTCTCTGTGCTCCCAATGAACTTCTGCTAAATGAGTTAACACAGTGGCGGCCCGTCCATTGGGGGCGCAGGGTAGCCACCCCCCCCCATCAATACATCCAGCCCTCTAATCTACATGCAGGGAGCCGGATGCATGGATTTCAATAGGGTTTTTTTTTTTTTTAAAGCACCTGATTAGAGCCGGAGGCTCTAATAGGCTTCAAAAAAGGGTGGGCTCAGGACGCAGAGCACTGTGGCCTTAGCCCACCCAGTTATATGACAATAGCGAATGAATATCACTATTATCACACTGATTCTCCTTCCAGCCAACCAGGAAGCAGGTCATGAGACCCCTTACCTGATTGGCTGAAAAGAGAAGCGATTTTACTGGCCATTGGTCAGGAAGAGGGAGGAGACGCATGGCTGGAGGAGGTAAGAATGCTGTCTGTCCGGCCAGCCTCCTGTCCCGCTGGGGGGGGGGTGGTTTATTTGCCAGTCCATCCCGCTTTGGGGGTGTGGGGTGCATTTGCCTGCCGGCTAGCTGGCCGGCCGTCCTGCTGGGGGGGTAGTAGATTTGCTCTCCCCCCCCAAATTATTATGCACCAGCCGCCACTGGGTTAACACCTCACTTCCATCCACTAGGGGGAGCTGGTGAGCAGAAGGAACTCAAGAGACTTGATGGTTGGCAGCATTAAATTATGAGAGATGCAGTTTGGGAAAGAAACTTTACTATAGCAGTCTGTTGACCATTGGACTACATTTCCCATTGTGAGCCGGGTATAAGGGGAGAGAGTTGTATTTCTAATACTGAGCAACTCTGTCTTTGCTGTGAGAAGTCCAAGGTGTGGACATCACAACTCCTGTGTGCACTTCAACCTGCTACCAGCCAGTCTTTGGCTGTGTTCTGAGGACCGGAGTCATTCCAGGAAGATCACAGAAGTAAACTGACATCTGAATGGTGGAACCCCTGTTGCTGTATCGCTGGGACTGGTGAGAAGACACTGCTGCAATTAGCTTGTTGTTGCTAGCAGAGACTGAGCACATAGGGACTGGCCATCTAACTGGAAGCATAGTTTACAATGGTGCACATGAGTACAGTCCCAGTAAAGACTGGGCCGCAATGCTAGTCGCCTGAAGAACTAGGGCTAAAGGCTGCAAGAATTTAGCATGTTGTCCATAGTAAGTGGTACCTCATTAGGGAGTCTTAAACTTCATTGCTGCCATTCATATAGAGTGCACTTTAAAGCAGATATAGCCTACTATTTACAGAGTTATGACAGTATTGATTATCTTTGCTAATACTGTTTTCTAATACCATTACTTATTGCTGATTTTGTGGATTTCCAGGTTTTCTCTAATTTAGCTGCATAGAACTCCAACCTACTGTGATTGACCTAATCCTTTACCTACTCATTAATGTGCATACTGCTATTTTCTGCAAACCATGACATCATATTGGGTTCATTAACCACTAACCAGTTTGATATTTGCTTTTTGATACTGAACCTTAGTTGTGTGCAGGGCATGTATATTTGTGCTCCCAGTAGCAGTGCAATATCCTTTGCTTAACCTGGTGCGTCAGTGGGGATAAGGTTATTCTCAGAGTTGAGGCAGAAGAACAGAGAACCCAAACTACTGAGCTGCTCCTGCAGGGGTAGTGCTACATACACTTGGCACAGCTGGTAATATCTGGTTTTTCACAGACATGAAAAACCCCATAGCTGCAAGTGTTCCGAATTCAGAGCTCCTCAAGCAAGGTCCCATTTAAGTGCAGCCTAAAATAAAAGACTGAGTGAATACTCTTCCATGTTTTTTATATTAACAAATGCACTTAAAAGTAATATAACATGCAGCCCATCAGTAGTTTGCGCCACATTTAGGGCCCCAAAAACCTCCAGCTGCTCTCAACTACCTTAAAGAAAAAAAGGAGGGAGCAACTACAGGGTAAAATTTTAATCATAAAGACCAAAGGCATGATTCACATAGACAGCAAAATGAGGTGGTTGACAGTCGATAATGACTTGCCAACTGCTACCAGTCAAGCTGCTTTGCTCACATGTGCGCACAGTAGCCCAGACTATTTTTTGTGCAATGTTTGGGCTGCAGCCACTTACATGATGCATTGCTCCTTCTGCCAGGACAATATTTTGGCATTCAGCACAATACTGTCCCACAACACAGGTTGTAAATGATCTTTTGCATTCACTGAAATGTGAATCAGGCTTTAAAGGGTCTCCGGTAGAATAAATACACATTGAATGGCTGATTTTTTCTCCAGTCATCAAACAAAGGTGGGCTTAAGCGAAAAAGACAAAATAAATGTATGACTTTTCTAGAGGTAATGTAATGGTTTGCAGATGTGCTCTGAATGTGATCTACAGAATGACAGGTTTCATTTAATGTGATCCTGAAGTAGATCACTTCTACCATCTATGTGACTTACATTTATCCACAGGCTAGCTCTTATCAGCTTCTTAAAAAATACCCCTTTACAACAGATTTATAAACCATATGTATTTTGTTTGTCTCTTCTTATAATTGGATTCTAAGCAGAATGGATAATGTGCCCTAAAAGCTCTTGTACCTGTATACTCATAAAAGGGAAATTGAGCATTTTTTTAATTTCTGCTCTAAATCTTTTTTTTTTTTTTTTTTTCAAATATTTTATTTTTACCAGAGAAGGCAGATCCAAGTCCTAAGAGGAAGTAGTAACACAGAAATAATGGTACACCAGTATGCATAGAATATACAAAATCGGTTAATGTATGAAATCTGGATATAGAAAGGGAGCAGCGAATTTGCGGAGTGTTCCTAACGAAAATGTATTCACCGCTCCCGTTCTGTAAACCTAAAATCTCCTAAGGACTAGCCACTTTAAAAAAAAACAGGACTGCCCAACCCCCAAATTTTCTTATTTTAAAATAACTAGTAAGAGATAAGGACAGTAAAAGAAAGAGAGAAAAAGACAAGGCAGAAGTGAAAAGAGTTAAAGCGGAGTTCAGGCCATTTTAGATAAAATACCCCTGTTATAGTCCCCTCTTGTTCTTTCACAATTAGCTTTCTTCCAAAGTTTCCCCTTTTCTGTAGTTGTGCCGCATTGATCACTTACTTTGTTTGCCTTCTGCACAATTTGGCCATCCTGACTATGGGCATGCGAATTTTAAACAATCCTCCAGACTTCTGTATAAAAAGAGTCAAGTTTGGGGCAGGACCAGAATATATGGAGCAGCGTTCCCCGCTCCTCGTGGCACCTCCAACAGCAGTCAGTAGTGTCTGGAAAGAATTTATGTAAAAGAAACCGTGTATGATACCATCGCATCAGAATTTTAAAATTGGTTTCTTGGATCTGTGGGCAAATTGAGGATTACAGGGAAAGACTAATAATGTTATTCTGCTGATCAAGGGTACGATCCAGATCTGTTTCCCATTTCGATATACAGAGTAAGCTATGAATTTTTTTATTTGGCGATAACTTAGTCATTACTTAAGATAACAAAGGAAACATACTTTGAGGTGGATTTACTAAAGACAAATAGATTGTGCACTTTGCAAGTGCAGTTGCTCCAGTGCTTAGTAAATTAGATGAAACTCTGCAGATTTCCATCACCCAATCATGTGAAAGCAAAAAATGCTTTTTCTTTTTCCTTGCATGTACTTGGGTATTCTTTGCAAAGTGAAGCTTCACATCAATTACTAAGCTCTGAAGCAACTGCACTCAAAAAGTGCACAGTCTTTTTCCCTTTAGTAAAATCACCCCAATATTTTTAGAAGGAAAACTCAGCTTTTTTTTTTACAATATTGTATTTTATATATTGTGTAAATGTAAAAAAAAGATTTTTTTTTCTATGCTGCCCAGTGTTGGTTTTAAAATAGGTAGTGTTACTGTAGATAAAAGGTATACATTTAATTCTAAAATGTTTCTCTTTTTCAATAATTTTTATTGAAAGTTTTATGCATTAACATCAGAACAAGAACAAAGAGTGCCTCGTAGGGGCTAGGCCATCACTTCAACAAATTGTAACAGTACCCAGGGCAAACAAAAAGAAAACAGTGGTTACACACTCAACCTTCAAGCTTAGACTCAGAAAATATGCTACACAAGCGTTACTCCCTGAGCAGGTAAAAGAGCACATATTCGCAATAATAGGCCCTCGTACCGGAGCCCCCAGTGATAAGTAGAAAAATACAAAAAACAAAGGAAAAAGGTAAGAAGAAGAGAGAAAAGAAGAAGTAGGAAAAAGGGGAAAAAGAGTGGACCCAGCTCCGCGCCCCGCCCCCCCACCCCAAAGACCCCTCTCAGGCCGGCCCCGTCAGATAGCTGAGCCATGGCTCCCATACCCTGTCGAAGCTACGCATCCTGTCGTCCAGCTGAGCCGACAGTCGCTCATTCACCATGATCCAGGACAATTTATGCCTCAACTGCTCGAACGGGATCACAGGAGACCTCCAGGACCTGGCAATAGTAATTTTTGCTGCTGTAAAAATAAAGGTAATAAGCCTCCTCTGAGCCTTCGTGGCCGCCTCCACTTTCTGACCCAGGAGGGCCTGTTGCGGAGATTTAACTAGGTTCACCTGCGTCAGGGTGTACACAAAATTGTACACCCTGATCCAGAAACGTCTCACCCTAGGACACAGCCACCAGACGTGGAACATAGAGCCCTCCTGGCCGCAGCCCCGAAAGCACAGAGGAGATGCTCCTGGTACGAAGGTGGCAATTCTAGCTGGCACCATATACCAGCGTAGCAGAACTTTATAGTTGGCCTCTATAATGGAAGTATTGATCAAAGACCTGGAGGCCCCCTGAGCCATGACATGCCAGTCAACTAACTCCAAGGTGTCCTGGATATCGGCTTCCCAACGGACCATGTAAGGAAGCTTCATCGGCGAGTCAGATAACACATTATAGATCACGGAGATAAAACTGCGTAGGTTATCATATTTGCGACATAGATATTCTATGGGCGTCATTGTCGTCAGGTCAGAGAGGCGAGATAGAGCTCGTACATAATGATCAATTTGAGTGTACCGAAAATATTCAGACTGAGGTAAATCATATTTTTCAACCATCCGCTGTCTCTTAAGAAAGCCCCTATGATCACAGAGGTCTGCTATGCGGATCAGGCCCTTGTTCGTCCACCATTGAAATGATCTGGGGGAGAGACCCGGGGGGAACCCACTATTATTCAAAAAGGGGGCCATGGGGGTGTGAGGAGACCGGAGAGCATGTGTCCTGGACAACCGATCCCAGACTGCTAGAGAGTGGGACAATGCCGGGCACAGAATTGGAGGGCGGTCTTTTGGCAATAACCACATAATTTGGGAGACCTCATTACCCGGTACTGAGCTGGCCTCCAAGGTCATCCACGCCGTAGGGGACTGATGAGAGTGAAATTGAATCAGTTGGGCCAACTGGGCCGCATAAAAATATTTCATCAAATCCGGCACCCCCAGACCTCCCCTGGATTTAGGGGTATAGAGCGTTTTTTTGTTCACCCTAGGTCTCTTGTTCCCCCAGATAAACGAAAGGACCTGGCCCTGAAACTTGAGCACTTCTGTCCGGCGCAGAGCCACAGGCAGTGCGCGGAACAGATATAGCACCCTCGGGAGGACATTCATTTTAATCGAATGCAGTCTGCCAAACCATGAAGGGGGATGTAGCGACCACCTACCCATGTCCTCCCTCAACCGGGCAAACAAAGGTGGATAGTTTTTAGCATACAAAGTGTGCAGGGTTGGAGTCAAATTAATGCCTAAATAAGGGAGGGAATCTAAGCGCCACGAAAATTTAAAGGAGTGCTGTAGCGTTACCACCGTCCCAGCGTCCAGAGAAAGATTCATAGCCTCCGACTTAGCTTGGTTAACACACAGTCCCGACATTATTGAGAAAGAGTCCAGCAGGGCAAACAGGTTAGGCAAGGTCGTGAGTGGAGAGGAGATCACCGCCAACAAGTCGTCTGCAAATAGGACGCACTTATGTTCGGAACCCCCACAAACCAACCCCCTGACATCCTGTGAGGCCCGGATTTTTAGCGCAAGAGGTTCCAGCGCTAGAACGAAGAGGAGGGGTGACAGGGGACAACCCTGGCGGGTGCCCCTACGTATCGGGATAAATCCCGAGCCGTAGCCCTTCAGCCTTAGGATCGCCTTAGGCGTGCTGTACAGGGTCCGTAGCAAGGTGAGAAAGGGAGAGCCAAAGCCAAAGCGAGCTAAAACATCAAACAAATAATCCCACGAAAGGGAATCAAAGGCTTTGTGTATATCTAATGAAAGAAGCATACCCTTACGAACTCCCCCCCCATCCCAGTCCGATTGAATTGCGGAGATAATGTCCAGGACCCGCCTGGTCTGGTCCGAGGTCTGACGACCCGGGACAAACCCGGCCTGGTCAGGGTGAATATATGTGGCCAAAAAGGAACCCAGTCTAGCTGCCAGGACCTTTGCTAAAATTTTCAGGTCCGAGTTGATCAATGATATCGGGCGATAATTATCACAAATGCTATGATCCTTGCCCGGCTTAGGAAGGACATGAATATATGCCACATTTTCCTGAGGCGGAAGCGATTCGCCGGACCGGAGAGCATTAAAGAGAGCACAAAGGTGAGGGGTCAGAGAGTCCTGAAATTTACGAAAATATACTCCCGAAAAACCGTCTGGCCCAGGGGCCTTGGAGGGGTGCAGGCCCTTAATAGCCTGGATCACCTCCGCTTCCGTGATCGCCCCGTCCATCAATGCTGCATGGGATTGGGATAGCTTAGGCATCGCGAGATCCGTGAAAAAAACGTCCGCCTGGCCCCGATCGTACGCCGCCGGTTCACGATAAAGTTTGGTATAAAACCTCGCAAACTCAGACGACAGCAGGTCCGGATTTCGAGAAAGGGCCCCCGTCCGCAAGCGAAGCCTAGGAAGAGCCGACATAAATGGGCGGGGAGCCAGTTTACGCGCCAACAGCGTGGTCGGTTTGTCACCCATGGTATAAAACCTATGGCGAGACCATCTAAGACACTTCTCAGCTTGTGTCGTGAGGCTCAGATTCAGAGCCAGTCTAGCCGCATCAATTTTGTCCCTAAGGTCCAGCTGGGGATGTGTCTTCTGCTCCTGGAGCAAAGCGGCAAGGGCCTGTTCCTGTGCTTTGATGGTGCTCTCCCGGTTACGCTTCAAACGCGCTGCAATTTGGATCAGTTTACCACGTATTGTGGCCTTATGGGCAGCCCAAGTTATTATCGAGGAAGTCTCCCCCGTATTGTTTTCCTGAAAAAACAATTTAATATCTTGTCCCACCTCCTCCACGACCCCGGGATCAGTCAACAAAGACGCGTTCAGCCGCCACGGGGAGGGACCCGGCCGGGACCACAGGGCCTCGAGCTGCACCAGTACCGGTGAGTGATCCGACCAAGGAGTAGACAAAATTTTGGCCATGCACATATGCGGAGCCAGAGCAGAACTAGCAAACACATGGTCTATCCTGGAGTAGGTACCGTGTACATGAGAAAAATATGTGTAGTCTCTCTGGGACGGGTTATATTCCCTCCAGAGATCCAGCAGGTCCCAGTCGTGGAGGAGGCGAGCCAGTTTGTGTCCATTTTTGGGCAAATGCTTATATCTAGGCCTACCCGGGACAGACCTGTCCAAGGTGTGCTCCAGGGGGAGATTACTATCCCCCCCCAAGATTACTCTACCCTGAGCCTTGGGGAGTAAGGTACGCAACATATCATGGAAAAAAACCACCTGACCCGAATTAGGAGTATAATAGGAGATAAGGGAGACCAATTGGTCATCAATCAGCCCAACAACCATAAGATATCTACCCTCCCTGTCCCTGACCACAGAAACCGGAGAGAACAGAACCCTACGTGAGAAACAAATAGCCACTCCTCTCTTCTTCTCCTGACCCGAGGACAGATAAAACTGTGGGAAGTGGGACGAGAGGTAACGCGGAGCTGAGGCTTTGGAAAAGTGAGTTTCCTGCAGTAGTAGTATATCGGCTTTTTGGCGCTTGTATTCCAGAAAAGCCTTGGTGCGCTTCACCGGGGAATTGAATCCCTGCACATTATGAGTAATAATTGTGAATTTAGAAGAGCCCGAGGGTGACATGGTGGTCTGACAGACTGCACTCACCTGAAAGCATCCCAGTAGATTTCAATCGGCCTCCAACCGAAGTCCGGAGTCTCCCGAGGTCCCGGGGTGTCACCATAGGGCCGGCGCGCAGAGTCAGGGTCCAAGAACAGAAAAGAAAAAGGAAAGAGTTAGAGAAGGAGCAAGAAGCGGCAGGGGGAGGTACCCCCCTCGCCGCACAGGCATACAATAAACACAAAACTAGCTGTACATGGGATTGGAATTCCCCCAGTTCCCATATCTGGGGAAGTTGACGTGAGGTTGCCCTCATCCAGGGATAAGGGCAAGTTCACCAAAGTGACATGCGGGAACACCCGGGCCACAACCCAAAAAAAAAAAAAAAAAAAGAACATATAGGAGGGAGGATCAGCTGAGGAGCAGGGAGACCCTGCTTCCCGAGGACACCCCCATTCCGGAGACAGCCAAGGTGCCGGGCGACTCCGTCCACCCCGCGCCCCAAAATGGGGGCCGCAGGATCCCGGCCAAGCCCCCCGGCAACCAACCTCCCAGCCACCTCCGGAGAGGAGAGACTCATAATATCAATGGTAAATGAAAACATCAGATAGGACGAAAAAATTAAAATTGAGAACAGCCAAAGCTAAATTATTTCACAAAGTTCAGTCCTGCTGGTGCAAAAAAGAGAGTAATAAGTAGGGGAAAACAACAAAACAAGACAAAAATAAAGGGGATATAATATCCCACAAGCTGTAGACAGCCGTGTACAACTGGCCACCCCCCCCTAACCCAGCCGCCGCCGCAAATTCGGCATTGGCCGGGATTGACAGGGTTGGGAAGCACTTACTAAAACTGAAAAACTGAACAGCACACAAAAAAATTATGAAGTGACAAAAAGGGAGCAAGTAGGACCAGTGCTCGAGGTCTCTTCATGTCTTGCGGTTGTTCTTCCGAGACGCCTGAGAATCCTGACGAGTCCATACCGGAGATATGGGGCGTTCAGATCCGGCAGCCAAAGGTGGAGAGCGAGGCTCTCTAGACAGGAGGCCCAAATCCGACAGCAAGGTCTCCCCATCGTGGAAGTTAGTAAAGGAATAATTCTTGCCGCCATAGGAAAAGGAAAGTCTGAAAGGAAAGGACCAGCGATATTTGATTTGGTGGTTCATCAATTGTTGCAACAATGGCTTGAGGGTCCGACGCTTCTGCACCGTGGAAGGGGCCAGATCCGTGAAGAGCTGTATTGGAGAGCCAAATAGGGAGAGATCCTGACGATTTCTAGCCGCTGACATCATCTTCTCCTTAATCTTATAGTAGTGCGGTTTCAAGATTATATCACGAGGAAGACCATCCTGCCGAGGCGCAGTTAGGGCCCTGTGGACCCGGTCCACCTCAAGCTGATGAGGAGTAATATCGGGGATCAAGTCTCTCATGAGGTCCTGTACCGCTCCTTCCAGGTCCTGATGTTTTTCCGGAAGACCCCTAATGCGCACATTATAACGGCGCGATCTGTTTTCTAGATCTTCAATCTTTGAATAGGCCTCCTCCAGTCTATCATGTAACTGAGTTACCATCTTGGTGTTCTGATTAACCCTTTGTAGAGAGCCATCCATCTTTTGTTCGATAGTATCCAGCCGCGCCCCAAAGCTATGCAGGTCCTGTTTGATGTCAGTCGTAATTATAGCACAAGCCTTGGACAATTCCTGTTGTAGCAATGTGGAGAAACGAGCCAGCAAAACTGCATCCCCCGAATAGGGGGCCTGGGGCGGCGCTGGATCCACATTCGGGGGGCTAGGTTGGCTGAAAAGGGAGTCTGCCAGCTCGGCCATGTTCCTATCTATAGAGGAGCTCGGGGAACATGAAGGCGCAGGGTTGCCAAAGGAGGCTGTAGGAGATGATGCCTGATACCCCGCTGCTATGCCTGAGCTCAGCCCCGACTGACCCGATTGCTGCGAGGAGAAGGGGTCCCCCAAATCCTCCTGGAAGGGAGAAGAGCCTGTCAGGTGTGGAGATGCCGGACCCGGAGGCCCCTCCCGGGCTGCAGCCTGGCCGCTCCGCGCGGACTGCTTGCTCGGCGCCATCTTGGGAGAAGGAGACTGGCTGGCCGGAGCGGGCCGCGGAGTGTCCCGCTTATTGCTCTGTTTGTATTGCCTCTTCTTGGGTGGACCCGAGCTCCCCCGCCTCATTGCAAACTCACCGTGGTCTGGTGGGGTGAGTTCGCCGGCTCCCGCCGCTAATTATCGCTGGGCTGTGACCGGTGGTGTGCGGAGCGCAGCTAGGACATGTCCTCTCCCGTGCCCGCGCGCATGCGCACTACCCTAAAATGTTTCTCATTTCAAATTACACTAGAATGACATTTCAGGTAAAAAAAAAAAAAAAGAATGTAACGTTATTTGAAAATGAAAAATGGTACTTTTTCAATTCTGTGGGGGAAAAAAAAAGTGAATGTAAACATTAGTTGGTAAAACATCATTTAAATGCTGGGAATAGCCTATAAAAGTGACGGAGGGGGCAACTAAGGGGAACAGATAGTTAAGAATTTATTTTGGGGAAGGTCAACGTTTAGGAAGGTGTCAAGGATCCCCCCAGGGTCTATAAACAACTTGCTGAGAATCTCTGCCCTAGAGTGCAATTTATTTTTAAGCTTTTTTTTATTTTTATCCCCATTACTGTGTTACAAATGTGTATAAATAGAGTACAAAATATGTGAAAATAGAGTACAAGATACATTAATAAAAGAAGTATCTTACTAATCTCTTGCTATAATATTACTGTGAGGAATTTTCTGAGTGTATGTTTTTATTTTACTATAACCCTTTAAAAGGAAACCCCTGTCCACTGTAATCAGGTAATGGAACACAGAAAACAAATAGTAGTCTATTACCAAAGATATCACCCTTTACATTACAGATTATTCTGATTTTTTTTAAACAGTGTTTTCTAGTATAGTGGATGGTTATCAACCAACAATATGTCAGCCCCTCAGGGCCAAATTGTGCTGCAAGTTATTGTGTCAGATACTTGTTACATCACCAATTAAGCACCTCTGACATCACTAGACAAACTGGTCCTCTGTGAAATGGAAAGGGACACTTTCTTGTCAGCATACTACCATTTAAATATAATCTTCCACTGCCTGAGTTTTAGTTATGGAGTCCCATAAATAATGTTATAATAATATATTTTAGCCCAAACCCTTTTTGCTTGTTTCCAGAATATATCTTAGCCCAACCCCTTTTTTTTTTATAAATGAGCAGGGAAGGTATGAAAGCCTCTATGATTGTTAAACCTTTTCATACCCTCATGCAATATTGCAGTTTAGTGGCATTGCAGAGACCTAGAACAGAATATATTTGCTCATTCGTCACATGATGGGTGACTTACAGGGCTGTGTTTTCTACATCATGATTGATTCAATTATTTTGTACAAACTCAAACGTTTTTGTCATATGGTTATTTTTCTAAAGTTAAAAGAATAAATTCTTGAAGGAAACATGATATCTGCTTTACATGAAGGTCTTTTGTTTGGCTGTTCAAAAAAAAAAACATAGGAGAGAAAAGAGAAGATGTTGTGTTGCCTGAGTTATGCCCAACAATGTTCAGAGTTGGATTGACAAGGGAACAGTAGAGAAAAATGTGACATTATGCAACTGAAAAGCCTTCTATTTTTACAAAACTTGTGCGCCCCAAATGAGTGTCGTGTATAAGAATAAGTAACAAAAAATCCAGATCTAACCCTGTGACAGTTGTGGGTGTCTCAGGTTAGGCAAGCATCTCCTTATTATACATCTTTCCTTGAAAGTTTTCCACAGCACTAAGCTTCTCAAATGTCTTATTTCTCAACCCAGATCCAAAAACCTAACATAAAGGTCAAGGTGTCAGATACTTTGGACTAATAGGTTTGCATTCTACACTGCTCAAAAAAAAGGAACACTTTGAAAACACACCTCAATAGGGAAAAATCTCATGCTAGATATCTATACTGATATGGATCTGGTAATGTGTTAAGAATGAAAGTATGCCACATCGTTTAATGGAAATGAAAAATGATCCACCTACAGAGGGCTGAAATCAAAGACAACCCAAAAATCAAAGTGAAAAAAATGATGCAGCAGGCTAGTCCATTTTGCTGAAATTTCATTGCAACAGCTCAAAATGGTACTCAGTAGTTTGTATGGCCTCCATGTGCTTGTATGCATGCCTGACAACATCGGAGCATGCTCCTTTTAAGATGACAGATGGCGTCCTGGGGTATTTTCTCCAAGATCTGGACCAGGGCATCAATGAGCTCCTGAACAGACTGAGGTGCAGCCTGGTGGTGTCAGATGGACTGAAACACAATGTCCCAGAGGTGTTCTGTTGGATTTAAGTCAGGTGAGCGTGGGAACCACTCACTGGTTTCAATTCCTTCATCCTCCAGAAACTGGCTGCATACTCCCACCACATGAGGCCGAGCATTGTCATGCACCAGGAGAAACACAGGACCCACTGCACCAGTGAAAGGTATGACAATGGGTCCAAAGATTTCATCCCAATACCTCATGGCAATCAGGGTGCCATTGTCTAGCCTGTAGATGTCTGTATGTCCCTCCATGGATATGCCTCCCCAGACCATTTCTGACCCACACCCAAACCAGTCACGCTGAACAATGTTACTGGCAGCATAACATTCTCCACAGCTTCTCCAGACCCTTTCACGTCTGACACATGTGCTCAGGGTGAACCTCATCTGTGAAAAGCATAGGCCGCCAGTGGCAGACCTGCCAATTCTGGTGTTCAATGGTAAATGCTAAACAAGCTCCACAGTGCCAGGCTTGTGATGTTGGGCCCTCAGACCACCCTCATGAAGTCTGTTACTGATTGTTTTGTCAGAAACATTCACACCAGTGGCCTGCTGGGGGTCATTTTGTTGGACTCTTGCAGTGCTCATCCTGTTCGTCCTTGCAGAAAGTAGTAGATACTGGTCCTGCAGATGGGTTAAGGACCTTCTGTGGTCCTGTCCAACTCTCCTATTGTAACTGCCTATCTCCCAAAATCTCCTTCATGCTCTTGAGACTCTGGGAGACACAGCAAACCTTCTGGCAATGGCACATATTGATGTGCCAACCTGAAGGAGTTTAACTGCCTTTGAAAGTTCTACAGGGTCCAGGTATTGCCTCATGCTACCAGTAGTGACACTGACCCTAGCAAAATGCAAAACGAGTGAAAAACAGTCAGAAAAGATGGGCAGGGAAAAAATGTCAGTGGCCTCCACCTGTAAAACCATTCTGTTTTGGAGGTCATCTCATTGTTGCCCATCTAGTGCCCCTACTGTTAATTTCATTAACACCAAAGCAGCTGAATAACAACCCCCTCTGCTACTTAACTGACCAGATCAATATCCCATGAGTATAACTGACCTGATGCTATACTCTGATTTAAAAATTGTTCCTTTTTATTTTTTTGAGCAGTGTATATGTTTTTATTTTGATGGGACTTCCAGGCATTGATGTCAACTGTGATGTAAATGGAGAAATAAGGGATTGCAGAATCATTTTGACACAAAAGAGTAGGTTGCAATAACACTTTTAGCAGCTACAAGTCTCTCAATTTTTAGTGGCAATTTATAGTTGCTAACTAAGTTGATGCAATATCTCAGCCTTTCTTAACCTCTTTAGCATGGAGGAATCCCTGACAATAAGTAAGATATCTACAGCTCACAAGATATTAGTAAGGTGGTAAGTGGAAAAAATACACCATACATTGTCAGTCATTGGGAAGAACGCCCCTTCTAAAGATGGCTAAAATGATCTTTGGCGTCAGAGGTTACTTATCTTAGAGGCAGAAATTGCCAATTGCTTAAGGAACCCCTTAAAAACCTCTGGAGGAACCCTTGGGTTCTATATAATCCCTGCCGAGAAAAGCTGCTATAGCTAGCCAAAGTATACATCTACAGTATATATTTACAAATTGTTGTTGTATGACATGTCCTTTACCAACAAATTTCTGGCATGACATGGCCATTAGTAGCATTGAAGCATATGTAAATACTGAAACAGGCAACTTTGTGACCACCTGAAAATGCTTAGAATTGTTAAGATAGAGCCCGTCCATTGACTGCCGTTAGTTTTATTACAAGCAACAAAATAGTTGATCGACATTCTTCAGTTGCTACAAAATTGTTTGTGTGACAGACATGGCTCCTTGATGTAGATCCATGTGCCTGGCTCTAATAACTGCGAAATGTTATATGTGTTGCCTATTGGTCTGAGGAGCAATATCTAAAATGTACATTGGGATATGATGGAGGGTAAATAGAACCTTTATTGAATTTAAAAGAGTAAAAGCTTTTAGAAATATTTTTATTGAATGGCAGTTGTGAATTAATGAAAAACATAGATTTTAAAATTATTTTACCAAATTTAATTATTGGATGTCTTATTGAAAATTCCAGATTACAAAAAAAGGTATATTCCTTTTTTTCTTGGTTTAATGCTCAGATCTGGAAATTGTGGTTTTATTATACTGCAGAATGAGTCGCTAGGGATCGGTTTGCTGATGAATCATCATTTTGCAGTTTGATTCTGATATGCTGTACATTTACCTCCAAAGTGTCTAAAAAGGACCCCGGGTCGTGAACCGTCAGTGGAAATATTACTTTCCCGGTAGTCACATTCCAATTACTATCAATTCAAGCATCAAGTCATATGTTAAAACAAATTCAAGGTCAAATTATGATTCTCATTGGGATTGACAGTGACTCCAGAATCTATGAGCAAAATGTTTTTGTAGTGACATGGTGAGTGGTGTCAGTGGCCAAACTTTAGTGCAATTATGAATCATCAAGGTTAGGTGTTAAGACTTATTTGAGACTTATTCACTGGGCAAAGAACAATAGCCCAATAGGCTATAGTTAACCACTGTTTACTCAATAGTGTTATTAAATATTCCCCAAAGTGTCGTACTGAGTTTTGTCCCTTATGGGTCACTTGTGTTAAATTCCATTTAGAATTCCACCTACATGAAAGTAAGATTGTCTCTATGGAGCATTTAAATTATAGGAAAATTAATACAATTGGTTTAATTTTTTTTTTTTTAATTATAAGTTTTATTGCATCCTTCAGTTGAGTGTACAGTTCAGATTACCACAAAGATAGGATACATATTAAAACTGAAGAAAAGCTGATTCCAGAAATAAAGTACTGTGCTTATCCAGAACAATGAACGATGCACGTTAGACATGGAAATCATGGGTAAACCAATATTATGAATTATAGTAAGACCCAGAGAAATCATTAAACCCACTCAAGGGTCAAATGAAGCTGAAAGGACTTTTTTTTCCCCAAACAAAAGCAAAGAGAAGGAACAGAACACAGAACAGTCCTGTGAGGACAAGGTGGAGGGGAAACATGAAAACAATTGGTTTAATTTGTGGTATCAGTATATTGGCCAGTAAAAATGTAATTATTTACATTCAATTTTAATTACATTTAAAATTATTTTATCTATATAAAGGCAAACTTATCTCATAATTATATTTTGTTACCTTTTTTTATTTTTACCTTGAATGTCATTCATAAAAAGGCTGTGGATTGTGCTACTACAGATGATTTTATACCATTTTAACTGTAATTTTACAATTTCACAAAGCAGAAAGAGAGACAGATGTAGTCTTGAGCAAAGATTCACGTGCAACATAGCAGGCTGTGCGTGCGCGTTTCCTGTGTGTCCCGGCTGCAGATCCCTCTGCCTCTGGCTGATAAGATTATGCATTGTAAGGCTATTTTTGGTTGTGTTAGTGATTCTCTGCTGTGCTGCATCCTTGTCAGATCAGTGCAGAGGATAAGAAACCATCATTATCAGGAAATATTAACTCTTAGTTTAGAGACAGCCATGTGATAAATTAATGACAAAACTATGTCTCAGATCAACAACTTAAAAAAACAACTTATAATTTGTGTTACCATTTTGAATGGTTAGCTTGTGTTTTTGTGTGTATTGCACTTCTAGTGATTTTAGATGATCAAGGATCAATGTGAAAAAATAATCTTATGAATATGCTTATAGTTTGTAATGTTATATGTACATGGGATCTGACATGTTTGCTCAATAGACATGTAGACATTACTGCTGTTTTACGCAATGCAAGTTTACAAGTCAAGGAAATCAGGTGAGTTTATTTACTACAGTAGTAGAAAGTGATTATTTTGTAAAGTGAATATTTTTTTCAATTGGTGAATAAGCTGAAGTGTTTACTTTTTCTCAGAATATCCTATCATAGGGGCATTGCTAGGATTGTGCAAGATCTGGGGCACCCTGAGAAAATGAATGATGTGGTGTGCTATGCACAGTGGTGGATTGTAGGTGTAACCTTAGGCCCCTTTCACACATACGGTCCGTTTGTCCATTTTTCATCCATCCGTTGACGGATGAAAAATGGACATCAATGCATCTCTATGTAAAAACGGATGACAACGGATGATCATCCGTTAACATCCGTTTTCAGCCGCTTCCATCAATGTTCGTTTTTTGGAATGGATAAAAGCCCTCTTTTTCATCTGTCAAAAAAACTGATCGGACGAAAAATGGATGTAAACAGACAAATGGTCAGTTTTTCATCCGTTTTTGCATTGGTAGTGGATGTAAAAAAAAAAATGGAGGAAAAATGGATGAAAAACAGATGAAAAACGGACAAAAAATGGATGAAAAATGGATGAAAAACTGATACATTTTGACGTGACTGAACTGATGAACTGAACGGACCGTATGTGTAAAAGGGGCGTAATTGTGCTAAGAGGAGAAGAGTAAAGAAGTATGATTAAATAAAACCTGAGCTCATTCACTGTGTATAAAAAACCCTTTTTCTACAGTCCTTTAGTACCCACAAAATATACTTTATATACACCACAAGTTAGAGTCTCACAGCCAAAATATTAGTATCAGTACAATCATATTTAAAAAAATGAAACTCTTGAACTCCTGCACATAAAAGATAGAGGGAACACTGAACAGTGAACTGAACTGAAAGACAGAGAGAACACCTAATGTATGCATTAACCACTTAAGCCCCGGAGGATTTGGCTGCTCAAAGACCAGGGCCTATTTTGCGATTTGGCACTGCATGACTTTAACGGACAATTTCGCGGTCGTGTGACCCTGTACCCAAATGAAATTGACGTCCTTTTTTTCCCACAAACAGAGCTTTCTTTTGGTGGTATTTGATCACCTGTGCGATTTTTACTTAAAGAGCGACAATTTTGAAAAAATAACAATATTTTTCACATTTTTTTATATGAAATTTTCAAAAAAAATGTAAAAATCGAAATTTTTTAACATTTTAGGCCAATTTGTTTTCTGCTACATATTTTTGGTAAAATAAATTGCAATAAGCGGATTTTGATTGGTTTGCGCAAAAGTTATTGCGTTTACTAATGACGGGAAAGATTTATGTCATTTTTAGTGTTTTTTTTTTTTAACCAGTAATGGCAGCGATCTGCGGTTTATTTTTTTTTGCAGGACTGCGACATTGCGGTGGACAGATCGGACCCGGACTGACATTTTTGACACTTTTGGGGGTACCAGTGACATTACTACTGTCAGGGAGTAATCAGTGCTATAAATGTGCACTGTTACTGTAAAAATGACACTGGCAGGGAAGGGGTTAACTTTATTAGTGATCAAGGGGTTAAGTGTGTCCCTATGGGCGTGATTCTAACTGTCAAGGGGCGTGGCTTGTGATGTAACCACAGAGACATATGATCCTACATAGCAGGATCGTACAGTCTCTGCAGTTACTTCAGGGAGAATGACAGGCTGCTTTGTTTACGTTAGCCGCCTGCCTTTCTCCCTCTCCAGCAGGAGATTGCGAGTGGCCGGTGGACATCGGAGCTGCCGCTCACTCGGGTGGGGATGACAGGGAATGAGCGGGGGCGGGAGCGCGCCTCCAGCGGCGCACGCTCACCCCCTAGAGGCTCATGGGCGAGCGATGTACCGGTACATCGCTTTGCCCAGGAGCGCCAGACTGCTGCAGTATATGTACTTGCGGCGGTCGGCAAGTGGTTAAAGCAGAACCTCTTTAAAACAGTTAGAGACTGCTGAGCAACCAACAACTGTAAAGACAATGGGGGAGATATACTAAAATTGGTGCACACAGAATCTGGTACAGCTGTGCATAGAAACCAATTAGCTTCCAGGTTTTATTGTCAAAGCTTAATTGAACAAGCTGAAGTTAGAAACTGTTTGGTTACTATGCACAGCTGCACCAGATTCTCTGTGCACCAGTTTTAGTAAATCTGCCCAAATGAATACTCTGGTTAGACGTATGTAATTACAATACAGCAAATAGAGTGCAGTGGTCAGCGGTATGTAATCTACATGGCACAAGATTCAAAACAGCTTATATAGTGTAGGATTCAGGAGTATGTAATGAACAGAGAGCAGGGGTTAGAAGTACATAATATGCAAATCACAGGGGTGCAAAGGGGCAGGAGCATGTCAAAAGCACAAAGCGCAAGAATCAGGAGCACAAATTGCACAGCATGCAGGGTCAGTAGTATGTTACACACAGAGGTCAGGAGTATGTAACCCACAGCCCAGAGTACAGTGTGCAAGGGTTATGTGTATATAATGTACAACCCATTGTTCAGAGTACAGTAATCAGGATATGTAATGTGCAGGATGAGGCAGCTATTAGTATATAACAGCAGAGTATACAAAGTATGGTGGTCTGACAAATGCAATGTACACTGTACATTACATATTCCTGACTGTTACACTTTGTTATGTCATTACTTTTTAGCTCCTGAGAACTGCACTCTGTATATAGTGCCATACATTGCACACTCCTAAGTGCTATACTTTCAGCATGCAGTGGCCAGATACTTAACACACAGCATTTGGGCATATGTAACATACAGCCCTACTCCCTTGATGCAGTTCGATGAGTACTCCCACCGACATCTATTGAGCCATCCCAGAAACTAAATTCCCCCCCCCCCCCCATCTCAGACCAAAGCACTTGGCCCCTTAGAGTGCAATTTTCTCAAACAAAATCCCACTCCCTGAGCAAAAATCAGCCCTCAGGAAAGTTCCCCTCCCAATTGCCTCCTACCCCTTGGCAAACAAACCCACTCAAGCTAATTTTTTTTTATTATTATTTTTATTGAAATTTAACAGGTAATAAAGAAGTTTTACATGTTTTGACAGTTTGATATTCTATGAATCTGCTACAATACAAATATTCCATTTCAAATGGGGTATCTCTTAGTCAACAATTCTGTATTGCTATAGCTAGGGGTGATATGGTTATTCATTGTTAGCAAAAGGATGAATCATATGAGTCACCCCTTGCCCAGTGTTGCGTATAAGTTGAGCTATCAGGTCCTCATCCCTCTGTTGCTCCCGGATGTCAAAGCTATCATTGCGAAGAGGGAAGAGGAGGAGGAGGAGGAGGATTGGTCTAGGACAACTCTAGGATTACAGTCCTTAATTTAACTACAACGTTGTCAAAAAGATTTGAACACATACACTATCCTGATTACCCCTTTCTCTAGGTACAGGGAATAACTAGCCAATTTACACTTCTTGATATGAAAATAGCATTAATTATCCTTCTGACTTCGTCGGAAGAGTATTTGAGGGGAAAAAGGAGAGAAAAGAGAGAAGGAAAAAAAAAGGGAAAGAGTTCCTAAGAAATAGAGGTGCACTCTAGGAGGTATATCTGCAAGATCCACGGCAGTTTACAGAGGATCAGACAGGTATTTGATCTAGGGTTCCCATATTTGATCAAACAAAGGTCTTTTATCTAAGAGAGTCACCGAGAGGTGTTTGTTCACCATTATCCATGTCAGTTTATGTTTAACTAGGTCGAATGGGATAATAGGTGATCTCCAGGATCTGGCTATTGCCAATCTGGCAGCTGTAAAAATAAAAGTGATGAGTTTTCCATTAAGTCTCGGTGTTCCTTACACTGAACAGCACAATAAAGCTTGTTGCAGAGATTTGGTCAGATTTACTTGTGTGAGTGAAAAAAACAAATTATAGATCCAAAAGCGTTTCACCTTTGGGCAGGACCACCATGTGTGTAGTACTGTACCCTGCAATCCACACCCTCGGTAACATAAAGAGGAGGCTCCCGAAATATGCTGCTATTCTCATTGGGACCATATCCCATCTCATTAGTACTTTATAATTAGCCTCTCTCAATGATGTATTTATGTACGATCTCAATGCATTTTGGACCATTTGAATCCATTCATCCAATTCATATATCTCATTAACATCTTGTTCCCATTTTTGCATATAAAACAATTTTCCTGATTTTGAGGTCAAGATGTTGTAGATTTTGGATATATGGCCTGTATGCTTATCGTATGTCCTACACAAATATTCCATTCATGTAGAAGTACTCGGGTCCGAGGCGCTTTGCAGGGATTTCAGAAAGTGTGTTATTTGAATGTGGCATTAGAACTCTGAGTTGGGCAGTTGGTATTTGTTTCTTAAAGCGGAGTTCCAGCCACAAAAAAAATTTCAACATACATACCCCCGGGACAGTCAGGGTTAGTACATTCCACAATGGCTAGCCTCTGATCTGTCCCGGTTCGCACTTACCTTTTAGAAGAAATACTTACTTTTAAAATTTCTTCTCCAGAGCTGCCATCTCAGGTGTGGGCAGCTTGAAGCCAGCGCGATCCTCTTCTGCGTCCTCTTCCGTCCTCTTCCGTCCCATGATGCACTGCGCCGGCCCCGACATCACTTCCGGGTCTGTAGCGTCATCCCTGCACAGCTTCTGGGCATGCCCAGAAGCTGTTTAGCAAGGTATGACGCGCCTGCACCGGAACTGACGTCGGGGCCGGTGCAGGTGCATTGATTCCTGGGAGCGATGACGTTCAGCTCCCAGGAATCATTGCAAAGCGGAAGTGACGGCGCGGGCCGCAGCCGCCGAGGGAGGAAGTGGAACAAAGGTGAGTACGTTTTTCTGCAATTACAAGGTAAGTAAAAAAAAAAGAAAAAACAATCGTAACTACCCGTTTCTTTTTCAGGTGAGCTATAGCAAGCGGATGGCCCAAAATCGACTATGTAGATTTTGTGGCTGGAACTCCGCTTTAAGACGCCCCTGGTCAGAGCTCTTCTGCTATCGTAGTAGTCTGTGAATTAGACCTTTATTGGTCCACCATGCAAAGCTGTGTGAGTTGAGACCCGGGGTGATATCTGGATTGCCGATTAGGGGAGCCATGGGAGCATGTGGGGATTTAAAGCCATATGGTTTTGACAGCCTATCCCATAAGCCTAAAGAAAAGGATAGGGTGGGGCATAATACCATAGGTCTATCTCTCAATTTCAGCCACATTAAATGGCTTATTGGTGTTGTGGGAAAAAGTGCTGATTCTATTTTCATCCAAGTAGGATGGTGGGCAGAAGAGTGGAAACAGATCAATTGAAATAACTGTGCTGCATAGAAATATTTTGGAAAAATAATGAATTTGTACCCCACACAAATCTCAGAGTACTGGTTTTAAATTCACGCAAATCTGATATTCTAACTGCGATAGGGAGCGGTCTAAAAAGGTACAATAGTCTAGGCAAAAAGTTAATTTTATTTGTGTACAGTCTACGGAACCATGAAGGGAGGGCTTTTTCCCCCATCTCTGAAGATCAGTCAGCATTTTCTTTTTTTTTTCCCCAAATAAGTTTCTTATATAAAGGAGGATAATTCCTCTGATACAAGGCGTCTACTGTGGGGGTCAGGAAGATCCCCAGATATGGAAGGGCACCTTTCTGCCATTTAAAAGGGAATGTGTGTTTTAATTGGGTAACAGTAGCGGAATCTAAGTTTATATTTAGAGTTAATGATTTGGAATGAATAATGGATAGATCCGATATATGGGAGAAATGTTGTAATACTTGGTATAAATTCGGTAGGAATGTAATTGGTAAAGATAAGAGCAGGAGAATATCGTCCACGAAAAGGGCACATTTGTGTTCACGGTCTCCACAATGTATGCCCTTAATGTCCGGGTGAAGTCTGAGCTTGATGGCCAAGGGTTCCAGGGCTGATATGAATAGGATTTTTGTTTATTTGTTCCGACATATGTCCCTTGATTAAAATTTTGGTGGTGGATTCACTATATAGAGAAGTCATCACCGTCAGGAATTTCGGGCCAAATTCATATCACCTAAGTGCATAAAATAAGTACTGGTAGTCCCACGAGATAGAGTCAAAGGCTTTACTTACGGGTTTGATAAGGGGGCTTGTCTGTTAGATACAAATCCTACCTGGTCGGGGTGGATATATTTTGATAGGAAAAGTATTAATTCGATTTGCTAGGATTTTAGTCATTAGTTTTATGTCCAGGTTTATAAGGGATATCAGGCGATAATTGGTGCTGTCACTATGGTCTTTTCCAGGTTTAGGTAAAACATGGATAAAGGCGTCATTTTCATGTATTGCCAAGCTCGCTCCCCCTCTCAAATCATTAAAGAGGGAGCATAGATGAGGCGTTAAAAGGTCTGTGTATTTTCTGTAATAGTGACCTGAGAAGCCGTCAGGACCAGGTGCCTTTAAGGTATGTGTGGATTTTATGGCCTCTTATTTTTTCCTCCGTAAACTCTGCTTCCATCAACTCTACGCGGTCTTTTTCTATCTGGGGCAGTGGGATATCTTGGAGAAATTTCTCTGCCAACCTCTGAGAGAATGGCTTTGTAGTTGTGTAGAATTTAGAATAAAAGTTGCAAAATTCAGGATTTTGGAGGGCAGGATTGTATGGTCTTGGTGTTCGTTTCCTAGCTAGCAGGGTTGATGGTTTGTCACCCAGACAATAGAATCGGTGTTTGGACCAACAAAGGTATTTCTCTGCTTTGGTAGTCAGGGTGAGATTCAGTGCTGTGCATGCTGCATCTATCCTATGTTGTATGTCTATTTGGGTTTTTTTTTAGTTCTTACAATATGTTTTATAGGTCTGTTTCTTGTTGCTGGATTGTTTGTAATTGAATACGCTTATTTCTAGCCGTTAATTGGATCAATTTGCCTCGGATTGTGGCTTTGTGTGCGGCCCAATTAACGCTGGGAAATGTCTGTGGAGTTATTTTCTTGGAAAAATTGTCGAATTGCCGTTCCACTTCAGCATAAATGGAGGGATCATTAAGGAGAGACGCATTTAAGTGCCATGTGGAGGGTCTGGGTTTAGTTCCTATATCAGATAATGATATCTGTACTGGGGAATGATCGGACCACGAGACATCTAAGATTGTGGAATTAGTTATTAAAGGGAGCTGTGATGAAAAAGTGAATAGATGAAAAAAAGGGGGGGGGGTCGTAATCTCCACTTGGGTGCTTATTGGAGCACATGTAAGTCTTTCCCTGGTGTTCTGGAAAGTGTGATTTGAAAAAGGCTGGAAGAAGCTAGTGTAACCGAGATAAGTGCCCCAAAAGAATAAAACAAGAAATGGGGGATCAAGAAAAAACCCTGGAGGTTTCCTTGGGACTCAAAACACCCTCAGGTCTGTCCAATGACCTGGTAGGCCCTGTTTTAGGGTAAGAAAATCCATCCTAGAGGATGAGTCAAAGTCAGCCATATGGTCCTTTGATTGTAGATGATCTTTTACCGGAAGCGCGGGCCTGTTGAGACCATACTGGAGAAATCGGCCGATCTTTATTCTTTTGGGATGGTGGGGGTGAAGATGAGGCATCTCTGGAGATCAGTCCTAGGGTTAGCATGATTTCTTCCCCATCCCGAAAGGTGGAAAAGGAGTATGTCTTGCCCCTGTAAGTAAAGGACAAGCGAAAGGGGAAGGACCAGCTGTATTTAATCTCATGCTCGGTCAGGCGCAGTAGGAGTGGTTTCAAAGAGCACCTTTTCTTTATCGTTAATTGGGAGATGTCCGTGAATATTTGAACTTTGTGATCCAGGAGATTGATGTCACCTCTGTTTCTGGCTTCATGCATCATTTTTTCCTTTATCTTATAAAAATGTGGTTTTACCAGTACATCTCTTGGAAGCCCATCCTGCCTCTAAGCTGTCAGGGCCCTTTGGACCCTATCAATCTCCATATAGTGAGGGGATATATCTGGTATAAGATCTTGCATTAGGGCATGTACTGTGACCTCCAAGTCCGTGACCGACTCTAGAAGGCCACGAATCCAAAAATGTTACCGCCTGAATCTGTTTTCCAGATCTTCAGTCTTTGCATTAGCTTGTTCGAGTTGATCTTGTAGGGAGGTGATCATTGAGGAGTTCTGGTTGACTATTTTGTCTGTACCGTCCATTTTGGATTCATTTGTGTCTAATCTTGCCCCGATACTGTGCCCCAATAAAATCCCCCCTCATTTCTTCTGTTATAATGGTGCATGCTTTGGATAATTCTTGCAGGAGTAAGGCAGAAAAGCAGGCGAGGAGGGTTGCATCGCCGGAATAGGTGGTTGGTGGTGAGGGCAGTGATGGGTCCTGTGCTGGACTTGCTTGGCTTAGGGCTATTTTGGCCAAATCCGCCATTTGTCTGTCTATTGATGAGGCCTGGGACTTCTTCTAGGCCTTCCCCCTGGTAAGCAGAGGCCGGGGAGAATTGTGAGAACTCCCTATTGTGCATAGAGGGGAATTCTTCCTGAGATTGGGAAGAAAACGGATCGGGAATCTGGCTTACTTGCGATCCAAAGGCAGGCTGCTGGGATGCTGCTGCTGAGTGTGAGGAGGCCGTGTTGCAAGCTTAGGGAAGCGTGTGGTTCTTCCCTTTCTGGCTGGATGCCATCTTAGGAGGGTAGGCCTTGTGAGCCGGCTGTGCTCTGTTCCCTGCCTGTGACGAGCTACTCCGCTGCATGGTATGTGCTCCCACCGTGGGAGCTTGAGGCTAGTGCCCGGATTGCTGGTTGTATGCTGGTATATGTCTGGTCAGGGTGCCACGTGCAAGCTCACTTTTCCCCAAGAAAATTTCTTATCACCACCAAAAATCTTCCCACAAATCCTCCCCCCAAGCTAAAATTCCACCCCTCAGAAAAAAGTCTCCTCTGCATTAATCAAAATTCATACAAGAATCAAAGAAAAAGGGGAATCCGCGCTCAGGATAAGAAGTGAAAAATTGGCTGCAGCCCACTTCAAGATATAGCCCTAAAAAGGGTTATAAGGTAAATGTATAGAGAAGAGGGGAAGTGATTGGCGCTGCCTGTAAAGAGGTATATCAAAAAAAGTGTGTGGAATGAAGTATCAGAGGTTACTAATTAATGCCCTGTAACCATGTCTGGTATTTAAACTGAACTCGCGCTAGCGTGGAATAAAAGGGAGGGATAGGTGACCTGTGCAATATATATATAAATATAAATATCATTTAAACCATTGATGTCACATAGAGCATAAATCAGGAGTGCATATCATACACATTAAAACATAAATTAAATCGTGTGCAATATGTGCAATAAAGTGCCAGGTGATGACTAAATGAATAAATGGGTGAATGCTAGAAAAATAGTAGTAAATAACCATTAATAATATATTCTTAAAGTTCTGAGTGCTGGTGAGAATTGATCTAACAGATCAATTAGATAAAAAAAAAAAAAAATATATATATATATATATATATATAGAGTTAAATATAGTAGAAATCTAAACGGATCAAACCACCTAAAATGCAAAAACTTAACACAGTCGTGTTTAAAAAACGATTGTGATGTGCTATATTGGCTGATTAAAAAGGTCACTAAAAATATATAAAGCCGCAAATTGAATTGAATATAATACAAAAGAACTGCAAGATCAATAAGTGCAATATAGCCAGAAATAAAAAGATGAAAAATTAAAATTGTGAATAATGTAAAAATTCAGAAAAAATGCAAAAAAAATGCAAAAAAAAAAAAAAATATATATATATAAATATATATAATGTGCAAAAAGTCCCAGGCAGTATAAATAAGTGCAAAGTCCACAAATTGATAAGGTGCTCTTTATGAGGTGACTCGGAGTGGATGTGCAGGTGAATCGGGTGCTCCCCTTTCAATAAATCCCGCGCTTACCACAGTTAGGTCTCCCCACAGGGGTAAATCGCAGGTCGATAGTAGGGATCTCTCCCATATAGCAGGGTTCCGGACCCTGTTCCTCTTTGCTATTTCCTCCTGCCCCGGTCACTTTCCAGAGATGTTAAATGGACTTAAGCTGGCATCAGTACTCCAGGGGTAATTAAGGGCAATCCCAGGACATGTATAGAAAAAATGCCTCATATAGTGAAGAATCATTTTCTAAAATTCCTTTATTGGTATAAAAATCAGGTACTCACATTGGTAGACATATACAAGCGTGTCCGTCTGTCTTAGGAACCGCAACTTCCTCTCTCGTGGTATGTATCCGGAACGTCGTGCGTTCCACCCGCCGGATATGCGTCCCAAGCTGACAGACCAAAGGCGGAAGTGACGTGGTTATGCTCTCGACGCGTTTTGTCACAATGACGTCATCAGGAGTAGCGTAAACCACGTCTATTCCGCCTCCAATAAATACTAAAAGGATACCAGGCAACCAGGCAAAGTGTCCGTGAATAATTGCCGGCCCGCCAATCACGTAGATCTATACTCTTACATCTATTGTTGCTGGGTAGATTTAAAATATGCAAATTTCTCAAAAACTGAACTAGTCAATGGATAAATCATGTGTCAAAAAGGCCTATTGTGTCAGATTTTCTCAGAGCTCCTAAACCCAAAGGGGCCCTTTTACATATATACACATATTTATATATGTACATATACATCTACTTTATTTCTAATTTTTAACATCTATTTATTTATTTATATACCCTCCTTGGTTCTTCCAGATTTTTTCTCAGAGCTCCTAAACCCACTTTAGGTGGTTTGATCCGTTTAGTTTAGATTTCTACTATATTTATCTCTATATATATATATTTTTTATCTAATTGATCTGTTAGATCAATTCTCACCAGCACTCAGCACTTTAGGAATATATTATTAATGGTTATTTACTACTCATTTTTCTAGCATTCACCCATTTATTAATTTAGTCATCACCTGGCACTTTATTGCACATATTGCACATGATTTAATTTATGTTTTAATGTGTATGATATGCACTGCTGATTTATGCTCTATGTGACATTGATGGTTTAAAGTGTTTTGATACCTATTTATATATATATATATATATTGCACAGGTCACCTATCCCTCCCTTTTATTCCACGCTAGCGCGAGTTCAGTTTTTATATACCAGACATGGTTACAGGGCATTAATTAGTAACCTCTGATACTTCATTCCACACACTTTTTTTGATATACCTCTTTACAGGCAGCGCCAATCACTTCCCCTCTTCTCTATACAAAATTCATACAAACCTTACCACATCCCCCCCCCCCCCCCCCCAATAAAAATAAGTCAACATATAGAAAAATCCATCTCCTAGCACAAATGCTCTGAACCCACCATTCCTCCAGGTGGTGCAGTACTTCTAAGCTTCCCCTTGACTGTGTCATATGATGTGTCAAAACCGAGAAAGAGCCATGGAACACTTCCCTCATCTCTGGGTTACAGCCCTGACAGTCAAGTGGGCAGAATAAAAACCAACTGCTAAAAATGTGGTTAAATGTAGTAAAATAAAATTCAGGCATTTGCAGTGTCAGGACCCAGAGCATCCCACAAGAGATGCGGGACACTTGGCTCAGGTGTTCGCCCTTGTCATATCATGTGCAAGGAAATATAAAAAAAAAAGTAACTTTCACCATGCAGTCTTCTGTTAATAACAGTGAGCCTTTAGTCGCCATGTACTGTACACTATGCGTTTAGCCCGGTGTTCAGACATGGCTTGAGGGCACAGGTGTATTGTCCAACCTCACAGCCAGCAGCCTGTCAAACACTATGCAGCTGTACAGGGTTAGGCTGTGCACCCAGTGGTATGTATGTTTAGGGTGGTATGCATCCAGGGATGAATACCTGGAAAGCAAGCACCAGTGTGGCCACGCTTCAGCTACAAATAAAAGCCGGAGCCTCATACATTGGGGCTAAACGCCCAGTGTGGGTGAGGCCTTATACAGCTGATCTCAACATTTAGTTAGGCAAGAGAGACAGAGTAATTGCACTGAAATACTCCGAGCTCCCTCTAGAGAATAAATATACAAATATGTACTTTAAATACAATAACAAAAAAAAAAAGGAAGAATACACCTTAAAAATGTAAAGGTTATATCAAAATTTATTTTGAGCCGACTCATATGTGGTCACTATTCCACTGTGTTCCTTATCAGAAGATAAAAGTATCCCTATAAATTTATCCTGCACAGATACAAAATCACTTTAAATTTATATAATTAACATTTTCCAATATTTTATTGTTTTAAAGACTCTGCATATACTGAAAAAATACGAGTTGATCTTCTGAAAATTTAATTTTGATAAACTATTGAAACCCAACCCCTATCCTTTTTTCCACAACATAAAAACTATACTGCATATTCTGTAATCCCAAATTAAGAATTTAAAGAGCTAATCAGACCTATTTCTAATAAGAGCAACATGTATTCTTTGTACTTTTCCATCGTATATAACCAAATACCATCAGTGATATTATTAAAAGACCAAAAGGTAGCAAATAAGAGTTAATTGTTACAGTTAACATATACTTTAGAAACAATTGAAAAAAAAAAAACAACCTTTCCTAATACTGTATAGGTTATATGTGAAAAAATAACTACTATTTATTGTTCCATGTACTTTTGTTAGCTCTGTATTCATTAATACATCATTACATATATATTTTTTAAATGCAAGCAATGAAGTACCTGGATTGTTCAGGTGTTAGCAAGTAACAAAGGAGAAAAAAAGGAGAGTATCAAAGAGAGGAACCCATTGGTCTTCTGCTTTTCCTTTCACTGTCCAATCACAGGGTGGGGGAGGGATAAGACATGCAAGTGTAACTTAACTGAAGTAGACAAAAATCAGGTCTTCTGTCCTGCCAGACAGGCCTGTGCTGTGTACAAAGGCTGTGTAAATCTCACGATTGCATGGACAGAAATACAAATCCTATGGCAGATGAAACAGCTCCCATCAGGGGCGTAAATAGGGAGGGTAAGGGGGTCATAACCCTCTATAGATTGTAGACGGTGCACAGTGGCAATGCCTGGGCCAACGGACTGCCCAAACAGCCAGCCCCCAGCACTCATCAGGAAACCAGTTCCCATCTGTTAGTTCTCGCATAACTTACTTCAGCAGGCGGCAGCACTGTAGTGGGAAAGAAGCACTCCTGAGGAACACACTGCTGCCCCAGCCTTGTAATGCTACTAGGTTAAAGCACAGTAGCTCCATATGGCTCCATCCATGGATGCACAAAAAAATAGAAGGGAAATACTTGCCTGAGTCACACATTGTATAGTGTTAGATAATAAGTAGAGAAGCATCCTGTACAGAGACGGTGGATATGTTGAAGCACTAGACTCATTTTTAAATTGTACTGATTCTATATTTCAGGACAAATTTTTTTTTCTGTGCAGTACGTCAACGCATTTTGTTCATGTAACATGAACTCCATCAGGACTTACTTGACGAAATGCATTGATGTGCTGTATTGATGACGGACCTTGCTCGGATGTCTGCCTAGGTTGTACTTGAGAAAACCTCTGGTAATCCGGTGCATTGAAAGCAGTCGGCAGGAGATACCAGCATATGGTTGAAAGCTATAATTTTCACAAAGGCACAGAACCTATGTAAAGGACTGGCTTCCAATATTTTTTTGCAGCTGTTAGGTGGTAGGTAAGAACAAACAGTAATGCAACTGAGATGACAGAGGGATTATTATCCTGTTTGAACAAGTGAATTTCATTTAACATGTAACCAGATTGCGCTGATGCATATCAAATTAGCTCGTGGAGCTGTTCTCATTTCCGCTATAGATTAATGAAGATTTACTATGATCCGTCGTCTGGACATATTGCTGTGAATGTTATATGCCACTGTAGCTCTTTACATTGGTCTGACGGCACTACATACAGTATAAAGTTGTAAATGTTACTTGTATTACAATTACCAACATAGTTTTCACTATCACTAGCAATCTTGGTGGAAAACCATGGGAAGGCATTAGGAGACTTCATCAATCAGGAGAGTCATTTGTCCATTGCTGGGTGCGAATGAATGATGAGCTGCAAGGTGACCACAAAGATTTCATACATTGATAAAAGAGCAGTGTTACAGTTTGTTAATCAGCATGGTATGGACTTTACTTGGCCTTTTTATACATAGTAAAATATATTGACAGCCTTTGGAGCATGGTGCTCAGATGGCCTATCAATGGTCATGACATGTTTATTATGATTAAGGAATAATCTATATACAGGCTCTGATATGTACACAACATATAATTCAAAGTGATTGTAAAGTTGCATTTTTTTTTCTGTTAAAATAACAAACATGTTATACTTACCTGCTCTGTGCAGTGGTTTTGCACTCGGCAGCCCAGATCCTCCTCTTTTCGAGTCCCTGGCTGCTGCTCCTGTTCCTTGCCCCTGCAGCAAGCAGCTTGCTATGGGGGCACCCAAGCCGAGCCACAGCTTCCTGTGTCCATTCAGATACGGAACTGTGGTTTGGCTCCGCACCCTCTCTCTCCTGATTGGCTAACTGAGTTTGATTGACAGCAGTTGGAGCTAATGGCAGAAGGGAGAGTCTCGGACAGCCGAGACACTCGTGGACATCGCTGGAAAGAGATGGGGCTCAGGTAGGTATGAGGGGGGCTAAGGGGGGCTTCTGCACACAGAAGGCTTTTTATCTTAACACATAGAATGCATTTAGATAAAAAAAAACCTTCTGACTTTACAACCACTTTAACCACTTGCCAACCAGCCGCCGTAGTTTTCAGGTCGGCTTTGTTGTACGTCACTTCATGTAGCAGTTTGTGTGGGTGGGCAAGCGCACACGCCAATTGGCTAGCGGGGGAGCCAATCAGAGGGTCTGGCGGCCGCAATGTCTGCTGGGATCCCATGATCGCTCCCCATGGAGACAGAACGGCAGTCTGCGGATATAAACACGGCAGACCCCTGTTCTGTGAGTGATGAACACAGGGATCCTCCTATTTAGGAACACAGGTCCCTGTGCTCATCCAGTGAGCCCATCCCCCACACAGTTAGAAAGCACCCCCTAGGCACACATTTAACCCTTTGCTCGCCCCTGGTGTTAAACCCTTCCCTGCCCGTGTCATTAGTACAGTAACAGTGCATATTTTTAGCACTGATTACTGTAGTAATGTCACTGGTCCAATGTCACTTGTCCCCCCAAAAGTGTCAGAAATGTCAGTTAGGTGTCCAATCTGTCCGCTGCAGTGTCACAGTCTCGCTAAAAATCGCTGATCGCCTCCATTACTAGTAAAAAAATATTAATTTGTAGACGTGATAACTTATGAGCAAACCAATCAATATACACTTATTGGGATTTTTTTACCAAAAATATGTAGCATAATACATATTGGCCTAAAGTGATGAAAAAAATTCGATTTTTAAAAAAAAAATTATTGGGAATGTTTTATAGCAGAAAGTAAAAAATATATATACTCTTTTCAGAATTGCCGCTCTTTTTTTGTTTGAAGCGCAAAAAAAAAAAAAAAAAACCAAAGAGGTGATCAAATACCACCAAAAGAAAGCTCTATTTGTTGGAAAACAAAGACATCAATTTTATTTGGGTACAGCGTCGCACGGCCGCGAAATGGTCCGATAAATTAACGCAGTGCCGTAGCGCAAAAAATGGCCTAATCATTAAAGGGGTAAAACCTTCCGGTCCTTAAGTGGATAACAGTTATCTGATCACCCATCACCTAAATGTACTGCAAGAGTAATTCGACATTCAAGATTAGGTTCTATTGGCTATACCCAGTACCATACTGATATGAGTTCCTTTGTTCTTAGCTATTAAGTTATTACTGAATACAAGGTATATTTGGCACGGCAAGTCTTTTTTATTGACTTCTTTTTTTAATTTTTACATACAGAGTAAAAAAAATATATAAACTTTTATAATACACTCTAAGATGCTTTTACAAGATTGTCGATTTGCAAACAAAAAGACAATGATGTATAAATAATGTAAAATTAAAATGCTATAAATATATAACTTTAACGAATAACCTTGCACTGTTTTCTGACACACTGTAAAATGGATTGAAAGCCCACCTCCAGCTAAGTATATATCTTTGGTTTTGGTTAGAGTGGGGAAGAGTTTTAACCTCAGTCTGGCTTTTATTGCTGTCCCTGTTGGGGCAATTGCCCTCACTTCCTGTCCCAGTAACCAGTAATATAACCTGGCAAAGGTTCCCACCCCTCCCCACTCTATTTCTAAATACTTTTATGGAAATTTTTGCTTACTTCCTGTCTGTGTGATAACAGGAAGTTAGAGAAACCTTCTTAAAGGCTGCAGACATCATGATAAAAAAAACAAACAGAAGTTCTAACCCTTGTGGCCCAAAAAAAATGGTAAATTGAGTTGCGCTTTAACACTTGAAGTAACTTTTTTTTTTTTTTTTTTTTTAGTTTTTCGTTTAGTACATTGTGCAACTGTAGTACAGGTGCCAACAACAACTCTCCAGACATACATTTTCGGTGTTACAATACAATAATGATATAAGACCAGACATTCCAAACAGAAGTAATGGACTTCTGGGCAACAGCTTACATAACGCAGCTTGTACAGTACAAATGGTAAGAAACAGGAATAACAACTGGGATCATCTCGATCAAAGAATCACAATAGATGGATGCTGTTGTACCCCCAGCAGTCCTACTCTACAAGAAACAAGAAGTTTCTACAAGAAACATGAAGAATGGAAGTAATTTTTAACCACCAATACTGTGGCCCATTACTATAAAGGGTACCCGTGGACCACTAAGCATTGCTAAGTCAGTGATGCAGCAATGCAGGCTTTGATTTCATTTTGTTCTGTATTCTGATTGTAAAAACACAGGAGGCTTTAGATGGTTTTATGGAGTCCTGGGCTCTTAGTTATGCTACATGAAGATAAAGTGAAAATGTATCTAGGTACTGCAGTTAGTCCTAGCCGATTCATGGGAAGAATAAGAACAGAGCTGGCCTTTAGATTGGTTGGCAGAGCTGCAAGAAACCAAATCATATACATTTAATCTTTATGCAATCCTGTGTCTCAGGCGGACGGTGGAGTGTATGAAACTTAGTTGACCATCCCTTCCCTATATAACACATTTTGGTTAAATTTTTTTTAAAGGAGTAGAGAATGTTCACTTAGGAAAGAAAGCATTCACTCAACATAGTGACTGAGCTGAACGTATACTCGCTTTAAAGGGTAACTCTACTTTCATGGGGAAAAAAAATTAGCAAATAAAAAAATAAACATAATATGGCGTATACAATTGCGACTTAAGTCATATTGTATTTAAATGTTACTAAGAATGACCTTGCCTTTTCAATCTGCAGCACTGTAATTTTCTGTAAAAATGCAATGCACTAAGGCTACCTGGAAGCTTTCTGTACACAGATGGTATACAGAACCCCCCTGAAAATGTCATTTTCTGCTTGAGTGATTGGCTTACAGATTTTTCCAGAAGTCTGCACTAAGATAAAAGTCAGATTTTTGGCAACCCCCGATGCAAAAATGTCATTTTTGGTGAGATAAAGGGAATTCTTGTCTAAAGGGATGCGGTTTTGCCAATTTCCCCGTTAGAGCCCTACAGGTGCAGCAGCTGACTGATAATTATAAAACCACTCTGATTCTCCTTCACTTTGCACATGAGCACAGACAAACAGACAACTATATCTTCAGAATAACAAAAGGTAGGACTCTGAAACAAGTTACTCTTTAACTACCCAGTCAATTACAAGAAAAATTAAATAAGCAAAAAAAAACAAAACAGGATTTTTGCTTGCACGTGATTGGATGATTGATGTGAACATTATTTTGAGTACTTCACTGCTTCTTTAAATCATACCCAGAGACAGATAGGCATATTAAAAATTACTTTTTTTTTATCAAAATAAACCAAAATGTACCTTTTTTGATCACTTTAATGTGTAGCAATAGACAATGGAGGTCTGTTTGTGTAACAATAGACCACAGAGGTCTTTTTGTGTAGCAATAGACCACAGAGGTCTTTTGTTTTGATCAATTTTACATCTACTCTTTTTTTAAAAAAAATCAAGGATTTAAGACAAGGACAAATTTTACCATCACCTTTACACAAGGTTTACAAAAACCTCAGAACATGTAAATCTTATTAGAGATGTATTGAAGCATATAAGAGATCCCCATAGTATATTTTCCATGCTGTCAATCATAATGACTTTATAAAGAAACCTTGTGCTTACAAAGTATGCCCTTAGACTTTACCATTTAATTTGGTGGCAGTAGTAGCAACTTGGGACATCAGGGTTGCTCATTCTCTAGCCTTCGAGCCACCAGCTCATATGCCTAGTTTGACAGTTTGACAGTTCTGGTGCGTAGGTCATTTTTTGTAAAATAATTTATAAAAATGAACAAACATGTAACATAACATGTTTATGTTATAACATACATCTATTTAAAATAATCAATTATGCAGAAATAAATGTTTCATTGTATTTTTTTTTTTTAATAAAAGCATACAACATGCAATATCAGTTAGATTAGTAAAATAAATGGCTGCAAATTACTAGTGAAGCGATCGAAAAAGCATTTCTTTATCTGCTGTTTATAAATAAGCATCTGAGACTTTCTGGTTTATGCTCACCTTAATGGATGTTAAGTGTTTTGTTTGCTAGGAAATGTGATATGTGACAGTAGTCACAGATGCTCAAATAAGGGGTCAATTCACTCTGTACATTAGCAATAGACCACTAGGTGCATGACAGTGTTTAGATAATGTTCCGTAGTGTTTGTATAGCTGTTACATGTTCTTTTTTAAAAGTGGAATAATTCAGAGCCAATTGTTGTGTACTATGTGATTCCTTGCCCATTTATAGTAGATTACTTTTCTTTTTCTTACCACATTAAGAGCCTATTCACATGGGTGCAAAAGTGATTTTAAAGTCTCATTTTTTTTCTATTACAATAATAAACATGTCATGAGATAAACTTGGTGGTGTAAATACCAACAATAACCCGTGCAAAGGATGTGATAGACAAATGAAAAAATGTAATAAAAATAAATATAAATAATACAAAGTGCAGGATTAAATCCTTATAAAGGAGCTGCACAGACACGTGAATGCGTGAAATGTGAAGATATTAAATATTACTAAATAAAAGTTGCGCTCAACTAAAAAACATTTGTGAAAGATGAAGGTCTTAAATAAAGGCAAAAGTGCATAATATAGTGCAATAATAAATAAATAAATGAATATTCAACAAATTATGTCTTAAATTAGGGGCCCTGCTATAGATAAAACGGGGCCTATCAGGGAGAATAGAATTCAACATTTTGTCTTTCTTTAAGATGGGCCAGTGTTTACGTAGAACAGCCTCAACTTTTTTGTAATCTTGGTTGAAATTCGTAAGGAATGCCATATCACCTTTTTTATTAATATTTTTATTTTTAACTTTATCAACCAACAGATCTTTCCTTGGTATCATTTTTACTTTGTCTCTTGTCTTTTGAATTTCATGTCTACTATAACCCTTTTCAACAAACCTCTCAATCAGTAAGTCAGACTGTATATCATAGTCTTCATTTTTTCTACAATTCCGACGAATACGTATGAACTGCCCCTTAGGGATAGCTCCCAACCATTGTGGGTGATGACAACTATTGGTCGGAATATAACTGTTTATGTCAGTTTCTTTGAAAAAGGTTTTGTATAAATGATGTTCTCATGCTTTTCCAGGGTTAGATCTAAGAAATGTACCTGCTGCTTACTCCATGTAGCGGTAAAGACTAAACCAAATGGGTTATGGTTGATCCTCTTTATAAAATCTTTAAGTGAATCCCCTGATCCACACCAAAGGACCAATAGGTCATCGATATACCTTTTATATAATTTGAGAGATGGGTCAGGCCTAGAAAAAATGGCCTCCTTCTCCCATTCCCCCAATAAAATATTTGCCACACTGGGCGCATATTTAGCGCCCATAGCTACCCCTTTATTTGATTATAGCATTATCCCTGATGCCAAAAGTAATTATTCCCCATTGCTAGGTCCAATGCATCACATATAAATTTCTTTTGGCCATTTTTGATGTTTGTCTTAGAGTTTAACGCAGAGGTAGTAGTAAAGAGTACATCAGATTGTTTTAAATAAGTCTCAGTGAGATCAAAGGAGGACTTGTCTGGAGTATATCGGATGTGTTGCCTGTCCTGGTATTGGGTGCTTATATCGGTGGTGTCTTGTGTCTGCCTTCATTGACCCCCTGTAACTTAAGGGGTCCATTTCATCTGGTAAGCCTTGAGTGCACACCGGGTGTTCCTGTGTATTTTGGTGGAGGTATATACTACTAATCAAGTGCAGCTATTATTGTCACCATCAAGATTAATATATCCATTTGGACATTCATTGCTATTTTTATGGACTTATTTTATTATTGATCCATTTTTGCACTTTATGTTTAGTCCAATCTATTAAGGACTTATTATTGCACATGATTATCCACTTTTTTATTGTGTCTGTTGAATATTTATTTATTTATTATTGCACTATTTATGCACTTTTGCCTTTATTTAAGGCCTTCATCTTTCACAGGTATTTTTTAGTTGAGCGCAACCTTTACTTAGTAATATTTAATTTCTTCTCAATAAACATGTCATACCTCTTCTCGGGTCCCTGGCTGTAGCTCCTGGCCCCTCCCTCCTGTTGAGTGCCCCCATGGCAAGCAGCTTGCTATGGGGGCACCTGACCTGAGCTGCAGCTCAGTGTATCTATTCAGACACAGAGATTCTGTTTGGACCCGCCCCCTCTCTATCCTAATTGGCTAACTGTTTAAATGACAGAAGCAGGAGCCAATGGCGCCGCTGCTGTCTCAGGAGAGAGAGTCTGGGAGAGACGACTGAAGCTCTCGTGGACATCGCTGCACACGGAAGTGCATTCAGATAAATAAAACCTTCTGACTTTACAACCCCTTTAGGCTACAAAACGTAACTGTACCTGGGCACCGCAAACTGAAAATACTATTTAATTCATTTTTAATATTCAAAGCAAACTCATCCATTGATCCTTGTCTCCATGCTTTATTTTGTAGAGAAATCACTTTGAAAAACACCTCATAGCATTTCTAGCTGTGGCCATATTAATTAAGGGCAGATGATTCATGTAGCATTTACTTCCTGGATTCCATCTGTCCCTATCTCTGGCATGCAGGCAGGATGGTGTGCTTAGCTGAAAATGTCCCACCCCCCCCCCCCCCTTCCCTCCCTCCCTATCTATTTACTAAGGCTTGAAGCATAAAGATGAAACATAGTTCATGGTAACTTAGAGAGTTTGGTTCAGCTTTAAAGAAGTAATCCGTTTTCAGCAGGCTGACATCACAGAGCCAATCCAGCTCAGGGAAGATCCTAAAATAAAGTTGTGATCTTCCCACATGCCTGGACCAGCACCCAGCTCAGCCTCTCAGTGAGCCACTGAGAGCCTGAACTGGCCGCTCCCTCCCCCTCCACAGCCCAGTGCTCCAGTGAGTCATTAGCTCCCTGTTTAGGAAGCCCTGAGATCCAAGTGATCAGTGGTGTTTGATTGCTCGGTTCTCAAAGTTAGAGCTGGTGGGGGGCAGATGCAGCATTGGACAGGTGCTGCATCCACCTAGGTAATTATGATTTAGAAAAAAAGCCAAACCCCATACTTCTCTTTTAAAGTCATCAGAAATTTACTGGCAAACATCTGCATTTTGCATCCACCATTGTGTAGGTCTGATTACTTTTTTCTGTGATATCCACACAGAGGTCTGCTGAAAGGTGATGATGGCTGTCTAAGACACCGGATCTTTGCAGGGGTTAAGGTCATAAAGTTTTTATGTCTACTTGTGTACAAGCGTCTTTTGTTAGAACTAGTATTGCTTTGTGGATAACGAGAAAGTTATGGAAAGTGGTCTGCTTATTTAAATGGAATTATAATATCAATTTCAGTGCATGAGTCCACTGCCTATACGCGTTTGGTTAGATCAGTATAACTGAGACCAGATAAGCTGCAGGCCATTCCTGTCTGCATGATTGTGATTTTTCATTCACTGTTTAAGGGGAAAAGCTAATTGACCATTTGTCCTGTGCTGCTCCCTTCAGTGACATAAAAAAAAAAACCAAAGTAAATGAGACTTTAGTCTAGTCTGTCTTTCTAGGACATTGTACTTGAACAGACTGGTTTGTATAAGGTATGTGTGAGGTGTATTCCAATCATTACTAAAGCATTGTTTTTCTATCATGTGCTCTAAATGCCAGGAAAAATGTTTGCCATTATAAGGGTTACTGGTATAACTAATTATGGTTTCCTCTTCTGAAATATTTTTCTAAAATGGTAGTTTATGAGCTTGCTTGCATTTTCATGCCCTCTGCAATCCTACATATACAGAAACTGTATTTCACAGGTGAGTTATCACAAATAAAATAAAAAAATACAGTTTTGCATTCGTCATGAATGCATTTCATGCTTCTGTGCTCATTGCAGACTAATTGCATTGTTTCACAGACACAGCGTCTTTTGAGCTGCTTCTTCCTATCTGTATACTGTAGCCATAATTTCTGCTGATGTTGCTAGCAAACAGTAGCAGGAGTAAGAATTATGTGACACCACAGAAAAAGAAACCTACGACTAAACATAATTTTTTTGGTAGGCATGCCATACTAGTTTTTTTTTTTTTTTTTAAGGGAAGTTATCCTGAAAATGATACGTTTTATTAATGGTAATCGATTGCCAAAAATGGTAACTATTGCCAAATATAAAATAATAGTTCAGCTTAACAATCAATTCAAACATTGCATACCCAAAAAGGGTTTATCTGTGTATTAGAAACTTTGATGGTGTTAAATTTAACATGTTTAAATGGAAAATACCTGTCATTTGTTCATTGCATGTTATTTTTAATATACATGTACTATTAACCTGCACAAGAATGTAGATATATATGCCATATAGTTACAGGGAAATTCATGCCATCCCAGTTTAAGATACAATACAACTATATCTATATTTGTTAGTTTTGCATACAGTTTCACAACTTCACTTATAGAGGTTGATTTACTAAAACTGGAGAGTGCAAAATCTGGTGCAGATGTATATAATCAGAAATGAATATGATTGCAACAAGCTAGCAACTATCACTTCTGTCAAGTAATGGCACCATTATATAAATTCCACTAGAGATAGGTTGTGATCACCACCATAATCACTGCTAAACAAAGTAAGTAACCACTTTTGCCAAATCTGCAGTTTTCACTTATTCCTACTATGGTTTAGAACACATTTATTGATCCTTGGTTATAGTATACGACCAAACTTCACTGTGGCATAATTATTGTAAAAATCCTTCTATTTAAACATATGATTCAGAACAAATAAACTAAAAAGGTACTTAAAGTGGAACCTGGATCAGCCATTCCCAAAGCAGGTACAAAATACTTGATAGTGAGTATAGCATGGAACCAAATAAATTACAAGGTGCTTTGATTGTGGTCTCCATTAATTTAACTGCCTTTATTCTGTTAAGAAGTAGCTTATGCCCCCAGAGCCTCAGGATTGGGAGAAGGTGGTATGGTTCTGAATCGATTCATTCTTTTCCATTAAAATTTGGGATGTGCAACAGTAAAGGGTATGGGCAGAGCGAATGGACGGGTCAGGAGAGGAAGATAGAAGGAAAAAAGGGGCATGAGGTTAGGGCTCTAGAGACCAAGGGTTGGGAAAGGGGACAGATGGGGACAGGAGAAAGCAGGAGTAGCATGGTGGAGGATGGGCAGGTGGTGACAAGGAGAGGGACAAATTATTGTGGCATAATACGGGTTTGCCTACCTAGGCAATCGGGTGGGGGCTAATGTGTTTGACTACTTGGAGAATAACATTTCCCCTCTTATTTCCCAGTTTGCACGCAAATGGAAGACTCTCCCTCTGACCCCTGTAGGTCAGAGTTATTGAAAATTATATATCTACCAGCTTAAGTTTCTATACAGGATTTATTATACTCCTAAACATCTTGCTAGCATTTACCCCCAGGCGGACCTGATGTGTAGGAGGTGTGCTGTCTCCATTGGTACATTTTTGCATTAAGATTTGGACCTGTCCTTACTCTCTTCTGGGAATCGGTGACTCAAACAGTCAATTGTGTGATACACCGTTGCATCCTGGTCCACTTTTTCTTCTGTTGGGACATAAGGAAGATGTGAAGGTGGACAGATACACTAAAATTTTCCTTAGTTATACCCTGTTCTACGCTAGATGGGAGATCCTTCTGTGGTTGAAGTCTCCTGCACCACCTACATTGATGCCTGGACAAAGACCATTAATTCAGTGCTCCCCTATACAAATACACCTTTGAAAGCAGGAACTGTCCTTGGAAATTTAATAAAGTGTGGCCTACCTGGATAGATGCATATGGACAAAACTATTAGGATGGATTTTGAGAATCTGATACTTTCGGTGCCTTTTACCCCCCCCCCCCCCATTCTCCTGTGGCTGTTCTCCTTCCCTGCCTACCTTCTTCTTCCTCCCTTTTCCAATCCTTACACCTCTTCCCCTCTTTTTGCTCTCGGTTCTACTACTTCTCTCCCCCCCCCCTCTCCTTTTCTTCATTCTCACTTCTCAAAGTCTGCGTTATTAGTAGATTTGGTTGATGATCTTCAATAAGGGTCTCTAGTTTCATTACCCTGATGATAGATATGCTGAATTTTCACCCTATTGATTTTAACTTTCAATTTATTGTGTAGGTTATGCTGGCCAGGGATGACCAAGTGTTTTAATAGCTCCTATGCTGAACTTCTGTGCCTTTTGAAGCTGCTCATTGTATTTTGCTTTTCAATTGTTTTTTTTCTGTCATGTGCTATATGTACAACTGTAACTAACATTTAATAAAATATTTTCTGTTAAAAAAATGTTCTACATTACAGTGTTTTTTCTGCCCACTGTACATATCTTGAAGGAGAACTAGTGTGCAGGAAGTCCTAATGTTTTCTAAACCAATGGTTGAACTAATAAAACTGTCCATCATAGTAAATTGACACTCTTAGCTACTTATGTTTTTCTTTTGGAATACAGTACAGTTGAGCAATGCATTGGATTGTAGGCACCTTAGCGGTGTATGCTATTATGCAAATCAAACTTAAAATTTCAAAAAGTATGTTGTCAGAAATATAAATTAAGCTCTTTTCCCTCACCTTCTCCAAGGATATGTACATGCCAATTACCCTCACTGGAGAAAATGGTGCTCCTGGGGCCCCTTGGTGTATCTGATTCAGTAGAGATTGTGTGACTAAGAGCTTTTATCCATTGCAGCAAAACCGCTTTATGTTCAAACCTGAATTTCTGCCTTCCTAAACTAAATAATGTTTTGATAATGTCAAAATAATCTCACCCCAAAAAACGAAGGCTGCAAAATAAAATGTAAAATCATTATGCCATTTATTAAGACATACAAAAATATTATTATGCTATGTATAATGACCACCAATGTCTATATTTTATTTTTTAAGCTGTAAAGTTCTGTGGTATTAATAATTTCTCACAGCTTTATCCAAGGGTTAATTAAATGAGAGATTCTGTAGATACATTTAACCTTTAATCATATTTATGTGGGAATCCTGCTGATGTCTAGTCTTTCTTGATAATACAAATCCCTGACCTTGACATGTAGGCACTTAGCACAGTGGGTTATACATGCTAAATATAGAGAAAAAGGTTACATAGCTTGATTTATATATTTTATCATAATAAATGGTTTGCTGTTTTTTTTTTAATAATGTCACAGCGAAAGTAATTTGAGTCGATCTACCTTAAAGTAGGGATTGTTCACTTAGCGTGACCATTCAATTTGCAAAGTGTATTTCTATCTTACAATGTAAAGGTTAGTAAATAAGGTAAGTCTGAGTTTACTTTGAATATTTTATATTTTGCCACAAGTTCCGGGAAAATTATTATTATTTTATTTTTTTTTTACACAAAGTTGTCACTAAATGATATATTGCTCACACATGCCATGGGTATATGTGAAATGACACCCCAAAATACATTCTCCTGCTTCTCCTGAGTATGGGGATACCCCATGTGTGAGACTTTTTTGCAGTCTAGCCGAGTACAGGACCCCGAAATCCAATCGCCACCTTCAGGCTTTCCAAGTGCGTAAATTGTTGATTTCACTCCTTACTACCTATCACAGTTTTGAAGGCCATGAAATACCAAGATAGCACAAAACCCCCCCCAAATTACTGCAAAATACTCGCCATGCATCTTAGCAAATACCATGGGGTGTCTACTTTGCAAAATGGGGTCATTTGGGGGGTTTTGTGCTATCTTGGCATTTCATGGCCTTCAAAACTGTGATTGGTAGTAAGGAGTGAAATCAACGATTTACGCCCTTAGAAAGTCTGAAGGTGGGGATTGGTTTTCGGGGTCCTGTACACAGTTAGGCTCCCAAAAAGTCTCACACATGTGGTGTTCCTGTACTCAGGAGAAGCAGCAGAATGTATTTTGGGGTGTCATTTCACATATACCCATGGCATGTGTGAGCAATATATAATTTAGTGACAACTTTGTGTAAAATAAAAAAAATAATAATAATAATTTTCCCGAAACTTGCGGCAACATATAAAATATTCCGTGGACTCACCATGCCTCTCAGCAAATAGCTTGGAGTGTCTACTTTGCAAAATGGGGTCATTTGGGGGGGTTTTGTGCTATCTTAAAATTTCAGGGCCTCTGAAACTGTGATCGGTAGTGGGGAGGTAAAATAAGCAATTTACGCCATTAGAAAATCTGAAGGTGGGGATTGGTTTTCGGGGTCCCGTACACAGCTAGACTCCCAAAAAGTCTCACACATGTGGTATCCCTGTACTCAGGAGAAGGAGCAGAATGTATTTTTGGGTGTCATTTCACATATATCCATGGCATGCGTGAGCAATAAATCATTTAGTGACAACTTTGTGTAAGGAAAAAAAATTGTCACCTTCCCGAAACTTAGGGCAAAATATAAAATACTCCATGGACTCAATATGCCTCTCAGCAAATAGCTTTGGGTGTCTACTTTCCAAAAAGGGGTCATTTGGGGGGTGTTTGAACTGTCCTGGCATTTTATGCTCAATCGTAGCCACACATCACCCACTCTTCTAACCACTTGAAGACCAAGCCTTTTTTGTGACTTTTTGTTTACATTAAAATTTTTTTTTTTTTTTTTTTACTAGAAAATTACTTTGAACCTCCAAACATTATATATTTTTTTAAAGCAGAGGCCCTGCAGAACAAAATGGTGGATGTTGCAACGGTGCACGGTATTTGCGCACAGATTTTCAAAACGCAATTTTTGCAGGAAAAAAAACACTTTTTTTATATTTAATGAAGAAATACACTATATTATTCCTAATTGTTTGGTAAAATTTAAAAGATGATCTTATACCGAGTACATAGACACCAAACAGGACATGCTTAAAAAATTGCGCACGCCCGTGCAGCGGCAACAAACTACGTACGGTTTTAAAAGCATTTAAAAGTCTTTACAGGTTAGCACTTTGGACTTACAGAGGAGGTCTACTGCAAGAATTACTGCCCTCAACCTGGCGTTCGCGGGCAATACCTCACATGCATGCTGCAATTGTGGTTTACATATGACACTAGACCAGGGGTAATGAATTAAAACTCAAGGAGGTCTGGTCGCTAAAATTTTCTTTGGGCCGAGGTCCGAATCTGAAGTCTGTGCTATGACTCAGAAAGATGGGCAAAACAAAACGTGTCCATCAGCGTTGCTCTTAACATAAAATATGCCCATTAGAGTGCCCCTTAACATGTGTCCATTAGCATGACCCTTAACATAAAATAAGGGGCACGCTGATGGGCACATTTTATGTTAGGGGGCACTCTGATGGGCATATTTTATGTTAGGGGGCACTCTGATGGGCATATTTTATGTTAGGGGGCACTCTGATGGGCATATTTTATGTTAGGGGGCACTCTGATGGGCACATTTTATGTTAGGGGGCACTCTGATGGGCAAAACAAAACGTGTAAATCAGCGTTGCTCTTAACATAAAATATGCCCATTAGAGTGTCCCTTAACATAAAATATGCCCATTAGAGTGCCCCTTAACATAAAATATGCCCATCAGCGTGACCCTTAACATAAAATAAGGGCACGCTGATGGCCACATTTCATGTTAGGGGGCACTCTGATGGGCACAGTTTTTTTTTTTATGGGGCACTCTAATGAGCACTACAAAATATGCCCATCACTTTAAAAACCTCTCATCAGCTTTAAGTGCAGCTATGAAATTGGGGACCACATTGCTTTTTCCCCTTGTGCTCCACATACCTGGAGCCAGTAGCCGAGCCAGGAGCCACGAGCAGCAGGGGGCGGGGCGTGCACATAATGTCATGCCCCAACTCACTGCCCGGCTGAATGGGAGCCGCAGTCAGGCAGGGGGCATGGCGCACACACAGCACGTCACTGGTTGCTGGGACACCCGCGGTCCCAGCAAACCAATGACTGATAACAGGAGGCGACCTCGCGGTCTGGTCGGAAGCATTGTTCAGGCTGTCAATGGACCGCGGGCCCCCATTTAGTGACAGCTGCACTAGACCAATGCTTGCGTGCACCTTTGCGTGCAAGCACGGGGGGACAGGGGGGCTTGATTTTTTTATTTTTATTTTGCTTTTTTATGTTATTTTGACACCTTTACTTTCATTTTTTTTTAATAATTTTTATTATTATCACAGTGAATTTAAATATCCCCTATGATAGCAATCTGTAGTGACAGGTACTCTTTTTTTTTAAATTGGGGTCTTTTAGACTCTAGATCTCTCCTCTGACCTTAACGCATCTGAGCACACCAAAATTGGTGCGATAAAATGCTTTCCCAATGGCGCTGATTATTTCTGGCTAAACAGAAGTCATGAAATGCTCATAGCTTCCAGTATCTTAGGCCATAGAGATGATTGGAGCCATTCTCATCTCCAATCAGCTCTATGGTTAGATAATTGAACCACCGGCTGCACTCTCCGGTCAACCGGTGGGACAGGAGAGCCCGAGAAAAAACGCGGAAGGCGGCGGGAGGAGGGGAGTCCCCTCCCACTGCTTGTAAAAGCAGTCTAGTGGCCAATTATCCACTAGGATTGCTTTTACATGTAAGCCGACCGCTGGCTGTAAACAACGATACCAAGATGATGTCTAAATCTGCAGGCATCATCCTGTATAACCACTCAAAGTCCAGCAATGTACCAGTACATTGCTGGTCCTTGTTTGGCATATAGTGTCGTTTTTTTTTTCTGTGGGCTGAACGAAAAAAAGAGAACCTAACAAAACTCTCCACAGGAAAATTGTGTAGTATACGCACCATTAACCGCCCAAACATCCAAACCCACTTATTTAATGTCAGGTATACATGACAAGCAGGCTCTCTCCCCCAGACACAGTGGGGCATTTACTAGCCATTGGGGGAAGCCCCGGCGATTAGATCGCACGGTGCCACAAGTGCCAATTTGTAATTGAAACAGGTGTGTAAAAAGTGGTGCGCTCGAATAAAAACTGTCCACGTACAAGGGGTACCCCTTTCCGAATAAGGGTGACACCAAGTCCCAAACTAGCTTACCGCTGCTCCCTATGTAGTCTGGGCAGTCGGGGGGCTCCACAGTGCTATATTTTCCCTCGTAGACACGGAAACTAACTGTATAGCCTGTGGCCCTGTCACAGAGCTTATTGTAACACTCCTGCGTTTTCTGAAACAAGATGGATTTGCAGCTGCAGAAAAACTCCACTCAGCAGTCATGTAGAGATACGTTGAAATACCAATTCCAACTCCCAAGACTCATCACTGTGGTCTGTCTGATTCAGCATACAAATATACACACTCAATAAGATGTTCCTGGAGTGATAGATGTATATAGCAATATAGTGGTGATGAGCTGAAGAGACAGGTATGAACAGTGACAATAGGTGAACAGCAGTTGAGAGAAATGTTCATGAGAGCATAGATGGTAACAGGTAGGATGCAGATAGGTTAGCAATCATGTATGGTAGTAGGTGGTAGGATAGCAGATGACATACAGGAGAGACTAACCCAGTGCAAGGATAGATGTTAGTAGGCTCAAGAGCTAGCAATCTAATTAGTGCAGATGATAGTAACAGTCCTTAATATGCAGAGCTAGATAGTGTAAGCTTAGTAGGAAGGTTATGGAGGATTCCCCTGCGGGGTACTTATCACTAATAGCAAGCAGTAGTAGAGAGGTTCGGTATGAGCGAGTGATCCGGTAGCGGGATACAGGGATCAGTAGCGAGGTTCCGACAGCGAGGTACGCTTGCAAGCATATGAGCTTCAAGGCAGGTCAGCAACAAGGCACATTGAACGAACATGTGAGTGAGAACGCCGGCGGTTGAAATAGCCGCTCTGCGGCGCTCAGTGATGACAGCATCGGTCTTAAAGGTGTATGCGCACCTACCAGAAGAGAATGGTGGGACGCATACACTGAAGTGGAAAGTGGAATAGGGGTACCAGAGGTACCAGAACATTACACTTATACAGTTTGACCCCATATCTGGCACGCTTGCTGGGGAGATACTGTTTGATAGCAAGGCGGCCAGTAAACTTTATCAGGGACTCGTCAACGCAGACATTTTGTTCGGGGGTAAACAAGGCTGCAAACCGCTGATTGAAGTGGTCTACGAGGGGCCGAATTTTGTAGAGTCGGTCATATTCAGGGTCTCCCTGAGGACGACAGAGTTCATTGTCGTTAAAATGCATGAACCAAAAAATTTGTTCGTATCAAGCCCTGGAAATAGCAGCAGAGAACACGTGCATTTGGTGAATTGGGTCAGTAGACCAATATAACCGCAATTCACTCTTTTTTGTAATGCCCATGTTGAAGGATAGGCCCAGAAAGGTCTTAAATTCGGAAACCGTTATAGGATTCCAGCCAAATTCTCTGGCAAGGGGCAAATTTGGATCGGCAGTAATAAATTGACTAGCATACAACAATAAAGGGGGGCAAGTGGGACTTTAACGGTGCTAAATGATGGAGAAAATCTGAATTCTCAAAAATTGTAAATTTTATTACACATAGAAAGTGAGGACAAGACAATACATCAATATAAAATGATAAAATCAAGAAAATGCACTCGAAAATATCAACTCTACATGTTTCGCCATCTTCAGAATAGCTTCTTCAGGAGTTTTCATAGACATTTCTCGAGAGTGAACATTTCTAAATAACAAAGGGAAAAGACATAAAAAACATGACATGTGTATGTATATAGGGCTTATCTCAATGGTCCTAATATTGAGTGCCCAATTGATTTACATAATTATAAAGACAATGATACCAATCAAGTACCTTAAGATGACCTGAGCCCTTTCTTATGCCGAAGGTGGAGGTAATAGAGGTGACGCCACCAAAGCAAGCACAGAGGGGGAGGGGAGCCGAGACCCTCAGACTCCTAGAGTTGACCCATAGAGAGGGTGACAGCCAGGCTAGAGATGATAGATAGAGATAATAAGACCAGAGCATAGAAATACATTTCAACCCACAATTTGCTATCTCTCCAATTGGTATGAGGCTAAATATCAGGTAAAAAAAGTTACCAAAATAGTCACCTGATTATGAATAAATGTGCAGTTGATTCCCTAGGTACCTCAATGTAACAAAGACAGGAAGGGAAAATGAAGTCCCCTTAATATCCCCCAAATGGGAGGTATCCCTTGAAACAAAAGGAAATGGAATTTGTTGAAGATAGTAATAAATATAATAAGGGTCTGTCCAATTTTGAGGGTATGAATACTTACCCAAAATTGACAAGATTCAGCGCCTAAATTATCATGCAGTATTCAAAAGTTCACCGCCATTTCAATTCAACAAGTTTTCCAATAGTACACAAAAATGAAGGAGACTGCACGGGAAGAAAGAGAAAAAGGCATGGAAGAACATCATCAGCGTTGGAATCTACCAAAAATGTATGGAGAGAAGCAGGGTTTAAAAGATTTCATTTACCGCAAATGGTCTCAAAGATCATGTATCGTTCCCCGGTGGTCTAGTGTAATACTGACCATGTGGCGCTGGCATTTATACACCCCCTCCACTCCCTCGGCGTCTGACGTCACCGAGGGAGTGAGAGCGAGGTACGCCCAGTGGTCCAATGGAGGCCGAGAAGGAAGTGCGTCAATAAGACGCGACCGCATCACGTGATTCCGCCGGACATGGAAGGTCGGGGATGACAACATCCGGTCAGGACATGAATGTAAGCAGAGGAGGTAATAGGTTGCCGAGAGGCAATCTAAAAAGGATCCAAAATGAAACTGACAGCATCGCCGAAGACCGGATTTCAAGGAAATATATCCGCAATGCCTATACAATGGGGAAAGAATCCAAAGACACAAAAAGGTCATAAAGGAGAGAAAATTACCCCATCTAATAGATAAATCAGTATAGTGATACAGATGACAATTAAATAGAAAAAAGATGTTAGTAAAAGCTCCATAAAAGGACAACTGGGCATTTTGAAGCGGTGCTGCTACTAACCAGGTTGGACCATTTTTCCTGGAAAATAAATGTAGGGCACCGCGAGTGCCCATATGGGCAACCATAACAGAGGCTGAAAATAGGCTCGAATCCAAAAAGTCCCCCAATGTGCCTGCCCCGAGGTGTGCCACCTACAATCGCATCCACGTAACGGCGGGGGTCAGGAAAAAATATATGATGAACAATTCACAGAATATTCTTGTTCTTTAAACGGTAATTTAACCACATCCACAGAAATAAACACATGTAGGCAATTTTGCCAAAATATATAGGATGTGCCAATAAAGGCACCTAAAAGGAGAGGACTTTGTAGCAAAAGTACAAGATCCAAAATGCTGACCAGCTACAGAGATCCTGTGCTGAATCAGCACTAAATACAAATGACATTATTTAGCCTAGAAAGGGTTTGAAACTAATGGATTCATTTATACCTGGATACTGAGTAGCTGATAGGTTAAATATCCACTTGGTTTCACGTTGCAATAGGTTTCTGTCTACACTTCCACCTCTTTCATTCAGTGGGATGTGTTCCAAAGCAAAAAAAGTCATCATCCTATCATCAAAGCCATGATATAAACCCATGTGTTGACTAATGGGACTTACGAACTTTTTGTTTTTGACAAGTTTGACATGGTCACGAATTTGATTAAAGAAAGGCCTTTTTGTTTTACCTATATAAAAGGCTTTACAACTACAATACATTATATAGACAATTCCTACTGTTTGACAATTCGCATAGAAATTCGGTCTATACAGTTTTCCATTAGGGAGAATGATTTCACTTACATTAGGTAGATATCTGCAGAAATTGCATTTTCTGCAGGAGTATGTACCTGTGAGTGTTTTTTTGGATTTGTTTGAAGGAGCATAATGACTATGAACTAATTGGTCCCTTAAAGAACGAGACCTTTTAAACGTTATCTGGGGGCGGACATCAATAAATTTCGATACCTTTTCATCTGCCTCTAGGAGGTACCAAAATTTTTTAAGAATTGACCGTACCTGGTCATGTTGACCAGAATATCGTGTAATTAGACGTACCCCGTCGGAATTACTTTTATTCTTCTTTTTGCCAAAAATCAACTCAGTCCTGTTCCATTTTTTCGCTCTATGGTAAGATTTTTTCAAACAGGCCCTACTATAGCCTCTTCCCAAGAGTCTCCTCTGTAAGCTCTTAGCTTCTCTCTCGAAATCTTTAGATTTCGTACAATTACGTCGTTATCTTAAATACTGGCTGTATGGTATACTGGATACTAAAGGTTGAGGGTGGGAGCTGTCTGCCCTCAATATAGTGTTACCTGCAGTGGTTTTGCGGAAGAGGGTAGAGCCCAAAATGCCATCTTCATCTACATAAATGGTAATATCCAAAAAGTCCAAAGACCTTTGGCTATAAGTGTGGGTAAATTTGAGATTGAAGTCGTTGACTTTCAAAACCTCAAAAAATCTCAAAAGCATACTCAAAGGACCTGTCCAAATCATAAAAATGTCATCAATAAATCTTCTCCAAAGGAGTATATGAGATAAAAAAGACTCCAGGTTAACCCTGGAAAAAAGGTCACGCTCCCATCCCCCCAGGTGCAGGTTGGCATAGGAGGGGGCACACTTGGTCCCCATAGCCACACCCTGCACCTGGAGGTAATGGGAGCCATTAAACAAGAAGACATTGTTGGACAAAATAAATCTAAGAAGTGAGATGACAAAGGCATTATATTCCACTGAGGAACCTCCTCTTTCTGATAAGAAGCCCTCCACAACTCGAACCCCACAGTGATGTGGGATGGAGTTGTAGAGGGCCTCTACATCAATGCCCACTAGCCACGCCTCCTCAGGGACCTGGATGCCATCAATGGCTTTGATGAGATCACTAGTGTCCCTGATGTAGGAAGGTAAAGCCAGTACATGGGGACTCAGGTAATCATCCACCAGTTGACTCGCTCGTTCCGTTAGGCAGCCATTGCCCGAGACTATTGGTCTCCCAGGGGGTTTTTTAAGATTTTTGTGAACCTTGAGTAAGGCATACATAGGAGTTTTGGGATCTTTGATATTCAAAAATTCCCAAGTTTTCTTGTCTATCAGGGCTCTTGAATAGGCTTCAAAGATAAGCTGACGATATTTGATGATTATTCTTGCTAGGAAACTTTCAGAGATTTTTCTATACCAATCTTTGTTATTTAAAATATTCAAAACCATAGCTTCATACCCTAATGTGTCCATTACAACGACATTTCCGCCCTTATCTGAGGGTTTAATTGTGAGGGAGGAGTCGTTTTGAAGTGATTAAATAGCCCTAATCTGGCTATCATTAAGGTTAGAGGAATTCACATCTTTCCACTTAGTCTTCTGAATTTCCCTAATCACTTGTTGGGTAAAGGCCCAAATGTTAGGGTTGGATTGCAATATAGGAAAAAATTGGGATTTGGATTTGTATGAAGATGGAGGGGGAAAGATGGGTTCCACTTCATAATTTTCTGAAGTGGCCATCTGATCAATTGGTTCATCAGAAAACGGCCAACCTGATGAGTCTCCTTCTTCCCAGAGTTCCATCAAATCATTGAGTGCCTGCATTTCGGCCAGAGATAATTCCTGGTCTTGTGCAGGTAGACAATTCGATTTGGTCAGTTGATCTGCTATGGATTGATTGTCTTTATCGTAAATTACTTTAAACATCAATCTACGAGCAAATAAGTGAACATCCTTAATTAGTTCGAAGGTATCAATTTTTTGCGTAGGACAGAAGGTTAGACCAAGAGATAAAACATATATTTGAGTTTCATCAAGTTTTTTACTAGATAAGTTGATAACTTTTAAAGCATCAGAATCTAAAGTCTGAAGCTCAGAGAATGGTTGCTAACTAGATGGGTTTTTTGAGGGCTGAAAAATAGGTGCAGTGCGAATTTCATTGTTTACCACTGTACTGTGATTCATCTTAAAGGAATGTGTAGCATTAAGACTTGGGGTAGCAACTGAATTTTCAATGGCTAACTCACCGAGATTTTGTGATGAATGGGAAGGGGATTGGTGAAATTGTTGGTGATGTTCCGAAGGGAAAAGTGGAGTGCGTTTAGAAGAAGTGTTGGATTCTTTTTTATTTTCTATTTTACGTTTGTGAGAACCGTTCATTTTAATGTGACGTTGCGATTTGGTATGGGAAGATGATGTAGATGATTGGGATGATAGGTCCGAATCACACACATCATTGGTGTTAGTTTGTGAATGAAAAGAGCTAAAGTGGGGATTTTTAAATGTATTTTTTGTTATACGTTTGTTATTTCTTTCTCTGGTCCAGTGATAAGCTTCATCCTGTTGGTATGCTTGCTTATCTCTGGCAAATTTCTTTTCTTTGGTCTTAATCAAATTGCCTACAAAAATTTCTAATTGTTTTTGCATTTTATTATCTCTCTGAGAGAAGGAGGGATCATTTAATAATGTTGCACTATCTAAGTAGAGTTGTTTAATATCGTTGTTCACAATTTCCAAGTCTTTGGTATATTGTGAGCACAATAAATTCATCATTTTTAGAGAGCAAGAATGCAGATTTAATTCCCATTCACTTTTTAATTCGGCATTGACTGTTTTAATTAGGGGAAAAATCTGAATTCTTAGTCCCCAAGGGACCAATTTTTCATCAATATATTTCAAAAAATATTTTTTACTCCAAAATATCTTGGATTTTTTTTCCCAATAATCTACGCAATCGCAAGAAGAAGTGGTCAAGGGTAATTCCTCCCACTGATGAACTTTGAGCCTGATGGAACTTATCCATTAATCCATCGAAATCTTTCCCACAGTAGCCGTCCATGGTTGTGGAAACCAGGGCTACTGGGGGAGAGGTTTCTAAGTCACAATACCACTAAAACGTAGCTAAAGAATGTCTACAAGTCAAAATACCTCATAGGAAACACAAAAAATATAAATATATATAACAAGAACAAGCTAAACTTGATTAATATAATGAATACACATTTTTCTCCAGCAATACAGGGGTAGTGGGAAGTGTAATCCCTAATCGTAAATTTTGAAGAGATATTGCTAGAGATGAAGTAAGAGGCACCACATCCCATAAATTGAGTAACTACAATAAAGGGGGGCAAGTGGGACTTTAACGGTGCTAAATGATGCAGAAAAATCTGAATTCTCAAAAATTGTACATTTTATTACACATAGAAAGTGAGGACAAGACAATACATCAATATAAAATGATAAAATCAAGAAAATGCACTCGAAAATATCAACTCTACATGTTTCGCCATCTTCATAATAGCTTCTTCAGGAGTTTTCATAGACATTTCTCGAGAGTGAACATTTCTAAATAACAAAGGGAAAAGACATAAAAAACATGACGTGTATGTATATAGGGCTTATCTCAATGGTCCTAATATTGAGTGCCCAATTGATTTACATAATTATAAAGACAATGATACCAATCAAGTACCTTAAGATGACCTGAGCCCTTTCTTATGCCGAAGGTGGAGGTAATAGAGGTGACGCCACCAAAGCAAGCACAGAGGGGGAGGGGAGCCGAGACCCTCAGACTCCTAGAGTTGACCCATAGAGAGGGTGACAGCCAGGCTAGAGATGATAGATAGAGATAATAAGACCAGAACATAGAAATACATTTCAACCCACAATTTGCTATCTCTCCAATTGGTATGAGGCTAAATATCAGGTAAAAAAAGTTACCAATTTCTGCAGATATCTACCTAATGTAAGTGAAATCATTCTCCCTAATGGAAAACTGTATAGACCGAATTTCTATGCGAATTGTCAAACAGTAGGAATTGTCTATATAATGTATTGTAGTTGTAAAGCCTTTTATATAGGTAAAACAAAAAGGCCTTTCTTTAATCGAATTCGTGACCATGTCAAACTTGTCAAAAACAAAAAGTTCGTAAGACCCATTAGTCGACACATGGGTTTATATCATGGCTTTGATGATAGGATGATGACTTTTTTTGCTTTGGAACACATCCCACTGAATGAAAGAGGTGGAAGTGTAGACAGAAACCTATTGCAACGTGAAACCAAGTGGATATTTAACCTATCAGCTACTCAGTATCCAGGTATAAATGAATCCATTAGTTTCAAACCCTTTCTAGGCTAAATAATGTCATTTGTATTTAGTGCTGATTCAGCACAGGATCTCTGTAGCTGGTCAGCATTTTGGATCTTGTACTTTTGCTACAAAGTCCTCTCCTTTTAGGTGCCTTTATTGGCACATCCTATATATTTTGGCAAAATTGCCTACATGTGTTTATTTCTGTGGATGTGGTTAAATTACCGTTTAAAGAACAAGAATATTCTGTGAATTGTTCATCATATATTTTTTCCTGACCCCCGCCGTTACGTGGATGCGATTGTAGGTGGCACACCTCGGGGCAGGCACATTGGGGGACTTTTTGGATTCGAGCCTATTTTCAGCCTCTGTTATGGTTGCCCATATGGGCACTCGCGGTGCCCTACATTTATTTTCCAGGAAAAATGGTCCAACCTGGTTAGTAGCAGCACCGCTTCAAAATGCCCAGTTGTCCTTTTATGGAGCTTTTACTAACATCTTTTTTCTATTTAATTGTCATCTGTATCACTATACTGATTTATCTATTAGATGGGGTAATTTTCTCTCCTTTATGACCTTTTTGTGTCTTTGGATTCTTTCCCCATTGTATAGGCATTGCGGATATATTTCCTTGAAATCCGGTCTTCGGCGATGCTGTCAGTTTCATTTTGGATCCTTTTTAGATTGCCTCTCGGCAACCTATTACCTCCTCTGCTTACATTCATGTCCTGACCGGATGTTGTCATCCCCGACCTTCCATGTCCGGCGGAATCACGTGATGCGGTCGCGTCTTATTGACGCACTTCCTTCTCGGCCTCCATTGGACCACTGGGCGTACCTCGCTCTCACTCCCTCGGTGACGTCAGACGCCGAGGGAGTGGAGGGGGTGTATAAATGCCAGCGCCACATGGTCAGTATTACACTAGACCACCGGGGAACGATACATGATCTTTGAGACCATTTGCGGTAAATGAAATCTTTTAAACCCTGCTTCTCTCCATACATTTTTGGTAGATTCCAACGCTGATGATGTTCTTCCATGCCTTTTTCTCTTTCTTCCCGTGCAGTCTCCTTCATTTTTGTGTACTATTGGAAAACTTGTTGAATTGAAATGGCGGTGAACTTTTGAATACTGCATGATAATTTAGGCGCTGAATCTTGTCAATTTTGGGTAAGTATTCATACCCTCAAAATTGGACAGACCCTTATTATATTTATTACTATCTTCAACAAATTCCATTTCCTTTTGTTTCAAGGGATACCTCCCATTTGGGGGATATTAAGGGGACTTCATTTTCCCTTCCTGTCTTTGTTACATTGAGGTACCTAGGGAATCAACTGCACATTTATTCATAATCAGGTGACTATTTTGGTAACTTTTTTTACCTGATATTTAGCCTCATACCAATTGGAGAGATAGCAAATTGTGGGTTGAAATATATTTCTATGCTCTGGTCTTATTATCTCTATCTATCATCTCTAGCCTGGCTGTCACCCTCTCTATGGGTCAACTCTAGGAGTCTGAGGGTCTCGGCTCCCCTCCCCCTCTGTGCTTGCTTTGGTGGCGTCACCTCTATTACCTCCACCTTCGGCATAAGAAAGGGCTCAGGTCATCTTAAGGTACTTGATTGGTATCATTGTCTTTATAATTATGTAAATCAATTGGGCACTCAATATTAGGACCATTGAGATAAGCCCTATATGCATACACATGTCATGTTTTTTATGTCTTTTCCCTTTGTTATTTAGAAATGTTCACTCTCGAGAAATGTCTATGAAAACTCCTGAAGAAGCTATTATGAAGATGGCGAAACATGTAGAGTTGATATTTTCGAGTGCATTTTCTTGATTTTATCATTTTATATTGATGTATTGTCTTGTCCTCACTTTCTATGTGTAATAAAATGTACAATTTTTGAGAATTCAGATTTTTCTCCATCATTTAGCACCGTTAAAGTCCCACTTGCCCCCCTTTATTGTAGTTACTCAATTTATGGGATGTGGTGCCTCTTACTTCATCTCTAGCAATATCTCTTCAAAATTGACTAGCATACAAATTACTTTGATCCACAATAGATCTGTAAAGATCTTCATTGAAAAACAGCTCAAAAAAATTAAGGGGATTTAAACCATTTGAATTCCGGGTTGGGCAGTGAATGGGGGAAGTACGGGCGCTGTTGAATCTGTGGACTGCCAATTAGGATATGCCAGCGCTTCAGGGAGGGCACTATGGGCTCTACGGACCTGTCTTCGAATACACAGTGGCTGAGGGCCACTACTCCAGCTTCAACTGCACTTATGGGACTCGCCACGTCACCAAGTCTTACTGCAGTGCTGGCTGTACTAGGTCCAGGGTGTACTAGGCCGCTCGTGCTTGCCAGATCATGAGAAGTGTGAGCGGCGCTAGTACTGGCACTCTGCTGCATAGGAGAAACATCCGGTTCTTGCATCTCAGCAACTCCAGAATGGGGTCGGGTACGCCTGACCTTAGCAGGGAACCATCCGTCGTCGGAGCTATTTGTCAGGGAGCCGTTGTTCTCTAAAGGTTCGTATACTGACCCTGATTCTGCCAGTTAGGCTTCCCCGTTGCGCTCATCTGACATGGTCAGTATACTGTAGGCCTCTGCACTACTGTACCACCGTTTGGACATTTTATCAACTAAATTTAAAGGTACAGTAGTGTGACTAACAGGTAAAAAAGCACCTGGTTGTCAAGGACTATTTGGTCGCTACAAAAAAACTGCTAGTGCTAGCAGAGATCAGGCCTGACTCTGCTAACACAGCGGTTTTGTGTGATTTGTGTTTTTTGGAAGTGACAGTAATCTATTGATTACTGCACTTGCCTGGGTAGGGTGGGCTGGGCGGAGGGGCTAAACGCAAGTGCTGGCAGGAATCAGTGCTGATTGCGCAAACACCGCGTTTTGGGAACACTAAACTATGGGGACGCTAGTATAGTTCTGATCAGATATTGATCTGTTCAAACACTATACTAGTAATGGAGGTGTATGTATGTATGTGTGTGTGTGTGTGTGTGTGTGTGTGTGTGTGTGTGTATGTTTGTTAGTGTAATTGACTCTAACTGACGCTAAAAAAACGGTGGTGTGGTGGGACCCTGACGCTAACTAGCCTAACTAGCGTCACCCGTGACACTAATACAGTGATCGGTAATCACTGTATATAGTGAACACTGTGACAGGGCAGTGAAGGGGATAACTGGGGGAGATCAAGGGGTTAAACCTTTTTAGGGGATAGATGGCGGGTGGCCTAAACCTATTTGGGCCTAGCGCAAGCGCGATTTAGGGTCACAAGTGACACTAAATACAGTGAACAGTAAAAGATCTGTATACCACTGTATATAGTGTACACTGTGAGGGGTTTGGGGGGTGATCAAGGGGTTAAATGTGTACCTATGTGTGTTAGTGTCAGTGTAGTGTTGGTGGAACTCACATTTAGCTATCTCTCCTTCTTCTCCTGGAACCGAAAGCACTCCAGGAGGGAAAATTACATCACTCCCCCTGCCTGTGTTTACATTACACAGGCAGGGGACACGATGCCTTTGGCCAGAACTGATCACCAGATCCAGACCAAAAATCATTGGTCTGCATCTGGTGACTGATCGGTTCTGAGCTGAATCAGACCAGGATCGGCTCGTAGGGCGCGCGCGAGCCGTGAATACGCCGACGTAGGTCTACGTTCCTGGACCTAGCCTAGCCACTCTGCTGCAGTAGCCGCAACAAGTGGTTAACGGACAAAAAAAAAAATAAAACATTTTTCACATTCTGATATAAAATTCCCCAAAAAAAATTACAAATCAAGATTTTTTAACATTTTAGGCCAATTTGCTTTCTGCTACATATTTTTGGTAAAAAAAAAATCACAATAAACGTATTTTGATTGGTTTGCCCAAAAGTTATTGTGTTTACTAACTACAGGAAAGATTTATGTCATTTTTATTGTTTATTTTTTTTTTACTAGTAATGGTGGCGATCTGCGATTTTTTTTGTGGGACTGCGACATTGCGGCAGACAGATCGGACCCCTAACTGACATTTTTGACACTTTTGGGGGCACCAGTGACATTACTACAGTAATCAGTGCTATAAATATGCACTGTTACTGTAATAATGACACTAGCAGGGAAGGGGTTAACATTTTTGGTGATCAAGGGGTTAAATGTGTGCCTCATGCTTACTGACGTGTGTGGGGGGAGGGGATTGTGTGACACAGACACAGATCATCTGCTATGCTGAATCTTGTGATCTGTCTCTGCTGTCACAGAGGAGATCCGCCCGCTTTGTTTACACAAGCGGGCGGATTTCCTCACTCTTTCCCAACGATCGGGGAAGAGCGGCGGTGATCACCGCCTCTCCTCCCCTGGCCCGACTCCTGCTGTGTCCGAATAGGGGGGTGAGATCCAGCGACGTAGGTCTAAGTCGCTGGACCCAGGAGAGCCACTTTGCCGCAGTACGCTCAATGTGAGCGGTCGGCATGTGGTTAATACATATGTACCCATGTATATTTTTTAAAAATCTTCCTATTGAAATTTTACCCAATGAAATATCTAATCTTTTGTTCAATAAAAATAATTGAAATATAAAATAATCTCATAGCTCCCATGACCTATAAAGACTCTTGGCTCTATAGTCAAAGAAGTCCTCATAATTCCAAATTAAGGGATGCACTATCCTTTTCAGTTTTCATATTTGCCCAGAAAGACACATATACCCTAAATAAATCTATTAAAACATGAAACATATAATAGTGGCATATGTAAAAATGATTCCACAAGGCACAGCACAATTTAAGAATGAATTGTATGAGTGTTTACAGGGCAGGATTCTTAGAAAACAACAGCAGACGTAAAATGAACAGAAGCTTTATTTGTGAATGCTAAGTTAGGGGACTAATTTACTAAATGTGGAACAGTTGCCTATAGCAACCATTTAGGATTCAACTTTCAAATAAAGCAACTTTTATTATCTGCTCAAAGTTCAGCTTTAATTATACTGCTGCTCCAATTTTACTTAATTTTTCTTTTCATCATCTCTTCTAAAGCAGCCCCCCTTGAGAGTTTATTCTGTATAGATGACAAGAGAAAAAGACAAAATAGTGCTCATTTTGTGGTCAACCTCAACATCATATTAAGACGCAGTTCTTGTATGCATGTTCTCAGAAACATAATGGCAAGTTAATTTGATTCTGAACACATTGCCCTAATGTGTGTCTGTATGATTGTGATAGGGACATTTGATTGTAAGCTCCACTGGAGCAGGCACTGTTTCTATCATCTCTACAAACCACTGCATAATGTGTCACGCTATATAAATATGGAAAATAATAACATTTTCTTGCCTGTATTTTTTAGTTGTTTTAATTATTAGATATAACATTCAGTAAAACCACTTAATCTATATTGGGACTATAGAAGATTTAAAGCAGGAGCAATGTCAAAATACCAAATTCTTTACTTATAGTGCATATAGGTTCACTTGCTTTGGCTATTCTAGGGCTGTGTTTCTTACCTGTAATCTTAGATAATCGCTGTCAGTGCTAGCGTTCTAGGCTTTTAGGTGTAAGCAAAGCTTTGATTGATACAAACCAACACAGATAAAATACATATATGGCAGCACTTTTTTTGTCCTGAAAAAGCATTTGTCTTTCTGTGCATCTGATCTTGTGATTTACACAGCTCTGCCATGCAGCACAGCCAGCTTGGTAACATGATGTTTCACTGCCATAGTTAAAAAAACACAGTTAGGCCTCATGTACACTACAGCTGCTAAACTGAAGTTAAGGAGCAGTTGGGTGTTTTTTTTTTTTTTCCAGTGACAATGTGGGCTATGTGGGACTTTAAGTGAGACACCAGCAGGTATGCCCAGCGTCTCCATCCCTGTTTTGGAAAAAACAAATTGAAAAGGATTAAGAGAGGTGCATGGAAGCCAGCCAGCCCCCAGTCTGATGTACTCACCCTCCAGTCTGCCACCAACCAAGTAGACCTGTCCCATGATATAAATAAAGAACAGGGGTTTAGTTGACACACATTTGCAAACGCATGTGTAAGCTGCAGAGCCACGACACGGCACCCTGTTTTATCTGCAGTCCTAACACTTTTAAATTTGAGTGTCTCCACTCTGGGAGAACATGGCTGCTAATGGATGGATAGGAGGCAGGTGAGAGGGAGCAGCCCAAACTCCCCCCAACCCACCTCCATCAAATGACTGGTCTAGTATCTCAAAACTCTAATAGCAATGTTCTTAAGATGGTACAAACTGAAAACGACCAGCTGAGGAGCATACACCTCCAATCCCTTGGTGGATGCAGTGCAAAACACAGATTGGGACTTTATATGAGGCAATTTGCCTGTATAGCACAGTGCCTCCATCCTTAATTTCATAAAATATTTGGGACTTTACATGAGACAAGCAGGTCATGCTATGGTCTCCATCCCTGTATATGAAAAAACTGGGGTCAAATTAGACTGCATCCACCAAAAAGGCACGAAAATTGCACGGTGGGACTTTAAATGAAGCACCAGCCTGTAGGCAAGGTGCCTCCATCCCTGGTTACATAGACAATGTGGGCTATGTGGGACTTTAAGTGAGACACCAGCAGGTATGCCCAGCGTCTCCATCCCTGTATCGGAAAAAATTAATTGAAAAGGATTAAGAGAGGTGCATGGAAGCCAGCCAGCCCCCAGCCTGGGGGCTGGCTGGCTTCCATGCACCTCTCTTAATCTTTTTCAATTATTTTTTTTTTCAGTAGCCCCCAAACTCTTTCCTGTTATCTTACGCTTACATGTACACTCGGTCGTTTATAGTAGTTAAGAGGCAGTTGAGGTTACAGGCATTTTTTTGAAAGCAGAAAAATTGCATTAAGGACTGTAGTTTACCAGCATTTCAAATGCCAAATATTTGCAACTGTGGTAAACCGTGTTTATTTACGTTTTTATAGGGGAAATATTTCTGATAATTTTTGAACATATAAAAATGTTAAAAAAAACCCCAAATGTCATCGCATGCTACTGCCTGCATCAATGGATGAGTCCAGTAGCGATGAACTCTGGTCCTCTCATGCAATTTTCTACGTCTTCGGAGCCTCAGCAACATCATGAGCATTTCCTCACACATGTTTATGATGGGATCCATAGTTAAAACACAAAATATAAGACCGCTATCTACAAGCACACTGCTCTCTCTGCTGCTGCGCTCTCTTCTCTCACAGATTGGCTGGATTGGTTAATAATTTACTTGTTTTTCATTCATTGTGGACATTTGGGAGGGTCTCCTGAGGTTATCTCTAAAAACGCTTCTAACCTCAAACGCTCATAACTGCTGCTAAACTCGCAAACACGTGGTATGTAAAAGTTTTAAAACAAACGTTTTTCACTGTCGGTTTTCAGCTGTCAGTTTCCAGCATTCAGAAGAGGTTTTCAACTGCCCTGTGTACATGATCCCTAAGATCTCTTCCCTGCTCCCAGGTTGTGAATGGTCATTGAGTGACTAATCAGGCCATGTCTATACTCCCTTCTCCTGTCACAATTTTCCTTTTCAGCACATCTAAATGCAGGGGACCCAACTGTCTTAGAGTGCTGCCTTTTTCCCCCCATATTTGTGTTGCTGCAGAGGAAATTACAAAAGGATTAATTTTAAATTCAGTAACATTCAGGTATTTAGACTGGTTTGCATTTAAAATGCATTTTTTTTTTTTTTACCAGAAACAAATAACTGTATTCTTTGGTCCTCTTAATATCTACTCAGGGTTCAGCTGTAATACTAAATAATTAGAGGAAGTACACAAATTAGTTCCCTTGTGCTTTGGTAAACAGATCTGACAGATAAGCACTCCTGGTGATCATCGAAGACTTTTTATTTTAGGGCTTGTTCACACTTGAGTAAATTTCTAACACTTAACAAATGCTCCTCTAGCATTAGTATGGGCGTTAGACTTGTGTTCATGAGCTTTAGTATGGGCTTTATACTGACAACAATGAGCTTTAGTATGGACTCTAGACTGGCATCACTGAGCTTTAGTATGGGTGTTAGACTGGCTAAGCGCAGCAAACCCGCAGGAAAGCTGCAGGTACACTACACTACACCTGCAGTGTGGGTAAACTTCAGCATATTGGTGTGAAAGCAGGCCTATACTATTATGCCCAGTGTATTGCTTCACACCAACCTGAAGATCTCTTCTTTCCTGCTGCTGGTACCACTCTGTAGACCGCTACCCAGGATAAGAGGTGAAGTGCAGTTGGTATCACTCCACATGGAATAGGAGCCAACACTACAGAGGAGGCATCAGCTTATGCGGCTCTTGCTCCCTACTACAGCTCCAACTTTACAAGTAGTCCCTCTGCATTGCTGCTCTGGAATGGCCGGTCAGCGAGCCCAGACCGTGATCTACCAGTCACCTGGTCGCGATCTATTGGTTGCTGACCCCTGCCTTAGCATGTCCTTTATCAAAATGAATGCAGATTGGGATGTTCTGTCCTTATTAGTCCCAGAGTTGTAACAAATAAAGGTACAGTATATCATCTGCATCCTGTTAGCCATGAGGAGTCTTAGGGTTTTTTTCACACTTTACTGTTGCAACTTAAGCATTGCAACACACTACATTGCATGTATGCATGGCCCTAAAGTTATAAATAACCGTTCACATATCTGTACTGTTTTGTAGTCCAATTTCATATATAATCATAATATCAAGCTGACTACTAACTGGTAAATGCTCCATATAATAATGCACCTAAAATGCAGAAAAATGTGCATGCATTGGTGGAATCACAATATAATGAATTGCAATGCATATTAAAGATCACAAATAAAATGCAGCTAAATCGGAGCTGCATAGATGTGAATGGGCCCCCTGAAAGTGTCTTAACAAATGAAGCTCCAGCTGCAAGAGATGGCTTTATTCTGACTAGTAAGAAATTACATTTATGGTATTGATCAGTGAAGTAACGAATACCCCCAGTTTTCAATATTGCAAGGAAAGCCCATATTCATTTTTCTGGAGGGTTTAGGCTACAAATTTAAGTAGTCCCTTTTAGGTTTTAAAGTATCGTTTAGGGGTGTAAGTATTTGACCAGATTTTAGGGTTACATTTTAATGTTGGGTTGTCTAAACCTAAAAGCAAAAAATTATTATATTGTGGCTTAGATTGGCTCTACAGTCGACCCCCACAAAGTCGCGGTTCAGAGTTTGTGGCGCTTGCATGAATTATAGTACATTTTCTATTTAAGGGTAATGTAAATATAAGCTGAGTTTGAAATTAAATTTAAGTGTTTTGGGAGCATATTTGGGGGCATATTTAGGGTTTAAACTTAAAAAGTAGCATTTATAGGCATTTTTCTGACCACATCCAAAATGAGCTGTTTTTCACTATTTGCAGGTGCTCTAGGAACGTCACCCCCACAGATTTCGCCAGTCGACTGTAATGGTTTACTTTTTCAGGCTATTCTCCTTTTATCTACAAATGGTAATCCTGCAAATAATATTATTCCTAGGGTGGACACGCTCAATCCCTCACTGTACCTACATGGGGGTGTAAAGATTAGTAGTTTGCAAAATTATTATAACATTATTTCTGCTTTTAGTTCAGCTATACTTAACTAGTCCTAAAAATGCTCCCTTGCTAAATAAACGAAAAAAGACAAAAAATAAATAAAAAAGAAGAAATAACTTCTACACATGATATAGAAACCTTACAAGAAGACCAGAACAAAATAATGGGGTGGGCAACTACGTGGCAAATGAGGTTTAATGTTGGAAAATGTAAGGTAATGCATTTGGGTGCCAGAAATACAAACGCAAGTTACTTACTAGGTGGAGAACCTCAGGGGGAATCTAAGATGAAAAAGGACCTGGGGGTCCTAGTCAACAACAAGCTCAGCAATGGCAAGCAATGCCAAGCTGCTGCAAGCAAAGCCAACAGAATACTGGAATGTATAAAGCAGGGGATTCACACCAGAGATAAAACGATAATTCTCCCACTCTACAAGACTCTGGTCCGGCCGCATCTCTAGCATGCTGTCCAGTTCTGGGCACTGGTCCTCAGGAAGGATGTACTGGAACTGGAGAGAGTACAGAGAAGGGCAACAAAGCTAATAAAGGGAATGGGGGACTTCAGCTATGAGGAAAGACTACAAGCATTGAACTTATTCTCTCTGGAGAGGAGACTCTTGAGAGGGGATATGATATCAATGTACAAATACTATACTGGAGACCCTAACACAGGGAACAATCTTTTCAGCGAAAGGGAATATAAAAGGACACGTGGCCATTCACTAAAATTAGAAAAGAAGCGGTTTAACCTTAAACTGCGTAAAAGTTTCTTTACTGTCAGAGCGGTAAGGATGTGGAATTCTCTTCCACAAGCAGTGGTATCAGCAAGGAGCATCGATAGTTTAAAAAAACTATTAGATGGGCACCTTAACAACCACAACATCCATGGGTATACGATGTACTATTGACAACAAACACACACACTCCTCATAGGTTGAACTGGATGGACTGGTGTCTTTTTTCAACCTCACTAAATATGTAACTATGTAAGAGGCATGGTGAGTTTTTTTGAAGTTGTAATTTTTTGTCATAATCTTTTGGAAAATGAAGAAATTAAACATTTTTTTGTCTTTTTTTACATACTGTCACCAGTGCAGTACAGCGCCTCTATATATCTGGTGTGGCTGTGATCAGGGACACTGACTTGTGACATTACAAAAAACAAAAATTACATTTTTTTCTTTATTATTATATATATATATATATATATATATTTTTTTTTTTACATTTTTTTAACATACCATAACAATATAGTAACATTGTACTTCTCTGGGGAATTGATCAGTGTTTTTTTTTTACCATTATGTTTTCTTGAATGAAATCGATTTATTCAGTTTGTTTTGTTTTGATTAGCTGTGATTGGCCACAGCTGCTCACATTGCACATATGGGCTATGATTGGCCCAGTCCGTACCCTTGTGATCACTGATCAATCACAGCTAGCAACACAAATGTACACAATGGATGGCTTGAAAGGAAGCCATCCATTGTTTACAACTGTCACGTGACCTGCTGTGATTGGTTATAGCGGCCACATGGTACCGGCAGCGGGATGGTACAGTGATCAGTCATCGGCTATGTCCAGTGGCACGACCTGGGAGGACATCATCCAACATTAAAGTGGAAGAAAACCCTTACATATACCTTGTGAAGTGACTAGCCTCAGATGATACACAGAGATGAAACAAATCCTCCTACATAAGTTGTACATGTCTATGTACAGCCATCTTTATCTTACATCCATTCAAAGCAAAATTTACACAGGATCTCCCCGCTCTGAAAGACAGGGGGCAGAGAGCTACATCAGTGGGGAGAGCTCTGAAAGCTGATTGGAGGTAAAGGACACCACCCCCCCCCCTTTCATACAGCACACAGGAACAGAGCTGAGGCTGTCAATCACAGACTGTGCCCTCTCCTACCACCATTTTTTTCTTGGTATGGTGGAATGTAACGAGAAACGATTTTACATTTTTTGATGTGGGAACCTTACCAGTGGGAACTGCCAAGTGCTGGGTTCCCAATGCCATAAGCCAGCATGCCACAATGAGTTTATTTCTTTTTACATTGTTTTCACATGAACTGCCAATGCTTTTTAGGTAACATAGAATATAAGCGTATATTTGTGCATTGAAACAATATTAACCTGTATAATGAACCCAAGTTTTTAAGAAAAAGAGTCCAAAGCACATAAATGGCTTTATACTATAGATCTGCAAAGAGGGTTGAGTGTCATCAAAGTTTTCTGGATTAAGCAACCAGTCCGATGGAGGTGCTTACTGTGCATGTTAACATTGATTCTTGCCTTGAATCATGCTTTAGATAATTGGAGCAAGGGCCTATTACCTTTGCCTGATTTCCTTGCCAGACCTGTTCCTGCCTCCAGTGAACAGAGAAATAAACCTTTCACTGATCTCCTGCTATCTCTTCCACTCCATGGGAAGAAATGACCTGCCAGCTTCTTGTTCCTAACTGCCAGACCATAAAAGAAAGACAAAGCATGTCTTGTGTTCTGTCCCTTATGCTTTCACTGTTTCTCATGAGATGCATTTTGCAGAAAAGAATGAAGCAATATCCAGATATAATGAAAATAATTGAGGCTGATTAAAAAAAAATTGGATTGCTGAATAATTTTAAGCATCCAGCTCTTTGCTCTGCTGGTAACATTTGAGGATATATGAAGATACCTGTAATTTCTGCAGAAACCAAGGACAACCCAACCCAACTAATCAGCTAGACTTCAGTAATTATAATATTGGAAAAAGGAGCTCTGCCAGCTGGCGCGTTTATGAAAATAGCAGGAGTGGAATATAAACGGTATGTATATACTGTGTATGAAAATCATTGAAGATGACTTAAAAAAAAAAAACTTCTATGACAGTATAATTTTAAGCATTTCTCTCTCTGCTGTGCTTGTAACATTTAAGTACATACACTATATTGCCAAAAGTATTGAGACACCTGCCTTTACACGCACATGAACTTTATTGGCATCCCAGTCTTTTTTTTTTTTGTGGTTTTACATTTATTAAAGGCCAACACATTCAAACAGTTTAAATACAGGATCCTGGAAGAAGTGGTGACGGCAGCCGTGGTGGCACAACATGCAGGTGCGCTAAGAAGACGCCCAGCACAACTACAATAAACAAAGAACTTTCTACATATACTTCATTCATATACATCCTGCTTATCTGCAATGTAATCTACTATCTCTTGTGGGGTCAACAAGTTCTCACCGCCGGCATCTGGGATCTCAAAACCAAACTCATCCTCCATCGCCATGATTACTTCAACTTGGTCCATACTATAAAGTCCCAGGTCTTTCATGAAATGGGAGCTTTTCTGATTCAACCTTATCATACAGCTTCAATACATATAAAACTCATTCTGCAATGCCTTCCAGGGTTAGGGGAGGAGCTCCGCTGTACTGGCGACATGACTGATTTAGGTAACTGGAGACCTGTGTGTTGAGGAGCGAGGCTGGCTCTGCAGGTCAGCTAAGGGTGGAGCGCTGCCGGCATACGGCTCTGCTCAGGGCTGCCATGGAGCTCCGGTGGAGGGGGCGCAGCGCTGCGCGGGCACACACACGGAGGGCACGGGACGCCATGGCTGACAGCGGCCTACCCACACTGCACAGCGGTGAGGACGGGGTCATCCCAGTCTTAGTTCATAGGGTTCCATTTTGAGTTGGCCCACCCTTTGCAGCTATAACAGCATTAACTCTTCTGGGAAGGCTGTTCACAACAAGGTTTAGGAGTGTGTCTATGGGAATGTTTGACCATTCTTTCAGAAGCGCATTTGTGAGGTCAGGAACTGATGTTGGATGAGAAGGCCTGGCTCACATTCTCCTCTCTAATTCATCCCAAAGGTGTTCTATCTGGTGAATGTCAGGACAGTCAAGGATAAACTGGGCATACGCTAGACCACACGGGTAAGCACATCAAACATTCCCAACAGGAAATGCTATAACGATAAATTGGAAATGGCTATCAGGTTCTGATAAACAGAATTTTCCATAACGTATATATAAGTAATACCTGGAAGCATTTCGATGAGGGAATCATTACCTAAACAAACGGGCCTCACAGATAGGAAAGTACAATTGCAAACCACAATAAGTCCAACAGAGAGTATACAGGTACCATCTTTCCCCTCCGGTGCGTGCCCGAAACAGTCCCCATAAGATTGGGCTAGAAAGGTAAATCAATATAGCCGTCCACCATCAGGTAGCAACAGAATTCAATAAATAAGTGTATAGCAGGCATAAAGAGCAAAGGGTGCTGTACACAGAAAAGCAACCCAATATTTACTGTACCTGCTATTAGTCCAAGGGAAGATGCCCTAGTAAGGTCAGACCCCATGAGACCCTCTCATCTCCACCTACACCTCCAACTGGTGACCCTCCCCAGTGCTATTTATGCAGCTTTTGAGATGTCCACGCCTAGAATGGCATGTGACGTCACCTGGGCCGGCCAATGCATACCGCGCAGTTGAGGCTGATTAAAAAAAAATTTGATGGCTGTATAATTTTAAGCATCCAACTCTTTTCTCTGCTGGTAACGTTTGAGGATATAAATGAAGATACCACTAATTTCTGTAGAAACCTAAAACTACCCAAATCAACTATTTTGCTACACTCCAATAATTATAGTTTTGGAAAAAGGAGCTCTGCCAGCTCACGGGTTTATGGACATAGCAGAAGGAGTAGAATATATATAGTATGTACATACTGTGTATGAAAATCGTTGAGGGTAACTTGCATGACAGTATAATTTTAAGCATTTAGCTCTCTGCTGTGCTTGTAACAATTAAGTACATAAATTAAACTACCAGGCATTTCTGCAGACACCTACGGCAAGCCTTTGGCTGCAGTCCCCAGCAGTTGGTCCCCCCCCCCCCCCAAAAAAAAAACAAAACAAGAAAAAAACACCCATCTAATTAGCCACACTCGAGTAAAATTACAATACTTACAGTATATTAAAATCATCGAGGGCACATTAAAAGAAAATGTGGATGACAGTATACCAAGTATTTATGCAGAAAACTAGAGCAAGCCTTTGACTACAGTCCTAACTATTTGCCCCCCCCCCCCCCCAACAATAAAAAGTAAAATGTCATTATGAGAAGAATGAGCCCTGTCAGTTTGCACATTTATGGAAATGGTAGGTAGAAGGAATGGAATACAGTAAACCCCCCTCCATTGCGGGGGTTACGTTCCGGACCCAGCCGCGAAAAGTGAAATTCCGCAAAATAGAAAAACCCTATTAAAATGCATTGTAGGCATGTTTATTTTACTGTCACTGTATGTGTAGAAGCATTTTAAGGTCTTTAAACACACTTTTAAAACAATAGAAACTCATTTAAACACATAAAAGATACTAAGAGACATAGCAAGAGCTATGGAAAACACAAAAATATTTCATTTTTAATGATTTATATAGTAAAATAACATTACAAAAAAAACCGCGAATAACCGGGACCGCAAAAACTGAACCGCGACGGAGCGGGGGATTACTGTATATACATATATATATATATATATATATATATATATATATATATATATATATATATATATATATATACAGATAAAAAATGGTTGATAGTATAATTTTAAAGCAATATTAAACCCAAAAACAAAAATGTAATATGTTGTAGCTTACTAATAATTATGTGTGACGGCTTAGAATTTTTTTCCCCTCTGTGGTCACCTGGTAAACTGGCCAGTAACACACCTCCTCTATTAGAGCACCCTTACTGTGAATGAGGGAGCACAGGGGCACCTTTGAACAGCAGCATTGTCAGTCTGGAGGGAAGATAGTGTTAGATGGACTAGTAGATTTAGATACACTAATACATTGAAGTCAAACTGCAGCTAAAATTGTATGAGCAGTTACAGCATGCAGTTTTTTGTTTCCTTTTGCGACAAAGGTTTTACAGAAATAAATACTGGTCATTGTAAGCGCCCCTGTCAGCAGTAAATGGTTTGTCTCAACGCTCTAACTGCTACATCTGCAGGACAGCTTGTTCTGTTGAAAAGATCACCAGCTGAAAATAAAGAAAAGAAAGCCTTAAAGAGAAAATGAATGCAGCCATCACATGTAAGTATTGGTAAGCTGCGATATAATAAATGTTTGTTTTTGGGTTTAACCACTTGCCGACCGCCGCACGACTATCTACGTCGGCGGTCAGCCCCTCACAGGCAAAGTGACGTAGGGCTAGGTCACTAGCTTGTGAGGGTCTAGGGAGCGAGCGCGCGCTGCCGGAGGCGCGCTCCCGCTCCCGCGTGGTCACGGACCCCCCCGCGCGTGTGACCGGCGGACCCGATGTCCGCCGGTCACTCTGCGATCAGCGGGGGAGAGGGAGAAAGTCAGGCGGCTTGTGTAAACAAGCTGCCTGTCATTCTCCCCTGTGTATGAAGGATGATCATACGGTTCTACTATGTAGAACCGTTGATCACTCTTCATACATCTGAAGCCACAGCCAATCACAGTAGAAAGCACGCCCCTAGGGACACACATAGCCCCTCCCTTTCAAAAAAAGTTAACCCCTTCACTGCCAGTGTATTTTTACAGTAACAGTGCATATGTATAGCACTGATTACTGTAGAAATGTCACTGGTAACCCCAAAAGTGGCAAAAATGTCAGTCAAGGGTCCGGTCTGTCCGCCGCAATGTCGCAGTACCGCAAAAAAATCGCAGATCGCCGCAATTACGCGTTAAAAAAAAAACAACAAAAATGACAAAAATCTTTCCCTTTGTTAGTAAACGCGATAACTTTTGCGCAAACCAATCAAAATACGCTTTTTGCAATTTTTTTTACTAAACATAGGTAGCATAAAACAAATTGGCCGAAAATGTTAAAAAATTTTGATTTTTAAATTTTTTTGGGGGGGAATTTCATATAAAAAAATGTGAAAAATATTGCTATTTTTGCAAAATTTACGCTCTTTTTTTGTTTATAGCGCGTGATCAAAAAATCGCACAGGTGATCAAATACCACCAAAAGAAAGCTCTGTTTGTAGGAAAAAAAGGACGCCAAATTTGTTTAGATACAGCGTCGCACGACCGCGCAAATGTCCGTTAAAGTCAAGCAGTGCCGAATCGCAAAATACCCCCTGGTCAGGAAGGGGGTAAAATCTTCCGGGGCTTAAGTGGTTAATACCGTTTTAAGCGTTTAGCTATCTGGTCTGGTGGTAGCATTTGAGGACATTTATGAAGATACCTGCAGTCCTTAGCATTTGATCTCCTCCCCCCCCCCCCCCCAAAAAAAAGCACAAAAACAACACCTGACCAAACAGCTATCCTCCAGTAAAATGTCATTATTGGAAGAAGGAGAGCTCTGTCAGTGTGTGCATTTATGGCAACATAGCAACAGTAAAAAGAGTGGAATATATCTGCACAAAGGCAGTAAAAAAGCAGCACATTTTATCCTGGTACCATTTCATCGCTGAATACAAGTGGATGTTGATGAGCCTTGCTTCTTAGCATTTTTCATTTGGGTTTCCCTAAAAAGACAAAGTGAATTGGTTAGTGCAGTGCGATTACTCGTCTCTGACATGATTACACAGCCCGCCGAGGGTCTTTCCTCTGCACAATCTCTTGCACGCACAAGTCATTCTCATCAGGAATATAGTGTCAGCTGGAATTGTAGGGATGAGGGGGGGCGGCAGATGGGCTCTGCCATGGAGCGCTCATTGCACAGACAGCTATGAGATGTGACGCTCTGCCACCCTTATGAGCGATTCTATGAACTGCACGTAGCCTTGCGATACGAATTAGGAGCTTTCCCGTAGATGATGATGATGCCCTCCGGAGCCATCCAGACCTTATAGTGCTCCGATGTGCGGCTTCCCATACCAGCTCACATAGAGGGGAGACAGAGGGAGCTGACACTTGTAGGATAGTGACAATGAGGGATCATAACAGGGAGCTGGCCATGGTGCTGAATGTCATCGGAATGAAATCCATGATACTGAATTCTATGGGGCTGAAATCCATGGTGCTGAATTCTATGGGGCTGAAATCCATGGTGCTGAATTCTATGGGGCTGAAATCCATGGTGCTGAAATTCTATGGGGCTTTAATCCATGGTGCTGAATTCTATTGGGCTGAAATCCGTGGTGCTGAATTATATGGGGCTGAAATCCATGGTGCTAAATTATATGGGGCTGAAATCCATGGTGCTGAATTATATGGGGCTTAAATCCATAGTGCTCAATTCAATGGGACTTAAATCCATGGTGCTAAATTCTATGGGTCTGTAATGCATGGTGCTAAATTCTATGGGGTTGTAATCCATGGTGCTAACTTCTATGGGGCTGTAATGCATGGTTCTAAATTCTATGGGGCTGTAATGCATGGTGCTAAATTCTATGGGGCTGTAATCCATAGTGCTGAATTCTATGGGGCTGTAATGCATGGTGCTAAATTCTATGGGGCTGTAATCCATAGTGCTGAATTCTATGGGGCTGTAATGCATGGTGCTAAATTCTATGGGGCTGGAATCCATGGTGCTGAATTCTATGGGGCTGAAATCCATGGTGCTAAATTCTATGGGTCTGAAATCCATGGTGCTGAATTCTTTGGGGCTGAAATCCATGGTGCTGAATTCCATGGGGCTGAAATCCATGGTGCTAAATTCTATGGGGTTTAAATCCATGGTGCTGAGTTCTATGGGGCTGTAATGCATGGTGCTAAATTATATGGGGCTGAATTCCATAGTGCTAAATTCTATGGGGCTTAAATCCATGGTGCTAAATTCTATGGGACTGAATTGCAAGGTGCTAAATTCTATGGGGTTGTAATCCATGGTGCTAAATTCTGTGGGGCTTAAATCCATGGTGCTAAATTCTATGGGACTGAAATGCATGGTGCTAAACTATATGGGGAATTGCGTGGTGCTAAAGTCTATGGGGCTTAAATCCATAATTATACATTTTAGAGCAGGGATCCTCAAACTACAAGCCCTCCAGCTGTTGCAGAACTACACATCCCATGAGGCATTGTAAAACACTGACATTTACTGACATGACTAGGCGTGATGGGAATTGTAGTTCCTGAACAACTGGAGGGCCATAGTTTGAAGACCCCTGTTTTAGAGGGCTGAATTCTACGAGGCTGACATCCATGGTGCTAAATTCTGTGGCTGAAATCCATAATGATACATTTTATGGGGCCGAAATCCATGGTGCTGAATGTCACAGGGCTGAAATGCATGGTTCTAAATTCTACGGGGCTGAAATCCATGATGGTCGTGAATTCCATGGTGGTGAATTCTATGGGACTAAAATGCATAGTACTGAATTCTATGGGGCCGAATGTTATGGGGCTGAAATGGTGCTAAATGACATGGCACACTTTAGAGATAAGCCCTATGTTTCGTCATCATAAATGCCCTAACAGAATGATTTACATGAGATTCCTTTCACACAAATGACAAATTAGGAAAATTGTATCTTCTCCATGATCCATCTGTTTTTCTGTTCTGGTAACATCTGCCTATTCACCTGCATGTTATATGCAGCGCAGTGTGATCTATCTAGTGCACCGTTTACCCAGTGCAGTGTGTTAGATCTATAAATATCATTCGGATGTAACCTCTTGTTACACAACGCACCTTCAAGCCCCCCTCTCAAAAAATCCTCATATCCCCGGCTTCTTGTCTGCTTGGTATTTCCCATCCCCCAACAGCTCTGTCTTCTACAGCTTCCCTTCCCCTGTGACTAGAGGTAGTTCTAAGCTACTCTTTTAACCCATGCCTACCCAAGGGAGAGTCTCCCCCTTCCAGTACATCAGTGCAACAGATAGCTACCTCTTTGTATGCCCTTTGAAGGGAAATCACCTTCAATTTCATTATTAGTTTTCCCTTTATGAATATTGAATGCGGATTTGACCAGCTAATCTCCAGACATATAGCAGCAGGTGTGAGTCAGCCTATAGAGGAAGTCATTTACTGTCAAAGCTATGCTGCAAGATCAAAATAGAACGTATCAAACTGTAAAATCACACATCTCGCCTTATTATACTGCAGAATTTTGCCTCTCTAGTAGCATTTGGGAATCCAGTTGTTTTACAAATGTGTAGATTCGTTATTGCTCGTATGGGTCATTTGCCAAATTTTAATTGAGTGGATTTTTCTTTTCGCTCATCTTTAAGTATTATCATTTATGTTGCAATGTGGTCTAAACTATCCAATTTGTATCAAACAGACAGACATTTTTGTTGGTAGATCAAAACAGGTTTACAGATTGTAACATGTGGTGAGTTTAAGGCTGGTGATACACGGCTTGAATCTTGCTGAACCAGCCGAGATTCGAACCGTTAATATGCAGGCTGAATGTACCAGATTGATCGATCCATCACCTTGGGTACAACCAGCCTGTCGGATTCTCTTAAAGATAATCGCTGCTGACAGGGAAATCCTTCCTGCCGAGCAATTGTCTGCTCCCAGCGGGGATGGGGGTGGGAAACCGTCCCTGCCGGGAGCAGACAATTGCTCCGCAGGAGGGATTCCCTCGTCAGCACTGTCGTGTTGATAGGGGAATCATGCAATTTTCTTTCCCCCCGCAACCTGTGGTTGCAAGAAAGAAAATTGCTTCATGTATGGCCTGCCTAAGGGTTACCTTATGTGTTACAATATGTCTGTACAATATTTGTACAATAAACTTTAGATTTACAAAACTATGTAATATGAAGACCTATCTAAACTATCCAATAAATGTGTATTCAAATAAAAAGGTCGATGCATTACATACTTGTTGGTAGATCTGAAGGAGATTGTTGCAGTCGGGTTGCAACATATTTGGTGAGCGCTAGATTCACCATACATGTTACAATCTGACCATACAACATACAACCAACCATACAATCAACCTAAGATCTACCAAAACCATGTAATATAGGGATCTACCTAAACTAGCCAACCAATCTGTCTCCAGTCAGGCAGACACTTGAACTATATACTTGTTGGTACATCTAAAGAAGGTTGTTACAATCAGATTGTAATATATGTGTGGTAAGCCTAAAGGCCCGTACACACGTACCGCTCGTCGGCATACAAACGTCGGCGGACGAAAGATCTGCCGATTGTACGCGTGTTAGTATGGTGCCTCCGACAGATGTCTGCGCACAATCCGCGGACAAAAGTCTTTCGTGCAAACATGAAAATTTTTGTCTGCGGACACCAGAACGGACGATTGTTCGCCTGTCAGTACAGAATTCGGCCGACAGACCGCAGATTTGCAAGACTGGGCATGCTCAGAAAATTAAAAACACAGGGAAAGTTAACCACTTGCCGACCGCCGCACGACTATCTACGTGGGCGGTCAGCCCCTCACAGGCAAAGTGACGTAGGTCTACGTCGCTCGCCTGTGAGGGTTTAGGGAGCGAGCGCGCGCCGCCGGAGGCGCGCTCCCGCTCCCGCGTGGTCACGGACCCCCCCGCGCGCGTGACCGGCGGACCCGATCGCCGCCGGCCACTCTGCGATCGGCGGGGGAGAGGGAGAAAGTCAGGCAGCTTGTGTAAACAAGCTGCCTGTCATTCTCCTCTCTGTATGAGAGCTGATCACATGGATCTACTATGTAGATCCATTGATCACTCTGCATACAGTTGAAGCCCCAGCCAATCACAGTTAGAAGCACGCCCCTAGGGACACACACAGCCCCTCCCTCTCAAATAAAGTTAACCCCTTCACTACCAGTGTATTTTTACAGTAACAGTGCATATATATAGCACTGATTACTGTAGAAATGTCACTGGTAACCCCAAAAGTGTCAAAAATGTCAGTCAAGGGTCCGATCTGTCCGCCGCATTGTCGCAGTACCGCAAAAAAAATCGCAGATCGCCGCCATTACGCGTTAAAAAAAAAAACAACAAAAATGACAAAAATCTTTCCCTTTGTTAGTAAACGCAATAACTTTTGCGCAAACCAATCAAAATACGCTTTTTGCGATTTTTTTTACCAAACATAGGTAGCATAAAACAAATTGGCCGAAAATATTAAAAAATTTTGATTTTTACATTTATTTTTGGGGGAATTTCATATAAAAAAAAGGGAAAAATATTGCTATTTTTGCAAAATTTACGCTCTTTTTTTGTTTATAGCGCGTGATCAAAAAATCGCACAGGTGATCAAATACCGCCAAAAGAAAGCTCTGTTTGTGGGAAAAAAAGGACGCCAAATTCGTTTAGGTACAGCGTCGCACGACCGCGCAATTGTCCGTTAAAGTCACGCAGTGCCGAATCGCAAAATACCCCCTGGTCAGGAAGGGGGTAAAATCTTCCGGGGCTTAAGTGGTTAACCATTACATGACATCACTTCTGCAGTCAGCTGAAGTCTGCAGACAAAATTCTTGTGCTGTCCTTGTGCTGTCTTTGCACTTTTCAACAGACACCGACATCCCGGGGAGAAAAGAGGAACATTTGTATGCCGACCATCGGTACGTGTGTACGGGGCTTTAAGGTCATCATAATCCTTTTAATCTGACTATACAATTTTAGTACAATCAAATGCAGATTTACTAAAATTAAATTATTGGATATCCAATTAGGCAGATCCTTGTACTATATAGCTGTTGATAGATCTAAAGGAGATTTTTACCATCAGATTTTAATGTGTGTGTGTGTTGAATGTATGTGTTGCCATAAACATTACAATCTGGTTGTACAATCTTTGTACAATCAGATTTATATTTAGCAAAACTATGTAATGTGAGGACCTACCTAATCTATCCAATCAATCTGTATCCAATCAGGTAGACCCTTGTACTATATAGTTGTTGGTAGATTTTAAGGAGAGTGTACAATGAGATTGAAACGTGTGGTGAAAATAATAGTATTTTTTATTTTGAGGCCTTACAAGGGTACATTTGTAAAAACAGAGAGGGAAAATGGACATTATTTATTGCAACCAATCAGACATGTGCCGAACAGAAAAATGTGTTTCGGTTAAAGTAAATTTGTTATGTTACTAATTTTGTTTCGTTGATTTGTTTTGGAATTCGTTTAGCTCAGTTTTGTTTCATTTAATTTCTTAATTTTCGAATGAATTCCACATTTTTTGAACGATTCTAATTCGGATCGGCTTAAAAATTATCGACTGATACAAATTCTGGGTTAAGAATAACTGGTTGTTAAGGAGTTAGCCGGGGAACTCTTGTTCTGTCTTTATTCACTTTGTACACTTTTTTGGTGAATGGGTCATTTACATGGGGAGGCTTCCAGATTCCAATAAGCCCCCCCACTCGCAAACCTTCACAACCACAGCCCAGAGTTGTAAGGAGGAGCCCCCCTGCCCCAATGCACCCCCCCCCCCATGTTGAGGGCATATGGCCTGGTATAGTTCAGGAGGGGGGCGAGCCCCACGCCATTTTTTGTTTTTTTAATTTTGGCTCTGAGAGGGTTTCCTTGAAGGGCCTGGTATGGATTGATGGGGGGACCCCACGCTGTTTTTTTTCTGACTTTTCTATTGCCGACATTCTTTTGTTTAGCTTTTGTTTAGATCGCAGCTTTCAGTGGGGAAGCCCGCTAACAGCTGATGAGTCATCGGATGTTAAGAATGCGGCGGCCAGCTTCCCAGCATGCTCCTTAACAACCAGCTATTCTTCACACAGAATTTGAATCGGTCGATTTTTTTTTGACCAATCCAAATTCTAACTGTTCTGAAAATTTGGAATTCGTTAGAAAACGAAAAGAAAATTCCTTACTATTTCATTCAGAGATTCGGCTACATCCCTAACCAAAAATTCATCTGAATTTACATTTGGACCGAAACGAATTGCACATGTCTACAGCCAATTTATTTCCTGCCTTCATATTAAAAAAAGTTAGAAAAATGACAGTTGGACCCTGACTAATTTCTGTAGGTGACATGTTTAAATTCCTCTACTTTCAAGAAATTCTTCTTCCCCATTCGTAGTATTTCATATACATTCTTAGACCTCTTGTACATGAGCTCCTGAACCTGTGCAGCATACATTCAGGGGTATTTCAAAATAAAAATCAAAGAAGTCCTGCGCTAAAAAATTATAAAATAAAAATTGAATGTGATATACGTGATAGTGAAAGCAGCTAATACACTTGGTCTATAGAAACCAAAAACCAATACTCTCAATAAATTGTGTAGCGCTAACATTAAACAGTAAAAAATAATACACACAAAATATTAAATAGTGACATATACATGACAGAAATTGTGCATTTGTGTGCAAAAAAGTCCATTCCAGGAATATGTAGGAATCAATAGAGCACAAGTCCCAGAATGGGCGATGATGGGTAGAAAGCTTATATCCCAAGGAGGTGGTGGAACAGGAATACACACGTCAGGAATACACAAATTGGCTGCTTAAGCCCCGTACACACGTACCGATCGTCGGCCGAACGAGCGGCCGTCTTTTGTCCAGGACTGTCGTGTCTGTTGAAAACTGCAAAAGACTGCACACAAATTTTGTCGGCCAACAACAGCCGACTGCAGAAGTGATGTCATGTGATGGTTAACTTTCCTTGTCTTTTTTCTTTTCTGAGCATGCCCAGTCTTGCTAATCTGCTGTCTGTTGGCCGAAATCTGTACTGACTGGCGAACAATCGGCCATTCTGGTGTTGGCCAACAAAAATTTTAATGCCTGCACAACAGATTCTGTTCGGCCGAAAATGCGCTGTCGGCTGTCGGAAGCATCATACTAACAAGCCTACAATCGGCCAATCGGTCGTCGGCGGAATATTTACGGCCGACAATCAGTACGTGTGTACGGGGCTTTACCAGAAGCATAGTCTCCCAACTTAATGGATAGGCCACAAACGCTTAGATGCAAAACTGCAATATAATCATTCCTTCAGATGTCAGGGGAAGAGAGGTATATCTGATGTAAACTCTCGCAGTTGACTCCAGGGATATTAAGAACCATGTGTATAAGGAGGAAATAAAGAGCACATAGTGTAATCCAGTAAAAGTAAACAAGAAAAGTTTAATCCGAATTGCACTTACAATTTTTCCTTTAAAAGCAAGTAGAACAATAAAACCGCGGCGTCCCGCGTGTAGAAACAGAGCCGGCGTCTAAGGGGGTGTGGTAGCATCACATCAGGTACCGCCTGACCAGTTTCGTCATACGTGACGTCGTCCGGGGCGTGGTTACCGGAAGCGGCCATCACGCCAGGAAAACCCAGATGCTGCATACAGCTGCCCACATACATGAATAGCTGTGTACAGCTGTTCTCAGGTATATGCTGGTGCTCGCTTAAACATGAGTATGGACGTATGCAAAATAAAGACATTTTTCACCTGTGCTTTTCGGGCAGGGGAAATTCACTGGAATTTATAATGCACTGGCTCAGAAGTCCATGTGCATGAGGCCTTTTACATATTATGTTGGGAAATTAATATATGCTTTCTTTTGAAGAATTTCAGGTATGGTATATTTTTACATAGTTACATTGGTCCAGCTTGGACCAATGTAACTATGAATATACCATACATGACCAATGCCCCTGCAAGCTGGAAATCCAGTGATCTCCACTTGTTTCCAGGTCCTGTGCTGAGCAGCCAGCCTGATGCATTGTAAATACAAGAGATCAGCTTCTCAGCACGAGCACCATTCAGTGAATGGTTTGCATTTTCTGAATGAATACAAAGCATTCTCTGATTGGTCGAGGTGAGGAGGCAACGGGATGACGTCATGCTCTCCACTTGGTCCAATCAGTAAACACATTAATTCTAAAAAATCAAGCAAACAGTTGGAATCCCTGGCAGGTTGTTCTTGCTGTCTTTGTTCTTGGTGGAGAGATTCCCTCCCTCTTTTTTTGTCCTGTGACCATTTAAACCAGAACAGTAATTGATAGATGCAAAGCTTTACAGTTTCAATGGAACAGGAGATGCAGAGAAATCATTCAAATGGGACATCTATTTGGATAACTTACAGAGCATTGCCACTCACGTTGGCCTCTTTCACATGGGCAGCAGTAAAAACATTGCTGCCTATCAAGCTTGGCCATGCAAGTCAATGGGGCTGTGCAGCAACCGTGAGCCAAACACTTGGCTAGGAGCTGCAGTACATTAGCCCTATTATAAGTTGCCACTAAGAAAACAATAAATAAAACAGGCATTCAGGAGGCAGCAGGATAGCCTCCTGAATGATTGACAGATACTGTTTAGCAACACTCCACAGTGAATCGCTTTTCAGAGCATTGGCTAGTGTGAACCTGGCCAAACTGTTGTATCTCTTGTACAGGAAGTGGGACAAAATTTCCCCAATGGAACCCAAAAAAGTACTAACAGGGGTTGCAAATTGTTCCCTTTGGCTATAGATACACATTAAAGAGGTATCAAACCCAAAACCAAAAATGTATTATATTGCAGATTACCAATCATTAGATGTGTGGCTGCCTCCAATTTTTTTTCTTAGGCATTTTTCCCTCACAGCACCTGTATACGTAAAACACAACTCTAGAGGAATGAGCACAGGAGGCACAGCATTACTCAGCATTCTCAGTCTGGGGGGAAGGGGAGTGTTAAATGTATTAGCAGATTTACATACACTAACAAACTAAAGCCAAACTGCAGTTCTCACTTTATGATCAGTTACAGCAAACAGTTTTTCCCTTTTGGGATTAAAGTTTTACATGAATAAATAAAAGCTGATCATTTTAACCACCCTTGCCAATGTTAAATAGTTTGTCTCATCCATGTAAACTGATACACTCTGCTGGAGAGCTTGAGCTTTTGAAAAACAACAGACTTGATTACCAGATGAAAATAGAAGAAAGCCTAAAAAAATGAATGCAGCCATCACATTTAGGAATTGGTAAGCTGCAATATAATAAATGTTTGCTTTTGGGTTTCAGACTGTTTTAAAGAGTGTATGTATTGCCAAAATCTTTTATATAATGTTAGATTTTTTTTTAGATATTGAGGATTTACCCTTTAGAGTTGTTCATTTTGGGTTTTCCATCATTTTTGTCTCAGTGACAATGGTCACCAAAACAATGCTAGCCATACAGCGGTCGAAAAATCATTCAAATGTGTTTTTAAAAAAACAAACAGGAAATCATGAGAGCAATGATTGAATTTTGAACGATAAATCGTTTAGTGGACATAAGTGAATCAGTTTCTTCTTTGTTTTTTTGTGTCTGGGTCACATATGTGCAAACCAACAGTTTAATTTTTAACAATGAGAAACACATTAACCTTTCAATTTATCATCCGTTCAGCAGAAATTTTCCAAACTTTTTCTTCAATTTCTTGGCTCAAAAATGTCACAACTGATTTTTAATATGTGCCCATTAACTTGACGAAAAACGAACAAACTGTCCAAATGATAGATTTTTTAACAATTTTTCATCTAGTGTATGGGCACATATATGCAAATTGAATGAATTTTGATCCAAACCGGCTGTCTATTTAGCCAGTTCACATATCTGCAGGCCGGCCGCAGTGTGTTTTTCAAAAGAGTCCTGTACGATTTTAGGCTCGGTTCAGGTGCGATTTCAAGTGTCATACACTTAACAAATTCATACCTGAACCAGCCAACAAAACTGCAACGAAGCCATGCCTGGACATATGTGAACTAAGACTTAATCTTCTTACCAGTGGGCATATATGGCATTTAAAGCTTGACAGGGGTTCTAACCCTTCCAAACTATCCAAAAATAACAAAAAAAAGGTTTGGGCTATGCATACACTTTAAGTGAACAGAATACATTTTACAACCTTTAGAAATCTGGATTGAAAGCTTTTAATATACAACTAATTTAATATGGTGTCACTGTTTGTATTTTGGTTTGTTGTGGTACTAGTCTCTTATTTTAGAATTTAAGAAATAAATGTTTGGTTGTTGCCTATAGCTACCCATCTAGTTTCAGCTGATGTAACACTGGCTCCTTTCCTCTATTCCCAGTGGGTAAAGTTGCAAATTTTATACAGCCCAGCATGTGACAAGTTGTGCTGGCTGCCTCAGACAAACATGTTCCATCTGTATTAGCTTAGGCATCATCTACTTTTGATACGTGGTATTTCAAAATATTTTTCCCCTTGTTCAAGTTGCAATATTTTGTGCCAAGGGGTATGCAGAAAACTAGGTCATCCAATTCAATCTAGTTTATCAAATACAATTTCATCTGATAAAACCAGCTTTCAGCAATGCCTTCTCAGCAGCAGTAGTGGAAGCCTGTATTATAATGGAAAAACTGAATGATCTTACACTCGCTGCTTAGCAGACATCGCTGTGTTTCCACACTGAGTTGGGATTAGAACCATTTAGTCAACTTCATCAGTTAGCTAATTAAAATCTCTGCATCCGAAATCACAATAGTGATAGTAGCAACGACATGCTCTGTGACATCCACCAGATCTTGTTTTTAAAGAAACAGTAGTAACACTTGATGATTATATTTCGGAAAGCACAAGTCCTTAAAGTGATACCACACACTGTTTCATTTCCATTGTCTCTTCTATTTCTGTATATGGATGATGGCATTAGAAAAAAAAATCGATATACAGCTGTCATATGACCCAGCTCTTTCCCAGCCTGTCAGCAGGTAAACATAACCAGGAGGAGCTTCTAGTCCTCTGTTCCTGGTCACATGTTCAAACTAAAATAAGAACAGCCTTTGGAATACAGAGCAAAAATAAATATTTTTTTTAACAATCAACGATTTTAAATTGTCCTACAAATATACAGTATATTTGAAATCAAATCTTTAATTTTTTTTTGGCAATAACATGGTGTGGCAGGATTTCTACCAGTCACAGGCTGTGTCACACCCCTCAAGACTGTGTCATAGAATAAGAGGGAGGTGAAGCCTCCATCAATCTACATGTAGTATCCTGCCCACATTGTGTTCAGCTGGCTAGTAGGCATGGAGGAGGAGGGAGGGAGTGGACTGTCATTTACCACTGTGTATACGTCCACATACAGTGAGGGAAAAAAAGTATTTGATCCCCTGCTGATTTTGTTTGTTTAAAAAACTGACAAAGAAACGATCAGTATATAATTTTATTGGTAGGTTCATTTTAACAGTGAGAGGCAGAATAACAATAAAAATATCTAGAAAAATGCATTTAAAAAAAGTTATAAACAAATTTGCATTTAAATGAGTGAATTAAGTATTTGATCCCCTATAAGTCAGAAAGATTTCTGGCTCCCAGGTGTCTTCTATACAGGTAAAAATCTGAGGCCCCTAATCTCAGCTTGTTACCTGTATAAAAGACACCTGTCCACAGAAGCAATCAATCAATCAGATTTCAATTTCTCCACCATGGACAAGACTAAAGAGCTGTCCAAGGATGTCAGGGACAAGATTATAGACCTCCACAAGGCTAGAATGGATTACAAGACCATCGCCAAGCAGCTTGGTGAGAGGGTGACAACAGTTGGTGCGATTATTCGCAAATGGAAGAAATACAAAATAACTGTCAATCTCCCTTGGTCTGGGGCTCCATGCAAGATCTCACCACGTGGAGTTTCAATGATCATGAGAGCCGTAAGGAATCAGCCCAGAACTACACAGCAGAATCTTGTCAATGATCTCAAGGCAGGTGGGATCATAGTCACCACGAAAACAATTGGTAACACACCAATCAGCGGGAGCCACCCACGATCGTTCAGGAGAATGACAAAAAGGCGGCCAGCCTATGTAAACAAGGCAGTGCCATATTGCAAAAAAATGGCTTGGTCATTAGGGGGGAAAACCTCCTGAAACTGAAGTGGTTAAAAAGCAAACCAATTTATAATGTTTTTAAAATATGTTTTTCTGGATATTTTTGTTGTTATTCTGTCTCTCACTGTTAAAATAAACCTTCCATTAAAATATAGACTGATTATTTCTTTGTCATTGAACAAACATACAAAATCAGCAGGGGATCAAATACTTTTTTCCCTCATTGTATTTGACTGTATATTCACATGGGCTGCTCAGATGTGATAGGGAAGAAATGCTCAGCATAGACTCATTGAAAACTGAGCATGTGCAGCGTTGCCACCACAGCTCTGCAAAATCCCTAGCTGAATTGGAGACATGAACAGAAGGTGGAGATAGAGAGCCGCAGGATCAACCAGTTTTTTTGCAGAATACAGAAAATTAATTCCATAGTGACTGAATGAGTATGAACACTGGTGCATCCCCATAGTGCAGCAACTGTTACCTGCTGATTATATTGCTAGTAATTTACTAATGATATGATCGCATCACTGAGCTCAAACAAGGGTCTGGAGCTTACAGAATAAATTCAGTAGGGCCAGCTCATATAGTGGTATGCAGAGGTCATTCTAATAACCTTAAAAGAAGACTCGGATGTACAGTAGTCATTTTTTATTTATATGCAGTATAACAGCAAGATTCCACATCACCATACAAAAACTGTATTATTATAACATTACAAAAAACATTTAATACATGGTAAATGTAGATATGCCATACCAATCATCTAGAGTGATATGGTTATGCTAAAGAGAAAGCCTGCATCTAACCACTTGGATCAGGGGTCCCCTAGATCAGGGGTCTCCAAACTTTCTAAACCAAGGGACGGTTTACTGTCCTCTAGACTTTAGGGGACCGGACTGTGGCCATTGGGAGTACAAAATATCCCAGCGTCAGTGGGAGTAAATAATTCCCCATCACTAGTGTCAGTGGGAGGAATTATGCCCCATTATTAAGGTCAGTGGAAGGAAATGTGCCCCATCATTTGAGTCATTAGGACAAAATGTGCCCCATTGTTGGTGTTATTGGGAGGAATTGTGCCCCATCATTGGTGTCATTGGGCCCACTGGTTGGTGTCAATAGGAGGAACTCTGCCCCATTATTGGTGTCATTGGGCCCCATTGTTGGTGTCAATGGGGGGGACTGTGCCCCATTGTTGATGTAATTTGTAGGAATTGTACCCCATCGTTGGTATTATTAGGAGGAATTTTGCCCTTCATTGGTGGTCAGTGAATAAAATAGCATCCCAAGGGCCGGATAAAAGAAAGCAAAGGGCTGCATCTGACCCCCAGGCCGCAGATTGGGGGCAACTGCCCTAGATGCACCAAAAATGCCCCCATGATGCAGTTGGTGCTTTATTTAATGGAAAATGTAATAAAAATCTATTTTAAACCTGAGAGGTTGATGGAAAGTGTGCTGGGGAATTTGGCATTGCTTGTTAGTTGTGCTGTCACACAGCAATAGGCTGGATTTTGATTGAAAAAGACAGATAGTTTGACACTGATACATGAAAGTCCATAAATGGCTAAAATCTGATGTTATGGTAGTCCGTATGAGATAATGTTCATCTCAAAAAAAGAGAAAACAAGTCCACTGTTTTAGGGCTAGCCTTCAGAGGGGGGAGTAGAAGCAGCTTCCCAAAAACATGTAAAAGAAAAACAGAAAGAAAGGCGCCTCTGAGTGTAGACTGTAAGATAATTTAACGTAGGCTCAAATAATTAAACTCACATGGGTATATGTAATACAAGCTTTTCAGGTGAAATGTCACCCACGAGACGTTCTGAGGTGTAGGGGCTATGTGTGCCCGTGCTGGAGCCGTGTCTGCCACTGGTCACGCTGAATCCGGCCAGTGATGTCAGTGAAGAGGAAAACAGCCAGGACCGAGGGATGGACCGCACGCTGGAACGCCGCATTCACCTCTGACGTCACTAGTCTGCAACGCTTTTCGGAGCATGCACAGTAGGGAGGACACTATGATGTGCACTCCCTTTTCAAGCTTGTAATGGGTGAGCCTATGCTAATTTTTATACATAACCCGTGATCTAGTGGCCAATATTTGGTAGATTCCTAAGAAAGAACCAATGATTCAATACAACAGAGGTATATACAAAATATTTGATAAAATAAACACGCTGCATAATACGATATATAATAGCTGAGTGTAGATAAAGAACTGACCAATAAAAAAGGAAGAAAAACCAAGGTTATCAATCTCTTCAAGAACTATGAATCAAGCACAGTGGATAAAAATGGTATAAAGACAAAAAATATAAATCGATGAATAGGGACCTGCCTGTAAAAAAAAACTATGAGGGAAAAAGGGGGAAAGGGGTGGAGCAAAGAGATATAATTACAGAGATTATTATACCTGTATGCTACATTAAATTCCATCTGTTTCATATACGGGTCACCAGATAGAATAAAAAAACAGGGCTGCAGGTCCAAACTCGTGGGGGATGGATGTAAAGAGGGAACTGATATCTAGAGATATCCAGTGGTATTTATTTTCCCACCAGTAGGGTTCTAGAAGTTCTAGAAGACGAGTCCCATCTCTAATGTAAGATTGGAATCCCTGAGCTAAAGGTTGTAAAAATTGATCGATATACATGGAGAAAAGGAAATGTTATACTGTGTTTTTTTACCAAGCTAAAGGCCCATACCTTGAAGCCTTTTATAAGGTCGTATATTCAGAATTTTTAAATCTATGTCAACAGCCCTCTTCTAAGATATCTCCCTCAGGACAATTATCTGCACCAGAAAAAAATCCCTTACAGCTTTGATGGAAAATTACGCCATCATATTAAAAACTGCCGACAAGGGAGGCGGTATAGTCATCCAGGACCAGATGAATTACATTAGAGAAGCAAATAGACTTCTCTCCAATTCCACTACTTACATAAAACTCTCTCCCACTTCTTCCCACTCTTCTCCCACTCGAAGAATACGAAAAAAAAAGAAGCCTTAAAACTAATTGATACTGCCAAAACCAATAATGGTATTGATAAGGTTGAAGCTTCCTTCCTTAGTAGGGATGTGTATTGTACTCCCTACTTCTGCTATATCCCAAAAATACACAAAAATACACTTAACCCCCCTGGGAGGCCAATCATTGCAGCCATGGGCAGTATAACATTTCCTTTATACATACATATCAATCAATTTTTACAACCTTTAGCTCAGGGACTCCAATCTTACATTAGAGATGGGACTCATCTTCTAGAACCCTACTGGTGGGAAAATAATTACCACTGGGTATATCTACATATCAGTTCTCTCTAAACATCCATCCCCCACGAGTTTGGACTTACAGCCCTGAATTTTTTCTATCTGGTGACCCGTATATGAATCAACATCAGACGGAATTTATTTTGGAGGCCACTAGATTTTGCTTGAGACACAATTATTTTAAAGAGGAAGTAAACTCAGCTATAAAAATCAATCTTTTAGAATGTATTAAAAGGGCTTACAATATTAATACATTACACATAAAATATTTAAATCAGAACCTTCTTAAAATACCTTTTTTTTAAGTTACATTTTTTCCTTCTTCCTGCTCTGGGCTGTGCCATGTCATCTCCTCCTTTCTGCTCCCCCTGCAGATGTCATTTCCGCCCTTACTGCATTCTTTGGCTGAAATCTCTCATTGTAATGCAGACTCTCTGTGTTTCTGTGTGCCGTTTTTCCCTCCCCCTCCCCTTGTGTGACCTCTCTTGTTCACTCCGCCTGTGAGATAAGGAAGCATGAAGCTTCATAGCCATGCCGTTTTTCACACATACAGGGAGAGCAGGCATTGTTATGTTAATGAAACAGCACACAAACTGTGCTGTGAATTGAATGACAAACTGGGCATGCTCCGATGAAGTCATCAACTTTTACAGGAGAAATTACAGGAAGATTATACAAGTAAGCAATCTTTTACAGGCACCAAACGATTGCTTTCTCTAGGCAGATTAGAATGAGCTGAAGTATAAATGGGGAGTTTACAACCTCTTTAATTTTGACGGCCAATTTTATTTACAAGTCCAAGGCACAGCTACTGGTGCAATTTTCGTGCGCTCATATGCCAATTTGGCTATGGGTTTGTGAGAGACCAAGTATATATGGAAAAACACCTCTAGTCTTTTTTGGCAGGTATATAGACAATATACTCATTATCTGGGATGGTAGCAACAACTTTGTTCCGAATTTTGTCTCCTACTGGAATGATGAATTGTCATTTACACATGTGCTCAATTCGGAATAATTTAGCTTTCCTAGATCTTGAGTTATATCAAAAATGCTTGCTAAATGCTATATGCTAAGAACTATTTAAAAACCTACGGCAGGTAATTCCTTACTACAGTATAAGAGTTGCCACTACCATAAATGGACCAACAATATACAGAGAGGTCAATTCTGTCGGCTTAGATATAACTGCACCAGCAAAGATGATTATATAGAACAAAGCTCTAATATGATCAACAGGCTAAAAGAAAAGGGGTATCCCAAATCGCTCATTCTTCAAGCTCAAGCCCATTATCTTGAAGGTATACCCCCTAAAAAAGAAAAAAAGCCTTTTGACCAGTCTATCCGTTTCATTACTAAATTTTATCTAGAACACAAAAGGATGAAATGTATTCTCGAAAGACACTGGAATATTTTATTGGAAGATCCGCACCTTAAGCCTTTCCTTCCAATGAAACTAGGGTCACATATAAAAAAGCACCCAACTTGAAAAATACAATTATGCATAGTAAATTAAAACCTAGACATACCACTGCCTCCCCCCAACTTATACCTATAGTGGGCATGTACCAGTGTAAAAAATCTGTATGTGAAAGATGTGCTTTTGTCACACATGGAAAAAAGACTTTCTCTATTAAAGGGAAAACATTCCAACTCAGGGAATTCTATAATTGCTTGTCAGATCATGTGGTTTATTTTATACCTTGTCCCTGCAAAATATTGTACGTAGGTAGAACTATTTGACTGATTAGAAGCAGGTTTGGAGAACATCGCAGACAAATGGAAGGGGGAAAGGATTAACATAGTGCCCCCCACCATTTTTTGGAATATCATAATAAGTCCACATCTGGACTAGAAGTATGGGTTATCGAACAAATGCCCAGGAACCTCTCAGAAGGTGAGAGATTCCATAGACTTTGCTAACGAGAAACTTACTGGATATAGTCTTTGGATTCCATATCACCTGGAGGTTTAAATGTGGAATTGGAAGTCACTACGATTTTGTAAATAAATTCCATATATTAACTTAATATATATTCTCTTTCTCTCCCTGCAAGTTTTTTCATATATTTGTCCATTCAACACACTGAATTATAAAAATATGGCGGGTGTGTGGGAACATTACCTTTAAAGTAAGTGAATAATAGGCACCCTTACATGTGTAGAATATACGTATAGATACGTGTGTGAAGAATAGCATACAGGTATAATAAACTCTGTAAATAAATATCTATTTGCTCCACCCCTCCCCTTTCCCCCCCCCCATAGTTTTTTTACAGGCAGGTCATTATTAATCTATTTATTTATTTTTAATCTTTATACGATTTTTAATTTTTATCCACTGTCCTTGATTCATAGTTCTTGAAGAGATTGATAACCTTGGTTTTTCGTATTTTTTTATTGGTCAATTCTTTATCTACACGCAACTATTATATATCGTATTATTTATTTTTATCAAATGTTTTGTATATATCTCTGTCGTATCGAATCATTGGTTCTTTCTTAGGAATATACTGTATATTGGCCTCTAGATAGTGGGTCATGTATAAAAATTAGCATAGACTTACCCAATACTAGCTTGAAAAAGGAGTGTGCATTGTAGTGTCTGCCCTACTGCGCATGTTCCGAAACGCATCGCAGACTAGTGACATCAGAGTTAAATGCTGCCTTCCAGTGTGCAGGCCACCACTCGGTGCTGGCTGTTTTCCTCTTCACTGACATCGCTGGGCAGATTAAGCATGGCCAGTGGCTACAGCACTGGCACACACAGACCCTACACCTCAGAACGTCTCGTGGGTGACAATTCACCTGAAAAGCTTGTATTACATATACCCATGTGAGTTTGATTTTTTTTTTATCCTACATTATCATACAGTCTACACTTAGAGGCGCCTTTCTTTCTGTTTTCTTTCTTTTGGATTTTGATTCCACACTGTTTAATTTCAAGGAAAGTAGGTAACAGTGTCAAGTGTTAAAAATTATAATATTAAAACTGCTTATTTAATGAGACCATACATCTACAATAGATATTCCTAAAGCTGTTTTAATCAATAGATAAACCAGTAATAATAATATTAGGCATTTTTTTTACATTGAGCAAAAGGAAGCTCTCAAAAACTGAGAACTAGTTCTAATATAATTAGCTGTAAAATATTACATTTATGTAAACAAGTAGCATGCCTCCATCCATTCTCAAAGGAGAACAGATTGTGGATCCATTCCATGGAGAAATCACTGTCAGTCAACACGGCTTACTTAACACCCTATACCTTAATTGGTGATTGGTGATGCATTTACAGAGATAACGAATTAAGGTTGAATAAAGGTGATCATACATGGACCAGTTATCTTGTCAGATTCAGTCATTTAAAAAGTAATTTACTTATAATTTCCATATATCTTGGGTGAAAGTGATTCCAACTGCCAGCTGTTATCTTTTTTTCAGCGATGAAATACTGAATTGCATGCATGGTAGATGCTGGTGCATGTGGCTATCTGTCATCACACAACCACTTCCCAGGATTATCCTAAAATTTGTCTTGGTTGCCATATGTTTTTAGATTCAGACATGTGCTGGACAGGTAATTAATCTGGTACATGGACCAAGTCTACTATCAGGGCAATAAAGGCATTACTACTGTAAAGAGACTGGGCAGTGCCTGGACAAGGTAATTTGATGCAGAGGGCGAAGATGCCTAACTGCGCCCCCGCCCCCCCTTCCCCCAAGTGCACTGAAGCATATGTAACATTCTATCATGTAGTAAACTATGGGGTAACAATGATGTAAAATCAAATGCCATGGCATCAGTGTGAGAGAAAAAAATGCCACTGTGCAGGTGGTGTCACTGTAAGGTATAAATGCTCCTGCATGGTGGGGGCATGGCCAGTGGCCGTTATGTGAGCAGCACAGAGACGGATCTCCGGCAGCATTTAACAGATCCTTCATTGATTGCAGCACAGATCCTTAGTCTACTCACCTCTCCTGGGCCCTGGCTTGCCTCCTAGCCTTCGGTGCCGCCGCCAGTATGGTGAAAATCGGCTCCCAAGGGCCGAAATTCTCGGCATCCTCCAAGTCCGGGCCAGGCCGCGAGGCCTCCCAAGATGGCGCTGGCACTTCCTCCCCGCAAGTACTCCCGCCTAGGGAGAGGAATGGCCGCACACAGCAGAATAACTCCCAGGATCCCAGCGCCATCTAACAGGTCAGGTGTCGCCTCTCCCAAGCCCCCACCCCCCCCCACCACTATCAAAGAACACTTTGCAGACCCCCCGTGTCCTCTCGTGGACCCCCCTTGACTCCGATGGGCCTCGGGCGGACCCAGATCCTTGGGAGGCTGAGGGGACGTGGGATGAGGGAGTGCCCCCTATTCCTGATGTTTTTGAGGGGGTGCTGAGTGATGAGGGGTCTACGGGGGGTGACCTTACGCTCCAGCATATTATGGAAGCTATCTGCACTTGCCAGGCTGCTTTAACATCCCAAATAGAAACTGTCAGGCTTGATCTTTCTATTGTGAAACATGACATGCAAAAGATCCCTGCTAGGATCTCTACTGCTGAGACACGGATTAACAATGTGGAGGATACTGTCACTCCCATGGCAGCTGCCGTGTGGGCCCACCAGAGAGACTTAACTGATCATTCTGCTAAACTTAGTGATCTTGAGGACCGCATGCGGCGGAATAATCTGCGTTTTATTGGCTTCCCAGAAAAGTCTGAGGCCAGGGATGTGGAGGACTTCCTGGAATCCTGGCTGAAAAACACCATGGGGCCTGAACACCTGTCCCCCCTGTTTGCTATTGAGAGGGCACATCGGGTCCCTATGGGGCCTTTTCCTCCGGGGGCACCCCAGAGACCCATGCTGACAAAATTCCTGCATTTCCGTGATAAGGAACGTATTTTGAGAGCTGCCCGCAATCACCCTGACCTAAAATTTAATGGCAACAAGATTTCCATCTTTCCAGATTACTCGGCCTCTACCCAGAAGCAGAGAATGGCCTTCAATGCTGTCAAGCGCCGGCTTCGTGACAAACACCTTGAGTATAGTATGCTGTATCCGGCTAAACTGAGGATTCTTAATGATGGCAAGGCCCACTTTTTCTTCTCTCCCCAGGAGGCCTCGGACTGGCTTGATGGCCTAGGCTGAAGTCTTCTCCAAGATCCTTTTTCTTCCGGCCTGATCTCCTCTTCTGTTTGGTTTGGTTCTCCGTGGTGTGGCCCACTTTGCCTATTATCTGCGCCCAGGAACTTCTTGCATCTGATTATGTAATGTTCACTATCCTGTCCTGCACTGTTCTATTGCTGCCGTCCTGACTCCGGTCGAGCTCTTTTCCTCTACAGTTTGGTCTCACACCTTGCTTTTTGGACTTCCAACCCCCCCAGTCTTTTTCTTGGATTTTTTGCAAAAAATATTTTTTTTTGCTTCCCTTTTTCTTTTTTCCCCCTTTTTTTTTCTAGTGACGCTCTGGCATAGTTATGCCTCTTGGGGAAACGGTTTCTGGGCTAAAGCTCTCTGCAAGTTTTTTTTTGGGCTGAGAGCTGGGTGGGGGCTGGGTATTTTGTTTCATGTTTCCCTTTTTCCCTGTCTTCCCTTCCTTGTCTTCTACAGTATTTGTCTAAGCACTGATGGTCTACTTTATTTGCATCCAGGTCACAGCGGTCATGCGGTCCAGGTGGGTTCTCCTGGGATATTCCTTGCTCACACGCTCCTCCTCAGTTGGTATGTATGCATTTGCTGGGGGTGGTGGGGATCTGCTGGGGGATACCAGCAAACGCTGTTATATTGTTTTTTCATTATGTACCCTTTAAGGTCATGTCTTTAAAATTGCTAACATGGAACGTTAGGGGCCTGAAATCCAAAATCAAACGTTCTCTGGTTTTTGATTATGTTAAGCGCACGAAGGCCAACATCCTCCTTCTGCAGGAAACCCATTTGATGGATCCCAGAACGAGGGCGTTGAAACGGCCCCGTATTGCTCATGCTTTTCATGCCACGTATTCTTCCTACTCCAAGCGGGTCTCTACCCTGATCACTAGAGACTGTCCCGTACAGATTGTGGAGGTCAAGACCGATCGCTCTGGCTGTTACGTTATAGTGGTCCTTTCCTATTTGAACCAATTGTTTACGTTTGTGAATGTATATCTCCCTCTGCCTGTGGAGGCTCAGTGCCTGCGTATGAGGGATGTCCTTTCAATCGCTCAGGGACAAGTGGTTGTGGGGGGGATTTTAATGCTGTGTTGAACCCCTCCCTTGACCGGCTGCATGGTTCTGTGCGCCCCTCGCTGTCCCTTGCAGACTGGGCTTCTGCATACAACCTCCTTGACACATGGCGTTGGAAATATCCCACGCGGAGAGAGTACTCTTGTTATTCTAGTTCACATGGTACCTTTTCTAGGCTCGACATGTTATTTGTCGCTCCAGATCTCTTACCCAAGGTGGCCTCTGTGCGTTTCTTGCCTAGAGCGATCTCTGATCACTCCTCCCTGGAGCTGGAGCTTATGGTGGCCAGGCAGCCGCAGCGGGCTGTCTGGCGCATGAGTGCATATTGGTTGGTGGAACCGGCAGTGTCGGCCGAATGCACGTCTGCTATGTCCCACTTATGGGGGTAGAATGTCGGGCAAACTTCGATTTGGTCCGCTGGGATGCCTTCAAGGCTGTACTGAGGGGGGCCTATATGAAAGGTGTCACGACCTTTAAGAAAGCCGTGGCGGCGAATGTTGAGGAAGCGGCAGATGCTCTTAATAGTTCTGAACGGGCCTATGTGTTGGACCCTACCCCTGCGAATTACCGCCTATGGAATTCTGCACGAAGAACCTATGAACTTGCCCTTACGGAAAAGACTCAGAAGAGGCTTCTGTACCACTCCCAGCGCATTTTTGAATCAGGTGACAGGAATGGACGTCTTCTTGCCTTTTTGGCAAGTCCCATTCCGGACCCTGTTACTATAACCATGGTATATGATGGTCTTGGTCGAACGTGCTCCTCTACGGAGGAGATACTTCAAGCATTTCTATCATATTACACTGACCTTTAAACGTCTAGAGCCCACTATACTCCTCCTGAACTGTATCATTATGTGGATTCGATATCCTTTCGCAACTTGACGCGGGCCCAAATCGCCACTTTAGATGAGCCAATTACGGTGGAGGAGATAGAACTAGCGATTAAATCCTTTCCCAAGCACAAAACTCTGGGTCCTGGCGGTTTCCCGGTGGAGTGGTACCTGCACCACGGGGAGCTGTTGGTGCCTCGCCTATTGGCACTGTATAAAGTTATCTATGACGCGGGTCGCCTGCCTGATTTGTTGTGCGAAGCCCTTATAGTCCTGATCCCCAAGCCACATAAAGACTTACAATTTTGTGATTCCTACCGCCCGATTTCTTTAATTAACGTGGAACTCAAAGTTCTATCCAAAATTCTTGCTTTGAGACTTAACAAGGTGGTTAGAACCATAGTGGGGGTGGATCAAACGGGCTTTATCCCGGGTCGCTCTGCATATACTAATATCCGTCGCTTATTTACCAATTTGCAAGTCCCATCCTCTTCTCCCCTGCCTAGGGTTGTGCTCTCACTTGATACGCAAAAAGCGTTCTATTCGGTGGAATGGCCATACTTGTTTTATGTACTGGAGAAATTAGGTTTTGGTAAGGTATTCCTCACCTGGGTACGGATTCTTTATGACCAGCCCTTGGCGCGTATTCGGGTGAACGGTTCGGTGTCACAGCCCCTGCACATACATAGTGGTACGCGGCAGGGCTGCCCCCTATCCCCACTCCTTTTCGCTATTGCTATAGAACGCCTGGAACAGCTCCTCCGTGACTCCACAGAGATCCACGGCATGCATATAGGGACCCTGGAGGAACGTGTATCACTCTATGCTGATGACATGTTGCTCTATTTGTCGGATCCATATTCCACGCTGATGAAGGTTCTGGGTCTTATTCAAGACTTTGGGGTCTTCTCAGGCTTTAAGGTCAACTGGTCTAAGTCCAGTCTGTTCCCGGTGGACCAGGATCTTCCCCTTTCTCTACCCTCGGGATGTCCCTTATGACTTACCATGTCTTCCCGATATCTGGGCGTCATGGTGCAGCAGCCTCTCTCCATGTATATTGCTAATAATCTTCTCCCTTGCCTGACCCTATTTAAGTCTAAAATGGAGCATTGGAAGCATCTGCCGCTGACTCTAACAGGAAGAGTGAACTTTTTTTAAAATGATCATGCTCCCTAAGTTCTTGTATATCCTGGTGAATTGTCCTCTCTTTATCCCAAACCACTTCTTCAAGGAGGTGGATTCCCTCATCTCTGCATTTCTTTGGTATCCTAAGACGCCACGGCTTTCGATTAGTAAACTTCAACAACCGGTCTCCCTGGGTGGCCTGGCTCTGCCGAACCTGCGCCTTTATTATTATGCAGTGCAGCTGGTGCATGTCCATGGGTGGCTCTTCCCACAGAGGGGCAACGCGGCCACGGCTACCGAGGCGGCAGTGGTTTCCTCTTTTGAGACCTTGACAAATCTTATCTACCGCCGTTCCGTTGCTCCTTTTGAGGGTACGGCCCTTTTAGAATCTTCTCTTAAAATTTATGTTAGATGTGCTTCCTTGCTGCAGGATTCTGAGGAACGGTTCTCGCCTAATCAGCCTCTATGGTGTAATCCCAGTCTTCCTCATTTCAGGGACTTACAGGATGCTACGGCCTGGGCGGGAAAGGGGTTCAAATATGCTCACCAGTTGTTTTCCAATGGAGTCTTTAAGACTTTCCGGCAGTTTCAGCTGGACTTTCAGACACCTGGCTCTTGGCACTACCGCTAATTACAACTGCGACACGTGGCTGCGGCCCAGTTCGGTGCAGCCCCAGTGTCTCTGGCTAATTCCCCGTTGGAAAAAGAATTATTGGGCGATGTTCACACCAAATTGACTAGCTCCTATTATAATGCTCTGAGTCGTAGTGTGCCGTCTAGGCTGGATACCATTAGAGCCGAGTGGGTGAGAGATATTCCGGACTTGTCGGATGATGACTGGGAAGAGCTCCTACATACCTACTTTACAACAGCTATTTCCACCAGGGACAGGCTGATACAGTTGAGGATCTTTCATCGGACATACTATACCCCTCATAGACTGTTCCTTATGACACACAGGCCTACGGCAGAGTGCCATAAGTGCAGTAAGATGACGGATGATCTGCTTCACATGCTATGGGGATGCGATATAATTAGTCCTTTCTGGTCTCAGGTTACTGGCTTTTTGTCTGCTCACTTTGATCTCCCTAATGTGTGTAACCCCAAATGGTGCGTTTTGGGGATCTTGGAAGAAGTGGGTTTGCGCTCTAGCCAAAAACAATTCCTAAGATTATTACTGTTTTATGCCAGGAAGATGGTTGTGATGCAGTGACCAGCACGTCTGGCATTTCATTGAATCTTTTGGAAGAATATGGTGAATCAGGTTCTTCCCTTGTACAAACTAACATATGAGGCCAGGGGTTGCCCTGCTAAGTTTACCAAAATATGGGGAGCCTGGGTTGATATGGTTGAGACCTGTGTTGCAGAAGAGGTTTAATCTCCCACAATGTATAAGATGGAGGAGCGTGTGCGCATGGAGAGCCTGTTCATGGAATACCGCCTGCAAGACCTGATAGGTATAGTACCTTTTTTTCGCTGCTTAGACTTTCTATTGAATACTATTGAATGTTGACGATATCTCTGCATAATTTGCCTTGATTATTTGACTACCCTTGATTTCCCTCCCCCCCCCTCTCCCTTTTGTATTCCCTGTTAAAGTGTATTGCAATGATCTCTGTAACACTCACCTTGCTTCTCCTTCTTGTTTATACCTGCTTTGGGTATGGTGACTGGGTTTGTAACCCTCTTTCTCAGAGTGATGTGTTTTACTTTTGTATACCTGGTATTTTAATAAAGTTGAAGTTTAAAAAAAGAAAAAACGCTCCTGCATTGTGGTGCCACCAAAAGGAAAAGATGCCCCTGCATCTGTAGTGTCAAAGAAGAAAGAAAATGTCCATGCATCAGTGATATCACTGGAAGGAGAAATGCACTTGTGTCACTGTTGTCACTGGGAGGAAAGAATGCTCATGTGTTAATAGTGTCAGTCTGAGAAGGACTGGTGATATGAAGGGTAACAAGGGCTGGGAGGGTGGGGCTTTGCAGGTTCATTTGTCTAAGAGGCCCTCATTCAGACAGCTAAAAGGCTGTGTGCCCCTTTCCCCACTATATGACATAGAAGATCCGTACGTCAATAGTTACATAATATTTCCTATTACCTATTCTGGCCCACACTACCTCCCTGGATATGTATAGTGCATAGTAGAGAACGTGTCTCCTGGGTGGCAGACATTCAATCCAACAGGCTCAGTCGGATTTCCCTATAAACCGATGCAAATACAGTAATAGGGTCCATTCTCACAGGTATTTAGCCATGGTGTGAATCCCAGTGGTAATAATCTACTGATTCCTTCTGCTGGGTTTGACAGCTGTAGGTGAATAGCTGCTGCCCCCACACCCATACACTGCAATGGTGGGCTTTCAGTGGTTGTGGCTATTTGCAGAGATAGGGATTACCAGTGGTGATAGTGACTGAACATACTTTGGCTGTGGTGATTGTGGCTGGAGCCCTATTCAGCTATTATTATCCATTTCTGAACTCCAAAGCATCGCATTACATTTATACTCAGACACCTGCCATCTCAGTGACAATAAATAGTGACATAAGGTTCATTGAAAGGAACCTAATCATTTTTTTCCCAGCAGGTGAAAGTCAATGGTCCTTAACCACTTAAGGACCTGAAGGTTTTTTCCCTTTAATGACCAGGCCATTTTTTGCGATTCGGCACTGCGTTATTTTAACTGACAATTGCGCAGTCATGCAAAGCTGTACCCAAATAAAATGGATATAGAAGAAAAGGAATTTGGACTTTATTGGCACCAATATTAAAATTGTATATTTTTATTGAAAAATTCACAAAAAAACATTTAAGACAGAGACAAAAGAGAAATGTATAAAATGACAAACATACAGTGTACATACAATAAAATAAGGCGGCAAGACCTCAAAACAGTGTGCAAATCGCATAACCTGCTAGGTAATGATAATTGTAACAACAATCACATATATTACAGAGTAACCTGTATCCATAAGGCGGCCATAGAGAAGGATGGTGACCGTCTCTAAAGGTCGTCTGTACAATGTGGATTAACAGATGTTAAATTGAATCCCAGTTGCCCTACATGTTTCGCTTAGCATAGTAAGCTTCCTCTGGAGCACGTGGTGAAAACAAACATCTGAAAGGAACTTCAGGTGATAGAACTTTGTAATAAACTAAGCCTGGTAGGCTAAAAAGAGTAACGAGGGGGTCGGTACGTTGTGGTTGGAGCAAAACTGCCTAATACATGTGCCCAAAGTAACCTGGAACATAATTCGTCATATGACATAGATCCTGATCAAATTACAGACTCCCTGTCATAGATATCCAATCTCAAAAGGGGATAATATAATCCCCTTTTGAGATTGGATATCTATGACAGGGAGTCCGTGATTTGATCAGGATCTATGTCATATGACGAATTATGTTCCAGGTTACTTTGGGCACATGTATTAGGCAGTTTTGCTCCAACCACAATGTACCGACCCCCTCGTTACTCTTTTTAGCCTACCAGGCTTAGTTTATTACAAAGTTCTATCACCTGAAGTTCCTTTCAGATGTTTGTTTTCACCACGTGCTCCAGAGGAAGCTTACTATGCTAAGCGAAACATGTAGGGCAACTGGGATTCAATTTAACATCTGTTAATCCACATTGTACAGACGACCTTTAGAGACGGTCACCATCCTTCTCTATGGCCGCCTTATGGATACAGGTTACTCTGTAATATATGTGATTGTTGTTACAATTATCATTACCTAGCAGGTTATGCGATTTGCACACTGTTTTGAGGTCTTGCCGCCTTATTTTATTGTATGTACACTGTATGTTTGTCATTTTATACATTTCTCTTCTGTCTCTGTCTTAAATGTTTTTTTGTGAATTTTTCAATAAAAATATACAATTTTAATATTGATGCCAATAAAGTCCAAAATCCTTTTCTTCTATCTCCTCTATTCAACGATTCAGGATGTGGCACCCCTAATTACCCCCCCCTTTTTTTGCGCCTAGGCACCCTGCGACCTAGGAGCGCATACATAAATTATTCAAATAAAATGGATGTCCTCCCCCCCCTAAATAGAGCTTTCTTTTGGTGGTATTTGATCACCTCTGCAATTTTTATTTTTTGCGCTATAAACAAAAAAATAGCTACAATTGTAAAAAAAAAAACAATATTTTTTAATTTCTGCTATATAACATTCCCAATAAAAAAAAATAAAAGATCTAATTTCTTCATCATTTTAGGCCAATATGTATTCTGCTACATATTTTTTGTAAATAAATCCCAATAAGAGTATATTGATTGGTTTGCGCAGAAGTTATCAAATCTACAAACTATGGGATAGATTTATGTCATTTTTATTTATTTATTTATTTTTACTAGTAATGGCGACAATCAGCAATTTTTAGCAGGACTGTGACATTGTGACGGACGGATTGGACACCTAACTGATACTTTTGGGGGGACCAGTGACATTACTACAGTAATCAGTGCTAAAAATATCACTGTCACTGTACTGACACTGGCAGGGAAAGTGTTAACACCAAGGGTTAAACGTCTCCCTAGGGAGTGCTTTCTGTGGGGGATTTACTTACTGGATGAACACAGAGACCAGTGTTCCTAAATAGCAGGAACACAAGATCCCTGTGTTCATTACAGACAGAACAGCAGGGTGCTGGGTTTACATCGGTAGACCACCGTTCTGTCTCCATGGGGAGCGATCGCAGGTGCCCGGAGGACATCGTGTCTGTCGGATCCACTAATTGGCTCCCCCTCTAGCCAATTGGTGCACACGCCCCCACTAAACGCTACACAAAATGACATACAGTAACAGAGCTGACCTGCTGCAGTAGAATTACAGCAGCTGGTCAGCAAGTGGTTAAAAAAAACATTTCACCACAAATATGTATGCTGATATATTGATATATAATTATTAAGACGGCAGATGCATTACATCGATAAAGGTAAGTACCCCCCCCCCCCAAAAAAAAATGGCCAAAGATGTTGGGGGTTGAAGTTTCCCTTTAAATTACCTTATTCCCTAAGAGATTACTATTATCTTTTCAATAATGAATGAATCAGTGTCCAGTTGTAAAAATGAAGTCAAAGACCTCAATCACTTTCCTTTTTTAAATATTGCCTCTCCACTGTTTGTCCTTGCTTGCTTTTTGAGGGAGCCTTTATTCTCCCCCTGTCTTTTGAGGCAGAGCAGCATTCTCTCCTAAATCTCCTGCCTCCAGTCACACCAGCTGCAGCATGGGCAGCACCCAAGCTCATGTATGATGCCACCAGTAAGTCCCGCCCACCCTCACTTGCTCTTCCTCCCCTCTCCAGAGTTAGGTGTGTTGCTCAGCGAGTGCATGTTCTGTCCGCTATCTCTCACCTTGTGACACCGCTGTTTGAGGGAGGAGAGAGTAGAATTTTCTCCCCAACATCTGGTGCATCTTCCGCCCTGTGCTCTGTTCTCCAGCTGCCTAAGACGGCAGCATGATTGCTCCTCACATGCCGGCAGATGAAGAACGGAGCACTGACAAGCTACCAGCGCCCCCTCCTTCACAAGACCACACAGCGCCCAGGGCAAGTGCCCCCCTCCCGTCCCCCTTGTGCCAGCCCTGAGACTGGGCATAAATCTTCCAAGTTGGAGCCATCTAAGCTTTATACCACCTATCGTGCAAGGAAAGGGCTACTGCTTAGACATAGGGATGTTTTCAGCCAGCAAATATAGTTAATGGGGCAGGACTTAGGCTGACGTGTGTATACAGGGAGGATCAAAAGTTTGCGCACCCCAGGTAAAAATTTGTATTAATGTGCATAAAGAAGCCAAGGAAAGATGGAAAATTCTCCAAAAGGCATCAAATTACAGATTAGACATTCTTATAATATGTCAACAAAAGTTAGATTTTATTTCCATCACTGACACTTTCAAAATTACAGAAAACAAAAAAATGTGTCTGCAAAAGTTTGGGCACCCTGCAGAATTTATAGCATACACTGCCCCCTTTGCAAGGCTGATACCTGCCAGTGTCATGGATTGTTCTCAATCATCATCTAGGAAGACCAGGTGATGTCAATCTCAAAGGTTTTAAATGCCCAGACTCATCTGACCTTGCTCCAACAATCAGCACCATGGGATCTTCTAAGCAGTTGTCTAGAAAACTGAAACTGAAAATAGTTGACACTCACAAAGCTGGAGAAGTCTATAAGAAGATAGCAAAGCATTTCCAGATGTCAATATTCTCTGTTCGGAATGTAATTAAGAAAGGACAGTCATCAGGAACAGTGGAAGTTAAAGCAAGATCTGGAAGACCAAGAAAAATATCAGACAGAACAGCTGGCAGGATTGTGAGAAAAGCAATTCAAAACCCATGTTTGACTGCACGATCCCTCCAGAAATATCTGGCAGACACTTGAGTTGTGGTACACTATTCCACTATAAAGAGATACTTGTACAAATATGGTCTTCATGGAAGAGTCTTCAGAAGAAAACCTCTTCTACGTCCTCACCATAAAAATTAGCGTTTGAATTTTGCAAATGAACATATAGACAAGACTGATGCATTTTGGTAAAACGAGTTCTGCGGACCGATGAGGTTAAAATTGAACTTTTTGGCTGGAATGAGCAAAGGTACGTTTGGAGAAGAAGGGGCACAGAATTTAATGAAAAGAACCTCTGTCCAACTGTTAAGCATGGGGGTGGATCAATCATGCTTTGGGGTTGTATTGCAGCCAGTGGCACAGAGAACATCTCACGAGTAGAAGGAAAATAAAATTCAATAAAATTTCAGCAAATTTTGGATGGTAACTTGATGCATCTGTGAAAAAGCTGAAGTTAGAGAGAGGATGGCTTCTACAAATGGATAATGATCCTAAACACACCACGAAATCCACGGGGGATTACATCAAGAGGCGTAAACTGAAGGTTTTGCCATGGCCTTCACAATCTCCTGACCTCAACATAATTGAAAATCTATGGATAGACCTTAAAAGAGCAGTGCGTGACAGACAGCCCAGAATTCTCAAAGAACTGGAAAACTTTTGTAAGGAAGAATGGGCAAAGATACCTCAAACAAGAAGTGGCTGGCTACAAAAAGCGTTTACTAGCTGTGATACTTGCCAAAGGGGGCAGTACAAGATATTAACTCTGCAGGGTGCCCAAACTTTTGCGGACGCCATTTTTTTGTTTTCTGTTATTTTGAAAGTGTAAATGATGGAAATAAAATCTAACTTTTGTTGACATATTATAAGAATGTCTAATCTGTAATTTGATGCCTTTTGGAGATTTTTCCATCTTTCCTTGGCTTCTTTATGCACATTAATACATATTTTTACCTGGGGTGCCCAAACTTTCGATCCCCGCTGTGTATATATATATATATATATATATATATATATATATATATATATATATATATATATATATAATTTCAAGGTGGGACACCTCTGCTTTGTAACAAGTTCCTTTTCACAGGATTACATCTGATGTGGCACACCCCTGTTTCCATCAGACATTTATCAAAAAATCGGAGATCCAATCTCAATAATTGTAGGTTTCTTTCGCTACTTCATATCTTCATGCATTTACAAGCAAGCGACTGCTCGGTTTGGGGCATACACATGTCCTTCATAAAGCTGCATGTATAGCACTAGTGTTTTAAGATACCCTTATCTTCCCTCTTACAAAGAGTATAGGTGTGAACACAGTTGTATCCCCTCACTACTACTTCAGTGAAAACGTGGGTTAACCCACTGCCTCACATACTGTTGAGTATACACCAAACAGCAATTCTAATAGGGAATGGATAGAAAAGTATTACATAAATTTATATGGATTTGTATAGCATTAACCCCTACTGCTCAGCATCAAAATCTCTATCCATATTAATTTGGAAAATTATCGGCACAATGTTTCAGTGCATCTCTTGATTCTTCCTTTTCTACAAAAAAATCACTCATACAAAAAAGTATGTCACAACTAATCCATAATTGTCACTACAAATCTTTTTCTATTCTACAGAAACAAGTTAAGATCATAATCATTGTTCAAATCATATAGATGCAAAGCGTAATTGTTTTATTCAGACCTACAGTTTATGATCTTAGAAGAGATAAAGAAGGAAAAAAGGGGAGGAGACAGGATCCTTAAACTCAGGCAAAGAGAAGTATGGTGGATAAAACAATTAAACTCTCGCATCCATACAATTTGTAGAAAAGGAAGAATCAAGAGATGCCCTGAAATGTTTTGCTGATGTTTTTCCAAATCAATATGGATAGAGATTTTGATGCTGAGCAGTAGAGGTTAATGCCATGCAAATCCATATACATTTATGTGATACTTTGCATTTTTGTATGTTTAAAATTGTTACATATTTTCCCTATTAGAACTGATGTTTGGTGTAAACTCAACAGTATGGGAGGTAGTTAAATTATTTTTTGATATATTTAGAATAGTGATGAAATGTGAGTTGTATATGGACATACGAATCTCTAGATACTGTGTTTATGTGGAAGTAGATAGGATAAGAATGGGTTAATTCACGTTTTCACAGGGGATACACCTGAAGATAATTGTAACTTAAAACACTAATGCTATACTTGGTGAAGGACTTGTGTATGTCCCAAACTGTGCAGCTGCTTGCTTGTAAATGCATGAACATATGAAGTAAAAGAAACTTACAATTATTGAGATTACATCTCCAATTTATATATATGTATGTGTGTGTGTGTGTGTTCATAAATGTGTTAAAAATACAGTTTTTTTTTTTTAATTAAAAGTGAATGCATAAGCTCTGTTCCCAACTGTACAATGGGCTTAGAGAGCTGGGGGTGGAGACTGCAGGTTGGCGTGTCAGCAGACGGCAGAGGAACAACAGTACATTCCCAGTGATTAGCTGTGCAGGGGGGCTTCTCAGTACAAGTTTGACCATTGGAGGACAGACAGGCTGTGCTCCTAGCATAGCCAGAAAACTGACAACATTGGGATGCATATGATTCCATGCCTGGTGTGGTCAGTTTAAAAAAGGAAAGCAGGGGGACTGGAAGGATCATCAGGTATTTCATATGTAAGAAGCAATGCAGAGAGAATAGGATACTTTTCAAAACAATTACCTGTACATGGTACAACAGACACATATCAGGAAAATTAAGTTTTGGGGTAATATATATATATACGTTAAGATCAAAAGAAAGAGAATCCAGTAACATTTTAGGTTAGATCTAAACCCAAACTGGATGCCATGAAGTTTGCTAAATCACTCTGTATGTTAAACAACTACTTTGATGTTTGCTTTTTTTTTTCTTCTTTAAAATTCAATTTTTACTCTTTTTTTATTCTATGCTGCATCTCAGTGCTGCTTATCTGCTCCAACATCATTGCAGAAACTTTCTGTCTACAGTACACAAGTGCTCCTGCACTAGCTGCACATCATTGCACTACTTGGAAAGCTTCCTGTTGCTGACAATGGAAGAGCACGCTTCTTGTGTACAGAGTGCACATTTGCACAATCATCAGTGGTGTTCTATGACACAGCATGTGACAGATTGACAACACCGGAAAGCAATAGGGAGACAGGGCCAGTGCGCTGTCACCTCATAACTGTAGTTACCTTAACAAGGACCTTCGTGGCAGATCAACCAAGTGTTATTTTGGAAAGCTGTAGATTTAAAAAGATTGAAAATTACTTTAAAATCACATTAAAGCAAAACAATAATTTGGTGCAGCTGTGCATAATAGCCAATCATCTTCTAACGTCAGTTTGTTCAATTAACCTTTAACCAAAAAAACTGGAAACTGGTTGGTTTCTATGCAGAGCTGCACTAGATTTTGCATTCTCCAAGTTTAGTAAATCAACCCTTATGTACTAAGGGACCTGCACTGCTTTGCCTGGATACTTTTGCAGAATGTTTGGAGAGTGTGTTGGGGAATTTTAGTTTATGTGTATTGTGTTGCACATGTAAATTGTTGGAGGGGATGAAAAGGGACCATGTCCAGGAATTTGCTGATGAAAATAGTATCATTAGTAATAATCAGCATGGATTCATGAAGTACCATTCTTGCCAGACCAATCTGTTAACATTTTATGAGGAAATGAGCTGCTATCTAGATAAAGGCATGCCTGTGGACATGGGATACCTGGATTTTGCAAAGGCATTTGATACAGTTCAGCATAAACGTTGACTTTACAAACTGAGGTCTGTAGGCATGGACAATAAGGTAAGTACCTTGATAGAAAACTGGTTACAGGAGTGTATCCAAAGGGTGGTGATAAATAGTGAATACTCAGAATGGGCTGGGGTGGTAATGGGGTCTCCCAAGGATCTGTGACCAATTTTATTTAATTTATTTATAAATGATATAGAGGTTGGTATAAATAGCTCATTCTCAGCGTTTGCTTATGATACAAAGCTAAGCGGGGCGATAACTTCACAGCATGATGTGAAAACCTTACAAGAAGACCTAAATGAAAAAGTGGGTTGGGCAACTACATGGTAAATGAGATTTAATGTTGAAAAAAAAGTAATGCATTTGGGTGCTAAAAACACAAACTTAAGTTACTCGCTGGGGGGGGGGGGACCTCTGGGGGAATCCAAGATGGAAAGAGATCTGGAAATCCTAGTAGATAACAGGCTCAGCAACGGCATGCAATACTAAGCTGCTGCAAGCAAAGCCAGAAGTATATTCGCATGCATCAAAAAGGGTATATACTCCAAAGATTAAACTATAATTTTACCATTCTACAAGACTCTGGTCTGGCCGCATCTTAAATAAGCTGTCCAGTTCTAGTCACTAGTCCTCAGGAGGGATGTGCTGGAACTAGAGGAAGTCCAAATAAGAGCAACAAAGCTAATAAAGGGACTAGAGGACCTCAGCAATAAGGAATGTTTCGAAGCTTTCAACTTATTCTCTCTGGAGAAGAGATGCTTGAGAGGAAATACCTTACTGGTGACCCTAGCATAGGGAAAAAAATTTTAGTGGGAGGAAGTTTAAAAAGACACATGGTCGTTCATTAAAAGTTGAAGAGAAGTGGTTTAACCTTAAACTGAGTAGAGGGTTCTTTACTACAAGCAGTGGTATGAGCAGGGAATGTTGATAGTTTAAAAAAAACTGTTAGATGAGCACTTTAACAGTCACAACATACAGGGATATACAGTGGGGAAAATTATTATTTGATCCCCTGCAGATTTTGCAAGTTTACCCACTTACAAAGAAGTAAGGGTCGATAGTTTTATCATAGGTGTATTTTAAATGATAGAGACAGAATATGAACCAAAAATCCAAAGAAAAAAAAAAAACATGATACAAAATGTTTTATATATATATATATATATATATATATATAGTTACAAGTTCAGTCAGGAAAATAAGTATTTGATCCCTTAGCAAAAAATGAATTAGTGCTTGGTGGAGAAACCCTTGTGGGCAAGCACAGAGGTAAGACGTTTCTTGTAGTTGGTGGCCAGGTTTGCACACATCTCAGGAGGGATTTTGGTCCACTCTTCTTTACAGATTTTATCTAAAGTCTTAAGGTTTCTTACCAACTACATAACTATGTACACCTTGCCTTTTGCTAGTTACAAATGGATCTGGGTAACTCATTTTTACTTTGTTGGTTTTAGTGCAGATACATATTAGAGAACTTCAGCTGCCTTGAGAAAGTCTAGGCTTATGGACTTGCTGTGTTGCTATACCTGTAACTGTATGAAAGATGGGACTACATCCTATGCATACCTTTTGCTTAATATGTTTAAAATCAGGAATTCAGATATATTTGAGACCACACTTTGGGGAGCTGTGCTAACATTGCAGTGCTGCTTTACATGTATTTGCAAATGCATGTATTTGCAATTGTATACAAGAAAAACATCTGTTTTATCTAAAATGTTGTAGAGTCTTCCCTAAATCAAGCCATTTATTAAGCCAAAAAATGTATTTATTTATAGTTTATACAATTGTATAAACCCTAAAGAAGAGACTTTTCCAGAGAGGTTACATAGGTAATAACATAATGTTTCTAATAAAGGGTATTGTCCAAACTCCAAACTTTCTTTGTCATCCAAAGTCATGAAATGGTTTACTTTTGCTTTTGTGAAGACTACCTGGAGTGCGTGATATGTCATTTTTTTTTAGTTTTTTTTTTTTTTTTGTACATCTCAAATTTATGTCAGAGTTCATCTAATATTTGTGTGCAGTTTAGATAGTCTGTGTTGATTGGTTGTTGTTTGCACTATAACTGCTTTTCTCCCTGTAGAAGTAGGGAATGCAAAAGTAGGTCAGCTGCAGTCCAACTGCACCTATGAATGAACCGTGAACAGTTTCATCCTAAACTGATGTCAATTGAAAGCAAATTGCATTTTCCCATCACCACAAGCCCAAAATTGTTGATACCAACAAACAGCCCCCTTACCTCTTTATGCTTTACCCCTAATGCTATCCTGTTTATTATAAGCACACTCACAAATTACATTATTTGATATATAATGCATTGAACTCCTAATTGTGAAAACAAATTTGCACTTTAAGACAAAAAAAGTGTTAAACCCTTTTAGTGAAAGATCAGGACATAGGAATACAAGTTTTGTCAGACCTGGAAATCAGTTGACTGGAGGCACTTCCACTGCTGCTATTGCCATCATTGTGGGTCTTTTGTCAGTGTTAGAAAGAAACGGTGTGCGTTGGGCTGTAGAAGCCTCATTGAAGTCAATAGCTCTCTGAATTAGGAAAAATGTCCAGTTCTGAGGTGCAGACTCTCTTAAACTAATCATCAGGGTTCCAGCAATTGTGTGAGTGTGTGGGGGTAGGCTAGATGTTTCCCATTACTCTTAAACTGAAGGGGTTTTCAACTTTTTTTGAAAATTGAAAAACCCTTTTAATAAATACCTTCCATCTCATCCTGTATTAATGGCCTAATATCATGTACAAGCTCTTTACACATGGCTCTGACATTTTTGGCCTTGTTCCACGATGATTAATGTGATTTTCATCTCAAGCTTTTATACTTTGTATCCTTCACTTCCATTTCATAGCTTGTTATTTTTTTAATAATAATATGTGAAAGTGAAGGACATCCTGCAATGGATAGTCTTGTACTGTTTGTACCTAATACCAGAACTCTCTTGCTTTATGAATGCATCATGGAAACAAAGTAAAGCAAGTTCCAAGTTCACCATACATTTTTTGTGGCATAAATATTTCCCACATGCTGCTTTTAAGTATGCACTTACAGTGTTTTCTTTCACTTACAGGTTTTACTGGGACCTCACTATGTTACTGCTTATGGTGGGAAATCTAATCATTATTCCAGTAGGCATCACTTTCTTTAAGGAGGAGAACACTCCAGCTTGGATTGTGTTTAATGTTGTCTCTGACACCTTTTTCCTTGTGGATCTGGTACTGAACTTTCGAACAGGCATAGTAGTAGAAGATAATACAGAAATTATCCTGGATCCACAACGCATCAAGATTCGTTATTTAAAAAGTTGGTTCCTTGTGGACTTTGTATCATCCATTCCTGTGGACTATATATTTCTTATTGTAGAAACACGTATTGACTCAGAGGTTTATAAGACTGCCAGGGCCTTACGAATTGTCCGTTTCACTAAAGTGCTGAGTTTGCTACGTCTCTTAAGACTTTCCAGGCTCATCCGATACATTCATCAGTGGGAGGAGGTAGGTCTTCTGGTTTTGTCTGACTGCATTTTTCAGTCTAAGGCTGGGTTCACACATATGCAAATTGGATGAGGGTTTCCCTGCATCCAATTCGCATGACAGGCAAGTGTGACCGGCTCTCAATGGAGCCGGTTCATACATGTCCGGGGCGGCAATTTGAAATTGAAAAAGGGGCGGTCCAAATTGAAAAAGGGTCCTGTGTGTCTTCTGGTCCGATTCAGGTGCAAATTCAGGCTAAAATTCGGACCTGATTCACACCTGAACCCGTGAACAGGGACGCACAGGACCCAATGTGACCGGTGTGTGTGTGAACGGAGCCTTACAGATCTTGCATACTGGTACAACAGATAATTTTGATTTATATATAGTGAATTTAATTATTATTTATACTTTGCTTCTTCAACACCTGGCAAGTTACATAACCCTTCTCAGATGGATTATGTCCTTCACCTGATTATTACCATTGTCATGCACACCTAGGTTTGGCTACATCCATTTCTTAATTCTAAATATTTTTTTCTGTAGATTTTCCACATGACTTATGATCTGGCAAGTGCTGTAGTACGCATTGTTAATCTAATTGGCATGATGTTGCTGCTTTGCCACTGGGATGGCTGCTTGCAGTTTTTAGTGCCCATGTTGCAAGATTTTCCTGAAAACTGCTGGGTATCGCTGAATCGCATGCAGGTAAGTTGGTATAGTAAGTCTAATATTTACTTGAAAGTCAGTCGTATTGCTTTTATGTAGTATATTGTTTACATTTTAGGTCGGTCTGTGAAAAGACATATTAGGAATTGTTCCTCCTTCACTGGACGGTTTCTAACTGTGAAGGATAGTTAAAGCATTATTTGCTCACAGAAAATTAAATTATCACAGCTGGTATTTTTAGGCTTCTGCCCAAATGTCTGACATCCAAAGCAACACCAAGATTTGTTACAGTGTTATAAAATATAAGGTATACCCCAAATTCTTATTTTTTTTGAATAGTGTAGAAGAGTTAGACAGCAACCCCCCCATCTGATTTTTGCTTATGTCCCCGCTAAGGACATCCACTCTATATATTTGTCCTGGTGGTTGTCTGTATTTGTCCTAGTGGTTGTCACTGAGGCAGGAACTAAAGGTAAATTTAAAATATTAGTTGTCACTAGAGCAGGAGATAAAGGGAAGTTTTCCTATGATCTGCTGAAAACTATTAAAGAGTGAATTTCCCCTTAATTTGATAGCTTTCCTTTTGCTTCCTGTTGTGTCTCTGTGAAAGTGAAAGGAAATCCCCCCCCCCCCATAAGACAGACACCCCCCCCCCCCCTCAAAAAAAACCTAGAAGCAGTTTCAAACATTCCATAGTTTAGGTGCAACTAAAGAAAAATATTTGGCTTCATATATAAAAGCAAAAGTGTGCTCATTTTTGAATGGGCATATTACAAATAAACTAAAAAATTGCCGTAAATAAAAATAGGATTTCTTAGATAATGCTTCATGAAAATTTGACTAGTATCCTACTAAATAAACAAACTAGATTTGAGAAAAATTGGAACCCCTGGATAACATTCATTATCCTCTATCTGATCCTGGGGCTTTAAAGGAAAGTTAGGTGTCAATTCGGGCATAGAAACCTTTTACATTCTGCTATATATTTCCCCCTCCCATTCTTTTCCTACTTCTTTCTTTTGTTTTCTTTTCTCTAACTTTTTTGTGTTATCTACACATCATGTTGACTTATTTTGTTCATGGATCCCTGTCTGATCTCTGTGTGTACAGGTTCCATATCCATTGCTGTATGGAACTTACTGACTGTTGACACCATCCACCCAATGCTTTAACTGGGGATTTTGTGTACTTTTTGCACCTTTGTGAACACCAGCCAGATTGATTGTATTTTGTATGGCTTTTCAACTATTCAGCGTATTCCCTTATTCTGACTATCATTGTTGGATATGGTGAATACAGATCAACATTGACTGCTGGTCTTGATGTTTCCTTGTTTTCACACTTGCTCTCTTACTTTATTTAAAATTGCAATAAAATATTGAAATAAAAAACAAATTAATATTAGTTTCTGTAGGAGACATGTGCAGAGGGGTATGACAGCAGACAAAATGTAAAGGAGAAAAGTGAGGGTATAACGGTGGACTGTATGTGCAGAAGCGCAATGCAGATAATAGGACCATATTATATGAGGTAATATGTGAATGCAAAGAGTGCAGAGCCAGAGTGAAGCGTAGACTGGGGGTTGGGGATAATGTTTGTATGCAAGAGCTGTGGCAGCGTGTGGGAAAGCACGCAGGGGCATGTGTATGCAGAGTAGCTGAAGCAGTGTGCAGGGGGACCAGGACCAGAAGGGGAGTCTGGAGAGGAGCCAGCAGAAGTGTGTGTATATGTGTGTTTGTGCAAAATAGAAAGGATGGGGGTTTTTGTGCACTGTACCAAGAATGGGAAGGGCAGACACTGGCCGAAACCGCAGCTCTCTGAAGTTGCCTTGGGAACCTGGGACTCCCCATCCTTTTCCAGAGAGCCTGGGAGCAGCATTGGCAAGATTGGCATGCAGAGATCCTGGGAGATGGAGGAGGCTTGCAAAGTGAAAATCCCAGTGGAAGGGATTATTTAAATTGAGATAATTGTGATAGGATGTATTTTGGCAGTGGGGAGTGTGAGGTCACCAGAGGATTATACAAGGAGCAATCGCCACTCTTGGCAGAATCATTCAATGGCAAAACAGAACTATGAAGACCAAACAAAACTGTAACTTAGCTTTTTTAGTTCTATATGGCTGTCAGGGAGTTCACTTCAGTTCCTGTGTGGTAAAATGTTGTCATCTTGACAGAAAGTGAGGATAAATCCCTCTAATGGAGCTCCAGATAGCAGTAAAAAAAGGATAGGGGTTCTAATCCTTGTCCACTCTATCCAAAACCGCTTCACATCAACATCCACTCCCTTTACATCAGTGCCTTCAGTAACCCCCTTCGCATACCTTTACCCTCTCCCCTTTATATCAGTGTCCTCAGCCCCTTTACATAACCCCCCCCCTCCCCCTCCTTCCATTACAAACCCTTCCCCCTTCACAGTCAATCCCTATACAGTGAAAAGCAAAAAATATTGCGCTAACCATAAAAAAGCTGCTACACCAAAGAACTGACAAGAAAATTGTGAATAGCAAAATGTGGAAAAAAGTGCAGCGCTAATAAATACTAGCAATATAAACGTGTATATATATATAAACCAAGAAAGGTAAATACAAATAAATAGCAAAATGAATAAAAGTGAACATCAAATCAACAGTCCCATATGTGAAGTGAAATAAACAGTCCACAACGGTGATAATTGAAGTGCTCACTGGATCCCAACACCAACAAGATATAGAGATATATTGTGCTCACCAGAACGATAGGACTCAAAATGCCATATAGCATATGAGTCAAATCAGCTTGTTGTACAATGGATGGATAATCCGAAAGGGATGACTGAGGTCACTGATGTTGAGGTGAAGAGGTAATAGCAGATATGAACCGTCACACCAGAGAGGCTCTCACTCCGTCAGATGGCCAGAAAGGAACCAAAAAACAAGGGAGCACAAAATAGTGTAACACTGCTAAAATTTTAATTAAATAAAAATACACCAAATTGCACTTACAAACATCTCGTGGTAAAGAGCGTATACAGATGCAAAGGTAGGCTGTCAGCAGCGTGGCCTTGACGCGTTTCAGCATAAATGCTTTTTTCAAAAGATAGTGCCAGCCAAACACCCACAAAAGCCACTTATTTATAATCTAAGTAGTAATAAGTCACCCAATGAGAAGATGCCTACTGTGCAGACACACCAAGCCCAAAATGGCGTCGGCTTGCACTCCAAGCCTCGTTTTCAATGTGGCTATGGATGCCTATTGTGCAGACAAACTGAGCCCAAAATGGAGTCGGCGTGTGTTCCAAGCCTCATTTTCAATGTGGCTATGGAGCACAACATCACTTCCGGGTAAACAGGAAGTGCATCATATGCGGAAGTAACCACATTCCAAGCCTCATGTTCAGATAAACCAGAGGCACAGCATCACTTCCGGACAGGAAGCAGCATCATATGAGGAAGTGCAGCCGTGCCATACAGAGCAAACAGGATGTGACAACGCAGAGAAAGCACCAATTCAATCAGGGGACAGAGCCAAAAATACTGTATAAAGCACAAATGCAATGCAAATATAAATTAAAACAATACTTAATAAAGGACAATTGCAATGCAAATATAAATTGAATATAACAACATTTGAATAGACAGAGATATACTATGGCATTTATATATTCTTGCCATTGCATTTTATCCTTTTTTTATATATACCGTTTTAATTCATTCATGATATATTATTTATTTAGTATATCTCGGTCTATTCAAATGTTGTTATATTCAATTTATATTTGCATTGCAATTGTCCTTTATTAAGTATTGTTTTAATTTATATTTGCATTGCATTTGTGCTTTATACAGTATTTTTGGCTCTGTCCCCTGATTGAATTGGTGCTTTCTCTGCGTTGTCACATCCTGTTTGCTCTGTATGGCACGGCTGCACTTCCTCATATGATGCTGCTTCCTGTCTATCCCGGAAGTGATGCTGTGCCTCTGGTTTATCTGAACATGAGGCTTGGAATGTGGTTACTTCCGCATATGATGCACTTCCTGTTTACCCGGAAGTGATGTTGTGCTCCATAGCCACATTGAAAATGAGGCTTGGAACACACGCCGACTCCATTTTGGGCTCAGTTTGTCTGCACAATAGGCATCCATAGCCACATTGAAAACGAGGCTTGGAGTGCAAGCCGACGCCATTTTGGGCTTGGTGTGTCTGCACAGTAGGCATCTTCTCATTGGGTGACTTATTACTACTTAGATTATAAATAAGTGGCTTTTGTGGGTGTTTGGCTGGCACTATCTTTTGAAAAAAGCATTTATGCTGAAACGCGTCAAGGCCACGCTGCTGACAGCCTACCTTTGCATCTGTATACGCTCTTTACCACGAGATGTTTGTAAGTGCAATTTGGTGTATTTTTATTTAATTAAAATTTTAGCAGTGTTACACTATTTTGTGCTCCCTTGTTTTTTGGTTCCTTTCTGGCCATCTGACGGAGTGAGAGCCTCTCTGGTGTGACGGTTCATATCTGCTATTACCTCTTCACCTCAACATCAGTGACCTCAGTCATCCCTTTCGGATTATCCATCCATTGTACAACAAGCTGATTTGACTTATATGCTATATGGCATTTTGAGTCCTATCGTTCTGGTGAGCACAATATATCTCTATATCTTGTTGGTGTTGGGATCCAGTGAGCACTTCAATTATCACCGTTGTGGACTGTTTTTTTCACTTCACATATGGGACTGTTGATTTGATGTTCACTTTTATTCATTTTGCTATTTATTTGTATTTACCTTTCTTGGTTTATATATATACACGTTTATATTGCTAGTATTTATTAGCGCTGCACTTTTTTCCACATTTTGCTAATCCCTATACAGCAGAGCAAAGGGCCAGTGGCACAGCAGGTCTGGATGGAGAGCGGGAGATGTCTAACTTCTCTTGTCAACAAGCGGGTGATTGATGCTAGGACCATCCTGCATCCTTGGGGCACCAGGGCTTAGGAGAGGACACCTGGGCTGCTAAGTGGTGCAGTGGTTCAGATAGAACCGTCATACCACCAGGGTCCGGACCGTGGTCCACTGTTTGACTGCCTTTGTATTTTTGGCTATGACAGCAGTTCAATTCCTGCAGCATGTGAAGGGAATAACATTTTTACATAATATGGAAAGCTTAAATCCAAGCTCCAGTGGCACAATGCCAAATAGTAATGAGGAGAAGACATCACATTACAAAGTGTCTCTGGTTTGGATAGTTATTTGTAAGTGTAACACCTATAACTACCTTAAACCAACAACAAGAACCCCATGAATGTCATATGCATAATACAGAACACAGTGCTGCACTTGTCTTGACACATATATGTGAAATGAAGATCAGCTTGTCTTTGTTCTTGGCGAGTTTGAGCACCTGTCTGTGACACTGGATACTGTTGGGTAGTCCTTGTTAATGTAACAGAAACCCAGGAGTGATGTTTCAAGATGAACATTTAAACAGAATGTGGAAATTAATTTTCAAAAATTGGTACATTATGATTTAGAAATAGCACATAGTTATATCTGACTTTATTATGCCAAACAAGGTATTCTCATTTCAGCAAAATATAGTTTGACAATTAAGGCATGTTCATCAAATGTTGTGATTTTGTTTCTAGTAGATTGACAATTCCAGACCATCATACTTTAGAGCGGTTTTCCGTCTAAAAAAAAGCCTTTTCTGTATATGTATGGACATTTCTTTTACAGTACAAAACCAATTTAATCATAGAATAGAGATACAAAAATTCGCTACTGACCAGACTGATTACAGTTTCTCTAAGCTTGGCCGTATGTTTACATATACAGTACATACTTACCAAAACAGTAAGGGAATGAAAAATTATGTTCCTTTATAAGTACTAACTCAAGTGCATAGAGAGGTTCAAAATTAAATTGATTTTAGTTTTTCTTTGCTTCTCTATTCTAGATTATATTTGTATATTGTGATATCAAAGTCACATGCTTAATGACAAAAACTGTGAAAAAGTTTGTTAAAAGATTAACAGCATAAAAAGGCAAAAAAGTAACTTATAAGCAATTAGACCCCCTTGAGTAAATAACCTCCCCTAGCATCTCTCCATGGAAAAAAATGGATTTGGTTAAAGGGTAACTGCAAAAAAAAATTCTGTGTTATTTGGAACTTTTGTAGAATTTTTTATATGATTACATAATACAGCTTTACAAATAAGCAAAGTGTTTAGAAACTATGGCAGCTATTTCTAAAGTTTAAAATAGTTGTACACCATTTTTATTAGTGAAATTCTGTTTGGCGCTTTTTTTTTTTTTTTTATGTTCAATGGTTTATTTGTCAGGAGAATTTGATGTATTTTATTGAAGGACACCACCAGTGTAAATTTCGTTGAGAAAAATATTTTCTTCATAATCTTTGTAAAGGGCATGTTTCCAGTGATAAAAACTGAACTAAACGAATTTGAATATTTGCCAATAGATGAAAAGTATGACAAAAAATTGATTCCAATTTTTGTCAACGAACGAAAACATAACGAAAATGTGAGGGAGGGACGTTTACCTACATGAACTTTCGCATTCATGAGAGCTCCGCTGTTAAGCTTGTGGGTGATTCCCCTCCCAGCAAGCAAAGCAGCGACTGCAGCGTGCTCAGGAGCGTGGTGTGGTAGCTCTGTGCAGCATTACAGGCCTTCTCAGAAGACCGCCCAGACCACTATACAGCATTAAGAGGGCTCCCCAGATGACCGTCCTGAGCTTTGTGTGCGTCATTACAGGCCTCCTCAGATGACCATTCAGAGCTCTTCAGACTATCCAGAGAGCACTGTGTGCATTTCAGGCCTCCTCTGACCACCCAGAGAGCACTGTGTGCATTATAGGCCTCCTCAGACTGTCCAGAGAGCACTGTTTGCTATTTCAGGCCTCTTCAGACCATCCAGAGAGCACTGTGTGCTATTCCAGGCCTCCTCAGATGACCGTCCAAAGCACTGTGTGCTATTACAGGCCTCCTCAGATGACCGTTCAGAGCACTTTGTGCCTTTCAGGCCTCCTAAGATTGTCCAGAGAGCACTGTGTGAAATACAGGCCTCCTCAGACCATCCAGAGAGCACTGTGTGCATTACAGGCCTCCTCAGACCATCCAGTGAGCACTGTGTGCTATTTCAGGCCTGCTCAGATCATCCAGAAAGCACTGTGTGCTATTACAGGCCTCCTCAGATAACTGTCCAGAGCAATGTGTGCATTACAGGCCTCCTGGGACTGTCCAGAGCACTGTGTGCATTATAGGACTCCCTTGACCGTCCAGAGCCCTGTGTACATTACAGGCCTCCTCAGACTGTTGAGAGCACTGTGTGCTTTACAGGGCTCCTCAGACCATACAGAGCACTGTGTGCCTTACAGGGCTCCTCAGACTATTTAGAGAGCACTGTGTGCTATTACAGGCCTCCTCAGACCGTCCAGAGCACTCATCTTGCTTTACAGGCCTTCAAACCTTAATACCATAAATAATAACGTTATTCGATTTTTACTCCAAGAGTATAAAATGAGTTTGGCAATTCTAGAGAAATGCTTAAATCATTTATTACAATTTAACTAAACCCATTTGATTTTAGTAGGATAAATGATTTTAGTAGACTCAAATGTACTGGAGATTTAGTCGACTGAAATACGACTAAAACTAAAAGAATTCAACTGACTAAAAGAGGAATAAAACCAAAATGGCATTTTAGTCAAAAGACTATGGCTAAAACTAAATTGAAATCTGACATAAAAATGAATACCGGACACCACATTAATAAGGGGTGCACTTTGATGGTAAAAGGTTTGCATGGTTAGTATGACGCAAAGACAGTGGAGTGCAATTTTTTGTAATTCCACCTCTCCCTCTTTCTCTAAGATCATTAGGTTTGTGGGATGTGTATTCACCATTTTTTTTTTTACCAAAATATTTGCACTTTTTCCCAAAAATACAGCACTTTTATCTAAAGGTTTAAAGTGGTTTTAAAGGAAAAAGTTTTTTTTTACCTTAATGCATTTTCTGTGTTAAGGTAAAAAAAACCTTCCAATAGCAGTGCTCCCCATGCTCCCCTTAAACACTAACCTAAGTTCTGTATCAATCCATAGCGGTGCCTGGCTTCAGTTCTTCTCTCCCTGCTCTCACAGATTTGTCTGAGAGCAGCAGGAGCCATTAGCCCGGATTTCTGCCCCCCTAGCAAGGGGCCTGCTAGGGGTGCAGGTACAAAGCAGGAGGAGCAGACAGCACTGGTGGGGGACTCCAGAAGAGAAGGTTCTGGGCCACTCACAGAGCAGGTAAGTATAACATTTGTTATTTTAGTAAAAAGAATAATAACCTTTATAACCACTGTAAAATGTTAGTGCACCATTTCTCCAGTATATTAGTTCTGTTGATCCATTATAGATGCATTGATAAATGAAGGTTGTAAAGGCTGCCAAAAATGTATGTACAGGGAAATGGGAAACACATTTATTGTGCCTATACTTTTTAATTAACCTGACTTTAATCAAAACTTTTTCTTTTCTTTTTTTTATAAAAAAGCAAAGAAGAATTGGAGCATTTTTTAGATTATCATTGCTGTGTCCCTGTTGGGAAGATTGACCTTCACTTACTGTCAATAAGTAAAGTTTAAAGTAAATGTAAACCAATCACTGTAATGGGGTCTCTCAATTCCCTTCATTTAAACAATGCTCCCGATATAAATGGTCTTCCAGTGGAGGTTTAAAAAAATAAACAAGAGTTCTGGCAGCAAGAGTTTTTGACAGCAAAAAAGGTATAACAACTGACTATTAGTATAAAATAATATATTTTATTATACAAATGTTAAAATCAACAAAGGTTTTAAAATATGAAGTCTGGTTACATGTACTCCCCTTATGGCTTATCAGCCATGATAACATTACAGGCAGGCCTACTTATATACAAAACAGATTTTGCAATATCAGGCCTGCCCCAAAAATACTCCAACGCGTTTCAACCATACAAGTCGTAGTCTTTTTCAGGGAGACTTATTTGAATTCAAAAACATATTATTTATAATTTGAGGTATGGTATTGAAACACATTATTGCATAATATCACAAAACTTCAGTGGTATCTACATATGGACCCACAAAGTAAGATAGGGTTTGGAACCAGAGAGTTTAGGAGCATCATCCAAGACCTGCTAAAAAAATACTTGCTACTTCCACGCCTCCTGCATACAATGGATGCTAGAATAGCTATAGCACAAAATAAGCTGCTATCCAACCCCTCACAGCATGCTTAGTGTTTTGGATTAAGACAGGTACACATTATAGAGGGATATGCTCTGTTCATACTTCATGTCTGAGATTTACAATCACTTTAAGATGAGTGGGGAATACTTAGAATAATTAGTGGTGTATTTATTTTTTTTGTCTTTGGCTTTTTGACTCAGTGACAGCCATCTATCCTCCATTCTGCAATATTTTGTCCTGGTGTCACAGGGACAGGGAACATATCTCCAGCATTTTCACAGACAGAAATAAAAACCTGACAGAAAGCATACTTTTTCTCCTCTCTAGCTAAAACTAAACAGAAATGTATAATATTTCAGCTTTAAATAGGCCCCAGTACTTCTCTTAAAATGTAATTGGAATATTTTTTTGTGCCAGTACACTAGTTCAGTGTGAGAGGTGATTAGAATGAGCAGCCCAGTGTTGTAATAAGGGACACAATGCACCCCATACACCTGTGTAGACATGTAAGCATGGTACACAGTGGTTACAGTTCTTCATTTAGTTACAGGTAGGAAAGGAGTCAAGTAAGTGTTGATGATGTGGTCAAGTTGACGTATCTGTTTCACACTGACCATCACTGTTCATGTTTGAGGCAAACTCGCCCACTTGTTTGTGTCATCAGGACTCAGCTGGACACTTTTCCTATCAACAGCAGAAACGGATGTTAAAGACTGACTGCAAGCTGTGCAGTGCACGAATGCTATTGTGGGGGTCACCAGGTGCCAGTTACAGGTTTTGCTTAACAAATTCACCACCCATACTTATACCACCTATGAACCAGAGCAATTTGTACATTTCAGCTACGGGCCTATCAATTAATTTATAACTTTGCCATTGCTTGTCATACTCTATTGTATGTATATATATATATATATATATATATACCCTGTTTCCCTGAAAATAAGCCCTACCCCGAAAATAAGACCTAGCATGATTTTCAGAGATGGCTGCAATATAAGCCCTACCCTGAAAATAAGCCCTATTAAAAACCTTGATCTCAGCCCCTCCGTCTGCAGTATTCGGAGAGGGAAAGTAGAGCACCAGAGGGTCACGTGAGTGCCCAGCAGTGCTGTAAATAAGGTATGTTACACAATAAAATTACAAAAAGAGACACACTGCACATTACATAATCTTTTTACAAAATCGATTACATAATTTTACAATGACTTTATCCAAGGTTTATTTGTGGGATTACAGAATGTCATAATTGCTGACTTCTGAGCTGAGAGGGGGAGAGAACTTTTTTTAACATTTTATTTTTTTATTACAGGTTTTTTAGAACATAGAGACGGCTAAATGACACAGCACAAGCACTGTGCTGTCTATCATGCTTTAAAGGATCAGAATATTTATTTCTTTTAGGGTTACAATCACTTTAAGATTGTCATTGTACATACCGTAAATAAATAAGACATCCCCTGAAAATAAGCCCTAGTATGATTTTTGTTGCCAAAATTAATATAAGACCCTGTCTTATTTTCGGGGAAACACGGTATATATATATATTTTTTTTTTTTCATGACAAACAAGGCTTTCATTTGGTGGTATTGTCTTTCCAAAGTTGTTTGTTTTCTTGAAATTTGAGAAAATATAGTCAAAATATGTGTTTTTTTTTAAGTTTGACCAGTGGTAGATTTAACATTAGTGTCAGTGTAGATATGAAGTAAAACATTTTTTTTTTTGCATATTTACCAGTCAATAAAGCCATATTGTTGGTACAAAGCTTGGAGAAATTGTTTACAAATTAAATTGAAGCTTTTTTAAAAATGCATGTAGTTTGTTTTTTTTAATGTGGTGCTTGTGGTCCGCTGACATCCGACCCGATCCGATCCGTCAAGTCTGGACGGATGGAAACCCTATTTTCCATCCGTCCAGCGGATCGGATCAGATGGGATCGGGTGAGAACGGACTGACGGTCCGTTGACATCCGATTTCCCCCATAGAGATGCATGGGGAACTGTCAGCTGTGTCTCCGCACACAGCGCGGAGACACAACTGTCCTCCTGCTGCTCAGCGGGAGATTGGCGGCTCGAAAAGGAGCCTAAGAGATGAGGCCAATAAAACTGTTTAAGATTGTAAATAGGGAGAGTAAAAAAATAGCATAAAAAAGCAGGTTGTAAGGAATTAATTGGAGGATTAGAGATAATCAAGGCTTAATAGAGAGATAAATATGAACAAGCATTATTTACCTTTTTTTTTTTTTTTGAGTCTCAGACAGTTTTCCTCTCTATTACTCCCATTAAAGCCTAAGTTTCTTTATTTATTAAATAATAATTAATTAGGACAAGGTACAGTACTTACATGTAAAGTGGAGTTCCAGCATCAAAACGAAAATTTGACATCCGCTTGCTCTAAGTAACCTGAAAAAGAATTGGATAATCACAATTTTTTTTTTTGCTTTACTTACCTTGTCTTTGAAGAAAATATACTCACCTTCCTTCCACTTCCTCCCTCTGTGGCCGTGGCCTGCGCCGTGACTTCCTGCTTGCATTGACTCCTGGGAGCAGAACGTCATCGCTCCCAGGAGTCAATGCGCCTGCACCAGCCCTGCTCGTCACTTCCGGTGCAGGTGCATCATTCCCTGCTAAACAGCTTCTGGGCATGCCCAGAAGCTGTGCAGGGATAACGTGCCTGCACTGGAAGTGACGAGCAGGGCGGTGCAGGGCATTCTGGGACTTCGACGTCACCAAAGAGGATGCTCTGGCTTCAACTGCCCACACCTGAGATGGCAGCGCTGGACAAGACATTTTCAAGGTAAGTATTTCTTCTAAAAGGTGAGTGAACCCGGGGACAGTTCAGAGGCTATCATTGCTGAAATGCACTAGCCCTGACTGTCCCGGGGGTATTTTTATTGAAAAAAAATTTTTGAGGCCGGAACTCCGCTTTAATGAGAAGTATTCCTTTTGTGGGTCCCGGATGTCCTAGTTGAAATCCAAAGAGCCCCCCCCAATACCCCTGCAGCATTACTCTTTTGGTACTTCAGGGGTTAATACAAGCTCTAGACCTGTCATAGGTACTTGTCAAAAGTGCATACTATACTCACTCTCTCCACCCCCTCCTCCATTTCTAGAAGCTGTACTATAGCTTCCATCAATGAAAATCACTCTATGAATGGAGGAGGTAGACCTTTCAACTGTCATTTACATCCCAGAATTGTTTTTATTTGTTTTAGAGATATCTCAGTTCTACACCTTATAATCTTTAGCTTGCGTATGCCACTTTAACATATTACACATCTTTTTTCATAGGACAGATAGGGCTTTCATTTGGTAGCTGAATTGTATTCTCTTGGTTTTAATAAGGATTTTTTTTTTTTATGCAATGGGGTTGATTTACTAAAACTGGAGAGTGGAAAATATGGTGCAGCTGTGCATTGTAGCCAATTGGCTTCTATCTTGAGCTTGCTCTTACACTCTCGTTTTAGTAAATCAACCACATAGTATTTCCCATCTCATATGTAATCTGTTAATCCCCAGATATTTACCCCAAAATTTATTTTTTATTGCCACCTGACTTAAAAATATCACATAGGTATAATATTTGTGTAACATATTGAAATAGTAACACTCAAAGCAACATTTTTGTGGGTTTGCATTGAAAGTAGTTCTGAACACTAATGTTTTTTTTTTATCTTAAAGTAGTTCTAAAGCCTTAAGGGTTTTTTACATAAATGCATTCTCTGCATTAGGGAAAAAAACCTTTTGTACAGAGGAATCTCTCCCAGCCCTCCCTTATATTTACCTGGACCCAATTTAGATCCAGTGCCGTGAACAACTTCTCTCTGTTCCTTCCTCTTCTGAGTAAAATGATAGCAGCGGGAACCATTTTTGAAAAACGCAACAAAAATGCAGCATTCGGGACTTTTCAAAATGTACCGTACCTGCATTGCAGTGGCGTGAAAAGTCCCATAAGATTTATATCTGATATATATTAATATATTTATTGCATTTTTGTGTTTTTAGCAAGGTAAAAATGCCTTAGTGTGAAGGGGCCCAGAGAACAGTAAACACGCACTGCTTACCAGAGATTTATGGCACTCTGGGGTTGATAGACCGTGGCAAATATACCGTGCACTTTGCAAAAAGCAGTTGCCCCAGAGCTTAGTAAATGAGCAGAAGCTCTACTGACGTGCATCATCCAATTATGTGCAAGCACATTTTTTAATTTTCCTTGCATGTGATTGGGTATTCTTTGTAAAGTGAAACTGGTACTGGTAAATTTATTAAGCTCTGGAGAAACTGCACTTGAAGAGTGCAAGTGCACTTTGCAACGAGCACGGTCTGTTTGCCTTTAGAAAATCAACCCCACTATTCATTGAGTGTTCAAAAGCACTAGTGGGATTTATCCCAATATACAAGAGGGAAAGGCTGTTCCAAGCTTTAACCAGACCCAGTTCATAGGGTAGGAAAACAAAGAAGAAAAACAAGCTTCATGGTGCAGTAAGCACAATAAAAAGCTTTATTAAAAATAAATTGTGCACTCACATTAAAAAATCATTGGTACTAAAAGCTCATTGATAGCTGCAACATGAATCGATCCCAGTACTCTGGCTGGCGGCCGCTATGCGTAATAGTGTCACATCAGGTGCCTCCCCAGTTGCTGAGTGCTATGTGTGTTGACATCACTATTTTATCAGTTACTTGACCCTCTAGCTCCAAAAGTTTATTAGATATGCAAGGAAAAAAAAATTGTTACGGTTTTTCTGCCATAGGGATAGTATACTGATCAGCAGCACATAACTAAACTTAACTAAATAGGTCATTTTAAACATGAAAGTAAATCTAAACCCTAACAGATTTGGGATTTAGTTTTGAAAAAGTATTGTGCATCATAGACAATTGCCATGACTTTTCATGAATTACGTGTTCACCTTTTTTGCATCTCAGCACTCTGATCTCCTCCAGCCTCTTTCATCCATTTCCTGTTTACATGCACTTGCTCCAGTGTCAGCTGCAGATCATTGTTCTGGACTGGCTTCTTGATACCGTCAACAGAAAACCATGCGTGTGTAACATGTATCATACATCTGCTTGTCGTCTCCATCAGAGGTGCCCGTGACAGGGCAAATGCACACCTAGGAGACAGAAACAGAGAGCTGTCACCCTATACCAGGAAGAGTCTGAACAAGAACCAGATATCATTTGAATAAAAGCTGAAGATTTAACACGATTGAAAACAATTTGGAATTACATTAGCATGGTAAAGCTTATATGAGATTGTAGTGATTGGGTTTAGATCTTCTCTAGAGGGATTTTTAAAAACAAAAAAACAAAAACAACATTTTAAATTATTCATGCAATTCTTTTAATTTATTTCTAACAATTTGTCTTGGGAAGATCACTGAAACATCTGCCCTATTTTCATTAGTACATGTTTACGTCTGTGTGTTTTTCACTGCAGCTTACTGTTGTGTAAAATGCACATTATGTTCTGTCTATTTTTGGGAAAGGGGCTGTTTACCTTCAGTGTTTGGGCTGTGATGCATTCAAGGGTGCGTTTTGAAACTGCTGGATGGTGCAAACCTTAGTCTGGATGCTGCAATCAGCACTTGCTAGGATTCCTTATCACTATAACATCTTCAATGCAAAACTGTGAAAGAGCTCTGAATTCAAAATCACACAAGTGATCCTAAATGCTATCATTTGTTAACAAAAATTGTCATGTTCATTTTCTGTGCTGGTCTTGACTCTTGATTAATGGCTTCAACCCAGGGTAGCTTTTTATGTAAATCATTTTATTTCCTGCCACACAAACAACAGAGAACAATTCACTAAAAATTGCTGAAGAAGGATATTTTGGACTGCGTCATCCTTCTCTCATGCTTGTGTGGTGCAGGAGAGCAATTCACATAAACACTGTCCTGAGATGATATTGGTTCCATCAATTTAACACATAAAATACAGACAGCAGAGAATGGAATCACCCAATAGAAGATGAAATTCATTAGACAGTGTCATATTTTATTTCAGTTTCATCTTAGCAATATCATATATTCTCTTTATGTGTCTACCTGTAATTTATTTTCTGTTTTTGCTTATTGCATCCAAAACCGATAGGTTTTAACTGTATTTGTTAGCATATACGTTGGTTTCTGCCCTTTCCTATATTATGTCAGCCTGTAAAACCTAAAGTGTTTTCATAAAAAAAATAACATTGTCTTATTTTTATCATTTATTTTGATGGGTGGGGTTGAGCTGTCTAGTCGTAAAATGTATCCATGGATAGGCTATGTGTGATTTGCATCAAGAATCTAAATCCACAGTCTTGCTTTTCCTTTTAGGCTTTATTTAATTTGTATAAACATCTAAATCCTTATACGTACTAGTTTACGGCTCATGCAATTTGCACCAGAAAACTAAATCCTAAACGCAAATGAATGCTACTGTTAAGCCTTGCTGTCTATGATAGTATAATCCCTTCAGATTAGCAGGGAAATGGACTCCTGTAGGTAGATGTCATAGTTAGACACAAGCTAAATTATGTTTGGGCATATTCCAGCAATACTGCTAATGGAAACTGAAAAGTTTTGGGGTACGACTATTCCAGCTGTTCAGGAACAGATTTATACCTTTGATCATGCTCAGCGTTGTCTTCAACATAATCACAGCAATAAATAACCTTTTCCTTTCTGAGTTCTCTTTAAAACATGTGATTATAACAGGATTTATTTATTTTTTTTATGTTACAGAATGCCTCATGGGGAAAGCAGTACTCCTATGCCCTTTTCAAAGCCATGAGTCACATGTTGTGCATTGGGTATGGTCAGCAGGCACCAGTGGGTATGTCGGATGTCTGGCTTACTATGCTAAGTATGATTGTTGGTGCCACTTGCTATGCCATGTTCATTGGCCATGCCACTGCGCTTATCCAGTCTCTAGATTCATCACGGCGGCAGTATCAAGAAAAGGTAGGTGGGATTTTTTAAGTGGCGCATAAGTCTAACCAGTTGTAATAGTATTTTTTTCCATGATTTACTGCTAATGAAATTAAAGATTGTTATGGAAAAACATTGAATTCACATAAATGAATAATGCCTAACTAGGAAAAGTTTATAGCATAAGTCTGCACTGGGCTAGATATGTAATGTGGGTACAACAGTTTTATAAAGTGTTAACTGTACTTACATATAGCATCGTGCTCACTCGTCTGTTGCTTGAAAGAACTAATTTCCAGATCCTGTACAGTTCTGTCATGCAGCCTCTGCAAAGCAGGAGTCTGTGGGATTTCAAATTCACTCTATCAATGTTGCTGAATTACAGCTCCAGGCATAGAAAGGCATTATTGCTTAGAAGTGAGATACTGCTTAAGGTAGTTGATCTTTTATCATGTTTTTATTTTTAACTCTATAGTACTGTACTTCTAATATAGATATTTATATCCAGTGGGTCTTTGCCTTGTACCAGTGTCTGTATGGATCCACCATCAAAGGAGCAAATACCTGGGCTAAGAAAAGAAACACATATACCACACACCAACATTCCTGTACAAAATGTTAGTGGTACTGACTGTATCTACACAAATTCAACCAAGAACTCACACACATGATGTTTCTGATTGACTTGCATTACCTATCACTATAACAAGTTGGCCCCCATTCAGCTTCCTAAGTGGGCCAGTGTACAAAGAAGAATGTATCCTTTTTAAAATTCCCAGCGGAGCCAACAGAAGTAGGCACCTCTGCTCAGCAGGTTTTATTAGCATGCTCTCTCCAGTGACTGCTACAAACAGCAATCACTTTGTTGACCAATGGACTTTCACCTGGTGACCCTCCAGTGTCTGCTTCCAACAGGAATCACTAGAATGGCCACGTCCTCTGGTGGGCAGCATTAATTAAATAGGTGCTGAGAGAAAAACAGTGGTTTCTATTGCTGACTGTGTTCCAAATATTGTAGGGGCCTGACTGTCTCAGGCTTTGGAACACTGACCTGAAAAAAGTAAGCAATAAAAATCAGAGTTAATTTACAGCACAGTGGCTAAATGGTTAGCACTTCCACCTAGCATCACTAGGGTCGCCAGCAGTTCTGGGACAAGATCATTTAGTGCCCTGCAGGGTACAAATGCAGAATTTTGTGCCCCCCCCCTTCATTATGTGCAAGCTTTTTAGGAGGAGAGATAGAGAGAGCCTGCACCTCCTCCTGGCTCTCTCCTTGCCACTTCCAGTCCTGGGCTGACAGAAGTAGTGATGCCACTATCACTACATCTGTCAGCCCTTAAAGTAGAAGGAACTTGCGGTGCCCCCATCCCTACAATATGCACTGTGGCAAGGGCAGCCACCCCTTCTGCCCACCTTATGTCCCAGCCCTGGTCGTCAGTTCAAATCCTAACAATGGCACTACCTGCACAGAGTTTGTATGTTCTTCCGGTTTCCTCCCACACTCTAAAGACATCCTGGTAGGTTAATTGGTTCCTATCTAAATTGGTCCTAGTATGTGTATGTATGAATGACAGTTACATAGTTACATAGTAGTTGAGGTTGAAAAAAGACAATAGTCAATCCAGTTCAACCTGTGTAGGTGTGTGTGGAGGTATTCATTTCCCATACCCCTGAATGTTTTGATCTTTGAGATGTACGTCTATGAGTCTTTTAAAAGTAGCCATACTCCCCACAGTTACCACCGTTTGTGGAAGAGAGTTCCTCAATCTTATTGCCCTTACTGTAAAAAAAAACCCTTGCGTAGCCTGAGGTTAAATCGCGTCTCCTCTCATCGCATTGTATGGCCTCGTGTCCTCTTACATTCTTTGCGAGTGAATAGTTTTTTTTCTATGCTGAAATCACCATTGAGGTATTTGTAAATTACTATCAGGTCCCCTCTCAGGTGTCTCTTCTCCAGGGAGAATAAATCAAGCGCTTGTAAACGCTCCTCATAATTAAGGTCTTCCAATCCCCTAGTTAGTTTAGTTGCCTTTCTCTGGACTCTCTCCAGTTTCAACACATCCTTTCTGAGGATTGGCAAACAGATTTGGACAGAGTACTGTGGTCAGACCCTGGTTTTATAAAGTGGTAGGATTATAGTTTTATCTCTGGAATATATCCCCTTCCTTATGCATGCTAATATACTGCCGGCTTTGGAAGCTGCAGCTTGACATTACATGCTATAGTCTATCTTCTACTAAGACTCCCAGATCTTTCTCCATGCTTGGTTTTCCCAGAGGTTCCCCCCCCTAAATCGTATTTTGCATTTATGTTTTTAGTCCCCAAGTGCAATACCTTACACTTCTCCACATTAAACCTCATTTGCCATGTAGTTGCCCACTCTGTTATTTTGTTCAGGTCATTCTGTAAGATTTCTATATCATGATGTGAAGTGATTGCCCTGCCTTTTTTTGTGTCATGTGCAAAAACTGAAATTGTGCTAATGATCCTGTCCTCAATGCTATTTATGAATAAATTGAACAAAATTGGTCCCAGGACTGAGCCTTGGGGGACCCCACTTACCACTCCAGACCAGTCTGAGTACGCGTTATTTATTAACACCCTTTGGGCACACCTCTTTAACCAGTTTTCTATCCAAAAACAAACCTTGTGGTCGATTCCTGCAGAACCATAGTTTGTAAATTTAGCGTTTGTGGGGAACTGTCGAATGCCTTAGCAAAATCCAGATACACCACATCCACAGGTCTCTCCCTATCTAGCTCACAGCTCACCTCCTCGTAGAATGTTAACAGATTGGTTTGACAATTAGGGGTTAGGGGCCTTAGATTGGTCAGCTTCTTGAGGGCAGGAACTGATGTGAACATACAATATAGATGTGTTGTGTAAATTGTTTGCACTATATACAGTGGGAAAAATAATTATTAGATCCCCTGCAGATTTTGTAAGTTTGCCCACTTACAAAGAAAAGAAGGGTCTATAATTTTTATCATAGGTGTATTTTAAATGATAGAGACAGAACATCAACCAAAAATCCAGAAAAAACACATGATACAAATGTTATAAATTAAGTTGCAGTTCAGGGAGTAAAATAAGTATTTGATCTTGAAGCAAAACATGACTTAGTACTTGGTGGAGTAACCCTTGTTGGCAAGCACAGAGGTAAGGCGTTTCTTGTAGTTGGTGACCAGATTTGCACACATCTCAGGAGGGCTTTTGGTCCACTCTTCTTTACAGATCTTCTCTAAACCCTTAAGGTTTCTTGGCTGTCACTTGGCAACTCGACGTTTTGGCTCCCTCCATACATTTTCTATAGGATTAAGGTCTGGAAACTGGCTAGGCCACTCCATGACCTTAATGTGCTTCTTCTTGAGCCACTCCTCTGTTACCTTGGCTGTATGTTTTGGATCATTGTCATGCTGGAAGACCCATCCATGACCTTTCTTCAGTGTTCTGGCTGACGGAAGAAGGCTCTCATCCAAGATTTTACAATACATGGCCCCATCCATTGGCCCCTCAATGCGCCAAAGTCAGTCTGTACCTTTAGCAGAGAAATAGCCCCAAAGCATAATGTTTCCACCTCTGTGCTTGACTATAGTGATGGTGTTCTTAGTGTCATAGTCACATAGTCAGCATTTTTCTTTCTCTAAGCACGTTGAGTCCCCCTCCTCAAGAAGGCACATGTACAGTCATGTAAATGAAGAAGAAAGTGGCACTTCCAGACCCAGGAACTTGGAAACTTGAGTTTATTTCTTCAAATCATGGGTACAACATCAGACAAGACCAAATGACAGACTGAACAGCAGACGCGTTTCACACCTTGTGCTTATTCATTGCTGATTGCACACAGACAAGTGCCTCCTCTTTATGAGCCAGGTAGTATCACCTTCTCCAATCAAAAGTGTAATTGCCGGGACACAAACACCTGGCTCTAACAAAGGGAGACTCAATCATCTGAGTGCTAGCAACACCCACACACATGCAATATGTGTTCTCAATCGTTGTTCCGATATATAAAATTACAAATTCTTCCTACAATCTGCATGTGTGTGTACAAATCCACAATGTTCAATATGTATGAACAGACAAATATACAAAAAAGGTATGTAAAATCATTAATAGAAAAAAGAAGAAAGAATTCTTCCATAAATCACACAATACATAGCTGACGAATAAATGCATATATGTGGATACAATTAGAAAAGATAAAGAGGCGCTCTAAACATAAAAAACTATAAAAATAGGAAAATGACAAAGTCACTCCCTAAAGCATGAATGTCACAATAGAGCGCATCCTTTGTGTTGAAAGACTAGCTGAACACTGAAAAGACTCACCCCCCCCCCTCCTTTTTTTCTCTTTTATGTTTGACACCCGTATCACTGAAAGCCAACATTCATCTTGGAAAAAACCTTTTCTCTTCATGTGTATGTGTATAAAAAAGAGACAAACTTCAACCGATCACATATGAGAGTTTTTGCCATATTCTCATCTCGGACATGTGAATATTTTTGGAAATAGATACAATCAAAATCATGTACAGTCATGCCAATGAGCATCTAAATGATTCAGAGAAGGATTGGGAGAAATTGCTGTGGTCAGAGGAGACCAAAATTGAGTTCTTTGACATTAACTCATGTCGCCGTGTTTGGAGGAAGAAAAATGCTGATTATGACCCTAAGAACACTATCGCTACAGTCAAGCACAGAGGTTAAAAAAAAATGCTTTGGAGCGGTTTCTCTGCTAAAGGTATAGGCTGACTTTGCCTCATTGAGAGGCCACTGGACGGGGCCATGTATTCTAAAATCTTGAATGAGAACCTTTTTCTCTCAGCCAGTACACTCAAAGTGGGTAGTGGGTGGGTCTTCCAGCAGGACAATGACCTAAAACATACTGCCAAGGCCACAAAGGAGTGGCTCAAAAAGAAGCACAGTAAGGTCATAGAGTGGCATAGTCAGTCTCCAGACCTTAATCCTATTGAAAATGTATAGAGGGAGTTGAAACTTCGAGTTGCCAAGAGACAGCCAAGAAACCTTAAGGGTTTAGAGAAGATCTGTAAAGAAGAGTGGACCAAAATCTTTCCTGAAATGTGTACAAACCTTGTCTGCAACTACAAGAAACCTCTTACCTCTGTGCTTGCCAACAAGGGTTTCTCCACCAAGTACTAAGTCCTGTTTTGATAAAAGAAAAGGAATTGGCAGCACTCCAGGTTGAGTCAAAATCCAGATTTATTGACTGGACATCCAAATATGACAATCGTGACAAGGTAGACGCGTTTCACACACTGACTGTGTGCTTAATCATTACTGTAATCATTACTATTGGTAATGATTAAGCACACAGTCAGTGTGTGAAACGCGTCTACCTTGTCACGATTGTCATATTTGGATGTCCAGTCAATAAATCTGGATTTTGACTCAACCTGGAGTGCTGCCAATTCCTTTTCTTTTATCAAGTTTTCACGGAGGCGAGCCGGGGCATGCACCTGTGTGAGTCATCAGGCAATTACACCACCTTGAGCAGTGAGTCCTTGTCTGTCTAAGTCCTGTTTTGCTTGGGGATCAAATACTTATTTTACTTACTGAACTGCAACTCAATTTAAAACATTTGTATCGCGTTTTTTTCTGGATTTTCGGTTAATATTCTGTCTTTATCATTTAAAATACACCTATGATAAAAAATATAGACCCTTTTTTCTTTGTAAGTGGGCAAATTTACAAAATCTGCAGGGGATCAAATATTTTTTCTCCACTCTAAGTACCTGTAATAAATCATAAATTCATAATAAGTGCCAGTGTCAAACTTCTCCTGTATAGGCTTCCCTTACAAAGAGAGGCTTACCAAGTGCTATTTTAAGCTAGGAGTAGTGCACTCCCACATTTTTGGAAGCTTTGGTTTGCAGCAAGGAACAACACAATGATGAAATTTCACCCAGTAAGATATTACTTGTAAAGGTGACTGAATGCAGAGATCTCATTTAATCTCCCAGAGATAAAAATAGGACAATGAGTTATTCAACCAGTTGACATCTAATTACAATTTTTTTGAGTTTTTCAGCTTTGGCTGAAGTGACCATTTAAATGTCTTTTTTGTAAAAAGTAACAGGAGCTTGTATCCTTAGTTATCACAAAATATATAATAGGGATGGGGGTCTTTGTCCTAAATGCTACTCCACTTCTGCAGACCTAAACCAAAAGGTTTTGGAACAAATTATCAAAAGAAGACTGATGGGATCTAACTTTTCTTTAAAACAGTGATATTCCTGGGTTTATTTCCAGAAAGTGATAAAAATATCATTATATTTACTATTTGACCACATTGAAAGATTGCCAGATGTCAAAGTATATAGTCTTGGATTATTATGGTAATTAGGATTAAGGTTTTTGTGACTAGTGCAAAGTTTTGTAGGTGTTGCAATAAGTAATTACATTAGCATCCATTCAAATAGATGTGATTTATTATTGAATTGCTTTTTGGACATTTGAAGGCATGATAGACATTATGTTGTAAAAATAATATATTAAAATGAAAATACGTTAATTAGGGTGAATTGGTATTCTGTGGATTAATTTTAATTGCTATTTAATAAATGTTGCCTTAAACATTTTCCAGGCAGTATTACCCAAAATACCACTGTCTTTACCGTGTTTCCCCGAAAATAAGACAGGGTCTTATATTAATTTTGGCAACAAAAATCATACTAGGGCTTATTTTCAGGGGATGTCTTATTTATTTACGGTATGTACAATGACGATCTTAAAGTGATTGTAACCCTAAAATAAATAAATATTCTGATCCTTTAAAGCATGATAGACAGCACAGTGCTTGTGCTGTGTCATTTAGCCCTCTCTATGTTCTAAAAAACCTGTAATAAAAAAATAAAATGTTAAAAAAAAGTTCTCTCCCCCTCTCAGCTCAGAAGTCAGCAATTATGACATTCTGTAATCCCAAAAATAAACCTTGGATAAAGTCATTGTAAAATTATGTAATCGATTTTGTAAAAAGATTTTGTAATGTGCAGTGTGTCTCCTTTTGTAATTTTATTGTGGAAAATACCTTATTTACAGCACTGCTGGGCACTCATGTGACCCTCTGGAGCTCTACTTTCCCTCTCGGAATACTGCAGACGGAGGGGCTGAGATCAAGGTTTTTAATAGGGCTTATTTTCAGGGTAGGGCTTATATTGCAGCCATCTCTGAAAATCATGCTAGGTCTTATTTTCGGGGTAGGGCTTATTTTCAGGGAAACAGGGTATCTGCAGTGTATCTAGTATTTCTCTTATGATGTTTTTGACTATTGGATGAGTTATGGGCATGCCGGTAGACAGGAACCCTGTAAGAGGAGACGGGTTGGTTTTTATTATCCAGTGTAATGCAACATTTTTAAAATGGCTCATTTACATTTAATCTCATTTTATTTTGGGTTAAATAAAGAAATATGAGATGTAGTATTTTATGCTTGTAGCAGTGCACCTAATTGGTCTATCCAGCTGAATAAAGTTCTGAATTGTGGGTAGGCTGCCGTTAGGTTGGTCAGGTATCTGCTCTTTAATAGTATCTCCTGTTTGTGCTGTGGTTATGACAGACTTCCCTAATGTGTGACCCATCTAAGGCTGCATTCTCCAAAGAACTTCAGTTTGGGCATGCACCTTAGCTTGGCTTTAAAATAGGAAAGCTATTTTAGGGTTAGAGCAATGAGCAACCCCCTCTGAGGAGGGGGAAAGTATCTCATGGCCTCAAAGGCCCTTTTACACTTACACCTATATGGTATAAAAACAAATTTTTATGCACGGTTTTGTACATTTTACTTGTGCCTTTTTGTTTGGTTCATTCAACCTACAAAGTGAGGGAGAATCACTGATTCTGCATTGATGCAAAAGTGTAAGACATATTTATCAATAATTATAATAATTTTATTGGGTATAATTGATGCATTGATGCAGATGCATTAAAAATGAACAAAAGTGTAAGACATATTTATCAATAATTATAATAATTTTATTGGGTATAATTGATGCATTGATGTAGATGCATTAAAAATGAACAAAAGTGTAAGACATATTTATCAATAATTATAATAATTTTTATTGGGTATGCTTAATGTGCATAGATGTACAATAATGCTGCATATCCTACATATTGTTTAATCTTAAAGAGTTTTTAAAGGGGCCATAAAGTGACAACATCAATGCTGACAAATTCATGCACCTACAGTGGGGAAATATTTATTTGATCCCCTGCAGATTTTGTAAGTTTGCCCATTTACAAAGAAATAAAGAGTCTATAGTTTTTATTATAGGTGTATTTTAAATTATAGAGACAGAATATCAACCAAAAATCCCCCAAAGAAACGCATGATACAAATGTTATAAATTGAGTTGCAGTTCAGTGAGTAAAATAAGTATTTGACCCCCTACCAACCAACAATAATTCTAGCTCCCACAGACTGGCTACAGTATGTGCTCATGTGGTACACAGATTATTCCTGTTAATTTAAGACGGTGCTCCTAATGACAACCCGTTATGTATATAAAAGACACCTGCCCACAGAATTTCTTTCTTCCATTCAAACCTCACAATCATGGGAAAAACCAAAGAGCTGTCAAAGGACGTCAGGAACAAGATTGTAGACCTGCACAAAGCTGGAATGGGCCACAAGACCATCAGCAAGAAGCTTTGTGAGAAAGAGACAACTGTTGGAGCGATTATTCACAAACGGAAGAAAAACAAAATAACCATCAATCGCCCTTGGTCTGGAGCTCCAGGCAAAATTTTTCCTCATAGGGAATGGATGGTCATGAGAAAAGTGAGGGCTGAGCCCAGAATTACACGGGAATCACCAAACATACCATTGGTAACGCAATATGCCGCCATGGATTGAAATCCTGCAGCACCCTCAAGGTCCCCCTCCTCAAGAAGGCATATGTACAAGCCCGTCTGAAGTTTGCCAATGAACATCTCAATGCATCAGAGAAGGATTGGGAGAAAGTCCTGTGGTCAGATGAGACCAAAATTTAGCTCTTTGGCATTAGCTCAACTTGCCGTGTTTGTAAGAAAAAAAATGCTGACTATGCCCCTAAAAACACCATCACCCACAGTCAAGCACAGAGGTGGAAACATTATGCTACATTATGCTTTGGGGCTGTTTCTCTGATAAAGGTACAGGCTGACTTTGCCGCATTGAGGGGCCAATGGGCGGGGCCATGTATTGCAAAATCTTGGATGAAAACCTTCTTCCCTCAGCCAGAACACTGAAGATTGGTCATGGTTGGGTCTTCCAACATGACAATGACCCAAAACATACTGCCAAGGCAACAAAGGAGAGGCTCAAGAAGAGCACATTAAGGTCATGGAGTGGCCTAGCCAGTGTCCAGACCTTAATCCTATAGACAATTTATAGAGGGAGCTGAAACTTTGAGTTGCCAAGTGACAGTCAAAAAAACTCAAGGATTTAGTAAAGGATCTGTAAAGAAGAATGGACCAACATCCCTCCTGAGATGTGTGCAAACCTGGTAACCAACTACAAGAAAAATCTTATCTCTGCTTGCCAACAAGGGTTTCTCCACCAAGTACTAAGTCATGTTTTGCTTGGGGATCAAAGACTTATTTTACTCCCTGAACTGCAACTCAATTTATAACATTTGTATCATGTGTTTTTTCTGGAATTTTGGTTGGTATTCTGTTTTTATCATTCCAAATACACCTATGATAAAAAAAAGAAAAAAACTATAGACCCTTCATTTCTTTGAAAATGGGCAAACTTACACAATCTGCAGGGGATCAAACTATTTTTTCCCCACTGTATGCTACAGATATTTAGTCAAAGGAATGTATAAGACAACGTAGCATACTCAGAAGGAATGTATTACAGAGACAATTGGCAAGATATCAAATTAAGACAAATAAATGAGAGACTTAATCACAAATGATTGATAGGAATAAGTGCAAAATAATATAGCAAAGCCCATATAATTAGAGTATAATCAGTTGATAAAAACCCAAACCAAAAGTGTTGTTTATCATTTCAAATATAGGGGTATTCGGAACTTAGCAGTACCCTTAGATATAACAGATCACAAGTGAGTATATGGGCTGGATACATCAGGCCACTGTTGAAAATCAAGTACTAGCTGCAAGCTTCTCCTATATTTTAAAAGCAAGGCCACATATGAATAAATAGGATTTCTACATTTTTCTTGCAGTAAAATAGACAGGTAAGAACAGGCTCTAAATACTTTTATTAAGGCGGACTAAGCAAATAAATGTATTTAAATAATACATAATAAATGTATTTTTTGAATGCAAGTAATGTAAATACCTGAATTTGACCTGGTGTCAGCCTCTTGCAATCCATGTACATCAGAGCTCAGACTGGAAACTGTAGATACAGCACAAGGAGCCACTCAGTTGTACTGCAGTGCTCATGTGCTAACAAGGAACATACTGATAAGAGGGGACAGAGAGCACAGTGACAGAGAGATGAGCTTATCATTGTGCTGCTTTTCTTTACACTGTTCAGTCATTGGTTGTAGAAGAGACAAGACGTGAAAGTGCTACATAATTGCAGCAGAGCAGAATTAGGCCTTCTGTTCTGCCAGACATGATTGTGATGTGTAGCAGAGCTGTGTAAATCTCAGGACTGCTTGACAGAAACACTAATCTTTTGGACAGTAAAACTGCCAATATATTCAGTAAGTATTTGAACTGTTTATTAACTGTGTTCCTGGAGTTCAGATTTAAAAATGTGTTTGTTCTTCAGGGCTGGCAAATCAGCATTATTTGTTGCTTCACACAGAATATGTTGGTAGATGCCAGGAATTTAGGGGTTTTAGGTTTCTTGGAAAATCTAGTAATGAGATGTACTATATGTACTTTTTAAATTCCATGTCTTGAGTATTAAAAAGGCTAATTCGCTTCCTGTTTTTTTTTTTTTTTTTTGTGTGTTTTTTATATCATCTAAGAATAAAAAAAAATTATTAGGAATTAAAGTTATACGCCAGGGGGAGAACCTCTAGGGGAATCTAAGATGGAAAAGGATCAGGGGGTCCTAGTAGATCATAGGCTTAGCAATAGCATGCAATGCCAAGCTGCAGCAAGCAAAGACAGCAGACTACTGATATGCTTTAAAAAGGGTATTTACTCAAGAGATAAGATTATAATTCTACCACTTAACAAAACTCTGGTTCAGCCACATCTTGAGTATGCTGTCCAGTTCTGTTCTCCAGTCCTTTGGAAAGATGTGCTGGAATTGGAGAGAGTCCAGAGATGGGCAATTAAGCTGATCAGGGGACTAAAGGACCTTCGTTATCAGGAATGACTTCAAACATTAAACTTGTTCCCACTGGAGAAGAGATGCTTAAAGGGGGGATATGATTGCAATTTACAAATATCTAAACTGTAATACTAGTGTAGTTAGAAAACTATTCAGTCTCAGGTCATTTAAGAAAACACGTGGCCACTCAATAAAGTTGGAAAAGAAGCACTTTGAACTTAAACTGTCAGGGGGACTCTTTACTGTTGGAATGGTAAGGATGTGGAACTCCTTTCCCCAGTTGGTGGTGTCAGCGGGGAGTGTCAGTAATTTAAAAAACTCTTAGAGCTCTTTCACACTATCTGTCCGTCGGACAGACTCCTTTTATCTCAGCGGGGGATCGATCCGCCGATCCCCCGCTGAGTAGGAGGATGACAGCTGTTCTCTGCGCTGTGTGTGGAGACACAGCTGTCAGTTCCCCATACATCTCTATGGGGGAATTGGATGGGAACGGACCGTCGGTCCGTTCTCATCCGACTCGGTCCGCTGGACGGATGGAAAATAGGGTTTCCATCCGTCCAGATTTGACGGATCTTATGACATCCGATGCCCCATAGGGATGCATGGGGGGACCGTTCAGATCCGCCAAAAAAACGGACAGGCGGATCTGAACGGTCCGCCTGTGTGAAAGGGGCCTTAGTTTGGCATCTCAGCGAGCACAATATACAGGGATATGCAAAATATATGGGAAATGGTATGGACATAAGCACACACCCACACAGGTAGAACTGGATGGACTGATGTCTTTAACCTTATCAACTATGTAACTATGTAGAATACAACCTGAGGAATCCCCACAGCATATTAAGAAATGTAGCTAGGTTCTGTTTAAGATGGAATGTTGATTGGTTATTAACCAATCAGAAATTTTAAATTATTATTTTTTTAGCACTAGATTGCTCATCTTTAAATGGTTACACATCTGATCCTTGATTGGTTGCTGTATATTATTAATACCGATAGTTGGACATTATAGCTTAGTCCTGTTAAATAAAGCCAATAAACTTTCCCCTTTTAATGGCACTGAATGGATTAAATCATTCAAACTGTCTAAGAATATCAAAGCTTCACTTTAACACATTTGTAAACCTGGCATTCTGTTCTAGCTTTCATCAGCAGCTACCTAAAATAAATATGAACGGCTAATTGGAATCTAGGCTGCATGCTGTGGTTGTGTCTTTACATGCTTTTAAAGCTCATTGATAAATTCAGAGTTTTGGTGTTAGAGGGGACTATTGAATCCTAAATCTCATAAACATTTTGTTTTTCTTCTGTGTTCAGTACAAACAGGTGGAACAGTACATGTCATTTCATAAGTTACCAGCTGATATGCGTCAGAGGATCCATGATTATTATGAGCATCGCTATCAAGGAAAGATGTTTGATGAGGAGAGTATCCTTGGGGAGTTGAGTGAGCCTCTACGGGAGGTAAGATTGTAATGCTTGTTCAGACATTTACTGCTCAGTATGTCTTCAAGGCATTGTTGTTTAACAAAAAAAAAAAAAAATTAAAGATGTATATTAAGACATATGGGTAGAAAAATTTAACACGACTTTGTAGGTTATGTTAAACTGGGGATGTGCTCCACATGAATACTGTCTTCTAGCAGTGCACCATACCTACCCATTAAATTAATTTAGTTATAACTGCCATTAAAGAAAAACATTGCAATGAACTCCAGTAGCATTTCACAAAAGCGACAATTTATTTGAAGGAAAACAGGTTGATTTGCTAAAAAGGAAATAGTCTGTTTACTTTGCAAAGGAAGTTGCACTTTGCACAGGAATTTGCCCTGGAGCTCTGCGAATGTAGTGAAGTTTCCCTTTGCAAAAAAATATACAATAATCACATGCAAGGAAAATAAGAAAGTCAGCATTTTTGCTTGAACCTGGGTAAGCAGTAAGTAAGCAGAGCATTACTTTAATCACTAAGCTCTGAAGCAAATTCCCTTGCAAAGTTTTGCATTTAATGTCGCCTTTAGTAAATCAACTCCAAAAGGGTCTGTTTAGAAAGGAGTGAATGTGACTTTCACCATACTCTGGTGGAGAATCAGTCACTCCCATTTAAAACACATCTCCAGAACATTCTTCTGCAGAGTGTTTGCTGAGTGTCAGATTTGCAGCTCTTTAAATATGCACCTGTACCCCTCCCCCCTTTGTTAAGTACTTCAATACCAGGGAACTTTTACCCCCTTCCTGCCCAGGCCAATTTTCAGATTTTAGCCCTGTCACACTTTGAATTACTATTGCTCAGTAATGCAACACTGTACCCATATAAAATTTTTATAATGTTTTCACACAAATAGTGCTTTCTTTTGGTGGCATTTATTCATCACAAAGTTTTTATTCTTCTCTGTTAGAAAATTTGGCAAATAATTAATCTTTCCTCATAAATTTAGCCCAAAATGTATTCTGCTACATTTTTTGGTGAAAATAACCCAAATTTAGCCTGTAGGAAATTCATAGAGCCCACAAACTATAGTATATATCTGAAAATCGATGAATCCTGATCTACTGATGACCTATTTCATTTCTTGAGGAACGAAAACACAAGGACAGTACACATATCTCCCAAATGACCCCTTTTTGGAAAGTAGACAGTCCAAGGTATTTAGTAAGAGGCATGGCGAGTTTTTTGAAGTTGTAATTTTTGTCACAATTTTTTGGAAGGTGAAGAAAATGTAAAAAAAAAAGAAAACAAAAGTCATAATTGTTTTCTTTTATTTATTTTTTTTAACCACTTAAGCCCCGGAGGATTTGGCTGCTAAAAGACCAGGGGGTATTTTGCGATTCGGCACTGCGTGACTTTAACGGACAATTGCGCGGTCGTGCGACGCTGTACCTAAACGAATTTGATGTCCTTTTTTTCCCACAAACAGAGCTTTCTTTTGGGGGTATTTGATCAACTGTGCGATTTTTTGATCACGCGCTATAAACAAAAAAAGAGCGTCAATTTTGCAAAAATAACAATATTTTTCACATTTTTTTATATGAAATTCCCCCCAAAAAAAAGTAAAAATCAAAATTTTTTAACATTTTCGGCCAATTTGTTTTATGCTACATATGTTTGGTAAAACAAAATCGCAAAAAGCGTATTTTGATTGGTTTGCGCAAAAGTTATTGCGTTTACTAACAAAGGGAAAGATTTTTGTCATTTTTGTTGTTTTTTTTTTTTACGCGTAATGGCGGCGATCTGCGATTTTTTTTGCGGTACTGCGACATTGGGGCGGACAGATCGGACCCTTGACTGACATTTTTGACACTTTTGGGGTTACCAGTGACATTTCTACAGTAATCAGTGCTATATATATGCACGGTTACTGTAAAAATGCACTGGCAGTGAAGGGGTTAACTTTATTTGAGAGGGAGGGGCTGTGTGTGTGTCCCTAGGGGCGTGATTCTAACTGTGATTGGCTGTGGCTTGAGCTGTAGTTACACTGATCAACGATCCTACATAGTAGAACCGTATGTTTACACAAGCTGCCTGCCTTTCTCCCTCTCCCCCGACGATCGCAGAGTAAGCGGCGGACATCGGGTCCGCCGGTCACACGCGCGGGGGGGGTCCGTGACCGAGCGGGAGCGCGCCGACGGCGGCGCGCGCTCGCTCCCCAGAGCCTCACAGGCTAGTGACGTAAATATACGTCACTTTGCCTGTGAGGGGCTGACTGCCGCAGTAAATCTACTGACGGCAGTCGGCAAGTGGTTAAATACTGTTACCAGTACAGTACAGCGGTATCATATAACTTGTGTGAAAGTGATTAGGGACACTAACTGGTGACAGAATGTTAAGAAAAAATAATCATTTTTTTTAAACATACTGTGACCAGAGAAGTACATTGTTACCATAGTAACATTGTACAACCATGGGGAAGTGATTAGATCATGTGTTGATTTTTTTTTACACATTATGACTGTTTATACCAGTGAATTTCACTGGTATGAGCAACCATTTTTACTAAATAACACTGATTAATTTAGTGTGTTTTGTTGTGATTAGGTGTGATTGGCCACAGCTAATCACATGGTACAGATGAACTGTGATTGGCCCTGTCTGTACCATGTGATCCCTGTGACCAATCACAGCTTGCAACACAATTGAATACAATGGATGGCATGAAAGGAAGCCATCCGTTGTTTACAATTGTTATGTGATCTGCTGTGATTGGTCACAGTGATCACATGGTACTGGCAGCGAGCTGGTACACTGATCAGTCAGCATCCCCAGGAGGGCTGTCTTACCGAATGGGCATGCTGGGTGTTTCCTGGGGGGCCCCACCTGCCCAGGGGGCCCCATCTGCCTAGCAACCCAGCCCCAGCCAAGCATTAGTCCTGACCCCTGTGTGTATCCCGTGGCTGAACTTAGCAGGTGGCAAGCGCCTGTCGGCCCTGCGCTGCTGTCAGGCCACTTGGGCCATGGAGGGGAGCCTACAACTGCAGGAATGCCTGTCCACCTCCACAGAAACAGGCACACACAGGACAGTCGAGTCTGACTCCTGTCTGTAAGTATGTTCCCTTAACCCAGCTGCCGAACTTGGAAGGTGTCATTAGCCTGGCACTACTGTACCAATAAATATACCCTTATAGATAATTTGCATTTTCATTCTTGTGGTTGATTGTTTAGGCAGGGCCTCAGTGCACTGCATTGCCCAGGGGCCTATAATGCTCTTAATATGACACTGGTCCCCAGGCATGATCCGGGAGGATGTTCACCCGGATCAACAAAAGTCCCTCTCAGCCGTCATTTTGCTATCTGTGGGGATCAGGCACCAACACCACCTAAAGGAGAGAAGATCACATTTTAATGTATTTGTACTGACACATTTCAGTTGATATTCATTTTAGAAAACAAAATCCAACCCCACTTGGTTTAAAATGAGAAAATGTACTATTTGAAGAAAAAAATAAGATAATTTGGAAATCGATGGCAGCAACACATCTCAAAAAAGCTGGGGCAGGGCAACAAAAAGCTGGAAAGATAAGTGGTGCTAGAAGTATGTTAGTAGTAGGTTAAGGTTAGGTTAATTGATAAAAGGTCAGTAACATAATTGGGTATAAAAAGAGCATCAGAGTCAGAGTGTCTCAGAAGTAAATACTGTATGAGCAGAGGTTCACCAATCTGTAAAAAGCTGCATCTAAAAATTGTTGTACAATTTCAGAATAATGTTCCTCAATGTAAACTTGCAATGACTTTAAAAATATCATCATCTACAGTACATAATATCATCAAAATATTCAGAGAATTTGGGAAAATCTCTGTGTTCAAGAGACCAGGCTGAAAGGCAATATTGGATTCCCTCAGACAGCATTGCATTAAAACAGGCCTGATTCTGTGATGGACATCACTGCATTGGCTCAGGAATATTTTCAGAAATCACTGTCTGTGAACACAGTTCCCTATGCCATCCAAAAATGCAAAGTAAAGCTCTATCATGCAAAGAAGAATCCATATCTGAACATGATCCAGAAACGCCACCGTCTTCTCTGGGCCAAAGATTATTTAAAATGGTTTGTTGCAAAGTGGAAAATTGTTCTGTGGTCAGACGAAACAAAATGCAACATTCTTTTTTTTTTTTTCCAATACTTTATTTTTTTAAGAACACATGGATAGTACAAATATCGCAACAGAGATATAACGACAATGGTATATGTGTATGGAAAGGTCAGCACAGCAAAACAAAATATTATATGCATTGGAGCAACATTATTTTTTAAATCATGGGGCATCAGTCTCCAGACTAAAGAGGGGAGGGGCCTTCAGCAAGAAACTGCTAAACTGTATATTGCATCTTTGAGAACAGCATGTCTTCTTAGTTCGAAAAGTTTGGGTGCTTAACTGTCCTACCTACAGTTCAGATTTTTCACCAATTTAAATAATTTGGCGCATCTTGAAATAAAAAATTAGACAAAGACGACCCAGGACTGTTAAGCAGTTAGGATCCTATATCAGGCAAGAATGGGACAACATTCATCTCCTAAAACTCCAGAAAACGGTCTCCTCGGTTCCTAGATGTTTACAGAGTGTAGGTAAAAGTAAAGGGGATGCTACAATGTGGTAAATGTGGCCCTTTCCCAAATATATGGAGATGGCTGTGTTGCCTCAGTTTCAAAATTACCCTATTTTTTTCTTAAAATGGTACATTTTCACATATTCAATATGTTTTCTATTGTAAATAAAATATGGGTTTATGAGATTTGCAATCTGCATTCTGTCTTTATGTAGATTTTACACAGTGTCCCAACATTTTTGGAATTGAACGGTGTAACGTACAATGAAGTTTATATAGTGCGGAGGTCTGATGTAAGTGACATACAACACAGGTCACTTTCAGGGGGTGTCTCCACAGTGGTAGCTTCTTCCATGGGACTTTGCAGCTGTTCTAAGGATTCTAGTGAAAGCTGATTCACTGAAATCTGAAAGCAACCCACATAGGGCCCACACATAGGCAATTACAAGCATTTAGAGGCAAGTGTGCTTAGAGGCAGAAAAAAAAACAAGTGTGCATAAAGCCTACGCGCTAAGAGCATTTAGCAATTGAGTGTTCATTCATTTCAATGGACAAAATAAATTATTCTGGCCAATGAAGTGAATGAACGCCCAAAAGCCTGACAGACCGAAACACATTTGCAAAACACGGCGCCAGCTGTGTTTTTAATGCTGCTTTTCTTCTGCCAGGAGAAAGGAGTTCAGAAGAGCTGGCCAAAGACCCAGTATGCATGAGGCCTTTGGCTTGTGTTTAGCTGTGTGGGAAGATTTTACACCACTTCCTGTCTTCTTGATGTGTAATCTCCCTAAGATGGCTATAAAACCATGACAGAGGCTCTAACTTTTCACTATACTAAAATCATATAAAGACTGCGGCGGTCAGCCCCGGCCAGGAAAAGTGACGTATATATACGTCACTAGCCTGTCACCGGCTTGTGAGCCAATAGCGGGCGAGTGAGCGCACGCCCGCTGAGGCGCGCGCCCGCCCCGGCTCGTTCACTGAGGAGTCCGTGCGTGTGACCGGCGGACCCGATGTTCGCCGGTCACACTGCGATCGTCGGTAGAGAGGGAGAAAGGCAGGCGGCTAATGTAAACAAGCCGCCTGTCATTCTCCCCTGTGTAAAAATGGAGATCAGACGGTTCTACTATGTAGGACCGTTGATCTCTGTTTTTACAGTAGTAGCCATATCCCATCACAGTTAGAAGCACGCCCCTAGGACACACTTAACCCCTCCCTCTCCAATACAGTTAACCCCTTCCCTGCCAGTGTAATTTTTACAGTAACAGTGCATATGTATAGCACTGATTACTGCAATAATGTCACTGGTAACCCCAAAAGTGTAAAAAATGTCAGTCAAGGGTCCGATCTGTCCGCCGCAATGTCGCAGTCGCGCAAAAAAATCGCAGATCGCCGCCATTACTCGTTAAAAAAAAAACACCAAAAATGACAAAAATCTTTCTCTTTGTTAGTAAACGCGATAACTTTTGCGCAAACCAATTAAAGTAATCTTTTTGCGATTTTTTTTTTACCAAACATATATAGCATAAAACAAATTGGCCGAAAATGTTAAAAAATTTAGATTTTTACATTTTTTTGGGGGAATTTCATATAAAAAAATGTGAAAAATATTGTTATTTTTGCAAAATTTACGCTCTTTTTTTGTTTATAGCGCATGATCAAAAAATCGCACAGGTGATCAAATACCACCAAAAGAAAGCTCTGTTTGTGGGGAAAAAAGACGTCAAATTCGTTTAGGTACAGCGTCGCACGACCACGCAATTGTCCGTTAAAGTCACGCAGTAAAAAATCGCAAAAAACCCCCTGGTCAGGAAGGGGGTAAAATCTTCCGGGGCTTAAGTGGTTAAACACTATCAGTTTGTTTTGATTACATTTTCAGACAGCTCAATAATTTATCCCAGTGACTCATGCCTTAATGGATGGCCCAGTCTAGAGTCTGAGTTATACAAACTGAACTGTGCCTCAAAGCCATACTGTTCGTGCAATCCTTTGTCATGTAGTAAATGTTTATTTGTAAAACGTGTGTGTAAATATATTGTATGTAAAAAAAATTTATATATTATATATATATACACACACACACACACACACACACACACACACACACACACACACACAGAAATAGACTGTTACATATTAAAACAACAGTTTGAAAAGTATAAGATCAAAAGAAAACATATAACCAATATAGTTTCCTTTTATTGTTCATCAATTTGCTTAATTTATAAATGTTGTTTCAGATTAGTGGGCATAGAAAATATGGGTCCAGGTTCTTGTAAGACAATTGTCTTTGTGGTGAATACATTATATATAATATTAAGAAGCCATTAGTACCAAGTAAATTGTACTTAGCAATGTCTTAAAATGCAGGTCATAACTTGTAACATCGTGGTGTCCTTTGACTAGGTGATGCAACCACTGTTTGCCTACAGATATTACCCCATTATGTAGTCAGAGAACTGGAACTTTGTAAGAGCACAGGGGTTAGTGGAATAATAATATAAGCTGTCAGGGTGATTAATAGTGTTGGTCTTCTTTATGATGAAATTTACAGTGTACAGAAATTGGGTTAATCAAGAGGACATCTGTATATACTAATAAATGCAATGGACATTGCGAACATATTAACTTCCATGCAAGTTACAGTACAAAAAAATCTAAGAAATAGACCTTCTATATTTAAAGCAAAAGTGTGCTTTTCCCATGTAGGACAAAAACAGGCTCACCTGCCACCAACCTCCCAATTTCAGCTTCCCACCTTCCCTACATTTGCTGCTCTGTTTGGCTACTGGGAATGAAGATAAACATCCAGTACATATGGGTTTTGGAAGCAGTTGCCTAATTCTTCTTCCTGCTGTGTGACAGTTAGGCTGCTTGGTGGTTGGCCACTTCATTGCCCAAAGTTGCTGTCATGGATGATTCTCCTGGCAGGTAACATGGGTTCACCAAAGGCATGGAGTCTGAAGCTGGATACACACTATACAACCTTTGTTGGTTGATTTCCTTTATATTTACCTTCAACTATGTAGTGCAAGGGCCTGCCTGATTGCATACAAATTGAACGTGTTTAGGTCTGACCTCATATTATATGGTTTTGGTAAGTCTAAAGGAAAAAATCCAAAGAAAATTGCAAAGTGTGTATCCAGCTTAAGTCACAACTTAGTCTTCACCACAGCACCCAACAAGGTGTGATGGACTGGTAACCCCCAAGCTACTGTGCTGCATGCTGGTACCAGGTCACAGCGTTTTAGGATTTCCACACCAGAAGAGGGATCACAGGAACAGAATGACTACAATATGAAGACAAGGGTGTGAAAAGAAAATGCAGAGTTGCCAACCATCCATAAATTCATGAACAGTTTATTGTAATTGTAATTTTCACAACTGTCTCTGAATTTCAATTATGGACATAAAATCCCTGTGTTAATCAGGTATTTTTTTCAGGTGGAGTACCAGCAAAAGACTGGGAGGGAGTTGGGCCTGTTTTAAATTGAACTGAGCAGGTTGGGTGCCACAGTGGGCTGAGTAGTGAGCAAGTGGACGCTTTTTTTGAGAATGCTCCTCTAGTTCCCGCTGCAACCTTGAGGCAGTCCTGGAGGAGTAATATTAACTGTCCCCGATCTCTGTATCCCTGCATTGATAGGAACCTGGCGCCTCTTCCCCTGTAGAAGCTGTAGATGCTCTTCTGCAACTGTAGATCTCTGTCTGGTACTGTAATGGAGGGAACACTGTACAGGGGGTGATTTGGTGGGAAAAAACACTGTCATTTTTGGTGAGGTTTGCTCCCTGTATATAGCACGCTCTCCCAAACTCTGTACTCTGTACAAAGCACACTCCTGAACCCCTCACACTGTACATAGTGCACACCTGAACCCTGCGCTCCCATATTTAACACCCCTTTAAGACACTCCCACTGTTAGTTAAGGAGGTGATACTGCTGCCTCCTGAATGCTTGTTTTTTTTTCAGCAGAATGTGAATTTTGCATTGAAATACTGTGTCACAAATGCTTGGCTTGTGGTGCAGTGCAGTCCTATTGAGCTCAATGGGTAAGTTTGACAGGTGGTGCTGCCTGTGAAACTTGACATGTCGAGTTGAACTTATGCACTGTAAGCTAAGCATTGAAGTCATGGTAATGTGTACTTACCAAAGCAGCTGGGGTGAGAGGGTGGTTTGTTTAATCATCCTCTTTTAAGCCACTGCCACTATTAGACACAATATAGTCATGTCCATTGTTTTTGTAGCACGCATAGCAAAATTAGTATCCGCTCTACGCACCTGCGAGGGCTGGAGCCACTTCTCCCATTGACCAGCTGACCACACCCCCTGTGGTGCTGCCCAGTCAGATGATTAGTAACTATCCTTGCAGCAGCAGGCTGCACCACATCAGGTAACGAAGTGGAGCGAGCTGGCCCAGGGGGGGTTGCGATCTAGTGAAAGGAATCACAGTGGCTCACCTCTTTTTAAAATTCTGTAGGGGATATGGGCTGGACCCCTTTGGAAGCTAGGGGCCCTTACAAGTGTACTGCCTGTACCCCCCTTATGGTGGCCCTGTACACAACAGTGTGTGCACCAGGCTTCACTTACACTCAGGGCTGTCTTACCGAATGGGCATGCTGGGCAGCTGCCCGGGGGCCCCACCTGCCAAGCAATCCAGCTGCAGGCAAGCATTAGTCCCGACTCCCCTGTGCATCCTGCTCCTGAACTTAGCAAGTGGCAAGCGCCTGTCCGCCATGCGCTGCTGTCAGGCCACTTGGGCCGTGGAGGGGGAGCCAACAACTGCAGGAATGCCTCAGTGGTGTATTTTGGTTTTGTGCTGCCATAGGCAAGACTAAAATTTGGCACCCCCCCCCCCCCATGTTAATCTGCCCCACTCCTTTTTTAACGGATGTGACTCCCTCCAAGATTGAAGGACTACAAGTCCCAGCATCAACCTCTGAGATCTCATGGGGGGGGTGTGAGAAAGAGAAGGGGGTAAGAGAGGGAGGTGGGTGAGGGAGAGAGAGAGGGGGTGGGTGAGGGAGGGAGAGAGGGGAGATGAGAGAGAGAGGGGGGTGAGAGAGAGAGAGGTGGGGGATGAAAGAGGGAGGGGGTGAGAGAAAGAGAGAGAGAGGGGGGATCAGAGAGTGAGAGGATGAGAGAGGGGATGGGAGAGAGAGGGTGAGATTATAGAGATGGGGGGGGGTGAGAGAGAGAGCGCGAGAGAGGGGGATGAGAGAGAGAGGGGGGATGAAAGAGAGATAGAGAGGGGGGATGAAAGAGAGATAGAGAGGGGGGATGAGAGAGAGAGAGGGGTGAGACAGAGATGGGTATGAGAGAGAGGGGGGATGAGAGAGAGAGGGGGGATGAGAGAGAAAGAGAGAGGGGGGGTGAGAGAAAGAAGAGGGGTGAGAGAGAGAGAGAGAGAGAGGGGTGAGAGAAAGAAGAGGGGTGAGAGAGAGAGAGAGAGAGAGAGAGGGGGGTGAGTGAGAGGGGGTGAGAGAGGCAGCTCTAGCAACCAGTGGACAAGAGAGTCTCAGGTGGAGGGGGGGTGGCTTTTTTGCTGCCCCCCTGCAAAGTGCTGCCCTAGGCCTGGGCCTTGTTGGCCTAGGCCAAAATACAGCACTGGAATGCCTGTCCGCCTCCATGGGAACAGGAACTCACAGAACAGTCAAGTCTGATTCTCGTCCGTGTGTGTGTTCACCGGACCCAGCCACCGCACTTGGAAGCTGTCATTAGGCTGGAACTGCTGTACCAATAAATATCGCCTTATCGATAGTTTGCATTTTTATTCTCGTGGGTGAATATGTAGGCAGGGCCCCAGTGCACTACATTGCCCGGGGGCCTATTATGCTCTTAAGATGACACTGCTCACACTTGCACTCAGAACTCACCATAGCCAAAAAGCCATTATCCAGCATGCGTGTAAGATGCACTGTGGGTGGACCAGATGGACCATGCCCCTGGATGTACAGATGAGGATACTGTAACAGTTGTCATGTGGGATCCAGAGAGAGAGTCCCCAGCCCTATTTAGGCTTCAAGTTGGAAAGCTATTGAGTGAGCCTGTTGCTATGGCATGAATGGGCAAAGCACAGGTTCACCTCAACGGGGGATATCTCAGGTGGTTTAGAGGACCTTTTTTAAAAAAGGCTGAAATTGCTATTTTTCCTGTTTTTTAAAAAAAAATGTATTTCATTTATTTAAAACCGTGCTCCCTACTCACATTTAGTTTTGAACTTATGTAAATTAAAACATTTTTATGAGGTAAGACAAAGCGTAAAACAATGCACAGTCTATTTAGGTAGGCATCATATAGAATATGTGAATTTATGATTAAAAAACAGGTTTTGTGCTTACCTTGTATTTATATCATTTTGCATTTATCGTAACTACCTCTGATATTTCTGAATTTTGTTTATCCCTTCATATCTGTGCAATCATTCTAAACATATGTTACATGCAAAAGGCACACAAATGGCTTACGGGACATAAGGACTAATGTAACTTTCCAATCACCTTACACAAGGGTAGAAGGGAGACACTTGGTGGTCATACATGGTACTAAAATATTTCTTGCTTACAAGCAGATCAGCTAAGACCAGTGATAAGGAGCCAGACTATTAACCTGAATTTCCATTGACTGCTATATGTTGCTTCCGTTTGCTACTTTCCTTATTGTATAAGCCCATTTGCCATATTTAAAGGTCACAAAATCTTCCTTAGAGCTTGTGTAGATTGGCAGATGCAGGATACTTTCAGGTGTACTCAGCTGGCATTTGAGCTGCATCTGACCTATTTCTAGCTGCTTTTACCTTCTCATTGACTTTGTGCTTCCCTGAATATCTTACATTTCACATTTTCCTTTTTGATTATACCCCATTATGTATCTTCCAACACAGGGAGGTATTTAAACTGATATAGAATAACACCCATCAAAAAAAGGTTGATAGGAAAATCAAGTTTAACATTACATTTCAGGTTTAACCATCTTTCTGTCAAAAAATGTGTGGAGCCATTGTTAAGGATTGTATCTCTTGAATATAAAAAAGTATACATTGTTGTAAGTAAAATAAGAAATACTTACACGTGTTTTTAACGACGGGGTGGGCACAAGTCAGGAGCCAGGTGCTCGCTGTGCCTTCAGAATTAGAGCTGTTCCTGTTCCTCTCTTGTTATCAGAAATATACGGTATTGGAGTACCTGTTGCATCATTGAATTATAATGATCAGGTTTTCCACGAATGTGTCCAATCTATGTTCATTGTCTAAAAATAGAACAAAAAAACTGTGGATTCCTAAAATTCCTTTTGTATCATTGATGTTCCATTTTGTAAAGCATGTTATATAATTACTCTACCTGTTACCGTACACAGATGAATGATGTAAAGTTGACCTTTTTATGTTCTCCATCTCCTACAGGAGATTATCAACTTCAACTGTCGCAAGCTAGTAGCTTCTATGCCTCTATTTGCCAATGCGGACCCCAACTTTGTGACATCGATGCTTACGAAGCTGAAATTTGAGGTGTTTCAGCCAGGAGACTATCTTATCAGAGAGGGAACCGTTGGCAAGAAAATGTTTTTTATACAGCATGGTGTTGTTAGTATTTTAAGCAAAGGCAGCAAAGAGACCAAACTTGCTGATGGATCTTACTTTGGAGGTAAATGTCTCTGTTCTATTAAATGTGCTTTGATATCATACATTTTGTATAATATTGCTTCTAGTGGACATGCTTCTCACTGTATGCAGAACCGTAATAACAGATTTAATTTATTGCCTGAAATTTGGTCCTGCATCACATCACTGGAACACTTGTACTTGTGATAGTCTTCTATTGTGTGACTTCAGAACATGCACAGGAATACTTTATCTCCTTCTTCACCACCGTAGAGAGAATGACTAATGCCCTCTGACATGGAAAATCTGAAAGTTGGATAATCACCATGTTTTTACTGTCTAGGAAGGTCCAAAAGGGCTCAGCTATTACAAATGATGCTCAAATCAGAAGGATTTCTTTCATTTTGCACCCTCTGATCCCAGTCACAGAGAGTTACCTGTCAAACAAAAACCAAAGAAAATTCCCAGCTAAACTCGCTGACTATTCTACAAACAACTGAATTGCCCTGTCCAACAGTTTGCATTAAAAATAGGGGTTTAGTTTGCACACATTGCAAATATATGCATAAGCTGCAGAGCCACTTCTTGGCCCCCCAGTATTATCTGCAGTCCTAAATATAAATTTTTGAGAGCCTCCACAATGGAAGCACATGCATAATAATGGATAGATAGAGGGCAGGTAAGGCTGGAGGGAGCCCATCCCTTCCTACAGGAACAGGGGCGCATTGGTCACCCAGCTTATAGCATAATGGCAGCAAAAGTGTCCAGTGCGTCCCCTTACCAGTATATCAACAGTACAAATAAATAGCCACTCCCCACACCTATAACTGGCCTTCGCTGCAAAGAGCACATGGAGGGGTGATGCATGTCAAATAAAACCAAAGAAAATTCCTAGCTCAACTCACTGACCAGTCTGCAAAAAAACAAATTGCCCTGTCCAACAGTTTGCGTTAAAAAAAGGTGTTTCGTTTGTCCAGATATAGGTGTGGGCAGTGCCATCTGGAAGTATCAAGCAACACATGAGTGGCTTGACAAGCGCTTTTATCTCATGTGTTTGTAGCAGATTTTCTAGGCCTTGAGCCTAAGGTGGGTCTACCTAGTGTCAGCCCCTGGGGGTCTGACACTAGGTAGACCCCCAGGGGAAATCCACAGTACTCACAACTTTTGTAGGCTTTCCTGGACCTGGACCCCTCTCTCTCTCCGCTGGTTCTCGGCACATCGGATCCCCTTCGGCTCAACTCAGCACCCTCTGGATTCTCAGGCAGCACCCAGAGACATCTGCTTCCTCTGACAGGAGGAGAGACAGCTGTACTCTCCCTCCTGGGACTCTGCTTCCCACCAAAGACGCTGAGTCATGCACTCCCCTCAAACTTATACTCACAGAATCCTCTGCGGCAGAATATTTCTTCGGGGTAGTTACAAGCCTGAATGTGTCCCTGATTGGGTTTCCTCCCCTGCCCTATGAGAAACCTCTCACAGAGTCAGTGGGGAGACTCCCCCCTCAACAGACACACTTGAAAGCCATGACACCCTGACCAAAAATAAATCATGGCCCTGCTGTTAGGCAGACAAGGCCCGCTATGCATTTACCTAGCACCTACCTATAGGGTGCTAAATCCACCCCACACCAAAAATGAGTCAGGTCCCTCTGACTCTGAGGCAACTGCCTCCTGTCAAAAACCAAAAATCAGGAGCATCCCACAAACCTGGAAAGGGGGAAAAGGGAAAAACTAATTTACAAATAAATTACGGTGAAAAAATAGATCTTTACACTCTGCTGTACAAATTTACAAACAGCTTAAGGTGCATGAAAACTGATGCACCCCCCACCAAACAAACTCATTTGGTGGGGAACAATTAAGAAAAAAACAATGCAAATTTCCTAACTGACTATCTCTAAAATGGTCCCAGCTTTAGAGAAGAAAAGGAAGCAAAAGTTAGTCAACTGCATGCACATAGGAAAATGCAAGCCTAACTATCTTGACAGTTGAATCGAAAGACCCTCCTTCTTAACTGCAAGGGCGACCTTTCCATTCCCTCCCTGACTACCTCTGCTAACCGGTATCTTGACTCGCCGGGGTCCACTCCTTGGCTGGAAGAGTCTGTCCCCTATCACTTGCTACCTATGCAGAGTCCTTTTGATGAAGCGAAGCACAGCACCCTCTAGCTGTCTTTCCAAGCACTTCTTTAGGAAACAGGGCAAGTCACAGTTCTGTATGACCGGCAGCCCTGCTGAGTCAGGGAAGTAGCATGGGGGTCTTGTAGGGCACCCCCCACCAATGTTCCGGGACACACTTTAACTTTGTAGCAGCAACATCTTCATCTGTCAAAGCTGTGTATGACATCCCACGCAGCTATTTGTAATCCACAGAGTTACTGGCCTGATGGCCCAAGGGATCTAGCACAACAAGCAATTTCCCAGAAGACCCGGTGGCCCTAAGAGGTCTACATCAAACTTGCAAACTTGTGAATTCAGCATTATATTTGCAGTTCCTTGGTCAGTTGTGATGGCCAGCCGGCCAACACAGTTTTTTTGTTCTCCTTTGAAAGTTTCTCCTTGAAATAGAATATTTGTAGCCCTCAAATGTTATAGTCAGGGTGAGGGACCTGAACATATTCTCCTTACTCATTTGTGACTCTGATGAACCAAGTGTGCCTTGATCCATCTGGGCGGTGGACCTCCACCCTATCTATATAGATGGAGCGCCCATAGTTACATTGAGCCTTCACCTTGTTAAATTTCTCCTTAAGCCCTTCCTCTGGAGAATCCCTGTAGGGTTTTTGGACAAACAGGAAGTCCCAGATTAGCTGGTCACACCAGAAGTCCCGAAACGTTTCCACCACTATCATTGTGGGCATAGGGGTAGTCATATCCATACTTAAGCGCAACTTTCTTTTGCATCCTGGACAACCGGGGGAGTGTCCTCCTGTCACCTCTCCCTGGTGGAGAAAATGGGGTACATACCCTTTGAATCATCTGTTCTTAGGCCGTATTTTGGTCTCTGGCCCTAGCAATGTTTCCTGGAGGGGTGAGATCTGGGACCCTTTCAACATAGGCCTCACAGAACCCCAATTTCTGGGCCAGTTCCCCTCTCTCTATAGCATCCTTAGCTACCTGATCAAGTGGCACAGTCACTTCGAGACCTGGGAATCCTCAATCATCCATTCCTTCTTCAATTGGCCCATGTCTCATGTAGAAAGATGGGGAATCAACTCGCACAGGACACCTTCCTCCCTCACTACTTGTGCTAGAGGATGAAGTTTGAATTGCTACAGGTTTATCAGGCTTTTGTATGCTGATGGGGGCGGATCTGGTTATGGCCACCGAGGTAGCTGCGCCCTCTGGCCACTCTCCTACAGTGTGGACACAGATCCCCTCCCTACGGAACTCTGCGACCGAGCCCCCTTCCTGCAAATTACAGGCTCACTGACTGCTGGCAGGGCCTCCAGCTGCATCATTAACCTGAGCATGCCCCTCCCGGCTCAGCGGAGGAACTTTGACTCCTTCCTGATCACCTCCTGAGTGAGGCCTGTCTCCCACATAATGGTGAGCTTCTTGGGACGGCCCTCACTCTTTTCTGCCCGGAGCAGCAGATCACCACATTGCCCACATTGAACCCACGCTTGCACCTTCAAAGTAACAGTGGCACACTGAGGACATACCACTCCTAGGAACTCCCAGCCGCCTCCCGTGCACAGCGTGAGTCTGCCGTCCGGCACCATCCGTATCCCAAACTAGGGGGGGGGGGAAATCGGGCTGGTGGATCTGCATGTGGTGCACTTTCCCGCACGGTACTGTAACTCTACCCCTGCCATGCTTCTTCACTGCAAGCCTCTGGGAAATAGCTGCTAAGCGGATCATGTCACTTGCTAGACATGCATCCAACCGTCTCAATTGCACTAGGGCCACAGCTGCGCCTTCCTTTACTGAAGCCAGCTGTACCCCCTTGCTTGGCAAGAGTAATATCCTGCTGTCGGTCGCACGGACGATACTCCTCTTCCTTGCTACACATGTGCAATTCTCATCTTCCATACTGGCTCCAGGATTAGCCCCACTGCCCCCTTCGGCATGGCCGACAACAATCCCCACAGTATTGGTGCAACAACTATAGAGAATAAATGTCCTGCTGTCAAATGCACGGTCAACATCCATCCATATAGCATGCACATACACCAGGCCCCTGGCACCTCTCTACCCATGCCCCCAGGCCTCTATCTTCACCATCCACACTAGGACCGCCAGCATTCTCTTCTCTGTCCTCCCTGGGACCCCTGACTCCATCTTCACTGTCCACTCTAGGACTTCTCTCTGTTAAGCAGTTGCAGCACTCATACACTTTAACACTTTTTTCCCTTGCTCTCTATCTTCTGACTGCAGAGCAGGGGCGGACTGACCATTCGGGGATTAGGGCACTGCCCGAGGGCCCAGGGTCAGTAGGGGGCCCCATGAGAGGCTACACACTACAGAAAGAAGCCAGGAACTTCCATGCAGGCTATGCTGTGGTAGATATTTAAATGCCCACTCTATGTGGCTGAGCTGCAATTTGTAGGTGGGGCTTTGTGTGGCTTGAGTGTGGACACAGGGGGCCCCATGATCTCGGATTGCCCGGGGGCCCCATGAGTTGTCAGTCCACCCTTGCTGCAGAGTACATCACATAGTCCATATGAAAAGTCCTCATTAAATTACAGGTTCTCTTAGAACATTTGCGTTGCCACAAACAACCTTCCACATGGGCTTCTAGCTTCAGCCTACTCCCCTTGGCTCCCACAGTTGCAGTCTCACACCTGGCCTGGTGCTTGAACAAAAGTTCCAGGCACAGAAATTGATTTTTTTTTTACTTTTCCTTTTGCCGTTGCCAGGGGCAACTGGCCCAGTAACTAATGGCAAAATCCCGGACGAGCCCCCAAATGTAGCAGATTTTCTAGGCCTTGAGCCTAAGGTGGGTCTGCCATTGTTACTGATAACACTCTCAGCCCATTTGAGCTGTAAACCCAGGTGTGAGAACTGAGACAATAACCATTCCGGCATCTTTGGTTTGTGTGTTTTATTGTATTAGGGGATGGGAGAAGGGAATGAGTGGGATACTCCTCTGGCTCAACTAGGTACATTTTTGGGACTCTTCTAGAACACTGCCTGTTAGCGCTGTCTTGATGCAAGCCGACGATAGCTAACGCTTCCTGACGCTTTGAATATACTATATCACTGAAAACTGTGCTGGAACCTCGACTTTAATTCAGAAGATCCAGGACTGTAGAATACTTGACTTCTGACACTGCTTTGCTTAAAAAGTCACTGAACAGCTCCCTCGAGCTCTGTATTAGCTTGAGGCAGCTCTTTTTATAATTCCTGTGCTGCTGCAACTCTTAACTTGTTCACTCCACACTGTACATTGACTCTTCAGGGCCCAAACTGCAGGCGCCCCCTTTAACACTTTCAGGGTCCTCAACCTAGGTACCCCCTCTAACACTTCAGGGTCCTCCGACCGGACACCCCCTTTACATCTAGCTGACTCTTGGATCCCAGAACCTTCTCCAGAGTGGTCCTCTCTGACACTAGGTAGACCCCCAGGGGCAATGCACAGTACTCACGACCTTTGTAGGCTTTCCTGGAACTGGACCCCTCTCTCTCTCTCTTCACTGGTTCTCGTCACACCAGATCCCCTTCAGCTCAACTCAGCACCCTCTGGATTCTCAGGCAGCACCCAGAGACATCCGCTTCCTCTAACAGGAGGAGAGACAGCCATACTCTCCCTCCTGGGACTCTGCTTCCCGCCAAAGACGCCGAATCATGCACTCCTCTTAAACTTATACCCACTCCCAGAATCCTCTGCGGCAGAATCTGCCTTCTGGGGTAGTTACAAGCCTGAATGTGTCCCTGATTGGGTTTCCTCCACTGCCCTATGAGAAACCTCTCACAGAGCCAGTGGGGATATTCCCCCCTCAACAGACACACTTGAAAGCCATGACACCCTGACCAAAAAGAAATCATGGCCCTGCTGTTAGGCAGACAAGGCCCACTATGCATTTACCTAGCACCTACCTATAGGGTGCTACATGTATGAGTAGTTTTTTATACACTACTCAAAATAATTAAAGGAACACTTTAAAAAACACATCAGATCTCAATGGGAAAAATATCATGCTAGATATCCACACTGATATGGACTGGGTAATGAGTTAGGAATGAAAGGATGCCACATCGTTTGATGGAAATGAAACATTTCAACCTACAGAGGGCTGAATTCAATGACACCCACCAAAAATTAAAGTGGAAAAATGATGCAGCAGGCTAGTTAATTTTGCTGAAATTTCATTGCAGCAACTCAAAATGGTACTCAGTAGTTTGAACGGCCCCCACGTGCTTGTATGCATACCTGACACAGTTGGGGCATGCTCCTGAGATGATGCATGGTGTCCTGGGGTATTTCCTCCCAGATCTGGAACAGGGCATCACTGAGCTCCTGAACAGACTGAGGTGCAACCTGCTGGCGTCGGATTGACCGAAACATATTGTCCCAGAGGTGTTCTATTGGATTTAGGTCAGGCGATCATGGGGCTATTTAATGGTATCAGTTCCTTCATCCTCCAGGAACTGGCTGCATACTCTCGCCACATGAGGCCAGGCATTGTCGTGCACCAGGAGGAAGTCAGGATCCACTGCACCAGTGTGGGGTCTGACAATGGGGACAAGGATTTCATCCTGATACCTAATGGTAGTCAGGGTACAATTGTCTAGCCTGTAGAGGTCTGTGTGTCCCTCCATGGATATGCCTTCCCAGACCATCACTGACCCACCACCAAATCGGTCATGCTGAACGATGTTACAGGCAGCATAACATTCTCCACGGCTTCTCCAGACCCTTTCACGCCTGTCACATGTGCTCAGGGTAAACCTGCTCTCATCTGAAAAGCACAGGGCGCCAGTGGTGGACCTACCAATTCTGGTGTTCAATGGCAAACATCAATTGAGCTCCAAGGTGCCAGGCAGTAAGCACAGGGCCCACTAGAGGACTTCGGTCCCTCAGGCCGCCCTCATGAAGTCTGTTTCTGATTGTTAGGTCAGAGACATTCACACCAGTGGCTTGCTGGAGGTCATTTTGTAGGGCTTTGGCAATGCTCAGCCTGTTCCTCCTTGCACAAAGGAGCAGATACAGGTCCTGCTGATGGGTTAAGGACCTTCTACTGCCCCTGTCCAGCTCTCCTAGAGTAACTGCCTGTCTCCTGGAATTTCCTCCATGCTCTTGAGACTGTACTGGGAGACAAAGAAAACTTTCTGGCAATGGCACGTATTAATGTGCCATCCTGGCCTGTGCAACCTCCATAGGGTCCAGGTATCTCCTCATGCTACCAGTAGTGACACTGACCCTAGCCAAATGCAAAACTAGCGAAAAACAGTCAGAAGAGATGATTACGGAAAAGAAATGTCAGTGGCCTCCACCTGTAAAACCATTCCTGTTTTGGAGGCTGCCTCATTGTTGCCCATCTAGTGCACCTGTTGTTAATTTCATTAACGCCAAAGCAGCTGAAACTGATTAACAACCCCCTTTGCTACCTAACTGACCAGATCAAAATCCCAGGAGTTTAATTGACTTGATGCTATACTCTGTTCAAAAAGTGTTCCTTTAATTTTTTTGAGCAGTGTATATATTTTATTAAAAATGTGTGGGATAATGCAATAGGCCTGTGTGCACTCTTATTTTTATTATTGTATAGAGAGATACATGACTGGTACTTGAATTGAGAGGAGATTGTTATATCTTAACCCCTATTTGAACATAAAAGCAGGAAGCAGAGCCTTCATATGTAATGAAAAATATTGCTGCCCATTGTGTTGATAGAATCGCAACACACTTTAAATAAAATATTTTGCATTAATCTGATCATTTTTATTTGTGTATGTAAAAGACTGCATGCTCCCTTTAAGATTGCCTAGGGGTACATGATTCTAACAATGATACCTTACAATGGCAATTTATAACAGGGCAATGGGACTTGTTTTTAGTCAACAACAAATGTGAACATTTTTAGTAGTGTAGAACCCTCCTGATTAGGTTGCTAGTAGGATTACGGCAAATTTAGTTATGGCTCTATTGTAGCGAAGTTTAATTGCTTTTGGCTGTTCTGTGTTCTGCTAATTGCAGACTCAACTACTTCTCCCTGCTTCCTAGCGAGTTCTAGAATTTAGTGGATTGGAAGAGGCAGATCCTGGATTTTCATATTCATACAGCCTCGGCCAATGTCTGAAAAGGAGAATGACTAGAAGTGGGCTGTTGTGTGTATAAATGGGCTGGGGCCTGGAGCAGTAGGGTCCTCCTTTTGCTAATGGAGAAGATCCAGCCTGGAGGGTTGTGGCCCTCTGGGTCACTGAGCTGAAGTCTGCTGGAGGCCAACAAGGTGCCAGCTCAGGAAGAGCTGAGGGACCTTTTCATGAAATTGCTGAGAGTTTGGAAGAAGTCCACTGAGGATCTGGTCTGGAAGTCCACAGACCTCAATGTAAGCCCTCATAAGTCGCATGAAAGTTGCACCTGCATCAAATAGATGTGATTTTGATGCAACTTAGGATGAGTGCTAATTGTGTAGAACTGAAAAATTTTTTAATTTCTTTATTTTCTTTGGAAAAAATTCCAAATTTTCAGACCGATTGGTAATCTAATCGATCAAAGATTGATTCAAATTCTGTGTGAAGAATAGCTGGTTGTTAGGGAGTGGACCGAGAAAGCCGGGGCGCTACGTCCTTAACAACCTTGTGATGTCATCGACCGACGGCATGCTAGGTCTGTGACGTCACCTGGCAGCTCCGCCCCTTAGGTATTTAAGAGCTGTTACACGGCGGAGCCAGCAGTTGACAGTAGTGTTAATTTTGGCAGCAAATTTCAATTTAGTTTTAGTCTTAGAACTAAAATGGCATTTTAGTTTTAGTCCCATTTTAGTCTTCTGCAAGTGTTTTAGTTTTAGTCGTATTTAGTCGACTAAAACTCCAGTACATTTTAGTCGACTAAAACATCTTACATTTTAGTCGACTAAAACTCATTTTAGTCATCTAAATGATCATGGTCAGGTCAGAGAGGAGGCCTGTAATGCTGCTGCCTGTAGTCAGTGCACTGAGTGCACACAGTGCTGCTCAGAGTGCTGGATGGGGGTCTCAGGTTTAAGGGTGGTCTCTGGTCTGACTCTGAACTGAAGTTGTTAAACAGGATGGGCCGAGCGGGCCTCAGCGGCCTATATGCACGCACACAGTCCTGGATGGATGGCGGAATCGGATGCCAGTGGTGACTGGTGAGTGGTCTGAGGGGACTCAGGGAGGCAGTAATAGCTGGCCTGGCTGTTAACTCACAGTGGGTGCTCTGCTCTGGATGTGGTGGTGGCCGGGTGCCAGTGCCGTGTGATGAGTCGGGCCTGGCGCGTCTGGCTGTAGTGCTGCAGCTGCAGTGCTCTGGTGAGGTCAGGTGACTGGCCTCGAGTCGACTCTCTTGTAGTAGTCCACTCCTCACGTCAGACGTCACGGGGCACGCCACGCCAGACTCCACACAGGCGGAGCTCCATGAAAACCGGAAGTTGGGTAAATGTCCCTGCCTCACATTCTCGTTTAGTTTTCGTTCGTTAACGCAAACGGATTTGATTTTCGTCATAGTTGTCGTCATTTGACGAAAATGTGCTATACTTTGCGTCTCGTTTTTCGTCAGTTGAAAAATGCCGGTGACGAAAGTGGTGACCAAAACGTTTTCATTGACGAAAGTAACACTGCTGTAAACTCCATTGGCTGTAATGTCATGCACATATTACCTGAATATATTACCAACATTAAATATTAGGGAAAAATATAAGAAAAGCCTTTTTCTTAATGGTTTAGTTTTCAGCAGTTTAGTAGATGCTCCTTACTTATGCATATGCGGTGGTGCAATACATGTTTAAACTTTAATGTGCTATTATTACATGCTCTGGATGGAATTGTGTTGCCGATATAGATAAGGCCAGCAGAGGAGTGTTAATTTTGATGATGTCAATTTTTTATTTAGTTTTAGTCTTATGACTAAAATGCCGTTTTAGTCGTATTTTAGTCTTAAGACTAAAATGCCATTTTAGTTTTAGTCGTATTTTAGTCATCCGAATTGTTTTCGTTTTAGTCGTATTTTAGTCATCCGAATTGTTTTCGTTTTAGTCGTATTTTAGTCGACTAAAATTGTGTTAATTTAGTCGACTAAAATTGTGTTAATTTAGTCGACGAAAACGTTTTAGTCGGTTTAAGTCGACGAAATTAACACTGGTTGACAGGAGCCTTCGTCAGGGATGCATTTTTTTTAAATCTTTTTTCGATTAATCTACTTCGGGGGACATCTTTATTTTTTAATAAAGGAATTCTCAAAAATGAGTGTACTTTGTTTACTTACTCCTTACACTTTTTAGGTGAATAGGTAGGGGAACTATGTACCCCATACTCATTACCATGAGGGGTAGAGCCCCCCCTGCTCCAAAGCACCCCCCCCCCATGTTAAGGACATGTGGCCCTGTATGGTTCAGGAGGGGGGCGCTCGCTGGTCCCCGCCCCTTTTCTGACATGCCGGGTTGCATGCTGGGATAGGGGTCTGGTATGGATTTTGGGGGGACAACAGGTGTGGGGTTCCTCTTAAAATCTGTATCATACACAGAATTTAAATTGGTCAATCAATCTTCGATCAATTCGAATTCCAATCGTTCTGAAAATTTGGAATTCGTCAGAAAAATAAAAGAAACCTAACAAATTTTTCAGTTCTGCACAAGTCACACACATTCAAAGTCCCATCACATCTCACAGTAAAGTCGCAGTGGAAATCGCACAATTTTTAGGTTGAACAACTGTGAATGGAGCCTGAGTAATGACCAGAGTGAGAGACACCCTAGTGACTGTTCTTGCTTAACCATTGGAGAGACTGCTCCAAAGTTGCACTTCATTTGGAGTATCTCAAGGTTCACCCCACACCCTAACCAAGTTTAACCAGCAGTAAACTACAAAAAAAAGACATGCACTTATAGGAAATGGAACCTAGGACAAAACTGCAAGACTGGTCTGGGGTTTATGCTACAGTCGTTTTTGTATATACAGTTAGGAGTTACTGCCAATAACTAATATCTTTTTCTACCCCTACCAGAGATTTGTTTGTTGACACGAGGACGAAGAACTGCAAGTGTCAGAGCAGATACTTATTGTCGACTGTACTCTCTTAGTGTGGATCATTTCAATGAGGTTCTAGAGGAGTATCCAATGATGAGACGGGCATTTGAGAGTGTAGCACTAGACCGCTTAGACCGAATTGGTAAGAACTCAATGTTTTCTATGTTAACATATACCTTTTTTTGTCTAGAAAAGTCCAAAGTCATATACCCTGTTTGATATGGTAATTTCCCCTTATGTGCTTTTGAAGGGACATACTTCAGGGGGGGGGGGGGGGTATCTTACATCTTTGTGTGACATGAGAAACACATTGCTTTTGAAATCCCTTAACCTATACTGTTTTATTTGCCCATTAAAAATAGTGCATCCCAGCCTATTTGGATCATCTTTCTGCCCCCTCATAGTTTTTCCATGTGTACTGGTAAGAAGAATCATCAGCTTGTTATCTTTCTTTAAAACTATGATGAGATTTGCCTATAGTACTTTATTTCTTTGCTCCCTCCCCAAAATCATAATGATTTTGTCTTACATTATCTAAAATCCAGCATGGAAGACTGATACTATAATTTTTTGTGATGACCTCAGCTGTTAATAAAACCAATGGGGTGGTGAATTCTGGTGGGGATATCTCAGGATGAGAGAAATAAGACACTAACTGATCTCAACTGTCCATCTACTGAAAAATGTAAATGTGGTGGTTGGTTGGAGTTGTGAAGAGAATTTTTAATAAAATGCATTTTTTATTATTAGAATCAGTAAAAGGTATGTTTTTTTTTTTTTTTTACTGATCACACCTGTGTCCTTGAAAATGATCATGATTTATCTTACTGTAAATCACTTTGTCTATGACTTAGATGCACGCCTGCTTATAACCAGCTTTAAGTGTTCTGAAAACTCTGACTCCATCCAATATTTCTAAATTCTGCTGTCCTAATCATTTACATTACAAAAGCCCCCATTGGGAGCTTTGTACAGATGAGCCCAATACTCCTACAGCTTGTGCAGAAAAGAGAAGCTGGACACAAGCCAATAAGTCTATGTATAACTAATTTAGTTTCCAGAGTATATCTGTTACCTCAATACTATCTAAAAGGTCAGCATTAAGATCACTTCTCTGCATCATCATTTCTTCTTTCCTTTTTTTTCACCTGGTTAACAGCCTAAAATAGAATTATCCACAAACCTACAATATTGTATAAGACAATGGTCCTCAACCCTGGTCCTCAGGGCCCACTAACAGGCCAGGTTTGCAAGATAACTGAAATTCATCCCAGGTGATATAATTTGCTGCTCAGTGATTGCAGTACTCTAGTCTGCATCTCCCCAAGGTAATACTTAAAATCTGGCCTGTTAGTGGGCCCTGAGGACCGGAGTTGAGGACCACTGGTATAAGACATAGGCTAGTCCAGTTCTAAAAGACCTGGGGCATACTAGACATCTAGATTGAAATTGTTGCATGTAGAATGGCAATGAAAATAGGTAACAATATTTGTGGTCCTTCATGTCTTTCCTCTTTTAATTCTCTTTTATTCCTACATAGTCAAATGTTCCTGTAATTGGGGGTTGTAGCATATGATATATATAGAATAATGTTTTAATATTCAAACACTGTGCCACTATTAGAACATTGATAACACAGGTCAGCATATAAAACATACAGTGATAACAAAGGTCAGAATACAAAACCCCACTGTTGTTCACTCTTGCTTCCACTAACAGGCAATCTATAGCCTTTTTGAAAAAAAAGATTCTAAGGCCCAATTATACTTCACTTCCAGTGCTCCGGTAATGCAGAGTTGAAGCGTACTTCTAGCAGTACCCATGTCCCAGCTTGAAGATATGGATGCTGCTTATTTTCGTGGCCCAATGACTCTGCTCTGATTTCAGTGCAGTTGTGATGTAATGGATATGAGGGAGATCAGTTAACTAACTTCACACATTTACTGAAACCAGTGCAAAATTAACCACTTGCCTTCTGTGCACTTAAACACCCTTCCCATCCAGGCCAATTTTCAGCTTTCAGCGCTGTCACACTTTGAATGACAATTGCGCGGTCATGCTACACTGTACCCATATGAAATTTTTATCATTTTTTTCACACAAATAGAGCTTTCTTTTGGTGGTATTTAATCATCTCTGGGTTTTTTATTTTTTACAAAAAAAAAGAATAAAGACAAAAAATTTTTTTAAAAAAAAAAAGTTTTTCTTATTTTTTGCGAGTAAATTTTGAAAATAAATTTTTCTCCTTCACTGATGTGCGCTGATGAGGCGGCACTGATGGGCACTGATAGGCTGCACTGATGGGCACTGATGAGGTGGCACTTATGGGCACTGATGAGGTGGCACTTATGGGCACTGATGAGGAGGTACTAATATGCCGCACTGATGAGCACTGAGAGGCGGCACTGAGAGGCAGCACTGAGAGGCGGCACTGATGAGCACTGATAGGCGGCACTGCTGGGCACTGATAGGCGGCACTGCTGGGCACTGAGAGGCGGCACTGCTGGGCACTGAGAGGCGGCACTGCTGGGCACTGACATGTGGCACTGCTGGGCACTGAGAGGCGGCACTGCTGGGCACTGATGGGCACTGGCGGATGGCACTGGACACTGACGGGTGGCACTGATGAGCGGCACTGATGGGCAGAACCATCAGTGCCCACACTCAGTGCCCATAGTGCTGCCAGTCAGTGCTCATCAGTGCCTAGATGAGCAGGCACTGATGGGCACTGACTAGCAGCACTATGGGCACTGATTGTGGGCATTGATGGGGGGCACTGATGGCGGGCACTGTGGGCACTGATGTGGGGGCACTGTGTGTGTGTTTTTACCTTTTAGTAATCAGGGCACTGGTGATCGGTGCCCTGATTACATTGCTGTGTGTCCCCAGCGGCTGTCGGCTCCCCCTCCTCCCTCACACTGCAGGCTCCGTGTGAGGAAGGAGCGCCGGCGATGAGAGATGATCTCATATGTTTACATATGAGATCATCGCTCATTGGACGGCCAGATCACGTGGTGAATGGCCGCTGTGATTGGCCATTCACCACGATCTGTGATCGGCTGTGTCCAAGGGACACGGCCGACACGGATTTTCCCCGCAGCGCGCTCGCGGGAGCGCGCTGGGGGCGTGTCACTGGGAGGCCGTTTAAAAACGGCCTCCCGAAAATTCGAGTCCGCGCTGCAGCCGTATATAGGCTGTAGCGCGGACGGGGGGAGGTTAAGGTAAATATAAATGGGTCTTTGGAGGAAATAAAAAGCTATAGCTTGCCTGGGAGGGGGCGGTTCTTTAAAGCAGTTCTTCGCTCTGTTTGCAAAACAATTAAAAGTCAGCAGCTGAAAATACTATAGCTGCTGACTTTTAATAAAAAGGAGCACTCACCTGTCCAGGGGCCCAGCGCTATCCATACCAGAATTGGTTCTTCACCGGTCTTTCTGTCCCCAGAATGTTTACTGTAGACAGCCGGCTGTGTTCCTTGCAACGTCACAGCTGGCTGCTAACCTCACATGCGTGAGCCGTGCCTGATTTTGTGAATGGTCCTGCAGCCTTCTTGGATCTGTGATGTGTCCCAGAAGGTTGTGGGTGGGGTGGGGCTTCAGTTGGATCACCACGGCTATCCAATCAGAAGTGGGAGCAGGTACCTGTCAAAACCAGAAGAGGAGGGGTGAAGAAGGGCATAAAGAGGAACTTCCCCTTAAGGGTGAAGTTCCACTTTAAGTAAAAGAAATATGCACTACACTGTGCAGGAAGACACAGAAGCCAAATTGTTCCATAAAAACCCACATTCTCTTATTTATTAAATGAACTGCTCAAATTCTAAAGAATTGTTCGAGAAAATTAATTAATGGTTCTTTAGGCATGCAAGAATATATACAGGTGCATCTCCTAAAATTAGAATGTCATCAAAAAGTTAATTTATTTCAGTAATTCAATTCAAATCAGTAATTTAATTCAAAAAGTATAGATGTGTTTCAGATCTTGATTTCCAAATGAAATACAACATTTCCCACAGTCCGTGATGATTTGGGGAGCCATGTCATCTGCTGGTGTTGGTCCACTGTATTTTTATCAAGACCAAAGTCAGCGCAGCCCTCTACCAGGAAATTCTAGAGCACTTCATGCTTATCTCTGCAGACCAGCTTTATGGAGATGCTGATTTCATTTTCCAGCAGGACTTGGCACCTGCCCACACTGCCAAAAGTACCAATACCTGGCTTATTGATACTTATTGGTATCACTGTGCTTGATTGGCCAATAAACTCGCCTGACCTAAACCTCATAGAGAATCCATGGGGTATTGTCAAGAGGAAGATGAGAGGCACCAGACCCAACAACGCAGAGGAGCTGAAGGCTGCTATCAAAGCAACCTGGGCTTCCATAACACCTCATCAGTGCCACAGGCTGATCAACTCCATGCCATGCCGCATTGATACAGTAATTCATGCAAAAGGAGCCCTGACTAAGTATTGAGTGCATACTATACTGTACATGGATATACTTTTCAGTAAGCCAACATTTCTGTATTAAAAATCCTTTTTTTTTATTGGTCTTAAGTAATAACTGGATTTTTGTCTTATCGTAAAATCCTTTTCTCTCATGTGCATTAACGGACACAGCTCCGTATCTTCTTGACCCTTGGGTTATGCTGCCCCCTACTCAGGAGTAGGACGCTAGACAGAAAAAAATTGACTACGCCTATAGGGCAGTCCTTGGGGGTATACTCCCACTTCCTGCTACAGGACTTCAGTTTGTAACAAGCAGTGTCAGAAGAATACATAACCGAACTCCACAGAAGGGTGGGTGCTGTGTCCATCAATGAACATGAAAGAACATCAGGATTTTACGGTAAGACAAAAATCCAGTTTTCTCTTTCGTTCATTGACGGACACAGCTCCATATCTTCTTGACCCTTGGGATGTCCCAAAGCAGTGTCAAATATGAGGGGTGGGAAGAACACCGCAATACCACACTTCCCAAAGGCTAAACGTGGCCAAACAGGTAAAACAGGAGCTTAACCAGGAATGACTGGAGCTCACCTACCAAAACAAAAATACACCCTCAAGAGGCTTGAGCCTCTTCAACAGCAGCCTCCAAAACTTTGCAGCCAAAAGCGGCATCAGCAGATGCGACTACATCCACCTTGTAAAATTAGTTGAAGGTGTGCACAGGTGACCAGGTGGCCGCCCTGCAATCCTGGATCACTGACGCCTGATGACGGAAGGCCCAGGAGGCACTAAGGGCTCTTGTAGAATGTGCCTTAACAGGTAAAGCGGCAACCTGATCCTTAATGGAATAGGCCTTCACCACCGTCTGCCTGATCCAACTGCAAATGGTCACAGCAGATGCGGTCTGCCCCTTACAAAACCCATCCATAAAGACAAACAAGGACTCCAATTTTGAATTGACTCAGTCGCCGCCAGGTAAACCCCGATTGCCCGTAACCACATCCAGGGAATGTAAGGCAATCTCTTTAGGATGCTTTGGCTTAGGACACAAGGAAGGCAACACAATGTCTTCATTTAAGTGGAAATCAGAGACGACATTAGGTAGGAAAAACTGGCAGGGACGTGGCACCACTTTGTCCCTATGAACTACCAGGTAAGGTGACCTACAGGACAATGCAGCCAGCTCTGACAGCCTACGTGCAGAAGTAATAGCCACCAAGAAAGTCACCTTCTGTGACAAAGTAAGCAGAGGAAGTTCACAAATTTTTTCAAAAGGCGTTTTTTGAAGAACCCACAATACCAGATTGAGGTCCGACGGAGGCAGTGGGGACCTTACCGGAGGAGCAAGGTGGCGCACCCCTTGAATGAAAGTCTGAACCAAGGAATTTGTGGCCAATGGACATTGGAAGGAGATTGCCAAAGCGGAAATCTGCTCGTTGATGGTGCCCAGGGCCAAACGCTGATCTACACCTCCAAAAGACGAGACACTGAAAAGGAACGGGCGGAAACCCCTCCAGACTCATACCAAGTAATGTACGCCCTCCAAACTCGATGATAAATCTTCCTAGATGTAGATTTTCTAGCTTTTAACTGTGTAAGAATCACTGAATCCGACAACCCTCTGTCCTTCAGCACCTGGCCTTCAATAGCCAGGCCATTTTGAAGCGAGTGACCGTAAAGCAGGATGGATAATCCGTCTTTGAGCCAAAAGATCTTCCCCGAGAGGGAGTCTGAAAGGGACATCGGCTACCAGTCATACTAAATCTGCATTTCAAGACTGGCGAGGCCAGTCTGGAGCCACCAGAATGACTGGAATCTCTTCTGCCTCAAATCTGTGCAGAAGCCTCAGGAGAAGTTTAGTAGAGAAAAGGCATACATTAGACGATACTGGCCCCAAGGGGCCACCAGAGCATCTGTGGCTTCGGCCAGAGGATCCCGAGATCTTGCCACAAACCTCTGAACCTTCTGGTTGAGACAATAGGCCAACAGGTTCAAATTGGGAGTCCCCCACCGGAGACACAGTTGTTGAAACACCTCTGGGTGAAGAGACCATTCTGCCTGATCCAGCGCCTGCCGACTGAGGTAGTCTGTCTGCCAATTTTCCACCCCTGGAATATGCACAGCAGAGAGGGCTGGAACAAAATGTTCTGCTCACCTATAAATGCCACTTCTCTGACCGCTAGGGCACTTTTGGTGCCCCTTTAATGACTGACATACGCCTCAGCCGTGGCATTGTCTGATTGAATCCTTACCTGGCACCCGTTCACACGATCCGTCCACAGAGACAGGCAGAGCCTGATTGACCGAATCTCCAATCTCCAGGATATTGAGTCCAAACCCCCTGAGCTGGAACCGTGCCTAAGACACCTCCCCACCTGGAAAGGCTGGCATCTGTGGTGACCACCGTCCAATACAGTGGGAGAAAGGATTTTCCCTGTCGAATCGCCGGTGAGCAGAGCCACCATATCAAGGACCTCCTCGTACCCCGGCTAAACAGGATCAGATTGTCTAAGGACTGTGAATTCTTGTTCCATTTGGCAAGAATATCCTTTTGTAGAGGTCTGGTATGGAACTGAGCAAACGGAACCCGCTTGAAGGTGGAGACGACCGCCGATTGGATAACAGGAGCCGAATCGCATCATGCAACTTCTGGTGTTTTTTCTCCAGAAGAAACACCCTACCTGGGGCTGAATCCAGAGTCAGACCCAGGTAGTTCAGTTTGTTGGACGGAATTAGAGCCGATTTTTGAAAATTCAGTTTCCAGCCAAACTCTTGCATAGTTCACACAGTGATATCCAGATTGTCTTTTAAGGCAATCGGAGATAGGGCTTGCAGAAGAAGATCTTCGAGGTACCCCAGTATCGCAATTCCCCGCTGCCTTAGTAAAGCGAACACCGGGGCCAACACTTTTGTGAACACTCAAGGAGCTGAGGTGAGACCAAAGAGTAACGCCACAAATTGATAGTGCTCCTTGCCCACGGCAAAGCGAAGAAAAGGCTGATGTCCGACATATTTTGGGATATGAAGGTAAGCATCCTTGATATCGATAAAGGCCAGAAAGTCCCCTTGATGAAGGGATGCCACTACTGTGCGAATGGACTCCATCCAAAATTTCTGAACCCGCACAAAGCAGTTCAAGGCCTTGAGATCCAGGATAGGACGGATCTTGCCTTCCTTCCTGGGAACAGTAAATAGGTTTGCATAAAACCCCTAAAAACGTTCAGACTCTGGAACTGGTACAATGACAATGAGAGCAGATCCTGTACCGCCCCAAGAAGGCCTTGCAGATGATCTGGGGACAGATGCAAGTTGAAAGGGAAGAACCTTGCTGGAGGCAAGGACCGAAACTCGATCTTGTATCCGGACCGAATCAACTCGTGGACCGATTTGTTGTGAATCAAAGAGGTCAATGGGTCTGGAAAAGAGCAAAGACGATCCTCCATCCCAGGTACAGGTGAGGGCGTCCCTTCAGGCAGAAATGGACTTGTCTGCGGGACCAACGGAACCCGCTTTGGACTTACCAGACTAGACCTCCTGCGAAGTTACGGGTGGATTTTGATCCCTTATCCTTCAGGCAAAAGTGCCGTTTATGAGTCAAAAAGAAAGGACCACACTTGCGACGAGGCTCCTTGCTCTTGGTAACCTGTAGAAGCAGAGTACTCTCACCTCATGTAAGACCATAAAATTATCTCTTCCATGGAAGCTCCAAACAGGCGGTCTCCTACAAAAGGGAGATCGGTCATTAATCTTTTAGAAGCCTGCTCTGCAGACCAGCATTTCGGCCAAATCATGTGGCGGAGGGTCACAGCTGTCACAGACTACCTGCAGGTTAAAAGGGGCCACGTCCATAGAAGCATCATAGATATTTTGTAATCCCTGGACTAACTGATCCGCTAGCTTCGTCAGCTCAGGAGGATGCTGACCCCCTTCCAAATCCTGGCACAGAAGGAGGAGTCAGAGGATGCAGGTGAAGGCCGGGGATGTTTTTTGCTAGGCCTATGTTGAAGGGCGTATCAACTTTTGACACATGTGACTGCAGGACCGCCATCATGGCCGCCAGGGCAGACCAGGGCCGGACTGGCCTAGCGGGATACCGGGAAGTTTCCCGGTGGGCTGCCGGCCCTGGGGCCGCCTTAAGATGCGGCCGCTTTAAAGATGCGGCCGCTTTAAGCATCTACCGTGCCGCGGCCGCTTTAAGCATCTGACCGCACCGCGGCTGCGCTGTGATGGCCGCTGCAGCCCAGGCCCGGCCCCCGCTGCGCTCCAGCCTTTCAGTGACGGTGACGGATGTTTCCTACGTCAGCCGCTATGAGCGCCATGACGTCACATCCGGCGGGAGCGGCTGTGCGAGTATGTGGCTGTGGTCGTTCATCTGACTGACTGAAAGTAACTCTGCAAGATGGATGGTCACGGCGCCGATCCCTCCCAGAGCACACAGACGCCAGCAGCAGCAGCAGCATGATCGCAGGAGACTGAGAGTGACTGGAGGAGCGGAGGCGGAGCAGAGCCTGAGACAGCCAGCTGAGCCAGGTAAGAGTAAATGGGCTGGGGCCTGGGGGACCTGGACCTCTTGCATTTGGGGGGGTGTCAGCATATTTTAGGGCCCCTACTAGTACTACAATGCTACCCCCTCCCCCAAATACAATGCTGACCTGCCATGCCATCCCCCCCCTGGGCCCCCCTCCCCCCTAATACAATGCTGATCCCCTCCTCCTAATACAATTCTAGCCCACCTCCCCCTAATACAATGCTGACCCCCCCCCCAAATTTAGGGGGAGGGAGGGGAAACAGCATTGTATTAGGGGGAGGTCATCATTTTATTAGGGGGAGGGGGGTTAGCATTGTATTAGGAGGAGGGGAACAGAATTGTATTAGGGGGAGGGGGGATCAGCATTGTATTAGGGCCCCTAATAATTCTGACTTCTCCTGTACCATGTCCGCACAGCCCCTGACATCTCCTGTACCGTGTCCGCACAGCCCCTGACATCTCCTGTACCGTGTCCGCACAGCCCCTGACATCTCCTGTACCGTGTCCGCACAGCCCCTGACATCTCCTGTACCGTGTCCGCACAGCCCCTGACATCTCCTGTACCATGGCCGCACAGCCCCTGACCTCTCCTGTACCATGTCCGCACAGCCCCTGACATCTCCTGTACCATGTCCGCAAAGCCCCTGACATCTCCTGTACCATGTCCGCACAGCCCCTGACATCTCCTGTACCATGTCCGCACAGCCCCTGACATCTCCTGTACCATGTCCGCACAGCCCCTGACATCTCCTGTACCATGTCCGCACAGCCCCTGACATCTCCTGTACCATGTCCGCACAGCCCCTGACATCTCCTGTACCATGTCCGCACAGCCCCTGACATCTCCTGTACCATGTCCGCACAGCCCCTGACATCTCCTGTACCATGTCCGCACAGCCCCTGACATCTCCTGTACCATGTCCGCACAGCCCCTGACATCTCCTGTACCATGTCCGCACAGCCCCTGACATCTCCTGTACCATGTCCTCACAGCCCCTGACATTTCCTTTACCATGTCCGCATTTTTACCACTTTTAACTAGAATTTGCTCTTTTTATATATAAAGCCCTATATGCTTTCATATCTATCTTATCTGTATATAATACACTCTTCAAATTTGCTTTAAAATGCATGGTTTTCCTTTATGAACAAGAAAATAATGGCGTTATTCTGTTGGGCCGGTATAATAATGCTATGGGGCTGGTATGAAATTTTTTCCAGGGCTGAATTTTATTCCCAGTCCGGCCCTGGGGCAGACTGAAACCCAGAGGGTCCCACAGCTTCTGAAAGTGGGTCAAGTGGTGGCACGTGCTCCAGGGACTCCATGGTCAATCCAGGGACCACCAGCAAAATCTGGAAAAAATTTCTGTAAAAATCTCCCCTGCCGCTGCACCGGTGGCATCATAGGTCCCAGCGCACCAAAAGCGCAGCTATAGCAGAAAGAGGGAACTTGCACACCCACAGGGACTCACCGCCACTGACTCAGGAGGAACACAGGGCACCAAGCTACATGCCGGGTGGCGATCAGAGAGGAAGAGGAAATGCAGGCACTGCCACTAGAGGCCCACCGCCGAATCACTGCTCTACAGGCTGCAAGAAAATGGCCGCCACATTGATTTCAATGGGAAACTACCAAAACATGGCTGCCGATACCAATAGCAGCCATCCACAGCAAAATGGCGGGGCCACGCAGGGCTTGCGCAACTCCCGGGACCCTCAGATACATACAGCCAGCAAGGAGGGCCCTGTCAGGAACCCTCACCAGGACGTTTCCCAGAAAACTGCTGAACTGAGCAACCAGCAGCGCACTCCCTCCCCCTCCATCCCCATCAGCACTTAACACCTCAAACATGTAAATAGTATGGCCACCCTGGGGGGGCTAAGGGGGGGGTAGGTGAGGCTGCTTGTGCAGGGGGACCCCACTAGTGAGGGGGGGGCACCATTTGGGAAGGAAGGACAGATGGGGGCCTATCAAGCCGGGGGGGCCGCACCTACCCTGAGAATTCACCAGAGGAGAGGGGGGACACTACTCACCACACCTTGGAACCGAGCCGGCACCACTCTGGGCAGACCACCACACCATCTTGGAATGGGGTTGCTGCGGGCCAGAGGTACTCTGCCACACAGGTCGTCCTCGCAAGACCTTTAACTCGCCGGCCAGCCCCCGTCCAGTGGGGCTATGATGCGGCTGACCAAGCGCAGAGCTGCGGTCGGATCACGCTCGCTATAATATATTATTATTATTATACAGGATTTATATAGCGCTAACAGTTTGCGCAGCGCTTAACAAAATGAAGGCAGACCGTACAGTTACAATACAATTTGGAACAAGAGGAATCAGAGGGCCCTGCTCGTTAGAGCTTACAATCTAAAAAGGGAGGATCAATTGATACAAAAGGTAATAGCTGTGGCGGATGAGCTGATTGAGAAAGTGAAACAGTATATTAGTTAGTAGCCGGATAGGCTTCTTTAAACAGAAGGGTTTTCAGGCAGGGATCATCTAAAGATGGATAGAGTAGGGGACAGTCGGACAGATTGGGGTAGAGAGTTCCAAAGAATGGGAGGAGCTCTGGAGAAATCCTGGAGGCGAGCATGGGAAGAGGTGACAAGGGAGCTAGAGAGCAGGAGGTCTTCGGAGGACCAAAGAGAGCGGCTTGGTTGATATTTTGAGATCAGGTTAGTGATGTAGCTGGGGGCAGAGTTGTGGATGGCATTGTAAACTATTGTTAGCACTTTGAATTTTATTCGTTGGGTGAGTGGAAGCCAGTGAAGGGATTGGCAGAGAGGGTGGAGGACACTGAACGGTTGGTAAGGTGGATAAGTCTTGCAGCATTCATTATGGATTGAAGGGGGGGTAATCTATGTAAAGGTAATCCAATGGAGGAGGGAGTTGCATTAGTCAAGGCGAGAGATAACCAGGGCGTGAATTAAAAGGTTGGTGGTATCGTTGGTTGAAAAGGGCCATATTCTAGCGATGTTGCTGAGGTTAAGGCGGCATGATTTGGACAGGGATTGGATGTGAGCCTGAAAGAACAGTGCAGAGTCCAGGGTTACCCCTAGCACAATGGATAGTTGTTCCATTAATCTTGACAGAGAATTCAGGGGAAGGGGCATGTGGAGGATATATATATTATATTTTATACGGAATGGGTTGTTTTACAAGGTAAGGGTTCACATATACTTTAATATCCCCAAGTAATTAGTGAAAAGCGTGGGCAACAATGAGGCAAACAGAACAGTGCCAGCAGACCAAAACAACAAGGGTCAGAAGACCCAACTTCAGAGTACTGCTGCCAAACACCTTGTGGTGGCTTTACACAACTGGGCTAGAGAGGCTTGGTGCAGAAATGCCCAGGAGACTCCCACGGATGTGGTGGAATGGACACGTAACAGCGCAGGAGGGAGTTTCTCTTGCAATCAGATTTCTTATCCATACTGTAAAACAGGATGAAATATGTGATGACAGGACAAAAAGATTACTTACATTCTAAATGGAGCACTATCTGGAAGGTATACTCTAATAGCTCTGATTACCTCAAGGCAATGTAGAAATATTTCCTTTGGATGCTTAGGAGCAGGGAATAAGGATGGCAGGACAATGTACTCAGTAAGGCAGAATGCTGAAACCACCTTTGGGGGAAAGAATGGCTTTGGGCATAAGACAACTTTGTCCTTGTGAAGTATGAGAAAGGGTTCTTTACAAGAAAGGGCCACCAGTTCAGAAACATGCCTTTCAGACACGATTGCGACCAAAAAGGCTACTTTGCACAAGAAATCCTCTAAGGGAGATTGGTAGGTTCAGAGGATCCTCCAGGGATGGTAGATTCAAAGGTTGTTTTTTGCAGGGCAGAGAGAACCAAGTTGAGATTGCAAGGCCAAGTTCTGGTCAAGACTTGTTTGAAGGAAGGCAAGAATACAAGGTACAAGGAGTAATCCCTTGGACTGATTTGCAGGTGCAATAATAGATCATCCTGGAAGAGGCTTTTCTTGCTTTTAAAATGGTAGGAATTACAGACTCAGAAACCCTTCTGTCATAGAAGACCTAGGTTTTAACAGCCGTGACATTAAAGCAAGAGAATTAGAAGCAGGATGGAACAGAGGTCCTTGAGATAACAGATCAGATCTGTTGGAAAGAGGATAGGGATTGTTCGCTGGAAGCCTGAATATGTCTGTGTATCAGGTTCTTCTGGGTGAGTTCGGTGCAATTAGAATCACCATCTTCTGCTCTATTTTCATGAGCAGACGAGGTAGGATTTTCATTGGTATAAAGGTGTAAATTAGCCTGAACTGAGACCAGGGGATTATCAAGGCATCTGAGGCTAGGCCTAGAGAATTCCTGGTTCTGGCTACATACAGGTATAGTTTAATTTTTAATCTGGAGGCTGGGATATCCACATCCTGGATCCTCCATTTTTGGCATATTAGATTGAGGACATCTGCATGAGGGGTCTATTCCCCTTGATCCAGGCCATGATGGCAGAGGTAATCCACTTTCCAGTTGTTCACTCCTAGGACGTGGATCACAGATATTGGTGGATAGTGAGTTTCTGTCCATGAGAAGATCTGGTTCGCTTTCTTCAGGGCAGCCAGACTGCTAGTGCCCCCATGATGGTTGATGTAGGCCACTGCCATGGCATTGTGAGACTGCATCCTGATTGTGTGCACATTCAGAAGGGGGCTGCAGTGCTGCAGGATCAACCTGACTGCTTTTAATTCTCAAGCATGTGCTCCTAGAGAAAGAACTTTCATTTGTGGGAGAAAGACTTTTGCATGGGCAATGTCCAGAACCAGACCCAAGTATTCCAGGTGAAGGGAAGGCCGAGGAGCAGTTATGATCAAATGAATCATCCAGCCAAATGCCTGGAGTACCTGAATTGTCTTGTGGACATTCTCTTAAAGCTGAAAGATAGATGTGTCCTTTCAGAAGATACACAAGTTTAAATATTATCCTTTGAACCTGTCTTGCGGCAGTGAATACATTCCATTGCCCTGTTTTTACATAACAGTCAAAGATACACAGTGACCCTATCTTCTGTGTCCAAGATGCTGGACTGTATATAAAGTCCAGGCTCCATTTGTCACAGTGGGCATACTTTCACAGGAGTCCTTAGGGACTGGATTCCATAGCAATAGACTATGTTCCCTGACCTGTATAGCACCCTGCATGCATGTTAGATAAAATAATAAAAAAATAATAAAGGTGCATTGCGGTGCCATTAGGAATGAATGGCACTGCACAAACACGTTCCCACAGCACGTGTGAACCTAGCCTAAACCTAGCCTAAACCTTTCCCCAGCCTGAACTCCTAACACTTCGCTTATCCCATAAAAAGAGCCTTAATAACTGTACCACCCTAAAATGTAAGATGAATTAGGGTTAGTTGGGTACATTCCATCTTGTTTGTAGAGGCCTACTTAAAGTTGCTTCTGATTAAACTGCTGATAAACTTGTCTGTCATTTATTATTTTAACTGTCTTTTATTTAATATCGAAATGAGCTCAAAAAGTGAAATTTTGTTAAAATGAAAAAAAATATTAATTGTCCACAGTAATATCCTGGAAAATGTACCCTTTTCTGGAATTGCTCATGAAAAAAGCAGTTTACTTCCTAGTATGTGAGGGTGCCTAGCCCTAGACACCCCTGTGCTGTAGCCTCATAGCTGTATATCTGCAGTGTGAAATCCTAGGAACTACAGCCCAACTGCTAGACTCAGGAGATTTAGATCACATGCACAAAAGACACTAAAAACACTTCTTTTAGGGTAGTTTGAGTTTTTGTTTTCTGCCTCAAAACACCCCTCTATGTTAGCCTATGTGTCCAGGCACACATACGCCTTTACAGGCATTTAGAGGCAGAAAAAAAAACCCAGGGCCAGCACAATCAGGACAGAAGCATTTTGCCACAAAAAAAACAAAACAAAATGTAAACATGTCTAAATACATTTTGCATGAGGTACGTTTAAATAAATTATCTGCCCAAGTGCTTGATGCGCAGAGAACGCAAAAGCCCCAACTCTACCAAAGTAGCTGCCTCAATACAGCCAATGTAGAACAAGGTGTGGTAGGTCATTATTGGGGAAATACCAGTTCCAGGGAGACCACCATCAATACTGCAGGGGATAAGTCCATTGCCCTTTGCTTGCCTGTTCTAGGCAAAGCTTCAAAAGTCCAGTTTCTCTTTAAGGACTGCATATTAGTGGCTAATATAAGGAATCAAAAAATACACTGTTGAAAAATTCAAACATCTTTGCACGTCATGATATGGAATATTTACATATACATTTTTGAAAACCACAAGCACCTTACCAAGGTAGCAGTGTGTATTTTAGGGAATTATTTTGCCTTGTAAATCAGAAAAGAATCATAAATGAATAAAAGTTTGAAATTTTTAGAAAAGCCTCAAACTGTGATACCTGTAATCATACCTCCCAGCCTTTTTGCGATAGAAATGAGTGACACCTATTAGCAAAAGTATGTAGGCATAGAACAACAACCCCCTGCCACACCCCCTTAAAGGAGAATTATACAAAAAAAATGTTTTAGGTAAACCCACAGGTGCTTTTTTTTTTTTTTTTTCTAACCACTACTATTCCTATATACTGTCTTTTTAAATTGACCAATGCAGCAACTTAAAAACTGTAAGAGTGGTTTAGTACTATGAAACACTTTTTGAAAGATACATAGTGCATTTTATATACCATTATATAGATCAGACCAAATGAGGGACAAATGAATAGGAAAGAGGGGCAGTGGAACGTTGTTACAGATTGGGGACAGTCCCTCGAAATCAGGGACAGTTGGGAGTTTTGCCTGTAATTGGTGTTCATCTTATTGCATATGGAAAACTGAAAATATTTTTTTCTTTTTTTTAGGCAAAAAGAACTCTCTCCTCCTTCATAAAGTCCAGCATGACCTTCGCTCCGGGGTGTTGAATTACCAGGAGAATGAAATCATTCAGCAGATTGTTCAGCATGACCGTGAAATGGCACAAGGGCCACGTTGTTCCCAGTCTGAAGGAGATTCTGTACCAACTCCCCCAACTCCTGTAATATGGACACCACTAGTCCAGGCCCCTTTACAGGCTGCAGCAGCCACCACATCAGTTGCTATTCCTTTAACTCACCAGCGTCTGACAGCCAACATTTTCCGACCCTCAACCTCTGCATTGGGTGTATCGGCACGTGGATTCCAACAGCTGCAGAGACAGCCTTTTTCCTCACATTTAACAGCAGAGGTATCACTAAACCAGCAGTCTTCTTTTCATGTACATCAGCTGGCAGGTTATTCAGCTGCAGCCTGTGTTAGTCCAAGACCACCTTCTACTGTGCCCTGTTTTGAAAAGGGTTCTACACAGCAGCGGCACCCCACCTCCTCAACTCCAGTTGCTTTTGACACCTCACAGTGGTCTCCAGGAGCAGGTTCTTCATCCAGACAACCAAGACTATCACAATCCGATCAGCAGCTCCCAGCTGTCTCTTCTAGACAATGTCGAGGCCCAAAACCCAATTCACCAGGTCCCCCTTTACCTGGAGCTTCAGAGCCACTATGGGTATTACCACCTCCATTACAGAGATTGGACTCTCCTGCTAGTTCACCTACAGCACTCAGCCCAGGCCCAGGTCGAACCGCTCAGGTGTGTGGTTCTTCGCGGTCGCTTCTCCTTCCTCAAACTGCTCCCATTTCCTTTCACCCTAGCAGTTGTATATCTCTACCACTAAGCCGACTCAGGCAAGATGGTCGACCAATCTCTGTGTCCCAACCCTCCCTGCCTCAGCCAGCACCAGGCTCACCCCATTTTCCGCAACAGTTTACTCCTGACTTTACCTTATTTCCCAGAGGTGGAAGCTCAGATCTAACAGGCCACATCACTTTGCCACAAAAGGGGTCTTCAGAATTTGTGTTCAAAGCAAGTGGTGGAGAGGAACTGCCTTTCCACTCTAAATTACCAAGTAACCTATGACCTTCTTCATTGCTAGAGATCTGCAGAATGACATACACCAATTAATAGGTACACATTATTTTCCAAGGTTGTTAAAAAATTAAAAGGAAATTAATGCAGTGAAAAAATGATAGAACATGGGTCAAATAGATGTAACCTCAGCTCATAATACAGGAAGATTGCAATGCACAGTTAAACGTGAATAGGTCAGTGTTTCCACTGGACTTCAAATGCCCTTTGTAGAGCAACAAATACCATTATTTCTCCTTTTGAATTCTGTTTAGAGCAACTGTAGACTAAGGAGCTATACATCTTTATCCTCAAGATTTCTTATGAGGCGCTTTGCTAACTGGTATCAGTATTGTAACCCCCATCTAGTTACTGGTCATTCATTTCCAAACAGTCAAATTCTAATTAAAAAATACAGCACACGGTTTTGCAGATCTTTTAGCAATGATTAAGGATAAAAGGTGTATTGGTTGATATTAAAATCCCCAACACATAGAAGCCAAGTGTCCTCTTCTAACAGGACAGAGCCAGCCTGTCCCCTTGCAATAAGGCACCTGCTTTGCCTGTAATCCATTTTGTCAGCAACGTTCTGCGTACTTCAAGTGTTAATTATGTGCTGAAGACAGATGCTTGAAGACAGAGTTCCTCAGATGCAGAAAATAATGACCCTTCAATGTTGTCAGGGGGTCAAGGGCAATTTATTATTTAGAAAAAAATGTATGGGGGTAATTATTTCTCTGGTAGTTGTCACTTGAGTTTGAAAGCACATGATATATTCGGATACACCTATCATTGCACCCAGTGTGTGTTTGCGTGTGGTTAGCTAGAGGGACATTAAGGCAAGTAAAGTCTGGCTTGCCTGCATAAGCAATATTATGTAACATTTATTGTCCTTGTGCCTTCACTTCCCCAATGGAGTCAGAAGAACAGGTATGACCCTTGGGGGGCCCCATATTGTCCGCTATGAAGAGGCGTCTGTAACATGGGGCATGCCATAATTGCAGCCTCATGCCGATTTCAGATTCTGCGCTTTCCTTGTTGCAATAAGGCACTGCCTTGGCATGGGTTGTGCAATGCAGACACTCGTATTGGAGAGTGCCTTATTGTTGCTGAATTTCAGATCAGCGGTGTGATATCCAGCTAGCATTATACTTTATTCATATGTGCACAGGAACCCTATATTTCACCAACAGAAGCGTCTCATTCAGGGAGCAAGCTGACTGAATAGACTTGCCATGCTGGAGCCATTACTTTCTGTTACATTAATATGGAATATGGGAAGGTTCTGTTACACTCACCTTTCCTCTGCCAGAGGTGTGCTTGTACAGATTTGCAGAAAAGTGTTTTATGGATTATGAATATAAAAGGAGATGTAGGCAGCTAACAGGGATCCATTGTTTTTACTGACTGCTGTGCAAGCCATGGAGCCTACATATCCAGAAAGACAATGTTAACTATATTCCCCCATTTTAATTTTCCTCCATAAACCACCATTGTACCTGCAAATATCTCCACTCACTTTTATTTCATCCAATCAAGCATATATATCGTTAGAGAAACCCAGTGCTGCGGACCTCCGCATCTAGAAATAATAGCTCACTGGCTGTCATCCTGCTCCATTATTTTTCCAAAACAGGTATACCAACTAGGAGTTCTTCACTTTAACTGGTCTTCATGTGTGCTCCAGGTCAGTGATTTGCAGTACTGAAACCACAGACAGCCATATAACTAGCACTTTTAGGAGGTGGTCAGTGATGACAGCCTGTGTATTTCTCTAGGTGCAGGGTTCTTTTAACTTTCTTTCTACTCACAGGTTCTGGTGCAATCCCATGGTGCAAAGTGCAATTTACAAATCAGTTTTTAAATATCAGCTATGCGATTGATTGTGAGTTAGGCCTCTTTCACACATGCAGACCGTTCATTTCATCAGTCACGTCAAAATGGATGAAGTATTCATCCATTTTTTAGCAGTGTGAATCAGTTTTTCTTCAGTTTTTTTTTACATCCACTACCAATGCAAAAACTGATGAAAAACTGACCATTTGTCAGTTTACATCCATTTTTTGTTCGATCCTTTTTTTTTGAATGGAAGAAAAATAGAGCTTTGCTCAGTTAAAAAAATGGATGATGACGGATGTGGCTGTAAACTGATGTAAATGGATGATCATCCATTTACATCTGTTTTTCCATAGAGATGCATTGATGTCGGTTTTTCATCCATCAATGGATGGATGAAAAACGGGCAAATGGACAGCATGTGTGAAAGGGGCCTAAAGGTATATGCTTATGGGTGACTGTAGTCTCGCCTCTCCTTCAACACACTTTTTTCAAGTGACAGAGAAGATGGTAGAACTGGAATATGGACACTGGTTATGTTAGGAAAACCACCAGTGAAAATCATTGATTGATAGGCTTCTTTCTAAAGCACCCATGCTCTTCATACAGTCCAAGCGTAAAAAGAGATTTGCTTGCAATATTACTATTACAGTATACAATTTACCTGCCCCTTGTAAAACAAATAGTGACAAAAGATAGAAAAAGCCACCTGACATGTGGGTTAAAGTTTAAATCAGTTTTTGCTTATGACGACACAAATGTAAAAGCAGCTGATAATACAATCCTTCATTATGCAGATTTTTAAGTAAAAAAAAAAAGTTGGAATATGTCTTGAAAACTTATATGAAGACATAATCAGCTTGTCAGGAATATATTGCTTACTAGATGTTATTTAAAGATGATTTGATGAATGGGCATTTACTGAGAGTTGCATTAGATTGGAGAGTTTCTTATTTATGGAAAACATCATTGCATATCATTACTCTGCACTGTTATTCAAAGAGCCTCATATTTCATGGTCTTCAATCACCAGTCTCCTGGTCAGCAACAAATCATCTCCTTTATGCCCCATTGCACTTCTTACAAACTCATCTTCATGGAAAGCCAGTAAGAAGCGTTCCTCTAGGAATATAATGAAGTAGAGAGAACTCCTTGGTTCCATGTATTACAAAAAAAAACATTGGTGATTCTTTGTGCACCCTTCTGGCAGATGAGAAAGGCATCTGGCTTTTAAAAAATAAACAATTTATGTTAGTGATTAATACCATACACATTTATAGACAGCAGGTAGCTATTTTCAAAGAAAAAGAAATATATACTTAAAAGGAAAGTCAATCACTTCTTGTGTATTTGCCAACAACCTCTTTGTTTTAAAGAGGCTTCCGTTTTGTTTCTTTTATAATTAAACATTAAAATATCAAAGAAAAATATTTAATATATATCTATACACAATTTCTGGATTTCAATAAATTTTCTTAAATAAAAAGGTGTGGACAGTGGTTAATTTTATGGGAATATATTTATATAGTATTTCCACTTGAAGGATGGATCATTTTTACATTATATGGTGTCCGTGGTGAAGGAAAACATCCCTGCTAGAACACAGAAAAAGGGAATAAAAAAAAAATTACATAACCATTCCCTACAATATATAAAACAAAAAAAGATTTGACATTACATCCTCTTTAACATTTGAACAATTGGGAGGATGATGCTTGCCCCAATAGCAATAAGAACAGAACTTAATCTCCTCCCCAATGACAGGGCTGAAAAGCAATAGTGATGGTCTAGAACAGCCTCTCAACCGGGGTGCCGTAGGATCATGATAGAGAAAGGCTGTCAGATGTGCCTGAGCTCCCACTCCCGATCCCTAGCCAAATTGTACATCAACGCTGGGAGGGTCAGACTCAGAATAAAAGTAAAGGGAAGAAGAGTGTGCTGTGCTCTCTGCTTCCCCCTACAGTGCAGTACACAGCTGAGTGAAGAAGAGATGGGCCGAACGACCCCATGTTCAGTTCGTGCCAGAACTTTCGAACATTGCAAAAGTTCTGAGCTAAACAACAAAACACATTAAAGTCTATGGGACCCTAACTGGAAAAATCAAAAGTGCCCATTTTGAAGGCTTTTATACAAGTTATTGGGCATTCAAAAGGTATGGGGGTTCGGGCACTGCCCTGGGGGAAATTTATCAATGCAAACAAAGGTTTTAAAAATGCTAATTTTTAAATGCGCATTCATTTAACGATGCCTAAAATGAAGCAATATAAATGAATAACTTTCTATAAATATAGTGCCTGGGGGGGGCCCTTAGTCTGCCTGTAAAGTGGCCCATCTGTACTGTGTATAGAACCTGCTGCAGCAAAAATTAAATTTATCAAGAAAATAAATTACATATTCCCTACAAGCTTTCTTTCTTTTATAAACAACGGCTTGGGGAGCCAGCCTGTATGATAAATTGAGTGCACTCGGAACAAGATTAGAGATGTCTGTTTCGCAGACTTTGGATAGAGGTAACAGGTGTGGAAAAATTGGGCTTTGGGTGTTGGAGGTGCCTTCACGCTGTATCCTTATAGAGGTACTCTTGATGAAAACAAGAATTCGCCTTGCTGTAAAAAAATTTAACTATGCACCAGTCAAACATGTGTGGAAAAAATTGGTCCTTGCGTGTGAATTGTGCCCATGAAACCTATACCAACAAATGTCTTCTAGATAAAATCAGCACTGACAAGGCTAGGCAGCCTAGATAGTCTTGCAGAGATTCCACATCCCAAAACCACAATCAGCATCAGTGACCCAATAGCTGCTGCTAATCTGTGATAAAACCTCCAGCAGCACTGAATGCCTGTTCGCAAAACACGCTTGATGCAGGGCAGCCCAGCAGTTTAGTTGCATATTCGGCAAGTTCTGGCCAGTGGTCTATTCTCGTGACTCAGTAACCCAGGTGATCGTCGACTGGAAAGCTCTCCATGTCTGTTTCCCACCATATAATGCAAATGCTGTCAATGGGATGTAAAAGCTGACAGCCCTGGGTGCAAAGGACTAAAAGTTTTTTTAAATGCATCACTGAGGCTGCCCCTTCTCCATTGTTCCTCCTTTGATCAACAGAAACCTGAAAACTAGGTTTTCCATGAGACTCTAACCTAGCAGAGTCTGGAAAGCCGTTACATAAAGTCCTCTGTAACCACTTGCCGACCGCCTCACGACTATTTACTGCAGCGGTCAGCCCCGTACAGGTAATGTGACGTAGGACTACGTCGCTAGCCTATGAGCCTCTAGGGGGGCGAGCGTGTGCCGCCGGAGGCGCACTCCCGCCTCCGCTCGTTCCCTAAGACGTCGATGTCCGCCGGCCAATCACGATCTCCCCGTGGAGAGGGAGAAAGGCAGGCGGCTAATGTAAACAAGGCCACCTGTCATTCTCCCTGATGTTAGAACAGAGATCATACGATCCTGCTATGTAGGATCGTATGTCTCTGTGCTTACATCACTAGCCACACCTCTTTACAGTTACGGACATACTTAAGCCCTGCATCACCAATAAAGTTAACCCCTTCCCTGCCAGTGTCATTTTTACAGTAATATTGCATATGTATAGCACTGATTACTGTAGTAATGTCACTGGTAACCCCAAAAGTGTCAAAAATGTCAGTCAAGGGTCCGATGTCGCAGTCCCGCAAAAAAACCCCAGAAAAATCGCAGATCGCCGCCATTACTCGTTAAAAAAAAAAACACCAAAAATGACAGAAATCTTTCCCTTAGTTAGTAAACGCAATAACTTTTGCGCAAACCGATCAAAATACGTTTATTGCGATTTTTTTACCAAACTTATGTAGCAGAAAATAAATTGGCCTAAAATGTTAAAAAATTTAGATTTTTACATTTTTTTTTGGGTAATTTCATATAAAAAAATGTGAAAAATTGTTATTTTTTCAAAATTGTCGCTCCTTTTTTGTTTATAGCGCAAAAAATAAAAAATCGCACAGGTGATCAAATACCACCAAAAGAAAGCTCTGTTTGTGGCACAAAAAGGACGTCAATTTCATTTGGGTACAGCGTCATACGACCGCGCAATTCTCCGTTAAAGTCACACAGTGCCGAATCGCAAAATAGGTCTTGGTCAGGAAGGGGGTAAAATCTTCCGGGGCTTAAGTGGTTAAGGTGCCCTGAAGAGATTTTATCCTCTGCTCCCTCTGTGGGGACAGGAAGAGTTCAGAGACTTTCCCCTTGTAATGTTGGTCAAGGCGGGTTGCCAACCAATAATGGTCCTTCAACGTTTTGGAGGCGTAGCCTCCTTCTTCAGGTCCCTAGCAACCCCATGCAAGTCATGCTCTGGGTCCCAATCTGGGAGTCTCCCTCTGCTTAACCGCATTGTCAGTTTCTCTGAGCGGCTACAGCATCCGGTTCTTGGAGAGTGTGCGGCAGCGGCTGGACCGTGCGCAGGCGCACCACATCGAATCTCCTTGAGTAATCCGAGGCGGTTGGCTTAGCCGTACGATACTCACTGATCAGTGCAGGACGAACAGCTGAGCCGCCGAGGCTAGGAGGAGAAAGCCCTGCAAACATCATCGGGGGATATTTATTTCCATGCATGACTTCCTGTTTGTGAGTACCTGTTTTTATGGCTTCTATTAACTTCAAATAAATGGTGTTACACAAGGGCGGGGTGTGCGCTCTGTTCCTTTATTTTTTGTTTAGTATATTTGCAACGTCAATGGACTCAAAAATCCACCAGTAGTAAAGTATCTATGTATATGACATCAATAGAGTCAACGCGTTTCGTGGACCGTATGTGCCACTTCATCAGGAGCAGATGTCTAGCCATATCTATAAAAGATATACGAGTATGTGTAAGAAAATGGCAACAAAGATAATAAATGAAAACTGGGCAGGGGGAGGGGAGAATAAGGTCCCCAAATTCATCAACATACGGTGCAAACACAGTGGATACTGGCACCGGTGGTGAAGCATGGCTCAGAGTGTCTCCCATAGGAGCTGAGGGAATAAAGGGCAGGCAGACCAGGACGGGCACGCCACACATAGGATGGGTGTGGACTGGAGTGGATAGAGTGGAAACGGTGCATATAAGAAGCAACAAAAAATATCTATCAGGACGTAGAAAAGTATCTATAGTAAAAAACATAGTAGCATATGTAGGGTAGATTAAAATATAATAGTGCTGCTTATGAAGTGAAAAAATAAGTGAGAACTGGACTATGGTGAAAGTGACACCAGATAGAATGAAAGTGATGGATAACACCTGGTGGAGTGAGGAGGAAATTTAGAAAAGAATGGAATTTTGGACTTTATAGGCACTGGCACTTAAAAATATGGTTTTATTGATCACTGATTAAAAATATGTACTTGTGTACATAAACAGGGGGAAAAAAATTTCAAAAGAGAACATCGAAAAGATGCTTCAGTAAACAACATTTGTACGGTAGTCACACATATAATATATGATGGAGATACAGGTCACATTACATAGCCCAATAGCAGAATAATAACGTCACATCAAGTATGCCTCACTGACGATGACAAAGGAATTGTTCAATCATCCCTGAGTTGCACTATGCGAGAGTTGGTAAGTAGACGTTGCATGTAGCCAGTCTGCCCTACATGTTTCGCTTACGTAGCAAGCTTCTTCTGGAGCTACTGGTAAGTATGTTTCTGATTAAGAGTTGGGCAAGGGTAATAAGCCCAAAAGGTAAAATTTGACCTTAAAAAGGTATGACTTGTAACGAAGGGGTCTTATCTCTCAAGAGTGCACTGCCAGAGTACGCCCACTAAATCAGAGATAGGTAGTTGTATCCTTAGGAGAACAAACAGGTGTCTCAATATAGCCAAAAATTGTAGTAATCTTGCCAAATGTATGGAGGTTCAATGGGCCAGCAGGTCCATCAATATGGGACATCCATGGTAACGCGAGTACCTGTAAGCAAGTGTAACAGAGAAGAGTGTAGTAGTAGGAAACACTCCAATGAGAGATAAGGTGCCTCCCCCGGATGGGGAACAAACCGCCATGAGTGATTTAGTGGGCGTACTCTGGCAGTGCACTCTTGAGAGATAAGACCCCCTTGTTACAAGTTATACCTTTTTAAGGTCAAATTTTACCTTTTGGGCTTATTACCATTGCCCAACTCTTACTCAGAAACATACTTACCAGTAGCTCCAGAAGAAGCTTGCTACGCAAGCGAACGTCTACTTAACAACTCTCGCATAGTACAACTCAGGGACGATTGAACAATTCCTTTGTCATCGTCCATGAGGCATACTTGATGTGACGTTACTATTCTGCTATTGGGCTATGTAATGTGACATGTATCTCCATCATATGTTATATGCGTGACTACCTTACAAATGTTGTTTACTGAAGCATCTTTTCAATGTTCTCTTTTGACATTTTTTTTTTTTTTTACCCTGTTTTTGTAGACAAGTACATATTTTTAATCAGTGATCAATAAAACCATATTTTTAAGTACCAGTGCCTATAAAGTCCAAAATTCCTTTCTTTTCTAAATTTCCTATATGCACCAAGATGTGGCACTTTTTTCATTATTAATGCGCCCATACTTACTGCGGTTTGGCAGCGCAACATTTAATCTATTGATCTGGTGGAGTGAAACATAGGACAAAGTAAGGGGATATAGCCCAAATGTAGGTAAACCACGTGATGGGGATAGTAGACTCCAAAAGTGTATAGAACAGTAAGAGGGGTATAAGATAGGTGCAGACATGGTGCTGAAGAAAGTGTGGTTACAAATGGACAAGGTAAGAAAAGAGAAAACCAAAAATGTCAGTACAAACAGATGGCATGTTTCATGTATAACCATAAAGCATTCAAGAGGTACCTCGATCAACCCTGTGTATGGAAGATAACTCTAGTAACTCTAGTAAGGAAAATAAAAAATAAATCTTATCTGAAAGAGCAAACAGATTCCAGAGTTCCCAAGTTTTATGCTATTGCTCACGTTTGTGTTGCACAGTAAGTATCAAGTCCTCCATTTTCTTGATATCTTCCACCTTACAGAGCCAGTTTGCAATGGTAGGTGGGTGCTGATTTTTCCACAGAAGAGGAATACAGGCTTTGGCAGCATTTGATAAATGCCAAAACAATTGACTTTTTGTATTGTCTCACAGGAATATCAGAGTCGTGAAGGAGAAAAAAGGCTGAATCATCATCAGGTATAGCATGGTCAGTGAATCTCTGAACAATGATTTTTATAGCGGACCAGTAATTTAGGGCAGGTCCACAAAATATGAAGCAGCATCCCGCGGTCCCCCTGGCATCTCCAACAGCAATCAGAGGCACTGGGATAGAATTTGTGCAATTTGTGTGGAGTGTGGTACTATCTAGTTAAAAGTTGAAAATTAGTTTACTGAATTTTTGTGCAGATGGACGATCTAAGGGAGAGTTTAATAAAGATTTTGTATTTCAGCTGCAGTAAAGGTGTGTTGTAAATCTGATTCCCATTTTTTGATGTATGATAGGGAGGGTTGTTCTAGCGGTCTAGTTAGCAGGCCGTAAGTTTTGGAAAGGGTCTGCGGAAGAAGGAAGCCTCTTCTAAAGATGATGCACAAGAAAGCCCGCAAGCAGTTAGCTGAAGACAAGCAGACTAAGGACATTACTGGAACTGTGTCCTGTGGTCTGATGAAACCAAGACCTTCAGCTATCCTCCCGCTGTGTGCTCGGCTGATGCCGGCACCAGTCTTCCGGTTCCCTTCCCTGCAAGCGTCGCGACGCAGAGGGGTGGAACCGGCAGCAATTTCACAGTTTGCTGAAGACAAGCAGACTAAGGACATGGATTACTGGAACCATGTCCTGTGGTCAGATGAAACCAAGATAAACTTATTTGATTCAGATGGTGTCAAGCGTGTGTGGTGGTAACCAGGTGAGGAGTACAAAGAAAAGTGTGTCTTGCCCACAGTCAAGCATGGTGGTGGGAGTGTCATGGTCAGGAGCTGCATAAGTGCTGCTGGCACTGGGGAGCTACTGTTTATTGAGGAAACCATGAATGCCAACATGTACTGTGAAATACTGAAGCAGAGCATGATCCCCTCCCTTCAGGGACTGGGCCGCAGGGCAGTATTCCAACATGATAACGACCCCAACACACATCTCCAAGATGACCACTACCTTGCTAAAGAAGCTGAGGGCAAAGGTGATAAACTGGCCAAGCATGTCTCCAGACCTAAACTCTATTAAGCATCTGTGGGGCATCCTCAAATGGAAGGTGGAGGAGCGCAAGGCCTCTAAAACCCACCAGCCCTGTGATATCATGGAGGAGTGGAAGAGGACTCCAGTGGCAACCTGTGAAGCTCTGGACAACTCTTAGCCCAAAAGGCAGTGCTGGAAAATAATGGCGTCCACACAAATTGACACTTTGGGCCCAATTAGGACATTGTCACTTAGGGGTTAATTCACTTTTGTTGCCAGTTGTTTAGACATTAACCTCCCTAGTTGAATTCCCGAGTGTGGCTCGGGGTTAATGTAAAGTACCAAAAGCGGTAACCCCGAGTCACATTCGGGATTACCCCACAATAAAACTCACTTTCCCATGATCCCCCGCCATCATCGTGCTGTGTGCTCAGCCGATGCTAGCACCTGTCTTCCAGTTCCCTTCCCTACGAGCGTCGCGACACAGAGGGGTGGAACCGGCGGCAATTTCAAAAAAGTACATAAAACAAATGACATGATACAAAGTTGTTATCCTAACGGATTACACTGTATCATGACATTTCACCACAAGATTTCATCTGGTGGCTTTTCCAGTGCCCTACCTGTGCTTTTCCAGTTCTTTGTGCCTAGAAAATTGAGAACGACCATGGCGTCAAAAAAGCGTTCTTTTTGCGCAAAAGTGTTTTTAGATGAACTGGAAAACAGCGACAGCGAAACCGAGTTACTTGAAGAACTGAGCAGCCGCGATGATTCTGCGACTAAGCTCAGCGATGTGCGGACTTGGTGCTCTATTGACTGCGGTACCGATCAGGCAGCGCCCCCAAGATTCCCATTTACAGGAGCACCTGGTATGAAAGTTGACGTTGACCATGACAACCCCTTGGCATACCTACAATTATTTTTGACCGATGAGGTCATTGAAAAAATTGTTACCGAGACCAATCGGTACAAAGAGCAACAATGCACTATGCATCGGAGGTTTACAAGATGCAGAAAGTGGGAACCAGTGACCAAAGATGACCTTTTGAAATTTCTGGGCCTAATAATTCTTCAGGGAGTGGTGGGGAAACCCCTGCAGAAGTGGTATTGGACAACCAATACATTACTTGCCACTCCATTCTTTGGCACGGTCATGTCAGAATACAGATTTTCCCTCATAATGAAATATCTCCACTTTGAAAATAATGAAGAATTTGATGAAACTACTTATCCTGCACCAAAACTAAGTATATCAAATGATTCTTCAGAATTTCCAACTAAGCTATGTGCCAGAAAGAGACATCAACACAGAAGAAAGTCTAATGGCCTACAAGGGAATACTCAGCTGGGTGCAATACATTGCATCAAAGATGGCACGATTTGGTGTAAAATCCTACATGCTATGCGAATCGCCAACTGGGTACATTTGGAATTCAGTGATATACACTGGAAAAGGAACACAATTTGATGAAAAATACAGTAACCATGGAATGACAACATCTTCTGTTCTTTCACTAAATTAGTCATTGCTAAATCAGGGCTATTGTGCAACAACGAACAACTTTTATACATCTCCTGAGGTTTATTAGGTTCTACTGCACAACAAAACCGATGCTTATGTAATTTCAGATATGGTGATATCCTTGAAAAAGGCTTAACAGCCGAAACGCACTGGGTATTACAGATACTTTCTCTGTTTAAATCCCATACTTGTGAACAAGTACGGAATAGAGAGATAGATTTTCTAAGTCACCATATCACCTATGTCACACACTTCTAACCTCTTCACCACAGGGCCCTTAAGCCCTGCACAAATGTATATACTGTACATGCACGATAAAAAGATTTCACTCTTCAATAAATTGTTAAATTTTATTACTACGCTACATATTTTCTTGCCTGAAAAATCCCACCCCCCCTTTTGGCCTGAGGCACCAAACACCAAAAAATATCTATATCAAGATGACTTTTGCTCTTGCTGTTTTGACCTTCTGAATCACTTTGGGTATGAGATTGAATGGAGGGAAGGCATATAGGAGATCCTCTGTTCGATGGAATGCAAACGCATCTAGACCCCGACTGCGAGAGTCCCTGTAAATTGAGTAAAAGTTCTCTACTTTGGCATTCTTGGCTGAGGAGAACAGGTCTATTAGCGGGAATCCCCACCTTTCCGTGATTGTCCTGAACACTTCCTGGTTCAGGCTCCATTACGTATGGTAAATCTTCTCTCTGCTTAAAAGATCTGCCAAATAGTTCAGCTCTCCTTTGAGGTGAATGGCCGCCAGCGAGAGGGTGTTTTCTTCCGCCCAAGTAAGGATCCGTTCTGTCACTGACATGAGGGAAGGTGCCCGTGTCCCTCCAGTATCCAGTCCTGGATTTGGCTGCTGAGAAATACAAAATTCCCTCCACGCCAGAATCCAAGATGGCGGACACATCACTTCCGTGGATTGCATTTCCTGTGCTAGGTGGGAGGAGCCTATATCTCAATTAAGCTGTCCTGGAAGATGACTTGGAAAAATACTATAAGATGATCTTCAGACATCTTCTTGAGCAATGCTTGTGGAATGCATACATTCTGCTACAAAGAAAAAAAAAAAGTGACAAGCCTGTGATTCATGCAGACTTTATTTGGAAAGTTGCCAAACAAATCTTTGAGTCACTAAAACCATCAATGTCTGTGAACAGATCTGGACGTCGTGCTGTTGGCGTTGTCAATCTGGAACACCTGACTGGTCGTCACTTCATGAACAACCGCCCACCAACTGAGAAAAAGTCATCACCTAAAAGGATGTGCGTGGTTTGTTGCTGGAAGAGAGATGACAGTGTAAGGTAAATAAGAAAAGAAACCAGATTCTATTGTCCCGCTTGTGACGTCAGACTTTGTGCAGTCCCATGTTTCAAAATATTTCATACCTGAGATGTTTACTAAATCTTTATTACAGTTACCAGTAATATCGTACCCTTTGTACACATTTCAGTGTTTTTGGTTTGATTGTATTATTGAATAAAATGTATTATTATTATATAATTTATGATTTTTGTGTTTCAAATTTCTCTATCGCTCATTGACAGACGTAGTCTTCTTGATTCTCAAGAGCTGGGTTATGTTGTCTCCGCAGGAGTAGGACTAGGCAGAAAGACAAAACGTTCTGGCTCCACCTTAGGGGCAGTCCCTGAGGGTATATCCTCCCTCTCTCTGCTACAGGGAATCAGTTTTTTTCTGTCTAGTCAGGAGTAAGGACCTAAGTTCCTTGCTGGGATCTTTTGGTCCTGGCAAGACTTTTTTCTTTAGAAAAAGAAATTTTTTAGGTAGTTTTTCTCCAGTGTTTTTCCTGTGAGATCTTCAAGCAAAAACGCCGGACTGGGCGACACGTGTGGTCACCCCAGCCGGCCTACGAGCGCGCGCAGACCATTGCATTGCGCTTGGTCGGCCGCGACACATTCAAGTAAGTATGCGGGGCCAGGCGACGGGCTGGATGTTGAGATCCAGTGGTCACCCCGGTTTCTGCCTACGAGCGCGTGCAGACCAGAGCTCCGCGCTGGGTCGGCCGCGACGGAGTCCCAGTGGAGGGACTGACCTTGCGAGTTAAAAGTCTCGCTTGGACGCCAGGAACCAGAGAGTCGAGGCGTCCGGAGTGGTCCACAACCCCCCACCCCGGTGGAGAGGGTATTGTGAAGAGAGGGTGCCTGTCGGTTTGGAATGGTGAGTAAACGTTGCCTTTTTTCTTTCCTCGTTATGAGGCAGTATGAATTATGGGCCCCTCCATACATGGTCAGTATATATCTGACACTAAAAGTCCCCCTTGTAAATACAGTATGTGTTTGTGGGAAGTGGACTTGGTTTGAGAGCTAACACTCTACCCAGCAGACTGTAGCATTACAGTAGACATAGGAGGTATAATCCTACCTTATTTGTAGTGTATCTCCTGTAGATCAATCAATCGCCACTCAGCAGAGATGCAGGTGGATGTGCTGGGAAAAACGATTTCGGCGGTCCGCCGCCATTTTGCCGTAGACCAGGTGCATGCATGTCCTCAGGTCACGCCGGCCGCCATGTTTTTGGAGTCTAATGTCTCCTGTATGGGGGCGGCCATGTTTCATGAGCCCAGCTACCTCGTGGAGAGCTGGGAACGCCGGAAGGCGTACACAGGGGGCGGAGCCACGTCCTTCTACCCGGGAAAAAGCAACAGCTCCTTCCAGTCTGTAAAGACAGACGCTGACTGCAGTTGGTTGGAAACTTCACTGCATCGGTTGGTGAGCCTTGGGGGTCCCTCTCTCTCTCTGTGGGATCGAGAAGCAGGTACTCTGAGGGGCGCTATTGCGCTAGGGGGAGACACATAAAAAAAAAAAAAAAAAATTTAAAAAAAAAAAAAAGAGGTATTTTTTATTTAAAAAAAAAAAAAGAAGTTTTTTTGTGTTTTCTGGCAAAGGTGTCCTGAATTAACATGGACCCTGCCACTCATGTATCTCCTCCGGATCCCCTCGAGGGGTCTGCGGGATCCTCCAGCACCCCACTGACGATTGAATCATTGTCCGCTATTGTGGAAACTTTTGTGTCCCGGGTGGAAGTGGCTTGTCAGGGACAGGGCGCAAGTAAGCGACCCCCGCCTAACCCCTTATTATCTGAAACCTCGGATTCAGACTCTGAGCCTATTTCTGCAGTTGCAGGTACTTCATCTGGTATTGGTGTCTCGTGTACTGTCTTTTCAGACAGTGAGGAGGATGTTTCGGCATCAGCCATAGCCAGAGAGGAAGCGTTGGTAAACGCACTCATTGTATCTGTTCAAGAAACCTTAAGATTACAGGGTATTCCGTCAGAAATAGCTGAAACTGTAATCCCTTTTGGGACTAAAAAACGCATCAAAGTGGCGAAGGTTTTTCCATTGCCCAAATGTTTTGGCAATCCAATCAAAGAAGAATGGAGTCTGCCAAAACGCATTTCTACTATTTCTAAACGCATTAACAGGCGTTATCCGTTTGAGGAAACCCTCATTAAGAAATGGACAGAACCACCTGTGGTGGATTCACCAATTGCTAGATTGAATAAAGCCACGGTTATTCCTCTAGAAGACGCTCCGTCTTTTAAAGATCCAGTGGATCGCAAGATAGAAGCTATGTCTCGCACCATGTTTACCTTGATTGGATCAGCTTTCAGACCAATAATTGCTATTGGTCTGGTTTCGCAGGCTGTAACTGTATGGACCAAGTGGTTACGCCGGGACCTAGAAGAGGTCCCTCAGGCAGTATCAGATTTGTTGGAACAGATGATACAGGGGTTACAGTTTGTGTGTGATGCGGCGTTAGACGCCACTTCATTATTGGCGCGAGCATCTGTCTCAGCGGTGGTTCTCAGGCGTACACTGTGGCTAAAAGGTTGGTTAGCCGACCAAGGTTCCAAAAAAGCATTGGCTAATTTCCCCTTTTTAGGAGAGCGTCTATTTGGAGCCAACTTAGATGAGATCATTAAGGATCTCACGGGTGGAAAGAGCACCTTTTTACCGCAAAATTTTAAAGGTAAAGGAACTCGTCAAAGACGAGGGCCTTCTTTTTCTGCTCACAAGAGGTTTTTTCGTCCCGCGGGTGAAAAAATTAAGTCCTCCAAAGCTCCTGCAGGAGGCGTCAGGGGTCGTTGGTCGGGCAAGCAAAAGCCCGCCCCCTCTAGACCTGAAGATAAACCGTCCAAAGCCTGAAGGTGCGCCCCCACCCATAACTGGGGTGGGGGGGGACGTCTTCGCCGGTTCCCGGATCCATGGCTTTCCAGAATCCCGGACAGATGGGTTTGCGAAGTCATAAGGTCAGGGTACAAGATCGAGTTTCGATCTCTCCCACCGGCGCGATTCTTCCCTTCCAATAGCCGACTATCCCCGGATCGTTTAGACGATCTGCGGAGAGCAGTCACAGATTTACTACAACAAGGAGTGGTAGTCCACGTTCCTTGGACTGAACGCTTTCAGGGGTTTTATTCAAACCTATTTACAATACCCAGGAAAGAGGGCAAAGTGCGTCCAATTCTGGACTTAAGGGCACTCAATTCTTTTGTCTACATAAGAAGATTCAGAATGGAGTCCATTCGCACAGTAGCAGCCTTTCTGCATCCAGGGGATGTCCTAGCGTCCATAGACATCTAGGACGCATATCTTCACATTCCCATTTTTCGCAGGACATCAGCGGTTTCTACGCTTTTCCGTAGAAGAGAACCACTATCAGTTTGTGGCGTTACCTTTCGGTCTCGCCACGGCTCCGCGGGTCTTCACGAAGGTGTTGGCCCCAATGTTGGCACTTCTGCGCCAAAGAGGCATATCGATTCTAGGTTACCTAGACGATCTTCTGCTTCATGCAGAGTCTCCTCAGACCTTGCTACAAAACATAGAAATTACTATGATTTCTTTACAGGAATTCGGGTGGCTGGTGAACCAGCAAAAGTCATTTCTGGTTCCCACCCAGAGGCTCGAATATCTGGGTCTAATTCTAGACACAGTCTGAACAAGAGTTTTTTTTTTCTTCCGGTAGGGAAACTCCGAAAGATTCAATCAGCAGTCCAGTTGTTACTATCCAACAGCTGGTCTTCCCTTCGGACTTGCATGAGGGTTCTGGGGTTGATGGTGGCTTCCTTCGAAGCAGTCCCATTTGCCCAGTCCCATACCCGAATTCTTCAGCAAGAGATTCCTCTCAGATGGAATCGGAATCCGGAATCCCTGGACAATCAGATCCGATTGAGCAAACAGACCAGAGAGTCTCTGGTCTGGTGGCTTCGGTCTCCGATGCTCAGCCAGGGAAAGTCATTTCTGCCAATATATTGGACGACAGTGACCACGGATGCCAGTCTATCCGGATGGGGAGGAATTCTCGGTCAGTTATCTGTCCAGGGACTTTGGTCCCCGGAAGAATCCAGGTTACCGATAAATGTATTGGAACTGAGAGCGATCAGACTTTGTCTGATTCACTGGACCGAGCAGCTCCAGGGCAGCCCGGTTCGGATCCAGTCGGACAACGCCACGGCCGTGGCTTATGTCAATCACCAGGGGGGCACCAAGAGTGTCCGAGCGGCCAAAGAAGTGGCTTGCATTCTTCGCTGGGCAGAACGATTTGTTCCAGCAATCTCTGCGGTGTTCATTCCGGGGGTGGAGAATTGGCAGGCAGATTATCTCAGCCGTCAGACTCTGGATCAGGGGGAATGGTCCCTCCATCCAGACGTTTTCCACCAGTTGTGCCTACGATGGGGCACCCCGGATATGGATCTGTTGGCATCTCGATTCAACAGGAAAGTTCAGAGATTCGTGGCTCGCTCCCGCGATCCTCTAGCAGAAACCGCAGACGCACTGATCGCCCCGTGGGGGCAATACCAGCTAATGTATGCCTTCCCTCCTCTTGGGTTACTGCCAAGACTTCTTCGCAGGATAGAGGAGGAAGGAATTCCAGTAATCCTGGCAGCTCCGGACTGGCCTCGTCGAGCTTGTTACGCCGACTTGGTCAGACTGATGGCGGACGTCCCGTGGAGACTTCCTCTCAGGGAGGATCTACTGTCTCAGGGACCGATCTTCCATCCTGCTTTACGATCGCTGGTTTTAAACGGCCTGGTTATTGAGACCCAGGTGCTGAAGGACAAGGGATTGTCAGCTTCAGTTATTCCTACTCTAGTTAAAACAAGGAAAGCGACTTCCAGAAAGATTATCATCGTACATGGAAGTCTTATATTGTGTGGTGTGAATCCCTTGGGTTCCATCTACATCTTTATTCGGTAGTCCGAATATTGGCTTTCTGCAACAGGGAGTTGAGCAGAAGCTGGCCTTGAGTGTTATCAAGGGTCTGGTTTCAGCATTTGCTATCTTCTTTCAGAAGCTTTTGTCTACTCATTCCTTGGTGCGGAATTTCATCCAGGGGGTGCGACACCTGGCTCTGCCAGTGCACGCGCCGTTACCATCCTGGGATCTTAATTTGGTGCTGTCGGTTCTTCAGACACCTCCCTTTGAAAATATCAGGGAGATTCCCTTGCTTACTTTATCCCAGAAGGTGGTCTTCTTGGTGGCTATCACTTCTGCACGCAGGGTGTCAGAACTGGCTGCATTATCCTGTTGTTCCCCAGATCTGGTGGTTCATAGGGATAAGGTTGTTCTTCATCCGAATCCATCCTTCCTTCTAAGGTGGTATCAAAGTTTCATTGAATAAGGACAGTGTATTGTCCTTATGTCCTTAGCCCAATCATCCTCGAGAATTTGCATGGCATTCCGTGGATGTAGTTTGGGCGATCAGGATATACTTGAATACTACGGATTCAATTTGTAAGACGGATTCACTGTTTGTGATCACGGATGGCCCTAAGAAGGGGTTGCCTGTTCTGCTGCGACCATCTTTAGATGGATCAGACAGACGGTGGTATAGGCTTATTTTATCTAAGGGTCGGGATCCCCCGTTCCCTGTTAAGGCGCATTCTACTCGGGCGCTTAGAGTTTCCTGGACCTTCCGCCATCAGGCGTCAGTGGTTCAGGTTTTCAAGGCGACTGTTTAGTATTCGGTTCATACCTTTACAATATTGTATAAGGTTTATGTGATGGCATCGTCAGATGCCTCTTCTGGCCGCAAGGTTCCTGCAGGCCACTGTTTGAGGAGACTGTTGGTCTACCTCGAGGATTTGTGGGGTAGGTCTCATCTGTTTTCTAGATGAGTCCTTTGATACTTCTGGTTGGCTCCGGTTGGGCCTTCTAGATTGGATTTTGATTCTGTCAATCCCACCCCTCATTTTGTGGCACTGCTTCTGGATGTCCCAGCTCTTGAGAATCAAGAAGACTACGTCTGTCAATGAGCGATAGAGAAAAATGGATTTCTGTAAGATCTTACCGTAAAATCCTTTTCTCTTAAGCTCATTGACAGACGTAGTACCCGCCCCTCTATCATTGAGTTGGGTTGGGTTAAATTCTCTGTTACTGCTTTAGAACAGAACTGATTCCCTGTAGCAGAGAGAGGGAGGATATACCCTCAGGGACTGCCCCTAAGGTGGAGCCAGAACGTTTTGTCTTTCTGCCTAGTCCTACTCCTGCGGAGACAACATAACCCAGCTCTTGAGAATCAAGAAGACTACGTCTGTCAATGAGCTTAAGAGAAAAGGATTTTACGGTAAGATCTTACAAAAATCCATTTTTTATCATACCCAGGATGTCTACTAGACTCTTGTTTGGACAGATTTAAGCGGGTTATTCCTAAGAATGGCCTAAAAAAATAAAACAACATATTTCCATGGAAAACAATGTACCTGACATAATCAGACCGCCAGGGAGGTTAATGGCTGTGTGTTGAGGTATTTTGAGGGGACAGCAAATTTACACTGTTATACAAGCTGTACACTCACTACTTTACATTGTAGCAAAGTGTCATTTCTTCAATGTTGTCACATGAAAAGATATCATAAAATTTACAAAAATGTGAGGGGTTTCAAACCGACTCTTTTCTGGCTAAAAGCTTTGGACCACTGAACCTTGGCCACAATATGCTTCTGCTCGGTCCAATCCCTATCATTCCCGACTCATTGAGGTAAACGCTAAGGATGTGCCCTCTTCCCCCCCCCCCTCTGGTTTTTCTGGATTATCCCCCGGTCCAGTTTTTCAGGGTATCGAATTGGAACACAAATCTTTCAAAATAAGTTTGTTTGCGGATGACATAAATTTAGCCCTAAACAAACCACATACAAATTTACCAGTTTTATTTCCAAATGGGAAAAGGATCTTTGGTTCACTAAAGACAGAGAAGGCTGGCTACAAATCTGGTCTACAATGGCTTCCTGCTCTATTAGGGTTCTACACACATGGTGGCCTGCCCCATGATCACAAGCTTCTGGACCAAGGTATCATGCTTTTGCATTTTAATTACACATGCTATTTATACACCCTTTTCCTAGAGAGCCTTGGTATATCCTACTGCATCTTAAACTCCAAAGTGTTACTAAGTCCCAGTTCAAATTAGCAACTTATGTTCTGTTAGCAGCAAAATAGACTATTGTGAAAGCCTTACTTTGTGGAAGTTTGCTGACTTGTTGATGCTTTTTTCATTATTGAAAAGGTCACTGGTGTTTTAAGAGACACATAAGAAACTCCTTATAGTATAGACTCGGTGGATTAAGTATGCTCACCCTTCCATGCCCATAGCAAATTACACCTCTCTATAAGCACAGGGCCTCAAAGTCCTAGTTTGGGTGTCTTCGTTGTCCTTATTCCCCCTTCCTACTCTCCCATTTTTCTACTCTTCTCCAACTATCCGTATGCCTCCCTGCTGTGGAGATCTCTTTACTTCTTTCTTTGTTTCTACCTTCATACAACCTTCACTATGCACCTGGATTTAGGGGATTTGGTAGCAAACAAAGTTCTAGACAGGAAATGCAGCTCTAAATTAGCTACAGATCACCTTTATATCACTGGCCTACTACCCTGAAAATGTATGGTCTTCTTGTAATACAGTACAGATTTATGTTTTTGATGGCTATAGTCCTAGTGCTTATATAGGGAATATTCCACACCTACCTATTTCCTAAAATTATTTGTAATCTGAAATACTTTTTTTTTTTTTGTTAAAGATCCCTCCCTCCCCCCACCGAGGGAGTTTACTGGCAGTTACCAAGACAGGGAGATATCCAAGGATGCTTTATGTTTCTAAAATATTCTTGTGAGTACCATTTCATTTAGGTACAGAATTCATTCACACCACCTTAACCAGACGAGTGTTTACATAAAGTAATTAATTAAAAAAATGACTCATCCAAGCATTAACAGCACTCAATGGTGTTATGAAAATAAAATGCTTAATGATGGCAACTGACTTCCTAAGCAAGTTTTCCTCATCCATGCCCATCCCCAACTCAACAAGGTAAAAGGCACAAGTAGCAATCTAAAAAAAAAATTACCCTTCATCAAATCTTTCATGTCCCTCAATCAGATGTAGTGTGTGGATATTTCCAATAGCGAGAAGTCCAAGCTTCCATCATGCCAAAAATCTCAAGTAGATTCTCAGGTAGATACTTGTGTTTACCAGTGGCGGCTGGTGAAGTTTTAAGATGGGGGGGCGCAAGACCCCGCCCTTCTATTTTGGCCCCTCCCATTTCTCAGAAGCCACACCCCTTATAGACCCCACCCATTTTGTCCCCTGTATTTTGCTTGCGTGAACCAATTCTCCCAATATATCACATATTAAGGGCTCCATCAGTACTAGTATATCCCATAATAGGGAGCAGGGGCCCTATTATGGGATACACTGACAGAGTGGCACAAACCCCACAGTACAGGCCCCTTGTACAAACCCCACAGTACAGACCCCCTAGCACAGACCACACAGTACATGCCCCCTTTCAATGCAGTGACCAGCGTACATGCCCCCTTTCAATGTAGTGACCAGCGTACATGCCCCCTTTCAATGCAGTGACCAGCGTACATGCCCCCTTTCAATGTAGTGACCAGCGTACATGCCCCCTTTCAATGCAGTGACCAGCGTACATGCCCCCTTTCAATGTAGTGACCAGCGTACATGCCCCCTTTCAATGTAGTGACCAGCGTACATGCCCCCTTTCAATGCAGTGACCAGCGTACATGCCCCCTTTCAATGCAGTGACCAGCGTACATGCCCCCTTTCAATGCAGTGACCAGCATACATGCCCCCTTTCAATGTAGTGACCAGTATACATGCCCCCTTTCAATGCAGTGACCAGCGTACATGTCCCCTTTCAATGTAGTGACCAGCGTACATGCCCCCTTTCAATGCAGTGACCAGCGTACATGTCCCCTTTCAATGTAGTGACCAGCGTACATGCCCCCTTTCAATGTAGTGACCAGCGTACATGCCCCCTTTCAATGCAGTGACCAGCGTACATGCCCCCTTTCAATGCAGTGACCAGCGTACATGCCCCCTTTCAATGCAGTGACCAGCATACATGCCCCCTTTCAATGTAGTGACCAGTATACATGCCCCCTTTCAATGCAGTGACCAGCGTACATGCCCCCTTTCAATGCAGTGACCAGCGTACATGCCCCCTTTCAATGTAGTGACCAGTATACATGCCCCCTTTCAATGTAGTGACCAGTATACATGCCCCCTTTCAATGTAGTGACCAGCGTACATGCCCCCTTTCAATGTAGTGACCAGCGTACATGCCCCCTTTCAATACAGTGACCAGCGTACATGCCCCCTTTCAATGTAGTGACCAGTATACAGGCCCCCTTTCAATGTAGTGACCAGCGTACATGCCCCCTTTCAATGTAGTGACCAGTATACAGGCCCCCTTTCAATGTAGTGACCAGCGTACATGCCCCCTTTCAATACAGTGACCAGCGTACATGCCCCCTTTCAATACAGTGACCAGCGTACATGCCCCCTTTCAATGCAGTGATCAGCATACATGCCCCCTTTCAATGTAGTGACCAGCGTACATGCCCCCTTTCAATACAGTGACCAGCGTACATGACCCCTGCAGAGGTATGGCAGTGGGAGAGATGGGATCAGGCAGAGGGATGGCAGTGGGAGGGATGGTCATGGGATGAGGCAGAGCAGAGGGGGATGGCGGTGGAAAGGCTGGATGGATGGATGGATGGTCATGGCCCATGATGACCATCCATCCAGCCTTTCCACCGCCATCCCCCTCTGCTCTGCCTCATCCCATGACCATCCATCCATCCAGCCTTTCCACCGCCATCCCCCTCTGCTCTGCCTCATCCCATGACCATCCATCCATCCAGCCTTTCCACCGCCATCCCCCTCTGCTCTGCCTCATCCCATGACTCATGGGATGAGGCAGAGCATAGGGGGATGGCGGTGGAAAAGCTGGATGGATGGTCATGGAGGACTGACAGGACAGGAGGACCACGAGGACTCACCGGTGGTGATGTCTTCTTCCAGCAGATGACCTCCGGTGGTCTGGTCTCCTCTCCGGTGCCGCCGTCACTCCCGTCCGGTGTCCACCCGACTCCATCGCCCGCGGTCCGGTCCACTGCTGCGAGTGACGTCAGCGGGGTCAGCGTTGGATGTCCTGGATGCTGTGATTGGTCCAGGCTGGAGGCTGGACCAATCACAGCCAGGAATCCACGAAGTGGGGGTTTCCAAGGAATCTGCCTTGCGCCCAGGTTACGCCCCCCACGCCCCCCAGAAGGCAGCCAATCGGCGCCTCTTCTGGGTGGTAACCCCACCCCCCCACCCCCTCCACATCGGCTGGCGGCGGCGGCGGCGAACGCAATTTTTTTTTTTTTTTTCAAACTTTATTGCTCGTTTTGCAATCTTTTTTTTTTTTTTTATCTTTTTTTTTTTCTTCCTTTTTTCAGGGGGGGCGGCGCCCTGGCGCCCCCTATGCACCGGCCGCCACTGGTGTTTACAGTATATTAAGTTTTGTCAACTAAAATTTTCAGGATTTTTTTAACAGTAACATGTTAGCTCATCTCCACCAAAGGCCCACCTAGATCATGTTTTACATTCAATCATCACAGAGGAATTTTCACTCCAATGGATTGGCATGAAAAATGATATCTTGCAGATGTACAGACTTCAGAATCATCTGCAAATTTCAGGAACCAGAAGGTAGTGTTTGCCAATTTTGATAGCACTTTAACAGCTTCAGGAAAAGACTAGTAAACTGGGATCAACAGCTTTATCTGTTAATAGAGTTTAATTAATCTATTGCTACAACAAATCTTAAAAAAAAAAAAAAAAATGACTGGAGTCAGGTTGACTGCAGCTCCCCCCCAAGAATCCTACAAGCTGCCCTATGGCTGAAGAATAAGGTAGTTAAATAACCACTCCGCCATAACACTTGTCCTTTACTCTGAAAACAGTGTCATCTGAAACCTGCCCATAAAAATACAGAATACTGTAAACAGCCTTAGGCCTGCCATACATGGATCGTCCCAATGAACCGGAAAAATTTGATCCATGTATGGGCAGGCTGGTTGTACACCAGTCAATCTATTTTTCCTGAACAATCAGTGCCACCAGCTATAGCCAGCAACAGGCCCGGACTGGGACAAAATATAGGCCTAGGCATTTTAGACTAAGCAGCCAAGATCCCCTGCAGGGCCCAGCGGAAGAGGGGAGGGGTTACTCGGCAGCGCTGCGGTTGAGAAGAGGCCAGGGGAGAGCACAAAGGGGGCCAAAGAGAAAACAGGGGCCCAGGGGCAGCAGAAAGAAGATGGATAGGAGCAGAGGCATAACTAGAACCTTCAGGGTCCTGGTGCAAGAAACCATGCATGTCTCCATTGACCTCTGTTTTTTTCCCGCTGATCCTGGGACCCTTTACTCCTATTGTGGGGCTGTTCATTAGGGTCCAGATGCGGGACTCTTTTACATGTTCTGCAGCCCCCCCCCCCCCCCAACGGTGGTAGAATGCAATATTTTGAGGGTTCTGTAGCACCCCCCTGCTCCTGGTCCTAGTGACAGGGAGGCTGTATGGCCCCCCTGCAGCATGGTCAGGGATGCACCAGTAAAGCATTATACAGTGAGTGGGGGGGTAGTGAGCAGTATACGGTATGGGGGGAGCAGTATACAGTGGGGGGGCAGTGGGCAGTATACAGTGGGGGGGGGGAGCAGTGAGCAGTATACAGTGGGGGGGGGGAGCAGTGAGCAGTATACAGTGGGGGGGGGGGAGTAGGCAGTATACAGGGGAGGCAGCAGTGAGCAGTATACAGTTGGGGGGGGAGCAATGGGCAGTATACAGGGAGAGGAGCAGCGAGCAATAAACATTGTGTGGGGGAGCAGTATAAAGTTAGGGGGAGCACTGAGCAGTATACAGGGGGAACAGTGAGCAGTATAGGTGGGGAGAGGAGCAGGGAGCTGTATACAGAGGGAGTCAGTGGACAGTATACAGTTGGGGAGTGGGCAGTATACAGTGGGGGAGCAGTAAGCAGTATACGGGGGGATGGGGGGGGGGTGCAGTGGGCAGTTTACAGTGGAGGAGCAGTAAACAGTATACAGTGAGGGGGGCGCAGCATACAATGGGAGGGGACAATGAGCAGCATATATGGGGGGGGGAGCAGTGAGTAGCATACAGGGGGGAGCAGTATACAGTGTAGGGAGCAGTGAGCAGTATACTGGGGAGAGGAGCAGGGAGCTGTATAAGGGGGGGGGGTCAGTGGGCAGTATACGGGGGAGGAGCAGTAAGCAGTATACAGGGAGGAGCAGTAAGTGGTATATGGGGGGAGCAGTAAGAAGCATATGGGGGGGAGCAGTGGGCAGTGTACAGTGGGGGGGGGGAACAGTGAGCAGTATACAGTGGGGGGGGGCAATGAGCATAATCCGAGGGGGAGCAGTAAGCAGGATATGGAGGGAGGGAGGGCAGTGAGCAGTTAGTGTGTGTGTGTGTGTGTGTGTGTGTGTGTGTGTGTGTGTGTGTGTGTGGGGGGGGGGGGAGCAGTATACAGTGGGGGGGCAGTGACCATCATACACTGGGGGCGGGGGGGGGGCAATGAGCAGTATACAGGGAGGAGTAGTGAGCAGTATACTGGGAAGTAGTGAGAAGCATACTGGGGGAGCAGTACACAGTGGGGGGAGCAGGGGCAATGAGCAGTATACAGGGAGGAGCAGTGAGCTGTATACAGAGGAGCTGTATACAGTGGGGGGGGGGGGTGGACAGTGAGCAGCATACAGGGGAGAGGAGCAGGGAGCTGTATACTGGGAGGGGGAGGAGTGGACAGTATACAGTGGGGGGGAGGGACAGTGAACAGTATACAGGGGAGAGGATCAGGGAGCTGTATACGGGAGGGTAAATAGGCAGTATACAGTGGGGGGGGGGGGGAAATGAGCAATATACGGGGGGAGCAGTGAGCAGTATATGGAGGAGGGGGCCAGTGAGCAGTATACAGTGGTGGGGGAGCAGTATACAGTGGGGGGAACAGAGCAGTATACAGGGGAGGGGAGCAGGGAGCTGTATACTTGGAGGGGGAGCAGTGGGCAGTATACAGTGTGGGGGGGGGGGTGAACAGTGAGCAGTATACAGGGGAGAGGAGCAGGGAGCTGTATACCTGGGGGTCAGTGTACAGTGGGGGGGCACAATATACAGTGGGCGGGCAATAAGCAATATACGGAGGGAGCAGTATATGGAGGAGGGGGCAGTGAGCAGTATACAGTGGGGGGATGCAGTGGGCAGGATACAGGGGGGAGGGGGGGCAGTATACAATTGTGGGGGCAATGAGCAGTATACAGGGGGGAACAGTGACCAGTATACCATGGGGGAGGGGCAGTGACCAGTATACAGGGGGAAGGGGTAGCAGTGGGCAGTATACAGTGGGTTGATACAGTGAGCAGCATACGGGGGGGGGAGCAGTGGGCAGCATACGGGGGAGCAGTGAGCAGTATACAGGGGAGCTGTGAGAAGCGCATACGGGGGGGGAGAGCAATGAGCAGTATACAGGGGAGAGAAGCAGGGAGCTGTATACCGGGGGGGGGGGGTCAGTGGGCAGTATACAGTAGGGGGGGGGGAGCAGTGAGCAGTATATGGAGGAGGGGAGCAGTGACCAGCATACAGTGGGGGGATGCAGTGAGCAGTATACAGGGGGGGCAGTATACAGTGGTGGGGGGCAATGACCAGCATACAGTGTGGGGGCAGTGACCAGTATAAAGTGAGGTGGAACAGTGGACAGTATACCCTGGGATGATGCAGTTAGCAGTATAGGGGGGCAGTGAGCGGTATAAAGTGTGGGGGGGGAAGCAGTGGACAGTATACAGTGGATGGATGCAGTTAGCAGTATACGGGGGGGGGGTGAGCAGTATACAGGGGAGAGGAGCAGGGAACTGTATACAGGGGGGGGTCAGTGGGCAGTATACAGTGGGGGGGGGCACAGTATACAATGGGCAATATACGGGGAGCAGCAGTGAGCAGTATATGGGGGAGCAGTGATAAGCATACCTGGGGAGCAGTGAGCAGTATACAGGGGAGAGGAGCAGGGAGTTGCATACGGGGGGGGGGGTAGGGATCAGTGGACAGTATACAATGGGGGTGCAATGAGCAATATACGAGGGGAGCAGTGAGCAGTGTACAGTGTGGGGGGGGACGTGAGCAGTATACAGAGGGGGGAGCAGTGAGCAGTATACAGGGGAGAGGAGCAGGGAGCTGTATACGGGGGGTAAGGATCAGTTGACAGTATACAGCGGGGGTGCAATGAGCAATATACAAGGGGAGCAGTATACAGTGTGGGGGGGACGGGGACGTGAGCAGTATACAGTGGGGGGAGCAGTGAGCAGTATACAGGGAAGAGGAACAGGGAGTTGCATACGGGGGGTAGGGATCAGTGGACAGTATACAGCGGGGGTGCAATGAGCAATATACAAGGGGAGCAATAAGCAGTATACAGTGTGGGGGGGGGGGACATGAGCAATATACAGGGGGGGAGCAGTGGGCAGTATACAGGGGAGAGGAGCAGGGAGCTGTATACGCGGCGGGGGAGGAGTCAGTGGGCAGTATACAATGGGTTGATACAGTGAGCAGTATACGGGGGGGCAGTGACCAGTATAAAAAGTGGGGGGGAGCAGTTGGCAGTATATGGGGGGGGCAGTAACAAGTATACAGTGGGTGGATGCAGTGAGCAGTATACGGGGGGGGGAGCAGTGGGCAGCATGCAGGGGAGCAGTGGGCAGTATACAGGGGGGGGGGGGGAGAGACGAGTGTATCAACCATACAGTGTGCAGTATACAGGGGGCAGTGACCAGTATAATGTGCGTGAGGGGGCAGTATACAGTGGGAGGATGCAATGAGCAGTATGGGGGGGCAGTGACCAGTATAAAGGGTGTGGGGGGGGCAGTGAGCAGTATACAGTGGGGGAAGCAGTGAGCAGTATATGGAGGAGGGGGGCAGTGAGCAGTATATGGAGGAGGGGGGCAGTGAGCAGCATACAGTGGGGGGATGCAGTGGGCAGTATACAGTGGTGGGGGGCAATGACCAGCATACAGTGTGGGGGCAGTGAGCAGGATACAGGGGGCAGTGACCAGTATAAAGTGAGGTGGAACAGTGGACAGTATACCCTGGGAGGATGCAGTTAGCAGTATAGGGGGGCAGTGAGCGGTATAAAGTGTGGGGGGGGAGTGCAGTGGACAGTATACAGTGGGTGGATGCAGTGAGCAGTATACAGGGGGGGGTGAACAGTGAGCAGTATACAGGGGAGAGGAGCAGGGAACTGTAAAAAGGGGGGGGGGTCAGTGGGCAGTATACAGTGGGGGGGGGGCAATGAGCAATATACGGGGAGCAGCAGTGAGCAGTATACGGGGGAGCAGTGATAAGCATACCCGGGGAGCAGTGAGCAGTATACAGGGGAGAGGAGCAGGGAGTTGCATACGGGGGGTAGGGATCAGTGGACAGTATACAGTGGGGGTGCAATGAGCAATATACGAGGGGAGCAGTGAGCAGTATACAGTGGGGGGGGGCATGAGCAGTATACAGGGGGGGAGCAGTATACAGGGGAGAGGAACAGGGAGTTGCATATGGGGGGGGGGTAGGGATCAGTGGACAGTATACAGCGGGGGTGCAATGATCAATATATGAGGGGAGCAGTGAGCAGTATACAGTGTGGGGGGGGAGCAGTGAGCAATATACAGGGGGGGGGAGCAGTGAGCAGTATACAGGGGAGAGGAGCAGGGGGCTGTATACATGGTGGGGAGGGGTCAGTGGGCAGTATAGAGGGGGGGGGGGCAATGAGCAGTATATGGGGGGGGGATCAGTGAGCAGTATACAGTGGGGGGGGCAATGAGTAATATACAGGGGGGGGCAGTGAGCAGTATATGGAGGAGGGGGCAGTGACCAGCATACAATGGGGGGATGCAGGGGGCAGTATACAGTGTTGGGGGACAACGAGCAGTATACGGGGGGAGCAGTGACCAGTATACAGTGGGGAAGGGGCAGTGACCAGTATATAGGGGAAAGGGGTAGCAGTGGGCAGTATACAGTGGGTTGATACAGTGAGCAGTATACGGGGGGGGGCAAGGACCAGTATAAAAAGTGTGGGGGGGGGCAATGGGCAATATACGGGGGGGGGCAGTGACCAGTATACAGTGGGGAAGGGGCAGTGACCAGTATATAGGGGAAAGGGGTAGCAGTGGGCAGTATACAGTGGGTTGATACAGTGAGCAGTATACGGGGGGGGGGGCAAGGACCAGTATAAAAAGTGTGGGGGGGGGGCAGTGACCAGTATACAGGGGGAAGGGGGGAGCAGTGGGCACTATACAGTGGGTGGATGCAGTGAGCAGTATACGGGGGGAGGGGAGTAGTGGGCAGTATAGGGGGGGGGGAGATGAGTATACAGTGGGGGAAGAGATAAGTATACACTGGGGGGGAGCAGTGAGCAGTTTACAGGGGGAAGGGGTAGCAGTAGGCAGCATACAGTGAGCAGTATATGGGGGGGGGGGGGGGCAGTGACCAGTATAAAAAGTGGGGGGGAGGGGAGCAGTGGGAAGTATACAGGGGCAGTATATGGGGGAGGTGACCAGTATAAAGTGTGGGGGAGAGCAGTGGGCAGTATACAGTGGGTGGATGCAGTGAGCAGTATACGGGGGGGGGGGCAGTGAGCAGTTTACAGGTAGGGACCACTGAGCAGCATTAATTTTACTAACTACAGTAGGAAGCAGAAGCATTGCAGATGGAGGGAATTGCTGCAGGAGTCACTTACCATATGGATGGAGGTGAGGACTCCCATCTATGCTCCTCTTCCGATATAGCCTTCACTGGGAGGACCAGTGTGCTGCGGTTTCTGCTCCCCTATCTCTTATGCAGCTGAGAACAGAGGGTATGTGATCACTTATAAAAAGTGGGAAAAGCATGTATATAAAGTTTTTTATATGTATACACAAATGTTTTGCCTTTCATTTCAGTTTTAAATTGAATAGGTTGTTATATAAGGTGATGGTTTACATAAACTTTAACATCTAGAAAGCTAGGCTCCAGTGAAAGGAACAGATAAATTTACAGCAATTCATACCATGTTACAATGTTTATATGAGAACTTCAAAATGCTCTTTTATTTAGAGCAAAATTGGTTTTATACTTACTTTATATTTTGTTAAGTGTTTCAATTCACACTGCATAAACTTAATAAAATTGCAACAGACCTTCTTAGATCAAAATTAAAAGTACAACCTGCCAGTACAAATGTAAAAAACAATAAATAAATAATTACACTATTGATGGTAAAAAGAACTATTCAGATGTTGCTGCTAAAACACTATGTAGGTAATTTCACGACACCCTCCACATCTTCTAATAAACCATAAAAAAGTACAGAGCAACTATATTAAAAAAAAACACATAAAAGAAAATGCGATGTGTGTCAATATGACTCAAAACAAATTATACAGTGATGATCAGTTCAAAATGCAAAAAACTAAAATATAAAAAATAGTCCCAATTATTCATGACATACACCACAGTGTGACAAGTGATTCACAACTTTTCACTTTTTATCTTGTGTCATGTGAACCTCCACCTCTAGCTGAAAAACCTGTTCACTTCCTCATAAGACCCCCACCAAAATGGAAGCTCTGCTTGATCGCACCCTCCACTGTATATTTGTAATTGAGTGGCGGTGTACCCATGAGCTGTCTGGCTGTTTTTTTCCCTCTCTTCCTATAGTCTGGATGACAACTAAGATGGCCGACGACGTCACTTCTAGTTCTGCGGTAGTTGGGAGGTTGCGGCGGTAACCCAGTACTGAAGCGCCAGAAGTACGTTGATATGGGACAGTCTCATTTATGATTGACCGGTATTTTGCGCGGAGATCGGGGACGAAGCTCATCCCTCGGACAGAGCCCATCCCTGATCTAGGTAAAGAGCCAATGAAATTGGCTTTTTACTACGTGACCGGCTGTCAATCACAGCAGGTCACAGAATGTCAACAAAGAACACTATAACTAGCTGTCACCGTGTTCTCCTCCTCACACAATGCTCCTGTGTGAGCAGGAGATTGTGGTAAAAGCTCAAAGTGCACCCCAAAACACACTGATCCCCAAAATACACGGATTTCCCCCCCCCCCAAATAAAGAGGACCTGTCACTAGCCCATCAAAGTACCGGTCACCAGCCCATCAGAGTACCCGAGTACCTGTCACCAGCCCATCAGGTACTCTGATGACAAGTACTCGGGTACTCTGATGGGCTGGTGAAAGGTACTCTGAGTACCTGTCATCGGAGTACCCCGAGTACCTGTCTCTAGCCCATCAGAATACCAAAGTACCTCTCTGAAGCTCATCAGAGTACCCGAGTACCTTTCTGAAGCCGATCAGTGTACCCGAGTACCTGTCTGCATCCCATCAGAGTACCTGAGTACCTATCTGCAGCCCATGCCTCCTAGATTAGGTGTTGGGGGGTTTGCTTTCCAAAATGGGGTAATTTTGTGGGGGTTTCAATTGTCCTGGGGTTCCAGGGCCTTCAAAGTGTGATTGGTTGTAATGAAATATGTGTAATTTATGCTCCTAGAAAACCTGACGGTGCTCCTTGCATGTTGGGCCTCTGTATTTGGCTGTGCTGTGACAAAGTCCCACATATGTGGTATTGCCATACTCGGGAGGAGTAGCAGAATGTATTTCGGGGTGTAATTTTTGCTATGTACATGCAATGTGTTAGAAATATCTTATAAATTGACAACTTTGTGTAAAAACAAAAAACAAAACGCGTTTTCATTTTCTTTCCACACTCCAAAAACTTGTGGAAAAAAATGACATGTTCAAAAGACTCATTAAGCCTCATGGAATATATGTTGGGTGTTTTCTTTCCGAAATGGGGTCATTTTGTGGGTAATTCCATTGTCCTGGTGCTCCAGGGGCTTCAAAAGTGTGATAGGTCGTTAGAAAATTATATGTGTAATTTATGCTCCTAGAACACCCGACGGTGCTCCTTGAATGTTGGGCCTCTGTATGTGGCCAGGCTGTGTAAAAGTCTCACACATGTGGTATTGCCATACTCAGAAGGAGTAGCATTATGTATTTTGGGGTGTAATTGCAAGTATGCATATACTGTGTGTGAGAAATAACTTGTTATTATGACAATTATGTGTAAAAAAAAAAAAAAAAAATTCAGCATTTTCCCAAGAATTGTGGGAAAAAATTAAAACTTCAAAAAAACTCACCATGCCTCTTACTAAATACCCTGGAATGTTTACTTTCCAAAAAGGGGTCATTTGGGGGGTATTTGTACGGACTGTCCTGAAATTTTAGGGCCTCAAGAAATGAGATAGGCCGTCGGTACATCAGGTGTGATCAATTTTCAATGATTGGCACCATAGCTTGTAGACTCTATAACTTTCACACAGACTAAATAATATACCAAAGATATGTAGAAGTATAAATTTTGGCCCAAATTTATGAAAAAAAATTACTTATTTGCAAAATTTTATAATAGAAACTAAAACAAAATGGGTTTTTTTTTCAAAATTTTCGCTCTTTTTTCACTTATATCGCAAAAAATAAAAAACCCAGTGGTGATTAAATACTACCAAAAGAAAGCTCTATTTATGTGAAAAAAAAATGATAAAAAATTTGAATGGGTACAGTGTTGTATGACTAATTACTATGAGTAATTATCATTCAAAGTGTGAGAGCGCTGAAAGCTGAAAATTGGTCTGGGTAGGAAGGGGGTGTAACTGCTCTGTATGGAAGTGGTTAAGGGCTGGGTGTGTATGCTTCCCGCCTACTGAGGAAGCCCAATCAAAGGGCATAATGCATACAGGAGGGCGGAGCCGAGCCCGAGACAACATGCGTGGCTATTTTGAAGTTATGTGGTGAGCCGCTGTTATTACGGATATCTGAAGCCGGTTTGTTTTGAGATGTTGTAAGTTTTTATAATCCCTTTTAGCGACAACAAAGTATGCCAGAGAGAGCATTATAGTTCTCCCTTCATACACTGTATTGCTACAGCTGCCCTAGGGCAGTGATGGCGAACCTTGGCAACCCAGATGTTTTGGAACTACATTTCCCATAATGCTCATGCACTCTGCAGTGCAGTTGAGCATCATGGTAAATGTAGTTCCAACACATCTGGGGATGCTCAGGTTCGCCATCATTACTCTATACTTCCAAAATCAGCCTAAACATAGCAGCGCTAGGAAGAACGGTCCTCAAAAGTGGTCTGTCCCAGAAGCTGTGGCAGAACACCATATGGACCAAAGGGGCAAGGGCAGGTCTGGTGCTAAAAAGGTGAATATCCATGTGCCTAAATTCATATTAACAACCCCAATAAATGCCAGCAAGTAATTGTTAAAAAATAAATATATATGTGTATATAAGTGACCATTTATAGTGGTGCTACATAGCAAGAATCTATAGAGGATAGACGCCTGCCTCATTGAGCACTTTGTTCGATTTCTGTGATACCAAGATTCATAGAATACATATACATTTCTTATACTGTCATTTTATTCTATAGATATGTTACGCATCTACTCCTGAGGAAGCAAACTTTGATTTGTGAAACGTGTCGAGTATCAGATGCAGTTTGTTATATATTTATGCCAATATTGGAATTTTGTAAGAATTTGATGTCACAAATCAGTCTAATACATTTTTACTGGATTTTACCATGAGTTAATTTGTGTTAATAAACCTTTAATCATATGAAACACACACACACATTATATATATATATATATATATATAATGATGAGTGATGTGCCTCAATCAAAGTCCTTAGGGCAAATGCAGCAATACTGTGTATGTATAAAATTAGGATTGAGGTACACCACCCTTATGGTGGCCTCACATCACACTCTTTTTATTCGTATGGTTCTCCCTTTTGTGTTTTTTTATTATGCAGTCATTCTGCTGACTGAGTATGGTGTGAGGTGAGAAAATATTGTGCATGTAGGACCAAGAGGAAAAGTGTTGTCCCATGCGGGTAGAGATTGTCATTGGCAATTTCTGACCCTTAACAGCTTCCGGACCGCCGGCTGCAGAAATACTGTGGCAGGCTGGGCCTCCTGCGTGAACCGCCGTATGTATATGCTGGTCGCGTGCCAGCAGTAGGGACTCCGAAGCACAGGGCAGGCGGCTCCGATTACCGCCTGCCATCTGCAATCGCTCCCTGCTGAGAAAGCACAACGGTCAGCTGTTGTAAACACAGCTGACCGTTGTTCTCTCTGGAATGATCACAGAGTGCCTGTGATCCTTCTATACTGGATCACAGGTCTCTGATCATTTCACAAGCCCCACCCACATACAGAATCACTCCCCTAGGCTCACATTTAACCCCTTGATCACCCAGTGTTAACCCCTTCCCTGCCAGTGTCATTATTACAGTAACAGTGCATATTTTTAGCATTAATTACTGTAGTAATGTCACTGGTCCCCCCCAAAAGTGTCAGTTAGGGGTCCGATCTGTCCGCCACAATGTCATAGTCCCGCTAAAAATCGCAGATCGCTGCCATTAGTAAAAATAAATTTAAAAAAATAAAAATGACAAAGCTTTCCCGTAGTTAGTAGACGCAATAACTTTTGCGCAAACAAATCAAGATACGCTTATTGCGATTTTTTTTACCAAAAATATGTAGCAGAAAACAAAAAATTGTCCTAAATTGTTATAAAATGTAGATTTTTAATTTTTGTTTTTGGGAATGTTATATAGCAGAAAGTAAAAATATATTTTCTCTTTTCAGAATTGACGCTCTTTTTTGTTTATAGTGCGAACAATTTAAATTGCAGAGGTGATCAAATGCCACCAAAAGAACGCTATTTGTGGGGAAAAAAAAAGGACATCAATTTTATTTGGGTACAGAGTCGCACGACCGCACAATTGTTCGTTAAAATAACAGTGCCGAATCGCAAAAAATGGCCTGGTCATTAAGGGGGCAAATCCTTCCGGTCCAGAAGTGGTTAAGTAGGGTCTTATGAGGTGGTGAGCAGGTTTTTCACCTAGAGGTGGAGGTTCATAGAACACAAGAAGAAAAGTTGTGAATCACTTGTCACTGTGGTGTTTGTCACAAATAGACACAAATTACTTTTTTGCATTTTAGACTGATATCACTGTATAATTTGTATTGAGCCAAACATACATGTATTTATTTTTCTGTAAATTTTATATAGTTGCGGGCCTTTATGGTTTATTCAAAGACCTTTTTAGATGTGCTTTTCTGAAATATACAAAACTGAAAAAACACTATTTAGTTTCCCCTTCAATGTAATTTTGATGAAGGGGCTGGGGAGGTAGTGTGTGTTTTTACTGTACTGGCAGTATCAGTTGTAAACTGGAAATGTACATTGCCCATCCTAATAAATGGATAAAGATACCAAGGCTTGGGTTCTGCATTGTATGTTAATGCACATTTAGGTCAATCTATCCCTGCCATGTCCCTGAGAAAGCACAATAAAAATTATTCTGAATAATAAAAGTTGCCACACATTACAGTACCTTGAAAACATATGCATACCCCTTGAAATTTCCCACATTTTTGTCATGTTACAGCCAAAAACAAATGTATTTTTATTAGGATTTTATGTGATAGACCAACACAAAGTGACACATAATTGTGAAGTAGAAGGAAAACTATCAATTGTTTTCAAACATTTTACAAATAAATAGCTGAAAAGGTGGACGTGCATTTGAATCCAGTCTCACCTTTCACTGCAATTACAGCTGAATGTCTTTTTGGGGATTTCTCTACCAGCATTGCACATCTATTGAGTGAAATTGTTCTCCATTCTTCTTGGGAAAAACTCTAGCTCTGTCAGATTGGAGGGAGAGCATCTGTGAACAGCAACTTTCAAGTCTTGTCACAGATTCTCAATTGGATTTAGGTCTGGACTTTGACTGAGCCTAACATATGTCTATGCTTTGATCTAAACCATTCCATTGTAGCTTGGGCTGTATGTTTAGGGACGTTGTCCTGCTGGAAGGTGTATGGTGTAGAAAATCGGCGCTAATTCAAATCCTAAATAAATGTGATACACTCTGTGACAATAACGATGTCCACCACTGTGGATAGTGCTCTATGTGATTAAACCTGATGCAAAAATTTCGAAGTAAATCAATCCTCAATATAAAACTGTAAAAGCGAGCCTATACACAAAAGATGTTCAGTGGATGACTCTGAAAAGACTGTGCATAAATAAAGTCCTCAAAAAAATAAATAGCGTGTCAATCCCAAGGAAATATATATATATATAATGCAATCACAAAATCAATGCAATCGATGAAAAAGGGCGATGATCAATATAATAGTTGATGACTGATATGTGATGAAAAAATTCCTAAAAATATTTCATAAAACAATATATAAAAAGATTTTTAGGAATTTTTTCATCACATATCAGTCATCAACGATTATATTGATCATCGCCCTTTTTCATCGATTGCATTGATTTTGTGATTGCATTATATATTTCCTTGGGATTGACACACTATTTTTTTTGAGGACTTTATTTATGCACAGTCTTTTCAGAGTCATCCACTGAAGATCTTTTGTGTATAGGCTCGCTTTGACAGTTTTATATTGAGGATTGATTTTACTTCGAAATTTTTGCATCAGGTTTAATCACATAGAGCACTATCCACAGTGGTGGACATCGTTATTGTCACAGTGTATCACATTTATTTATGATTTGAATTAGCGCCGATTTTCTACACCATACACGTATCAATTCACGGTGGGGACACCGATTTAGATTGGCAGCTTTTTCTATATTTTTTATTTTTCACATTTTTTATTTTTTTATTTGATATTTTGGAATTGATTTACTCCTATCAAACCCCTCTGGGTAGCGCATTGATCCTCTAATTTACTCCTGCTGGAAGGTGAAGCTCTACCCCAGTCTCAAGTCTTTTGCAGACTAACCGGTTTTCTTCAAAGATTGCCCTGGATTTGGCTCCATCCATTTTCTCAACTCTGCGAGCTGCACTGCCCCTGCTGAAGAAAAGCATCCTCCCATATATTGCTGCCACGAGCATGTTCCACGGTGGGGATGGTGTGTTCAGGATGATGTGCAGTGTTATTTTGTCACACGTAGCATTTTGCTTTTGAGACCAAAATTTAACTGCTTGGTCTCATCTGACCAGAGCACCTTCTTGCACATATTTGCTGTCCCCATCCACCTTCCCTACATAGCACCTCACAAGCTGCAAACAGGACTTTTTATGGTTTTCTTCTTGCCACTCTTCCATAAAGGCTAGATTTGGAGAATGAATGACTAATCGTTGTCCTGTGGACAAATTGTCCCACTCATCTGTGGAACTCTGCAGCAGGCAGGGCTGATATGCACTTTCCCCAATATATCGGAATCGGCCCCGAAGGTTACCGATATTGCCGTGACGTCATTGCGTATGTTGCGCCACACACCTCCGCGCACTGGGACAGCTTCTGCCTTCTTAGGCCGCCTTCCTCAGCCTTGTCTGGAGTCAGGGAGTCTCGGGACAGTGAGTGTACAGTGCACACAGCGTGTTTAACACAGCCATCATACATACACCCACCGCTGCCCGGTGCCAGCAAGCCAGAAACAGAAATGAACATGTTCAGTACAAAATCGTCTTTTTTCAAAACTTTAAATGTACAAAATTTCAGCCGATACCGATATGCGATGGCTAAAATCGGTATCGAGAACGAAAAACCGATATCAGTCGATCCCTACTCTGCAGCTCCTCCAGAGTTACCATCAGCCTCTTGGCTGCTTCTCTGAATAATGCTCTCCTTGCCCAGCCTGTCAGTTTAGGTGGATGGTCATGGTTCATGCTCAAAGCTTGGGATAATATATACATTATTATTATTTATTTATTTATTTATTTTTTTTAAGAACCTAGCCCTGATTTAACCACTTCAGCCCCAGAAGGTTTTATTCCTTTAATGACCAGGCCATTTTTTGCAATACGGCAGTGCGTTACTTTAACTGACAATTGCACGGTCATGCAACGCTGTACTCATAAAATTGATGCCCTTTTTTCCCCCCAAATAGAGCTTTTTGGTATTTGATCACCTCTGTGTTTTTGTGTTAAACAAAAAAAAAAAAATTTTGAAAAAAGAAACATTTACTTTTTGCTTTAGAGCCCATTCACACTAGCGTGACTTGTGAGGCGACTTGTGTGCCCTCAAATCGCTTGACATAACAAAAGCAATGTTAATCAATGAGTGCAGTCTTAATTGGCACTACTGAAGTCGCTCCAACTTCAGAAAAGGGTCCTGTACTACTTTGAGGCGACTTGTGATCCGACTTGTCCCATATACTTCAATGGGAGTTGCCTTCTTGTCTTATTTGAAGCGACTTGTGATCCGACTTTCCATAAAAATGGTCCTGAACAATGAACAAGAAAAAAAAAGAGCATTTTTCTTATAATTTTTATTAGCACATAAATATATGTCTTCTCTCCACCTGGCCGTTTTTCTTGCAGGCATTTATCGGGCATTTTTGGAGGCAGGCATGACTTTTTTTGGATTTAGTGTCTAGGGGGTCTAAAAAGCGTCCCTGTGAAGTTTCATCACTGTAGCATGTCCAGAACTAGCAAAAAAAAAAAAAGCATTTTTCTTATAATTATTAATACAGCAGTGTGGCGGCTTCTATACACCTTGATTCTATTATTGCTGGCATTTATCAGGCATTTTTGGAGGCAGGCATGACTTTTTTGGATTTAGTGTCTGGGGGGTCTAAAAAGTGTCCCTGTGAAGTTTCATCACTGTAGCATGTCCAGAACCAGAAAAAAAAAAAAAGCATTTTTCTTATAATTTTTATTAGCAAATGAATAGGTCTTCTCTCCACCTGGCCGTTTTTCTTGCAGGCATTTATTGGGCATTTTTGGAGGCAGGCATGACTTTTTTTGGATTTAGTGTCGGGGGGGTCTAAAAAAATGTCCCTATGAAGTTTCATCACTGTAGCATGTCCAGAACCAGAAAAAAAATTTAAAACCATTTATCATTTTCCTTCCACTTCACAATTATGTGTCACTTTGTGTTGGTCTATCACATAAAAATACATTTACATTTTTGGTTGTAACATAAGACAATGTGAAAATTTCAGAGGGTATGAATATTTTTTTCAAGGCACTGTGTATGTAATACTGGTTCAAAGAAAGAATTCAAAAGGTAAGAAATGCTGTACATATTTTAAAAATTGTTAGATGTGCTGTGTAATTGCAAAAATAAACCTGGTATGCGCTTCTCAAATTGGGCTGCAATGGTGAAAATACACTTTAAAGCAAAACTAAACCCTATCATCTTAGCAGTTTTTTTTTTTTAGATCTGCAGTTGCAATAGTGCTGCACGTGTAATCAGCTATGAGGCATGCTATGAATGCAACCGTCTTGGGTGGAAGTTATATTGGTGAGTTTAATTACACTTTAAAATTGACCAAACTCTGAGGTCAATGCCTTTGGTTATACAGGGCTGATCTTAGACAATATAAAATATAGTCCGCTTTTGGAATTTTTTTTTTTAAAAACTTTGAAGTACAAATGTGTGTTTTGACCCTATCATATTGGCTATCCAACAGAAGTGATTATGCTGTGTAGGCACGGTACCTTCATAACCTAATGGGTACCTGCTCCCTTTCGCTTTCACGCTAGTCATGTTATAGCACTTTTTACAGTAGCAAAAAGGTGTATAAAAAGCAGTATATATGTTAACCACAACTGAAAATGGAGTGACAGGAATTTAGGATATTTCAACAGCTAAACATTTTAGGACTGGATAAAAAATAAGGTTTTTTACTTCACAGCAAAAGCAGTTTCTTGGAGTACAGTATGAGACATAGGATCTTTAGTCATTACCATGGGACGTGCATAAGCAGTCCAACTGAGGGTGGGAAACAAAGCCAGCAGGGACTAACGGGCAGCTTGTACCACCTTATAAGATGATCATGCGGCAGCCTTGCAAATGTGAGAAAAGAATACCTGATGCTGAATAGCCCAACAAGCACTAACAGATCAGGTAATGTGCACCTTAACAGGATTGGAAGGAATCCTATCCTTTAGAGCCAATGCTTGAATGAGAACTTGTTTGATCTACTTAGCAATGATGGAATGAGTAAGCAGGGAGTTGTCTGCAGAAACCTACAGTAAGTACAAGGGAGTCTAGGTGAGTGGTAGATTCTCTAAGGGAGTGCCATATCATGACATTATGGAGAAATGTCCCTGGGATGTTTTGAAGCAGGACATAAGGAAAGAAAGAATGTCCAGGTTGAGGTGGAAGGAAGAGACCACCTTCAAGAGGGAGGAGGCCTTAGGCCTTCATGGCAGCCTTGTCCTTGTGTAACAATAGGAAGGGCCCCTTAGGATAAAGAGAGCTTCTGATCAGAGGGGATAGCAACAATATAGTCCACCTTGTGAGTGAGGTCAGAGAAAGGAATATTCTTATTGGGCTTAAAAGGAGCGGTGTTTGAAGGGCCCCACAAACCAGATTAGGTTCTCATGGAGACATTTGTGAGCACACAAGGGGAGAGAGGCAACACCTTGATGAAAAGACAACCACTGAGTAAGAAGCCAAAGCTCTCTGAAAAAAAAAATAGCCAAGGCTGATTTTTGCCCTTTGACAGCACTCAAGCAGGATGCTGATCCAGACCAGACTGAAGCAAATGTGCGAGTAGGCAGACCTTTGGACCCAGAATGGCTAGACTACTCCCATTTAATTATGGAACCATAAAGAGGTGATGAATATAAGCTTTCAAATTGTTCCTTGCTTAGTAAAGTGGCAATGGCCCATTAAGACAAGAGCTGCTGGACAGCAAGGTGGTTTGCAAGAATGAATTGGGAAGGAGGCAGAGTGCAAAATTCCAGTTTGTCGTTTCTGGAAAGGACACTCTGGACCCAGACATAAGAGGTTTCCTGGAATCAGAAGGCCGACAGACATTCTGCCAATCTGGCCACTGAAGACAGCACTGACAAGAGGCCTTGGAACTAGCCTTGGCTGGTTTGGAGGGCCAGGTTCTCTCACAAAATTATGTTCCCAACTTAGACTGGGAGTCTTAGAGGGTTGAAAGAAACTTTTCCTAACCTCAGGCGGTAAAGTCCAACTGGTAAGCCACCTTCTTCTGAGAGAGGAGAAGATTTCTACCCCCTGTGATCTCCTTGATGCACTTATCCAAGAAGGTATCAAACAGGTGCTCAGTTTCAAAGCACAACTGTTAAAGTTCAGATGATTAGAATTTAAGCCAAAAGATCCAGAATGACTGGATGGAAAGAAGACCCTATCCTAAAGAAGCGTCTCTGCCTAGCGCCATTTATGCATATTTATTTAGTCCAGACAGCAAAGGTCTGAGACTGCCCTAGAAGCAACTGCAGGCTGCATGACAGAGCCCAGAAAAAGAAATCAATTGCTTTAAAGAGGGCCTCTAAATTCCTATCTACCCAGTTCTGGAAGACCTGATTATCTTCATTGTGGGCCAAGAGGGTCTTATCAAGTAATGCTAGAACCTACAACAGGAAGTGCCCATTTCTGCAGGAAACTTTCCTCAATAGAAAGGTGCTGTGCAAAGTATTCTAGAGTAAAATCCTGCTCCAGGTAAGGCCACCTTACCTGGAGCAACCAACCAAGCATAGGGTACCATGACACTGTGGGGATAAGCTACTATCACTGTTGATGCTATGTGCTTAACCTGAGCTAGCAAGGCCACCTGATCCTTTTTATTATGCTTGTGGTCTGCCATGTGCTGTAAATTTTGTTCCCAGAGGGGTATTCACGACATTTGCTGCTGTGGAGTGGAAGGATAGTCTTCTTTGCCAAGCAATGTATGCTGCTGAGAACCAAGGTGAGATCAATGTGTTAATGGAGCAAGGGCCATGACATGTTGCCAGTCAGAAGGTATGCCTAGAAAGAAGAAGCAGGGTACAACACAGTCTCCGTAACTTGCTTGAGAATAAGGTGAAGCAGGCACACTAAGCAGGTAAGGCACGTAGGTGCACTCGGTGGTTAACTGAGTTTATGTAAAGGGATTAATGCTGGTACAGTGGCATACAGGCTGAAAAATGGCCCCAAGAATTGAAACCTCTGCTCCCAGCTACAAGTAGCAACCACTGGAATTGTGGTTGCTGGAAGCAGTTTGCACGCCCATGTGCTTGAGAGGATGTAGCCCCCTATACTTACCAAAGTTTTTTATGCATGCAGGATTAGAAGGGGGTCAGACCATATCCTGGCTTTGCCCTCCACAACAGGCATACCCCTACAGGGGTCTTCAGGTTCAAGGCTCTGCCACTAGCAGACCATAGCCCATGGATTTGTAAGCCACCCTGTGGGCTCAAACCACACATGTGTTAAGTGCAGCACCTATAGCAGCATCCAGCAAACCCAGCATTATTACAGGCTGGCCCTACTAAGACTGACAAAGAAAAAACAAAAAACGGAGGCTAGCTGGGAGTGCGAGGGGTTAGGAAGATAGCGGCATATAACCCATAGTAATGTCTAAAGATCCTGTGTCCTATAAAGTATGAGAATTCAAACAGATACCTCTAAAAAGTGATTTCTACATGATGAGATTCAGGCACATCATGGCTAACCATTCAGAAGCATATTTTACTCTATATGTGGCTATATTTATGGACAGCAAATGCCACAGGGAACATGAGTTACATGAGCTGGATGTCTGAACGTATAATCCAGGAGCAGCTTTGTAGTAACTAGAAGATAACTTGCATCCGGATTCTAACCATGAAAGTTTTGATACATTTCAGGTTGCTGCAACAATAAAAGTATATACAATGTAAATTAATTTTCTGCAATAAACTTATACTGAAGTATTAATACAGCATAGGTTCTCTGTTACAACATTTGTATCCTAAACAGAGCATTGAGAGTTTTAAACAAAATATGCTACAGATGTCATTCCCTTGTTTCATTTTAACATCTCATCTGTTTGGCAAATACTGTTATAGTAGCTTGCAAGGAACCATATTTTATTTCCCAAACCTGAACATAGCAAACCCGGTAAAGAATAACCTTGAGATAATGGGAATGTAAACACTTTGGAGCAAATTTTAGTATCATATAAAAAGCATGAAAATCAATTTGATTGAATAAAAAAGTGTATTGAAATCCAATACCAAATAATAATCATGATGTTATAAAAAAAAAAAGTCACAATAAAAAGATACATTCTAAACACTACAGAGAAAGCAATAAAAAAAACAAAAATAGAATGAATTTTCTGTACAGAAAAGACTGGGTGTGTTGGTGGATAGGACAATATACAGGAGGATGCAGAGGGTGATGAATCCATTTACAATAACAAGAAAGTCACAAGATGAAATATGGACTAACGTGAAAGTGCTGAAGAACAGATTGGTTAAAGGAAGGCCAACACATCAGCCTCTCCATGAAGCCACCGATACCATGTACAACTAAGGCTTCTCCGTGGCAGCAAACAAGGAAACCGTTGGGTCTGGTCAGCTCACGCAGCCTCATTACATGTACTGTACAGGTCCAGGACCTCCCATCTGGCTGCAGTGGCCCAGTACAATTCCCTCTTAGGCCAGGATCATTGGAAATGGACGGAGATGTGGAGGGAACATCTAGCCAAAATTCTGGATTGGTGGTGTATATAGGGGAGGGGGAGTAACACTGTTTTAAGTCTCACAGAGGCTGGAGGGGGAGTTGCTGCCAACAGATGTGATTCGCAGCCTGAAAACACTGCACAAAAAGCAACTGTTGCTGTGAAAGGAATTCTTGCCATTGTGTGTCTTTTTGCTGTCCAGCTGGCCTCATGGTGGGGCATAACACTGAGCCACAGCAACAGGGTGAAGGCCCATTAGAGGTGAAAAGAACAAAAACAATGGAAATACACAATATTCCTCCATAGTTTACATAAAATTCCTCTTCCGATATAAACCCCCCATAAAATCTTAGAAATCAGAGGAAATGATAAGGTACAGAATGCCAGGCTTCAGCCCTTGGTGGTTGCCTCAGCGTACAAAGTCTGGGCTCCCAGCTTGTTTCTTGCCAGTACACTTCAATGTGACCCTTTCTGGTGGGCTGCATTGCCTCTGTCCATACACTATCAGGTTTGCCTCTGCGGTGGGGTTTTGTTCTTTCATGCTGTGGTTATGGCATTCAGATCCTTCATTAGGCCTTCAAGGTGAGCCATCTCCTTGCTTAGTTCATCTGGTTCATAACTCTACAGAAAAAATAAATAAAAACACAAATTGGCTTATTTAATAAGGCAAACAGTGAAAGAACAGTAACCTTGTAATATTTACTATTACCTCTATGATAAAGTTAAAGTGGAACTCCAGTTACTCCCCCAAAAAAATAAAGACTGTAGCGGCTGACTTCTAACCACTTCCTGCCCAGGCCACTTTCTAACTTTCAGCACTGTAACACCTGAAAGACAATTGCACGGTCTAGCGACACCCATATGGTATTTGTATTTTTTTTTCTCACACAAGTAGAGATTTCCTTTGTTGGTATTCAAACATCGGTTTTCAATTTTTTTGCTAAATAAATGGACTGCAAATTGTGACAAAAAAAAAAAAACCACCACAGCATCTTTGTTCTAAAATTTTGCAAATAAATCTTTTTTCGTAAACTTCTGTCAAATGCTACATTTCTTTGGTCAAAATAACCCAAATCAGTGTTTATTATTTAGTCTGTAGGACAGTAAAAAATCCCCCAAATGACCCCTTGTTGGAAAGTAGACAGTCCAAGGTATTTAGTAAGAGACACTGCAAGTTTTTTTAAGTAATTTTGTCACTTTCTTTTTACATACCGTCACTAGCATGACACAAATATTTATTTTCACAAGTCTGATGCCTCAGTTTTTATGATGGCAATTTGCACATACAGCAAAACCTTGGTTTGAGAGCGTTTTGCAAGACGAGCAAAAATTCTTTATAAATTTTTGACTTAATAAACTAGCAACGACTTGATATACAAGTAGTGTCACGTCACAACTGAGTATAAAAGAGAAGAGGTCCCTCTAAGTGTAGCAATATGGTTACATTTAATGAAGGTTTAACATTTAGCAACTCACACGGCTGATTATTAAAACAAGAACATCTAAGTATGCAGGCATCCGGGGTAAAGCTGTCCACATAGACCATCCTCTGCCATCGACGTCCTCCCTTCCACGGTGTGCTCCTCGAGCGCTTCAAACCTCGCTTTCAGACCGCTCTTTTGCAGGGTAGTCTTCCCGGGCATGACAGCAAACTGACAGCGGTGGGAGTCGGCGGTGAAGAGGATGGTCTATGTGGACAGCTTTACCCCGGATGCCTGCATTCTTAGATATGTCTCTTTTAATCATCGACCATGCGAGTTAGTAAATGTTGTATCTTCATTAAATGTAACCATATTGCTACACTTAGAGGTGCCTCTCTTCTGTTTCATACTTTGTAGCTCCTGCTGGATTTTGCTTCTAATCCTCTTATGGGGGCTTCAATTTGTTAGACATTTTCTGGTTACACAACCCATCACATTGCTATAATCTTTTTATATGGACTATAAACTGAAGGACTTCTGAATAAATGGTTAGGGAACGAATCATGTGGAGTTTCCATTATTTCTTATGTGGAAATTCGCTTTGATATAAGAGTGCTTTGGATTACAAGCATGTTTCCAGAAATAATTATGCTCGCAATTGTGTCTTGTTACATGCGTTGCCCTTCCAATGCTTCTTACTGCATAGACTAGTTACAGGTGTGGGCAGTAACCATTTGTGGTGACAAACAATGCCTTTTCCAGCTTGATGAAGTCCCTTGTCATAAGGCAAACGTGATAAACAAGCGGCTGGGGGAACAAAACATCAAACTTTTGGGTCCATGGCCAGGAAACACCCCAGACCTTAATCCCATTGAGAACTTGTGGTCAATCCTCAAGAGGCGGGTGAACAAAAAAAAAAAAAAAACCCCACAAACTGAAACTCTAAGCATTGATTATGCAAGAATGAGCTGCCATCAGTCAGGATGTCAATTGACAGCATGCTAGGGCGAATTGCAGGGGTCTTGCAAAATAAGGGTCAACACTGCAAATATTGACATGCTGCATAAACTTAATGTAACTGTCAATAAAAGCCTTTGACACTTATTATATGCTTGTATTTATACTTCAGTATACCATAGTAACATTTGGCAAAATCATCAAAAAACACAAGCAGCAGACTGAAAATTAATATTTGTGTCAGTCTCAAAAGTTTTGGCCAGGGCTGTACAGCGATGTCATATGACTGGTGGTTATCAGGGACACTAAACTGGTGACAGTATGTGGGGGAAATTTTTTTTTTATAATTTTATTTCAATTTTTTAAATATTTGTTTTCTTTGTTTTTCACTGTTTGCTTTGCATACTGTGATGAGAACACCAAAGCGTTACCATAGTAACATTCTGGGGAGGTAAGATCACTATAAACACCCGTTTTTACCGAATTAAATCAATTCAGTGTTTACCATTATGATTAGCTGTGATTGGTCACAGCTAATTATATAGTACAGATTGTCCCTGTCTGTACTATGTGATTACTGTGACCAATCACAGAGATCAACACGATAATACACAATGAATGGCATTGAATGGAAGTCCTCAATTGTGTACAATTGTTATGTGATCTGCTGTGATTCGTCATAGCAATCACATGGTCCCAAAAGCGGGCCAGTACACTGATTTGTCATCTGCTATGTCTGTAGGACACAGCAGGTGACAGATCGAGCCACAGTGTAGCGCGTTCTGGGGAGGACATCATAGGACGTCCACCCAGGATGAGAGAGCTCTCACCCAGCTGTCATGTGACTACAGGCCAACTGGTTATTTTAAAGGACACTTACCTGTTCAAGGATCCAGCGTTGTCCTCACCCAAACCGATTCTAAAATATGCTTCAGGTCCAGGCGCCAGCATCCTGTCAAAACCAGGGAACCGCTACCCCCACAAAGTGCCAAATGTGACTGAGGAGGGGCAGCGGGGGGGCGAAGGATGTAAACAAGCAGAACGTCCCCTTTTGGGTGAAGTTCAGCTATGACTAGAAAGTGTGGGCTTTACCATTTTACACATTAGTCTCTATTATTTTATTAAGACTACATATGGTATCTACAATGTACACAAATATATTTTCATATATTGCGCAAAGAAAGGAGAACTAAAATAAATACATTTTATGTACTATTATACTAGGAGCAGAACCTTGTATGGTCACATGCCTGATGAAGTGAGGCACCAAAATGTGTCTGAGCAGGGGTGGCTGGCGGGTGGGATGCAAACTACACAAGGAAAATTCCTCAACCTTGATGGCGGTGAGCTTAACCTCTCCCCTCATTTTCCAAGCTGTATTTCAATGTGCAAAAATATTAATACATCTAAGGCACTACATGCATTAACCCTCATAAGTGAGAAACTAGATAAAAAATGTGTGCACATACTCCATTGATATGAAAATAATCACTGTCTTCATTCAAGAATAAAATTAAAATCATCATCAAAATGGCAAGACATTTTAAAAACTGCGTTCCAACTGTAGACTTTCCCTTCTGCACCTGTCACATCTCCACTCATATTGAGAGGAATTTCAAATGTAGGAAAATTAGTTAGCTGTCCAACGGCTTAGAGGAGTGTATAATTAGGTTAGAAGTTCATTCCTGAAGGCTCATGGCACCATGGGTTTTTTCTCGAATGCAGGGCATGCTCACAGAAGCTTATATTAAATGCAACCTATATTAACTCCTTGTAAAGTCATATAAAAGAGGGAAACGGACCGTCTTCATAGTAGCATTTTACATGGGTGTGTTGGTACTCCTAATTTAAATGCTGACATATCGCACCATAGTCGCATCTCAGGTTACTGTAAATAATGGTATAAACTAGAGATGGACCGATTATTGGCAAAACCGATATATTGTGGGCCGATATGCACTTTGCCCGATATATCTGTATCGGCCTTTGGATTTACCAATATTTTCATGATGTCATTGCGTATGTTGCACGCACACATTCTGCCTTCTAACACCGCCTGCCAAGCCTGCGCGGCCCATACGCGACGCCATTTCACCGCGCGCTGCACACGTTCTCTGCCTTAGGACCGCCTCCCACGCCTAGTGTTCCTGCAAGCCAGCCACCAACCCACACTGCCAGGCGTCAGCCACCAACCCACACTGCCAGGCGTCAGCCACCAACCCACACTGCCAGGCGTCAGCCACCAACCCACACCAGGGTGCCAGAAAGCAACCATCCACACTGCCAGGCGTCAGCCACCAACCATCCACACTGCCAGGCGTCAGCCACCAACCATCCACACTGCCAGGCGTCAGCCACCAACCCACAACAGGGTGCCAGCAAGCAACCACCCACACTGCCAGGTGTCAGCCACCAACCCACAACGGGTGCCAGAAAGCAACCACCCACATTGCCAGGCGTCAGCCACCAACCCTCCACACTGCCAGGCGTCAGCCACCAACCCTCCACACTGCCAGGCGTCAGCCACCAACCCTCCACACTGCCAGGCGTCAGCCACCAACCCTCCACACTGCCAGGCGTCAGCCACCAACCCTCCACACTGCCAGGCGTCAGCCACCAACCCTCCACACTGCCAGGCGTCAGCCACCAACCCTCCACACTGCCAGGCGTCAGCCACCAACCCTCCACACTGCCAGGCGTCAGCCACCAACCCTCCACACTGCCAGGCGTCAGCCACCAACCCTCCACACTGCCAGGCGTCAGCCACCAACCCTCCACACTGCCAGGCGTCAGCCACCAACCCTCCACACTGCCAGGCGTCAGCCACCAACCCTCCACACTGCCAGGCGACAGCCACCAACCCTCCACACTGCCAGGCGACAGCCACCAACCCACACTGCCAGGCGACAGCCACCAACCCACACTGCCAGGCGACAGCCACCAACCCACACTGCCAGGCGACAGCCACCAACCCACCACAGGGTGCCAGTAGCAACTTCAGCAAGCCATTTTTTGTCTTTTTCAAATTGAAATGGAGATGGAGGAGGAGACAAAAAGTAAAAGTGTGGTCTGGGACTATTTCCCATCTCAACCTTCTCCAGGGAAAGCAGCAGTGTGCCACACATGTACAAACATAAGCATGGGATCAGTAACTGCAAAAAACAAAAATGTCAAATCTTTGGGCCCATCTAAGAGTTCATCATATTGAATTGTATCAAGCAGCACAGAAAAACAAAATGAATATCAATGCGATTTTGATTCATTACCTCCTCCACTATCCCAGGCAACAATAACAGACATGAAAAAATGAAACAAAAAACTGCACTTGGGTCTATTAAATATAAAACAGCTGCTGCACATATGCTGGATAAAACATATAAACAGTAAAAAATTGAAAAGCAGCGCTATATAAAAAGACCAGGTATAGGTAGGGTCCAGCTGATTGGTCTCCTTGAAGTGCCACCATCACCAGAGAGAGCAACCCCAAACACACTGCCGCTTACCGTCCCACTAATAAAAGAAGGCTCAAAGGCCTGCGATGCGGGACGTCATTACGGAGTGAAGCAGCGGTCATCTCATTGGTGGTCAAACATTTTTGGCAGATAAGCTCTTTTTACTCTTATTACCTGTAAGCATTTATTTGGCATAAGGAAATTAAATGGTGGTTCATTAGGTGTTGCACTATGGTTTTCTTTTTTGCTTTTTTTCTGGTATACGAGTGATCAGTCTGCCTTCTACCATCTGTATGGAGTCGCACCTAATTGGCTTGATCCTGGAATCGCTGAGGATTTCTGAAGGAGCAGTTTGATGGAACCTTTGAGCCTTCTTTTATTAGTGGGACGGTAAGCAGCAGTGTGATTCGGGTTGCTCTCTCTCTCTCTCTCTGGTGGTGGTGGCACTTCAAGGAGACCAATCAGCTGGACCCTACCTATACCTGGACTTTTTATATAGCGCTGCTTTTCAATTTTAATAACAGATATGAGCAAAATGAAAGGGGTGCGCTAACTTAAATATAGGCAGCAACTGGGATTCCAACCCGATGGAACTAAATAAATGACCAATAAATATACAAGTGCACTCAATTATACTCCAATAAGAAACCTCAAAACAAATTTATAAAAAAAAAAAAAGTGTGAATAAAGTGCCAATCCCACCAAATGAAAGGTGACAACTAAGGCTAAATAAATGTGCACTAAATAGGTCCAAAAAGCTTTGGGTATTTGTGACAAAAAAAGTTTTCTTTCTGGAATCCTCCAAAATTGGAAACCGTCCAGAAATTCTGATGATTCCAGATGGTGCAGAAACAGTGACACCACAGCCATGTAAGATGGCTCCTCACACGCCTTCCCGTATCTAGCAGCATATATTACTCAAACTGATGGTCTAAGGGCCAATTTTTACCCCCACAAACGCAGTGCCACCACGTGAGATAAATGGATAAGCCTCTTACCAGAGCCTAAATGTACATGGGCTTTACACGATTATGCCGAGACCACAGTATACATTAGGCCAGCCGAGATGGACTGATACGAGACTGCCAGTTCCCACATGAATATCAAAGCGGTGTATCCAATATGAAGTGCATCAAGGGTTTCACAGCACTTTCTTCACCATCAGTGATGTATGGTGGGTTTTTTATCTTACACTGGTGAAATCGGTAGGTGGCGCAGCCGGGCTGGATCCGCCCACAGTTTCTTCCGATCCTCTAGTAAAAAAACGCCTGACTCGGTTTCAGTAATTGCCACCCCGTCTGTCTCTAATGCTCCAGTGATAATCTCCTCCCTCTCAGAGTCCAGCTGTGACTCTGTAGGAGGGCATTAAAGGGGGCGTGACAGAGAATGACCGAATCGTTCTGCTCCTCTAGCTGGTCAATCGCAGACTCTTCGCAGACTCTCTACATCTAGGTTCTGGTAAGAGGCTTATCCATTTATTTCACGTGGTGGCACTGCATTTGTGGGGTGAAAATTGGCCCTTAGACCCTCCTTCCATCAGTTGGAGTACTATATGCTGCTAGATCCGGGAAGACGGGTAAGGAGCCATCTTACACGGCTGTATTTTCACTGTTTCTTCACCATATGGAAGCATCAGAATTTCTGGACTTGTGCGAACAGGGACAGTTTCCAATTTTGGAGGATTCCTGAAAGAAAATGTTTTTTGTCAAATACCCAAAGCTTTTTGGACCCATTTATTGCACTTTTTTTAGCCTTAGTTGTCACCTTTCACTTGGTGGCATTGGCACTTTATTCACACTTTTTTATATATTTGGTTTGATGTTTCTTATTGGAGTATAATAATTTGAGCGCACTGGTATATATTGAGCAATAACAGATGTTTGTGAAAAAAAACAGATGTCACTGTCTAGATTCAGATGGAAGATCCCAACTGCTGGACAGAGTAATCACAGAGATGATTGTCACTGATAGCCAGCCATTTACAATGGTGTCTGACCCAGGATTTCAGTGGTTGATGTCCATACTTGAGCCAAGCTACACACTGAAGGGTGAGTAGTATTATCGAACCGAAATGCTGGCAAAGCTTCACCAAAAGGTTGTTGACAAAGTAAAGGCTATGCTGCAACCAGAGAATGCTGGGAACTCACTCATTCACGACGGACTGCTGGTCACAAAGAATCAGTCAGTCACTAATTCTTACATGCCACTTTATTGACAGACAGATGGACAAAAAGGCAATTGGTGTTGATCACAAAAGTGATGCAAGGATCCCACACTGAGTTAAGTAGAGAAATGTTTTTAGGCATGCTTGAAGAATGGGGAATCAAGACCGAGTGATGCTTGCGCAACTTCGAGACAGTGGAGCAAACATGCGGAAAGGAATGAGGCTTGCTGATATGTCAGACCTCTGTGTCATGGCACACAACACCCTCCAACTTTCAAATGATGGTCTGTCAAGCCAAAGAGCTTTGATTGATATATGTTTTGAGAAGCATGAAGAGATTAAAAATGTTGTGCTTGCAAGTCTTTTAAATCCTCGATACAAGAACCATGCTCTCTCTTCTGATGATGTATTGGCTAAGGCAAAACAATGGCTGACAGAAGATATTCAACAGGAAGTGCAGGAGGTTACTGCCGAAAAGACAAGTCCAGAACACTATTTTTATGAAGAGCAGCATGCTGCAAAAACATATCAAAAATACATCCACGAACAGAAGAGAATCTTCTTCATCATGGTCGAATTTATGAAGACATTTTCAGTGTTTTATTGGGGCCTCATGTGGAGGATTCAATTTCTTCTGAATCTGCAACTATGAGCCTGGATGACGAACTTCATCTCTATTTGAAAGAAGCAGTAATTGACAGAAGCAGTCATCCTCTTCAGTGGTGGAGAGAAAATGAGGCACACTACAAAAGACTTGTTTCCCATGCTAGAAGATACCCCTCTCTCTCTTTGCTCCTCTGTCCTCCACTCCTCCTGAGCAGGTTTATGAAGTGGCAGCATTGTATGAACAAAGCAAAAGACCTTTAACAGGTGACCATGGACACGGTGAAATGTTCTGCTTTCTGCATTATGATATTGTTCTACTTAACTGGGAGTATTGTCCACTCCATTCCAATCCACTGTGTAGCTGTTGCCTAGCTTTTTTTCTAGCAGTTTTGTACTGACCGCAGTAGTTGCAGTGAGTGCATGACTGCAAAGAGTCCAATCCAATGTGTAGCTGTTGCCTAGCTTTTTTTCTAGCAGTTTTGCACTGACTGCTGTCGTTGCAGTGAGTGCTATACTGCAGACAGAGGTAGTCCTCTGAGACATGTGTAGCTGTTGCCTTGCTTTTTTTCTAGCAGTTTTGCACTGACTGCTGTCGTTGCAGTGAGTGCTATACTGCAGACAGAGGTAGTCCTCCACTGAGACATGTGTAGCTGTTGCCTTGCTTTTTTTCTAGCAGTATTGCACTGACTGCAGTAGTTGCAGTGAGTACCATACTGCAGGGGTAGTCCTCCACTGACTCCAGTCCAATCCACTTTGACATGTGTAGCTGATGCCTTGCTCTTTTTCTAGCAGTTTTGCACTGACTGCACTGCAGTAGTTGCAGTGAGTGCCTTACTGCAGAGGTAGTCCTCCACTGACTCCAGTCAAAGCTACAATGTATGTGTATCGTGTAGCTGTTGCCTAGCTTTTTTTCTAGCAGTTTTGCACTTAATGCAGTAGTTGCAGTGAGTGGTATACTGCAGAGGCAGTCCACTGACTCCAGTCCAATCCACTGTGTAGCTGTTGCCTAGCTTTTTTTCTAGCAGTTTTGCAAGTAGTGAATTAAAAATATTGCAGTTAGTGAGTCCACTACTGCAGCACTTTATTATGCATTAATGCACAATCAGATGATGTGAAATGCAAATTTCCCTGAAAGTGTACTTTTACTCTCAGTTTTCATGCAGTTAAGGTGTGAAGAATGTTAAAAATGTTAATAAAGATTAACATGTTTATTAACCACTTTCCCACCGGAGGATTTTGCAGCTTAAAGACCAGACCCCTTTTTTCAACTTGGCACTTCGTGACTTTAACTGATAATTGCTCGGTCATGCAATGCTGTACCTAAACGAAATTTACGTCCTTTTTTTCTCACAAACAGAGCTTTCTTTTGGTGGTATTTGATCGCCTCTGCGCTTTTTATTTTTTGCGATATTAATAAAAAAAGAGCGAAAATTTTGCAAAAAAATGACATTTTCAACTTTGTCTTTTAAAAAATATCCAATATACTCAATTTATGTCATTTTTTTTTGCCAAAATATATTTAGCTACATGTCTTTGACAAAAAAAAAATCAATGAGCGTATTTTTATTGGTTTGCGCAAAAGTTATAGCGTCTACAAACTATGGTGTAAATAGTGAAATTTACGCAGCTTTAATTTCTGACTGCCAATCTCATTTCATGAAGTGCTAAAATGGCGGGGCAGTACAAAACCCCCCCAAACTACCACTTTTTGGAAAGTAGACATCCTAAGGAATGTCCTGACAGGCATGTTGAGCTCATTGAATATTTCATTTTTTTGTCACAGGTGTTTGAAAAATGACTAAAAAAAATTTTTTTTTTTTTTTTACACAAAGTTGTCATTGAAATGATATATTGCTCACACATGCCATGGGTATATGTGTAATTACACCCCAAAATATATTCTGCTGCTTCTCCTGAGTACAGGGATACCACATATGTGGGACTTTTTGGGAGCCTAGCTGTGTAGGGGTCCCCAAAAACAAATCACCACCATCAGAATTTCAAAGGGCGTACATTTTTCATTGCATTTTCTCACTACCTCTAACGGTTTAGGAGGGCCTGAAATGTCAAGATTCCACAAAACCCCCCCAAATGACCCCATTTTGGAAAGTAGACACCCCAAGCTGTTTGCTGAGAGGCATGGTGAGTCCATGGAATATTTTATATTTTGCCACAAGTTTTGTGAAAATTACAATTTTTTTTTTTAATTTTTTTTTTTTACACAACGTTGTCACTAAAAGATAAATTTCTCACACATGACATGTGTATATGTGGAATGACACCCCAAAATACATTCTGCTGCTTCTCCTGAGTATGGGGATACCCCATGTGTGAGACTTTTTGGGAGCCTAGCTGTGTACAGGACCGCAAAAGCCAATCAACACTCTCAGGTTTTCTAATGGCGTAAATTGTTCATGTCATCTCTGCACTACCTGTCACAGTTTCGCAGGCCCTAAAATTCCAAGATAGCACAAAACCCCCCCAAATGACCCCATTTTGGAAAGTAGACACCCCAAGCTATTTGCTGAGAGGCATGGTGAGTCCATGGAATATTTTATATTTTGCCACAAGTTCCGGGAAATATATATATATATATATTTTTTTTTTTTTTTTACACAAAGTTGTCAGTAAATGATATATTGCTCACACATGCCATGGGTATATGTGAACTGACACCCCAAAATACATTCTGCTGCTTCTCCTGAGTACAGGGATACCCCATGTGTGAGACTTTTTTGCAGTCTAGCCGAGTACAGGACCCCGAAAACCAACCTCCACTTTCAGGCTTTCCAAGGGCGTAAATTGTTGATTTCACTCCTGACTACCTATCACAGTTTCGGAGGCCCTAAAATTCCAAGATAGCACAAAACCCCCCCAAATGACCCCATTTTGGAAAGTAGACACCCCAAGCTATTTGCTGAGAGGCATGGTGAGTCCATGGAATATTTTATATTTTGCCACAAGTTCCGGGAAATATATATATATATATATATATATATATTTTTTTTTTTTACACAAAGTTGTCAGTAAATGATATATTGCTCACACATGCCATGGGTATATGTGAACTGACACCCCAAAATACATTCTGCTGCTTCTCCTGAGTACAGGGATACCCCATGTGTGAGACTTTTTTGCAGTCTAGCCGAGTACAGGACCCCGAAAACCAACCTCCACTTTCAGGCTTTCCAAGGGCGTAAATTGTTGATTTCACTCCTGACTACCTATCACAGTTTCGGAGGCCCTAAAATTCCAAGATAGCACAAAACCCCCCCAAATGACCCCATTTTGGAAAGTAGACACCCCAAGCTATTTGCTGAGAGGCATGGTGAGTCCATGGAATATTTTATATTTTGCAACAAGTTCCGGGAAATATATTATTATTATTTTTTTTTTGTTTTTTTTACACAAAGTTGTCAGTAAATGATATATTGCTCACACATGCCATGGGTATATGTGAAATGACACCCCAAAATACATTCTGCTGCTTCTCCTGAGTACAGGGATACCCCATGTGTGAGACTTTTTTGCCGTCTAGCCGAGTACAGGACCCCGAAAACCAACCTCCACTTTCAGGCTTTCCAAGGGCGTAAATTGTTGATTTCACTCCTGACTACCTATCACAGTTTCGGAGGCCCTAAAATTCCAAGATAGCACAAAACCCCCCCAAATGACCCCATTTTGGAAAGTAGACAACCTGAGCTATTTGCAGAGAGGCATGTTGAGTATTTTGCAGATCTCACTTTTTGTCACAAAGCTTTGGAAATTGAAAAAAGAGGAAAAAAAATGCATTTTTCTGTTTTTTCTTCATTTTCCAAAAAAAATTAGAGCTGCAAAATACTCACCATGCCTCTCAGCAAATAGATTGGAGTGTCTACTTTGCAAAATGGGGTAATTTGGGGGGGTTTTGTGCCATCTTGGCTTTTTATGGACTTCAAAAGTGTGATAGGTAGTAAGGAGTGAGATCAACAATTTACGCCCTTGGAAAGCCAAAAGGTGCGCATTGGTTTTCCGGGTCCTGTACGCGGCTAGACTGGCAAAAAGTCTCACACATGGGGTATCATTGTACTCAGGAGAAGCAGCAGAATGTATTTTGGGGTGTCATTTCACATAAACCCATGGCATGTGTGAGCAATATATCATTTACTGACAACTTTGTGTAAAAAAAAATAAAAAAATAAAAAAAAATTTTTTTCCCGAAACTTGTGGCAAAATATAAACTATTCCATGGACTCACCATGCTTCTCAGCCAGTAGCTTGGAGTGTCTACTTTGCAAAATGGGGTCATTTGGGGGGGTTTTGTGCTATCTTGAAATTTCAGGGCCTCTGAAACTCTGACAGGTAGTCAGGGGTAAAATCAGCAATTTACGCCATTAGAAAACCTGAAGATGTGGACTGGTTGTCGGGGTCGCGTACACAGCTAGGCTCCCAAAAAGTCTCACACATGGGGTATCCCTGTACTCAGGAGAAGCAAAAGAATGTATTTTGGGGTGTCATTTCACATATTCCCATGGCATGCATGAGCAATATATCATTTAGTGACAACTTTCTGTAAAAAAACAACAACAAAAAAAATAATAATAATTTTCCCGAAACTTGTGGCAAAATATAAAATACTCCATGGACTCACCATGCCTCTCAGAAAAAAGCTTTGGGTGTCTACTTTTCAAAAAGGGGTCATTTGGGGGGTGTTTGAACTGTCCCGGCATTTTATGCTCAATCTTAGCCACACATCACCCACTCTTCTAACCACTTGAAAATCAAGCCTTTTCTGTGCCTTTTTGTTTACATGAAAAAATATTTTTTTTTTACTAGAAAATTACTTTGAACCCCCAAACATTATATATTTTTTTAAAGCAGAGGCCCTATAGAATAAAATGGTGGATGTTGCAAATTTTTTTGTCACACGGTATTTGCGCACAGATTTTCCAAACGCAATTTTTGTGAAAAAAATACATTTTTTTTTAATTTATTGCACAAATACACTATATAATTCCAATTTTTTTGGTAAAATTTAAAAGATGATCTTATGCCGAGTTCATAGACACCTAACATGACATGCTTTAAAAATTGCGCATGCCTGCGCAGCGGCAAAAACATACGTACATTTTTAAAAACCTTTAAAAGTCTCTACAGGTTACCACGTTAGACTTACAGAGGAGGTCTACTGCAAGAATTACTGCACTCGATCTGGCGATCGCGGCGATACCTCACATGCATGCTGCAATTGCGGTTTACATATGACACTAGACCACCGCTTGTGTGCGCCATTGCGCGCAAGCACCGGGGGAAAGGGGGGGGGCTCAATTTTTTTTTTTTTTTTTTCTTTTTTCTTTTGCTTTTTTTATGTTATTTTGACACCTTTCCTTTCATTTTTTTTTTTTTAAATCATTTTTATTGTTATCACAGTGAATTTAAATATCCCCCATGATAGCAATCTGTGGTGACAGGTACTCTTTTTTAAAAAAATTGGGGTCTTTTAGACTCTAGATCTCTCCTCTGACCTTAACGCATCTGACCACACCAAAATTGGTGTGATAAAATACTTTCCCAATTTCCCAATGGCCCTGCTTATTTCTGGCGAAACAGAAGTCATGAAATGCTCGTAGCCTCCGGCATCTTAGGCCATAGAGATGATTGGAGCCATTCTCATCTCCAATTAGCTCTATGGTTAGACAATTGAACCACCGGCTGCACTCTCGGGTTAACCGGTGGGACAGGAGAGCCCGAGAAAAACCACGGAAGGCTGCGGAAGGCGGCGGTGGGGGGGGGGGAGGCCCCTCCCACTGCATGTAAAAGCAGTCTAGCGGCCAATTACCTGCTAGGATTGCTTTTACATGTAAGCCGACCGCTGGCTGTAAAAAACGATACCAAGATGATGCCTAAATCTGCAGGCATCATCCTGGTATAACCACTCAAAGTCCAGCAACGTACCAGTACATTGCTGGTCCTTGTTTGGCATATAGGTTTTTTTTTTTTTCATGCAGCCTGTGGGCTGAACGGAAAAAAAGAGAACCTATCAGAAATCAGCACAGGAATAATGCGTAGTATTACTCATCATTAACCGCCCAAACAACCACCCACTGAATTTAATGATGGGTATACACGACACTATCCACGTATACCAAAATAGGATTTTAACTGCAGTGCTGAAATCAGAAAATCACCACAGCTGCTATCAGCAAAGGTATCCATATATGCTGAGCGCAAACACTGTTTGTGTCAGAATATATAAAATCAATGCGTGGTAGCCGACGAGTACCTGCTAGAGAAACAGGTCACAAAAGAATGAAAAAACAAAGGACATTAAAAAAAAGTACAGTAGGAAGAGTAGGACATATAAAATGACTGACACAACAAAAGTTTTTGGATTCTCATCATTAACCGCCCAAACAACCACCCACTGAATTTAATGATGGGTATACACGGCGCTATCCACGTATACCAAAATAGGATTTTAACTGCAGTGCTGAAATCAGAAAATCACCACAGCTGCTATCAGCAAAGGTATCCATATATGCTGAGCGCAAACACTATTTGTGTCAGAATATATAAAATCAATGCGTGGTAGCCGACGAGGGACCTGCAAGAGAAACAGGTCACAAAAGAATGAAAAAACAAAGGACATTAAAAAAAAGTACAGTAGGAAGAGTAGGACATATAAAATGACTGACACAACAAAAGTTTTTGGATTCTCATCATTAACCGCCCAAACAACCACCCACTGAATTTAATGATGGGTATACACGGCGCTATCCACGTATACCAAAATAGGATTTTAACTGCAGTGCTGAAATCAGAAAATCACCACAGCTGCTATCAGCAAAGGTATCCATATATGCTGAGCGCAAACGCTGTTTGTGTCAGAATATATAAAATCAATGCGTGGTAGCCGACGAGGGACCTGCAAGAGAAACAGGTCACAAAAGAATGAAAAAACAAACTAAGGACATTGAAAAAAGTACAGTAGGAAGGAGAAGGACATATAAAATTACTGACACAACAGTTTTTGGATCCTTTTATTTTTCTAACTGTTTCTTGATTTGGGACTGCGATCTTCTGCGATCTTCTCTTCCAGCTTGGGTCTCTCAAAATGTCGATGGACATCCAACATCTTTCGAGACCCTGTGTTTATGTGCCCTACACTGTGTCGTGCTGTACCCTACGCTAATACTCCACTAGTGTATGGTAGCGCTCGAAACATTCCCCGATGCAGAGACCAGGTTGGTCAGGACATTTGGGACAATAATAACGGGTGTCACGCCTAAATCCGCGCCTGCTACAGACACGACATCTTTTTTGGGGGTATCTTTGGGTAGGGGTACTCGGGAGGACATAAGGAAAATGCCTCTCATGCAGCCGGCTCACTGCATCTGGAAGGGGAAGTTGGGCAGGCATGCCTCCTGGGTACAGGTAGGCAAGGATGATCTCTTCCTGGAATTCCCGGAAAGATCCAGTTCGTCCTGACGCCCTGTATAGGACAAAGGCGTTCAGCATAGCCAATTGGTAAAGGTAAACAGACACTTTTTTGTACCAGCGTCTGGCTTTACGGGCAACTAAATACGGCGCCAAAAGCTGGTCGTTAAGGTCCACCCCTCCCATGTTAAGGTTATATTCGTGGACACAGAGGGGTTTCTCCACAACGCCAGTTGCCGTAGTGATTTGGATCGTCGTGTCTGCGTGAAGGGAGGACAGAACATAAACATCCCGTGTATCCTTCCACTTCACCGCAAGCAATTTGTCCGTTTTCAAGCAGGCTCTCGCCCCCCGACTAAGACGGGAATTTACAAGCCGTTGGGGGAAGCCCCGGCGATTAGGTCGCACGGTGCCACATGCGCCAATTTGTAAATCGAGAAGGTGACTAAATAGTGGCACGCTTGTATAAAAGTTGTCCACGTACAAATGGTACCCCTTTCCGGATAAGGGTGACACCAAGTCCCAAACGATCTTACCGCTGCTCCCTATGTAGTCTGGGCAGTTGGGGGGCTCCACACAGCTATCTTTTCCCTCATAGACCCGGAAACTAACTGTATAGCCTGTGGCCCTGTCACACAATTTATACAGTTTGACCCCGTACTTGGCACGCTTGCTGGGGAGGTACTGTTTCATAGCAAGGCGGCCAGTAAATTTAATCAGGGACTCGTCAACGCAGACAACTTGTTCGGGGGTAAACAAGGCTGCAAACCGCTGATTGAAGTGGTCTATGAGGGGCCGAATTTTGTGGAGCCGATCGTATTCAGGGTCTCCCCGAGGACGACAGATTTCATTGTCGCTGAAATGCATGAATCGCAGAATTTGCTCGTATCTCCCCCTGGACATGGAGGCAGAGTACATGCGCATATGGTGAACTGGGCTAGTGGACCAATATAGCCGCAATTCACTCTGTTTAGTTATGCCCATGTGGAGGGAAAGGCCCAGAAAGATCTTAAATTCGGAAACCGTTATAGGTTTCCAGCCGAATTGTCTGGCAAGGTGTGAATTTGGGTTGGCGGCGATGAACTGTTGTGCATACAAATTTGATTGATCCACAATCGATCTGTAAAGATCTTCCGTGAAGAACAGCTCATAAAAGTTTAGGGGCGTAAAACCAGCTGTCTCCACGTGGATTCCAGGTTGGGCGGTGAATGGGGGAAGTACTGGCGCTGTAGTATCGGTGGGTTGCCAATTAGGATATGCCAGCGCATCAGGGAGGGCACTATGGGCTCTACGGGCCTGTCTACGAATACGCGGTGGCTGCGGGCCACTACTTGTGCTAGCCACCGCACCAGCTTCAACTGCACTTAGGGGACTCGCCACGTCACCAGGTCTTACTGCAGTGCTGGTTGTACTAGGTCCAGGTTGTACTAGGCCGCTGGCGCTTGCCAGGTCGCCAGAAAAATGAGCGGCACTAGTACCCACACTCTGCTCCATACGAGCACCCTGCGATTCCTGCATCTCAACAACTTCAGAATGGGGTCGGGTACGCCTGGGTCTAACAGGGACCCATCTGTCGTCGGAGCTATCTGTCAGGGAGCCGCTGCCGTCATCAGGTTCATATACTGACACTAATTCGGTCATTGTAGCTTCCCCTTCGCTATCAGATGACTCGGTCAGCATATAACTGAGAAGCTCTTCATCCCTGTACGAACGTTTGGTCATTTTGGCAACTAAATTTACTCGTACAGTGATGCGACTCACAGGTAATAAAAGCACCTGGTTGTCGAAGATTATTTCAAGCGCTACAAAAAAAACTGCTAATGCTAGCAGGGATCAGGCCTGACTCTGCTAACACAGCGGTTTTGTGTCTTGTGTTTTTTTGCAAGTGACAGTAATCTATTGATTACTACACTTGCCTGGGTGAAAGGGTTAAACGCAGGTGCTGGCCGGAATCAGTACTGATCGTGCAAACACCGCGTTTTGGGAACCCTAAACTATGGGGGCGCTAGTATAGTTCTGATCAGATCAGATATTGATCTGTTCAAACACTATACTAGAAAGGGAAGTGTAGGTGCGTGCGTGCGTGCGTGCGTGTGTGGCAATCAAGGGGTTACTTCTAAACTATGCGCTGGGGATCTGGGGGGGGTGGCGGGGACCCTAAACCTCCTTTGGGAAAGAAACTAGCTAGCTAGCGCAACCTCAAGTCACAATGACACCAATACAAAATACAGTAAAAACAGTATATTATGTGTGTATTAGTGCTAATGTGACAGAGGGTGTAGGGGTTAACGGGATGTGATCAGGGGGGGATCAGGGGTTTAAATCTTTATTGGAAGGGGCTGGCGGGTATCCTAAGGATAAAAGGAACGGTGGCAAGCGCTAAACCTGGTCACAAGTCACACTTATACAGGTATATAGAAAATGCTATATACTGTATACAGTGTGTGTTATGGCAGGGGGTGTAGGGGTGATCAGGGGGGGATCAGGGGATTAAATCTTTATTGGGCGGGTGGCGGGGACCCTAAACCTCCTTGGGACACAAACTTAGTCGCCTGCGCTAATTCTGATCACAATCACACTAATACAAAAATACAAAAACACTGTATATTACGTTTGTATTAGTGCTGATGTGACAGAGGGTGTAGGGGTTAACTAGCGGTGATCAGGAGGGGATCAGGGGGGATCAGGGGCTTAAATCTTTATTAGGGGGGGGTGGTGGGTAATTCAAGTGGAAAAAGGGGGGTCGCAAGCGCTAGACCTGACCACAAATCACACTTATACGGGTATATAGCAAAATGCTATATACTGTATACGGTGTGTGTTATGGCAGGGGGTGTAGGGGTGATCGGGGGGGGTCAGGGGCTTAAATCTTTATTGGGCGGGTGGCGGGGACCCTAAACCTTCTTGGGACAGAAACTTAGTCGCCTGCGCTAATTCTGATCACAATCACACTAATACAAAAATACAATAACACCGTATATTGCGTTTGTATTAGTGCTGATGTGACAGAGGGTGTAGGGGTTAACTAGCGGTGATCAGGGGGGGGTCAGGGGAGATCAGGGGCTCAAATCTTTATTAGGGGGGGGTGGGGGGTAATTCAAGTGGAAAAGGGGGGGTCGCAAGTGTTACACCTGTTCACAAATCACACTTATACAGGTATATAGGTATATGCTATATGCTGTATATAGTGTGTGTTGTGTCAGGTGCTGTAGGGGTTAATCGGGGGGGCGATCGGGGGTGAAATGTGCCTATCTAACTGTGTGTGGGTGTGCTTGGTGCAGTACTCACAGTAAGATGTGCTCTCCTCTCACGCTGGATCCAAAAAGACCGTTGTGGGGGGAGGGCACATCTCCTCTAAGCCTGTGTTTACATTTCACAGGCTTAGAGGGAGATCTGATTGGGCAGGACCGATCAACAGGTCCAGACCAAAAATGATTGGCCTGGACCTGATGACTGATCGGTTCTGAACCCAATCGAGCCATCGGTGTCGGCGGGCACGCGCGGGAGCGCGCACAGGACCGGCAGGAAGTAGCGACGTAGACCTACGTCACTCTGCCTGGCCGGGGCCGACTGCCGCAGTAAATATACTGTGCGCAGTCGGCAAGTGGTTAAGAGATTTGTGTCGAAATTTGTGTTTTTTTTTCCAATTTTTACATGTGTGAAAATATCGGCCAATCTCGGCCGATGCCGATATGCAATCAGCAAAATATCGGTAACGGCAACGAAAAAACGATATCGATCACTAGTATAAACCCTTCACACCTGTGGTCTAGGTGGTTTTCATGAATATTAGAACGTCCTGTTGATTAAGTGCAGGGTAAAAAGCCCCACCTCTCTCTCAAGGTGATTATTAAACACAGTCCCAGTGTGCATCAAGACATCCAACATTTGCAGAGTATATCTTGCATAGGGTGACTTTTAATGATGCATATAATGTGTTGTGCATATAGATTGAAAGGCAGAAAGAAAGTCCTCCTTATGAGCAATATATTTTTCTGTAGCTTATGACAGTACAGTCCTTATGCCCATATTACTGCGTCAGGCATTCAGCAGTGATTCCTAGTAACAACTTAAAGAAGTACTTCTCATTGGAGTCCTCTTTTAAAGCCGTTGTTCCCAAAATTTGCCTCCATTCCTTGGTGTGTCTCTCATTCATCCTAGATATGAGGCCATAGGGGACAGCCTACATTGGAATGACAGAGCGCAGTAACCTGACCGGTTTCCCCGGGCGTCCCGGCTGTTTCAGAGGCGGTGTAAAATGATGTGATCTGCTGTGACTCGTCAAAGCGATCACATGGCACCGGCAGCGGGCCAGTACACTGATCTGTCATCTGCTATGTCTGTAGGACACAGCAGGTGACAGATCGAGCCAGTGTGGTGCGTTTTGGGGAGGACGTCATACGACGTCCACCCAGGACAAGAGAGCTCTCACCCGGCTGTCATTTGACTACCAGCCAGACAGGAACTGGTTATTTTAAAGCGGAGTCCCGGCCTCAGATACATTTTTTAGCTTAAAATACCCCATTAATACTAATCCATTGCCCTTTACATAACCGCTATTCTCATATTTACCAGTTGTACAGTGTATGATTTTAGTGAAAATCTTACTTTTAAAAACGCTGTCTGAGTGCGGCCATCTTGGATGTGGGCATCCGAAGCCGCAGTGTAATCCTTTATGCCCTTCTTCCTGATCTTATGGGGGGTTGATCTCACTATCCTCAGATCCCTCAAGTGCCGAGTGTGGCAGAAGAGCTTGCAGTTTATTGAGATGGATCTTATGGGGGTGATCTCAATGATTCCCAGGACACCCGTGCCCAGTGTGGCAAAAGAGCTAACAGTCTATCAGTAGAGATGTTATGGAGGTGATCTCACTATCCTCAGATCTCTCCTGTGTATCGTCCAGCTGTAAACAAGGCAGGACATGGTCGGCTGGTGTTGTAGTGTCGGAAGGTTTGTCGGATGAGATCACAGACACTTGTAGAGGAGTTCTCGTCTTGTCTCCTCTTCTCCTCTCAGACACGTCTACACACACCGATCTCCATGTTCTCACAACTTTTCAAAGTGAAACTTCCTTACCAATTACAGCGCTGCTCTCATCCTCCAAACTTCTAAGCCTGGGAAGATTAGTCTGGGAAGAGGGACACCCTCCAGATCCACTTATCTGCAGAGGGAGGCAGCCTGCAGTTCTGCTTCGCTGCTCCCCGGGCGGGGCCACCAGCGCATTGCCTCCTGGGAGCGATGACAAACAGCTCCCAAGACGCACTGCAGAGCAGGAAGTGACGTCGGCGGCTGTGTCCGCAGAGAGGGGAGGAAGAAGTAGTGGAATCAACAAAGCCCTACAAGGGACCACCTAAAAAAATGTTAAATGCCCAATTCTTTAGCATATCGATCACTGCTGGAATCAGCAAAGTGTAAAATTAGGGTGGAACTCCGCTTTAAGGACACTTACCTGTTCAAGGATCCAGCATTGTCCTCACCTGAGCCAATTCTAAAATCTGCTTTGGGTCCAGGCGCTGTCCTCTTGTCAAAACAAGGGAACCGCTCCCCCCACAAAAAGTGCCAAATGTGACTGAGGAGGGGTGGCAGGGGTAGGATGCAAAGAAGCAGAACGTTCCCTTTTGGGTGAAGTTCAGGTATGACTAGAAAGTATAGGCTTTACTATTTTACACATCGCTCTCTTAATATTTTATTAAGTCTACATATGCTAATTACCATGTACACAAATATATGTTCATATATTGTGCAAAGAAAGGAGAAAAAAAAATTAAATATATGTACTATTATACTAGGAGCAGAACATTGTATGGTCACATGCCTGATGAAGCGAGACGCCAAAACATTGATTTTTGTAACTATGTAAATGCTGAATAAAGCTTTGGACCCGTTCTAAAAATCCTTGGTGCCCTGGTGACATAAGTCTCACTTTGTATTGTACTGACACAGTCACCATTTTATTTTGCATCCAACATCAGAAGACACCTAGAAGCCATCTGTACTGTATAAGCCATTATTGCTAAAATTACATTAACCACATAGGGTATAAGAATACATGTATTTTTTGCAACAGTGGTTCTTTACATTATATTCCATCTAGGGATATACATTTCTTTTCTGCAGAGCTAAAGCAAGTGATTCCTCTTCCCAGCAGCACATACATTTACATGACTTTAAGCATGACTTTACATTTTTCACATATCCTACACAAGTCTATGAACTCTTCTCATGTGACAGCAGTGTTACTGGGCCCAGTATTATCACATGCTCATCCAAACCTGGAAAGAAGTATTTTCTTGGCTCCCTGCAACAAACAGAGCAGCTGGCAAACAAAAAGCTGTATGTGCTGTGGGATATAGATCAGTGTGGATTAAAGCAAACCTACAGACTTGTAGAACGTTGCAGTTTCCTTATGTATTTAATTACCTCACCACCTATCTATGTGTACTAAACTTTACTAAAGTAATGTAAATTACAAACAAGATACTTACACTTTCTGAGCCATCTAGCATTCTGCTGGTCTCTAGTGGTTCAGGGGCACTGGGCACAGTTACTGGAAGCGGTGGACGCACTCTCCCCAGGGTCCCTAGAGAAGCCGTTTTTACAGATAGTGATGATGGACCTATAATCATAATAATAAATAAAACAATTGTATTAATAGTAATGTAAAAGGATTTTGAAAACTCTGGAAAATCCTTTTCTTGGGAGTCCATTGAGGGATAAAGGAAGTCTAACTTTTGGTTTATAATGACACCTACATAGGGACTGGACACTGGTAAACAAAAAAATGTAGGCCTGCCCAGGATAACTTCTACTACCAGCATGCCTCAGTTTGTAGCAGAGCAGTTACAGAGAGATGGACCATAAAGGGGCAAGACATGTGTCCCTCAATGGACTGCAAGAAAAGGATATTATGGTGGGTAGTTGCTTGTCCATTGTGGAACACAGGAAGTCTAGCCTTTAAGATGTCCAAAAGCAGCCCAACTGAGTAATCTCCAAAACAAGAAACAGAACTTGGGACTGCCTGCAGCTCTAGGAGCTGCCTGAAGGACCCTGCGCCCAATGCAATCATCAAATGAGGCCACATCATCCACGATTGAACCAAGAGACATGTGAACTGAAGACCAGGGGCCACCTTGTAAATCTGGGAAACATTTGTCTGACGCTGGAAAAAACACAGTTCCAAAAGCACAGATCTAGTAGAGTGCACCTTGACAGGAAAAGTAGGAACCAGATCCCCAAGTTAACAAGCCAGAATGGTAGCATGTCTGATCCACTTAGACACTGTGGAACGAGAAGCTGGTGCACCCATACCTGGGATGCCAAAAACAAAAAATGCCTTCCTGAAAGTGGCTTAGAGATAAGCACACAGCTTGAAAAATATCCAGACAATGGAGGTATTTCCCATTGGTGAACTGGAACCAGACAAAGATGGAAAAATTACGTCCTGGTTGAGGTAAAAGGCAGAAACTAGGATCCACACTAGCTTGTCCCTAAGCAAAACCAGAAAATCTTCCATGCAAAAATAGGGCTGCCAGTTCAGACTATAACCTAAAAAAAATGGCTACAAGAAATAATACCTTGTGGGTGAGAACAGAAAAGAATGTTTCTAATGGGTTCAACTGGCCGTTTCTTTTTTAGAATTGTAATTTGTATTGAAAGTTGTACAGTAAAGAGAAAACAGCTCAATCATACATATGATATCAAATGTGTCTGAATACAACAAATATAAATAATCAAAACAGAGGGAACAAGGTTCAGATCGTATAAAGTCATAGGGAATCAAACAGGGAACGGAACTACATGAGAAACTCCCCGAACAAAGGTCCTAATTAGGGAGTGAGAAGCAGAAGAAAAGGGCAGAAACATGACCTTTCATAGTGCCAGAGGTTGGTCCAGTGTCAACTGCAGGAGGGATCCCAAGGAAAAACGCTTAGGGTTGAAGTCCTTAGACTCACACCAAGTAAAAAGTATTCCTTCCATGTCTGATGATTAATTAACCTTGCAAGAAGCAGATTTCTTGAGTAATTAACATCATAAGAAATCAATGATTCAGAGATGCCCCGGTTTGTCACGACCTGGATTTCAACAACTAAACTGCTAAAGCCAGCAACCATAAAGCAGGATGGACAGAAGATCCAGAGGATTAGGTAAAGTCTAAAGTGCACCCGCCAGGAGTCTTACCATGTCAGCATACCTTGCCTGCCTGGGCCAATATGGAGCAATGAGGAACACCAGAATGCCCTCCATTTTCCGTTTCAGGGGAGGAAAGTCTTAGATCAGGGTGTACTAATCCCATAGAGTTACCAAAGCATTCACGGTTTCCACTAGAGAATCCCTGTATCTGTAGATTGTTGAATCTGGAGGCCAGGGAGGTGCAGAACTGACACTCCCACCGTTTAAACAAGTCCTTTTTTAAAAAGGGGACGTTTTAAAACAGATAGGGAGGTAAAGAATTTTGCAGTCTGTTCTTTATGCTTCAGCTGAAAAATATAGGTACCCTTGCCACCACACCAGTAATATACTTGATAAAAAGGTATCCACAGCAGATTTAAAGAAATGCCCTTCAAAAGCCATGCGGATCAGATGCTTCTTAAATGCAGGGTCTGTAGTCCACACTTTAACCACAGTGTTCTTCACATGTGAACAGAAGAGCAGATAAGACGGGAGATCTCCAACAGCACATTACAACTGTAGTTTAGTGACTTTAACCACTTAGGGACCAGGCCTATTTCTGACATTTGTTGTTTACAAGTTTAAATTAGTATTTTTGCTAGAAAGTTATTTCGAACCTATCTAGCTAGGGGAAAGATGTCATTTTTATTTATTTATTTTTTTTTTACTAGTAAGAGTGGCCGCGATTTGAGATTTTTTTGCGGGACTGCGACATTGCGGCGCACAGATAAATATATATTTATTTATTTTCCTTCCAGCAAAGACCCTACAGGATAAAATCGAGATTGTTGCAATATTTAATGTCGCATCATATTTGCGCAGCAGTCTTAACCACCTCCCTACCGGCCACTGTATATATACGTCCTGCATTTAAACCTAAAAAAACGGCGTTATGGCAGCAGATAGCTGCCATAACCCTGGTATTTTTTTAAACTGCAGGCAAATCGGCTTTCCGATAAGGGTGGTCCCAGCTGCGGATTCGCCGCATAATCACCCTTCTGGGATGGCGGAAGAGGTGCACCCCCTCCCGCTGCGGCCAAGACGTTTTCCCCGCTTGCCGGACCCGCCGGCAGCGGGGAAAACGATTGGGTCCCGGATCCTCACAGACAGGATGTCGAGTGAGGGCAAGCTTGCCCTCACTCGACTATGGTCTTGGAGGACCGGAGAGACGGCAAACGTCGTTGCCTAGCAACCGGCTTAAAGGTCCCTTTTTTTTTACCCCAGATCTCACAAAAAAGAGGTCCTGTCGTGCCTATTTCTATTACAAGGAATGTTTACATTCCTTGTAATAGAAATAAAAGTGATCAATTTTTTTTTTCTTTAAACGGTGTAAAAATAAAAATAAATAGTAAAAAAAATGAAAGCGCCCTGTCCCTGTTAGCTTGTGCGCAGAAGCGAACGCATACGGAAACCCCGCCCACGTATTTAAAAAGGTGTTCAAACCACACATGTGAGGTATCGCCGCGATCAGAGCGAGAGCAATAATTTGAGCCCTAGACCTCCTCTGTAATTCTAAGATGGCAACCTGTAGAAATTTTTAAAGTGTTGCCTATGGGGATTTTTAAGTACCAAAGTTTGTCGCCATTCCGTGAGCGTGCGCAATTTTGAAGCATGACATGTTGGGTATCCATTTACTCGGCATAACATTATCTTTCACATTAGGTAAAAAAATTGGGCTAACTTTTACTGGATTCTTATTTTTTAATTTAAAAAAGTGACTTTTTTCCAAAAAAATTGCATTTGGAAGACCGCTGCACAAATACGGTGTGATAAAAAATATTGCAATAATCTTCATTTTATTCTCTAGGGTCTCTGCTAAAAATATATATATATATATATATATATATATATATATATATATATATATATATATATATATATATATAATGTTTGGGGGTTCTAAGTAGTTTTCTAGCAAAAACAACTGATTTTAGCTGATAAACACCAAATGTCAAAAATAGGCCTAGTAGGCAAGTGGTTTTAAAAACGCAATTTTTTTGTAGAATGTGAAAGTGTGAAAGATGAGGTTACGTAGACGAAATAGATACCGAACATGTCATACTTCAAAATTGTGTACATTTGTGGAATGGCAAAAAATTAAAAAATCTCCATAGACTATGCTTATGCTTTTTTTTTTTTTTTTTTTTACAGGTTACACGTTTAGAGTTAGAGGTCTAGTGCTAGAATGATTGCTCTCACTGTAATGATCACGGCGATACCTCGCATGTGTGGTTTGAACACCGTTTACTTATGTAGGCGTGACTTACGTATGGGTTCGTTACTGTGCGCAAGCTCTGAGGGGCGGGTGCTTTTTTCTTATTTTACTTTATATAGCTAAAAGAAAAGGAGGAATGTGGGACTTTGATTGAGTGTAGCTAGACATATGTATCTAATAGATAGTGTAATAAGTATGTCCTAGTGCGGATCCCAGACCAGGGATCCGTGAAGGACTGATAATGCATAAGTTGGGTTAATGTAGCATATATGAATCTATAAATCTTAAATAATCTATTAAATCATAATAGATGCAGATTATGTTAAATACAAAGAAAATATATCATGTCCAAAATCATCGTAATAAAATATATTTATTGTGGAAATATTCTTTTTATCTTTAGAAGTACACAACTTTAAAATATAAGACTTTATATGACCCAAACCATGGGGACCCCTAAAGGGTTAGCACACAATCAAATATTTGACTATTCTAATCTGACACGATATATTAAGATAATAATACAGATTATACATACAGAACATATACATGGAGAGACATACATGAATGTATATAGATTAGCAATAAAACCATACATATTCATATTAAAGATCGAAAACAGCTTAATAAAAGGATGTAAATCTCTTGGAAAACATAATCTTGGAATTGGACAAAGGTTTTCCTGAAGTAACCTGAATGATTGTAAGCTTGTTATACCAGGTGTGAATGGGATTATGTATATTTGTCGGCTCGACGCGTTTCGTGGACCTCCGTCCACTCATCAGGAGCATAAAAGAATATATTTCTGAAAATGAGAATATAGATTAGGTTTTGATAAAGATGTAGGATATGGAATCGAGAATATAAGGGGATGAACACTACCTTTGACTAGTGTCATCGATCCATAAGCAAACCAGTTTGGTGTAGGCGAAACAGGGGCCGCCTCAGGAGAACGCCTGGCCCGGGGCTGAAGCATGGATTGCACCCCGCACACATGGGAGCAACGGGAAAGGGGAGGACCCAAGTAGGATTTATAATGATAAACGAACCAACAAGAGAGGCTCTTAGGAGATTAATCCAAAAAATATGGGTCACAGATGGTTAGAACCAGAGGCAGTCTGAAAAAAAAAAAAAAATTTTTTTTTTTTTTTTTTTTTTTTTCAGACTGCCTCTGGTTCTAACCATCTGTGACCCATATTTTTTGGATTAATCTCCTAAGAGCCTCTCTTGTTGGTTCGTTTATCATTATAAATCCTACTTGGGTCCTCCCCTTTCCCGTTGCTCCCATGTGTGCGGGGTGCAATCCATGCTTCAGCCCCGGGCCAGGCGTTCTCCTGAGGCGGCCCCTGTTTCGCCTACACCGAACTGGTTTGCTTATGGATCGATGACACTAGTCAAAGGTAGTGTTCATCCCCTTATATTCTCGATTCCATATCCTACATCTTTATCAAAACCTAATCTATATTCTCATTTTCAGAAATATATTCTTTTATGCTCCTGATGAGTGGACGGAGGTCCACGAAACGCGTCGAGCCGACAAATATACATAATCCCATTCACACCTGGTATAACAAGCTTACAATCATTCAGGTTACTTCAGGAAAACCTTTGTCCAATTCCAAGATTATGTTTTCCAAGAGATTTACATCCTTTTATTAAGCTGTTTTCGATCTTTAATATGAATATGTATGGTTTTATTGCTAATCTATATACATTCATGTATGTCTCTCCATGTATATGTTCTGTATGTATAATCTGTATTATTATCTTAATACATCGTGTCAGATTAGAATAGTCAAATATTTGATTGTGTGCTAACCCTTTAGGGGTCCCCATGGTTTGGGTCATATAAAGTCTTATATTTTAAAGTTGTGTACTTCTAAAGATAAAAAGAATATTTCCACAATAAATATATTTTATTACGATGATTTTGGACATGATATATTTTCTTTGTATTTAACATAATCTGCATCTATTATGATTTAATAGATTATTTAAGATTTATAGATTCATATATGCTACATTAACCCAACTTATGCATTATCAGTCCTTCACGGATCCCTGGTCTGGGATCCGCACTAGGACATACTTATTACACTATCTATTAGATACATATGTCTAGCTACACTCAATCAAAGTCCCACATTCCTCCTTTTCTTTTAGCTATATGTTACTAGGGATGGAGTTAGCTAGACAATTATACCTCCGTGGCAGATCACTTTCCCTTGTTTGCCCTTATTTTACTTTATATTTTTTACACTATCCATTTAAAAAATGTGATCACTTTTATTCTCATTACAAGTAAACATCCCTTTTTAAAAGAAATTAGCATTACAGGGCATCTATTGCAAGATCTCGGGTCAAAAAGACCTCAGATCTCACATTTAATTTTCCACCTAAGAGAATGCGGAAGTGACGTCGAACATCGCTCAATTCCTCCAAGGCCATAGAACTGAGTGAGGACTCTCTCACCCTCACTTGGCTTCCTGCCCAGCTATGGAGGGGATCGGATCGGCTCTGGGCTAAACTGTCCGTTAACATGGAGATGAGCGGGAAGCGGGGGGACCTACCCCCTGCCGCTAAAAGTGATCCTGTTGTGAATCTGCGGGATCACTTTTCTCTTACAAAGAATCACCCACAGTATAAAAAATACCGGGGTTATGGCAGCTAGCTGCTGCCATACTTGGTGTTCAACATCAAACTAATGGCATGTACATATACAGTGGGCAGTCTGGAAGAGGTTAATCAGTCAGGGTTTGGCAAAGACAAGATAGGGTAAAGAACAGGCCTTCCCAACAAGAACGGAAGCCTTAAAGAGGGCTTCCAGCCATTTATCAGTTGGGTCCTTAAAGCCGGCTGTATCCTTCAACGGTATGATGGTTACTTAAGGTGGAACACGGCAGAATCCACAGTGGGGACAGACCACTTTAAAAAACAAAAAAAACACAAGTCCTCTTCAAATGGGTACAAGGCTTAGAAAAACCTTTGGGGGAGCAAATAGACCGTCAGGGAGCTTTCTCTCGATGGAAAGACTTAGAACAGCAAGTCCTTTGACTTTAATTTGTGGCTCTAAAAGGAGCAAGATTGGGAAGAGCACTGGTATTAGCAACAGACATCCTCTAGTTTAAGTGAGGTGTGTACTGTACCAATAAGAGTTGAAGTGGTCTCCTAATTTGGGAATGACGGCAGAAGACTGTGGCTCCTAAGAGGTAAGCTATTCCGATACGAACTTGAGCAACTGAGAATCAGACAGCCTCCGTGGTTGAAAAATCACCAGAAAAAAAACACAGAAGCTGTGGGAAAAGTGAAAGAGCACTCTTGTGGCTTCTGTGGTCAGAAACCACAAGTAAGGAAGCAAGAGCCCTAAAGATGGGATAGACTAAAAGCAAAGGGCAACAGCATTCCAACCGATAAGACTATCTACATTGGTAACGGCTCCAGTGCTGCTTGCAGTGTGCCTAGTAGAGTCTGAGCTGGGGACACTTGGTACAGGGGGCTGCTGCTCCATCTCCAGATTCAGACATGTGGCAATCACATAGAAGTAAGGCAATGTAAGGCTTAGGGTGGGAGGCAAAACCTTAGGTATTCATGAAAACTCAGAAAGCTGGTAATAAGTTGGATGGCCTGAGGTGACCAAAGACACTAAGTGGGAAGATTGGAGTTACCTGTGGCTCTTTGCAATGCAGTGGGGAGAAGCTTCCTCAAAGATGTACGGTGGGAAAGAATGTGCACTGCATGCACAACACTGCATCCAGCGGTAATAACTCCCACAGCATTAACCCTTTCCATGATGGAAATTGGCAGGAAGTGGGGAATTTAAACCCTAAAAAGGCACCCAGCAACCAATGTAATACCAATGAGTAGCTTCCAACGCACAGACAGGCAGGCCCACTCACTAGGTGAGTCTCCTGAGACAGGGCAGGCGCTGAGCCAATACCTGTAGTTCTTGACCTGGAAAGAACCCCACAGCTAACACGTTACTAAAAAGGTGCCTGGAAAGTGACACTTATTTTTAGGTTTGTTTGCCAATGTCAAATATACTTGTAGGCAGCATAATAAACCGAGGGTGAAAGACTTCCTGCTTCCCTCAAAGGACAAGAAAGGATTTTTAACTTAGATGTACATTCCATAGCGGAGTACAGTCCAGGACTGGATATTCATAGACTGTGGGATATAGGCTGGTACCTTCAGGTGACTGGACATTGGCAAAGCTTTGCTGGAAATGTACCCCTATAAACCTACCTCATTTTCTGAGACCTCTGGGGGTTTTTTTTTTTTAGCAATTAATGAACACAAGAGGGGAGAGTGTCCTTTACAAGTCAAAACTCCTCTAATCCTAAATGCATATTACACAGGCTGAATATTCATGGATCCCTGGATATCCCCCAAGCAATGAATAAAAATGGAGGGGGGGCAAAAAGTTAAATTTTAGTCTCATCAGACCAGAGTACCTTCCTCCATACATTTTGGGAGTCTCCCACATGCCTTTTTGCAAAGTCAAAACATGCCATTTTGTTTTTTGCTGAAAGTAACTGCTTTCTTCTGGCCACTCTGCCATAAAGACCAACTCTATGGAGCGTACGGCTTATTGCCCTCCTATGTACAGATAATCCAGTCTCTGCTGTGGAACTCTGCAGCTCCTCCAGGGTTACCTTAGGTCTTTGTGCTGCCTCTCTGATTAATGCCCTCCTTGCCCTGTCCATGAGCTTTGGTGGGCGGTCGTGTCTTGGCAGGTTTGCTGTTGTGCCATGTTCTTTCCATTTGGTTATGATAGATTTGATGGTGCTCCTGGGATCATCAAAGATTTTGATTTGTTCCTTACTTCTTTGGAGAGTTCCTTGGTCTTCATGGCAGTGTTTGGTTAGTGGTGCCTCTTGCTTAGGTTTTGCAGCCTCTGGGGTCTTTCAAAAAATGTATATGTAATGACAGATCATGTGACACTTAAGCCCCGTACACATGCACCGATTGTTGGCCGTAAATTTTCGGCCAACGTCCGATCGGACGATTGTCGGCTTGTTAGTATGATGCTTCCGACAACCGACTGCGACTTTTCGGCCAAACAAAATCTGGTGTGCATGCTATAAAGTTTGTTGGCCGTCACCAGAATGGCCGATTGTTCATCAGTCAGTACAGATTTCGGCCGACAAAGGTCAGATGAGCAAGACTGGGCATGCTCAGAGAAGAAAAAACACACAAAAAGTAGACCAGAACATGACATCACTTCTGCAGTTGGTTGTTGTTGGCCGACAAAATTTGTGTGCAGTCTAGAGCACATTTCAACCAACACAACAACACTGGACAAAAGACGACGGTCGGCCAACAATCAGTGCGTGTGTGCGAGGCTTTAGATTGCACACAGGTGGACATCATTTCACTAATTATATGACTTCTGAAGGTAATTTGTTGCACTAGAGCTTTTTATGGGCTTCATAACAAAGGGGGTGTATATATACGCACATGCCAATTTTCTGTTTTATATTCCTAAAAATAGTTTTATGTTTATATATTTTTCTCATTTCACTTCACCAACTTAGACTACTGTGTTCTGATCCATCACATAAAATTCAGATTAACAAAATATTGAACTTAAGGCTGTAATGTAACAAAATAGGTAAAAAGTCAGGGGGGTGAATACCTTTGCAAGGCACTGTACTTCGGTCAAGAACATTGCAGCTTAATACTGCATTTACATAAGCTTGGATGTCCGCCTTGTAGAAGGTATGAACTGAAGACCAGGTGATGGTCTTTTCAAAGATGAGCAACAGAGATTTGGTGTTGGAAACCTCAGGAAACACCCCCTGATCTGCTGGAGAGTGCATACAAGACAGTTTGAAGTGTCTTACCCTTTAGAGCAGTAGTCACCAAACTGCGGCCCTTTGCTTGCTTTTATCCGGCCCTTGAGATTATTCTGCCACTGACAATAGGGCACTATTCCTCCCACAGAAACCAATACAGAGACATAATTCCTTCCACTGACACCAAAGAGGGGGCACAATTCCTCCCACTAATACCAGAGAATGGACATGGTTTATGCCCACTGGACATAGTCTGCCCCCCCCCTAATTTCCAAACAGTAAACTAGCCCATTGTTTACAAAGTATGGAGACCACCCCTGCTTTAGAGTGTAAGCTCCTGAGAAGAGTTTAAGTAGTGTGTATATATAGCCACAAGATATTATGTATATGATGCCACAAAAAAAACAAAACCTCAAACATGAATGAAAAATGCCCATCTGTGATAATCCAATAGCAATGCTTCCCATGCATGCAAGGAAAAAAAAGTGAGTTTTCCCAAAGAGAAGGACCTCCAAATACATAGTGTTCTTTGTTTGCCATTTACTAAATAAAAATGCATTCACAAAGGGTTGCAGATAGAATCACTTTATACAGAGTCAGCAGCAAAGTAAAGAAGATAAGCCGTTCACAGCCAAGAGCAAAAATAACTTCCACCACTCAGTAAACAGCCAGCTCTCCCTCAGACTTGCAGGCTCCGCCCAAAATGCTTCAATCGCAACATCTTCAGGGACACCAGAAAAATGCAAATAGATGTCCCCTCCACTCCCAGGGTTGAGGGTATACCTTCATTGTGAGGAGGGTTTTGTGTTCTAAGTCTTGGGCTGAAATGAAGGACCGAATTTTGACATTGAATATAAAGTTTGAGGAAAGTAATGGGAGTCTTTTTGAGGAGTTAAAAGCCCACAAGAAAATGGATTCAGAAACCTTTTGTTGTGAAAGAACTACTTTTCCTTCTGTGACATCTTTGAATTTGTCGATTGCCACACCAGACAGACCTCTTTCTTTAAAGGGCATACGTTTGAGGCAATGTTTGCAAGCAACCTCATCTGTCCAGGCTTTTAGCCATAAGATTCTGAGCATATGGATAGAAACGAGAGCAATGCTGGAGATCTGTATCATTCATGTTCTAGGGAAACACAAAGTGCTCTGCCAAGGTTTGGTCCTGGAGACAGGATTCTGCTGCCTGTTCATTGCCTAGTCCGGTTACCTGCAAACTGGAAATTGCAGCAACAGCCCGTTGAATAGCTGGGCCTGCAAGCAAGGTTAAAACTTTTAAAAAGGGTCTTAAATAATTCTGTCAGCAGAATCTTTAAATGAAGGAACATCTTCTAAAGAGCACACTAAGACATTTAAGACCGAGACGACCGGGTCTACTACTAAAACAGACCACTTTATTTATGAACTCTCTCCACGGGATGGAGTTCTGCAATGATACCACGATGTTGAGGCTTTTGCGCACAGCAGAAGTTGCATATAACATCAGGTGTACGAAAGGCTGGGGATGAGATCTTCTGCTCTCTCCACTAGTATTGTTTCTGGGTTCTTTTCATTCCCCTCAATTGCTGCATTTCCTATCCAGCGGGGATTGAGAAGAAGCCTGGCACATTTGTGCTTTGAACAGTGATAGCTATAGGAAATCTGACATAGCTGCAGAAAAGTCATGTTGCATGCCTGAGATAGAGAGACAGATGTTAAAATAGGGTCCTGCAATGGAAGCAATCACTGAGTGGAATATTTTTTTTTTTGCAACCCTTAGGCAGAGCGAATACCTAACTTTTGCAATAGTTCCCCTGCTCCTGGTTTCTGCAATTTCTTTTGGTAAGGGTATGGGGTACTCTGAGTAGGTTGGAAAAATGTAGGGTTATAGAGGTACGCTCAGGGGGGCTTGTCCAGTATACAATCACCTGAAGGTATCGGCCTATAATCCCATGTTCTGTACTATTACAAGAGATACACTGATCAACCATCATTTTGTTTACCATACACCTAATATTGAGTAAGTCCCCCTTTTGCCACCAAAAAAGCCTTTAACCATAGAGGCATAGATGCAATTAATCCTCTGAAGGTATGCTGTGGTATCTGGATCCTTTCAGTCCTGTAAATGTAAGGTTGGGCTTCCATGGATCGGACTTGTTTTTCCAGCACATTCCACAGATGCTCGACTGGCTTGAGATCTGCAGAATTTGAAGGTCAAGTCAACACAACTTCAACTGGTTGTTGCGTTCCTGAAACCATATTTGCAGTGTGGCAGGGTGCATTATTCTGGCATCAGGGAATACTGCTTCCGTGAAGGGGTGTACTTACTAGGTCAGCAACCATGTTTAGGTAAGCGATACATGTCAAGTAACATCCACGTGAATGGCAGGACCAAAGGTTTGCCAGCAGAACAATGCCCAAAGCATCACACTGCCTCCGCTGGTTTGCCTTCCTCCTATATAGTGCATCCTGGTGCCAGCTATTCCCCAGGTAGACACACATGCACCCAGCTATCGCGTTGTTAAAGAAAACATGATTCATTAGACCAGGCCACCTTCTTCCACTGCTCCATGATCCAGCTCTGTGAACGCGAGTCAGCATTGGCAACCCTGACCTTTATGTGGCTATACAGTCTCATACACCATAAACTATGATGTACATTTTTTTCTGCTTTCAACACATCAACTTCAGGGACATATTTACTTGCTAATATATCCCACCAACTTTTAGATGCTATTGTACCTGGATAATTAACGTTCTTCACCTGTCAGTGGTCCTAAAGATATGGCTAATCGGTGTGTCTATGTATATATGATATACAGTATATATCCATCACCTAAGACAGACAGGAAACAGGACATGAAGACAGCAAGGGGGACAGGACAGGGAATGCCCACCTTGTTGTGCCAAAAGGGGAGAGCTTGGCAGTGGCTCATATGCTGCTCCGGAAGCTGTAGCAGGAACAGCAGGTACTGCAAAGCTCTTCAGGGGATGGGTGGGTCTGATATGTGCTGTAGGAATGCTGGGTCCCGAATCTTCATCCAAGGAACCGGGTAGAAAACTGCCTCCTGGAGGATCTGGGTCCTCGCCACCAGTCTGAGAAGAGGATGATGCTGCTGCTGCTACTACTACTGTGTCACAGCTGGGAGTATGTCGGACAGATTCTGTGGTGAGAAAAATGAATGGATCTTATTATTTTACCAATCTAAACATGAAGCTAAAAATTAAAGTAGTTGTAAACCTCAGATGAAAAATAACCAAAGCAAAGCATATTGTGTGTAGTTGCCTAAATCAAAAGCGCCGAGTGTGATTTCTGTCAGCAGTCTCATTCCTCTATCTGCAGGAGTCTTTTTTGACATGTTGGGCCTACTGCAAGGGATTAAGAGCAGGGGCCTCCAGCACACAGCCTGAGACCGACAGCCTCAGCTGTGGAGGTTTCCCTATGATCTAGTGTAGAGGGGGGTGTGTCCCTTACCACCACTCAAGTCTCAGACTACACTCAGATCTGCTTTCTCTGCTGTGCAGTGTGAGACTTCAGATCTATGCGACCTGCCTCTGGAAGCTCAGAAATTCAATGTATATTTCGGGACTTTATATGCAGCCATCATCTTCTCTGCATTAGTTTAACAGGTACAACATGTGTTCAAGGATGCGTTTCATCTGTGTATGACCTGAGACTAGTCACTTCACTGGGTATACATAAAGGTTTGCAACCACTTTGAATAAACAAATTTGCCAACATGTACTAGAAAAACAACAGCCATGTAAACAAGATTGGTCGGAATGCATCAAATCGTTGACTGATCAGTAAGCATACCACTATGGATGGGGTGTTAATGCCAGTGACTGGGAAGGGAGGAGGAGACCACTATTACATACAAGATATTAAAACCTTTCCATGCTAAACATAGAAAACATTAGGGGAATATCCTCCTGGCCACCAGTGGTCCAAATTCTGCTTTTAGGAACATAGTATTTTAGGTTTCAGGTTACCCGTATGGTGTGTGCTGATTTCATGAAGTCTTGACTGCTTAGCCTGTTACCTTATTATGCTCTTTCATGTTAATGTTCTACTTATTCCTATCAAACTGCAGGGGATGCACACTTCAGGTGGTCTGAAGCCACGTTTAAAGGTCACAGTAGGACCAAAATGTTGAACTTGCAGGAGACACGTTTTTGTGCTAGAACTGCAGCAATGCTTTACATCGACATACCAGATTCCATTCATTGCTGATTTACCAACCTAGAATATTCCTAAAGTTTGGGGAACACTTGAAGAAAGCTTACATAAACGTTTGGCAATTGATATATGACATATCTTACTATAGGTAGTAATGGTATACGCAGTTTCTATTAAGATTTATATTACTATTACTAGTAAGTAGGAATATAGATTATTCAGTCTGCATACATTTTGTTGTTGCCATTTTACACTACATACAGAATGTACAGTCACTGGTCTCATGTGCACAGCAGGCCTTTCACTACCTTTAAAAAGCTGTGCTGTTCTCACCTGCAGCCTGAGAAGTTCCACCCAGCACGTGCAGCATGAACCCAGGCACTGAGCGGAAATTAGAGTTATCGATGGAATGGATGGGATGAGCACTGACAACCGCTGAAACAGAGACAGAATGGTGAAATATGGGACATGGAAATAATGGAAGCAACAAATGGCAGAAAACAATGCGTGTCCCATTTAAATAGGTGCAAAGTACTATTATGAAGATGTTAAAAGAGGAGGCGATTAGGCCTAAAACAATGGCAAGCTTGAGGTGAAAGGTAGTGGGTATGAATGGGCTGGTCTGATTCATTGAAAGAACTACAGATAGAAAAGGTAGGTGTTCAAAAATTGGATCACAACCATCATTGTTCTAATGGAAGTAGTAAATGAAGCCTGCTCAATAAGGCAAAAAAATGTTCAAGTAAAACGATGCATTTGAGTAAGACTCAAAGAAGGATTTAATTTTGCAAAAATGACACTTGACAAAAAAAAAGAAAGAAGAAGAAGAAGATCACAGCTTCATGCTTTTCCTAAAAAAATTATACATGTTGTTTAACACAAGGCAACCAAAACTACAGTTCACGGTTTAAATTTTGAGTCTTCAGTTTCCATGGTGCCAACGTCGGCCCAAACTGCACCATGAAAATGGCTGATAAGGCATGGCACCTCTAAGCCGAGATGGCACCATGACAAAAAGGCTAATTTAGCTTTACTTCCCCCATACACAGTCTGAAAGCCCTCAGGAACAGGAGCTCATGTCACAATGTGAACCCCACTTTCCCCAGAACTTACGCTGTGGAGGCTGAGAATCAAAGGGCATCATTATCTTTGGTCTCATTCCCCGACGTCCTGCAAGTGAGGATACCGAATCCTCCGATTCCAGACCTGTGAAGGAAGGTTGTGCAGTAACTGTTGGAATTGAACCCAAACACAATCACCTGTGTTTAGTAAAGGTTCCCCCATGCAGTCTAGTCTAGCATGCATCTGAAGTAAATATCAATGTGGCACTATTTTCCATTAAGGTCTCCCATCTAACTGTACTGCCATGATCAGTTTTTATTCACAGTATGTACTGCTGCTCTCCTCACCTCGGTATGAATTGCTGTGCTGGTGAATGCTGCCTTCTGTAGTGCTTTCACCAGGTGTCAGGTCCTGTGGGGAACGGGGCAGACTAGTGTCCGTCAGCATAGGGTTTGTTTCTGGAGACTTGTCCACTGGCTTTAGCTCTAGTCTTTCATGATGAATCCAAAGATCAGGAGGCTTCACATCCTTCGAGTTGCCTTTGTATTTATGGGACCCATTAACAGACTTGCATGCAGCTCTTTTCCTGATGGAAAACATACAGAAAATGTTAAAACAATTAAATGATTTAGAAGGAAAAGCTTTATTTTTCCAGAGGAATATTTATCCAGCAGGAGCGCTTGTAAAACCAGCCAGCATCAGAAGATAAAAAAAAAGTCCTCTCTCGCACAGTGCTGCTCCAATTACCAAATGCAGTGCACATATGAGCACTACAACCCCAACTCTAACCCCCTGCACATAAATCCACCTGAATATTGCTATTCCACCAACTCTCACCCCTCTGCTCCATCTCCATTCACAGTCCCCTACCACCACAACCACTGCCTGATCCCTCCAAACACCTCCTTGTACATCACTTCCCACCTCTCTAACAGCTACCATCTTCCCTGCTCAGCACAGCTCCACACAGGCTCCTTTTCTCTGATAGCTCGTGTCACCCACACCTTTCCTTTCTAGCACAGCTCTCTCCCCACTCCTTCACCCCTCTAATAGGGCTCACCTCCACACCGTTCCTTGCTCCAACACAGCAGGTTCACCTCGGGCTTCTCCCTCCACAACTGCCACCCACTAAAATCTATCTTACCCTCAACTACCTTCCCATCCCCTTCACCGTCCTCCATCTATCCCAGTATCCCAGGCCACCTCCTGATATCCATCCCTCCCTCACCACTTTGCATCTTCTCTGTTCCTCTTACATTCTCGATTCTGATGTCCCCTGACATCTTTCATTCCCAGGCTGCCTCTCCTTTCCCTCTGACGAAATCCATCCCTCCCTGGCTGTCTCCCCTCTATAGACCTTCAACCCTTTCCAGCCACCTCATCCATCCCTACTGCTTACATTCATCCATCTTTTCCTAGCCATCAGATACCGTGCAACTTATTTCCCTCCCCAACTGCTATAATGCACCAGATCACCATCCCTCCCTGGATGTCTCAACTCTAAAGACTACCAAGCCAGCTCATCCATCCTTACTGCTAAACACCATCATTCGCAACTTACATCCCTCCCCAATTGTTATAAAGCACCGGATCACCACAATCCTCAGGAATGCATTGCTGCTGGTAACTTTCCAGTGTTTGTATACACTGGTTAGGTTTTTCTGGCTCCACTCACTGTCCAATGAACAAACATTTATGGATTACGACAAGTATGGCTACAAGACGTGTAAATCATACAATATTCAAAACTCACTTTTTATGGTGGGAGTTGGAGCGCCGTGAGCAGATAGCAGCAATGACCACAGCCACTAGCACAGTTATAACTCCAAGGGAAACAATGATGGTTAACAGCATGTTCTGATCCAGAGAGGTGGGACTTCCATGAGGACTATTACTGCCTGCAATGATGCATCATCAAAAATCAAAATATATATAAAACATACGTGGTTACCAGCTCATGGCAAGAAATTTTGTACATGATCTGACTGCAGCAATTTACTGATTCTAGAGATGTGTCTGTTTTGTGCAAAAAGAGGAATTATGGTATACCTGTAAACTTCATATCTTGCAGTACAGAACAGGATACAGGGTGAATATTCATAGACACTGTTTTATAGGCTGGTACCTTTGAGTGATTAGACACTTGCAAAGCCTTTCTGGACATGAACCCCAGAACATGCCCCTATAAGCCTACCCCACTCCCCAAGGCCTGAGTCCTTTAACAAGCAATACAGAGTAACACAGGAAATGAGGGGATGGTGTCCTATTCTCTAAGATATTTAATTTATAGTCAAGTCACAATTCCTCTCATCTTAAAGTGGCTGTAAAGGCACAAGGTTTTTTCTATACGTGAAGGTAAAAAAAAAAAAAAAACCCACTAGATTCCCCTCTCGATTTAGCGATATCCATGAGAGCCTTGCCTCTCCAGGGACCCGCACTCCTGATTGGCTCACTGGCTGTGATTGACAGCAGTGGGAGTCAAACGCCAATCAGGAAACTGAGGGGACGGGGGCGAACCTTGGCTCAGTTTGTGAATGGACACACAGAGCTGCGGGTCAGGGGGGTGCTGGCTTGGGTGCCCAAAGAGCAAGCTGCTTGCTCTGGTGGCACCCGGCAGACGGGAGCAGCCAGGTGCGCTAGCGAGGGACCTGAGAAGAGGAAGATCCGTGCTGCTCTGTGCAAAAAAACTGCACAGAGCAGGCAAGTATAACATGTTCGGTATTAAAAATAAATAAAAAAAAAAACTAAAAAAAAAAACTACAAGGCTTTAGGATCACTTAAATTGAACAGTACAGGCTGGCTTTTCATAGAACCTGGGCCAATCCCAATCTATGCATAAAAACGATGGGCAGCAACAAAAACAAAACAATGCCAACAGGCCCAACAACAAGGGTCAAAAAAACAAAATTCATACCCAACAGTGTGCTGCAGCAAATACCATGTGGATGAAAGCTACATCCACAGAAGCTTGGACTTTCACCTGGTAAAAATTGGAGAAGGTATGAACTTAAGACTAGGTGGAGGCCTTGCAAATCTGGGCAACACAGACTTGATGTAATGGCCAGGAAACATTTAATGATCTGGTAGAGTGAGCATGTAAGTGTTGGAGGGGTCTTACTTCAGTGTGTAAGCTCTGCTTTTGAAGCAGTGTGTCCTTTGCGAGACCCTGACAATTCAAAGAGTGGGTCTTTCTTACAGAAGCTGGGGCTTTCAGATAAACTCCGATAGCTCTGACATCAGTACAATGAAGAGCAATCTCTTTGAGGTTCTCAGGAGAAGGGTACAAATAGGGAAGGACTATGTCATCATTAAGGTGGATGTCAGATACCACCTTAGGGCTCTTTCACACAGTCCGTCCATCAGACAGACTCAGTTTATCTCAGTGGGGGATCAGCAGAAGGATGACAGCTGTGTCTCCGCGCTGTGTGCCGAGACATCGGTCAGGTCCCCATGCATCTCTATGGGGGAATCGGATGGGAACAGGCCGTCGGGCCGTTCTCATCCGATCCGCTGGACGGATGGAAAATAGGGTTTCCATCCGTCCAGATTTGACGGATCTGATGTCAGCGGACATGTCTCCTCTGACATCCGATGCCCCATAGACATGCAAGGAGTGACCGTACAGATTAGCCAAAAAAGCTGACAGGCGGATCTGAACGGTCCGCCTGTGTGAAAGGGGCCTTAGGCAGAAAGATAGGCTTTGGGCACAAGACTACTTTGTCTTTGTGAAGGATCAGGAACAGCTCCTTAAAAGAGAACCGCTAAATCAGACACATCTGACCACTTTCCAGGAAAGATCAGCCAAAGAAAGGTCTCTAAAAGGGCTCAAAGGTTGGTTAAACAAATTAGGATCCCAAAGAAGCATGGAGTGCAGAATGGGTGGGTCTAATCCGAGAAACACTTGGTATAAAAGGTTTTAAACGGGACAAAGAAACCAGAAGTTTTTGGAAGAAAATAGACAAGGTGGAAACCTGTCCCTTAGAAATACTTAAGGTTAAATTCTAGTTAAGCCCAATACTTTTTTTTCCTAGTTTTGGATAGAATGGTGATGGAATATAACACCTTTTCAGTTTTTGTTATCCATGCCCCCATTAGGTGTCCTGTTTACCATAATCATTGAAAAGGAAAGTATAAAAAAAATCCCAGATTTTGGGTTGCCCACAAAAAATTAATAGAGGGGAAATCTAAGAAAAAAAAAAAAGAAAATCACAACTGACAGGATTTATAATCATTCCTTACACTATCTGAAAATAAGGCTTTGCCTATAGTTATACTTTAAAGCCATTAGTTGTCCAAGAAAGTTTTAACATAGTTGTAGAAAAACCTTCCTTAGCTAGACAGACTGCCTGTTGCGTGCCTAATATAGAAAGGGCAGTAGGAAGTGCCCGAGTACCTTATAGAGGGCTCTGGGTAGAATTAGTGGTGAGAGTGCGACCTATGGTGTGATGTACCACCTAGTCATATACCTGAGACTATGCATTGAATGGTTGAATTTTACCAAGTTTGAAACGTTTAACATTGAACAAGTGAACAACTTTCAAACAATTGCTAATAGGGTTTTTCGCTCATGAAATTACATTGCAAAGCACATGAAATGACACAGATACGTTATATTAAAAATTGGTGCAAACAGAATCAAAGTGAGTACGATTAGGTTTTTTTATTGTAAAAAAAAAAAAACAAAAACAAAACTAGTGAACGACCTATGCCTATATAGAACAAGGAACTACATTCCGTCAAATGGTATTCTAATCCAACAGCCCTTTTCGACCTAACCAGCTCAGATCACTTAAAAACGGTGAATTATTTACTGTCATCAGCAATTTACTGTCATCAGCAATTATTCTCAAATACAATTGATCATCAGACCATCAGCACAGCCCTGGAACCTTTCCATGAAATCTTGTGAATGTCAAAGAGGTATCATTAGAATTTCTGCAGTCACTATAAACCAGACAGTTACAATGCACTATAGGCAATCGAACATCCAAAGTCCGAATGATGGGAAGTTTTTTTTTTTTGTACTTGCATAGTTATCTGACCCACACAATCATCAGCACACTTAAAATGTATTGCATAACAGTGTGAGCAAAAAAGGGTATGCAGTAGGTTGTACTATTTCTAAGTTGTCAAATACTTTTACATCATGAACTGTTCTTTGACTCCTGGGAAAGTGAAAATGCTCCCTTCCAGTGGGGCTGCCCATGCACTGTACGAGTTAAATGCTCATCTTGGTCTGGGGAAAAGGAAAAGTCATCCCGCAGCCTCTTTCCTACTATGCTCCAATGGTAGATTGTTCCTCAGCATCCTCACATCCAATGCAGGGCGATGAACCCATACATGGACTTAAATATGCATTTAACCCTTTCAGTACAGAGGTAGCCCCACAACAAGGGTCTCTGTAGTTGGCCTTTAAAAAAAGCATATATAGCCATTTTAGTCCTGCAGGTCTTAAGAAACAAAGCTAATTACCTCCGAGTGGTGTGGTTCCTATTTCTGACGCGCGCCCTTTCCCTGATACACCCGATGCTGGAAGAGAGATGTTTTATCATAACACTGACATCATATGACATTTAAATTGATGTATTAAAGAGGCTCTCCGGGAAAACAAACCCCTAACACTTACTTGCATAGTGAGACTGTTCAGTGATTTGCAATATTCCGCTTATTAAATTCCATGAGAGTTGAAGTCTTGCTTGGAGACTAAGTCTTTATTATAGACTGGGAGCACCGAGAGAGACTGGTTGTTAGGGAAAGGCAGTCAAAGATACTTCTAGAATGAATATGTATCTATGGCAGCATCTCCTCTCCATCTCAGTAATGCAGATTAGAGATGTCGAACATAAAAATTTCCGTTCGCGAACGGGAATTTCCGCAAATGTGCACATTAATAGTGCACTATAAATTTACCAGGAAATCTTCCAGAGGAGTCTTTGCAGCACATATCAGAGATCTGGAGGAAACCTGATTTTACTATATGCTGTTGTTGCCTAGTCTAAGAGTGGTTAGGCATAGGCGCCTGGTGAGTCTGAATTTCAGATACTTCTCCCGGCACTGTGTGGTGGTGGCAAGCAAGGGTGGTCCCCATAAGTTGCACCTGTGATCCTTCATGTTTGCACTTTTTTTGCTCTATGCACTTTATACCTATGGACTTTATGGACTCCTATTGATGTGATTTCATGCTTGTATGCTTATATTTATCACATCTGATTGATATATTTTGGTATATGTTATCATCCTATTTATTTGGTAAGAGGTTATCACCATCCCTGCGCTACTGAAATTCGAATGAAAAAGCCAGTTCCTGTTTTTTCTGGATGAATTATATTTTTTTATTACAGGAAAAATTAAATGAATTTTTTTTCTGCAAGGTGCTGTGCCACCCTATATGAGTGGTGGGCAGTGGGCACAGTACAGTCTGTGGACCTGACACTCACTGGCAGGCAACTGCAATTATATTACAGAGGAAAAATTAAGTGAATGTTTTATCTGCAAGGTGCTGTGCCACCCTATATGAGTGGTGGGCAGTGGGCACAGTACGGTCTGTGGACCTGACACTCACTGGCAGGCAACTGCAATTATATTACAGAGGAAAAATTAAGTGAATGTTTTATCTGCAAGGTGCTGTGCCACCCTATATGAGTGGTGGGCACTGGCAGTGGGCACAGTTCAGTCAGTGGGCCTGACACACACTGGCAGGCAACTGCAATTATATTAAGGGTAAAAATTAAATGACTTTATCTGCAAGGTACTGTGCCATCCGATATGAGTAGTGTGCACACAGTACAGTCTGTGTATATATATATATATATATATATATATATATATATATATATATATATATATAAGATGGATGCTGTCCTTGCTTTTTTATAGGAGGTGGGAGGGAGGGTATGCTGATTGGCTGGAATGTGTCTGCTGACTGAGGTACAGGGTCAAAGTTTGCTCAATAATTATGTATAGGGGGCGAACCGAACATCGCATATGTTCGCCCGCCGCGGCGAACACGAACAAGCGATGTGTTCGCCAGCGAATAGTTCGGGACATCTCTAATGCAGATCTCTAATAAGAGTTAACACTTAAAAAAAAAAAAAAAAAACCTCAGCTCTAATGTGGAAATTATTGAGCTGAACGCGGTAAATCACTGAACAGCCCCTCTCTCAGTTGAAAGTGCTTAACTCTTCCTTGGCATAAACATTAAAGGTACTAGGTCTAGCCACAGCCATCCCAATCCCCCTTTTAAAGTTATCACAGAGGTTATGATTACCTTGGTTATTAGGCATGTAGGGTGTGGATTCTGCCACGGGAAGGCATAATAAGAAAATAAGTTTGACTGGTCAGTAAAGAATTTAAAAAAAGAATCAGGTAAATTTAGCAAGTTTATTATGAAAGAACAAAGAAGATTAATAAGTTAGAACATCTTTTTAGATCAGACAATACAAGGGAAATCAGCATTTGTTTGGAATAGTTGGCAAGCCCACATTTAATGTGCAATAAAATGATTCTCAAATGGTAAAGTGAACCTGTCATAAGTCTAATGCAGCAGTTGTCTTCAAGAATACACAGTGCTTAGTGCAATTACAACACAGTTGTCCTGTTTCCACTCTCATTGGCAGTAAGGAGATCTTTAATTTAAGTAACTTGTTCCTTAGTCCATGCAAAGCAGAAAAAGGGTTACTTAACACTTTCCTCTCAAGCCGTATATGCTGCTGATGAGACAAGTGATCCAATAACTTTACTTTGCATGGGCAAAGATAAGTGGAACTTTAAAGTGGTTGTAACCCTCAAACATGAAATATTAACAAAGCACATCCCTCTATAGCAGTAATGACGAACCTTGGCACCCCAAATGTTTTGGAATTTCCCATGATGCTCACCTGCAATGCAGAGTGCATGAGCATCATTGGAAATGTAGTTACCAAACATCTAGAGTGTCAAGGTTCACCATCACTGCTCTATAGTGTGTACTTGTTGCATTGAAGAGCACCAAGTGTCATTTCTGTATGCTGCCTCCTTTCTCTGCTATCAGCATGAATCACTTCTGACCTATTTTCCTGACAGCAAGAGAAAAAAGGTGACAGGGGAGGGACCTCCAGCTGATTGACAGCCTCGGCTCTGTTCCTGAGAGCTGTGTGGAGAGGGGTGTGTCCCTTCCCTCCAATCAGCTCTCAGAGCTCTTCTCACGGAGCTCTGCAGTATGTGGGTTCAGCTCTCTGCTCCAATTTCTGAACTCTCTCAAAAGCTTTATAAATTCTGGACTTGGGAGTGGCTGTAAAGAGAAGACTGCAGATAAACAAGCACGACTTATGTAAGAGGATTTGTTTCATCTCGGTGTATCGCCTGAGGTCAGACACCTTGTGTCTCTATACAATCCGGTCTACAAACAAATCCTTTACCTTCATGGCTTGGTTTTTGCTCCGACATACACTGTTAACTGTGGGACCTAATACAGACTGGTGTGTGTGCCTTTTCAAAATCATCTATGGCATTTGTCATTATGTTGTGTGACATACAACTACTGAAAGATAGATTCTGCGTGCAGCAAGGTATTAGCTTCAGTTCAGAAGATCTGTAGCAGGAGAGGTAAGTATGCATACAAAGTGTTCCAGTTATTTCATGGAGAGTAGGTGTTAGGGTTATAACGAGGACGTGAAGAGGTTTTTGGGTAGAGCATTGCCCTCTACGCCACACACTATCAACACCAATTTTCACGGCACTGAAAACAAATGTATTTACATAAAGAAGCCGCCAGAATGAAGTCTGTGCTAAAACTAATTCGTACTTGCAAGAAAAAAAAAAAAAAAAAAAAACGTACTTTATTCTGATTCTCCATATAGTAGGTCCACTAGTTTTCTTTTGTATATCCAGCACCATGTGGGAATGTTTTGACACGATTCAACTTTTATATGTAAATCTTAGCTAAATATCACTAGTTCAGCTTGCATGCAGGTGTATTGGCCACATTATTGTCATACACGCTGAAAAAACCTTAGGTTAAATTAGAAGCATTAACAAGCTTCAACTTAAAAGGGAAAGGCCAAGAAGGCATATCAATGGTGCTATATCAAAGTAGGAAAGGAACCCTGGTGGGCTGCAAGAGCTTGCAAAGACACACACTAAGGCAGGGATCCTCAAACTTCGGCCCTCCAGCTGTTGCGGAACTACACATCCTCTGAGGCATTGTAAAACTTTGACATTCACAGACAAGACTAGGCATGATGGGAGTTGTAGTTTCCGAACTGGAGGGCCATAGTTTGAAGACCCCTGCTGTAAGGGATCTTTCACACAGGGGTCGAAAACAGGCAGTTGGGTTGTGGTTTTAACGCTTCCCGAATGCCTAATAATGCCATGTTAGAATGAGCCCTAAGTGTACACATTTTCACTGGATTATGGTTAATGTAACACTATTTTCCTTTTAAGCCAGTAGACCTGGCCCCTGGACTCTATGCTTGCAGGACAGTCCTGTCATGCATGGATAAAAGGAACCTATGGACTGACATCCACTAAAACAAGCAGTTGAGTAGGCTGGTTTAGAGTGAGATGCACATCAGAACAAGATGCTATCGCCTCAATACTTTGAAGTTAGTTTCTATGACAGAAATGTTGAGTGAGCTTTTAGCTGTAGATGATCAGATTTCATTCCAGACCTCACTAAGCCCAGGTTCACACTGCTCCGACATGAAAGTTGAGCGACTCCCGAACATGCAGCTTCAGTCTGACTTTGGTCCGACCGAATGTGACTTTTTACACTCAATGGCATTAAAGTTATATCAAAGTTGGTCCAAAGTACAAAGAACCTTTTCTAAAGTTGGAGCAGCTTATGTCAGGTCAGCTAAGAAGGATCTCATAGGGAACCATAGGGAACCATTGAATTTTACATGTCATGCTCTCAGAAGTCGGATCCCATGTCGCACCAGTGTGATCCAGGCCTAATGAGGGAAATGCTATGTTCCTTTACCAGAATTAGCCATATGCTGACGGTGGGAAGAACTTTGTGGATATAGCAAACTCAAGATTAAAGTGATCATTTTGATGGAATTTGTTGATCTAGCACAGGGATATGGAAACTGTGGCTCTCCAGATGTTGCAGAACTACAAGTCTCATGAGGCACAGCAAGACTGACAGCTACAAGCATGACACCCAGAGACAGAGGCATGATGGGACTTGTAGTTTTGCAACAGCTGAAGGGCCACCGTTTGCATATCCCTGATCTAGCATATCAATTTGTATGGAGAAGAGATCACAGAGGAAAGATTACTTTGGTTCTAAGTAATACAGGATTATAAGGTCAGAACCAAAACACAGAATTAATGCTAAACAGAATTAGCTTCTAGTTACAGAAGACCTTACATTAGGGATAGATTAGGGATCACTTTACACACTATTGCTCCATTCTTTAGCTCTGCTTACCTTTTGGTGTACGGAAGAGCACCGCTTCTGACATGGGACCCATTCCTTTAGAATTTCTTGCTTGGATCTTAAAGTAATATGGAGTATCTAGAGTCAGCTCTTGAATTTGGTGGGTCAGGCGATTTCCAACAACTGGCTCTATTACCCAGTCATGTAGCTCTGCATGAACATCTGTGCTGTAATATATAATGTAGCCTGTGGGACAGAAAGTAAAAATAAAAATAAATCATTAAGCTTTTGAAATGAAGACAAAATTATTCAACCGGCATACTTGATACACAAATCAGATGTGTTTGCTGTTGCTTTATAAAGCACCTTTCTACGTGTTCTGCATGTTGTGTAAACCCAAACTGAAATTGTGTGAAATTGCGCATGTTCATGAGTGTTGCAATTTCACTTACTCATGCCACACTGTATAGGCAAGACAATGGAACCATTGGTAAAGGATAAGTTTACCTTTCTAAAAAAAAAAAAAAAAAATAATAATAAAATGCACATTTGTTTGCAGGTAAAGTGCATTTATTTTTTTTAGGAGCCCGTAAAGCATTGTACCAGCAATCAGCAGATCGCAGGTGCAATCTTAGGTTCCTGCGGACTGTGTGTAGCTGTCTGCCCGTACCCTTGTATGAACAGGCAGTTACTGAATGGCAGGAAGAAACAATGAACTACTAGAGTATTCACCAGCACCCTGGTAATTCACTGAGAACTACAAGCCGTCAACCGTAAAGGCTGTCAGTACTTTTATTTTTATTTTTTTTTTATAAAGTCCACGATGGTGCAAAAACCAAGAAGGAAAAAACCCGTAAGTGTACAAAAACGTGCATGTGAACACACTAGGAAGTGCACTTAAGGAGGGGGGGGGCTTTTAGTCCACCCACCGAAGGGGTAGGACCTCTATCCTGATCCCCCCGGGGGCGAAAGGCTCCTGACAGGAACAAAGGGTTTACATGGTCTGCCTAGCCAGAAGGACTGGCAGACTGGGCTCTTCTAGGCCAAACGAAGCCGACCCCCGAATACTTGGTCGAGGGGCTCTCCGGAAGAGAGAGACCCCCCCAGAGGCAGGGGAGGAAGAAACCTGGCAGCCACACATCTTCCCCCCTAGACGTCAGGGTAAGCCCGAGGACTCACACCCTTCATCCAGGAGAAAAACACACACAAAAGTGAAAGAGTGAAAACTTGGGAGAAAAATAAAACCGAAAATAAAGTGGCCATCCTGAATGTGCATTGGCCTAGGCACGGTCAGTACTTGCAGTTTATTCATTTACAGAACTCTTAATGACGTGGTCGTGTCACAGCGCATACAGGGAGATGATCCCCGACCTGCTGTCACAATTAGGAGGATCGGAGAGAGGATGCATGAGCGAGAACATGTTACATGTTCCACCCTATAAACAGGTGGAATATGTAACATGTCCCCAAAGGTGAACTTATCCTTTAGGTAATACAGTAGTACATCTCCCTGCTACAGAGATTAGGCAATAAAAGAGGAGCAGCACACTGACATTCCAGCTTTTAGAATGACCGACAGGACTGTGCAAAACAATTCACAGCCTGGTTAGCTCATACAATGGCCCTCTCCTGCTTAAGCAGCCCATACATTACTTTTTTTTTTTCTTTTTCAACCTGCTGGTTGAAGGAAAACAAAACACTCAACAGATTCCTCAATCCACACATTCAATGTGGATGGGGGTATCCTTCCTGCTGTGCTATTGAATTCTGCTGGCTAGGAGCCTTCCCTATGGGCAGGATAATTTGATCAGTGTTGCCGACAGCACTGACTGGGCTAAAACAGGCTGGTTGTACACAACCAGTTATTCCATACATGGATTAAAATGTGGCTGCTCCCTGCTGAACCGGACACATTTTGTTCCATGTATGACTTACTTGAGCCTGAATATTGCTTTGAAAAATTACAGCAAATACTGATGTGAAGTGCATCAGCTGAATTGAAACCATATTTCAGGGTAATTTTAATAACTGGCTTATGGGGAACCTTCTGACATTTCTGTATAAAAATAACTGAATTTAGCCAATAAGAAAAGACTGTCTGGTATACACTATATTCTGTACATCTATTCTGGTCTCATTTTACAGAACAATTCCTAATCTCCTGGGTTTATGTTGTGAACAAGTTAAAAAAAGGAATTTTTGTACCTACCGTAAAATCCATTTCTCTTTCGTTCGACGGACACAGTGCTCCATAAACCATAACTACGGGGTTATGGTGCTTCCTCCAGGAGTAGGACTAAGCACAAAAAACACCTGGCTACGCCCATGGGCCATCCTCAGCTTGGTATATCCTCAGTTTAGTAGCAAGCAGTAGAAGTATCAGAATTCCATAGAGTGGTGGTGGGTGCATTGTCCATCGAGGAACTCTGAGAAATGGATTTTACGGTACGTACAAAAATCCCATTTTCTCTTTTGTTCGACGGACACGGCGCTCCATAAATGATAACTAGTGGGACATCCAAAAGCAGTGCCAAAAGAAAAAAAATGAGGGGTGGGGAAAATAACCCAAGGCTAAACATAAGTGCCCTTAACCAGGTCACAGGAGCCTCATCTGAAAAATAAAAGTGTAAAGAAAAACACCCTTTAAAGAGGTTGTATACTCCCCATTTACACTTCAGCTTATTCTAATCTGCGTAAAGAAAGCAATAGATTGGTGCCTGTAAAAGATTACTTATAATCTTCCTGTAATTCTTCTTGTAAAAGTTGATGACATCATGCCCAGTTTGTCATTCAATTCACGGCACGATATGTGGGCTGTTTCATTAACATATCAGACTGCTCTCATAAAATGGCACGGCTATGAGCTTCCTGCTTCCTTATCTCACATGGGGAGTGAGCAAGAGGTCACACAAGGGGAGGGGGGAGTGAAAACGGCAGCATTACTCAGAGTCTGCATTCCACAGAGATTTCAGCCAAAGAATGCAGTAAGGGCGGAAATGACATCTGCAGGGGGAGCAGAAAGGAGGAGGAGATGACATGGCGCAGCTGAGAGCAGGAAGAAGAAAAAATGTAACAAAAAAAAAAATGGATTTTTGTAAAATCTTACCGTAAAATCCTTTTCTCTTAGCTCATTGACAGACGTAGTCCTCGGTGATACAGCACCTTCGGGTTATGTTGCCTCCACAGGAGCAGGACTAGACAGGAAATTAAAAAGCTCTGGCCACACCCTAGGGGCAGTCCCAGAGGGTATATCCTCTCTCTCTCTGCCTCAGCAAATCAGTTATGTCAAAAAGCAGTCTTTAGAGATTTTAACCCAACCCAACTCCAAAACAGAGGGGCGGGGACTAAGTCTGTCAATGAGCTAAGAGAAAAGGATTTTACGGTAAGATTTTACAAAAATCCGTTTTTCTCTATCGCTCATTGACAGACGTAGTCCTCGGTGATACAGCACCTTCGGGACGTCCCAGAGCAGTATCACAAATGAGGGGTGGGAAAATGGAAATCAAATCCCAATCTAGAAGGCCCAACCGGTGCCAACTAGAAGTTTACAATGCTCATCCTTAATGATGAGACTCAACAAAAAAGAAATTTTTCAAACAGAAAAAAACTCTCGAGGTAGACCACCGGTCTCCTCAAATTGCGGCCTGCAAAACCTTGCGGCCAAATGAGGCATCCGCCGATGCCGTCACATCAATTTTATAGAATTTTGTAAAGGTATGTACCGACGACCAGGTGGCCGCCTTACATACCTGGACCACTGACGCCTGATGGCGATAGGCCCAGGAAGTACTGAGCGCTCGAGTGGAGTGCGCCCTAACAGGGAACGGAGGACTCTGACCTTTAATAGAATAAGCCTGTACCACCGTCTGTCTAATCCATTTGGCAATGGTCGCGGCAGATGCAGGCAAACCCTTTCTGGGGCCATCCGTGATCACAAAAAGTGAATCCGTCTTACGGAATGATTCCGTAGCTTTCAGGTATACTCTGATTGCCCGAACCACATCCAAGGAATGCAACGCATGTTCCCGATGATGCTTGGGCTGAGGACACAAGGAAGGTAGTACAATATCTTCATTCAGATGAAAATCTGAAACCACCTTAGGAAGAAAGGATGGCTTAGGATGAAGTACTACCTTATCCCTATGAATCACTAGGTATGGGGACTGGCATGATAATGCAGCCAGTTCTGACACCCTGAGAGCAGAAGTGATAGCCACCAAGAAGGCCACCTTCTGGGATAAAGTAAACAAGGGAATCTCCCTGATGTTTTCAAAGGGAGGTTTCTGTAGAACCGACAAAACTAAATTAAGATCCCAAGGCGGTAAGGGCGCGCGGACTGGTGGAGCCAGGTGCTGCACCCCCTGGATGAAATTCCGCACCAAGGACTTGGTAGCTAAAGGTTTCTGAAAGAAGATTGCTAATGCTGAAACTTGACCCTTGATGGTGCTCAAGGCTAGCTTCTGCTCAACCCCTTGTTGCAAAAAAGCCAATATTCGAGTCACCAAATAGGTACGTGGAGGAAATCCTAAAGATTCGCACCACGCAATACAAGTCTTCCATGTGTGATAATAGACCTTGCTGGAAGTCGCTTTCCTTGCTTTAATAAGGGTAGGAATGACTGAAGCTGACAAACCTCTGTCCTTCAGTACTTGGGTCTCAATGGCCAGGCCATTAAAACCAGCGACTGTAAAGCACGATGGTAAACTGGTCCTTGAGACCACAGACACTCCCTGAGACGAAGTTCCCACGGAACGTCTGCGACTAGCCTGTCCAAGTCGGACAGGCCGGCTTGACGAGGCCAGCCTAGAATTTCTAGGACCACTGGTGCTGACTGGATCTGAACCAGGCGTCCCTAGAGCTATCTGGCCCCGACCATCCGAGAAAGTCTGGTCGTTTTCTGTTCCCACACATTTATCAGATACCTGATTGCTATCAGGAAGGGTGATCTTTTCTGGTTGAACCTCAGGGACCGAAGTCACCTGGCTAGAGGCTTCTTGGCCTGTCTGGTCAACCAGATCCGATTCCTGTGGGGAATAGAAATTAATCTTAGGAAAAGGTAAAGGAAAAGATCTATTCAGGGAACGGTGACTACCGCTCCCTGTAGTACTTAAATGTTGGAAGGGAAGAATCGCACCGGTAGTGGTAGTTGATGCTTGATCTAATGTCCTGAATACCGGTGAAAACGTCCCCCCACCCTCAAACCGGGTGGGGGCGCACCTTCAGGCTGTGTACTCCTTTGCTTCGGGTTTGGCTGAGTTGGTCCTCTGTTTGTCCGACCAGCCTTTCTTGAACCCTCCTGGAGGAGTCTTGCCTTTCCCGCTTGTTCCAGCCGGGCGTGCGAACCCTTTATGGGCGGTAAAGAAAGGTCCTCGCTTGTTGCGAGGTCCCTTAGTTTTAGCAGCCTGTGGCAAAAAAGTGCTCTTGCCCCCAGTGGCATCCTTAATGATTTCATCTAGGGTGGCCCCAAATAGACGATTCCCCTGAAAGGGGAGATTCGTCAAGGTCTTTTTGGAACCTAGGTCAGCTGACCAGCATTTTAACCACAGCACACGTCTGATTACCGCTGACATAGATGCATGCCCTAATAGGGGAGTAGTGTCCAAGGCTGCGTCACAGATAAACTGTAGCCCTTGTATAATCTGTTCCATCAAATCAGATGTTTCCTGGGGAATATCTTTTCCCCTAAGGTCTTGGCGTACCAATCTCGCCCATTCCGTAAGTGTCTGGGAAACTAGACCAATAACAATTACTGGTCTAAATGCTGACCCTATCAGAGAGAAGATGGTGCGGGACTCTGCTTCCATCTTTCGATCCACCGGATCCTTAAAGGACGAAGTGTCCTCCACTGGGATAACCGTGGCTTTATTCAGCCTGGAAATAGGTGGATCCACCACTGGTGGTACCGTCCATTTCTTAATGATGGATTCCTCAAACGGATAGCGTCTAGCAATACGCTTGGAAATAGTAAAGGTACGTTTAGAATGCTCCCATTCTCCTTTAATCTTATTACCAAAACACTTGGGTACAGGAAAAACCTTCACCGTTTTGATGGGCTTGTTAGTACCAAAAGGAATCTCTGTATCAGTTGCTTCTGCCGGTAAAACCTCAAGTTTTAAGGTTTCCTGCACTGCCACAACTAGTGCGTCCACCAATGCTTCTTCCTGAATTATAGCGGGAGAAGAAATGTCCTCCTCACTGTCTGAGGGAGCTTTACCTGAGGTAACAGCCCTTGCAGAGGGACCTGCAACTGCAGTAACCATCTCTGAATCTGAGTCAGAGGTGTCAGATAATATAGGGGTAGGCGGGGGTCGCTTCCTTGACCCTCGTCCCTGACAGGCCGCCTCCACCCGAGCCACCATAGACTCCAAAATTGCTGTAAATGCCTCTACACTCTGTGCACCGGCGGGTCCCGTGGCCCCCTCGAGGGAAACAGGTGGGGGAATTTGTGTGGCAGGGTCCATGATTATTCCAGTAACTTCCCGGATAATATAATTCAAAAATAAAAAACTTTTTTTTTTTTTTTTTTTCACAGACCCCCAGCGCCACAAAAAACCCCCTAGTGTTACCTGCTAGGGATCCCTATCGATCGAGAGAGAGAGAGAGAGAGAGAGAGAGAGAGAGAGAGAGAGAGAGAGAGAGAGATAGACCCCCAGGCTCACCACTTGATGCTCAGAGTCTAACTGCAACAGGTTACAGCGCTGTCTTGACAAACAGGAAGTCTTTTGGCTGGCTGCCTAGGAAGAAAGGAGGCGGCTCCGCCCCTCTGCACGCCTTCCGGCGCCTCCCCTAGCTCCACGAGGTGTTTGGATCACCTCAAACATGGCCGCCCCCATGCTGGAGACACGAGGCTACGCCAAAATGGCGGCTCGTGCAATCCAGCAAAAAAAAAAATGGCGGCGGCCTGTACCGAATAGCGGTGTGCTACAGGGCACACAACACTATCTCTGCATGGGGATTTTTTGGCGTGGTTGGCGGTACCGGCCCTGGTGGACCTCATGGCCTTCGGAAGGCCTGCTATAGCTGGAGATTTGACTAGGAAGGCAGTCTACATGTCCGTGGCTTCTGACTGGTAGGTACCTTATTCTTATCACAGTAGATTCCCAGACTGCCACTGATTACAATCTTTTAAACGTGTATACAATTAGATTGTTAGCTCCCAAACCAAGCCTCCTGGCTTTTTGCACATAAAATCACACTCAAAGTAGGGGGATCTGTGCCATGTTATAGGATAGAGGGGGACTCTATCTTACCATACAGAGAGGGGCCCGCGTTCACCACAAGACCCGTCAGGGGGAAAAGGGGGAACATACTACTTCACCATACCGGAACCAGGCGGGCACCAACTCCTGACAGTACCCCTCTCCACCGGGGCGGGAGGGCTGTCGACCAATACGGACGCCGTGACTCATGGTCTTTGGCGTTTCAGCGAGACGTTTAACTCGCGGGGTCAGTCCCTTAATGGGACTTTGTCGCGGCCGACCCAGCGCGGAGCTATGGCCTGCACGCGCTCGTAGGCTAAACTGGGGTGACCACCGGATCTCAACATCCAGCCTGTCGCCCAGTTCAGCTTTCTTGCTTGAAGATCTCACAGGAACACTGGAGAAAAAAGCTGTCTAAAAAATCTTTTTAAGAAAAAAAATCTTGCCAGGACCGAAGATCCCAGCAAGGTATCTAGGTCCTTACTCCTAACTAGACAGAAAATACCTGATTTGCTGAGGCAGAGAGAGAGGATATACCCTCTGGGACTGCCCCTAGGGTGTGGCCAGAGCTTTTTAATTTCCTGTCTAGTCCTGCTCCTGTGGAGGCAACATAACCCGAAGGTGCTGTATCACCGAGGACTACGTCTGTCAATGAGCGATAGAGAAAGGTATTTTAACAGTTTGCCGGCCGCCGCACGACTACTGCGGCGGTCAGCCCCTCACAGGCAAAGTGACATAGTACTACGTCACTTGCCTGTGAGGCTCTAGGGAGCGAGCGTAAACAAAGCCGCCTGTCAATCTCCCCTGTGTAACAGCACAGATCATACGGTCCTGCTATGTAGGACCGTTGATCTCTGCTGTTACACACACAGCCACATCCAATCACAGTTAGAATCACGCCCCTAGGGACACACTTAACCCCTCCCTCTCCAATAAAGTTAACCCCATTCCTGCCAGTGTCATTTTTACAGTTAACAGTGCATATGTATAGCACTGATTACTGTAGTAATGTCACTGGTAACCCCAAAAGTGTCAAAAATGTCAGTCAAGGGTCCGATCTGTCCGCCGCAATGTCGCAAAAAAAAAATATTGCAGATCGCCGCAATTACTCGTTAAAAAAAAAATAATAAAAATGACAAAAATCTTTCCCTTAGTTAGTAAATGCAATAACATTTGCATAAACCAATCAAAATACGCTTTTTGCGATTTTTTTTTAACCAAACATATGTATCAGAAAACAAATTGACCTAAAATGTTAAAAAATTTTGATTTTTACATTTTTTGGGGGGAATTTCATATAAAATAAAAGTGAAAAACTGTTTTTTGCAAAATTGTCACTCTTTTTTTGTTTATAGCGCATGATCAAAAAATCACACAGATGATCAAATACCACCAAAAGAAAGCTCTGTTTGTGGGAAAAAAAGGATGTCAAATTTGTTTGGGTACAGCGTCGCATGACAGCACAATTGTCCGTTAAAGTCACGCAGTGCCGAATCGCAAAATAGGCCCTGGTCAGGAAGGGGGTAAAATCTTCCGGGGCTTAAGTGGTTAAGAAGGTTCTGATTTAAATATTTTTTGTGTAATGTATTAATATTGTAACTCCTTTTAATACATTCTAAAAGATTGATTTTTATAGCTGAGTTTACTTCCTCTTTAAGAGGGAACAGCCTCTCAAACAGCAGCCTGCAAAACTTTGCGTCCAAAAGAAGAATCCGCAGATGCCAAAGTATCTATCTTATAAAATTATGTGAAGGTATGCACCAATGACAAGTGGCCGCCTTGCAAACTTGCGATATTGATGCCTGATGACGGAAGGCCCAAGAAGCACTCAGCACCCGAGTAGAATGTGCCGTGACAGGGAAAACTGGAACCTGACCTTTAATGGAATAGACCTGAGTCACCGGACATTGCCTGAACCTTTGCAGGAATTAAATCTGCACAAGGAGACTAAGGACCTAAAAAACCTGAAGAGAAAATATTGCCCCCCTTTCTGGGTACCCCCAAAAAAAACATCTTGTGGATCTCTTTAACGCTCACAAAAGTAGTCCACGGGGCAGGAAAGCAGCGAAGATGTCCCCCCCCCCCCACCCTAACAACGGGTGAGGGCAGACCTTCAGGCTGAAGGGGTCTTGTCTGCTGGTCCGGAAAAGCTAGCTCTAGGATTACCAGACCAAGGTCGCTCGCTTGGAATCTCCTGGGGAAGATTTAAAACATCCATTTCCCTTATTCTCTGTCCCAGAGACACAAAAGACTAGGCTCCTTCCCTTTCCTTGACTGTGGCAGGAAGAAAAACTCTCCCCCCCAGCGTGATACCCTTAATGATGTCATACAGGGTGGCCACAAACAGGCGATCACCTTGAAAGGGCAGATCAATGAGAGCTTTCTTAGAGCCTTGGTCTGAGGACCAATTCTTAAGCCACAGCACGTGCCTTAAGGTGACTTATGCGTACCAAACGATACAGCCACGTCCGAAGCTACATCAGCCGCATCCTCCATTTTTATAGTCTCATGCACTGCAGTGATAATTGCACCTACCAGCACTTTTTCATTCACTGCTGTGACCATGGCGAAATCCTTCTTACTATCGGATGGATCTGGGGGTGTGATATTAAGCCCCCTTGGACGGGCCACATCCACAGCGGCATCAGGCTCAGAATCAGATGAGAGACTGAACGGGGGAAGGTGGGGGATGCTTCTACCTGGGCCTTTGCCCACACGCCACTTCCACCCGGGACACTAAGCACTGAAGGACCGCCGTCAGTACAATCATGGGAAGCGAGGGTTCCAAGGGACCGGCCACCTCCATTAAGGGGGTCAGTGTGGAAGATGTGACCCTGGGGCTCCATAAGGAAAGGAAGACCTTGCAGTACAAAAACAATCTTTTGGCACCACTAAAGGATCCCCCTAAAGGCCCAGGGTACCTATCAGCAGAGAGATAACAAGGACCCCCCAAGGACTCACCCTGCCGACCAGAGGAGCGTTGAGCATTCAAACCCAGCATGATCATGGACGCCATTCCTGTTCATAAATGGGAGCACAGAAAAAGAAAAAATGAGGAAGAAGGAGGAGGAGCTTCGGCATTCCCATGAGGCTTTGGTCGTCTCCAGCGTCTCCCGGACTAAGGGAAAATGGCCCCCGTGACATTGGGCTACACAAACATGGCTGCCAACCGGAGCCCATCCAGACTAAGTAACATGGCTGCCATCAGCTACAGCATGCTGCCAGGATCTTCCCTGCGCCCTCTGCAAGGTAGGACACACAGAGCAGACTCCGCTGTGCACTCTGCACCAGTCTCTGCACTGGGACCCCCCTGCACTGTACCTACACTGCAAACAGTGGGACTTACACCTAGGGGTCTCCTACACTGGGACTCCTCCAGACTACCAGGAAAGGACACACTATCCCAGGGTGGGGATAGCGGGGGAGACCCCAGGGGTCTCTGCTGCATCCTCTGCCCAATAACCCCCACCAGACTCCAGGTTTAGAAAGGGGGGAAAGGGAGTGGGGGAAGCCCAGCTCACTGAGGTATTTTAAGGATGTGAGGAGGGAACCTGCAGGCAGGTCCGACCGTCCCTGGAGGTTACCCGCGTCCACCCCAAAAAAACGTCAAAAGGGGAAAAGGGGGTGGGGCTATACTTACCCTTCCATGGTGCAGGTAACTCTCCAGACAGAATCCTTGCCACCTAAGTAGGGGAGCTGTCAGCCAAGGGACTGCTGAGACTTAGACCCAAGCATGGTTGTAGGCAACCCTGCGAGATGTTTAACTCGCTGGCCAGTCTATGTCTGCGGCTACGTAGCGGCCGACCTAGCGCGTAACTGCAGTATGCACGCACTTGCTGGCTGAGGGGACCACTGGATCGTAATTATCCATCCCGTCGCCCGGCAGCCGATTGTAGATCTCCCGAGAAAAAAAAAAAAGATGAAAGGAAGGAGAAAAAAACTGCTAGGACCAGAGATCTCAGCCGGGAACCTAGGTCCCTACTCCTGACTAGGCAGATTAAAACCGATTACCTAGAGCAGAGAGGTGTTCTATACCAAGCAGAGGACGGCCCATGGGCGTTTGCTAGGTGTTTTTTGTTCTGCCTAGTCCTACTCCTGGAGGAGGCAATATAACCCAGTAGTTATGACTTATATGGTGCTGTGTCCATCGATGTGCTGTGTCCATCGATGAATGAAAGAGAAATGGGATTTTTGACTTACCGTAAAATCCATTTCTCTGATGTTCATTGATGGACACAGCTCATGATCTTCATGACCATTGGGTTATACTGCCCCCTACAGGAGTAGGGCACTAGGCAGAAAAAATCTGGCTACGCTAAAGTCAATATTGCATGGCGCAGTGGTAGGACATAGGCGTAGCCAGATTATTTTTCTGCCTAGTGTCCTACTTCTGTAGGTGGCAGTAAACCACAATGGTCATTTAAATCAGGGGCTGTGCCCATCAATGAACTAGAGACATTTTTAAAACAAAAAAATTGATGCAAAGGGAAAAAAAAGCCATAGTTCATTATTGCCACGTCACCTGTAATTTTGCCATTAGCTTCTGATGGAGGTTGCCAGTTCACAATAATAGTGCGTGGCTTGCCTTCTTTGCTCACGACAGTCACATCCTTAGGAGGTGAGGATGGCACTAGAAGATAAAGTAAATTGATACTTTACACAGAACTGGACAAAGTGCAATAATACAAGTTTCTTATTTTTTATTTTTAAAGGATACCTGATTCAAAGGTAGTGCCATGGGCAGTCATGCTCCATGTACTTGACCGTCGACCTTTAGTAACCATCACTGAGAACTCATAAAGGGTGTTTGGCTTTAGACCACTGACCAAATAGCTTAGTGTTGTACTGTTTGCCATCTGAGAATGTGGAAAAGAAACAAAAAAGTACAAATGTTAATTCTAATGTATCATTTACCTTATCTTTTATATTCACAATGCTAGCTCCAAATTTATTACACTGGATTCATACTGTTTGTATAAAGCAGTCAGATACCCTTTCATCAGCTTTTCACCTTGTACTTTGTATTAGCTGGAATGTTGGTCTTCCATCTTGCAGTATAATAACGTGCATCTGTGATCTTCTGGTTCTTAGGGAGAGAGTTGTCCGCCCAGGTTATCCGCACTGTGTCACTGCCCAAGATGGTTGCCTGGACCCCCACAGGGGGCAACATGGGGCTGGGCTCTGGAACTGGGGTGTATGAGGCATGAACAACATAAACATCAACTTCAGAAGTGTCTACATCACAAATTGTGAAAACACATGGGAAATTAAACATAACAAAATGATGAAATGGATGGAAAAATATGGAATATAAAATATGAAAAAACATGCAGGAAATAAATACAATACGTACAGGAAGCCCAAGGCATATGATAAAATAAATACAAAGCAAAAGGTAAAGGTTTAATAGTTAAAGTAGGAGAAGAAAAGGGAGAGAGAGAGAGAGAGAGAGAGAGAAAGAAGAGAAGTTGTTAGTATTAGCAAACAACAAATATCCTGAGATTTCTTTCCATAGCTTGTATGTTCTCTTTGCCCTATAGAGCAGAATGTATGAGTTATGCAGATTACCTGTGTGTTGTCGCGTTACAGCACTTTCATATAATGGGATGCCTTCCCCCATATTGTTAAAAGCCTTCAGAGAGATGACATAGTGTGAACTAGGTTCTGCAAAGAGAAAATTCAAATGTTATTCCAAAATCTTAAATAGTAAAATATTATCAATGTGGCACAATGGGAATTAACAAAACACAAACTGCATTCGAAGAGGCAACAGGGAATTTTATTTTATTAATACAATTTTAACAGCTTCAGCTCTTTGAACTTGTCTGGTGGCTATAAAACAGATCACAGTTTGGTGTCCACCTCCTGACTTCACTGTAAAAGGTGATCTGGGTGGCTACAGAGCGTCCCAAGTACCCCTTATTAACACTCTACAGTACAATACAATCAAATATCACTGCAAAAACAGCAGAGCTATTTTCCCATCACAAGCCATTTGAAAAGAAAAAGGCGTTTACACCCCCCCCCCCTTAATTTCCTTCACCGAAAGAAAAAAAAAATTTACTAAATATATATACAGTCGTGGCCAAAAATAATGGCACCCCTGCATCTGTCAGCTAATGCACCACTTCGCCTAGAAAATTGTTGCAAATACAGTGCAAAGGCATTCTCATGTTTATTTTGTTAATGTTTTATATTGGTATGACACAAAAAAGTGGAGAAACAGAAAGCCAAATCTGACACATACCACGTAAACTCCAAAAGTGGACTTAAAATTGGCACCTTCTCAAAATTGTAAGAAATAATTGCATTCCAAGTTTTTGATGTTCCAGTAATTGTAATTAAACTCATCTGTATCAGGCACTGAATAACTTGACTGTGTGCATGGAATTATAAAATCTGAAGACAACCAAAGAATTCTGGAGTGTAATGTAGGACAATGACCCAAAGCACACGTCAAAAAGCACCCAGAAATGGTTTAAGACAAAGCACTGGAGCGTACTGAACTAGCCAGCAATGATTTTAAATCCCACCTGTGGAGAGTTCTCAAGACCTGGAGTAGTTGGCGAAAGAAGAGTGGTCCAAAATTTTAGTAGAGAGGTGTAAGTAACTCACTGATGGTTGCAGGAAGCGATTGATTTGTTATTTTTCTCAAGGGGTCTGCTACAAAATATTAAATTGAGGGTGCCAATAATTTTGTCCTTTCCATTTTTGGAGTTTTACATGGAATGTGTCAGATTTGGCTTTGTGTCTCCACTTTGTGTCATATCAATACTAACAAAAGACAAACCTGACAATGCCTAAAAATTTGTAATTGCAACAATTGTGAAGTGATGCATCCTCTGACAAACGCAGAGGTGCCAATATTTTTGGCCATGATTGTAACTATGAACAGAATATGTAGTTATGGACCTATGAACTTCTAGAAAAGAAACTGAGTACCATAAAAACTTTTATGCCATTAAAAATATATTACACAACATTGAAAATTACTCTCCACACGGTAACACAACATGCAAAAATTCTGATTACAGTTCACACGTAGTCTCAACGCGTTTTGGGAATCCTACAGGAGTACATTTGACAGAATCCATACACTGGAACCCACACCTAATCTTTAATAGACAAATATCAGCCATAAGGGTAGACTGGAATTTAAAACATGTGTATGTTACCCAATAAGGTGCCAAGATACAATCAATCAGTAAACCGCAAATGATATTGTACACAATCTTAAAATAGAAGGACGACTTCACAATGGGAAACCATCCAGACTCAATGTGAGTAAGTCCCCATAAAGACAGCATGGTAATCAAAGTAGTTAGGCCACATATATTCCAAAGATAAGTATCTAAGAAAAACTCAGTTTTGTTGGATTGTTGTGAATTGAACTTGTTTCCAAGAAATGACACAAACAATCTGGGTTTTTCTCCTGCCATTACTAAATGTACAACTTATTTCACGGTAGGCATTAAGCAAATTCCCTAATTTTTGGTTTATCGCTTTCTGAATTGGTTTTCATAATTACAACTATAATATTTATTAAAATAATGGGATTTTTGTACTTCCCGTAAAATCCATTTCTCTTCTGTTCGACGGACACAGCACCCATAAAATCATAACTAGTGGGTTATATTGCCTCCTCCAGGAGTATAACTAGGCCAACCAAAACACACCTGGCTACGCCCATGGGCCGTCCTCAGCTGGTTTATAACCCCCTCTCTGCTCTAGGTAATCAGTTTAGTAGCAAGCAGTATTCGACGTATCAGAACTCCATAGAAGGGTGGGTGGGTGCTGTGTGTCGAATGGGATTTTTGTCTTACTGTAAAATCCTTTTCCCAGATGTTCAATGATGGACACCGCTCCATATCTTCTTGACCCTTACAGGAGGACACTAGGCGGAAAAAAGTTTGACTACGCCCATAGGGCAGTCCCAGGGTACTCCTACTTCCTGCTCTAGCTCTTCGGTTTTGTAACAAGCAGTGTCAGAAGAACAGAAACCCCAACCCGTTAGAGGGGCGGGTGCTGTGTCCATCAATGATCAGAGAAGAGGATTTTACGGTAAGACAAAAATACCATTTTCTTTCGTTCACTGACGGACACAGCTCCATATCTTCTTGACTCTTGGGACGTCCCAAAGCAGTGTCAATATGAGGGGTGGAAAGAACACAGTAATAAACATACTCTCCAAAGGCTAAACGTAGCCAACCAGATAGAACAGGAGCTCAACCAGGAAACAACTGGAGCTCACCTGACAATTTACACCCCCAAAGAGGACTAATCCTCTCGAACAGCGGCCTGCAAAACCTTGCAGCCAAAGGTGGCATCTGCAGATGCCAACATATCCACCTTATAAAATTTTCTGAAAGTGTGCACAGAGGACCAGGTGGCCATCTTGCAAACCTGTCCACTGACGCCTGATGGCGGAAGGCCCAGAGGCACTAAGCGCCCTTAACAGGGAAAGGAGGATTCTGACCTTTAAATGCAATAGGCCTGCACCACCACCTGCCTGGTCCATCTGGAAATGGTTGCAGGAGACGTGGTCAGCCCCTTACAGGATCCATCCGTAAAGGACAAACAGGGAACCCAATTTTCAGGACAATTCAGACACCACCAGGTACACCCTGATTGCCCTACATTCTTTGGATGTGGTTTGAGCAATCTCTAGGGTTCTTATGCTTAGAGCACAAGGAAAACACAATGCCTTTATTTAAGTGGAAACCAGAGATGACCTTCGGAAGGAACGACAGGCAGGGATGAAACACCACTTTATCTCTGTTAAACAAATAAGGTGAAAGACGAGACAAGCTGCCAGTTCCGACACCGTTGGTGCAGAAGAAAAAGCCACCAAGAAGGCTACCTTCTTGGACAATGTAATCAGAAGAATCTTGCAAATATTTCCAATGGTGGTTACTGAAGAACCAAAACCAATTTGAGATCCGAGGGGAAGGAGACCGCACTGGGAGAGCCAAGTGGCGAACCCCCTAGACAAAAGTGCGAACCACAGAAAGTGTAGCCAAAGGACGATGAAAGGAATCCGCCAATGGCCGAACCTGGCCCTTGATGGTACTCTAGGCCAAAAACTGCTCAACACCTCGCTGGATGAAGTCAAACTCCCAGTTCCCAAAAAGGAGCCAGTGTGGAGTCACTAGTATGGCCATAATCCCTTCTGCCTCGACCCTACGCAGGAGTCTTAGCATAAATACTAGAAGAGAAATGACATATACGAGATAATGGTTCGTTCCAAAGGAGCCACCAATGCATCTGTGGCGTCGGCCAGAGGATCCTGAAATTGTGCCACAAACCCAAGCACCTTAATGTTGGGACGAGAGGCAAACAGGACCAACTCAGGAGTTCCCCACCGGAGCCACAACGGATGAAACGCCTCCATTATATCGATCGGTGGGTGGTCTGGATGCTTCCAGAACCCCCTGAGCACAAACTGTGCCAAACAACGCCACCCCACTCGGACAAACTGGCATCCGTTGTGACCACCATCCAGTACAGGGGACGGAAGATTGAAGAGCCAGAGAGTGTAGCCACCGAGGCAGGGACCTACTCATACCCCGGCACAACAGGATTAGATCGTCTAGAGACTGAATTCTTGCTCTACATGGCAAGAATCTCTCTTGTAGAGGTCTCGTGTGGACAGATTTATGAACTCGTCCCATGGGAGGAACACCTTGGCTGAGGTTGCGTCCAGAAAGGACCCAAATAGTTCAACTAGGTGGACGTAACCAGAGTCTATACCTGGAAATAAAATTTCCAATCAAACTCCTGCAGAGTCCGCACAGTAATCTCCCAGTTGTTCGTCAGACTCTGCTCGCAGAAGATGTAGGGATGCCACTACCGTTACTAATGGACTCCATTCGAAACATCTGTACCCGCACAAAGCAGTTCAGAGCTTGAGGTCCAAGATTGGACGTACCTCACTTTCCTTCCTGGGACCTGCAAACCTGTTTGAATAAAAGCCATGAAACAAATGTTCCAATTCTGAGACCGGAACAATTACCCCTCGTAGTAGCAAGTTTTACACCGCCCCGAAGGGACCTTGCAGGCGGTCTGGTGATGAAGGCAGGTTGGAAGGAAAGAAGCTCTCTGGAGCAGAAGACCGAAAACTGGATCTTGTAGCTGGACCGAATCAGCTCGTGGACCCACTGGTCTAGAATCAGGGAGGTCCATGGGTCCGGAAGGGAGCGAAGATGCCCTACCTCACCCCAAATACGCACTTGAAGTGGGTGGACACAGACCCAGTAGAGTCTCTATATACCAAGCTCACCCTGAAAATAAAACAAGCAGGGGAGGCCGCAGACCTTAATCCCACAAGGGGACGCCGGCCAAAGGTCCACCTATTAAATCCAAGAGCAAGAGGGTCGCCCTCCCTAGAGGACATAATAGGACATATCCCCCTTAAAGGGGGGGGGGGGGGGGGGGGAGTCTGGCCTCCAAAAAGACTTAGTAGCTGCCAGATACACCCAAATCATACGAACCACATCCAAAGTATGCAAAGCAAATTCCTTGGGATGAGCCGGCTTGGGATACAAGGAAGGCAACACAATGTGCTCATTCAAACGGATGCCAGAGACAACTTTGGTCAGGAATGATGGACAAGGACAAAGAACCATTTTATCCCTATGGACCACCAAATAGGGGCTGCGACAGGATAATGCCACCAATTCAGATACCCTGCAGGCCGAGGTAATATCCACCAAGAATGTCACCTTCTGGGATACCATAGGCAAGGGAATCTTCCAAATAGTCTCAAATGAAGGTTTCAGGAGAACCGAAAACACTAAATTTAAATTCCATGGCAGAAAAGAGACTGTACAGGTGAAGCCACATGTCAAACCCCCTGAATGAAGGTATGAACTAAAGAGTGCATGGCTAGGGGTCGCTGAAAGAAGATTGTCAAGGCAGATAACTGGCCCTTGATGGTACTCAAGACCAACTTCTGATCAACGCCCTTTTGAGGAAAGGTTAAAATCCGAACCACAGAAAAGGATCGAGCATGAGCGCCAATCGACTCACACCAGAAAAAGTACACTTTACGTACGATGGTATATCTTGTTGGAAGACAACTTCCTTGCCTGCACCATAGCAGGGATCACTGATCCAGGCAGATCTCTATTGTTGAGTACCTGGCTTTCAATATCGAAGCCATTAAAACCAGCGACTAAAGCAAGATGGTAGATCAGCCCTTGGGAAAACTGGTCTTCTCTAAGAGGACGCCCCCAAGGGACGTTTATAGCCTCCAAGATGATTGGAAGATGCTCACTCTTGATTCCTTGCAGAAACTGCAGAAGAAGCTTTAGCAGAGGATGATACTGGTCTTAACGTGGCCCTTGGATATCTGCAGCGCCTGTCAGAGGCCCCCGGGACTATCACAAACTAATGTATCCTCCTGTGGAGTCGAACCTGCCAAAGGAGCTGCCGGTAAGACTGTGCAAACAGAACTGTATTGAAGGTGGATACCACCAGACTCAGTAATCTGTTTGCAAAATGGGAGAGAACTATCTGTGTGACAGCAGCCGGTACATCATGGCCTGTGGTCCCTGAAGTTTGTGCGGAGGAAGGACCACCCTGGTCAGAAAAAATAAAAAAATCAGACCTAGGTAAATCAATTCCCTGGACAGGGATAAGGGGGGCTTAGGTAATTCAGATATCACCTGAACCTTTGCAGGAAATAAATCCGCAAAAGGAGACATAGGACCTAAAAAAGACAAGCTTTGTCCCCCCCAAGGAGCCAGGGGAAACCAAGGAGCCAGGGGAAACCAAGGAGCCAGGGGAAACCAAGGAGCCAGGGGAAACCAAGGAGCCAGGGGAAACAAAGGAGCCAGGGGAAACAAAGGAGCCAGGGGAAACAAAGGAGCCAGGGGAAACAAAGGAGCCAGGGGAAACAAAGGAGCCAGGGGAAACCAAGGAGCCAGGGGAAACCAAGGAGCCAGGGGAAACCAAGGAGCCAGGGGAAACCAAGGAGCCAGGGGAAACCAAGGAGCAGCTTTGGCATCCCCATGAGGCTTCAGTTACCTCCAGTATCTCCCAGACTAAGGGAAAATGGCCCCTATGACATCTGGATACACAAACATGGCCGCCAACCAGAGACCTGCCAGACCAAGGGAAAATAGCCATCATTAGCTACAAACACTGAATCATGCTGCCAGGCCCTTTGCAGCTGCACTATGCCCACACTGCAAACAGCAGGGCATGTACCTAGAGGTCTCCTACACTGGGACCCCTCCAGACTACCAGGGTGGGACACACACTATCCCAGGACCCTTACAAAGTGGGGATAGTGGGGGAGATCCCAGGGGTCTCTGCTGCATTCTCTGCCCTGGGACCCCCACCAGACTAGGTCCAGACAAGGGGGGAATGGGAGTGGGGAAGCTCAGCTCAGTGAGGGATTTAAGGATGGGAGGAGGGAACCTGCAGGCAGTTCCGACCAACCCTGGAGGTGACCTGCATCCACCCCAAAGAAACCACCAAAAGGGGAGAGGGGGGACTGTACTTGCCCTTCTGTGGTGCAGGTAATGCTCCAGACAGAACTCCTCGCCACTGAAGTAGGAGAGCTGTCGGCCAAGGGACCGCATATGACCAAGCCTTTAACTCGTGTGACAGCCTCTGTCCTTGAGGCTATGTCGGGGCCGATCTAGAGCATAGCTGCGGTCTGCAAGTACTCGCTGGCTAGGCTGGGGGGGCACCTGGATCTAGATTATCCAGCCTGTCACCCAGGCCGGCAGTTGTAGATCTCCCAAGAGAAAAAAACACAAAAGATGTAAGGAAGGAGAAAATTGGAAAGACCAGAGAACCCAGCCAGGAGCCTAGGTCCTTACTTCTGACTAGATAGATTAAAACTGATTACATAGAACAGAGAAGGGGGTTATAAACCAGCTGAGGACGGCCCATGGGAGTAGCCAGGTGTTTTTTGTTCTGCCTAGTTATACTTCTGGAGGAGGCAATATAACCCAGTAGTTATGATTCATGGAGCGCTGTGTCCTTCGAACGAAAGAGAAATACTGTTTTCTTTATTTGCAAAAAAAAAAAAAAAAAGTGAGTGCTTTACCAAAGCCCACCTAACAAATTTAATTAAATTATATAAAAACTTCTCGCAGTATCAAACACTACTAGGGCTGCAACTAACGATTATTTTCATAATCGATTAGAGGCCGATTATGGTTTTGATTAATCGACTAATCGGATAAAAACCTCAAAAAAAAAAAAAAAGTTGGTGTATAATTTAGTAAATATTTTTGAATATCTATATGCATTGGTAAATATAAATATCTAGCTATATAGTTGGATATTGAATCCACTCTTAGACAGATATATGTATTATTAGAGGTTTGAAGGTGGTACATATCAGACTCCGAGATCAATATTTTTATAAGACCTAAAAAAACACTGTTTTGCAAATTTTCAGACCGGATTGGTATATAATATTCATGATAGACTCCCTTATTAATAGGCAGGTAGCTTGATACAAGCTCCCTGCACCTGCTGTCACTTATGCTGGCTATACACAAACTCATTTTTTTTTAGAAAATTTTTAAAAACATGCATCCGATTTTTCTAACCATTAGTCTAGTCGGTGCTCATTGTCAACCACATTGACAGGAAAATTTGAAGCAGCAGAATAGAAAACTTCTCGATCAAACGAATCTTCAAATAGTGTATGTGGTTTTTGCTCAGAAGTTATATTCATTTCAAAATTTTATGTTAAAAGTGGAATTTTCAAACACTCGTCCATTCAAACGAATATACAAATAATTTTTGTACAAATTGTTCAAAATCCAATACATGTATGGGCAGCAGAAGACCTTTAGTAGCAGCAGTATACTTTTTATCACCTGTCACGATGGGGTTAAAAAAAAAAAATTTCTGATATGTAAACAAATAATGTATTCTGTATGCAGGACAACTAATCGGCTGACCAATTACAAAAATAGTTGACAACTATTTTCATAATCGATTAGTTGTTTCAGCCCTAAACACTACAATCTTTTTTTTTTTTTTTTTTTCTAAATCAAAGGATTAGTTGAGATTTCTCTCAGAGGAATGTACAGAAAGCAAATGTACTATATGACTAGTACTTTATTTTTTAGTAAGTTCATTGGATGAACCTAATTAAGGAACAAAAAGGAAAAAAAAAAAAAGTGTCCACATGATGGCACTGTTCAATCTGTTTCAGACTGACTTCTCAATGCGGCTACAAAAGTGGTCACAACATTAAACTTAAATGTGCTTCTCTCTGACTAAACCTCTCTTAGGAGCAATGAAATCCTTCTCCCTGTGGTGCAAAACAAGGACTGCTGAGGACTTGAATCCAACAGTCCGGGAAGAGGGATTCGAGAGGGTGTCCTGCATAGCTTCCTTCTGACCCAGCACACCCTACTGAATACCAGTCATGAGCCGAGTGGCAGGGTGAAAACCACGATAACCTCCTCCTCCACGTACTTATAGAGGAGCTCCAGTTTACACAAAAAAAAAAAATTAAAAGTCAGCAGCTACAAATACTGTAGCTGCTGACCTCTAATTTAAGGACACTTACCTGCCCCTGGATTCAACTATGTCCTCACCCGAGCCAATTCTTCAATCGGCTTTGGGTGCAGGCACTGGCATCGTCCCCAATTAAACCTGGCAGTGAAGCCTCGCGGGGGGGGGGGGGGGGGGGGGAAGAGCAGAACATCCCCTTTTGGGTGAAGTTCTGCTTTAAGAACACAGCTGCGTAGGGATACCATGCTGCAGTGGAAACATCATTGAAGGATGGTCACCCTGCAGGGAAAGGGCCTGTAAACTACCAGGATCACCAGGTAATTATTTAAATTAATAAAAAAAAAAAAAAAACCCACTAAGGAGGCACTTAGAATATTCATTTTGGCTATAGTGATACTTTAGGCATAAAGGATGAATGCATAGTGCCCTAGTCTAGCTACACTTTGTGTGTGAAAGACACAAAACATGCAAAGGTAAATATACAAGCAGAACATGATACTTTACCCAGATTTTCAATGGTGTAGTAACGCTGTTTATGGTCAACACGAACTGTCTGGGCATGAGGACTACCAAGTCCATAGCCAATAGCATAACCACGGACAACTACTTGATGCTGATTTTCTGGGGGTGTCCAGCTAACAACAATGCTGGTCACCAAGGGACGCACATGAAGTGAGCTTGGCATATCAGGAACACGTGATTCTGAGGGGGCAAAACACAATAATTGAGCATTCCAAAACAAACTTTCAACACAACAGGTGTACACCAATGCAGTCACACAAGACTTATCAATCACTACATAGCACCGTTATGGCAGCCAAATAGTGGAGCTAGACACTTGAACACAACCTAAAGAATAAATTCATCTTTTGGAAATTAATAAAACGCACATTTTTTCCTGCAGGTAAAAAAATGTCCCATTATTTTTTTCTAATCTCAGACTCCTTCAGACTCTCAGGATAGCTGTCTGCTGTACCTCCTATGGACATTGGCAGGCAAGGTGAGGCTATGTGGGCGGAGCCCCGCACAGATGCACCATTTTTTGTGACAGCGTGTGCAGGAAAAAGGTCCCCCACTCGCTGTCACAGGGAGGGGGGAGAGAAGCTGCAGATGCTGGAACAGGTTACATGTTCCACCCTAAAAACAAGTGGAACATGTTCCAAAGGTGAACTTATCGTTTAAATGAGAAATTAATGTGCTAGATTGCATAGACATTAAATCTCCTCTGCATTCCTGAGAAACCCTTAATGTGTCAAGGCTAGTGCATAAAGCTGCCCTCTTTACACGTTACATCAAACTATATGAACGGTCACTCCAGCCCCCTTTAGGAGAACACACATTCTATTCCTTTTGAAGGTAACCACTCTGAAAACATGTTCTCTCACCATCAAGATCATTTTCAAATGTGTCTGCAGCAATCCAGTCAGTGGCTGGTCCACTTCCATTTACAGTCATGGCCACAACCCGAAAGCTGTATTCTGTGTTCTTCTCTAGCCCTGGAGAGAAAAATAATTTTTTCAGTATCCGAGACATCACATGAAAACAGGGATGATGCAGAGAGGTGACAGCACTCACCAGTAACAAGTTGTGAGAGCAGGTTGTCTACCAGGATCTCATTAGTTTCAGTTTTTCTTGCAGTCTTGCGGTAGCGCAACTTATAACCCACAATCTGTCCATTCTGAGTACCCTGAGGAGGGGGTTGCCACTGCACCATGATGCTCTAAGATTTTAAAAAGTAAACCTTTATAAACATCCCAGCGCTTTGTAATAACAGTTTCCTGCTCAGGTAAAACTAAAAACTTTTTATACTGGGCCGTTAAATGGCAAACTGTAAAACCCCTACATTTTACAACGAAAGACATAGAAGACAGTCTTGCTATATTCAACTGGCAGACTTTTCAACATAATTCACAAAAAGGCTGCAGGCACACTTCAAGCGTTTTTTCATGATATATTTAAAAACAGATTATCAAATGCTATACATTCTTTTAACCACTCACCACCAACCAATATGGTAGATAGGTAGGTTACAATTCATACACATAAAAGATGTTCTAAAAAGAACAATTTATAGGTTTATGGGTAGAGAGTGAACTCCTTATATGGAAATTTTATACATGAGAGTCTTAAGAAGCAGGCACTTGATCATAAGAGGATATCTGAGCAGTAAATGAATGCAGGGGTTACCTGTGAGCTGCGTACTTCCAGGGTCAGGTTCTGAGGAGCAGCACTGGGTACTAGAACATAGGCAAATGACAAGGAAAATTCAGCACTCATGAGCAAGACTACAGAGTAGAAGTGTACAAAGAAAAAAAAAAAAAAAAAGATTGTGAATCATAAGTTAAGAAAATATTGTAAACACAAACCATCGGAAAGAGTCCTGACAATCACATCCTGTGTTGAAACTCCTGGACCATGTTTGTTAATTGCCACAACTCGGAATGTATATTCTGTGTATTTCTTCAGTCCGGTGACAGTATATGAAAGTCCCCCCACATCAATATCCTAAAAGTTTAAAGGTGGGAAATGGTAAAAACACAGAACCATAGAGTAGTTAAGCACCAAAAAGGAATTCAAAAATCTTTTACTCTAAAACAGCCTCTTTCAACAGGGACTCCGTCAGGGGTTGCTAGGGGTGCCTTTACCAAGCAGCAATTTAGGTCTCCGTACGTTACCATTGAAACCAATGATCTTTTCAGCTTTCTGTAAGGGGGCATTCTTCCGACCGACCAGCAATGCACAGAGCATTTTCCACAGTGACCACCAATGTAATGGGAGCCTTTTCTACAGACCATCAACCTATAGGTTCATTCTCCACTGACCACCAATGTAAAGGGGATTACACTGACCATTAGCGTAAATGGGGACTTCACTGACCACCATTGTAAAGGACACTTTTCCACTGCCCATCAATGTGGAACACTACTACAAACTTCATGGTCTGAGTTTTTTTTTTCTGGCATGTCTAATTTTATTACTGAAAATAACTTTGTATTAAATGACAGCACTGGGTATCAAATCCCCCCAAGTATACCATATTCCCTTTTCTTTTATTCTTTTATCTAAATCTTTCTGCAAACACTAATGTACTGGGAGCCGCAGATATAATAAACAGTGATACTCAAGACCTCAAGGGTTCCCTACTGTGTTAGAAAGGCAGTTCTAAGATTTGTTACTCTTCTGTACTAAACATATTACAAAAAGGTCCCATTATGCATATTACTTACCTGCTCGTTGCCTGCACCTTTCTCCATGTAGTAGAGTTTGTAGTTTTGTATTTCCCCATTTCCCGACAGTGGCGTTTCCCAGCTGACACTGACAGAAGTTGGGGAGGTGGATGTGGCTCTTAAATTTGGTGCAGGACCTGGAACTTGAACTGTAAATTAAAAAATAAAAAAATACTTCAATGTGTGAAGCTGTGGCTGTTATCAGGATCTTTTTTTATTACTTAGTATGATGTATTTCAAACACAATACTAATTTAATACAGTTACTTATGTCAAGGTCAACATTAGATTCCAAAATTAAGAGTAATCCTACTTAAATTTTATGGATGCTCTCTCAATTAACCAAAAATCCCATGCAGTAAAATTTAAAATGATTATTCTGTAACTATCTTTAATATACAGAATAATCACAGACAATTGTTTTACAATACTAGTTTAGTTTTTTCTTAGACTTCTTAGAGAGAAGGCCACCATACATGGGTATCTCATCTACTGTGTAAACACATATCCATATCTACAAGAAACTCTGGGCAAAAAAGGTTTTTACACATGTGCTGCAGGGCTCAACTGCTTGGTTCTAGGGGTGAGCACAAACATACTCACCTGATCCGCTCTGATCCTCTGGTAAACTGCACTCTCCCATGGTCCAGCAGTGAACTGTTCCTTTCTATGGAGAACACTCTGAGCATGCTGACATCAGTAACATTCCATTTTCAAGACCGCTGGAGCACAGGGGTGCTGGAGCAGTCTTGTGCGGGGAAGATTGATGGATCAGATAAGTATATCTCTGCTTTCCTCTCCCCTAGTTCAAAATTAGTAGTGCCCGTACTTTATGGGGGAAAAACATTTTGTCTGGAGTTCAGCTTTAAATTCAGTCACCGGCTCTCTGCTTTGCCCCTCCAGCATTTACTGGAGCGTCGGGCTGTGGAGAACAGCTGGCTCAGGCTCGGTGAGAGGCTGAGCCAGCTGCCGGGCCAGGCACCTGGGTGGATCCTGACAAAGTTGGGATCTCTCCAGAGCCTGGAATGGCAGGGTGACATCAGCTGACAGCAAGTTTTAGCCTGCTGTCTGCTGAATACAGGTCAAAAGAGTGCAGAACATCCCCAGGAGGCGTAGGGCCAAAAGATGTTAGTTTTAAAATGGCACAACTTCTCCCCTGGGTCACAGGAGTACACTAAGTGCTGCACCCATGTGACCCACATTTAGCCGATAGACTTACTCCGCTTACTTAAACGTAACTCAGCTGGTCCAGACTCTGGAGGAATCCTGACTTTAATGTTGGGATCCACCCAGAATCCTGAGTGGCAGCTGGTTCTGCTGAAAGCCCCCGAGCTAGCTGCTCCCGCCCCTCCACAGCCCGGTAAGCACTGGAGGTGCAAAGCAGAGAATGGTGGACAGGCAGTCACGGCTCTCTGCTCACTGAAGACTAAACGATTAGCGGACTTTGATCACTTGTCAAGCTTCTGGACAGGCCTGGGGAATGTGAGAGTTAAAGGCTTGCTACAAAAAGATCTTTAAGAAGAGCTCTGGTCATTTCTCAAAATATTGAATGGCAGCAGCTACAAATACTTTGTAGCTGCAGACATTTAATATACAGACACTTTGCAGACCACAGGTCAAGCTTTTTTACTACCTAGGCCAGTTTCATAATTTGTCTTCAGGTCCCTGGTATCACCATCTTGCTTGCGGGAAGATGGCTGTGACTTTCTAGTGTTTCAAAAGCTGGCTTCCCACTACACATGCGTGAGACACACTGCACTTTACTCAAGAGACCCGCAGTCTCCTGGGACATGTCCCAAGAGGTTGCAAGTGGGGAGGGACTTCCACTCTGCTCAGCTAAAAAAGCAAAAATAGGTGCCCTCTCCCTTCAAAGAAAATAAAGGAGAAGGTTGAGTGGAACTTTTTTCTTTTAGATAAAGGTAAAGTTCTTCTTCAAGCCTTGGTTTGAGGTTGATGCATGGGGGGAAAAAGAAAGGACCATTTCACCAAGTAGTAGTAACCATAGGAGTAGGAAGCTAAGGCTTTTTCCAGTAAGGTAGGAGCACCTTTTCCCAGGGACTTCCTTGATAAATGTATCAAGGGATTCCTCACTAACAAAACACATACAAAGAAGCTTCTTACAGGCAGGTTCAGCAGACTAAAACCTGGTACACACCAAGTTTTTTTTTTTTTTTTTTTTCCATTTAACCCAATGGGCTTAACAGAAAAAAAAAACTTGACAACCTGCTGTACTAACACTGGCAATTTTTAGTACATATACTCCCCTGCTGTGCCATTGTGTTCTGACAGGGGGACTGTCCCTTGCCAGGATACACTGATCAGCACTTAGAGTGCTGATCGAATTCTGGTTTCCCAGCATGCCCGTTCAAAAGAAGCTAGCCGTGAGAATGGCAGCTATCGGACAGGGAGCTGTACAAATGGGCCAAAGGTTGTCTGGTTTCTGCTGAACCGACCGTTTTCTGCCCATGTGTACCTGGCATAAGCTTTTAGTCACAAAATCTTGTGCATATTCACAGATATAGGGAACGTTCTAGAGGCTAGGTGAATTCCATTTTTTTTAAAGTGCCCACAAAAAAACAAGGCGATGGACATCAGCTGTAATTGTTCTAGAAAAGCAGGGTCCTTGAATACAGGTTCCTAGTCTCTATTCATTTGTCTTGTCCAGTTAGCAATAGTCTGGCAAATAGGCATGTCGGCACCGCATACAGGGGAACACTGGCCAGCAGAGACTCCTAACCCCTTTAGCATGGTCTGACAGATGTTGAAAGACCTCAGCCTCCTCAAAAAGAAAGACCTCAGCCTCCTCAAAAAGAAAGACCTCAGCCTCCTCAAAAAGAAAGACCTCAGCCTCCTCAAAAAGAAAGACCTCAGCCTCCTCAAAAAGAAAGACCTCAGCCTCCTCAAAAAGAAAGACCTCAGCCTCCTCAAAAAATAGAGGCAGCTCTGACCCATCCTTTATAGCACTTCAGTGTTCTTACTCCTGTCCAGTTTATTATCTATTTGCACCCTCAGATTCTTATAATTCTCTTCTACATTAACTCCAACTCCTGGAACTGAGAGGGATCACCGATGCCTTCCGCCTTCTCAAATCCACTATCAGCAACATTTACTTAGTCACATTGTAAAGATGATAATTATCCTCACACTATGGGACAAACCTCTCCACCACAGTCCTATACTCAAGTCTCTTCACCATCACCGTTACATTCCACTAGGGCAGTCATCAGAAAACTTCTGAAGATGCAGAGAGAGGGGGCAAGAACTGTTCCATGTGGAGTCAAAATATTGTGGATCACCCTATCAAACACTGTTTTACAAAATGCACACACTCTTCCAGTCCAGTACCCAACAATCCAGGACATCAACCAGCATCTCTGTTCGCTTCTCCAAGAGGAGAGCCTGCTTGATGGTCTCAAAAGCACCGATAGTCAAAAAAAAAAAAAAAACGCTCACACGGCTCACCAGTCTATGCAGGTGTACATACATGTAGTTTAGCATGAAAACAATGTTATTCTCATCTCTCAATATAGGCTGGTAGACAAACTGTAGCCAGTCTAAGAATACAGTACAAAGAAAAAAACCAAGGCTTCTATGACCAGCCACAGTCATGAAGTATGTACAGCTTAGAAACGTCCTTAACAGCTAATAACTATTTGCATACATATCTTACCCTCAGGCTGTGTCTCCACTTTCAGAGGAGGAGAACTTTCCCCAGTTCCATGGTTATTTTGAGCCACAACTCGAAAGTAATAGACAGTTTCTGGCAGCAGGTTCTGAATGGTGACTTGCAACTCCCCTGGGCGGCTGGTGTTCTCCACACGCTCTCTGCATTAAACACCAACACAAAATCAACACATGGATAAATGAACCCTAAAATCATAAAAAAATAAAATATGCAGATTTGTGAAAAAATTTTTTTTATATAGTAAATTGCGGGTAGAGAAATCCCAGGTGCCAGGTAGTAAATAGGCCTACAATTTACAGCTACTGCATGTTTTAAAGAATATGTAAACCCAACATTTCATATTCCTGACATGTGCCTGCTGTACAATGTATTTGCATGAAAGAGTATAATGTTCTCTTTGTATTGCTTCCTTTGTGTGAAATCCCTGGTGTTCCTGCCAGTTCCTCTGCTTCCCTATTAAAAACTGACCACACTAAGCACGTTGCAGTCAGTTCTCTAGCTGTGCTGGGAACTCCGCCCCTTTTCTCCAATGATCAGACTTGTGCAGATCTGCCCAGCCATTCACTGGGAAGATTAGTGTGCTGCTCCTTCTCTCCCCCAGGTCTCTAAGCTCCTTTTGCAGCTGAGAACAGAAGCTATGTGATCATTTATAAACATGGGGACAAAAAGGAGTTTATTTTTTTTCATATGTATTCACAGGTTTTGCCTTTAATTTCCATTTTAACCTGAATGGGTTGCTTTTCAAGGTGAGTTTTTCTTTAAGGCCTGTCCATCGCCTACATTTTAAGAAACATGCTCTGCTGCTGTAAAATCAGTGTTAAGATGCAACTATTTTTCATCTAAGTTCTGGATATTAGGTAGTATTAGTCTCAGTGACCTCACAGGAAGTGAAAAAAAAAAAATCACTGACCGCAATTAAAAACAAGAGATTTCAACCCTAGAGATTTCAAAAGACTGGGGTTATGGCAGCTATCTGCTGCCATAACCCCGGTATTTAGCGTCAAAGTACTGACGTAAATTGACAGCGGGCGGTCGGTAAGTGGTTGTAAACCGCAGACTTAAAATATGAACAAAGCATATCCCTCTATAGTGTGTACTTGTGTCAAATAGGAAATCATAAGTGTCATTTGTCTGCTGGTTTGTTCCTCTGCTATCAGCATGAATTACTTCTGACAAGTTTTCCTGACACCAAGAGAAAAATGGTGACGGGAGGAAGCTTCAGCAGAGTGATAGCCTCAGTACTGTTCCTGTGTGAAGGGGGGGTCTTCTCTCCAGTCAGCTCTCGGAACTCTTCACTGAGCTCTGCAGAGTGTCAATTCAGCTCTCCACCCCCTTTTTTTCTAACCGATCAGAAAAGCTTTAAAATTCAGCACTCTGAACAGATGTAGATAAGAAATGGCTGCAGATAAACCAGTACAACTTATGTAGGAGGATTGGTTTAATCTCTGTGTATCCCCTGAGGCTAGTCATTTCACTGGGTATATGTAATGGTTTACAAATGCTACTACAAGATTACTATTGTGTTGGGCAGTGGGTAATCTCTGGTTGATTTACAATATTTAAAACACCGTAAAATAATCCATTACAGCATTTTAATAGGCAAAACCTCACCTGTTCATTCCCTCCTTGCTGTAATAGACTTGGTAAGTTAGATTTTCTCCATGAGCATCCGCAGGTACACGCCAGGTCAGCTTGATGAATCGCGTGGACACCAAAGAGGCCACGACATCCCGCGGGGATGATGGAAGGGGGCCTCCCGGTGTGGCAGCTACATGGTGAGCAGTGGCACGGGTCAGTGAGGGGGCAGGAGAGGTTGGGACGGTAACACCTTGACGAAGGTAAATGGGAAGAGGGAGGGGAGGACAAGCACAGGCACACAGACACGAAAAGCAAAAAACAAGAACAGAAAATAAACAAAACAAACCAGGCACAGCCTCCATGCAGACATGGGCAGCCTGCCAACGAGAAAGACACCCTCCTGATAAGAAGTCAACAAATTCCAGTGGTTGCGGATTCACTGAATCTTGACTTTTAATCAAACTTACAAAGTGTCACTACTGTTGGCTGTGCTGCCCACAAACATGCAAAACACAGAACTATTCCCAATGACTGACCAAGGTATCAGTGTGGCAAAGCAAACCACACATTCCTTGGCTGTTAATGGGTCAATGAACTCACTTGTAAACTTTTAAATGTTACAGTCTTCCTCCTTTGCATACTTCATATAATCAAGAAATACCAACCAATAAGTGAGTTGTAGACTTACAAACATTATCATATAGTCTCCAACAACAATTAGCCTAGTATCGAAGTGCTACTTTTTTGAAAAGCAAAAACTAAAAAAAGAAGGGGTGTTCCTTATTTTATATAAATGTGTAATAAAAACAATTTGTATAACCTTATTAAAATATACTTAAGTTAGTGGCATACAGTTTTATCAATTCAAATATTACCATCTACACTCACTGGCCACTTTATTCGATACACCTTGCTAGTACCTGGTCCCTTATGCCTTCAGAACGGTCTTAATTCTTTGTGGCTTAGTTTTAACTTTAATAGTGTTGGAAACATTCCTCAGATTTTGGTCCATAGTGACATGATAGCTTTACGCAATTGCTGCAGATTTGTTGGCTGCACATCCATGATGAAAATCTTCCTTCACATCCCAAAGGGGATCTATTGGATTGAGATCTGGTGGCTGTGGAGGACACTGGAGTACAGTGAACTCATTGTCATGTTTAACCACTTACCGCATATCGACGTAGATCTACGTCGGTAGACTTTGCGGGGGTATACCGGGGTGATGCCTCTAGCTATAGAGGCATCATCCCGGTAGCGTGGTTAACAGTCAACGGTCGGCTTTCCGTCGGTAACGACCGATGCGGCTCGGGAGCCGCTCGATCGTTACCCGGGTGAGCGGGAGGGGGGGACCTGACTTTGCTCGGGGCTCCCGTCCCACCGGGACCCCCGAGCACCCAGCCGGCACGTCCGCCGGCTGGATGGAGCCCCGATCAATGCCGGAAGCGGCTTCGATCGGGTCTCCGATGACGTAACACGGAGGCGGCGTCCATGACGTCACTTCCGGGTTACTGTGCTGCAAAAAGCGGCAAATTTAAAAAACATCTGTATGCAAAAACGCCATTTTCGGCGTTTTGCATACATGGAAGTGTAGTGGAGGGGTCGAGGTTCTTTTAGACCCTCGATCCCTCCATAAAGAGTACCTGTCACTTAGACATATGCCGGTTTTCGGTAATTCGATATATCACGGTATTGCATAGCCACGGTATTGTTATTGTGGCATTTTTAAAATACAGAGTTTCTCTGCTCCTGGGTCTGACTTGTGAATTGATACATTTCAGTGAGCTGGATGACTCATTCACTCACACAGCTAACACCTTTCAGCATTAAGTCTCCCAGTAACTATAAACAAAAATGATTACATTGTATCTTTTCCTTCCCTCTGCCAGGGAGAAAGGAAGTTTAACCTCTTAAAGACTGGACCTTTTTCTGACACTTGTTGCTTGCAAGTTAAAATCAGTTTTTTTTTTGCTAGAAAAGTACTTCGAACCCCCAAACATTTTATATATTTTTTTTAGCAGAGACCCTACAGAAAAAAATGGCAATTGTTGTAATATTTTATGTCACACTGTATTTGCGCAGCAGTCTTTCAAACGCAATTAATACACTTTAATGAATAAAAAAAAAAAAAAAACGTAACAGTAAAGTTATCCCAATTTTTTTTTTTTGTTACATAAAGATCGTGATCTTTATTCCAAGCTAAAAAATCGTGATTCTCATTTTGGGCAGAATCGTGCAGCTCTAATATATATATATATATACATATATATATATATATATATATATACATATATACATATATATATATATATATACATACACACACACACACGCATAGCAGCCCATATTACATTATTATATAGCCATCAAGCAGTGTCTGGCCTACCTGGTGATGACTGGTCCTGGCGCTCTGATCCGATGGGCTGGTCTTTAAAGGGGCAAATCCTTGCGATCCAGAAGTGGTTAAACCTGCAGGAGGACCGGTGTTTTTATCTATTAATGACTTTACTATTGCTTTAGGCCTGGTTCACATGTATGCGGGTTGGTGGTTCACATGTATGCGGGTTGGCGGCCCACATTTGCACAGGCATAGCAGCCCATTGATTTGAACGGGCTGCTATGCCCTCATTTTCCGCAGAAAAAAGGTGCATGCAGCATTTTTTTAAAATTCAATGGCCTTGAAATCCATCCTGCTTTTGCACCATGCGACTAACCTGCAGTTCCTGCTCTGGCAAGCTTTCTGCATTTTTTGTATACGTGGGCACGGCATTTAAAAACAGTTTGCATGTGCAGCAACGGCAGGTAAGTCGCATGGTGCAAAAGAAGGATGGATTTCATGGCCACTGCATTTTTTTAAATCCTGCATGCACCTTTTTTCAGCTGAAAACGCAGGCATAGCAGCTCAAGCCCATTCACATCAATGGGCTGCTATGCCTGTGCAAATGTGGGCCCCCAACCCGCATACATGTGAACCAGGCCTAAAGCAATAGTAAAGTCATTAATAGATTAAACACACCGGTCCCCCTGCAGGTTTAACCAATTAATGACTTTACTATTGCTTTAGGCCTGGTTCACATGTATGCGGGTTGGGGGCCCACATTTGCACAGACATAGCAGCCCATTGATGTGAATGGGCTTGAGCTGCTATGCCTGCGTTTTCAGCTGAAAAAAGGTGCATGCAGAATTTAAAAAAAATGCAGTGGCCATGAAATCCGTCCTTCTTTTGCACCATGCGACTTACCTGCCGTTGCTGCACACGCAAACTCTTTTTAAATGCCGTGCCCACGTATACAAAAAATGCAGAAAGCTTGCCAGAGCAGGAACTGCAGGTTAGTCGCATGGTGCAAAAGCAGGATGGATTTCAAGGCCACTGAATTTTAAAAAAATGCTGCATGCACCTTTTTTCTGCGGAAAATGAGGGCATAGCAGCCCGTTCAAATCAATGGGCTGCTATGCCTATGCAAATGTGGGCTGCCAACCCGCATACATGTGAACCGCCAACCCGCATACATGTGAACCACCAACCCGCATACATGTGAACCAGGCCTAAAGCAATAGTAAAGTAATTTATAAACGACACCTCCTTCAGGTTTAACCACTTCTTGACCACAAGGATTTGCCCTCTTAATGACCAGGCCATCGGATCGGAGCCGAGCGCCAGGACCAGTTATCACCAGTTAGGCCAGACACTGCTTGATGACCTATTTTAGGCCTGGTTCACAGAGTCTGTACTGACTGACTATATAATAATGTGCATAAGTGAACCAAAGCCCCTAAATTCAGCAATGAAATTGAAGTGAGGTAGAAATTTAATAATTTAAATTTAATAATAGAATACCGTGATAATACCGTATACCGTGGCAAAACCTTAATCAATTAACCGCAGCATGAAAATCTGATACCGTCACAAGCCTACTGTCACTACATATTGGTGTCACAAGGGATGTTTACATTGCTTATGACAGCAATAAAAGTGATTTTTTATTTTTTTTAAAAAACCTGTAATAAAGTTAAAAAAAAAAAATAGGAAAAAAAAAAATTTAGCCGCCCCCGTCACCTCGCGCACAAAAAAAAAACGTATACGGAAGTCGAGCCGCGAATGAAATCGCTGTTCAAACCACACATATGAGGTATCGCCGCGATCGCCAGAGCGTGGGCAATACTTTTAAAAAAAGAGCTACACTCTTAACTCTAAACTGGTAACCGTTAAATTTAAAGTGTCGCCTATTGAGATCTCTATTGACCGTAGTTTGTCGCCATCCCACTGGGGGGGGGGGGGGGGGCAATTTTAAACCGTAACATGTTGGGTATCTATTTACTCGGCGTGACATCATCTTTCACAATATACAAAAAAAATGGGCTAACTTTACTGTTTAGTATTTAAATGCAGTGAAATGTGATTTTTCAAAATTTTTCCCAAAAAAATTGCGTTTTAAAGACCGCTGCGCAAATACCACGTGACAAAAAAATATTGCAATGACCGACATTTTATTTTCCATAGTCTTTGCTAAAAAAAATATATATGTTTGGGGGTTCCAAGTAGTTTTCTAGGAAAAAATAATGGTTTTAACTTGTGAACAAAAAGTGTCCAATAGGGCTGGGGCTTAAGTGGTTAAGAAACCAGTTTGAGATGACTTGAGCTTTGAGAAATGTTGAATTATCCTGCTGGAATTAGGCATGGACAAGGTCAACAACAATACTGAGGTAGGCCGTGGCGTATAAACGATGGCCAATTGGCCCAAAGTGTGCCAAGAAAATATCCACCACACCATTACACAACCAGCAGCAGTCTGAACCATTGATACAAGGCAGGATGGATCTATGCCTTTATGTTTACACCAAATTCTGACCCTACCATCTGAATGTTGCAGCTGAAATCGAGACTCAGACCAGCAACGTTTTTCCAATCTTCTACTGTCCATTTGTGGTGAGCCTCTGCAAACTGTAGCCTCAGTTTCCTCTTCTTAGCTCACAGGAGTGGCACCGGGTGTGGTCTTCTGTTGATGTAGCCCATCTACTTCAAGGTCCCATGTGTTATGCAATCAGAGATGGTATTCTGCATATCATGGTTGTAAGGAGTGGTTATATTTAAGTTACTGTTGCCTTTCTATCATCTCAAACTAGTCTGCCCATTCTCCTCTGACATCAAGGCATTTTCGTCCACACAACTTACGCTAACTGAATATTTTCTCTTTTTCGGACCATTCCTTTTAAACCCTGGAGATGGTGTGTGAAAATCCCCAGTAGATCAACAGTTTTTGAAATACTCAGACCAACCCCTCAGGCACAAACAACCATGCCACATTCAAAGTCACTAAAATTGCCTTTCTTCCACACTCTGATGCTTGGTTTGAACTTGAGCAAGTCGTCCTCACCATGTATAGAGTTAGATACCCAAATGCATTGAGTGGATGCCATGTGATTGGCTAATTAGCAATTTGGGTCTCCAAACAATTGAATAGGTGCACCTAATAAAGTGGCCGGCGAGAGTATACCATAAGAGAAAAACAAAAAACTTTATCAAAATTATGCTAATAAATTTATTTTTGTAAAAGGGAAGACTGCATCATTAGAAAACACAATTTCATGCACAGGCTATAAAATTATATGTGGAAAATAATTTTGTACATGGGAGTGCAGTACAAAAGGAATATATGTTCAACATGTGATGCAATTTAAAGTTAATTATACCAATTAAAATGAGAAAATTATTTTTGCCATTTTGTGTGTCTTTGAACTTTAGGGCGTTAGTCACAATCGCAGATCTACTTCAATGTAGGTTGATAACCCCAATGTCACAGGATTTTTTCCATGACCCGGAAATCAGCAGGACATATGACGCACAGAGAAAAGGATGCTGCAGAGGAGGTAGTGGAAAGGTGGATCAGGAAACTAAGGTAAAAAAAAGGCGCAGGTCCCTGGAGCAATTCTCCACAGGTGGGACAACCAGGCAGCGATTATATAATAACATTAAAGGTCAAAGACACAATGACATAATGGAGTCAATATTCATCAAGTCAACAAAGCAAATTTATGCCACCAGCATGGCCTGATTCATTACAGGCAGAAATGTGGGAAGAATGAGATGCAGGGATTCTCAGATCAGGAGGGTCTAGTTGCATGGCAGTTTCAAACAGTGAAGGATAAACATTCCAGACTTACCAGGCTCTAAAATAATGAGCTGAGCTGCGGCCTGAACATTTCCCACCTCATTCTCTGCAATACATTGATAAAACCCCTCATCTGAGCGCACCAGTCCAAGAACTTGCAGATCATGATCATCCTAAAGGAGAAAAAACATTTTAAAACAGAAGGCAAGGCTTAATTCAACTCTTTAAAAGTGGCCTTAAGACAGAATGTCTGCCTAATCTGGCCAGTTATGGTCTGAACAGAAAATATGCATGTCCATAGGCTATATCTGACCATAACAGACATGCCCTGCCTGAGCTTCTTTGGGGCAAGAATACATGGGTTGGATTGGGATTGTCTCCTCCTTCATAAAAAGGTGGACATTAGGGGTATCTTTTAGCTTTTCCCGCTCCGTAGGCTTAAGCATGCACACTGTCCCATGCAACTTTGCCCATTTTAGAATAATTCTTTGTTAGAAAGGTCATTCAGCAGCCAGAGCAGCACATTAAATAAAACAACTTCTAAAAATACAGTTTTCCTACTCTATATTAAAAACTCAGTATTGTGTACTAAGGCATCTTATTACTGTTTTTTACCCACTGGCCATAGTCTCTGCAGACTGTTTCTACAAGCCTAATTTAAAAACAAAAAATCAAAAAAATCTAACATACACTAAGATATCATGACGGGATCCGTAAACCTGGAGTATAACGGGAGTACTAACAATACTGCTGCCTAACAAGCATTCTGGAACAGAAAGGGTACACACCTAAACCAATATTGCCTTAGGGAATTCCTATATTAGGATTAAAGCAATGATTCTTGATATTCTGTGACCCACCAGTCACTCTTAGCTATCACGGATTGTATTTAGTTAGACAACCGATTTGTGATTAACGGTCTATCATGGGTTAGGGCCACACTTCTCTACTCCTTGCAATCAAAGAACATCTGATTCATTTCCCAGTCACATTACTCCCAACATTTTACATTATCTTCTTACCAATTTGATGAATTGCTCTTTACAACAGCAGCATTTTGCCTAAAAAAACTTGCCACTTTCAACAAGAAAGCACCAACCATTATCCTATAGCAGGGTACACATGGGTCACCTTTTCCGTTCACCTAGCAGGTTGAATGAAAAAAGGTCACCAGATTCCACCATCCATACATCTGAGGTGCATGGGGAGATCCTTCCTGCTGTGTCGTATTCCGACAAGGGGACTCACCTATCAGAATACACTGATGGGTCCTGTAGCCAATTGGCTGCAAGTGCTGTTTGAATTGGAACATTATTGAGAAGTTGATCGGTAGATCGACTTCACGACAGGAATGGCCATAGATGGATCAAAACTTGCTTGGCTCCTGCCATAGAGTCAGATTTCAATGTATGGCCAGCTTTAGCATCAATGGGGCTAGTGCAATTGACTATACTACACTGCAGTAAGAGTTTTTCTTGTTTATATTACACAAAATGATTGCAGTTCCATGTAAGGTTTTTGTGACAGCCACAGGCAGCAAAGGATACAGCCATGCAACTCAAACACCCTTAACTCACCACTATTTTGAAGTAATCGCTTGGAATAACCATGTCTCCATTCTTCACCCATTTGACAGCCGGTGTGGGTTTTCCACTGACCTCACACTCAAACACGATGTCCATAGATTCGTGAGCATGGGTATTAGATGGCTTAACATTAAAAACAGGAGGCACTGCATAGAGAGAAAAACCAATTAGGTGCATGGTTTTTAAAAGTAGCAAATTTAATTTATGTACCAGAATACATTATTGCACAGTGCTCTCCAATTTGTAGAAACATGGGCAAAAAGCTTTCAGAAATAAAAATGTTCAGGATGGATGCCATTAATACACAGGGTGATAAAGGTTATGATGATTTAATGACAGCAGGTGAAGGGAAATACTGATCATTTGTCACCAACAAATACTCTGTTGGAGAGGGAAAGGAGTGACCCGGTTTACTGTCAAACACCCTGCGTGTTATCACCTAGAAGGAAATAGGACAGGTCCCCAGAGAGGGAAGTACTGCATCCTCTCCCAGATAGTCAACAGAAGATAAAAGTGAAGCCTAGTGCCAGTGTCACATAGAACAATAACCGGGTGTAGCAACTAATACAACTATCACATAAAACTTTCCAAACGATCCTACAAACAGCAAGACTTCTGGATGAGTACAATTTAAACACCAGAGAAAAAAAAAAAAAAAAGTGGGGATTTCCAAAAAGAAAAACCCACAAGAATGCTTCAAATCGTAAAGGAAAACCCTGTTGGGAAAAGTGCACTACAGACAATAATCTATAATATACAGATGATCTTGCCAACTTAAATAAAACCGCATTAATTCACATTAGAACAGGGGTCTTCAAACTACGGCCCTCCAGTTGTTCAAGAACTACAATCCCCATCATGCCTAGTCATGTCTGAATATCAGCGTTTTACAATGCCTCATGGGACGTGTAGCTCCGCAACAGCTGGAGGGCCGTAGTTTGAGGATCCCTGCATTAGAAGGTATGAAGAGAAATATTTATAACAAAAGTAGTTTTTTTTTTTTTTACAAACAGATTCTCTTTACTTTTGAGTCACAAGAGTTGTAGTCACTGCCAATGAAAGCATGTATTCAAAGTTCTAACTGCTTTTTTCCTCTATAATGATTTCCAGCCATTTATTCATAACAAATTGTATTTTTCTCTATTGTAAGCAATATGTTCAGAGTGTAACAAGGTCACCCGCTTGAGAAAGTTGTGAGTCAATGAAACACTTTGTGGGCAGAGTGACAGCCGGGGGCAGGAAGTGATTGGAGGTGTAGGGGTAACATGGATCAGCCGGTCAGCGGTTGTAGGAGTGTGTGAGGATGTCAACTGAAGTTCCCTCCTTGAACCCCAATTTATGCATGCCGGAAATTGCTTCTGTACTTGTGAGATCATCTGCTTTTTATTAATAAATTACATTTGAAGTTACTACACATCTCTTTTCTTTTATGGCTGAGCGGAGTTGAATCAATCCTACCTTGAGAGAGGATTGAGTAAGATATGGGAGATCTAGGACAGTGTGTGGATTTGGTAATCTATGCATATGCCTGCCTTTTGAAACATTTGGATCCGGTGAATGTGAAAAAATATTCTATTGGTGGTTGGTTTTCTCAACTGGCGTTCAGTCTTCCAAAAATTAACAAAGTAAATAAAGTAATGCGCTAATCCTACGATACCAGTTTGACCCTTTTGCTATATGGTAGTTTGGATCCAAAGTCTCCGGTGAGCGCATTATCATTTCGCCTCCTATGGTGTTTGGGACTGGCTGCCACTGTGACCACATTCACCACTTTCGGATGATTTTCTGCACCATTCACATGGGACTTTATGTATTCACCATCTTTGGTGAATTCTTATACACATGGACTAGTTTGTTCAGTCATTATTTAACGCTACACTTTATTAACTTTATTTATATTTTGCTAACCTTATGTCTGGTTTTTGTGCTAGCAGCTTTTATTGTGTTTAGCTAGCGCAGTTGATCACTTTTTTCCTTTTCCAAAAATTAACACATCGGGAAGTTGGTGGACTTAATATATTTTAATGTGGTGGAATGGACCTAAAAACACTGTCTGCAGCCTGCAAACTTCTTCCATGACAGAAATTAGTATTGCCCTATGGTTTTGAGAAGTGGGAATATATTCTCTATGAATAGTGTAGGACCCACTGAAAATGGGGTACTTTGACATAGTGGTGGGCTTAAGCACAGTATGCCCATATGGTGTGACCAAATCCCCATATTTACTGTATAAGAGCAGGTGTTTTTAAAAAGCCTTGCAAGATTTGAAAACAATTTTTCTGTGTATGTGTGCGCTATTATATTGTTCAATTTGGACCTAAACACCGAGACATTTGAATGTATATTCACTCAATTAGGGTTGTTAGTCATTTTCATGTGAATGTTTATACTGTATATACCTTGTAAGACACCTTCACTTTTGGGCACTTAGCACTGCTTAGATATAACTGTTTTTTTTTTTATTTCACTTAAGTTCCTTTTGGTCTATATTTTTAAACACATTTTGCATATAATATAAATTGTATTGAGCACCGAGCTCATGTTGAGAGAATTACTCTCTGAACATGCCGATATTTTGGGGTTGATTAGCACAGCAGCTCTATACAGTAGTGAGTTTTGTTTTTTCTATTTTTTAGGGGTCATTCTATAGAGCCAAGAGGGTTGTCTCATTTTTCTCGATTATTGGGTCAGCTTTTTCCATTTAAAGTAAAGCTTAGGTTGCATCCATATCTTAACATACAGATGCAGTAAAAAATTGCTTTTGCATACTTGGGACTGGACGTTTGCTGTCTGAGTGGCCTCCATCCAACTATTCACTGATAGAACAGGCAAAAGAGTGAAAAAGCTCACAGGTCTGTCCCTCCTCCCTCCAGTCTACTGCTTTGCACAGGAATATTAAAAGTAAAGATCTACATATGTATCCGCGCTGTAAGTTAAAAAAGGGTTTCAATGCATATATAACTAGGTTTAGTGGGGTTTGTAATATCTGCTAAGGGTTCAGGTTTAAAATCTACAAACAAGGATGCAGTATCGTGTCTTCTGGAATACAATTTATACACCCAGAGCCCTCACATTAGCGCTTTAAAAGTGGAATAACTCAACATTAAAATACATTAAGCATAATAGCTCAACATACATAGGATGTTGGAAAAATGGTTTTCTTCTCTACACACCCTTTTCTCCTAAAAAGGAAAAGTGCCATGCTGCGCACTCCGTTCAGTGGATTTAATAAAGTTGACAAAATAAAATTAAACATTAAAATACAGAGAAGTGATCAAATTAAAACGTATCACATTATAGTTCATAGTAAGGTGAATGGTATGCAAAATAGAATTATAAAATGCATTTTACAGAAGACTGAGGTCACCATCATACTAACAACCAAACTCGGATCTCTAGAAGCAATATGCAAAGTCCTGGAACACACAGTGCTAGGTTTGCCACCCCCTGCAAAGCTGTATTTCTGCATAGGAGGACTTCCTTACCTTGCACAATAAGTTCAGCTTGGGCCTGTATGGTTTGGTTTCCATTGTCTGCTGTACATGTATAGATCCCAGCATCCTCCTCTGTCACATTGCTGATCTGCAGGCTGCCTCCTGCCAACAATGCCAATCTGTCCGAGCTGTAAGTAGTAGACACAGTCAATGGAAGGGCAGAGTCAAAACCATCCAAGCTTGCATTGAATTGAACAATAGTAGCAACAGGACAGAATAAATCTCAGCAGTACTGACCTTCCTAGATCACCAAAAGTCAGGAAAGAATAGAGTTGTATGTCAATAAATCTTTATATCAACCCCACAGGATTCTAGAGTTATCATTGAAGAGGTAACACCATACATACTAGTTATATAGCACAAACACAAAGCAATCCTGTGATTCCAAAAAGGACACCAGCGCTTTTATAATAGGAAAAATCAATTCAACATGATATGAAGTTAAGAAACTGCAAATGTAAACACTTGTAGTGAGCACAAAGGAATGACATTTAACAGAAAAGGAAACAGTCTGGATGCATATATAAATGTGACCAGGTATAATAAATCTTCTCTGAAAGTGTTAATAGGGGTTCATGTTTCTGAGTGTGTGTATATACGGGGCAGACATTTTAACTATACAAATACAGACTCTTCATCCTTGCCTAACAGCAATGCAAAAACCTTGACTATCACTTGCTTCTCTCTCCTACGGTCTAAACATCAAGGTGTGAGCTGACTGAAGACAAGACCCTTTCTAAGGAAACAGACCTCAGCTACCAATATGCAGGGAAGGTACAGCATGTCTACTTGTATACAAATGACCACTAGAGGGAGCAACTACAAATCTTAATCTAAAAACCAGTCAAAATGTGGGATCTTAGCAAACACTTAACCACTAAGACCGGAAGGATTTGCCCCCTTAATGACCAGGCCCTATTTTGTGATTCGGCACTGCTTTAACGGACAATTACGCGGTCGTGTGACGCTGTACCCAAGCGGAATGTCCTTTTTTCCCCACAAATAGAGCTTTTTTTGTGGCATTGGATCACATGTGCGATTTTTATTTTTTGCGCAACAAAAAAAAAAAAAGGCGATAATTTTGGGGGGAAAAAAAACAATATTTTTCACATTCTGCTATATGGCGCGCGCTCGCCCCCTGGCCTCCTAAGAGCGAGCGACGTAGACCTACATCGCATTGCCAAGGAGCGCCTGCCTGCCGCAGTAAATCTGCGGTAGGCGGTCCTTAAGTGGTTAAAGGAGTTCACCTTTGGAACACGTTACATGTTCCACCCATATATGTCCTCCCTCACCATTTTTCCGCATTTGGCAGCCTATAATAAAAACACGGGTGTTTCTTTTCGCTTTAAAGTGTCCCAAAAAACCCTATATATGCTAAAAATATGTATATGACTTTAGGTGTGGAACGGCTATTCGCATTAAAGCAACCCTTTACAATGTGTTTAAACACAAGATGCAATAAAGCAGCTTATTCATTATGAATGGGCTGCCAGAAAAAAAAAAAAAAAAATTATGCAGAACTCATTTTCAAAATGCAGCACATTATTGCCCATCTAATCCTCGAAAAAATATGAAAACGGTCACTCCAAAATGTTGGTTTCAAGAAGTTTTCTGGATCTATAGAGATGCCTGTAATAACAGTCCACATTCAAATGTAAAGTACAAGCTCTGACAATGCCTCACCTCTGATGCATCTGGGAGGATCCAGTGAAACCGGTGGAATATTATGGCCTACAATTCCAAGAGATCCTCAGTCTGCATTCATGATTTGGTGTATGGACTTTTAGATCTTGATGATCACTATATTTTTCTGTGGAATGTATTTTGCTTATTAAAGGATAAGTTCGCCTTTTTTAAAACCCAATACATACACATTTTTGCAGGTAAAAAATGTGCATTTTTTTTTTTTTTTACTTGGAGCCTGGAAAGCATTGGACCTGCGATCAGATCCCAGGTGTCCTGCAGGGCTCCTGCAGACTTCTCAGTGTATCTGTTTGCTCTTACCGGTAGACAGATTCACACTGACAGAAACAGACAATGAGCTACCAGAGTGTTCAACAGCGCCATGGTAGTTCATTAAAAACTCCAAGCGGAGAGGCGCAAAGTTTCCCATTCACAAAACTCTGAATGAATGACGTGGCCAGGTGGGTGGAGCTATCACCGGGGGTGTTTTAGTGGGAGAGGCTGCAGCTGCTGGAACATAGTACATGTTTCACCCTAAATACGGGTAGAACATACAACATGCTCCAAAAGGTGAACTTATCCTTTAGGATGCTTTCATTTGAACTTTTTGAGTGCAAATACAGGCCACACATTGGAATTTTAGGACTGAAGATTAAATGCCACTAGAGAACCATACTTGCTTTTAAAATGGTGAAGTCTAAGCTTGTTGAAATTTGAATGAGATCGATATCATTACTGTTTAAGTTCAAAGTTAAAGTGCACTAACTAGTAGGTGTTTGTGCATACAACTGGGTTTTTTTTTCTACAGCTATAACATATTGGCCAGAGCATAATTTCACCAAGCACATAACGGCATGTGCTCTTTCCAATGCAGCTGCTGTCCCCATGCCTTTTTTTCCCCCCTTTAACCCTATCAAAGGATCAAAGGAGCCCCAGGAAGCCAAGAAACAGCGGCTTTCAGGGCATAGATCCCGCTCTCGCCCGGAAGACCAAATCCTTTTGGGAGAACGTGCCGTGGACAGAAAGCAAAATTACAGCTTTTTGGTAAAGCCGATCATTCTACTGTGTTCGGAAAAAGAGAAGGATTTTAAAGTGGAGTACCGGCCTGAAAACATGTAGATAAAAATACCCCCCGGACAGTCAGGGCTAGTGCATTTCCGCAATGATAGCCTCTGAACTGTCCCCGAGTTCACTTACCTTTTAGAAGAAATACTTACCTTTAAAATTGTCCAGCGTTGCCATCTCAGGTGTGGGCAGCTAAGACAGGGCGTCCTCTTCGGTCCCAGAATGCCCTGCACCGGCCCCGCTCGTCAGCTCTGGCGCAAGCGCGGCATCCTTGCACAGTTTCTGGGCATGCCCAGAAGCTGTTTAGCAGGGAATGACGCGCCTGCACCGATACAGACGATGGGGGCCGGTGCAGGCACATTGATTCCTGGGAGCGATGAGGTTCAGCTCCAAGGAGTCAATGCAAGAAGGAAGTGACGGCAGCAGCCGTGTCCGCAGAGGGTTGGCTCTGGATGCAGTTTTTACAGCCGATGATGCCGGAGCCGCTGTTACGCGCTGCCTGTTACATGGGCGCCGGAACCGGAAGTGAAGTCTCAATTATTAACACCATGCCTCCCCTCCTTTCCATGAGAAACCAATATGCACAGACTTCAATAGACATTTCTGAGTGTACCAACATATTTTGGGTTTTGTCCCAGCTGTTACCAGCCACTTCGCATCTGACTGACAGCAACCACTGTTCAGCCAACGCTACAAGGCTTGGTTCCTTTGATTTTTCAATCACAGGATGTCGGGTGGGGGGTGCTAACTTCAGTTGGTTCATCAGGAACAAAATCGCTTTTTCTGAAGTTTAGATAACTGAGGAATTTTGCCTATTGCTGTTGATTTAGTTATTGCACTCTTGTAGCTCAATTCCAAATGTTTTGTGGAATGAAGAACTAAAAGTAAAAAAAAGTACATATGCTTGTAAACAATCCTACTAAACATTTCATTACCTGTCAAGAACGATTTCTTCCTGTTTGTGGCTCCAATGTAGGTTGGGGGTTGGGAACCCAGACACCACACAGGGAAGAAGAACTGTTTGTCCTGCAACACTTGTAACAGAAAAAGGCTGGCGCAGAAATACCAGGGAGCGATACTCGCCTGTTTCTATAGAATAGAAAAACAGTTCAACAAAAATGTTTAAGCATTGGCAAAAGTTTAACATGATTGTAAATGATCACTTTGTAAAACAACCCATTCCGTTTAAAATGGAAAAGGCAAAACATTTTTGTACAGATATATTAAAAACTTCACAAATACCGGTTTTCCCTTTTTTAGAATTGATCACATTCTCTGTTCTCCGATGCATAGGAGCTGGGTAGAGGAGAAACAGCAGTAAACTAAGCTTCCCAGTGAATGCTGTGCAGAGAGGCCATGTCAGGACAAGTCTGATCATAGGAGAGCAGGCTGAGTTCTCAGCATAGCTAGAAAACTGACAATGCTGTGCTCTCCTGTTTAGTGTGGTCAGATTTTAATAGGAAAGCAGAGGAACTGGCAGGAACAGCAGCAATTTCACATAGAAGCAATACAAAGAGAACTGGATACTTTATCACACTGTTACATGCTACAGCAGGTAAATATCAAGCATATGAAGTGTTGGGGGTAACAAACACTTTAAGGGTTGGCAAAAATGTCAATTCCATTACCAATATTCCTTGCAATTTCAAAGATACACCAATGCCAGACATGGACATTACTAAACAACCATAACGTTCAATCAAAAAGTAATGTATTACATTGTTTCTGCTATAATGTGAAAGTAAGTGCCGGTTCACACTGGGGCGACCTGTGAGGCGACCTGGTCGCCTCACAGGTCGCCGCAGGTCGCCTCCCATAGGGAAGCTGCGGACCCGTTCTAATAGGAGCGACACAAGTCGCTCCGACCTAGAAAAAGGGTCCGGAGCTTCTTTGGGGCGACCAGGAGGCGACCGCCATAGACTTCAATGTTATGAAGTCCGTGGCGGCCGCGGCGCGCTGTTCGCACCGCGATCTCGGAGGTCGCCCCTGCAAGTAGCGTCGCGGTAATGTGAACCGGCGCTTAAAGACTCAGTAGCAGGATTACTGCCACAATTAGAAATAGAGATATGTTCTTCATTGTAGGAGGTAAAAGCTTTCCCTATGCCAGAGCATTGGCACCAGCATCTTCAAGTTAAATCGTGTGTGTGTGGGGGTTGGGGTACAAAAAAACATCTGCACCCTGCAAGCTAAACACAAGTGAGCATTCACTGCAATGGTTAATATTTCTTTTACTGAGATTTTTATATTTTTTACTTTAATATATACAGTCATGGCCAAAAATATTGGCACCCCTGCATTTGTCAGATAATGCACCACTTCACCGAGACAATTGTTGCAATTACAAATGTTTAGGCCATCTCATATTTATTTCTTTTGTTTGTATTGGTATGACACAAAAAAGCGGAGAAACAAAGACAAATCTGGCACATTTCACGCAACTCCAAAAATGGAATGGACAAAATGAATTGCACCTTCTCAAAATTGTGAGAAAATTACATTCCAAGTTTGTGATGCTCCTGTAATTTGTAATAAAACTCACATGTATCAACAGCTGCTGATAATATAGAAATCACACAGGAAACCAGTCAAAATGGTGAAAAATTGACTCAACCTTTCTGTTGTGTGTTTGTGTTCCACAAGGAGCATGAAGAGAAAATGCAGCAAAGAATGGTTTGCGGGTTTGAGAACAAAAATTGTGGAAAAGCATGGACAATCTCAAGGTTACAAGTCTTTCGCCAGAGATCTTAAAGTTCCTGTGTCCACTATGTGCAACATTTTCAAGAAGTTTACAGCTCATGGCACTGTAGCTAATCTCTGTGGACGAAAAAGAAAAATTGATCAAAGACTGCAACAAAGGAATTGTTTGAATGGTGGATAAAGAACCTCCTTTAACTTCCAGACAAATTTAAGCTGACGTTCAGGCACAGGGTACCACTGCCAGCAAGCACTATACATTGCCATCTGAATGAAAAGGAACGCGCGCTACGGTACGAGACCCAGGAGAACCCTACGGCTGATCTAGAAATTTAAAAATGCCTGATTGGAGTTCACCAAAACTCCAAAAGGAAGACCAAATCCTTTTGGGAGAACGTGCCATGGACAGACAAAGCAAAATTACAGCTTTTTGGTAAAGCCCATCATTCTGTGTTCAGAAAAAAAGGAGGCCTTTAAAGCGGAGTTTCCGCCTGAAAAAACGTAGATAAAAATACCCCCCAGACAGTCAGGGCTAGTGCATTTCCGCAATGATAGCCTCTGAACTGTCCCCGAGTTCACTTACCTTTTAGAAGAAATACTTACCTTGAAAATTTCTTGTCCAGCGCTGCCATCTCAGGTGTGGGCAGCTGAAGCCAGGGCGTCCTCTTAGGTCCCAGAATGCCCTGCAAAGGCCCCACTCGTCAGTTCCGGCGCAAGCGCGGCATCCCTGCACATTTTCTGGGGAATGATGCGCCTGCGCCGGAACTGATGATCGGGGCCGGTGCAGGCGCATGGATTCCTGGGAGCGATGACGTTCAGCTCCCTGGAGTCAACGCAAGAAGGAAGTGACAGCAGCGGCCATGTCCGCAGAGGGAGGAAGAGGAAGTAAGGCAAGTGTATTTTCTTTAAAAACAAGGTAAGTTAATAAAAAAAATAATTAATTATCCAATTGTTTTACAGGTAAGAGCAAGCAGACAGTCAAAAAAATTTTCAGGGTGGAACTTCGCTTTAACCACTTACCGATCACCCGCCGTCATTATACGTCGGTCCTTTAATGCTAAATACCGGGGTTATGGCAACAGATAGCTGCCATAACACGGGTATTTTTTTTAAATGGCGGGCGGTTGGCTTTCAGATAAGGGTGGTCCCAGCAGCGGATTTGCCACGGGATCACCCTTACGGTGCAGCGGAAGAGGTGCCCCCGCCCCCTCCCGCCGCTTCCCAGCTGTTTTCCCCGCTTACCGGACCCGCCTGCAGCAGGAAAAGCGATCCAGTCCCCGCTCCTCACAGACAGGAAGTCGAGTGAGGGCAAGATGGCCCCCACTCAACTCTATGGTCTTGGAGGACCGGAGCGACATCAAACAGTGATAGAAACCCTAATTTCCAACTATGCGAGTAAAGGTCATCCGTCCTTGTTTGTGTCTGCAGTTAGGAGGATAGTAATACGGACTGAGGCTGGGGCTCTGCACTGGTGGTGTTACATGTCCTAGTATTCTTTGTAAGGCCATATCAATGAGCAGGTGATAATTGGTCTACAACCCCATACCTCCATCTGACCACTACTCCAACCCCCCTCACCCCTGGGTCTTGGACATGTTGTCTTCTGCGAGACCGGTCCCTGGTGCCAGGGAGATCAGGGACCACTGCCATAAACATGTGGTGAGATCCCAAAAGAGGAGTTGGGAAAAGGAACCTCTCCAATCTGAGAGACCTGGAGCAGTTGGCAAAAAAGAGGGGTCCAAAATTACAGCAGAGCGGTGTAAGAAACTCATTGTTGGCTAGAGGAAGCAATTGATTTCAGTTATTTATTTTTCAAGGGGTGTGCTTTCAAATATTAAATTGAGGGTGTGAATAATTTTGTCCAGTCCATTGGTGGAGCTTTGAGTGGAATGTGTCAGATTTGTCTTTTTGTTTCTCCTCTGTGTCATACCAATACAAACAAAAGAAACATGAGAATGCCTAAACATTTGTAATTGCAACAATTTTCTGGGTAAAGCGATGCATTATCTGACAGAAATGCAGGGGTGCCAATATTTTGGCCATGACTAAAAAATGTATAAGGAAATGGGAACTACACAAATGCACAGTACCTATGACAAGGTATTTTAAAACTAGTATATCAAAGAGGTGCAAATCTCAAATGAAATCATATACATCAAGTCATTAAGCAAAGATAGGATCAATGACAAAATAAACAAAAAACTAAAACAAAATGAACCTTAAACTCGGTTTCAGGTAATACTACCTTGACCTTTATAGAGCAGGGGTGTTCAAACTTTTGATCTCCTGAACCACACAGGAAGACGACAAATTGTCTTGGACCACACATAAAATACACTAACAATAAGGATGGTTGAGGAGCAGAAAAGTTTGGGCAGATTACAAGTTAACGATCACCAATATAGATAATGTACCTGAGTAATCACTTAAATTTCTTTGAAATGTTTTTTTATTAAAAAAACAAAATTAGAGCTCCGACACGGTTTTTGATAAACGCATCAATATCTGGTTGGATGGATGTAGTACCAATTCTTAAAGAGGTTGTAAACCCATGAAACTTTTTTTTTTGCAACCTGAAAGACAAACACATAATGAGCTAGTATGCATCGCATACTAGCTCATTATGAAATACTTACCTTAGAACAAGCCCCCGCTGTGCCGCCCGCTTACCTGTATGACGGGCGACATGTCCAGTTGCCTGTCTTCCGGGATCGCGGCATTCGGCCATCTGATTGGCCGGTGACGTCACTCCCGCGCACGTACGCGGGAGCCGACGGTCACGGCACGGGGCTCTGAAGAAACGGCACCAGAGGTTTTTTTTAAATCCCCAAATAGTATGCAAGCACTTTCAGGCACCATCTCTGGTGGCAGTCAGATGGTGTCGTGTTCCAGAGCATGTCTAAATTAGGGACCACCCTCAATTTCCCATACAAATAAGACCGCATTTAAAAAAAAAAAAAAAAAAAAAAAAAAAAAGATAAACACTACCGTTCAAAAGTTTGGGGTCACTTAGACGTTCTTATTTTTGAAAGAAAAACAAAAACTGTTTTCAATGAAGATAATATTAAATTAATCAGAAATAATCAGAAATACAGTCTAGACATTGTTATTATGGTAAATGACTTTTCTAGCTGGAAACGGCTTATTTTTAATGGAATATCTACATAGGTGTACAGAGGCCCATTTCCAGCAACCATCACTCCTGTGTTCTAATGGTACATTGTGTTAGCTAATCGTGTTAAAAGGCTAATTGTTGTGCAATTATGTTTGCACAGCTAAAAACTGTTGTGCTGATTAGAGAAGCTAAAAAACTGCCCTTCCTTTGAGCTAGTTAAGTATCTGGAGCATCAGCATTTGTGGGTTCGATTATACTCTCAAAATGGCGAGAAAGAGAACTCTCTTCTGAAATTCGACAGTCTATTCTTGTTCTGAGAAATGAAGGCTATTCCATGCAAGAAATTGCCAAGACACTCAAGATTTACTTACAACGGTGTGTACTACTCCCGTGAGAGAACAGTGCAAACAGGCTCTAACCAGAATAGAAAGAAGTGGGAGGCCCCGATGCACAAATAAGCAAGGGGACAAGTACATTAGAGTTTCTAGTTTGAGAAATGGATGCTTCACAGGTCCTCAACTGGCAGCTTAATAAATGGTACCCACAAAAAGGCCAATCTCAACATCCACAGTGAAGAGGCAACTTTAGGATGCTGGCCTTCTAGGCAGAGTGGCAAAGAAAAAGCTATATCTGAAACTGGTCAATAAAAAGGAAAAGATTAAGATGGGCAAAAAAAGCAGACATTGGACAGAGGAAAATTGGAAAAATGGACGTAGCTGCCGCTTTAAATGATAGATGGATGAGTAATAAGACCCTCCCTCTAGGAGTGACCAGGTAGAGCCAAAGGCTTTGACACGCCCAGCGGGGCAGGGTCCCTGGGTTATTACCCCTGGCCTCACCGTTGCATCTTCAGTTTAGTTGCAAGCAGTGAACAACCAAAAACCCAACTCTTCAGAGAAAAGAGGGGTGGGAGCTCTGCCGGACTCAGAGAAATGGATTTTACGGTAAGTAAAAAAATCCCATTTTCGCTTTCATCCACCGACAGACATAGCTGCTGCTTTAAATCATAGACGGAAGGGACGTCCAAGAACAGTAACCACTGAGGGGTGGGGAAAGGACAAACTTAAAAGAATGCAATTACCACGGCTAACAGTCAACTATATAACATGGAGCTCAACTAGTAACAACTGGGGTTCAATTGTAGCAAAACCATAAAGGAGAAGGAAAAGTAGACTGCCCCTAAATGGCGGCCTGCAAAACCTTGAGGCCAAAGGACGCATCCGAGGATGCTAACACAGACACTCTGTAAAACTTGGTGAACATATGTACACAGACAACCAAGTGGCCACCTTGCAAACCTGCATCACTGATGCCTGATGGCGCAAAGCCCAAGAGGCACTCAACACCTGCGTAGAGTAAGCTGTGACAGGGAAAGGAGGAACCTTGCCCTTAAGAGAATACGCCTTCACCACCGTCTGTCTGATCCATCGAGAGATGGTCGCCGCAGATGCAGCCTGACCCTTATGGGGTCCATCCGTATTCACAAACAGAGTCCGACTTACGAAAGGACTCCATACTCTCCAGATACACCCGTATCGCCTGAACCACATCCAAGCAATGCAAGGCAATTTCCTTAGGATGTGAAGGTTTCAGACAGAGTGATGGAAGCGCTATGTCTTTGTTCAGATGGAAGTCTAAAACCACCTTAGGAAGAAACGACAGATTAGGCCTTAACCCTACCTTATCCCTGTGTATTACCAGAAAAGGAGAGCAGCAAGATAGCGCCGCTAGTTTAGAAACCCTGCGCGCAGAGGTAATAGCCACCAAAATGTCAACTTTCTGCGACAAGGCGAGCAAGGAAATGTGTCTTATGTTCTCGAAAGGTGATTTTTGAAGAACCGATAGAACCAAATTAAGGTCCCAAGGAGGTAACGGAGACTTCCTGGGGGGAGCCAAATGGCGAACCCCCTGAAGAAACGTACGAATCAAAGAGTGCATAGCCAAAGGGCGAAAGGGCGTTGGTCCTTGCTCACCATGAAGCGGAGGAATCCGCAGATAGGGACATGGAGATAGGCATACTTGATATCGATCGAGGCCAGCAGGTCCCCCTGATGCAAGAAAGCCACCACTGCCCACAGGGACCCCATGCAAAATTTCTGGACGCGCATAAAGCGGTTCAGAGTTTGAGGTCCAAGATTGGACACAATTTTCCCTCCTTCCGTGGAACGGTAAACAGGTACAAATAGAGCCCTCTCAAACGCGTTCCTGGTACAATCACGCCTTGTGACAGCAAATGCCAAATTGCTTCCTGCAGCCCCGCTAGGCGGTCTGGGGACAGCTGAAGATTGGAGGGAAAAAAATCTGTCTGGCGGACGTGAATGAAACTATCTTGTACTCGGACTGAATTACCTTGTGGACCCACCTGTTCAACAGTGAGGTCCAAGGATCCGGGAAGAAACAGACATCCTCCCACCCCTGAAATGGGTGGGGGTGCCCCTTCAGGCAGAAGGGGTCTGCTTGGGGGTGCTGGAGGGCAGATGATTTTGGCTTACCAGCCTGTTTCCCGAATTCTTTTCCTGCCCGAAGTCTGTTTGGTTTTCTGTGACACGGTCGCACGAAAAAGATGCTTTTGGGCCGAAAAGGAAGGACCTCGCTTACGCGAGGGAGTCTTACCCTTGGTTGAGTTTGGAAGGAGTGTGCCCTTTCCCCCAGTGACCGTCTGATCAAGTCATCCAAGGGAGGAACCAAAAAGGCGATCACCCTGAAAGGCAAGAGCTGCCAAAAGCTTCTCAGAAGCCTGGTCGGCCGACCAGGACTTTAGCCAGATCGCACGTCTGATGAGCACACTTACCACTGACGCTCTGGCCGCGAGCGGAAGAACATCCAGGTTAGTATCACATACTAATTGCAGAGTCTGCGATAATTGGTCAGCGAGTTCCAGGGCAGATGACGGTAATGGAGTTACCGTCAGCGCCTCTCTCAGAGCCTTTACCCATTCAAACAGTCAGAGACTAGAATGGTTGTCAGGGCAGGCCTGAGCTTCCAAGACCAGGCAGCTAAAACTGAAGATGCAATGGTGAGGCCAGGAGTAATAACCCAGGGAGACTGCCCACCCCCACCCCACCCCCCCCCCCCCCCAACACTGGGGCTGCTTTGGTGCTGGTAAAGTGGGGGATTTGTACAAGGCAAAAGATTTTGAATAAGGCTATCACTCCATTTTGCAACGCCATGCCATACCCTGTGGACAGGGCTTGATTGGAGCCTATTTCCTCCTACAACAGGACAATGACCCAAAGCACACCTCCAAACTATGCAAGAACTATTTAGGGAAGAAGCAGTCAGCTGGTATTCTGTCTGTAATGGAGTGGCCAGCGCAGTCACCAGATCTCAACCCTATTGAGCTGTTGTGGGAGCAGCTTGACTGTATGGTACATAAAAAGTGCCCATCAAGCCAATCCAACTTGTGGGAGGTGCTTCAGGAAGCGTAGGGCGAAATGTCTTCAGATTACCTCAACAAATTGATAACTAGAATGCCAAAGGTCTGCAAGGCTGTAATTGCTGCAGCTGGAGAATTCTTGGACAAAAGCAAATTTTGAAAGACAAAATAATTATTTCAAATAAAAATCATTATTTCTAACCTAGTCAATGTCTTAACTATATTTTCTATTCATTTTGCAACTTATTTGATGAATAAAAGTGTGAGCTTTCATAGAAAACATGAAATTGTCTGGGTGGCCCAAAACTTTTGATTGGTAGTGTATATCTTTGTAGCATGTTTGGGAGTACAGCAATGACAAAAAATATGGGTGATAAAAAAATGCATTAAGATAAAAAGCCTTCTGTGTGCAGCAGCTGCCCCTCAGCGCCCGTAACACTTACCCCGAGGTTCCTCTCTGTCCAGCGATGTCCACGAGTGTCTCAGCCATCCAAGATTCTCCTTCTGATTGGTTGAGACATTAGCTGCCACTGCTGTCAAAGTCAGCTAGCCACTCAGGAGAGAGAGGGGGCGTGGCCAGATTGGGGCTCCATCTCTGAATGGTTACACGGAGCAATGACTCGGCTCGGGTGCCTCAGAGCAAGCTGCTTGCTGTGGGGGCACTGAACAGGAGGGATCACAGAAGAGGGACCCAAGAAGAGGAGGATCTGGGCTGCTCTGTGCAAAATCCACTACACAGAGGAGGCAAGTATAACATGTTTTGTTATTTTTATAGGAAAAAAAAAAGACTTTACAATCACAAAAATGTCCTGAATTTGGCTGTGATACGCCTATATCAGATGAAAAAAAAACAGGCATTTGAGCTCTTGTGAAGATCACATAAAACAAAGATTTTACCTTGCAGTACTTTAATCTCAGCCTCTTCACTGTATTTGAGGGATGCTCCACTGCCCACTCCACAACGATACAGACCAGCATCACTTTCATTGGCGTTGTTGATAACCAAGCTGCCATTAGACAGCAATGAAGTTCTGTCATCCAGTTCTCGTAAAGACCTGTCCTGCTCCCAGTGAACAAATGACACCAGTTCTGGGCTTACATCACAGCTTAATACAAAACTATCCCCAATGTACACAGAAGAGGCTTCAGGTTGACTGGAAAATCGGGGGAGACCTGCAACAACAATGTACAAAACAGTCCATCAAGGTGAGACCATACATAAATGTATAGGAAATCACTACATGACATTGCAAAGAGAATTTGTGTAGATTCCTGGATTTTGGTATCCACATTAACCACTTCTGGACCGGAAGGATTTGCTCCCTTAATGATCAGGCCACTTTTTTTGCGATTCGGCACTGCTTTACTTTAACTGACAACTGCGTAGTCGTGCCACGCTGTACCCAAATAAAATTGATGTCCTTTTTTTTCCCACAAACAGGGCTTTCCTTTGGTAGTATTTGATCACCCATGCAGTTTTTTGATCATGCGCTCTAAACAAAAAGTTATCAGTACTAAAAATATGCACTGTTACTGTAATAATGACACTGGCAGGCAAGGGGTTAACACCAGGGGCGATCAAAGAGTTTAATGTGTACCTGGGGGGGGGGGGGGGTGATTCTAACTGTGGGGGGACCAGACTTCGGGGATGGAAACAGGGCTCCTATGTTCCGATATAACAGGCACACAGGAGCCCTATTTTATTCAGTGACAGATGAGCTGTGTGCCGTGTTTACAACGGCACACCGTCTTCTGTCAGTCCCTGCAGCGATCGCCGGTTCCCGGCGGCCATCAAGGCCGCTGGACCCGTTGCCTAGTTGCAGGGCTAGAGAGCGGCCGAGTGCCTGAGACCGCAAGCCACCGTACGGGTATGCCGGTTTGCGCAGGAGGGCAAGCCTGCTGCAGTATATCTGCGGCGGCAGGTCGGGAAGCGTTTAATTGCTTTTGACTAGAAGAGTCAATAAAATAGACATATCCAAACCGCTAATATGCAGTGCTTATAAAAAGGATTTGCCACTTTGGAAGTATTCATGTTTTACTACCTAAAAACAAAAAAAAAAAACAAAAAAAAAAAAAAACACACACGTTTTTAAAAACACTGATTAAAAGAAATAGCCCATTTAATAATAGTGAAAACAGGTCCTTGCAAAGTGACAAAAATCAGAATGGAAAAACATCTAGACACCGATGGCATTCCAGGACATCACCAATGTGTTTTTAAACCACTTCGTAGTTTTGTCTTCAGCGAGAGAATAAACCCTAGTATAAAGCTTTCTACTCCCTAGGCTCAAGTTTTGTGCAGACTACACCAGATTCTCCTCCAGAATCTCTGTATTTTGCTACATTCATTCTTCCCTCTATCCTTCAAGACATCCAGGGCCAGCTACTTAAAAACATCCCCACAGCATGACGATGCCAGCACTGTACTACTTTATAGTTTGGATATTTTTTACAGGATTTTACAGTAAGACAAAAATCCAGGTCTCTTTCGTTCATTGGACACAGCTCTATATCTTCTTGACTGATTGGATGTCCCAAAGCAGTGTCACCCTGAGGGGTGTGAATAACACAGAAAAAAAAACATAGGCAAAACATAGCCAACCAAGACAAAACTAGAGCTCACCTGACAAAAACAACAAATACACCCTCAAAGAGGACTAAACCTCTCCAACAGCGGCCTGCTAAACCTTGCAGCAAAAAGAAGCATCCGCAGATGCCAACACATCCACTTTAGAAAACTTGTGAAAGTGTGCAAAGATGACCATGTGGCCGCCTTGCATACCTACATCACTGACACCTGACGACGTATGACCCAGGAGGCACCAAGTGCCCTCGTAAAATGCGCCTCAACAGGGAAAGGAATATCCTGACCCTTAATGGAATAGGCCTGCACCACCATCTGACTGATCCATCTGGAAATGGTCGCAGCATACGCGGCCATCCCCTAAGGGGGTCCATCCATAAGGACAAACTGAGAATCCGATTTCCGCAATGACTCAGTCGTCGCAAGGTACATCCTGATTGCCCGAACCACATCCAATGTAAGGCAATCTCTTTAGGATGTTTAGGCTTTGGACACAGAAGGCAACACAATGTCTTCATTTAAATGGAAACCAGAGACAACTTTAGGAAGGAACGACTGACCGGTACGAAGCACCACCTTGTCTCTGAACCACCAGGTAAGGTGAATGACAGGACAATGCAGCCAGCTCCGACATCCTGCCCGCAGAAGTAATAGCCACCAAGAAAACTACATTCTGTATTCAAAGTGAGCAGAAGAATCTCACTAATATTTTTAAAGGGCGGTTTCTGAAGAACTGACAGCACCAAATTGAGGTCCCACACAGGCAACGGAGACCTCACAAGGGGAGTCAGGTGGCGGACCCACTGAACAAAGATTTGAATCAAGGAATTTGTTGCCAACGGGTGTTTAAAGAAAATCGTCAGGGCCGATATCTGGCCTTTGATGGTAACCAAGGCCAAAACGCTGATCTACACCTCTTTGGAGAAACTTCCAAGACACGAGACACCGAGAAGAAACGGGGGGAACCCCCCCGAGACTCTCACCAAGTAATGTACGCCCTCTAGACTCGATAAATCTTCCTAGAAGTAGATTTTCCCGCTTTTAACAATGCAGGAATCACCGATTCAGGCACCCTTCTATCCTTCCAAAGCCAGCGACTGTAAAGCAGGATGGAAGATCGGTCCTTGAGTTAACAGATCTTCTCTGAGAGGGAGTCTCCAAAGGACATCGACAACCAGCCGTACCAGGGCTGCATACCAGGACCCGCGAGGGCAGTCCAGTGCCTCTAGGCACACAATCCAGTTCCTTCGCAGAAGTCTCGGCAGAAGTGTCAGCGGAGGAAATACGTACATTAGAAAATCCCTGGAATATGCACGGCAAAGATAGCTGGAACAAAGTGATCTGCCAACCTTAGAATGCCAGCTACTTCCTGGGCTGCTAAGGCACTTTTGGTGCCCCCTTGATGGACATATGCCACGACCGTGGCATTGTCCGATAGAATCCTCACGGGGCGCCCCTGCAGACGATCTGTTCAATGAAGTGGGCAAAGCCTGATTGCCCGAATTTTTTTTTTTTAATTATTAAAAAAAATTTTTTTTTCTTTTTTTCCAAAATATATATATATATATATATATATATATATATATATATATATATATATATATATATATATATATATATATATATATATATATATATATATATATATATATATATATATATATATATATATATAATTTTTTTTTTCCTCATCGCCGTGCCACAGCCAAAGGCCCCTTTCACAGGGGCTGTCTGATCAGGTCCGCCTGTCAGTTTTTCAGGCAGACCTGATCGGACCCTTCATTCTCCTCCATGGAGCAGTAATCTGCCGCCATCTGATCCTGTCCGCCAAAAACAGATAGATGGTGGTTCTATTTTGTATCCATCCCGTGGATCGGATCAGATGGCATCGGATGGAGAGAGACAGACAGTCTGTTTCCATCCAATTGCGCTATAGAGGAGAGTGGGGTTCTAGTCGTATTTATGTGTAAATTTAGTATCCGTTTTATTAAATAAAGCTTGGTTGTTAGTTTAAAAAAAAAAAAATCTGGCTCCTAACTTTAGCTGGCTCCTAGATTTCAGGCAAATTTGTCAAGCCCTGCTCTGGCTCAACAGATCAGATTGTCTAGAGTCTGTGGATTCTTCTTCCATTTGACATGGATCTCCCTTCTGTAGAGACCTGGTATGGAACCGCCTCGAAGGTGGTGACCATCAGGCCAGCCGGTTGAACAGGAGCCGCTTCGCATCTTGCAACTTATTGAAATTTCACCTCCTGGAGGAAAACCCCGGGCTAAGGTCGTGACCAGGGTCAAGCCCAGATCAGGTCCAGTTTTGTGGATGGAACCAGAACAGATTTTTGGAAATTCAGTTTCCATCCGAACTCTTGCAAAGATTGCACAGAAATGTCCAGATTGTCTTTCAGGGCAATCTGAGACACTGCTCGCAGAAATGGATCATCAAGTTACCCCCAGTACCACAATTCCCTTCTGCCTTAGTAAAGCCAACACCAGGGCCAACACTTTTGTTAACACCAGAGGAGCCGAGGTGAGACCAAAGGGTAATGCAAAGAATTGATAGTGCTCCTTGCCCACGGCAAAGCGAAGGAAACGCTGATGCCGGACATATTGGGATATGAAGGTTAAGTGTCCTTGATATCGATAGGGGCCGGAAAAATCACCTTGATGAAGGGATGCCACAACCGTGTGAATGGATTCCATTCAAAATTTTTGAACCCGCACAAAGAGGTTCAAAGCCTTGAGATCCAGAATGGGACGGACCTTGCCTTCCTTCCTGGGAACAGTATACAGGTTTGAATAAAACCTTGAAAGCGTTCCGATTTCCAAACTGGTACAATGACCCTCTGAGAGCAGATCCTGTACCTCTCCAAGAAGACCTTGTAGACGATCTGGGGACAAATGCAGATTGGAAGGAAAGAACCTTGCTGGAGGCAAGGACCTAAACTTGATCTTATACCCGGACCGAATCAACTCGTGGACCCACTTGTCTTGAATCCAGGAGGTCCAGAAAGAGGTGAAGCTGTCCCCCCCACCCCAAGTACGAGTGAGGGCGAACCTTCAGGAAGAACTGAGCTTGTCAGCAGTCCCGGAGGGGCCTGCTCTTGACATACCTGGCCAGGGCCTCTTGGAACCCGCTGGGGGGTTACAGGTGGATTTTGATCCCTGGTCCTTAGATCCCGAAGGAGGAAACGACCAATTATGGGCCGAGAAGAAAGGACCATGCTTGCGGCGAGTCTCTTTACTCCTGGCAGACTGCGGAAGCAGTACTCTTACCTCCGTGTAAGACACATGTCCTCCATGGAGCACTGAACAGGCAGTCTCCTACAAAGGGGAGATCAGTCAATACCTTCTTGGAAGCCCGGTCCGCAGACCAGTATTTCAGCCATATCATGCTGCGCAGTTATCCCCGTCAGACACCCTGCAGGCTAAGAGGGACGCATCCAGAGAGGCATCACAGATATACTGCAACCTGTGGACCAACTGGTCCGCCAGGAGGAGGTTGTCCACCTTCCAAATCCTTCCGTTAATGTCTGTGAAATCAAGGTTATGGCAAACACTGGTCGCAGAATGGAACCGGCCATGGGGAAAAGGTATCATACCAGATATTCAGCTCTCTTGTCAAAGGGGTCCTTATAGGACGGAGAGTCCTCCACCGGAAGGAGGATGGCTTTATTCAACCTGGAAACCTGAGTCCACCATGGGTGGTACTGTCAGTTTCTTTAACAGGGACTCATCAAATGGATACCTTCTAGCAATGCGCTTGGAGACCCTGACAGTGTGTGGGGGAACCCCACTGACTTGTGACAATGTTGTCGAAATAGGCGGGAAAGGGGAATACCTTACTGCCTTGGAGGTTTCGCGGGCACCAAACTGCACCATGGCAGCAGGCAGCAGACGCAGTAGTAGCTGCCTCCTCCAATTCTAAAGTTTCCCGCACTGATGCAACCAATGCATCCACCAGCTCCATTTCATGCCCTGCTGTAATGGAAGAGGAATCATCCTCATTGGTCAAGAAGATATGGAGCTGTGTCCATCAATGAACGAAAGAGAAAATATTCCTAGCTCTAGCTTGAAGTTCATCTTTAAAGCACATATAAAATCCCAAAAATGTTAAATATTGCAAATTACCGGTCCTAAGATTGTGAATGCTAAGAACATTTTTGGCAAATACAGAACATGCCTATTAATCTTGCCAAAAATGAAAAATCCTTGTCACTTAGTGTAAGCTGAAAACAAAGCACAAACCACCTTATTGTATAAACTTCTAGTTCAGGTAATCCACCTTGTAATAGAGATGAAGACAGACCTGTTTGAATTCCACAGTGACAACCATGACTCGCTCAACAGATAGTGAGCATAGCCACTTAGGGACAGGAAATGTGTAATTCACAGGATTACCCAGGGGAGGAAAGGAGGAAGCCAAAAAAAAAAAAAAAAGGATTCAGCCACCACATCTAAGGACTACATCTGATAGATCCATAGCAAGACACGTGCGAATGATTTAGAATTCACAGACCGATTAAGCTAAACTCTATTCCGAATTTAAAATGTAATCTTAAATTCTTAAATTAATCTCCGTTATAGCTGTAGGTGGGTTTTAGGAGAGGGTTTTGTAAAAAAGTACTAAATGTTTTCCAAGCATGTGGCTCCAACCTTTTTAATAGCCATCATGCATAGCCGCAGCACATTCGCATCCAGTTATTATGCTTGGTAAGTATTTGCCTGTTTAGAATACAATACATGAACCTAATTGCCTTCCCATGCGTCTAATTAGACTGCCCGCTCATCCAGTGTTGCAGTTTCTATGTTTTATGTAGTATTCCCTATATTGCATTAACTATATACCATTTCCCAGTGGAACTACACAGATTCTGAAACACAAACAGGAGAGGAAACAGAAATCTGTGAAGAATGGAATTAAAGAAATAATAATAATAGAGAAGGCAACAGCAGGGAAAGAAGGATGATGTAGAAAGAAGTCAGTGACAGCTGTAGATAGAAGGGAAGTACTGGGTGTGAATGTGCAGTCTCTTCAGTCACTTGCTGCCGTAACCCTTCACCTTGCACAGCCCATACAATACAATTAGTGACACCAACACATCTTGTCAGAGATCAATGTTCTGTTCATTAAGAGCCTGCAGGCAATGTATCCTCAGCCTCCCCCTCCTGCGTCTCAACTCACAATGAATCACTCAGCAGCACTGTCACAATCTTCCATCGATCGTACCAAGCTGTGGATAATCTTGTACTGACCGATAAAGAAAAAGGAACAGTGTCGTTTTCCAACAACTTTATTATTTAACTTCATACAGGCCTTGTACCTCTATACTTTAATTCATATGCCTTTAGTTTACAAAATGCTTTATACACAGAACTTGACAAAAAGCAGCACAAAGGGCTCTTATAACTCAAGAATAGATATATGTTCTAGAATACAAAAAGGATGTAGAATGCAATATATATGATACAACAAAATGTACACTTATACACTTTATAGGGTACACCTTGCTAGTACCATGCTGGACCTCCTTTTGCCTTCAGAATGGCCTTCATTTTTCATGGCATAGATTCAATAAGGTGTTGGAAACATTCCTCAGAGATTTTTGTCCATATTGACATGATAGAATCACGCAGTTGATGCAGATTTGTTGACTTCACATTTATGATGCAAATCTCTCATTCCACCACATCCCAAAGGTGCTCTATTGGATTGAGATCTGGTGACTGTGGAGGCCATTGGAGTACAGTGAACTCCATGTCATGTTCAAGAACCAGTTTGAGATAATTGGAGCTTTGTGACATGGTGCATTATTCTGTTTGAATCAGCCTTTAGAAGATGGGTACACTGTAGTCAAAGGGATGGACATGGTCAGCAACAATACTCCGGTAGGCCGTAGTGTTTAAACAATGCTCAATTGGTACCAAGGGGCCCAAAGTGTACCAAGAAAATAACCACCAAACCATTACACCACCACCACCAGCCTGAACTGTTAATACAGAGGTTTCCCACTATATGATGGAACTTTAAAGGATTTAAGGAGTAAACCTGTATGCTTAGAAAAAGTCATTTAATTTTCCAAAAGAGTTTACATACAACAGTAGCAAACTATCAAAAAAAATGTGATGCACAAAAAAATAGGGGTACACATTACCACATTGTAATTTTTCAAAAATAAAATTAGTATCTACATATAAAAAGAATGCCATCTACATATGAAGAATGTGTGGACATTTTGGATATGTCCATGCATTCTTCATATGTAGATACTAACCTTCTTCGTAAAAATTACAACATGGTAATCTGTACGCCTGATTTTTTTTTTAGGCCTCACATTGATACAATTTGCTACCTACTGTGTTGTATGTAAACTCGCCTTAAAAATAAAATGACTGTTTAAAGCAGGCATGTCCAACCTGCGACCCGGAACCGCAGGCAGTGCGGCCCACTGCCCCCCGACAATTTTTTTTTTTTTTGCTGGGGAGAAAGGAAGTCAAGTCGGGGGCACAGCCACAGCGGCTTCCAACTAACTGTAATATCACCCCATCCGTTTGCGGGTGATATATACGGACATAATGCATGTCAATGGGATTGCGGATGTCTGCGAATGACCATCCGCTGACATCCGATTTGCGTCCTTTCAGTTCTGCTCTATTTTTTGGAACGGAACAGAACCCCATTTTTCTTCCGTTTAAAAAAGGACTCAAAATCAGAGGTGTAATCCGCTGACATCCGCAATCCCATAGATATACATTATGTCTGTATATCATCCGCAAACGGATGGGATGATATGCGGACATACGGAGTGTCATCCGTGTCCGTAAAAAAGAAAAAAAAGTGCCGGAGCGGATCGCAATAAAAAATGAAAGAGGCCTTAAACATGTATGCTTAAAAAACAGTTCCAACAGTTTCCAAAAGAGTTTACATACAACACAATAACAAATTGTATGAAAAAAGTGATGCCTAATAAAATGGAGGGTACACATTACCACGTTGTAATTTTACAAAGACTTATTAGTATATCTACATATGAAGAATGCATGGACACCAAAAATGTCCAGACATTCATATGTAGATAGCATTCTTCATATGTAGATAGTCTTTTTGTGTTACAATGTGGTAATGTGCACCCCTGTTTTATTGTGTATCACAATTTTTGATACAGTTTGCTACGGTGTTGTATGTAAACGCTTTTGGAGAACTAAATTACTTTTTCTTGGCATACATTTTTACTCCTTTGAGCCTTTAAAATCCCATCGTATAGGGGGAAACTTTTTCATCCAAGTTACATAGGGATGTGGCCATGTGGTGAGCAGGTATTCCAACCTCTATTCTTTTTGAGAACTGTTGATACAAAGCAGGATGGATCTTTGCTTTCATCTGTTTATGCCAAATTCTTACCCTACCATCTGAATGTCGCAGCTGAAATCAAGACTCAGACTAGGCAAGGTTTTTCCAATCTTCTATTGTGCAATTTTGGTGAGCCTGTGAGATTTGTAGCCTCCATTTCCTGTTCTTAATGGATAGGCGTGGCACCCGGTGTGGTCATCTGCTGTTGTAGCCCATCTGCTTTAAGATTCGATGTGTTGTGCATTCAGAGATGGCATTCTGCATACCATGGTTGAAACGAGTGGTTGTGTTACTGTGATCTATTATCTCCAACCAGTCTGCTCATTCTCGTCTGACCTCAAGGCATTTCAGTCTACAAAACTACTGCTCATTGGATATTTCCTTTTTTTCGGACCACTCTGTAAACCCTGGAGTGAGCTGTGCGTGAAAATCCCAGTAGATCAGCAGTTTTTGAAATACTCAGACCTGCCCCTCTGGCACCAACTAGCCACGTTCAAAGTCACTTAAATCCCTTTTCTTCCCCATTTGAACTTCAGCAAGTCATCTTCACCACGTCTGGATGCCCAAATGCATTGAGATGCTGCCATGTGATTGACTGGTTAGCAATTCGTGTTACCAAGCAATTTAACAGGTGTACCTAATAAAGTGGCCAAGGAGCATTTTCTTTTGTAATTCATTTTTATAATGAATAGATACTAAATTTTTCTCTTTTCGTTAACTTTTGTTTCTTCATAGATTTTTTTTTTTCTTGTATGTTGGTAAACCATAAAGGGTGTTGCTAATAAAGCCGTATGTAAAAGCGGTGTACTCCATTGAATCTAACAATGTGTGGAGTTGAGCCAGCCTTTGTTCTATGCACACCATAATGTCAGACACAAAGGATTTCGCTTTCTGAAAGGGGCTTTTCAGGTGATACAGTGATAACGCATTAGATAATTATTTGCACAAAGTCAGGTTAAAAAATAATGTCCATCTTCCACTAAAATCTTTTGAAGTCAGCACAAAATGTATAACTTTTAAATCGACAAGGAAATCCATTATACGGTGGGCGCTCATATGGGCTTTTGATTTGGAATGTATACTAGGCTCCAGTGTATTTGGAATATCTGAATGGTCAAGGATTGGGTCGACTTTTTGACATTTTGTACAAGTAAAAATCATTTTATCCAATGTAGTATCACTGTCACCCGAAAAGTCCCTTTCAGAAAAAAAGCTTCTCCTTGGAAATTCAATTTTCAAAAGAAAGCAAAAGTTACCAGCTTCAAAGAGCTAAGCAAACATTATTTTGTAAAACAAATCTACCGTATAATATGAGAGCCAGACAAACCTATTTCTAAATCAATATTATCTGCTATTTGGTCTAGGGATTGGAGCTCCCTACGGGGCACATAGACATGAATATGACAACCTCCAAATTTGGCTGGATTGGATGGTATAATGTTTTTTAGATTTTAAATAGTGAAGGCCCAATTCAATACTATATTAATCATCACACTTAAAGCTCATACACACACTATATGAAAATTGGGGGAACATTTTCGTCCAAAGAATTTTCCTACGATTGTTGTATAGTATGTACAGAACTTTCTACAGACGATTCAGAATTTTCGTACAAAAATTCCCTAAGGGACAAACTCCAAAATTTCTCGTATGGGAAAAAAAAAAAAACGAATGATTTTCGTTTAATGTGTATGATTTTTGTACAAAATAAATCAGAAAAGAGACTGTGCATGATCAGAAACGATAAAACAAAAAAAGCCTTTGTTGTACGAGAATTTTCATATGAATTTTAAGAATTTTCGTCCATCGGTTCCAGTTTGCTATGAAACAACGGGGAAAAAAATCAGACAATCGTTCGCCCGATTTTCGTATAGTGTGTACCCCACTTTACACTGGTGTTTATCATCCCTATAATTGGGTTGAATTGTACAAAAAGCCAAAAAGAATGAGATTTTAATCATACCTTACCAGTGTTCTAAAAAGCTTACCTTCATAATATTACATACAAATATTGCACAAAATATTTAACAATCAGTAAAATACTACATCACATGTGTCACATATGTTTTAGACATAAAAGCTTCTGTCTACGTGTTTCTCAGTTTCGTAAAGCTTCTTTAGGACATTGGCTTGAAGCAGTTTACATAAGAAAAAATATATTCCATCCTAAAACATTAGATGTGACATGTGATGCACAAAACTAAAATTTAGTAGAAAAATGCAACAATAAAATGGGATTTTTTACTTACCGTAAAATCCATTTCTTTGATGTTCATCGATGGACACAGCTCCTTATCTTAACCATTGGTTTATACTGCCCCCTACAAAGTAGGACACTAAGCAGAAAAAAGTCTGGCTATGCTTATGGGCAATCCCAGGGGGTATACTCCCTTTCTCTGCTATAGGTAACCAGTTTTGTTACAAGCAGTGTCAGAAGAATTACAATTCCACAGAGGGGTGGGTGCTGTGTCCAACAATGAACATCAGAGAAATGGATTTTACAGCAAGTCTAAAACCCAATTTTCTCTTTCGTTGGTCGCAGAGGAAACAGACAACGCTTTCTGAGGCTCATCCATGAGCAAAAAAAATAGTGAGTCTGACTTACTAAAAGACTCTGTAGCTGCCAGGTACACTAATTGCCTGGTCTACATCCAAGGCATCCAAAGCAATTTCCCTCAGATGTGCTGGCCTGGGACACAGGGAAGGCAACACAATGTCTTCATTCAAAATGAAAATCAGAGACAACCTGAGGAAGGAACAACGGACCGGGGCGAAGAACCACCAAATCACTGTGAACCACCAGTAAGGTGAATGACAGGATAATGGGGCCAATTCCGACACCCTGCGTGCAGAGGTGAAAGCCCCCAAAAAGGCCACCATCTGGGAGAGCGTAAGCAGTGGAATGCCCCAAAGATTCTCAAAAAGAGGCTTCTGGAGGACTGAGCACCAAATCGAGGTCCCAAGGTGGCAACAGGGACAGCACTGGAGGGGTCAAGTGCCAAAATCCCTGAAGAAAATTATGCACCAGGGAGTATGTGGCCAAGGACCATTGCAATAAGACCACTAAGGCCGACACCTGACCCTTAGTACTCAAGGCCAGTTTCTGCTCAACCCCCCCCCCCCCCTTTGAAGGAAGGTCGAGAACCAAGCCACAGAACAAGAGCGAGAATGAACCCCAAGAGGCTCACACCAAGCAATGTACAGTGCCTTGCAAAAGTATTCACCCCCTTGGCATTTTTCATGTTTTGTTGCCTCACAACCTGGAACATGGATTGTTTGAGGATTTGTGTCGATTTACAGAACATGCCCATAACTTTGAAGATGATTTTTTTATTTTTTTTATTGTGAATAGGACAAAATAACAAAGTCAATGTGCATAAATATTCACCCCCCTAAAGTCAATACTTTGTAGAGCCACCTTTTGTGGCAATCCCAGCTCTAAGTTGCTTTGGATAAGTCTATGAGCTTGCCACATCTTACCACTGAGATTTTTGCCCATTACTCCTTGCAAAACTGCTCCAGCTCCTTAAAGTTGGATGGTTTGCGCTTGTGAACAGCAATCTTTAAGCCAGACCACAGGTTTTCTATTGGATTGAGTTCTGGGCTTTGACTAAGCCATTCCAACACATTTACACGTTTCCTCTTAAACCACTCAGTGTTGCTTTAGCAGTGTGTTTGGGGTCATTGTCCTGCTGGAAGGTGAACCTCCATCCTAACCTCAAACCACGCACAGAGTGGTACAGGTTTTGCTCAAGAATATCCCTGTAATTAGCACCATCCATTTTTCCCTCAACTCTGACCAGTTTCCCAGTCCCGGCTGCTGAAAAACATCCCCACAGCATGATGCTATCACCATGTTTCACTGTGGGGATGGTGTTCTTTGGGTGATGTGATGGGTTTGCGACAGCCACAGCGTTTTCTTTGATGGCCGAAAAGTTAAATTTAAGTCTCATGAGACCACAGCACCTTCCTCCATACATTTTGGGAGTCTCCCACATGCCTTTTCGCAAACTCAAAACGTACCATTTTTGTTTTTTGCTGAAAGTAATGGCTTTCTTCTGGCCACTCTGCCATAAAGCTTAACTCTATGGGAGCGTATGGCTTATTGTCGTCCTACGTACAGATACTCCAGTCTTTGCTGTGGAACTCTGCAGCTCCTCCAGGGTTACCTTTGGTCTCTGTGCTGCCTCTGATTAATGCCCTCCTTGCCCGGTCTGAGTTTTGGTGGGCGGCCGTCTCTTGGCAGGTTTGCGGTTGTGCCATGTTCTATTTGGTTATGATAGATTTGATGGTGCTCCTGGGGATCATTTAAGATTTGGATATTTGTTTTTTTTTTTTTATAACCTAACCCTGACTTTTACTCAACATTGTCCCTTACTTCTTTGGGGAGTTCCTTGGTCTTCATGGCAGGGTTTGGGTAGTGGTGCCTCTTGCTTAGGTGTTGCAGCCTCTGGGGCTTTTCAAAAAAGGTGTGTATATGTAATGACCAGTTCATATTACACTTAGATTGCACACAGGTGGACAGCATTTCACTAATTATGTGACTTCTGAAGGTAATTGGTTGCACCAGAACTTTTTATGGGCTTCATAAAGTGGGTGAATACATACGCACATGCCAATTTTCGGTTTTCTATTTCTAAAAAATTGTTTTATGTATATGTTTTTCTCATTTCACTTCAACTAAAACTATTGTGTTCTGATCCATCACATGAAATTCAGATTAACAAAACATTGAAATTAAGGCTGTAATGTAACAAAATAGGTAAAAAGTCAAGGGGGGTGAATACTTATCCAAGGCACTGTACGTCTCCCACGTACGACAGTAGCTCTTTCTAGAAGTAAGTTTCCTAGCTTTTAACAGCGTTGGAAACATCGACTCACGACTAAAGCAGTATGCAAGATTGGTCCTTTGGACAGCAGATTCTGCCTGAGAGGAAGCTTTCAAGGAAGGTCAGTGACCAGCCACACCAGATGGGCGTACCAAGCCCGGCGAGGCCAGTCCAGAGCCACCAAGATAACTGGAATCCCTTCTGCCTCGATCCTGCGTAGCAGTCCTAACAGAAGCTGGAGAGGAGGGAAGGTGTAAATCACGGGGCCACCAGCCCATCTGTGGCATCCGCCAGAGGATCCGGTGACCGAGCCACAAACCTCTGCACCTTTCCGTTGACCTGGGAAGCCAACATATCCACCTCGGGGATGCCCCACTAGAGACAAAACTGATGAAACGCCTCCGGATGAAGGGACCACTCCCCTTGGTACAACACCTGCCGACTGATGTAATCTGCCTGACAAGTTTTCCACCCCGGGAATGTGTACGGCGGAGAGGGCTGGAATTAACCGTTCTGCCCACCTTAAATGCCGGCTACCTCCAAAGCCGCCAAGACACTTCTTGTACCCCCCTGGTGATTGTCATAAGCAACCGCCGTGGCATTGCCAGATTGAATATGCACTGGACATCCCTGAAGACGATCCATCCAATGTTCAAGGCACAGTCTGATCGCTAGGAGTTCCAAGACATTGATCCAATTCAAGGGGAGGAAGGATTTGCCTAGCCGAAGCGCCAAAGAACGAAGCCACCATATCAGGGACTCCTTTGTTCCCTGGGTAGGCCGGGTCGGATTGTCCAGAGTCTGCGGAGTCTTGTCCCATTTGGCCAGAATCTCCCTGCAGGGACCTCGTATGGAACTGTGTAAATGAAAGCGCCTCAAAAAAGGTAGACACCATCGGGCCCAGCACCCACATGCAAGTCCAGAGGGATAACCATCTGCTGGACAGCAGGAGACGAACTGCAGCCTGTAGTTTCTGGAGTCTGTCCAGAGGAAGAAGCACTCAGGCTAAGGCAGAGTCCAGAGTGAGACCCAGATAGTCCAGCTTGTGGACGGAACCAGATCTCAGAAACTCCGAATTCAGCCACCAGATCTCAGAAACTCCCTCAAGCTCGTATGGTGATTTCCAGGTTTTCCACCAGAGCAGTAGAGATTCCGCTCGCAGAAGGAAGACTTCCAAGTAGCCCAAAACCGGAATCCCCCATTGGCATAACAATGCTGGCACCAGGGCCAACACTTTCGTAAAGACCTGAATAGCAGAGGCAAGACCAAAAGGTAACACCACAAATTGATAATGCTCCTCTCCCACGGCAAAGCGGAGGAAGCGCTGGAGACCGACACATATTGGAATGGGAAGATAAGTTTCCTTGATATAGATTGAGGCAAGAAAATCCCCTGATGCAAGGAAGCCACCACCGTGCGAACAGAGTCCATTCTGAACTTCTGCACCCACACAGAGCAGTTCAGCGCCTTGAGGTCCGGAATTGGACGCACCTTGCCTTCCTTCCTGGGGACTGTAAACAGGTTCAAGCAAAACCCCTAAAAAAGGTTCAGAAGTCCGAAACGGGACCATCACCCTTTGAAGTAAAAAGTTATTGCACTGCTCCAAAAAGAGCCTGTGAGCAGACCGGGGACAGTCGCGTGTCAGAAGCAAGAACCTTACCCGGAGGTTAAGAATGAAACTGTTTTTGTACCAGGGGAGTCCACGGGTCCATGAACAAGCAAAGACGTCCCTCCACCCCAGATACGGGCGAGGGCACACCTTTCTGCTGAAGGGGCCTTGTCCAGGGGTCTGGATGCCAGACCAAGTTAGCTTGGATCCTCCAGAGGATGCTCCAAAGGGCTCCGATCCCTTGTCAGTCGACCCTGAGGGACGAGAAAAAAAAAAAACTGAGCCAAGGAGGAGGGCCCATGACTATGACGAGGGTCCTTGCCCTTAGTAGGCTGCGGAAGAAATTTACTCTCCCCCCCCCCCCCCTGTGAGACCTTTAATGTCATCCAAACAAGCGATCTCCTTGAAAGGAACGAACAGTCAAGGCCTTTTTAGAGGTCTGGTCCGCCGACCAGCATTTGAGCCAAAAGACACGCTGAAGGACCACTGCAGAAACTGAGAGCCAAGCCATTAGGGGAGACGCATCCAATGAGGTATCACAAAAAAACTGCAGCCCCTGGACAAGCTGGTCCTCCAGCTCAGCAAAGGCGGGGGGAGCTACAACCCCTCCAGATCACGGCGTAAAAGCCTATTCCACGCGGTCAGTCTGCCACACCAGGGCAATGGTGAAAATCGGCCTCCGTGCCGAACCAGCCAGGGTGTACAAATTGTTGGCCACAGCCTCCGCCTTCCTGTCAGTCGGATTCTGAAAGGTCAGGGACTCTTCAACCCGGAATCAGGGTTACCTTGTTTAATCTGGAAACTGGAGGGTCCACCACCTGTGGAACAGTCCACTTCTTGAGAAGGGACTCCTCATATAGGGGTATCGCCTAGCGACTCACTTAGGGACCCCATAGGGTCGCTTTGGTCATCCCCACTCTTCAGTGAAAATGCTGTCAAAATAGGAGGTGAAAGGAACTCCTTTGCCGCTCTTGATGGCCTGTGAGTGCCAAAGTTAACCTGTGCCTCCGTCGCAGCCGCCGCTGCGTCCTCCACTAAGTCTCAAGCACAGACACAAACCGTGCATCCACCAGTGCCTTTTAGTGCGCGTTTGCAGAAGCAGAGGAACCATCCTCACTATCTGAGGATTCAGGGCACGTGGTCGGAGACCCAGCAGGGTGACTCACGTCCACAGCTGCCGAATCAGATTCAGGATCTGGAAGACAGATGAGGCAGGGGAAGGGGAGTGAGTGCTTCATGCCAGCCCGTCCCCCAAAAGTCACAAGGAGAATCTGCATTGTACGAGTGGCGATCAGGAAATTAAAGGATCCAAGGGTCAGCACCAGGGGATGAGAAGGGGCTCCCACCGGCAAGGTTGCCACCCAGAACGCTCCACTGTCATGGCTGCTGCCATTTGCAATGGCAAACCACCACAAAATGGCCACCGGACTACACAAACATGGTCACAGTTCGTTAAGCACACAGGCTACAAGAAAGTCGCAGCCCCACGATGCTCCCAGGCCTCAAGAACAGGCCCAGGCAGGACGGAGGGCCCTGGCAGGAGCCCCCAACAGGTACAAACCCCCCCGAACAGCCAATCGCCAGTGGCGCAGCCCCCCCCCCCCCATCGCCAGCCTAGCCAGGAGGTGCACCAGACAACCCACACAGCTCCAGCATAATTGGAGGGGGGGTAGGATGGGAGGACAGATGAAGTGGGGTGCCTGACAGGAAGGAGGGGAACCCGGGGGACCGACCATCCCAAGGAGGGGCCCACGTCCACCCCAAAACACTCCAGAGGGAGAGGGGGGGACAGCTTCTCACCATACCAGGAACCTGACGGGCACTGTTCCTGACAAAACCCCCTCGCAATCGAAATGGAGGGGGCTGACGACCAGGAGAAATGATGCGCCTCGGGCCGAGCTCCGGTCGTATGCGACCTAGCGAGGAGTTCAACACGCAGATCATACCCCGTCCAGTGGGGCTGTCGCGGCTGACCTAGCGCAGAGCTGAGGTCTGAGCGCTTAATGGCCAGAGTGGGGTGACCACTGGATCTAGATTATCCAGCCCGTCAGCCAGTCTGGCAGTTTGTAGATCTCACAGGAAAAGAAAAAGAAAAAAAAAAAGAAAAATTCTAACAAGAGAAAAATGCCAGGACCAGAGATCCCAGCAAGGAACTAGGTCTGTACTCCTGACTAGGCAGAAAAAAAAAAAAAAAACTACCTATAGCGGAGAGGGAGTATATCCAGTGGTGGGATTCAGCCGGTTCGCACCGGACGCTAACTTTCTGCAAGTTCACAGAACCGGCTGAATCCCTCTGCACGTCTAAGGACGCGCAGTACAATTGAATGCCCCGCACTCGGGCAGACGTGGCGGCCGGGGGGGGGGGGGCGGAGCAGTGCGCCCCGACCCGCCCATTCTGTGACAATAGCGAATTTCGCTATTGTCACACGGATCCTCCTCCTGGCCAATCAGGGAGCGGGTCCTCCCGCTTCCAGATTGGTCGAAAGACAAACACTGTGCCCTTGGACGAGGAGGAGGTGCCGCGGGAGGACTGAGCTCCTGGAGACGCGGGGAGCCGGGGACTGAAGAGAAGCTGCGACTGCGAGACCGTCTGTGAGGTAAGTGCATGGGTCTCGCTGGCACTCTGCAATCATTGGGGGGCAATGCTGTGGCTGGCACTCTGCAATCATTGGGGGGCAATGCTGTGGCTGGCACTCTGCAATCATTGGGGGGCAATGCTGTGGCTGGCACTCTGCAATCATTGGGGGGCAATGCTGTGGCTGGCACTCTGCAATCATTGGGGGGCAATGCTGTGGCTGGCACTCTGCAATCATTGGGGGGCAATGCTGTGGCTGGCACTCTGCAATCATTGGGGGGCAATGCTGTGGCTGGCACTCTGCAATCATTGGGGGGCAATGCTGTGGCTGGCACTCTGCAATCATTGGGGGGCAATGCTGTGGCTGGCACTCTGCAATCATTGGGGGGCAATGCTGTGGCTGGCACTCTGCAATCATTGGGGGGCAATGCTGTGGCTGGCACTCTGCAATCATTGGGGGGCAATGCTGTGGCTGGCACTCTGCAATCATTGGGGGGCAATGCTGTGGCTGGCATTTTGCAATGATTGGGGGCAATGCTGTGGCACTCTGCAATGATTGGGGGCAATGCTGTGGTCACTGTGCATTGAAAGGGGGCATGCTGATCTTTCTGCATTGAAAGGGGGGCACGCTGATCACTGTGCATTGAAAGGGGGCATGCTGGTCACTGTGCATTGAAAGGGGGCATGCTGGTCACTGTGCATTGAAAGGGGGCACGCTGGTCATTCTGCTGGGAAAGTCGGAACTGGTTACTAAAATTTTTGAATCCCACCACTGAGTATATCCCCCTGGGACTGCCCATAGGTGTAGCCAGACTTCCTGCCTAGTGTCCTATTCCTGTAGGGGGCAGTATAATCCAATGGTTAAGAAGAAGATCAGGAGCTGTGTGTCAATGAACAGAAGAGAAATGGACATTTAATAGTGTTATTAACACCATCCCATCCGGCCTATAGCAAAATGAAAGCTGGGCAGGGGTTTAATTGTTCTGACTGAACGTCACATGACGTCCTTCAGAACAAGCCACTCATGTGCGCCTCTGGGGGCGTGCAGCGATTGGCGGTGCAGTGTCACTATGATGTAGGCTCTTTACCATGTGATCAGCTGTGTCCAATCACAGCTGGTCACAGTGTAAATAGGAAGTGCCAGGTATCTGCATCCCTCTTACGCTGACAGCGCATGAGTACAGGAGAGCCGATAGGAGGCTCGTCTGACAGCAGGATTTCTGCGCTGATAATCAGTGCATCCGATTCTTTTATCAATCTGATTCAAATGTAAAAAAAAAACCCAAAAGAAAAAAAAAAGTTTTAATCCGCCCTGAATTTTTTTCTGTTTTTTGTATGTTTATAGATAACCACAGACTCCACTATCCCAGAACTCCTTGGGCTGGAATATGGGTGGAAATAGCAATTAGAGAGGTTTGAAAAACAGTCCAATTGGTATTTTATCACTCCTGATAAGCCAGCATTAGGGATCTATAAGAGCAAATGTCCTGTTTCTCTCTGCAGGCCCACACATGTATGATGATCACATGTTCCAAACGTTAGCGTGAGTACTAAACATCTCAGATGCCCAATAGTGAGCCAAGTATGGTGCCTTCTGAGAAGAGAAATATTAACAGACCAGCAGTGTCACAGATACAGCAGAGCATGCAAGCAAAGACTAGATGTAACCACATTGCTTGCAACAAATTCCAGGAGATCAAATGCTAATTTCTTTCACCAGATTTTTGCCATCACAGTGGATCCTGGCTAAATGAACAAGTACAGGCAGATATCTCACCACAGGCTTGGGTTTACACTCTGGTTAATACATTTTCTAGCTCCAGGGTAAGGGAGAGTTTAGAAGGTGCTTATGAAGAATGACTGTCCTGTTCCATTTCGAGGCCTGTGTACACAAGGCCTTTGTATGCCCAGTACTTTGAGTTGATCACTTTAAGAAACTTCATTTGTTGGATTGCGCAGCCCTATTATCTATCACTCAGAGGGAATCATAATGTTCACAAATAGAACAGCTTGGTAGCACGTATGTCAACAATGAACTTGGCACATGATGGTCTAAACAGCTAGGGTCCAGGAAGAGGAGCAGCAGAGTAATGGAAGATAAAAACCCTACATTTTTTTTTTTTTTTACCTCCAGAGCCGCTATGACAGTTCTTGCGCCCCCTTGGTGATTGACCTAAGCCACAGCTATGGCATAGTCCAATTGAATGTGCACTGGAAAACTGACAAGGATCCATCCAATGTTCCAGACACAGTCTGATCACTCAGAGTTCCAAGACATTGATTAGCAGTCTGGACTCTTCCAGTGTCTAGATCCCCTGAGCAGAATGCTTGACGAGGATGCCTCCCCAGCCAGATAGGCTGGCATCCGTGTTGACCACTGTTCAATATAAGGGGAGGAAGGATTTTCCCAGCCGAAGTCCTGAAGAACAAAGCCACCATATCAGGGACTCAGGGACTCCCTCGTTCCCCAACTCAGCGGGATCCGATTGCCCAGAGACTGCGGAGTCTTGTCCCATTTGGTCAGAATCTCTCTTTACAGGGACCTCGTATGGAACTGTGCAAACGGAACCGCCTCGAAGGTAAAACCCCATCAGGCCCAGCACCTGCATGCAAGTCCGGAGGGACGACTATCTGTTGGATAGCAGGAGGCGAATCGTAGCCTGCAACTCCTGAAGTTTTTCCAGAGGTAGGAGCACTCTGGCTAAGGCCGAGTCCAGAGTCAGGCCCAGATAGCTTAGCCCACTTGATCAGAGTTTGCGACACTAAGGCAATGGTGAATACCGGCCTCATTGCCAAACCAGCCAGAGTGTACATATTGTGGGCCACAGCCTCTGCCTTCCAGTCAGCCAGATACTTAAAGGCCGGGGACTCTCACCAGTGGCACAGTCGACATCTTAAGAAGGGACTCCTTATAGGGGTAATGCACAGTAAACCGCATTAGGAACCCTACGGGGATGCTTTGGTCGTCCCCACTCTTTAGCGACAATTCTGTCAAAATAGGCAGGGAAAGGAAACACCTTTGCCGCTCTGTATGGCTTGTGAGTGCCAAAGGGTACCTGCGCCTCCATTCCAGCTGCGTCCTCCATCTTAAGGGTCTCACGCACAGATACAATTAGTACTTCCACCAGTGCCTTTTCCTGCGTGGTCCCAGATGTGGAGGAATCATACTTACTATCTGAGGATTCCAGGCGCGTGGTAGCAGACCCAGCAGGGTGACCACGTCCGCAGGGGCTGAATCAGATTCAGGATCTGCTGAGACAGATGAAGCAGGGTAAGGCAGGGGGGCGCTTTTTGCGATGGATGGTTGGAACCCGGAGTGTTCCGCAGCCTCAGAGAGGGGGCCAGGTGGAGAGAGGTGTTCCAAAGACTCCACAAGTCACCAGGGGGACCCCACAAAGAGTAAAAACACTGCAAAGTGACAACCCCCACCATGCTGGCAGCACCACATGGTCGCCAGGCACAAGCACCAAGCGATCCTCAGCAGAGGGAGAGAACCCCACCAGACTCACCACCCAGCAGAAACAGGCAACTGAAGCCACCAGGATAATCTGCACTCCACATGCGGCAATCAGGAAGTGAATCAGCACCAGGGGATGAAATCGCCTCCCACAGGGCTCCACTGTCATGGCTGCCGCTATTTTCAATGGCAAACCACCGCAATATGGCCACCGCACTACACAAACCTGGCCACCATGCACAGAAACACAGGCTACAGCCAAATGCCAGATCCACAAGGCTCCCAGGGACCCAGGAGGGATTCCTAGGCCTCAAGGACAGGCCCAGACAGGACAGGGGGCCCTGGCAGGAGGTACAACCACGCGCACAGATGATAGTCTGGTGGCGCACCCTGCCCCCATCCCAGGAGGTGGACCAGACAACCAAATCGGCCCCAGCATAAGTGGAGGAGGGGGGCAGATTAAAAGGGGGAGTTAGAGTAGAAAACTTGAAAGCAGTTATCTGTTGGTACAAGGACAAGAACCACTGGACAGCAACAAGCAGATCTGCCGGTCGTGATGAGGAAGTAAACAAGTTTAAAAACGTGAAGCAGAGGGAGACAGAATGTGGAACTCCAGTGTGTAGCCTCTGGAAATTACACTTTGGAGCCAGGCGGCTAAATTTTTTGTGACTTGAAGGCTGACAGACAGCCCTGAATCTTACAAGTGGATGCGCCAGATCACTGGAAAGAGGCCTTGGAACCAATCTTGGCTGGTTGGGAGGCCATATCATTTAACAAAAGTATCTTCCGGTCTTAGATTTGAGATTGGAAGACCGAGGAATAAAAGGATCCTTTCGCATGCGTTTGGAGAATTCTGGTTTTACGTTCATTGTGCCAATAACTTTTTTTTTTACACCATTTATCATTTTTGACAATTTACTTTTGAATCATTGTGTATTAGTTTATCACATCTTTATATTTTTTCACTACTGGTTTAGCCCATTAAGGTTACCATATTAGGTCTATTTTCATTAGTTTAGGTTAATCACGTTTAGCGCTGCACATATTGTTTATACTGTTTACACCAATTCAAGTACTGTGCTGGCTGCTGTTTTTGGACATTTAGCGCGATCATTATCTTTTACTTTTTTCACTATGTGGTCTTAACTGGATGCCATAACCAAAACTACATAGCAGTGGAAAAGGGACTCTAAAAGCCGGTGGTTTTACCTCCTGGTAAATAAAAAGACAATTTCTTTGCGAACATCTTAGTCCAGAAGACAAAACCGACCATGCATAACTAAATATAGATAGTGTGCACGCTTTATGGAGAAACGATAATATGAAGGCACTGTCCTGACGACTACTTGTAGAGGTAAAATACTTGAAAAAGTGTTCCACTTACACATTATTAAAAGAATAATGCCAGGCATTGGTATGTTATACATAGTTATATTGGTCCAGTTACCAATGTAACTTGTTACACACACACACAGACAGTGCTCAGCATAAATGAGTAAATTTGTCAGAAAACCTTTACTTTCCTAATCAACATTTTCTATGGGACACTATACTACAAAATATTCTCACAAAATGCTGGCCATTGATTGCAACCAAGATTTGTTATATTGCACACACAAAAAAGTATTTTTCCTAACAAATTCTTTCAAGACCATGTAGCAAAAATAAATATACCCCATTGAAAGTCTTATGAGCAAAGCTAAATTTTTTTTTTACAGCAATATCCTAGTAAGAACTCCACTACAGGTGAGTAATTATTCATTTAACAGGTGTCCAGCAGATAGTGGATTGTAAAAGGATGTTACTCAAGCCTCGTACACACGTACCGATCGTCGGCCGAACGATTGGCCGTCTTTTGTCCAGGGCTGTTGTGTCTGTTGAAAACTGCACACGAATTTTGTCGGCCAACAACAGCCGACTGCAGAAGTGATGTCATGTGATGGTTAACTTTCCTTGTCTTTCTTTTCTGAGCATGCCCAGTCTTGCAAATCTGCTGTGTCGGCCGAAATCTATACTGACTGGCGAACAATCGGCCGTTCTGGTGTTGGCCAACAAAAATTTTAATGCTTGCACGACAGATTCTGTTCGGCCGAAAATGCGCTGTCGGAAGCATCATACTAACAAGCCTACAATCGGCCGATCGGTCGTCGGCCAAATATTTACGGCCGACAATCAGTACGTGTGTACGGGGCATTAAAGAAAATCCCTTCTTATGTCATGCTGTGAACAATGGCACCACATGGAAGAGATGGGTAACAAGGCCTAAGAAAGAAAGTTCAAAGTTCACTGGAGTTAGCTAAAAGTAGTAGAAGGCCAAATTGGGGTGATTGTTTCCCCTGACAATATGGTATACACTGCAGTTGCATGGCATGCATGGGTATCGTCCATGAAGGAAGCCTCTCCTAAAAAGCACATGTACAAAAAAAACCTGCCTAAAATAAGCCCGGGCCCATGCTGGAAAAAAAAAAAAAAAACACGACGACTACTGGGACTCTGTACTCTGAACAAAGAAAAATGCATGGTGCCATACAGTGAAACATTTTGGTGGCCTTCTGTGGGGCTGTGTGAGTGCTGCTGTCAGGGAGCTGAATTTCATTGATGGTATCATGAATTCACATATGTACTGCTCTACATTGAAAGAAGATACTACCATCACTACATGCCTTTGGTCATGCACTTTCAACCTCACAATCATCCAAAAAAATGGATTTTTGTAAGATCTTACCGTAAAATCCTTTTCTCTTAAGCTCATTGACAGACGTAGTCTTCTTGATTCTCAAGAGCTGGGTTATGTTGTCTCCGCAGGAGTAGGACTAGGCAGAAAGACAAAACGTTCTGGCTCCACCTTAGGGGCAGTCCCTGAGGGTATATCCTCCCTCTCTCTGCTACAGGGAATCAGTTCTGTTTTAAAGCAGTACAGAGAATTTAACCCAACCCAACTCAATGATAGAGGGGCGGGTACTACGTCTGTCAATGAGCTTAAGAGAAAAGGATTTTACGGTAAGATCTTACAAAAATCCATTTTTCTCTATCGCTCATTGACAGACGTAGTCTTCTTGATTCTCAAGAGCTGGGACATCTAGAAGCAGTGCCACAAAATGAGGGGTGGGATTGACAGAATCAAAATCCAATCTAGAAGGCCCAACCGGAGCCAACCAGAAGTATCAAAGGACTCATCGAGTAAACAGATGAGACCTACCCCACAAATCCTCGAGGTAGACCAACAGTCTCAAACAGTGGCCTGCAGGAACCTTGCAGCCAGAAGAGGCATCTGACGATGCCATCACATAAACCTTATACAATATTGTAAAGGTATGAACCGACTAAACAGTCGCCTTGAAAACCTGAACCACTGACGCCTGATGGCGGAAGGTCCAGGAAACTCTAAGCGCCCGAGTAAAATGCGCCTTAACAGGGAACGGGGGATCCCGACCCTTAGATAAAATAAGCCTATACCACCGTCTGTCTGATCCATCTAAAGATGGTCGCAGCAGAACAGGCAACCCCTTCTTAGGGCCATCCGTGATCACAAACAGTGAATCCGTCTTACAAATTGAATCCGTAGTATTCAAGTATATCCTGATCGCCCGAACTACATCCACGGAATGCCATGCAAATTTTCGAGGATGATTGGGCTAAGGACATAAGGACAATACACTGTCCTTATTCAATGAAACTTTGAAACCACCTTAGAAGGAAGGATGGATTCGGATGAAGAACAACCTTATCCCTATGAACCACCAGATCTGGGGAACAACAGGATAATGCAGCCAGTTCTGACACCCTGCGTGCAGAAGTGATAGCCACCAAGAAGACCACCTTCTGGGATAAAGTAGGCAAGGGAATCTCCCTGATATTTTCAAAGGGAGGTGTCTGAAGAACCGACAGCACCAAATTAAGATCCCAGGATGGTAACGGCGCGTGCACTGGCAGAGCCAGGTGTCGCACCCCCTGGATGAAATTCCGCACCAAGGAATGAGTAGACAAAAGCTTCTGAAAGAAGATAGCAAATGCTGAAACCAGACCCTTGATAACACTCAAGGCCAGCTTCTGCTCAACTCCCTGTTGCAGAAAGCCAATATTCGGACTACCGAATAAAGATGTAGATGGAACCCAAGGGATTCACATCACACAATATAAGACTTCCATGTACGATGATAATCTTTCTGGAAGTCGCTTTCCTTGTTTTAACTAGAGTAGGAATAACTGAAGCTGACAATCCCTTGTCCTTCAGCACCTGGGTCTCAATAACCAGGCCGTTTAAAACCAGCGATCGTAAAGCAGGATGGAAGATCGGTCCCTGAGACAGTAGATCCTCCCTGAGAGGAAGTCTCCACGGGACGTCCGCCATCAGTCTGACCAAGTCGGCGTAACAAGCTCGACGAGGCCAGTCCCGAGCTGCAAGGATTACTGGAATTCCTTCCTCCTCTATCTTGCGAAGAAGTCTTGGCAGTAACCCAAGAGGAGGGAAGGCATACATTAGCTGGTATTGCCCCCACGGGGCGATCAGTGCGTCTGCGGTTTCTGCTAGAGGATCGCGGGAGCGAGCCACGAATCTCTGAACTTTCCGGTTGAATCGAGATGCCAACAGATCCATATCCGGGGTGCCCCATCGTAGGCACAACTGGTGGAAAACTTCTGAATGGAGGGACCATTCCCCCTGATCCAGAGTGACGGCTGAGATAATCTGCCTGCCAATTCTCCACCCCCGGAATGAACACCGCAGAGATTGCTGGAACAAATCGTTCCACCCAGCGAAGAATGCAAGCCACTTCTTTGGCCGCTCGGACACTCTTGGTGCCCCCCTGGCGATTGACATAAGCCACGGCCGTGGCGTTGTCCGACTGGATCCGAACCGGGCTGCCCTGGAGCTGCTCGGTCCAGTGAATCAGACAAAGTCTGATCGCTCTCAGTTCCAATACATTCATCGGTAACCTGGATTCTTCCGGGGACCAAAGTCCCTGGACAGATAACTGACCGAGAATTCCTCCCCATCCGGATAGACTGGCATCCGTGGTCACTGTCGTCCAATATATTGGCAGAAATGACTTTCCCTGGCTGAGCATCGGAGACCGAAGCCACCAGACCAGAGACTCTCTGGTCTGTTTGCTCAATCGGATCTGATTGTCCAGGGATTCCGGATTCCGATTCCATCTGAGAGGAATCTCTTGCTGAAGAATTCGGGTATGGGACTGGGCAAATGGGACTGCTTCGAAGGAAGCCACCATCAACCCCAGACCCCTCATGCAAGTCCGAAGGGAAGACCAGCTGTTGGTGGACTGCTGATTGAATCTTTCGGAGTTTCCCTACCGGAAGAAAAACTCTTGTCCTGACTGTGTCTAGAATTAGACCCAGATATTCGAGCCTCTGGGTGGGAACCAGAAATGACTTTTGCTGGTTCACCAGCCACCCGAATTCCTGTAAAGAAATCATAGTAATTTCTATGTTTTGTAGCAAGGTCTGAGGAGACTCTGCATGAAGCAGAAGATCGTCTAGGTAACCTAGAATCGATATGCCTCTTTGGCGCAGAAGTGCCAACATTGGGGCCAACACCTTCGTGAAGACCCGCGGAGCCGTGGCGAGACCGAAAGGTAACGCCACAAACTGATAGTGGTTCTCTTCTACGGAAAAACGTAGAAACCGCTGATGTCCTGCGAAAATGGGAATGTGAAGATATGCGTCCTAGATTTCTATGGACGCTAGGACATCCCCTGGATGCAGAAAGGCTGCTACTGTGCGAATGGACTCCATTCTGAATCTTCTTATGTAGACAAAAGAATTGAGTGCCCTTAAGTCCAGAATTGGACGCACTTAGCCCTCTTTCCTGGGTATTGTAAATAGGTTTGAATAAAAAACCCCTAAAAGCGTTCTGTCCAAGGAACGTGGACTACCACTCCTTGTTGTAGTAAATCTGTGACTGCTCTCCACAGATCGTCTAAACGATCCGGGGATAGTCGGCTATTGGAAGGGAAGAATCGCGCCGGTGGGAGAGATCGAAACTCGATCTTGTACCCTGACCTTATGACTTCGCAAACCCATCTGTCCGGGATTCTGGAAAGCCATGGATCCGGGAACCGGCGAAGACGTCCCCCCACCCCAGTTATGGGTGGGGGGCGCACCTTCAGGCTTTGGACGGTTTATCTTCAGGTCTAGAGGGGGCGGGCTTTTGCTTGCCCGACCAACGACCCCTGACGCCTCCTGCAGGAGCTTTGGAGGACTTAATTTTTTCACCCACGGGACGAAAAAAACCTCTTGTGAGCAGAAAAAGAAGGCCCTCGTCTTTGACGAGTTCCTTTACCTTTAAAATTTTGCGGTAAAAAGGTGCTCTTTCCACCCGTGAGATCCTTAATGATCTCATCTAAGTTGGCTCCAAATAGACGCTCTCCTAAAAAGGGGAAATTAGCCAATGCTTTTTTGGAACCTTGGTCGGCTAACCAACCTTTTAGCCACAGTGTACGCTTGAGAACCACCGCTGAGACAGATGCTCGCGCCAATAATGAAGTGGCGTCTAACGCCGCATCACACACAAACTGTAACCCCTGTATCATCTGTTCCAACAAATCTGATACCGCCTGAGGGACCTCTTCTAGGTCCCGGCGTAACCACTTGGTCCATACAGTTACAGCCTGCGAAACCAGACCAATAGCAATTATTGGTCTGAAAGCTGATCCAATCAAGGTAAACATGGTGCGAGACATAGCTTCTATCTCGCGATCCACTGGATCTTTAAAAGACGGAGCGTCTTCTAGAGGAATAACCGTGGCTTTATTCAATCTAGCAATTGGTGAATCCACCACAGGTGGTTCTGTCCATTTCTTAATGAGGGTTTCCTCAAACGGATAACGCCTGTTAATGCGTTTAGAAATAGTAGAAATGCGTTTTGGCAGACTCCATTCTTCTTTGATTGGATTGCCAAAACATTTGGGCAATGGAAAAAACCTTCGCCACTAGATGCGTTTTTAGTCCCAAAAGGGATTTCAGTTTCAGCTATTTCTGACGGAATACCCTGTAATCTTAAGGTCTCTTGAACAGATACCATGAGTGCGTTTACCAACGCCCAATACCAGATGAAGTACCTGCAACTGCAGAAATAGGCTCAGAGTCTGAATCCGAGGTTTCAGATAATAAGGGGTTAGGCGGGGGTCGCTTACTTGCGCCCTGTCCCTGACAAGCCACTTCCACCCGGGACACAAGCTTCCATAATAGCGGACAATGATTTAATCATCAGTGGGGTGCTGGAGGATCCCGCAGACCCCTCGAGGGGATCCGGAGGAGATACATGAGTGGCAGGGTCCATGATAATTCAGGACACCTTTGCCAGAAAACACAAAAAAAACTTCTTTTTTTTTTTTTAATTTTTTTTTTTTTTTTATGTGTCTCCCCCTAGCGCAATAGCGCCCCTCAGAGTACCTGCTTCTCGATCCCACAGAGAGAGAGAGGGACCCCCAAGGCTCACCAACCGATGCAGTGAAGTTTCCAACCAACTGCAGTCAGCGTCTGTCTTTACAGACTGGAAGGAGCTGTTGCTTTTTCCCGGGTAGAAGGACGTGGCTCCGCCCCCTGTGTACGCCTTCCGGCGTTCCCAGCTCTCCACGAGGTAGCTGGGCTCATGAAACATGGCCGCCCCCATATAGGAGACATTAGACTCCAAAAACATGGCGGCCGGCGTGACCTGAGGACATGCATGCACCTGGTCTACGGCAAAATGGCGGCGGGCCGCCGAAATCGTTTTTCCCAGCACATCCACCTGCATCTCTGCTGAGTGGCGATTGATAGATCTACAGGAGATACACTACAAATAAGGTAGGATTATACCTCCTATGTCTGCTGTAATGCTACAGTCTGCTGGGTAGAGTGTTAGCTCTCAAACCAAGTCCACTTCCCACAAACACATACTGTATTTACAAGGGGGACTTTTAGTGTCAGATATATACTGACCATGTATGGAGGGGCCCATAATACATACTGCCTCATAACGAGGAAAGAAAAAAGGGAACGTTTACTCACCATACCGAACAGACAGGCACCCTCTCTTCACAATACCCTCTCCACCGGGGTGGGGGTTTGTGGACCACTCCGGACGCCTCGACTCTCTGGTTCCTGGCGTCCAAGCGAGACTTTTAACTCGCAAGGTCAGTCCCTCCACTGGGACTCCGTCGCGGCCGACCCAGCGCGGAGCTCTGGTCTGCACGCGCTCGTAGGCAGAAACCGGGGTGACCACTGGATCTCAACATCCAGCCCGTCGCCCGGCCCCGCATACTTACTTGAATGTGTCGCGGCCGACCAAGCGCAATGCAATGGTCTGCGCGCGCTCGTAGGCCGGCTGGGGTGACCACTAGTGTCGCCCAGTCCGGCGTTTTTTGCTTGAAGATCTCACAGGAAAAACACTGGAGAAAAAACTACCTAAAAAATATTTCTTCTAAAGAAAAATTCTTGCCAGGACCAAAAAGATCCCAGCAAGGAGCTTAGGTCCTTACTCCTGACTAGACAGAAAAAAACTGATTCCCTGTAGCAGAGAGGGGGAGGATATACCCTCAGGGACTGCCCCTAAGGTGGAGCCAGAACGTTTTGTCTTTCTGCCTAGTCCTACTCCTGCGGAGACAACATAACCCAGCTCTTGAGAATCAAGAAGACTACGTCTGTCAATGAGCGATAGAGAAACACACGTCTAAGGCCACTGTTGCATTTCTGAAGAAGAACAGGGTGAAAGTGATTGAGTGGCCAAGTAGTTCTCCTGATCTGGAACCCCAATTGAACACCTATGTGGAATTCTGAAGAGACAAGTTGAGCATCACTCTTCATCCAGCATCAAGGCTCTAAAATAGGTTCTATATTTTTTCCATTCAAGATGTTGCAATATGTTGCCAGCTTGTTCATTCAATGCCTAGCAGACTTGGTGCTGTCCTTACAAATCATGGAGGTCATACAAAATACTAGATGTAGTAGTTTTTATTGTGGGGTATATTCTGAATTATATTATTAACCTTACTTCCATTGAATGAGCTAAGCAAATGTTATCTAAAACTTAGTGGTGTCAAAATTTTGGAAATAGTGGTGTAAATTGAGATATTGATTAAAATCTTACTTTTCAAAGGGGGTGTACTCAAATAATGGTGAGCACTGTATATATACACACCTATTACTGAAGACACTACTTCAGTAATCTCCACTTGCTTCCAGGTTCCATGCTGAACGGTCAGCCTGATGCATTGTGAATACAGGAGGTGGGGTTTGATACGGCACCAGAGAATACTTTGCATTTTCCTGATTGAATGCAAAGCGTTCCCTAAGTGGACAAAGTGGAGAGACAGGGCAGTGACATCACGGTCTTTAGCTTGTCCAATCAGATCGCTGTGCATTCATTTAGCGTTCTTTTACACCGCTGGTGCTGAGCGGCCAATCTCCCATGTTTGCTGTTCAGGAGACATACCAAAACAAGTGGAGATCACCAATAGTGATTCCCAGCTTCCATGGGCATTGGTATGTTATACACAGTTACATTGATCCAAGATGGACCAATGTAAACTACAGTATATAATATATATGTATAACATAGCTTCTTTTCTTTCAGCCAGAGGCCGGAATGAGAAAAAAAAAAAAAAAAGAAGAAGACTCTTCCATCCACACAAACAAGGTGGATGGAGGAATCCCAACCCCTAGCAGAATACACTAATCAGAAAATTTTCCTTCTTTTTTTTACCAGCCATAAACCGCCCAAGCCAAAAAACGCTGATAAAAGCCTATTGAAACCTAGTATAACATGCTGGGGGGCTTACTGGCTGCAGAAAAAACGTCTGAAGCAAAAAACAGCTGTAAAAAACGGCCAGTGCATGAGGCCTTAAAGTGTAGCTGCTGCTCGTCGTAATCAAGGTTACAATTCCATAATCTGAACCCACATTTCACACCAGTCTGCACACAAACATGATTTTAATGCTCAATACTTGTGGTGTAGTTTACAAAAATCTCTGAATATACTTCTTTACATATATATCGTCACCATCTCTCACCTGCAACAGAGAGTTTTGCAGTGCGACTGACAATACTGCCCAAGCTTTCCACGGTGGCCACACACTGGTAAAACCCCTCATCTGGTTTGTTGTGTTTGGAGTGTACAACAGTGGTAATAAACAAAGATCCATCTGGAAGAAGTCGCCGCCGGTCATCAGACACCAAATTTAAAAAAGTCCCATCCTTTTTCCATTCGATTTTTGCAGAAGGTTCAGCATATACAGAACAGTTCAGAATGGCTGGAGTCCCACGTAAAGTCACAGTATCCACTGGTTCGATTAGAAAGTAGAAGGGTGTAAATGTCCTGAACCCGGAGCCTGCAAAAGATAAAAACACAGTCACTACATTAAGAAAAATAATGGGAATTGTTACATTAAAATGCTGTGCACATTTACACCATAAAAAAAAAAAAAAAAAAAAAAAAAAAAAAAAGCATTTTGCTCAAAAGAAAGCAAAATCACAACAGAAAAAACTTTGAAAATTAGTACTTTTTATCTATGTATTCACTACCCATAGATTATGGTATACACCTATTGGGTGAAATATTCATTATCAATAGATTGTAGCATAGTCACATTTGTCCATCGTGTTGTGAAAAGCCGGTAAAATGATCATGGATGTTTCAGGCACCACACACGCCATTATTAGGATTCTTATAAACCGGATCACACTTACACCATCTTTTCCCTTAGAAAAACACTATGTGCAGTGGAAAGGTCTCTGCCTGTGTGGCAGCAGACAGAATGGCTGAGATTGCTTTCAGCATACTGAACATCTGTTCGGCAGCATAAGAGAGAACAGATAACACTTAGCAAGCAGTGCAAACAATGGCAGAGGCAGCGGATGGCACAGCGGCACTGTGCCAACTCACCTCTCCTCAGCGTGAAAACCAGCTAACTCAGCAGTTCCTCCATAACAAGTCTAAAAGCAAGTAGACCCTGTCCTACCCCATTCCCCTTTTCCTCAACACAGCAAAACACTTCCGTGATCTGAAGAGCTGTCATACTGCAACATGTCATACAATGCTTATTAACATGACAAGCAACTGCAAAGTTTTCAGAAAGTGCTTTTGGAAACAAAGCAACTCTCCTTACAAAAAATAGAAATCAATATTGTGTATAGTTTTTAAATAAACCTCCCATATAAAAACTGGGAGTGCCAACATGCATAAGGCCCATCATGTCCATTTTATCCCTTCGCAAGGTAACTTCTGAACTAAAGAGGGCCTCAAATGTGGCCCTTGACATCAGCAAAGAGCCGCACGTGATGTTCAATATATGTAATGCTTGAGCGGACTGTCAAACTTCAGACTTCATAGAGGAAATGAGGATCAGAGTGTTGTCAGTCTACGTTTTTGGTTGGGGATATATTGCAGAATATGAAACTGGGTAGGTTACATAAGGCTAGTACAGATCAATGCTATTACCCCTAATCAATGTTCCCAATACAGACTGTTGAGGTCCAAAGATTGCACATCAAATACCAAAGGGCTGCATGTTGCGCACCAGGGAAATGGGACACCAGTGTTACCACTAAGGAAAGTTAACTTCAAGAAAAAAAAAACACACACACACACACACACACGACAGGAGGATTTTTATGGCAGAACAGACTCTTGGTGTCTAGCATGTGTGCGCACTGAGCCGCATATGCAAACCTAAGCACATATTTACGGCATAGCTCATGAGTGGAAGTGACATCATCAGAGTCAGAACCCGGAAGGAAGACTGGGAGTAGATGGTATAACCAATGAGAAGGGGTTGGAGGGAACTACTATCTAGTTAAGTCTGCCATAACGTGGCCCATCTCTGGAGAAACCAAAATCTCTTCCTTACAGTGGTACTGCCCCCACTTTATGACTAAGACACCACCAAAAAAACACTTATTTACCTGATTCTCGCTTCTCAGAAGTCAGAGTTCTCCTATACTGCCCTGTGCTCCAGCTTCTGGACTGTCACTCTGCATCCTCACATCCATTGCAGGACTATGGGCCCTGCATTGTGCTTTAGGTCATAGGGTATGCAACTGCTGGAGGGAGTGAGAAGAGGCCACAGGGACCAGCTTCTCTACATTCAGAAATGGGCACTGGTGGCACGCTCTTAAATCCCTGTATACAGCATCTATGGCGCCCTTTAAACAGATTTAGTAATCAACATCTTTCTAGAACAGCTTATCACCACTCCAAGACTTCGCTTTGAAAACCATAGGTGTTTCTGATCAGTGTTAAACTGGCTCAGAGGCAATGATCTGATTGGGGAGTTTCATCCTTTATTAAATGTGCAATAATTACAAATATATGGAGCACAGACCTTTACAAGTCCTGTCCAAAGAGATTCATTAGCCTAGCTAAATGTGACAAAAGGATCAAATAAGAGCTTTTTGGTGACAACCTACATCTTCATTTATGAGAGGGTACCTTGCAGGCACACAACACCAATGAATGGTTAACAAATTAAGCCTTGGGGATTAAAAAAAAAAAAAAATTAGCTGCAGAATGCCTATGGTAAACTATGTATTATTCATAACCAACATTACTCTCACTGTTAAAGGATAATGTTTCCAAAGTCTCAGTGTGGCTACCATCAGATATACTGGAAAATTGGCTTCAAGCGTATGTCACTTTTGCAACCAAATTGGGATAACACCTGCTCTAAAAATTTGTTACATGCGCCCATTAATTGGTAGTTACTTACTGCACCCATTAATTAGTAGTTATTGGTTTAAATGCTTTTTACTTGCTTTAAAATCCATACCTGCACTCCTTTTGTAATGTATAGGAGGGGGTTGTGGAGTAATGCTTACTATCAACTTGCTGACCACCCACAGTAAATACACACACACGTCATAACATTGACGTTAAATATCGGTGTTATGGCAGGAGCTCCTGCCATAACCAGATATAATTTTTTACTGTGGGTGATTGGGCAACAGATAAAAGTGGTTACTGGAGCCGCTGGTAAGCTTGGAAGTGATCAGATTCAGCCGTTCGCAGGGTAAACAAAATAAAGAAATAAATACAGCGCCCCAATTCCTCAAGATTTGATTTGTAATATTTATGACAAGGCCAACAAACCTAAATTGGAAGCTGCCTTATTCACAGTATATGAAATATCTTGGCAACTAATCCCGGCAACTTCATAAAGGATTCAAAAATATTTTTTGACTTACCGCAAAATCCATTTTACTGATGTTCATTGACTGACACAGCTCCTGATCTTCATAACCATTGGGTTACACTGCCCCCTACAGGAGTAGGACACTAGGCAGAAAGCATCTGGCTACACCTATGGGCAGTGCCAGGGGATATAATCCCTCTCTCTGCTATAGGTGCTCTGTTTTGTTACAAGCAATGTCAGAAAAATTACAACTGCCTAGAGGGGTGGGTGGTGTGTCCGTCAATTAACATCAGAGAAATGGATTTTATGGTAAGTCAAAAAATTGGATTTTTGTACTTACCATAAAATCCATTTCTCTGAGTTCGACGGACACAGCGCTCCATAAATAACTAGTGGATTATATTGCCTCCTCCAGGAGAAGAAGGACTAGGTAGAACATAAAACACCTGGCTATGCCCATGGGCTGTCCTCAGCTTGGTATATAAACCCCCTCTCTGCTCTAGGTAATCAGTTTAGTAGAAAGCAGAATTGGAAGAATCAGAACTCCATAGAGGGGTGGGTGCTGTGTCCGAACGCCGAGAAATTGATTTTTTTACGGCAAGTATAAAGATCCCATTTTCTTTCTTTAGACGGACACAGCCCTCCATAAATCATAACTACTGGGACGCCCAAAAGCAGTGCCTAAACGGAAAATGAGGGGCGGGGAAAATAACCCAAGGCTAGACATAAGTGCCCTTAATCAGGACACCGTAGCATTAACTGGGTCACAGGAGCCCGTCTGAAAAATTAAAGGTTTAAAGAAGAAAAAAAAAAAAAAACACTCCTCAAGAGGGAACTGCCCCTCTTAAACAGCACCATGCAAACCTTTGCGGCCAAAAAGCATCTGCAGATGCCAAAATATATACCTTATAGAATTTTGTGAAGGTATGCACCGACGACCAAGTGGCTGCCTTGCAAACTTGGGATATTGATGCCTGATGACGGAAAGGCCCAAGAAGCACTCAGCAGAGTAGAATGCGCCGTGTCAGGGAAAGGTGGAACCTGACCTTTAATGGAATAGGCCTGAGTCACTGTCTGATCCATCCAGAGATGGCTGGTCGCTTCTTCGGCTACCCTTTTCTTGGTCCGACTGAAACCACAAAAAGCAAGTCTGACCTTTGAAAGGACTCGTAGCTGCAAGATGCACCCGAATCGCACGAACCACATCCAAGGTATGCAGGGCAAATTCATTGGGATGAGCTGGCTTGGGACACAAGGCAGGCAACACAATGTCCTTATTCAAATGGAAGTAAGAGACAACTTTGGGCAGGAATGATAGACAGGGACAAAGAACCACTTTATCCCTATGGACCACCAAATAGGGACTGCAACAATAACGCTGCCAATTCTGATACCCTGCAGGCTGAGGTAATAGCCACCAAGAACGTCACCTTCTGGGATAACGTAGGCAAGGGAATCTCCCGAATATTCTAAAACCGAGGTTTCTGGAGCCACATGTCTAACCCCCTGAATCAAGGTACGAACTAAAAAGAGTGTGTGGCTAGGAGTCGCTGAAAGAAAAATTGCCAGGGCAGACATCTGGCCCTTGATAGTACTAAAGACCAACTTCTGATCAACGCCCATTTTCTCTTTTGTTTAATGGACACAGGGGCCACCAGCGCGTCTGGAGTCTGCCAGAGGATCCTGTGACCGAGCCACAAACCGCTGCACCTTTTTGTTGAGTCAAGACGCCAACAGATCCACTTGGGGATACCCCGCCGGAGATACAACTGATGAAAAACCTCCGGATGAAGGTACCACTCTCCGTGGTCAAACGCCTGCCGACTGAGGCAATCCGGCTGCAAATTTTCCACCCCCCGGGAATGTGTACGGCAAAGTGGGCTGGAACAAAAAACTGTTCTGCCCACCTTAGAATGCCGGCTACCTCCAGAGTCGCCAGGACACTTTTGTGCCCCCTTGGTGATTGACATAAGCCAAGGTATTGTTCAATTGAAAGCGCACTGGACATCCCTGAAGATAATCTGTCCAATGGTCCAGGCACAGTCTGATCGCTCAGAGTTCCAAGATATTGATCGGTAGTCTGGACTCTTCCAGCGTCCAGATCCTCTGAGCAGAATTTTTGCCAAGGATGCCTTCCCAGCTGGACAGGTTGGCATCTGTAGAGATCACTGGTCCAGTACAAGGGGAGGGAGGAAGGATTTGCCCAGCCGAAGCACCGGAGAAGGAAGCCACCATATCGGACTCCTTCATTCCCTGGCTCAGCCAGATCGGATTGTCCAGAGACTGTGGCGTCTTGTCCCATTTGGCCAGAATCTCCCTTTGCAGGGACCTCGTATGGAACTTTGCAAACAGATCCACCTTGAAAGTAGACACTAAGGCCCAGCATCCGCATGCAAGTCCGGAGGGATGACCATCTGTTGAACAGCAGTAGACTAATTGCTGCCTGCAATGTCTGGAGTTTGTCCAGAGGAAGAAGCATGCTGGCTACGGCTGAACCCAGAGTCAGACCCAGATAGTGCAGCTTTGTGGACAGAACCAGAGCAGACTTCTGAAAATTCAGAAGCCAGCCAAACTCAGAGTTCGTATGGGGATTTCCAGGTTTTCCACCAGAGCAGTAGGGAACTCTGCTCGCAGAAGGAGGTCGTCCAAGTAGACCAGTATCGCAATCCCCCTTTGGCACAACAACTCTAGCACCGGGGCTAACACTTTTGTGAAGACCCGAGAAGCAGAGTGAGACCAAAGGGTAACGCCACTGATAATGCTATTCTCCCATGGCAAAGCAGCTAAAAGTGCTGGTGACCAGCACATATTGGAATGTGAAGGTAAGCATCCTTGGAGGTCAATAGAGGCAAAATTCCTGATGCAGGGATGATAACCCTGTGAATGGACTCCATCCTGAACTGCTGCAACCGCACAAAGCAGTTCAGCGCCTTGGGGTCCACAATTGGACGCACATTTCCTTCCTTTCTGGGAACTGTAAACCGGTCTAAGTAAAAACCCTGAAAACGTTCCAAAGTCGGAAAAAGGACAATCATGCACAGCCTCCAAACAGACCCAGTAAACGTTCCAGGGACAGGCGCAAGTTGGAAGGAAAGAACCTTGCTGGTGCACAAGAGTTAAACTCGATCTTGTAGCCGGACCGAACGACTTCATGGACCCACTTGTCTTGTACCAGGGAACAGGTCGGAAACCAACAAAGACGTCCCCTCACCCCCGATACGGGTGAGGGCGCAAATTCATACTGAAGGAGCCTTGTCCCCGGGTCTGGAGAAGCCTGCTCTCTGCTTGCTAGACCAGGTTCATTTGAATCCTCCAGAAGAGGCCCTGAAAGGCTTGAAGCCTTTGCCAGTTGACCCTGAGGGACGAAAAAAAACTGAGCCGAGAAGGAGGGCGCACGTCTACGATGAGGTTCCATGCCCTTAGTAGCCTGTGGAAGAAAAATTCTTTCCCCTTGCGAGACCTTTAATGAGGTCATCCAGGGTCACCCCAAACAGGCGATTCCCTTGAAAGAGAAGATCAGTCAAGGGCTTTTTAGAAGTCTGGTCCACAGACCAGCATTTAAGCCAAAAGACACGTAGAAGGACCACTGCCGAATAAAAGAGCCGAGCCACAAGGGGAGCCACATTCAAAAGAGGCATTACAGATAAACTGCAGTCCCCAGAACAGCTGGTTCGCCAGCTCAGCAAAGGCAGGGGGGAGCTGTTCTCCCTCCAGGTCACAGTGTAAAAGTTTAGCCCATTCGGTCAGTTTGTGACACCAGGGCAATGGTGAATACCGGCCTCTATGCCAAACCAGCCAGACTGTACATATCGTGGGCCACAGCCTCCGTCTTCCTGTCAGCTGGATCCCCAAAAGGTAGAGGACTAACTGTAATCATGGTTGCCTTGTTCAATCTGGAAACAGGAGGGACCACCACCTGTTGAACAGTCCACTGAATAAGGGACTCCTCATAGGGGTAACGCCAAGTAAATTGCTTAGGGACCCCCAAGGGGACGCTTTGGTCATCCCCACTCTTCAGCAACAATTCTGTCAAAATAGGCAGGGAAAGGAAACAACTTCTAGGCTCTGGGTGGCTTGTGATTGCCAAAGGGTACCTCCGTCGCAGCGGAGTCTTCCATCTTCAAGGTCTCACACACAGATACAAATCAGTGCTTCCACCAGCGCCTATTCGTGCGCGGTTGCAGATGTGGAGGAATTCTCACTGAGGATTCTGGGCACGTGGTCGCAGACCCAGCAGGGTGACCAATGTTGAGGCCAAATCAGATTCAGGATCTGATGTGATAGATAAGGCAGGGGAAGGCGAGGGGACGCTTTTTGGTAGCCCGTCACCCGAAAACCACCTCCACCTGGGACACAAAGGACTCCAGAACCGCCATCAGTGCATCGATGAATGGTTGGGACCCAGAGGACCCTGCAACCTCAGAGGGGGTCAGGTGGGGAGATGTGCTCCAAAGACTCACCAGGGGGACCCCACAAAGTGTAACACACTGCAAGAGACAACCCCCCACCGCGCTGAGTGCCAGCCAGTCACAAGCACTAAGTGATCCTCAGCAGAGAGGTAGAGAACCCCACCAGACGTCACATCACCCAGCTTTAACAGGCACCTGCAGCCACTAGGATAATCTGCATTCCACGTGCGGCGATCAGGAAGTGAAGAGATCCCAGAATCAGCACCAGGGGATGAGGAAGGGCTCCCACCACCAAAATCGCTGCCCACAGGGCTCCACTATCATGGCTGCCACTATTTTTAATGGAAAACTGCAAAATGGGCGCCAGACTACACAAATATGGCTCCCATACACAGGAATACACAGGCTACAGCAAAATGGCTACCTTTTAGCAGGGAGAGGGAGTATACCCCTTTGGGACTGCCTAGTGTCCTACTCCCGTAGGGGGGAGTATGACTCAATGATAATGAAGATCAGGAACTGTGTCCGTCAATGAAAAAAAGAGAAAATTTGTGCACTTTGTATTCACCTCTGCAGACACCCCTAACTTACAACTTTGGCTTTAACATGCACATTTAAGCAACATGAACATGTGGATATAAGCATGTTAAGGACCTGTTAACGGCCTGTCAAATGCACCTATCAGAATTCTGAACGATCTCAGAAGCGTCTCAAGCGGATATTAAATAGGCGCCATTGACAAGTCCAAAGCCCGAATACAACGACCCTGGCTCATCAGGTTTCAAAAGAACATGCTTAAAGGTTTACTAAACCCACAACAGTAAAATCAGTCTGCATATGCAGTAAAGCATGCTTGTTATACTCCCTGTGGAACCAAAGGGTTAAGGCTGCACCTTGTGTAAAAAGGCTGTTTGATCCTGTCTATGATCTTTACCTTCTTCCACTGTCCCCAAACTATCTCCTGATAGTAGAGAGCCTTGGGGGCACTAGGCACTTGCTCAGTTTGGGGTGTATTGCTAGGGTTTTTTTTGGGAAGGTGCATGTGATCGGCACAGGGACAATCAGCACTGCCCAGACAGAGGTTCATGCAGCCTCATAGGACAGTCAGAAGAGAATGAATACTGCTCCTACAAGCTATACCCAATACTCAGCCAAACACTAATAGAAGCCACAAGACTGCTATATACTGCCGATGAGAAAAGGTATTTAGCAGTTTATATTTACTAAAACTATTGCATTTCCATGTAAAATATTGCATAATAGGTCATTCAGTAGGCCTGCAAGCATTTTTCTTGGCCAAGTCTAGTTTTAGTCATTCTGAATTACAAGTCCAGCTCTAGTAGAAAAAGTATATTATATATATATATATATATATATATATATATATATATATATATATATATATATATCACATATACACACACACACACACACACATATCACATATACACACACAGGTATTTTTTTTTTTTTTTTTTTTTTAATACACGGTACTATAATGCTATGGCAGTTTGACGAATAAGGTACAAAAACCAATGACCCAGCTGCACCTGGAATCAGGAACATTTGTCCCATTTATGTTCCTCTTTAGGCTCTGAATACGCGAAGGCCCAGCGCAATCAAACGTGGTCTCATTTAGGCTCGGTTCACACTTATGCGATGCGGGAAGGCTGCAAATTCGCAGCCTGTTCCTGCATTGCAAACGCACCCTTGGCAGTTCACACTGCCATATGCGATACGCTGGGGGGGTGTCAATGTAATCTTAACGACACCCCCAGTTTGATCGCATATCGCAGTGCGATCTTACAGTTCGCACAGGATCAGATCGCACAAGTGTGAACTACTGTGCGATCCGATCCTGATGCGGCTCAAAAAAAGGGTCATGTGCGACTTTATTGCGGGTGCAGTGCGAATTTAGCCATACAGAATGTATGGCTGAATTTGCACCGCACACCCGATCGCATATAATGAAAGAGCAGTGCGCTCCGATATTATATGCGATCGCCGCAGCCGCACATATGTGAACCAGCACTTAGGTTCAACAATGTTTTCTAGCCTGCCCATTTTCTTTCCCCTGAGTAAGGATGGACGATATAGTTGGCTGCCGACTATAGAAATGGATAGATCTAGTTTCAATTGAATTAACCACTTCCCGCCCGCCCTATTACAAAATGACGGCGGGAATGTGGTTGAGTTATCCTGACCGGACGTCATATGACGGCGGCAGGATAACACCGCTCTGGGCGCCCCCCGGGGGCGCGCAGAGCGGCGATCGGTGATGCGAGGTGTCAGTCTGACACCCTGCACCTCCGATCTCGGTAAAGAGCCTCTGACGGAGGCTCTTTACCATGTGATCAGCCGTGTCCAATCACGGCTGGTCACATAGTAAAACAGGAACAGCCGTTGATCGGCTTTCCTTAGTTCGTGCCTGACAGGCACGAGTAAAGGAGCGCCGATCGGCGGCTCCCCTGACAGGGGGGGGTGTCGGCACTGGTAATCAGATCATTGATTACCAGTGCAGACCCTCGGGGGGGGGGGGGGGGATGCCACTAGAACCACCAGGGATGCCCACTATGACCCCAGGGATGCCCACTATGACCCCAGGGATGCCCACTATGGCCACCAGGGATGGCAATCAGGGCTCAGGGAGCCCCCCATTGCCCTCCCCATCAGTGATGCCCACCAGTGTCCTCCCTATCAGTGCTGCCCACAAGTGCCCATCATTGCCATCCTTTAGTGTCGCCCACCAGTGCCCATTATTGCCCACCAGTGCCGCCTATCAGTGCCCATTATTGCCCATCAGTGCCGCCCGTCAGTGGCGATCAGTGCCGCCCATCAGTGCCCATTAGTGCCCGTCAGTGCCACCTATCAGTGCCCATCAATGCCGCCTATCAGTGCCCAGCAGTGCTACCTATCAGTGCCACCCCATCAGTGCCACCCCATCAGTGCCACCCCATCAGTGCCACCCCATCAGTGCCACCCCATCAGTGCCACCCCATCAGTGCCACCCCATCAGTGCCACCCCATCAGTGCCACCCCATCAGTGCCACCCCATCAGTGCCACCCCATCAGTGCCACCCCATCAGTGCCACCCCATCAGTGCCACCCCATCAGTGCCACCCCATCAGTGCCACCCCATCAGTGCCACCCCATCAGTGCAGTCTCATCAGTGCTCATCAGTGCAGGAAAAAACTTATTTACAAAATTGTATAACAAACAAAAAAACTTTTTTTTCAAACTTTTCTGTCTTTTTTTATTTGTTTAGCAAAAAGTAAAAATCGCACAGGTGATCAAATACCACCAAAAGAAAGCTCTATTTGTGGGGGGAAAATGATATAAATTTGGTGTAAGTACAGTGTTGCATGACCGCGCAATTGTCATTCAAAATGCAACAGCGCTAAAAGGGGAAAATTGGCCTGGGCGGGAAGGGAGGGAAGTGCCCTGTATTAAAGTGGTTAAAGGACTCATTTCAGGTACAAAGTTAGTATCTTGAAAACTTTAATGGTCACACCACTAAGCTATCAAGGTCTATTAGCCATTGGAGCCGACAGCACCATTAAGGCTACATTCACACCTGAGCGTAGCGTTTTTCGCGCGTTTTTTACCGCGATTTTTGCGGCGATTTTTACCGCGATTTTACCGCGATTTTTGTGCAGGCGTTTTTAGATTCAATAGAGATCAATGGAAAACGCCTGTAATCTGCCCAAAAAGAAGCTCATGTACTTTGAGCGTTGGGCGTTTTGTATACAGCTTCAAAACGCTCAGATGTGAACAGGGGCCATTGAAATGAATAGGATTTGTCTTGTTGGGCGTTTTGAGAGCTGATCCTAGAGCAGAAAAACGCCCCAAAAACGCCCCAAAACGCCTAGATGTGAACGGAGCCTAAAGCGCATCTTCACTGCATCCGAGTACCACAAACCAAAAATACAATTTAAATTCACTTTTTTTTTTTTAAAATATATTAAAAAAGTGTTAAAAAATAGGAAAACATTTTTTTAAAGTGCCCCCGTCCCCATGAGCTCGCACACCAAAGAAAACACATATTTGCCTGCAAATGAAAACATGTTCAAATCACACATGTGAGGTACCGCCGCGATCATCAGAGCGAGAGCAATAATTCTAGAAAAAGACCTCCTCTAACTCTAACCTGGAAACATAAAAAAAAAAATTTAAAGCAACGCTTATGGAGATTTAAGTATCCTAGTTTGTCACCATTCCACGAGTGTGTGCAATTTTAAACCGTAACATGTTAGTATCTATTTACTCGGGGTGATATCTTTTACAATGTACAAAAAAAAAAAAAAAATTGGTTTACTGTTTTTTTTGTTTTTTTTTTAAATTCAGTGAAATGTTTTTTTCCCCAAAAAATTGCATTTGAAACACCGCTGCGCAAATAACGCGTGATAAAAATATCGCAAGGACCACATTTTATTCTCTGAGTCTTTGCTAAAATATATATATATATATATATATATATATATATAGTTTTAAAGTAATTTTCTAGCCAAAAATGCTGATTTAAACTTGTCAGAAACAGGCTTGGTCCTTAAAGCGGTTGTAAACCTGAAAATGAAAAAAAAAACCTGCAAGACAAAGCCATAATGAGCTAGTATGCATCGCATACTAGCTCATTATGCATTACTTACCTTAGAACGAAGCGCCGACACAGACCCCCGGACATCGCTGCGGGCGCCGCCATGCTCCCTCGGCAGCTCCGGCGCTGTGATTGGCCGGAGCCGCGATGACGTCCCTCCCGCGCATGCGTGCGGGAGTGATTTTCCGGCAAGCTTCCGGCTAGGAAAACTGAAGGTCCCCCCGGACCTTCAGAGCGCATGCGCCGCTCGCGTGAGTGGCTGCATGCACTGCAAATATCTTAGAAGATATCAAAGATATTAATTATACCTACAGGTAAGCCTTATTATAGGCTTACCTGTAGGTAAAAGTGTCAAAAAGCGGGATACTACCGCTTTAAGTGGTTAAAAAACAACCCCCTAGCATTTCTGGCCATGGTCATCTTGAGTAAGGGCAATTCACATGCAGCATTTACTTCCTGGAATCCATCTGCACTTCGCTCAGGCAGGCATGAAGGAGAGCATGAGTTGAGAAAACCCCTCCCCCCTCCTGAAGACTCCTGGGGATGTACGACAATGCCTAGGCAAGAAATTAGGCAGCAACAGAAGAAATGTGAAAAAAAGTTAAAGAAAATAGGATATACTTTCCTATCCATTCACTAATACTAGCAGCACGAGGATTACAAATAATCAAGGTTGATTGGGAGAGCAAAGTTTCACTTTAAGCTGCTTTACCATAAAATGTTTAAAGTTAATAATTAAAGGGAGATTTATCAAGAGTAAAGTTAGGCATTACCCACACAGCTGCAGCAAAGTGAAGTGTGCAGAAAAGAAGATTATACTAACCAAAAGGGCATGCTGGAGAACAGTGCAGAATCACTACATAGGTAATTACCAAGGCGGCAGTGTCTTCTGTATAATCTATAGATAAAACCCTCCTTCACCTTTAGCAGCAGAATAATAACACGCCATCAATACACAGCATGTACGAATGATATCTTATTTCAAGCATGTATTCTGATTTTTTTTTTTTTTTCCCTTTTAACAGGTTAATAACATTTTTCCCAATAAGTGGTGAAACCGGAAATCAATGAACAAACCGCAATCAAATAGAAAGGTCACGTCAAAAAAAAAAAAAAAAAAGCACATACATATGTGTGTCTTTTTTTTTTAATTTGACGTGACCTTTCTATTTGAGATCGATTAAAGAAATTTATATATATATATATATATATATATATATATATATATATATATATATATATATATATATATATATATAATTTTTTTTTTTTTAACACAAAAAAACACGAACGTCAGACAAGGATATGTCAGCATATTTGAAAAGGGGCAAGCAAGTAGGCATATTACTAGGGCCCAGCAGGACTGGTTCCATCCCGGTGATAAATGGTGCGTCCTCACCCAGCATAACACGTCAGCCTGCCCCCCATGCATCACCGAGCTGTTGCATACCCCCAAAAGCACAACAGCCCTCCTGCTACCAGTTACATGCCACAAATCACACACCCCCCTCCTTCGACATGTGTATAATAGAAATGGGGGAGGGCAGACAGAAGTCCCATACCACCCGTTTCCATGGATACCTGGGGCTCAGCAAGTTGCATTTCTAAGGATCTGCAAGCCGAGTGTGGGTATGCACACTACCGCAGAGAGGGGGAGGGAGGAAGATGTATGGCGGCAGCAAGCCATGGCTGCGTCCTGTGTGATAAGACTGGAGGTATCAAACCCTGCTGCACCCTATGAGAAAACACTGAATAAGACAGTGATGGACTAGCACAGGGCAAAGTGATAAACACTGCATTATGTATAGTAAGCATATCGTAAATAGAATGTACTGCACCACAGAACTAAACATTTCCTTTAGGATTTAACATCCACTTAGGAATCCTTTGCTGAATAATCATCAAAAAAAAAAAAAAAGCAATTTTACACATCTCAACTCTGCAGAGACAATTTAAAGTGGTATTAAACTAGTGATCGACCGATATCGTTTTTTTACCGCCGATACCGATATTTTGGTGATCGGGTATCGGCCGATATTTTCGGACATTTATTTTTTTTTTTAATGTCTACAGGTACTGTGGTGGAGGGATCTGGGGGTCTAAAGGACCCCAAACCCCTCCTCTGCACTTGAGCATTCAAAACGACAAGTTTGGCTGTTTTGAATGCTGTAGGTTTTTGAATTTGGCGCCGCCAGTACCCAAAAGTGATGTCATGTCATGACATCACTTCAGGGTACACGGCGGCATTGAATCAAAGAAAGAGAGACCCGGGTCAGACGGCGGTGGGGTGGGGGGGGGGGGGTAACGTCCCCTCCCGCTCCTTGTAATGACAGCCGAGCGGCTTCTCAGCCGCATCGGTTGTCATTACAAGACAGCCAACCGTCGGCTATGGACACCGGTACCGGGGTAATGCTCTAGCTTCAGGCATCACTCCGGTACAAGCACTTTCCCTGAAATATCAGCAATAATCGGTAAATAAAAAGCAGATTCCGATATATCGGGGAAAGTGCATATCGGTCCTCGATATATCGGCTTTGCCGATAATCGGTCGATCTCTCTAGATTAAACCCAAAACCAAATGTAATATATTGCAGCTGATGTGGTGGCATCTGGTGACTTGCCAGCAGCACACCTTCTGTATTATAGTGCCTCCACTCTGGATGAAGGAGCAGGGGGGGGGCTACACAAGCATTTTTTATGATGAATAAAAGCGGATTGTAGGCACCCCTGTCAGTGGTAAATGGTTTGTCCCAATACTAACTGCTTCATCTGCAGGACAGCTTGCTCTTTTAAAAAACATTCACTGGCTGGGTCATCAGATGAAAAGATTAGACAGAAAGCCTAAAAAACAAAATTAATGGTTCCACCAAAACTAAAATGGTAATCTGGGCAAACTATTTTTAAAAGACTATTTAAACTGCCAAAAGAATTTGCAATTCTGATCAGCCAATCATATGATTTACACACAGCACAACCAGGTGGCACATAACATTTATGATTAAAGTGTACGTCAGTTATTTTTTTTGTTATTCTTTTAAAAGCAGTCTCTCGCAACCCTTTTACCCCAAAGGAACCCCTAAAATTATTTTCAGCTCTCAGGGAATCCTTACTAAAACCAACTCATCTGAAGTCAATGTGGCAAAACCCCCCTTAAAATGATGGCAATGGAAATAAAACAAAAACACAAACATCTCTTAACCCATTTCATTCCATTACACAGAGCCGCCCCAAACCTACTCTTCCAGGGTCACCCTGTCTTTCCAGTGCGCCCACGGGAAGCCGCTTGCCATGGGGGCACTCATGCATGCTCGCTCCCGAGCCCCGCTGCTGCTTCCACCGGCACAGAGTAGTAGTAGATGCGCACCCCCTGCTGGCTTTAATCGAGAGCACTGGAAACCAATGACTCTAGATGCCCCAGGAAAGCCAGGACATAGAAGAGAGGGGAGAGAAGAGCTGCAGACGTGTACAGCATTGGCTTGAATGAGGGCTCAGGCAAGTATTTATATGTAGATTGCTAAAAAGAATCTAAACACGCACCTACGGCTCCATCGCTGGTGCACAAAACCGGGAAAAGGCAAGAGAATGGTTCATGGAGGCAAGGTTTTATTACTTAAATTCTATCTGGGAAACTATTTTGAAAACTATGAGCGTTTGTGGGGGAAATTCACTTTAAGTGCCGGTTCACATCAGTGCGATGTCAGACATTGCATGTGATTCAGAACGCACTGCTCTGAAAAACACATGCAATGTCTGTGTGATGCAAATTCAGCCCTACAGATTGTATGGCTGAATTTGCATCTGACTCGGACTGAACACGCACAGGACCTTTTTTTGGGTCTGCAGCAGAATCGGATCGCATGGTGGTTCAGACCAATGCGATCCGATTAATGTCCGAACTGTCAGGTCGCACTGCGATACACGAACTGATCTGGGGGCGTCATTAACTTTGTATTGACATCTCCAGTGATTCACATATGGCAGTGTGAACTGCCTGTGATCTGAATGCGATGTGGGAACACCCAGTGGATTCGCAGGTTTCTCAAATTGCATGTGTGTGAACAGAGCCCAAGTGTCGGTTCACACTATAGCGATGTCAGACATCGCATGTGATTCGCACCGCCATGCAAATCACATGCGATGGTTGTGCGATGTGAATTCAGCCATGCAGATTGTATGGCTGAATTTGCATCGCATTTGGACCAAAATCGCGCAGGACCGTTTTTTTGGTCTGCACCAGAAATCGGATTGCATGGATGTTAACACCCATGCAATCAGATCCCTGTCTGAACTGACTGTTCGCACTGCGATATGCGACTTACCTGGGGGTGAGATTACCTTTGTATTGACACTCCCAGCAGTTTGCATATGGCAGTGTGAACTGCCTGCGAGTCAGGTGCGATGCGGGAATCGGCAGTGGATTCACAAGGTTCCCGCATCGCACCAATGTGAACCGGCAATTATATGCTGGTTCACACAAGTGCAACAACAGACATTGCATGTGATTCGCACCGCACTGCTGTGAAGATCAAATGCAATGTCTGTGCAATGTGATTTCAGCCATACATCGCATTCGCACCAAAATGGTGCAGGACCCTTTTTTGGTTCACGCCTATGCCATCCGATTCCTGCAACATTTCACAGTTTGCACTGTGATCCGGCGAATCGCTGGGGGTGTCAACATAACGTTAATGACACCACTGTGTGATTCTGGTGCAATGCAGGAACTGGCACTGATTCGCAGGGTTTCCGGCATCGCACCAGTGTGAACAGGGCCTTACTATATATATATATACACACACACTTTTTTTTTCTCTCTCAGCAGTGTTTATAATTTTAACTTGTACAATTCAGCTTTCCACCTCCAGCCTCCTAACTATCCAGTGAATCGTCATTAGCACCTCTGTACTGTTATCTGACCCAGGAAGGAACGGAGTCATCTTACCGAATGGTGTGTATAATTACAACTGGCTGGACAAATTTACAAATTGGTTGCTACACAACAGGTTTTTCAAAGCTGTAGTCATTTGTTTGCCTAGAAAATTTCTGATTATAGATGGATCAAAATGAAGCTAGTTCAGATGAATTTCTATCCATCTATGGTCATTGTTGCTTGACAGAAGTCAATCTAATGATCTGAATAGTCAGACAGCAGAATTATGAGCACTTGTCTGAACAGGGGATTTTTTTCTTTTTTTTTCTCAATCAGCCTGATGGCAAAACAAAAAAAATAGACATTTTTTTTTTTTTTTTTATTATTATTCATCACCAGCCTTAGGCTAGGTTAACAGTATGCCAGTTTCCCAGCAGCCATGTCTGCGCTGGCACAACAGCTCATGAATATAGCAATACTCTTACAATGGAACGCAACTAAAATCATCATAAAAAGTAATAGAATTAAAAAAAAAAAAAAAAAAAACATAATTTATATATATATATATATATATATATATATATATATATATATATATATATATATATATATATATATATATATATATATATTTTTTTAGTGTCAAAGTCCTTTTAAAACAAAACAAAAACATAAAAAAAATTCCATGCGTAAATCAAAAATGCAGTATAAAAAGAGTGATCCATCGCAGTTATCTGCAATCACTTAATGACACCAAAACGTACACACCACCACCGGCTGGAAAACCAGTTAACCGAACAGATGAGCTTAATCAGCTTTGTATACAAAGACTCCTGGCATCCGGCTCTACAAAAGTCCCCATATAAAAAACACTTAAAATATAAAACTAAAAGCGCTTGTAATCACATTTGTCTGCTCATCACTCCAGACAGATCTCGGTGGCTGCGTGACATGTCACCCACACATTGGGCTTCTTCAGCCCAATAAGTGGGCGACACGCCTATAGGAGGGAGGAACTGAGCCCGTGAGGTCACACAGCCATCGAAATTTGTGTGGAGTGATGAGCAGACGAATGTGAATACAAGCGCTTTTAGTTTTAGGTTTTGTAAGTGTTTTTTATATGGGGACTTTTAATAAACTTTGTTCAAATGGAGAGCACTATGTAGTCTGCCTTTGTACTTGCATGAGATTTGCAGAGCAGTAGGAGGAGCTTGTAGAGCCGGATGCCAGGAGTCGAAACCATTGCAGGAGTGTTTGTATACAAAGCTGATTGAGCTCATCTGTGAGGTGAACAGGTTTTCCAGCAGGTGGTGGTGGTGTGCACATTATTAAGTGATTGCAGAACACTACGGTGGATCATTCTTTATACTGCATTTTTTATTTACACCGGGGGGGGGGGTAGTTTAAGGTATTGTTGATTTAAAAGGATTGATTGAAGACCATTTTTTATTCGATTACTTTTTATGGTGATTTTTAGTTGTGCTGCACTGTAAGAATATTTATATGTTATTTGTAGTGTGGCTAAAGCAGTAGGAGTGTACAGCAGCAATTTTATATAACTGAGTATATTGGAATATTGACAGTATTTGGATAGTGAAAGGTAGTGCTGATTGTATCTCACAAAGAAATAATAACACCCCCGCGCAACTGCCAACAGCAGTGAGTTTTTTTTATGTGGGTGTGGAAACGTGTGCGATTGCACACAATCAGGCACCTGCATATGGTGTAAACCCTGTGATGTCAATTGTCCCCTTAAAGAAAAGAAACCGTAATAAGAGGACTATTGTGGAGGGTCATGGTGGTTCACAAGTTATCTGAAGATGGGTAGTTTGATTGAACTTATTGTCGTTGGTAGACGTTAACCCATAACTTCCCTAATTAGAGGAGTTTCCATCTTCACAACTGGCCGTTTCATAACCACAAAGATGTTACACAGATGGCTTTAAAAGGACTGAATAGTGGTTTGAAATATATTGGGTTTTTTGCCAGCAGGTGGAGCTACAACTCTCAATGTGAAATTCACAAAGTCCCATACAAGCATAGAGGTGGTTGTAGGTCCTAAAGCATGCCAGTCAACCTGAAAAGACCATTACTCCTGCCCTGTCTTAGTTGCCCCACAGTGCTCTAGGAGTAATTTGTAATAAATAGTTATGATATAAAAAGCAGAGGTATAGCGATTCTTGTCCTCCATTAAAAATGAGCCCATAAAAGTAGTATGGGTTGGATTCCCCCCCCCCCATGTAAACTTACTTAGGAGGATGCAGCATTGCATATGTCCCCCGCCGCTTCTACACTGAGAACCGAGTGATCAAACACCGCTGATCGCTCGGTTCTGACAGCTTCCAAGCCGAATGCTGCTGCTCGTCAGTCACTGCTCTCCGCTCTGCATCCTCCTCGCTTATTGTAGCGCTGGGCCAAGAAGGGGTGGGGAGCGGCTCGCCTTAAAATCCTTTCACTGATGTTCGACGGACACAGCTCTAGAATTTTCTCGACCGTTGGGTTATGCTGCCCCCTACAGGAGTAAGAAACTAGGCAGGAGAAAGCTTTGCCATGCCTATGGGGCAGTCCTAGGGGGTATACTCCCACTTCCTGCTATAGGCAGTTTTGTAACAAGCAGTGTCAGAAGAATACATAACCCAACTCAATAGAGGGGTCAATGCTGTGTCTGTCAATGATCATCAGAGAAAAAGGATTTTACAGTAAGACAAAAATCCAATTTTCTCCATTGTTCGTTGACAGACACAGCTCCAGAATTTTCTTAGCCATTGGGACGTCCCAAAGCAGTGTCAAACATGAGGGGTGGGGGGGGGGGGGGCAGCAGGAAAAAATTCCCAAAGGCTGAACCTTGTCAACCAGGTAACATGGAGCTCAATCAGGAGCAACTGGTGCTCACCTGAAAACAATACACCCTCAAAGAGGACCAAGTCTACAAACAGTGGCCTGCAAAACCTTGGGGCCAAAAGCTGCATCCGCAGAGGCATGGTAAAGCTTTTTCCTGTCCTACTCCTAAAGGGGGCAGCATAACCCAATGGTCAAGAAGATTCTGAAACCGTGTCCGTCTACGAACGAAAGAAAAGTTTAAAGGGTAACTCCACTTTAACTGAGAAAAAAAATAGTTAAAAAAAATAAAAATAAAGAAATAGCACATACAATTGCAACACAAATCATAATTGAATGGTATTAAAAATTACCATTCCTTTTCAATCTGCAGTGCAGCTCCGGATTTTTCTGTAATTGCAATATGGCTACCTGGAGGTGTTCTGTACACAGAATGTGTAATGACCAACCCCCCCCCCCCCCCCCCCGAAACATAATTCCCTGCTTGTGGGATTGGCTCACTGATTTTCCAAGATGTATACACTAAGATACAAGTCAGATTTCAGGCATCCCCTGCAGCAACAATTTCATTTTTGGTAAGATACTCCCAATAGGAAAAACCTAAAGGGATGCAGACAGACCCTGCAACTTCTTATTAGAGCCCTGATTCTGCAGCAGCTGGTTGAGAATTATAGTGGATATAAAAAGTCTACACACCCCTGTCAAAATGTCATGTTTCTGCGATGTGAAAAAAAATGAAAAATAATGAAAAATTATTTCAGAACTTTTTCCACCTTTATTGTGACCTATAAACTGTACAACTCAACAAATTGAAACATGTTTTTTTGGTGGGGGTTGTGTTGTAAAAGAAAAAAACTAAAATAATGTTGCATAAGTATGCACACCCTCTTATAACTGGAGATCACATTCAAACACATGTTAAATAGGAGTCAGTACACACCTGCCATCATTTAAAGTGCCTCTGTTTAACTCCAAATAAAGTTAAGCTGTTCTAGTAGGTCTTTCCTGACATTTACTTAGTCGCATCCTACAGCAAAAGCCATGGTTCGCAGACAGCTTCCAAAGCATCAGAGGGATCTCATTGTTAAAAACATATCAGTCAGGAGAAGGGGACAAAAGAATTTCAAAAGGCATTAGATATACCATAGAACAGTAAAGACAGTCATCAAGTGGAAAAAAAACGGAAATAGACATCCCTCCAAAATAATGGAAAGACAAGAAGAAAACTGGTCAGGGAGGCTGCCAAGAGGCCTAGAGCAACATTAAAGAAGCTGCACTGGCTGTGCGGTACATGTGACAATCTCCCTTATTCTTCATATGTCGTGGCTATGGGGTAGAGTGGCAAGATGGAAGCCTTTTCCAAAAAACATCCAAGCCCAGCTAAAATTTTGCAAAATCTTCTTAAGTCTCCCAAAAGTACGTGGGAAAATGTGTTATGGTCTGATGAAACCAAGGTTGAACTTTGCCATAATTCCAAAAGATGTTTAGCTAAAAACACTGCACATCACCAAAAGAACACCATACCCGCAGTGAAACATGGTGGTGGCAGCATCATGCTTTGCAGCTGTTTTTCTTCAGCTGGAACAGTGGTCTTAGTCAAGGTAGAGGGAATTATGAACAGTTCCAAATACCAGTCAATATTGGCACAAAACCTTCAGGCTTCTGCTAGAAAGCTGAACATGAAGAGGAACTTCAACTTTTAGCATGACAATGACCCAAAGCATACATCCAAAACAACAAAAGAATGGCTCCCCTAGAAGATTGAACTTTTGGAATGGCCCAGCCAGAGCCCAGACCTGAATCCGATTTAAAATCTGTGGGGTTATCTGAAGAGGGCTGTGCACAGGAGATGCCATCGCAATCTGACAGATTTGGAGTGTTTTTGAAAAGAGTGGGTAAATATTGCCAAGTCAAGATTTGCCATGCTGACAGACTCATACCTAAAACGACTAAGTGCTGTACTAAAATCAAAAGGTGCGTATTCGTTTAAGGGTGTGCACACTTTACAACCATATTTTTTTTTTTTTTATTTTTACCACCTAATAGATTTCAGTTTGTTCAACTGAGTTTTACAGTTTATGCCACATTAAAAAAGGTGGAAAAAGTTCTGAAATGATTTATCTTGGTCTCATTTTTTTTAACATCACAGAAACCTGACATTTTAACAGGGGTAGACCCACCCAGAAAAGAGGCAGAGGAACAAACCGTGATTTCTTCAGAATAAAAAGGTAGGAATCTGCAACAAAGCTTGTTAAAATCCTTGTAATTTACAGAGATCACCCAGAGGGGAATGTTTTTCTCTCAACAATAGTGGAGTTACGCTTTAACACCGGTAAATTTGATATACTTTCCCATTTACTAATGCGAACAGGATAAGGATTAAAAATAGTCAATGCAGATTTAGTGAAGTTCCGCATTAAGAAGATGCCATCCTGAACATGTAAAAAAATATGCATTTATGGCATAGCAAAAAGGCCTTCCCCCAGAATAAGAAAGGGATATTTTCATCCTAGGGACAGAGTACAGCTACCCCAGGGAGACTGGTAAAAACTAATTACAAAATGAGGATTTACACGCGTTCAATTTATCTACTAAGGTGTGCAAGTGTAGATTACCTACACTAAAGAAACGTCAAGCAAAAAGGGGCAAATCATATAGAACTGTATAGATCCTGTTTGTTGAGGAGCTAAGCATGAATTGGTCCCGGAGATAGGATATAAAAAAAAAAAAAATCTTCCTTTCCCAATTCTGCTTCTTCCAGTGTCTGTCCTTGGTCTCGAGTCATACTTGTGTTTTTGTCTAACATTTCTACCTAGCATTTGTATCTATCCTGTCAATCAATTTCTTTTTCTTCGACTTTGGAAGCCACAGAAACTTAGAGAAAAAGTATGGGCAGAGTCCATGCTGTCTCTACCGGTGTCTACTACTATAATGTGCGCAACATTGAAAAATTTCTTATCTTAAAGCAGAGTTCCACCCAAAAGTGGAACTTCTGCTCTTTTGCTTCCTCCCCCCCCCCCCCCTCCGGTGCCACATTTGGCACCTTTGAGGGGGGGGGGGGGAAACGGGTACCTGTTTTTGACAGGTACCCTTCCCCACTTTCGGGATATGTCACCATGGCGCAGTCCCTCAGAAGTTTGGCCCAATCCTCCTTTACCCGCCGCCGAGCCAATAGGAATGCGCATGCACAGTAGAGACCCATCCCTGAAGCCATAAGGCTTCACGGCCGGGTTCCCCCTACTAGCAATGGTGGCGGCAGCTCTCAAAAGCCGATGGAAACATCGGCTGCGGTGCCGACGTAGCTGGACTCCAGGACAGGTAAGTGTTCTAATATTAAAAGTCAGCAGCTACAGTATGTGTAGCTGCTGACTTAATTTTTGGAGGGGAAGGCGGGACTCAGCTTTAAAAAGTTTGATGACTATAGGCGCTTTTCCACTGCATGGAACCGTACCGGTTCGGCACCCTTTTGTGCTTTTCCACTGCTGGTACTGCATGGTATAGGGTCAGAACGGTTCGGTACGGTACGGTATAGGTTTGCTTTTCCACTGCATGGAACCGAACGGTACGGTACGGCTCTGAAAAAAACCGTACCTACTCGATTGTGGTTCCAACTGGTACCATATCCCACAATCCTTTGCATGCAGTCACTACTAGCCACTGATTGGTCAGAGAATCCCACCCACCCTGTTATCCCACCCACTTAACTTGGTACTACTTTAGTGGAAAAGCAAACCTATACCGTTCCGACCCTATACCATGTGGTACCAGCAGTGGAAAAGCAAACCGGGCCAAGCAGGGCAGAGTAGAGCCGAGCTGGTACTTGCAGTGGAAAAGTGCCAAATGGGTACTGAAGGTCTGAAAAATTCATTTTGCGTTTTTTTTTGTTTTTTTTTTAAGGTGTTCATAAGTATGGAAATTAAAAGAATCCAAGGGGTTTCTAGAGCAGCCATCAAGTAGACAGCTAAAATATCAGAAACTTGGATATAAAAAGCCCATTTACTGGGTGGATTATTGTAGAAATAAATCTTAATGAGCAAATGAAAAATGTACAGTTCAGCCAATCCGTATTTTTACTATAGAATATCATCTGCAGAAACAATCAAAAGCACAAGACACAAGTTCCATTAGCTCATAATTTGACAACAATGTCGGAATAAAAGGTCCACATAGGTGCAAGCTCACAACTATGCCACTAGGCTGGTCCATCCATTTCTGCTGCTGGCAAGAGCTCTAAAGAGTGAAGATAAAGTAAACCTGTCACCTATTGCATCTATCAGATATGTGCAGTCCATAAATCTATTCCATAGTTTGTAAACGCTATTAAACTTTTGTGCGAACCAAATTTATGCTTTTTGGGGATTTATTTTTACCAAAAATATGTAGCAGAATACAAATTGGCTCAAACTGATAAAGAAATTAGTTTTAAATTTTTTTATTGAACCGGTTTTATTGCAGAAAGTAAAAAATAGTGTTTTCTTTTCAAAATTACCCTTTTTTTTTTGTTTGTAGCGCAAAAAATAAAAACCGCAGAGGTGATTAAATACCATCAAAAGAAAGCTCTATTTGTGGGAAAAAAGGACATCAATTTTATTTGGGTACAGCGTCACACGACCGCGCAATTGTCAGTTAAAGCAACGCAGTGCAGTATCACAAAAAATGGCCTGGTCATTAAGGGGGTAAAACCTTTCAGGGCTGAAGTGGTTAAGTATTCTCTAGACTAGAGGGCTATGATAGCACGGGTAAAAAAAAACACACACATTACACAAAAAAGTACATGGAGTGAAAAGTATTAAAAAAAAAAAAAATCAGTGCAGATGATCATGGTAACCAATCAGCTTCTAGCTTTCATTTTTGATGCTTAACTGAACAAGTAGAAGATAGAAGCTGATTGGTTGTCACGCACATCTGCTCCATTTATTCTATAAATTCCCCCATAATCTCTCAGGTCACAATTCTTATTCATGGTGTCAATTCTTAAGTGCAGTAACCCATAGTAACCAATTAGAATCCATCTCCATGGTCTGATTACGGCAGAGTGAATAATGGGTTGGCTGCATTTAATGCTACAATTTCACAGCAGTTTTTCAATAGTGTGAACTAAATAGAAAAAACATTACATTAGGTTATATTTATGTGCAATTATTAGTCGTGTGCTGATGCGAGCAATTGTGCACTGAAATACAATGCTATAAACCAGTCACACCTGAATGGGACACCTACCATCTGAGTAGGGAAGTGGCCTAATAATAGTGTCACTTCTTTCCAAGTCTCTGTAGGACTTGCACTATAAACAGATACAAAGGAACTATTTTAAAGGCCCCGTTCAAACCTGAGCGATTTCCAGCTTGTAAAACGTTCAGCTCTGAAGTTCCAAAAGTGACAAAACACCCAACAAGCAAAATTCCATTCACTTCAATATCCCCTGTTCACTTATGAGCAGTCGCCTGAAAAAGTACGAGCCTCTTCTTGGCAGATTACAAGTGTTTTTGGCCCCATATACTTAATAGAAATGCCTGACTTGAGCAAAAAAATGCTTGAAAAACGCTTTAATAGCAGCTCTCCATCCCCCAATTCCCTATTTTTCTCCTCCCCCTATGCTTCCTATTGGCTAAACAGACGCCTGAAGCTGAAAAAGCTTGCAATACATTTTAAAAAAAGAGCTTGTAAAAAGCTGCAAAAAAAAAAAAAAAAAAAAAAAAAAAAAAGCTAAAAACGACCAAAAAACGCCAGTAAAATTGATAAGCTCAGGAGTGAAAGTAGCCTAAGCAAATGATAATTAGGTGACCAAGCATTGCCATGTGCCTGAACTAATCACATGGTTAAAAAGGTTACGCATTAGCACTGATTTTAGAAAATGATACAAAAAAAAAAAAATATCTAAAACTACCTGTAGATGGATCATTTTAGCAGAAAAACTAAAAACAAACGAGTTAAAAGTTTACAGAATTTAATAAAATAAATAGTTAAGGGGATGCTGAAGAGTAAGGCCCCTTTCACATGATCAGACCAATCGAGTCCGCCTGGCCGTTTCTCAGGTGGACCTGATCGGGCCACCCATTCTCCACTATGAAGAGGCGGAAGTCAGCGGAGATGTGTCCGCTGACACCCATCTGTCACCCGATCCGACAAGATCCACTTAAAACAGACGGGTGGCTATATGTTTGCCATCTGTCCAGAGGGTCAGATGAAAACGATATGCTGTCCGTATTCATCCAATCTCCCTATAAAGGAGCGATCAACGGAGTGATCCCTGCGGAGCTAGCGGAGTCCCCGGAGCGGATCCACCCCGTGTGAAAGGGGCCTAAAGTGTTGCTGCAATGGTTCATCATAAAGCCACACTTCATGACCCATAGAGGCTCCCTGACCTTTGTGGAAAGAATGCGTGAAAGTACCCCCTGCAGTAAGGATTCCTATGTCTGTCTATCAGTCCTTTAACTATCCCTCCCCATAATAGTCTCATCCTGTCTCACATGGAGACCATGCTAACTCTTTTACATGAGAATTCATTGGAGGTATTGGCGCCAGTAGATTCTCCCAGGCCATCCAAAGAACAAAAAAGGAAATAAGAGTCCCTGGGGAAATCTGTCACCGGTGAGGAGGTGGAAACTCTTAATATTCACGTCGGCTGGGCTGAATAAACTTTTATGACATCTCAGACTCTAAAGGCAAAATTAGAAACACAAGGGCCAATAAAATCATTGATTACTTTTAAGAAACATCTTCCCATTAAACCATGGCTCCAGTCCAATTTCTTGCTGTTTTGGATAGAATTTGAAAGTTATTGCTGAAAGATTGTTACTTCGGTCTGTGACCCCAGTGTGAAAATGTGTTCACTTCCCATCCCTCTGACAGAACACCAAAGAGGGAAAGCAGTTGTCAATGGAATTGGAAGCTAGAACAGAAACATTGTAGCTTTTAAAATTTTCGGATCCTTGTTAGATATTTCCCCTTCACGTCCTAACTCAATAACAGGGGCAAAGCAATTTAAAAAAAAAAAAAAGGCTCATTACCCACCTGATCCAAAAAAAGAAGAAAAAAAAACAGGTTTTTCTGGAGTCCCTTCTAGTTCTGTATGTGTATGATGCACTAAGGAAAAAAAAAAACCCACATCCAAGTACCTTTTTCCCTAATTGGTATACAGCTGTCATATGACCCAGATCTTTCCCAGGCTGTCTGCAAGTAAACATAAGCAGGAGGAGCTACTAGTCCTCTACTGCTGGTCGCATTCAAAATAAAAAAAAAAAATAAGAAAAAAAATAAAAAAACACCCCCACAAAAAACAGCCTTTGGAATAGAGTAAAAATAAATAATTTTTAACAATAAACCGTTTTCAATCCCAAAAACCTCTATTTTTTTTAAGTTTAATTATTTGGTCATACAAAAGCAGAATAAAGATTGCCCACAAAGGGGTGAGGCTGATCGGCCTAAAATACAAAGAAAACATTCAAAATATACAAATGGGGAAGAGAAAAAAAAAAAATGGATTTTTGTAAGATCTTACCGTAAAATCCTTTTCTCTTAAGCTCATTGACAGCTGGGTTATGTTGTCTCCGCAGGAGTAGGACTAGGCAGAATGACAAAACGTTCTGGCTCCACCCTAGGGGCAGTCCCTGAGGGTATATCCTCCCTCTCTCTGCTACAGGGAATCAGTTCTGTTTTAAAGCAGTACAGAGAATTTAACCCAACCCAACTCAATGATAGAGGGGCGGGTACTACGTCTGTCAATGAGCTTAAGAGAAAAGGATTTTACGGTAAGATCTTACAAAAATCCATTTTTCTCTATCGCTCATTGACAGACGTAGTCTTCTTGATTCTCAAGAGCTGGGACATCCAGAAGCAGTGCCACAAATGAGGGGTGGGATTGACAAAATCAAATCCAATCTAGAAGGCCCAACCGGTGCCAAACTAGAAGTTTTAAAGGCTCATTATAAACAAAGAATGAGACTAAAGAAAAATTTTCCAACGGAAAAAACCCTCGAGGTAGACCACTGGTCTCCTCAAATTGCGGCCTGCAAAACCTTGCGGCCAAACGAGGCATCAGACGATGCCATTACATCAACTTTATAATGTTTAGTAAAGGTATGTACCGACGACCAGGTAGCCGCCTTGCACACCTGGACCACTGACGCCTGATGGCGAAAGGCCCATGACGCACTAAGTGCCCGAGTGGAGTGCGCCTTAACAGGGAACGGGGGCTCCCGACCCTTAATAGAATAAGCCTGTACTACCGTCTGTCTGATCCATCTGGAAATGGTTGCGGCAGATGCAGGCAACCCCTTTTTGGGTCCATCTGGGATCACAAAAAGTGAATCCGTCTTGCGAAACGAGTCTGTCGTTTTCAAGTATACCCTGATCGCCCGGACCACATCCAAGGAGTGTAAAGCAAACTCCCGAGGATGACTGGGCTTAGGACACAGGGAAGGTAATACAATTTCTTCATTCAGATGAAATTCTGAAACCACTTTTGGTAGGAAGGATGGATTCGGACGAAGAACCACCTTATCTCTATGAACCACCAGATATGGTGAACGACAAGATAATGCGGCCAGTTCTGACACCCTGCGTGCAGAAGTAATAGCCACCAAGAAGGCCACCTTCTGGGACAACGTAGGTAGAGGAATCTCCCTAATATCTTCAAAGGGAGGTTTCTGAAGAACCGACAACACTAAATTAAGATCCCAGGGGGGTAACGGCGCGTGCACTGGCGGAGCCAGATGTCGCACCCCCTGGATGAAATTCCGCACCAAGGAATGAGTAGCCAAAGGCTTCTGAAAGAAGATGGCTAATGCTGAGACCTGACCCTTGATAGTACTCAAGGCCAGTTTCTGCTCAACCCCTTGTTGCAGAAAAGCCAATATTCGACTAATCGAATAAGACCGAGGACGGAACCCCAAAGGTTCACACCATGCAATGTAGGACTTCCATGTGCGATGATAAATCTTTCTGGAAGTCGCTTTCCTAGCTTCAACTAGAGTAGGAATAACTGAAGCTGACAAACCTTTGTCCTTCAGCACCTGGGTCTCAATAGCCAGGCCGTTAAAGCCAGCGATCGTAAAGCAGGATGGAAGATCGGTCCCTGAGACAGTAGATCCTCCCTGAGAGGAAGTCTCCACGGGACGTCCGCCACCAGTCTGACCATGTCGGCGTACCAAGCTCGACGAGGCCAGTCCGGAGCTACCAGAATTACTGGAATTCCTTCCTCCTCTATCCTGCGAAGAAGTCTTGGCAGTAACGCGAGAGGAGGGAAGGCATACATTAGCTGGTATTGCCCCCACGGGGCGATCAGTGCGTCTGCGGTTTCTGCTAGAGGATCGCGGGAGCGAGCCACGAATCTCTGAACTTTCCTGTTGAATCGTGATGCCAACAGATCCACATCCGGGGTGCCCCACCGTAGGCACAACTGGTGGAAAACGTCTGGATGGAGGGACCATTCCCCCTGATCCAAAGTCTGACGGCTGAGATAATCTGCCTGCCAATTCTCCACCCCCGGAATGAACACCGCAGAGATTGCTGGAACAAATCGTTCCGCCCAGCGAAGAATGCAAGCCACTTCTTTGGCCGCTCGGACACTCTTGGTGCCCCCCTGGTGATTGACATAAGCCACGGCCGTGGCATTGTCCGACTGGATCCGAACCGGGCTGCCCTGGAGCTGCTCGGTCCAGTGAATCAGACAAAGTCTGATCGCTCTCAGTTCCAATACATTTATCGGTAACCTGGATTCTTCCGGGGACCAAAGTCCCTGGACAGATAACTGACCGAGAATTCCTCCCCATCCGGATAGACTGGCATCCGTGGTCACTATCGTCCAATATATTGGCAGAAATGACTTTCCCTGGCTGAGCATTGGAGACCGAAGCCACTAGACCAGAGACTCTCTGGTCTGTTTGCTCAATCGGATCTGATTGTCCAGGGATTCCGGATTCCGATTCCATCTGAGAAGAATCTCTTGCTGAAGAATTCGGGTATGGGACTGGGCAAATGGGACTGCTTCGAATGAAGCCACCATCAACCCCAGAACCCTCATGCAAGTCCGAAGGGAAGACCAGCTGTTGGACAGTAACAACTGGACTGCTGATTGAATCTTTCGGAGTTTCCCTACCGGAAGAAAAACTCTTGTCTTGACTGTGTCTAAAATTAGACCCAGATATTCGAGCCTCTGGGTGGGAACCAGAAATGACTTTTGCTGGTTCACCAGCCACCCGAATTCCTGTTAAGAAATCATAGTAATTTCTATGTTTTGTAGCAAGGTCTGAGGAGACTCTGCATGAAGCAGAAGATCGTCTAGGTAACCAAGGATCGATATGCCTCTTTGGCGCAGAAGTGCCAACATTGGGGCCAACACCTTTGTGAAGACCCGCGGAGCCGTGGCGAGACCGAAAGGTAACGCCACAAACTGATAGTGGTTCTCTTCTACGGAAAAGCGTAGAAACCGCTGATGTCCTGCGAAAATGGGAATGTGAAGATAGGCATCCTTGATGTCTATGGACGCTAGGACATCCCCTGGATGCAGGAAGGCTGCTACTGTGCGAATGGACTCCATTCTGAATCTTCTTATGTTGACAAAAGAATTGAGTGCTCTTAAGTCCAGAATTGGACACACTTTGCCCTCTTTCCTGGGTATTGTAAATAGGTTTGAATAAAACCCTTGAAACCGTTCTGTCCAAGGAACGTGGACTACCACTCCCTGTTGTAGTAAATCTGTGACTGCTCTCCGCAGATCTTCTAAACGATCTGAGGATAGTCGGATATTGGAAGGGAAGAATCGCGCCGGTGGGAGAGATCGAAACTCGATCTTGTACCCTGACCTTATGACTTCGCAAACCCATTTGTCCGGGATTCTGGAAAGCCATGGATCCGGGAACCGGCGAAGACGTCCCCCCACCCCAGTTATGGGTGGGGGCGCACCTTCAGGCTTTGGATGGTTTATCTTCAGGTCTGGAGGGGGCGGGCTTTTGCTTGCCCGACCAACGACCCCTGACGCCTCCTGCAGGAGCTTTGGAGCACCCGCGGGACGAAAAAACCTCGTGAGCAGAAAAAGAAGGCCCTCGTCTTTGACGAGTTCCTCTACCTTTAAAATTTTGCGGTAAAAAGGTGCTCTTTCCACCCGTGAGATCTTTAATGATCTCATCTAAGTTGGCTCCAAATAGACGCTCTCCTGAAAAGGGGATATTAGCCAATGCTTTTTTGGAACCTTGGTCGGCTAACCAACCTTTTAGCCACAGTGTACGCCTGAGAACCACTGCTGAGACTGATGCTCGCGCCAATAATGGAGTGGCGTCTAACACCGCATCACACACAAACTGTAACCCCTGTATCATTTGTTCCAACAAATCTGATACCGCCTGAGGGACCTCTTCTAAGTCCCGGCGTAACCACTTGGTCCATTCAGTTACAGCCTGCGAAACCAGACCAATAGCTATTATAGGTCTGAAAGCTGATCCAATCAAGGAAAACATGGTGCGAGACATAGCTTCTATCTTGCGATCCACTGGATCTTTAAAAGACGGAGCGTCTTCTAAAGGAATAACCGTGGCTTTATTCAATCTAGCAATTGGTGAATCCACCACAGGTGGTTCTGTCCATTTCTTAATAAGGGTTTCCTCAAACGGATAACGCCTGTCAATGCGTTTAGAAATAGTAAAAGTGCGTTTTGGCAGACGCCATTCTTCTTCGATTGGATTGCCAAAACATTTGGGCAATGGAAAAACCTTCGCCACTTTGATGCGTTTTTTAGTCCCAAAAGGGATTTCAGTTTCAGCTATTTCCGATGGAATACCCTGTAACCTTAAGGTCTCTTGAACAGATACAATGAGTGCGTTTACCAACGCTTCCTCTCGGGCTATGGCGGATGCCGAAACATCCTCCTCACTGTCTGAAGAGACAGGACCCGAGACACCAATCCCAGATGAAGTACCTGCAACTGCAGAAATGGGCTCAGAGTCTGAATCCGAGGTTTCAGATGTATGGGGTTAGGCGGGGGTCGCTTTCTTGCGCCCTGTCCCTGACAAGCCACTTCCACCCGGGACACAAAAGTTTCCATAATAGCTGACAATGATTCAATTGTCAATGGGGTGCTGGAGGATCCCGCAGACCCCTCGAGGGGATCCGGAGGAGATACATGAGTGGCAGGGTCCATGTTAATTCAGGACACCTTTGCCAGCAAAACAAAAAAACTTTTCCTTTTTTTTTTTTTTTTTGTGTGTCTCCCCCTAGCGCAATAGCGCCCCTCAGAGTACCTGCTTCTCGATCCCACAGAGAGAGAGAGGGACCCCCAAGGCTCACCAACCGATGCAGTGCAGTTTCCACCAACTGCAGTCAGCGTCTGTCTTACACAGACTGGAAGGAGCTGTTTGCTTTTTCCCGGGTAGAAGGACGTGGCTCCGCCCCCTGTGTACGCCTTCCGGCGTTCCCAGCTCTCCACGAGGTAGCTGGGCTCACAAAACATGGCCGCCCCCATAGAAGAGACATAAGACTCCAAAAACATGGCGGCCGGCGTGACCTGAGGACATACATGCATTTGGTCTATGGCAAAATGGCGGCGGACCGCCGAAATCGTTTTCCCAGCACATCCATCTGCATCTCTGCTAAGAGGCGATATATGGATCTACAGGAGATACACTACAAATAAGGTAGGATTATACCTCCTATGTCTGCTGTAATGTTACAGTCTGCTGGGTAGAGTGTTAGCTCTTAAACCAAGTCCACTTCCCACAAACACATGCTGTATTACAAGGGGGACTTGTAAGTATCAGATATATACTGACCATATATGGAGGGGCCCATAATACATACTGCCTCATAACGAGGAAAAAAGGGAACGTTTACTCACCATACCGAACCGACAGGCACCCTCTCTTCACAATACCCTCTCCACCGGGGTGGGGGGTTGTGGATTACTCCGGACGCCTCGACTCTCTGGTTCCTGGCGTCCATGCGAGATTTTTAACTCGCAAGGTCAGTCCCTCCACTGGGACTCCGTCGCGGCCGACCCAGCGCGGAGCTCTGGTCTGCACGCGCTCGTAGGCAGAAACCGGGTTGACCACTGGATCTCAACATCCAGCCCGTCGCCCGGCCCCGCATACTTACTTGAATGTGTCGCGGCCGACCAAGCGCAATGCCATGGTCTGCGCGCGCTCGTAGGCCGGCTGGGGTGACCACAAGTGTCGCCCAGTCCGGCATTTTTGCTTGAAGATCTCACAGGAAAAAACACTGGAGAAAACGACCTAAAAAATGTCTTTCTTAAAGAAAAAAGTCTTGCCAGGACCAAAAGATCCCAGCAAGGAACTTCGGTCCTTACTCCTGACTAGACAGAAAAAAACTGATTCCCTGTAGCAGAGAGAGGGAGGATATACCCTCAGGGACTGCCCCTAAGGTGGAGCCAGAACGTTTTGTCTTTCTGCCTAGTCCTACTCCTGCGGAGACAACATAACCCAGCTCTTGAGAATCAAGAAGACTACGTCTGTCAATGAGCGATAGAGAAAATGCATTTTATGTGCACGGCTCGAGCAAACTCAACAGCTGTACATAGGAGTTGGCAGAATTACAGAGGTCAAAGTAGGTGCATTGGTCAATGTCACCACAATGGAAGGGCTATCCAACCAGCAAGACCATACTTTCTAAAACTTACAGGGACAACCCCTATTTGCGTACGTATCCTGACACAAGGGCAAAATTAGGCCTTTTGCACACTGCAGCTTAAAAAAAGCTCAGTACAGATTTTTTTTTTCTTTTTTTTTTTTTTTTTACAGAGCTAAAATACAGCCGATTCATTGTAATGTGTCTATGCACACAGGTACGTAACCGAGCACCGTGCATTCTTCAGTAAAAACAAAATAGAAAAATCTGCATTGTTGGGCAGTAATTTATGCCTCATGCGCACAAATGGCCATTTACATAATGCACAAAACAAGAACATGAGAATACGTTTCCACGCATTTGCACAAAAATGCGCGCAAAATTACGCGAATGCAAATACATAAAAAAAAAAATTATGAAAAAGGTAGATGCTCAAAAAATGGAGTATCGTGTGCAAGAGGCCTTAGAGTTTACCAAATTCATCCAGAAATGCACTGTGGGAGAGTACGTTTTTCTCCAGTTCAATGCAATAAAACGGCATAGAATAGCGTTCTTGTGGGTAGGATTGGTACTGCAACCTTGTGTGCTTAAGGTTCATCCAACCTCAGGCAAGCAATATCTAGGTTCATAAGAGATTACCATTTGCATTGTAGAAGCAACACACTTTTCCAGTATATTGCTATAGCAGGGGAGGTCCAGAAAACCTGGAAAAAAAAATGTTACCGGTCTGATGTGTACAGCGCCAACAGGCCAGGGAAGTAAGGGGGTTGATCTTTTGGAGCTTATGAAGGGTGAATGGTTACAGTGGCAGCGCCGGGCATTGATTTGTACAGAGAACAAATCTGACAGCTGCTGCTGTTTGCACAGCGCATGGAGGCAACATTTAGAACTGCTGGCAGGAACCCAATTATTGCCAGGGGTCGCCCCTGCGCAGCCATATGATGTAGCCTAAGTCACTGACTTCAGAGTTCTGACTTTATTTCTACTCTTATTTGCATGCTTGTCACAGTTAAAGGTCTCAAAGCACTAAAGCCAAATATACAGACAGGCAACTAGAATTCTCAGGTGGTCTGCAATGGCAGCCTCTGCATTTCCCCCAGAATAGGTTTCCTTTAAACCATCTGCCTGGATTTAAATTCTAAAATGATTACAACAAATATCCTGAGGGTAAACAAAAAAAACTAACAAAAACAGGAGAATTCTGACAGATTCCCCATTGATCTCTGTAGATACTACATATCAGAGCAAGCCTGCATTTCTAGTACAATGGCTTGCTGCCCAAGACAAACTGAATTGCATGAATTTCAGGAGAAAAATTGGATTTTTGTACTTACCGTAAAATCTATTTCTCTGAGTTCATCGACGGACACAGCACTCCATAAACCATAACTACTGTGTTTTTTGCCTCCTCCAGTAGTAGGACTAGGCAGAACAAAAAAAAAAAAAAAAACACCTGGCTACGCCCATGGGCCGTCCTTAGCTTGGTATATAACCACCCTCGCTGGCTCTAGGTAATCAGTTTAGTAGCTAGCAGTATTAGAAGTATCAAAACTGCATAGAGGGGTGGGTGCGGTTTGTCAATTAACTCAGCGAAATTGATTTTATGGTAAGTACAAAAATCCTATTTATGTCCAAAAGCAGCACCAAAAGGAAAAAGGAGGGGTGGGGAAAATAACCCACGGCTAAACAGAGCTTTTAATCAGGACACAGGAGCCCCGTCTGAAAAATAAAAGTTTAAAGAAAAAAGCACCCCTTAAGAGGGAACAGTCCCTCTTAAAACTTTGCGTCCAAAAAAGCATCCGCAAATGCCAAAGTATATACCTTATAGAATTTTGCGAAGGTATGCACCGACTACCAAGTGGCTGCTTTGCAAACTTGCGTAATGGATGCCTGATAACGGAAGGCCCAAGAAGCACTCAGCGCCCAAGTAGAATGCGCCATCACAGGGAAAGGTGGAACCTGACCTTTAATGGAAGAGGCTCGAGTCACCGTCTGTCTGATCCATCTGGAGATGGTAGCCGAAGAAGCAGCCAGCCCTTTTCTTGGTCCGCCCGTAACCACAAAAAGAGTCTGACCTCCAAAAGGACTCCGTAGCTGCCAGATGCACACGAAACATACGAACCACATCCAAGGTATGCAAATTTCTTGGGATGAGCCAGCTTGGGACACAAGGAAGGCAACACAATATGTCCTCACTCAAATAGAAGTCAGAGACAACTTTGGGCAGGAATGATGGACAGGGACGAAGAACCACTTTATCCCTATGGACCAAATAGGGACTGCAACCGGATAATGCCACCAATCCCAAAATCCTGCGGGCTGAGGTAATGGGCACCAATAATGTCACCTTCTGGGACAACTTAGACAAGGGAAGCTCCCGAATATTATCAAATGTAGGTTTCTGGAGAAGCAAAAGCACGAAATTTAAAAATCGCATGGCGGCAAAAGAGACCGTACAGGTGGAGCCACATTTCGAACCCCTTGTATGAGGGTACGGACCAAAGCGAGCGTGGCTAGGGGTTGCTGAAAGAAGATTGCCAGGGCAGACATTTGGCCCTTCATGGTACTCATGGCCAACTTCTGATCAACGCCCTATTGAAGAAAGGTTAAGATCAGAGCCACATAAAAGGATCGAGGATGAGCGCCAATTGACTCACACCAAGAAATGTACGCTTTCCACATACAATGGTATATCTTGCTGGAAGACTACTTTCTCAGCGTCACCAAAGTAGGGACACTGGTCCAGACAGACCTCTATGCCTCAGTACCTGGCTTTCAGTAGCTGAGCCATTAAAACCAGCAACTGAAGCAGGATGGTAGATCAGCCCTAGGGACAACTGGTCTTTCGATTCTGAGAGGAAGCCCCCAAGGGACCTTTATTGCCACCAGGCTGATTGGAAGATCCTCGCCCTTAATTCCTCCCAGGAATTGCGGAGGAAGCCTGAGCCAAGGCTGATACTGGCCCTTCTGTGGTCCTTGGACGCCTGCGGCATGTGCCAGAGGAACCCGTGATCTCTCCACAAACCTTGTTATCCCTCTAGTGGAGCCAAACCTGCATGTAAGCCTGTGAAAACCAAACTGTGTTGAAGGTGGATACCACCCACCAGACTCCAAACCCATATGCAAAATGGGAGAGAGAACTATCTGTGTGACAGCAGCCGGTGAATCACGTCCTGTGGTTCCTTTGGTTTGTCCAGAGGAAGGACCACCCTGATCAGAATTAGAATCAGACGTAGGTAAATCAATGCCCTGGACAGGGATAGGGGGGACCTTCGGTAGTTTAGACATCACCTGAATCTTTGCTGGCATTAAATCTGCACAAGGAGACCCAGGACCTGAAATAACTGAAAAGGACAAACTTTGTTCCCCTTTCTGGGTACCCCCAAAATAATAATTTTGTGGATCCTTTGATGTTTATGAAGTCCACAAAGCTGGTCCGCACCCCCCAATAATGGGTGAGGGCAGACCTTCATGCTGAAGGGGTCTTGTCTGCGGGTCCAGAGAAGCTAGCTCTAGGCTTTCTAGACCAAGGATGCTTGGAACCTCCCGGGGAAGATTTGAAAGATCCATTTCCCTTATTCTCCGTCCCAGAAGCACAAATTTTTTTATGTGCCAAGAAGGAGGGCCCCCAGTCTGCGATGAGGGTCCTCCCCTTTTCCTAGATTGTGGCAGGAAGGTACTCTTTCCCCCCATATCATCCTTAATGAGGTCATCCAGGGTAGCCCCAAATGGGTGATCGCCTTAAAAGGGCAGACCAATAGGAGCTCTCTTAGAGGCATGGTCTGCAGACCAATTCTTAAGCCACAGCACGTGCCTAATCACCACCGCTGAAACAACGTTTGGACAGCACAGAAGCTGTATTCAAAAGTTGCATCACAAAAACTACAGCCCACAGACCAACTGGTCCGCTAAAACATAAGCAGTGGGGACCTGCTCACTCCCTGGTGCAAAAGCTTGGCCCATTCAGTTAGGGTCTGAGACACCAGGGCTGAGGCAAGTAAAAATGGATTTTTGTAAAATCTTACCGTAAAATCCTTTTCTCTTAGCTCATCGACAGACGTAGTCCTCGGTGATACACCACCTTCGGGTTATGTTACCTCCGCAGGAGCAGGACTAGACAGGAAATTAAAAAGCTCCGGCCACACCCTAGGGGCAGTCCCAGAGGGTATATCCTCTCTCTCCCTGCCTCAGCAAATCAGTTATGTGAAAAAGCAGTGCTTAGAGAATTTAACCCAACCCAACTCCAAAACAGAGGGGCGGGGACTACGTCTGTCGATGAGCTAAGAGAAAAGGATTTTACGGTAAGATTTTACAAAAATCCATTTTTCTCTAGCGCTCATCGACAGACGTAGTCCTCGGTGATACACCACCTTCGGGACGTCCCAGAGCAGTATCACAACTGAGGGGTGGGAAAATGGAAATCAAATCCCAATCTAGAAGGCCCAACCGGTGCCAACTAGAAGTTTACAATGCTCATCCTTAATGATGAGACTCAACAAAAAAATTTTCAAACCGAAAAAAACCCTCGAGGTAGACCACCGGTCTCCTCAAATTGCGGCCTGCAAAACCTTGCGGCCAAATGAGGCATCCGCCGATGCCGTCACATCAATTTTATAGAATTTTGTAAAGGTATGTACCGACGACCAGGTGGCCGCCTTACATACCTGGACCACTGACGCCTGATGGCGAAAGGCCCAGGAAGTACTGAGCGCTCGAGTGGAGTGCGCCCTAACAGGGAACGGAGGACTCTGACCCTTAATAGAATAAGCCTGTACCACCGTTTGTCTAATCCATTTGGCAATGGTCGCGGCAGATGCAGGCAAACCCTTTCTGGGGCCATCCGTGATCACAAAAAGTGAATCCGTCTTACGGAATGATTCCGTAGCTTTCAGGTATACCCTGATTGCCCGAACCACATCTAAGGAATGCAACGCATGTTCCCGATGATGCTTGGGCTGAGGACACAAGGAAGGTAGTACAATATCTTCATTCAGATGAAAATCTGAAACCACCTTGGGAAGAAAAGATGGTTTAGGATGAAGTACTACCTTATCCCTATGAATCACTAGGTATGGTGACTGGCATGATAATGCAGCCAGTTCTGACACCCTGCGAGCAGAAGTAATAGCCACCAAGAAGGCCACCTTCTGGGATAAAGTAAGCAAGGGAATCTCCCTGATGTCTTCAAAGGGAGGTTTCTGTAGAACCGACAAAACCAAATTAAGATCCCAGGGCGGTAAGGGCGCGCGGACTGGAGGAGCCAGGTGCCGCACCCCCTGGATGAAATTCCGCACCAAGGATTTGGTAGCTAAAGGCTTCTGAAAGAAGATTGCTAATGCTGAAACTTGACCCTTGATGGTGCTCAAGGCTAGCTTCTGCTCAACCCCTTGTTGCAAAAAGGCCAATATTCGAGTTACCGAATAGGTACGTGGAGGAAATCCTAAAGATTCGCACCACGCAATATAAGTCTTCCATGTGTGATAATAGACTTTGCTGGAAGTCGCTTTCCTTGCTTTAATAAGGGTAGGAATGACTGAAGCTGACAAACCTCTGTCCTTCAGTACTTGGGTCTCAATGGCCAGGCCATTAAACCCAGCGACTGTAAAGCATGATGGTAATTTGGTCCTTGAGACCACAGACACTCCCTGAGACGAAGTTCCCACGGAACGTCTACGACTAACATGTCCAAGTCGGCCAGGCCGGCTAGAGGAGGCCAGCCTAGAATTTCTAGGACCACTGGCGCTGACTGGATCTGAACCAGGCGTCCCTAGAGGTATCTGGCCCCGACCATCCGAGAAAGTCTGGTCGTTTTCTGTTCCCACACATTTATCAGATACCTGATAGTTATCAGGAAAGGTGATCTTTTCTGGTTGAACCTCAGGGACCGAAGTCACCCGAATAGAGGCTACTTGGCCTATCTGGTCAACCAGATCCGATTCCTGTGAGGTATCGGGACTAATCTTAGGAAAAGGTAAAGGAAAAGATCTATTCAGGGAACGGTAATTACCGCTTCCTGTAGTACTTAAATGTTGGAAGGGAAGAATCGCACCGGTAGTAGTGGTTGATGCTCGATCTAATGTCCTGAATACCGGTGAAAACGTCCCCCCACCCTGAAACCGGGTGGGGGCGCACCTTCAGGCTGTGTACTCCTTTGCTTCGGGTTTGGCTGGGTTGGTCCTTTGCTTGTCCGACCAGCCCTTCTTGAACCCTCCTGGAGGAGTCTTGCCTTTCCCGCTAGTACCAGCCAGGCGCCCTTTATGGGCGGTAAAGAAAGGTCCTCGCTTGTTGCGAGGTCCCTTAGCTTTAGCAGCCTGTGGCAAAAAAGTGCTCTTGCCCCCAGTGGCATCCTTAATGATATCATCTAGGTTGGCCCCAAATAGACGATTCCCCTGAAAGGGGAGATTTGTCAAGGTCTTCTTGGAACCTAGGTCAGCTGACCAGCATTTTAACCACAGCACACGTCTGAGGATCACCGCTGTCTTAGATGCATGCCCTAATAAGGGAGTAGTGTCCAAGGCTGCGTCACAGATAAACTGTAGCCCTTGTATAATCTGTTCCATCAAATCAGATGTCTCCTGGGGAATATCTTTTCCCCTAAGATCTTGGCGTACCATTTTCGCCCATTCCGTAAGTGTCTGGGAAACTAGACCAATAACAATTACTGGTCTAAATGCTGACCCTATCAGAGAGAAGATGGTGCGGGACTCTGCTTCCATCTTTCGATCCACCGGATCCTTAAAGGACAAAGTGTCCTCCACTGGAATAACCGTGGCTTTATTCAGCCTGGCAATAGGCGGATCCACGACTGGTGGTACCGTCCATTTCTTAATGATGGATTCCTCAAACGGATAGCGTCTAGCAATACGCTTGGAAATAGTAAAGGTACGTTTAGAATGCTCCCATTCTCCTTTAATCTGATTACCGAAACATTTAGGTACAGGAAAAGCCTTCATCGTCTTGATGGGCTTATTAGTACCAAAAGGAATCTCTGTTTCAGTTGCCTCTGCCGGTAAAGCCTCAAGTTTTAAGGTTTCCTGCACTGCCACAACTAGTGCGTCCACCAATGCTTCTTCCTGAATAATAGCAGGAGAAGAGGCGTCCTCCTCACTGTCTGAGGGGGCTTTACCTGGGATAACAGCCCTTGCAGAGGAACCTGCAACTGCCGTGACCACCTCTGAATCTGAGTCAGAGGTGTCAGATGGTATAGGGGTAGGCGGGGGTCGCTTCCTTGACCCCCGTCCCTGACAGGCCGCCTCCACCCGAGCCACCATAGACTCCAAAATTGCTGTAAATGACTCTATACTCTGTGCACCGGCGGGTCCCGTGGCCCCCTCGAGGGAAACAGGTGGGGGAATATGTGTGGCAGGGTCCATGATAACTCCAGTTACTTCCTGGATAATATAATTCAAAAATAAAACTTTTTTTTTTTTTTTTCTTCGACCCCCAGCGCCACAAAAGCCCCTTAGTGTTACCTGCTAGGGATCCCTATCGATCGAGAGAGAGAGAGAGATAGACCCCCAGGCTCACCACTTGATGCTCAGAGTTTAACTGCAACAGGTTACAGCGCTGTCTTAACAAACAGGAAGTCTTTTGGCTGGCTGCCCAGGAAGAAGGGAGGCGGCTCCGCCCCTCTGTACGTCTTCCGGCGCCTCCCCCAAGCTCCACGAGTTGTTTGGATCACCTCAAACATGGCCGCCCCCATGCTGGAGACACGAGGCTCCGCCAAAATGGCGGCTCGTGCGATCCAGCAAAAAAAATGGCGGCGGCCCATACTGAATAGCGGTGTGCTGCAGGGCACACAACACTCTCACTGCATGGGGATATGGCGTGGTTGGCGGTACCGGCCCTGGCGGACCGCATGGCCGTTCGGGAGGCCTGCTAATAGCTGGAGATCTGATTAGGAAGGCAGTCTACATGTCCGTGGCTTCTGACTGGTAGGTAGCTTATTCTTAACCCATAAGATTCCCAGAATGCCACAGATTACATCTTTAAGACATGTATACAATTAGATTGTTAGCTCCCAAACCAAGCCTCCTGGCTTTTTTGCACACATAAAATCACACTCAAAATAGGAGGATCTGTGTCATGTTGTAGGATAGAAAGGGACTCTATCTTACCATACAGAGAGGGGCCCGCGTTCACCACAACACCCGTCAGGGGGAAAGGGGGAACATACTACTCACCATACCGGAACCAGGCGGGCACCAACTCCTGACAGTACCCCTCTCCACCGGGGCGGGAGGGCTGTCGACCGATACGGACGCCGTGACTCATGGTCTTTGGCGTTTCGGCGAGACATTTAACTCGCGTGGACAGTCCTTTAATGGGACTTTGTCGCGGCCGACCCAGCGCGGAGCTATGGCCTGCACGCGCTCGTAGGCTGAACTGGGGTGACCACCGGATCTCAACATCCAGCCCGTCGCCCAGTTCAGCTTTCTTGCTTGAAGATCTCACAGGAACACTGGAGAAAAAAGGCTGTCTAAAAAAAAAAATCCTTTAAGAAAAAATTCTTGCCAGGACCTAAGATCCCAGCAAGGTGTCTAGGTCCTTACTCCTAACTAGACAGAAAATAACTGATTTGCTGAGGCAGGGAGAGAGAGGATATACCCTCTGGGACTGCCCCTAGGGTGTGGCCGGAGCTTTTTAATTTCCTGTCTAGTCCTGCTCCTGCGGAGGTAACATAACCCGAAGGTGGTGTATCACCGAGGACTACGTCTGTCGATGAGCGCTAGAGAAAACATGCTGCGTGCCAAAGTCTCCGCTTTCCTGTCAGCTGGGTCCTTAAAGGACAGGGATTCCTCTACTGGGATCATGGTAGCTTTGTTCAACCTAGAAACAAGGGGGACTAGTCCACTTTTTTTTAAAGGGACTCCTCAAAAGGGTAACGTACAAAACATTTGGGGACCACAAAGGGTGATTTTGGTTGTTCCCATTCCTTACAGGAAAACCTGTCAAAATAAGGAACATAAGTAAACGCCTTTGGAGTGCGAGGTGACTTATGCGTACCAAACACAGCCGCAAACTCCAAATTTTTAAAGTCTCACGCACTGCAGTGATAAGTGTGTACCAGCGCTTTTTCATTCACTGCTGCGACCATGGAGGAATCCTCCTCACTATCGGATGGATCTGGGGGGTGTGATAAGCCCCCCTGGACAGGCCACGTCCATGGCAGCATTAGGCTTAGAATCAGATGAGAGACTGAGCAAGGAAAGGCGGGGGACGCTTCCTCCTGGGCCTTTGCCCGCACACCATTTCAACCCAGAACACTAAGGACTGCAGGACCACCGTCTGTGCAACCATGGTAAACTGGGGTCCTGAGGGACCTGCCACCTACATGAGGGGGTCAGTGAGGGATGTGTGTCCCCGAGGCTCCACTCCAGGAAAAGGAAGACCTTTCAGTACAAAAACGATCTTTTGGCACCACTAAAGGATCCCCCCAAGGCTCAGGGTACCTATCAGCAGAGAGAGAGAGAACAGGGACACCCAAGGACTCACCCTACCTTATCGCCACAGACGCCATTCCTGTTCATATGTCCTGGTCACAGAAAGAGTAAACTGAGGAGGAGCTTTGGCAGTCTCCAGCGTCTCCCAGACTAAGGGAAAATGGCCCCCGTGATATCGGGCTACACAAACATGGCCGCCAGCGGGAGACCAAGCAGACTAAGGAAAAATAGCCACCATCAGCTACAGATGCTGAAGCATGTTGCCAGGATCTTTCTTGCACCCTCTGCAACGTTGCACCCTCTGCAAGGGGACCCCCCCAAAGGTAAGACACGTTAGGGAAGGCTCCGCTGGGCACTCTGCACTGGTCTCTGTATTAGGGCATGTACCTAGGGGTCTCCTACACTAGGACCCCTCAGACTGCCAGGGCAGGACATACACTATCCTAGGACCCATACAGAGTGGGGATAGCAGGGGAGACCCCAGGGGTCTCAGTTGCATCCTTTGCCCTAGGACCACCACCAGACAGGGGGGAAAGAGTGGGGGAAACTCCGCTCAACGAGGGATTTAAGAATGGGAGGAGGGATCCTGCAGGCAGGTCTGACCGTCCCTGGAGGTTGCCCGCATCCACCCCAAAAAACACCAAAAAAAAAAGAGGGGGGACTGTACTTACCCTTCCATGGTGTGGGTAGCACTCCAGACCGAATCCTCACCATTGAAGTAGGGGAGCTGTTGACCAAGGGACCGCTGTGACCCAGACCCACGCCCGGTCATATGAAACCCTGCGAGACATTAACTCGTGGGCCAGCCTTTGTTTGTGAGGCTATGTCACAGCCAAACTAGCGCATAGCTGCGGGCTGCACGTGCTGGCTGGGCGACCATGGATCTAGGTTATCTAGCCTGGCAGTTGATTGTAGATCTCGAGAGAAAAAAAAAAAAGACGCAAGGAAGGAGAAAAAAATTGCTAGGACCAGAGATCCCAGCCAGGAGTCTAGGTCCTTACTCCTGACAAGACAGATTAAAACTGATTACCTAAAGCAGAGAGGGGGGGTTATATATCAGCTGCGAACGGCCCATGGCCATAGCCAGGTTTTTTTTGTTTTTTTTTTTTCTGCCTAGTCCTAACCCAATAGTTATGATTTATGGAGTGCTGTTTGTACGTCAAACGAAAGAAAACTCACGGGTGATCAAACACCACCAAATGAAAGCCCCATTTGTGGATTAAAAAAAAAATTATAAAAAAAAAAAGGTCAGTTGTGTGGAGTGGTGCATGACCGCGCAATTGCTAGTTAAAAGCAACGCAGTGCTGAATAGCAAAAAATGCCCTGATCATGAAGGGAGTAAAAGCCAACTACTTTTGTAACATGTTACACCTGTTTTAAGGGTATAACATGGTGACAAGTAAAATCTCCCCACGACCAATGTCACTTTTGAATTTTGTATGGCTTTGTGGAGCTCCGACCCACAGCAGAACGACTTAGTTCTCAAAAGGAATTAAAGTGCAGTAATCACTATATTCATAGTCTATTGACACTTCCTCCAGCTCTCCAACTGAAAGCCTGTACCTCAGCATGTCTGCAGGAGTCTGGTATTGCACCCGCGATCTACTAATCATGAGTGCAACTTTTCAGGCTCCTATGCAAAAATAAAATAATGCATGTACTTTTGCAGGACAAAAAATGTGCATTAATTATTTTTATTTTAGGGTGGACTTTGCCTTTAAACAGCCACCTGACATTCAGGAAAACTGCATATGCAGCAAAGGTTAGACAGAGAAGAAATGTCCGCCACTTGGCTTGCCAGCTGCATGCAGTCATTTTCATGTGACCCCTAACTTCTGTAACCACAACATATGGAGTATTCTTGTAACATGATCATAATGTATGTCCGTGACTGCTTACAAGACAAATGTGGACAGTTTTCTGTTTAAAGTCTTCATTTTTTTTTTTTTTAACATGTCTGAATGGTATATGATCGCCTACTTAGGATTACAATTCAAGAGTAGGTCATAAACACAGTAACCTTCATTTGAATTCCCTCAATATGTGAATAAGTGCACATGCCATCAAATCTCTAGCATGGATCTCTGGAAAAAAATCATTTTTTAGAAACCATGTAAATAGGTTACCTCTAATGGTTAAGCTGACCGTACAATTTTCTTACTCATTTTTCTTTAGATTTACCTTCAACTATGTAGTGCAAGGGCCTGCCTGATTGCATGTATATTGAAAGTGTTTAGGTTTGACCTCGCATTATATGGTTTTGATAAATCTAACAGGAAATTGTACAATAAAATTGTATAATGTATAGGCCGCTTTAGGGTAGCCATAGATGAAGCAAATTTATTTTCTGTACGCGAGGGGGGGGGGTTCCTGGGAGAACATCGTGATTATTGCTAGTGGCTGCAACAGCCTCTAGCAATAATCAGATGTAAATCCAGCAGGCTGGTTGTGACCAAGTTTATCGACTTGGGTACATTCAGCCTACCCGATCCCCGTACATGGTTCGATTCTTGGCCAGTTCCTGCCAAACTGCCCAAGATTCTAAGGGCTCTTTCACACGGAGCGGACCGTACTGCGATCCGCCTCTGGCACTTTCTTTTTTCACGGACACTTGTGTCATCCGCTCCGTATGTCCGCATATCATCCCATCCGTTTGCGGATGATATACGGACATAATGTATGTCTAAGGGCATTACGGATGTCAAAGGGGGAGGGTAGCAGGTAAATGACAGCATCTTCCTTTCTCCAGTCTCAGGATGCCTTATATGCAGTGACGAGATGTTTTTTGTGAACGGATGAGGGGAAAAAAGGAGCGCGAATACCACAATGGCACACAGTACTACAGCCAGAACTTAGTCAAAGCACCAAAAGAAGAATGCTAAAGTGTTCTCCGACATGAAGGAAACTCATTCGTACAGTAACCAGCAGCACTTTGGGCTTGGAAACACAAATGTAAATTAATAGTATGCTAATTATTAGAGATAACATTTATAGTTTTGTCATTTTGCCTGAAAGCTGTATCTGTACTGCAAACCATCACTTCCAGATGCACACTTGCTCCAGGGACAAATAAAAAGATTTGCCTTGCCCTGCCTACACACAGAAATAGCCCTTTACTTTTGAGAATTGTACTGAGACATGCCGAAATCCTCAGTTTTAAGAAGTAGGGATGCACCGAATGTTCGGCAACCTAACATTATTCGGCCGAAAATAGCAAAAAAAGCACTTTGGGTGTTTGGCCGAATAAGTAAAAAGGCCGAATAAATTTGTGCCGAACAATGTCCCGACCGGCGACCCGCCATCCCCGAGCATCACTGTAAACATAGCCGGAGGCACTACAGCGGCGGTCACTAAATGGCGGCCCGCGCGATGCTTCCGCCCGGACAGCGAGCCCGCTACCTAGGAGTCCTTCGGTCCCGTTCCTCACTGCGGCTCCCGGCTCCCTGCTCACACGCCGCCGGTGTCCTGTCCGGCCGCAAGTAGGGGGTGTGACGTCACGCGCACGTCCCGCCCCCTGCTCCTGACTGCGGCTCCTTCACACTCGGTCCAGCGAGCTAGGACGTGACACTATGTGCACGCCCCGCCCCCCTGTTCGCGGCTTTTGGCTCCGACCTGGCTGCAGTTCAGGTATGTGGAGCACATTTGGGGGAGAATACGGTAGCTGCACAAGCATTAGTGTGCAGACTGGCATATTTTGCCATATGTTGCCATGCTCATTAGAGTGCCCTATAAAGTGCCCCTTAAAAAAAAAAAAAAAGAAAAAAAATGTGCCCAACAGAGTGCTCCCTTGACATAAAATGTGGCCATCAGCGTGCCCCTTATTTTATGCTAAGGGACATGCTGATGAGCATATTTTATGTTAAGGGGCACTCTGATGGGCATATTTTATGTTAAGGGACACGCTAATGGGCATATTTTATGTTAAGAGCAACACTGATTTAAATGTTTTGTTTTGCCCATCAGAATGCCCCCTAACAAAATGTGCCCATCAGCGTGCCCCCTAACATAAAATGTGCCCATCAGCGTGCCCCTTATTTTATGTTAAGGGTCACACTGATGGGAAAATTATATGCTAAGGGTCACGCTGATGGACACATTTTATGTTAAGGGGCACTCAAATGAGCATATTTTATGTTAAGAGCAACGCTGATGGACACGTTTTGTTTTGCCCATCTTTCTGAGTCATAGAACCATTTAATTATTGTAATGGTGAAAAAATTGGCAAAATAAATGGAAAAAATGCGAAACACCGCGTTCGGTATTCGGCCTTCGGCCAAGCATTTCATTATTATTTGGCTTCGGCCAAGAATTTCATTTCGGTGCATCCCTATTAAGAAGGCTTCATTGCACTTCTCAGTAGTCTAGTGGAGGACTTTTAAGATTCATTTTTGCCCACCTTACCATAGCTTGCCTGGTCACAGTATGATAAGAATGTCAGCCATCCTTAGCTATGGGCAACTTGTGTGACACACACTGAAAAGTGAACGCACAAGTGTAATTTGGAACAATTTTGGTATGTTCATGATTTTTTCTAACAGTCAGAGCCCCCTGTGTATGGACAACCATAAAGATCAGACAGTCTGCCAAAATCATAAAAAAAAAAAAAAAAAACACAGACATGACAGCGAGACAATCAAATCTCTTTGGACATCATGTGACTCAACATGGAAGAGAGAAAGCATAGAGTAGGGTGTAATGATCCCATGTAACCACCAAAGCATCCACTGCTTCTGCTGGCGTACCCCAGTACCTGGAACCAAAAGCTGCCCGTTTAGTTGCAGAATCCAGAGGCCCAGTAGGTCCACCTGCGGTTGTTCCCCCATTTGTGACACTGGTTCGGCAACACCTCCAGGCATATGAGCCACTCACACAGGTCCAGACAGTCTTATGAGGAAATATTGTCAGTTGAAATCTAGACAGTTGTGAAAAGTAAATGTGACCAGGCTATAAATGTTTGCCCCCACATCATGGCCTGAGCAGCTGCCAGTTAAGCCAGGAAGAAGGAGTTTAAACCGGGACTCTAGAACATATTCACTACAAATAGGGTGCATGGGAAGATTTTACAGTTACAGCCAGCTAGGGGCTACCAATCAGCTGGTGGAGAAGCCTCTCTACACATGTGCACTGTTCGAAATAAACTTAAACGAGAAAGCACGTCTAATATGTAGAACGTATTACATATGTGAACATCCAAAAGTGTGATCGCAGAGTCCTTTAATTTGTCAGTCTAGGGAAGCACTAGCTTCTCTTGAACAGGGAAATCTGCTCTACTTGGCTAACTGGAGAGCTTTCCATACCTGGCATGAAACCAGCAGTAGATGACTGGAGAAACTTGCAGAACTTAAGGGCAGAAAGAATTGCCATATAACCTGGGAAAACCTGCGCCCATTGGCTTACCGGAGAGACTTACAGAATTTAACCCACTCAGCGTGAATCTACCAGGAACTGAAGCATGATGGTTGTGGGTGGGGTATCCTGTGCTGGCTAACCGTTTTTAGTTGTCAATATCTATATCTGCTTTGGATGGCAGTATAACCAGACATTCTAAGGGCCCATGCACACTGCATCTAAGTGTGAAAAAGCACAAAAAAAAAAAAAATAGGAAAAATTAGCTCAAGGGTTTGTGAAAAAAATGCTTAAGCTCAATAAAAATGTGCAAAAAAGCACAAGCTTCAAGCTTTTAGCCTGCATTTTGAATCACGGGCAGATTTGCCTGGATTATGCCAGCAATTTTAGAACGGCGAGGTGTGAATGACAAATAATGCATATTTGAGATGCCACTTATGTAAATGGCACCTAAAAATTATGGTGCGGTTCTGCTGTGTTTGTCGTACGAGCAATCGTGGCAAACCGCATCACGTGAAGCATGTTATCCAAAAGTAGCTCCTGAACTTGTGCGACAAGCTTTACGCAAGGCCACAATTGCAGCGCGACAACCGCGGCAGAACCGCACTGCAATTTTAGGTGTCATTCAAATGAATGACATCTCAAATGTGTGTTCTGTGATTGGTCATGACATTCAAACCTTGGCGCTTTTAAATCGCGGGCAGAATCGCAGAAAATCTGAAGTGTGAATGCAGCCTTAGACAGACAAGCTGAAATGTGTGCGGAATTAGATCTTTACCTGCAGTGTACATGAGCCTTCATTTTTGTGTCCCTCAATGGACGGACATGCGAGAAAAAAAAAATGGATTTTTGTAAGATCTTACCGTAAAATCCTTTTCTCTTAAGCTCATTGACAGACGTAGTCTTCTTGATTCTCAAGAGCTGGGTTATGTTGTCTCCGCAGGAGTAGGACTAGGCAGAAAGACAAAACGTTCTGGCTCCACCCTAGGGGCAGTCCCTGAGGGTATATCCTCCCTCTCTCTGCTACAGGGAATCAGTTCTGTTTTAAAGCAGTACAGAGAATTTACCCAACCCAACTCAATGATAGAGGGGCGGGTACTACGTCTGTCAATGAGCTTAAGAGAAAAGGATTTTACGGTAAGATCTTACAAAAATCCATTTTTCTCTATCGCTCATTGACAGACGTAGTCTTCTTGATTCTCAAGAGCTGGGACATCCAGAAGCAGTGCCACAAAATGAGGGGTGGGATTGACAGAATCAAAATCCAATCTAGAAGGCCCAACCGGAGCCAACCAGAAGTATCAAAGGACTCATCGAGTAAACAGATGAGACCTACCCCACAAATCCTCGAGGTAGACCAACAGTCTCCTCAAACAGTGGCCTGCAGGAACCTTGCAGCCAGAAGAGGCATCTGACGATGCCATCACATAAACCTTATACAATATTGTAAAGGTATGAACCGACTACTAAACAGGTCGCCTTGAAAACCTGAACCACTGACGCCTGATGGCGGAAGGTCCAGGAAACTAAGCGCCCGAGTAGAATGCGCCTTAACAGGGAACGGGGGATCCCGACCCTTAGATAAAATAAGCCTATACCACCGTCTGTCTGATCCATCTAAAGATGGTCGCAGCAGAACAGGCAACCCCTTCTTAGGGCCATCCGTGATCACAAACAGTGAATCCGTCTTACAAATTGAATCCGTAGTATTCAAGTATATCCTGATCGCCCGAACTACATCCAAGGAATGCCATGCAAATTCTCGAGGATGATTGGGCTAAGGACATAGGAAGGACAATACACTGTCCTTATTCAATGAAACTTTGAAACCACCTTAGAAGGAAGGATGGATTCGGATGAAGAACAACCTTATCCCTATGAACCACCAGATCTGGGGAACAACCGGATAATGCAGCCAGTTCTGACACCCTGCGTGCAGAAGTGATAGCCACCAAGAAGACCACCTTCTGGGATAAAGTAAGCAAGGGAATCTCCCTGATATTTTCAAAGGGAGGTGTCTGAAGAACCGACAGCACCAAATTAAGATCCCAGGATGGTAACGGCGCGTGCACTGGCAGAGCCAGGTGTCGCACCCCCTGGATGAAATTCCGCACCAAGGAATGAGTAGACAAAAGCTTCTGAAAGAAGATAGCAAATGCTGAAACCAGACCCTTGATAACACTCAAGGCCAGCTTCTGCTCAACTCCCTGTTGCAGAAAGCCAATATTCGGACTACCGAATAAAGATGTAGATGGAACCCAAGGGATTCACATCACACAATATAAGACTTCCATGTACGATGATAATCTTTCTGGAAGTCGCTTTCCTTGTTTTAACTAGAGTAGGAATAACTGAAGCTGACAATCCCTTGTCCTTCAGCACCTGGGTCTCAATAACCAGGCCGTTAAAAACCAGCGATCGTAAAGCAGGATGGAAGATCGGTCCCTGAGACAGTAGATCCTCCCTGAGAGGAAGTCTCCACGGGACGTCCGCCATCAGTCTGACCAAGTCGGCGTAACAAGCACGACGAGGCCAATCCGGAGCTGCCAGGATTACTGGAATTCCTTCCTCCTCTATCCTGCGAAGAAGTCTTGGCAGTAACCCAAGAGGAGGGAAGGCATACATTAGCTGGTATTGCCCCCACGGGGCGATCAGTGCGTCTGCGGTTTCTGCTAGAGGATCGCGGGAGCGAGCCACGAATCTCTGAACTTTCCTGTTGAATCGAGATGCCAACAGATCCATATCCGGGGTGCCCCATCGTAGGCACAACTGGTGGAAAACGTCTGGATGGAGGGACCATTCCCCCTGATCCAGGGTCTGACGGCTGAGATAATCTGCCTGCCAATTCTCCACCCCCGGAATGAACACCGCAGAGATTGCTGGAACAAATCGTTCCGCCCAGCGAAGAATGCAAGCCACTTCTTTGGCCGCTCGGACACTCTTGGTGCCCCCCTGGTGATTGACATAAGCCACGGCCGTGGCGTTGTCCGACTGGATCCGAACCGGGCTGCCCTGGAGCTGCTCGGTCCAGTGAATCAGACAAAGTCTGATCGCTCTCAGTTCCAATACATTTATCGGTAACCTGGATTCTTCCGGGGACCAAAGTCCCTGGACAGATAACTGACCGAGAATTCCTCCCCATCCGGATAGACTGGCATCCGTGGTCACTGTCGTCCAATATATTGGCAGAAATGACTTTCCCTGGCTGAGCATCGGAGACCGAAGCCACCAGACCAGAGACTCTCTGGTCTGTTTGCTCAATCGGATCTGATTGCCCAGGGATTCCGGATTCCGATTCCATCTGAGAGGAATCTCTTGCTGAAGAATTCAGGTATGGGACTGGGCAAATGGGACTGCTTCGAAGGAAGCCACCATCAACCCCAGAACCCTCATGCAAGTCCGAAGGGAAGACCAGCTGTTGGTGAACTGCTGATTGAATCTTTCGGAGTTTCCCTACCGGAAGAAAAAACTCTTGTCCTGACTGTGTCTAGAATTAGACCCAGATATTCGAGCCTCTGGGTGGGAACCAGAAATGACTTTTGCTGGTTCACCAGCCACCCGAATTCCTGTAAAGAAATCATAGTAATTTCTACGTCTTGTAGCAAGGTCTGAGGAGACTCTGCATGAAGCAGAAGATCATCTAGGTAACCTAGAATCGATATGCCTCTTTGGCGCAGAAGTGCCAACATTGGGGCCAACACCTTCGTGAAGACCCGCTGAGCCGTGGCGAGACCGAAAGGTAACGCCACAAACTGATAGTGGTTCTCTTCTACGGAAAAACGTAGAAACCGCAGATGTCCTGCGAAAATGGGAATGTGAAAATATGCGTCCTAGATGTCTATGGACGCTAGGACATCCCCTGGATGCAGAAAGGCTGCTACTGTGCGAATGGACTCCATTCTGAATCTTCTTATGAAGACAAAAGAATTGAGTGCCCTTAAGTCCAGAATTGGACGCACTTTGCCCTCTTATTGTAAATAGGTTTGAATAAAACCCTAGAAACCGTTCTGTCCAAGGAACGTGGACTACCACTCCTTGTTGTAGTAAATCTGTGACTGCTCTCCGCAGATCTTCTAAACGATCTGAGGATAGTCGGATATTGGAAGGGAAGAATCGCGCCGGTGGGAGAGATCGAAACTCGATCTTGTACCCTGACCTTATGACTTCGCAGACCCATTTGTCCGGGATTCTGGAAAGCCATGGATCCGGGACCCGGCGAAGACGTCCCCCCACCCCAGTTATGGGTGGGGGCGCACCTTCAGGCTTTGGACGGTTTATCTTCAGGTCTGGAGGGGGCGGGCTTTTGCTTGCCCGACCAACGACCCCTGACGCCTCCTGCAGGAGCTTTGGAGGACTTAGTTTTTTCACCCGCGGGACGAAAAAACCTCTTGGGAGCAGAAAAAGAAGGCCCTCGTCTTTGACGAGTTCCTCTACCTAAAAAATTTTGCGGTAAAAAAGGTGCTCTTTCCATCCGTGAGATCCTTAATGATCTCATCTAAGTTGGCTCCAAATAGACGCTCTCCTAAAAAGGGGATATTAGCCAATGCTTTTTTGGAACCTTGGTCGGCTAACCAACCTTTTAGCCACAGTGTACGCCTGAGAACCACTGCTGAGACTGATGCTCGCGCCAATAATGGAGTGGCGTCTAACGCCGCATCACACACAAACTGTAACCCCTGTATCATTTGTTCCAACAAATCTGATACCGCCTGAGGGACCTCTTCTAAGTCCCGGCGTAACCACTTGGTCCATTCAGTTACAGCCTGCGAAACCAGACCAATAGCTATTATAGGTCTGAAAGCTGGTCCAATAAAGGAAAACATGGTGCGAGACATAGCTTCTATCTTGCGATCCACTGGATCTTTAAAAGACGGAGCGTCTTCTAAAGGAATAACCGTGGCTTTATTCAATCTAGCAATTGGTGAATCCACCACAGGTGGTTCTGTCCATTTCTTAATGAGGGCTTCCTCAAACGGATAACGCCTGTTAATGCGTTTAGAAATAGTAGAAATGCGTTTTGGCAGACTCCATTCTTCTTTGATTGGATTGCCAAAACATTTGGGCAATGGAAAAACCTTCACCACTAGATGCGTTTTTAGACCCAAAAGGGATCTCAGTTTCAGCTATTTCTGACGGAATACCCTGTAATCTTAAGGTCTCTTGAACAGATACCATGAGTGCGTTTACCAACGCTTCCTCTCTGGCTATGGCTGATGCCGAAACATCCTCCTCACTGTCTGAAAAGACAGTACACGAGACACCAATACCAGATGAAGTACCTGCAACTGCAGAAATAGGCTCAGAGTCTGAATCCGAGGTTTCAGATAATAAGGGGTTAGGCAGGGGTCGCTTACTTGCGCCCTGTCAAGCCACTTCCACCCGGGACACAAGCTTCCATAATAGCGGACAATGATTTAATCGTCAGTGGGGTGCTGGAGGATCCCGCAGACCCCTCGAGGGGATCCGGAGGAGATACATGAGTGGCAGGGTCCATGTTAATTCAGGACACCTTTGCCAGAAAACACAAAAAAAACTTTTTTTTTTTTTTTTTTTTAAATAAAAAATACCTCTCTTTTTTTTTTTTTTTTTTTTGTGTCTCCCCCTAGCGCAATAGCGCCCCTCAGAGTACCTGCTTCTCGTCCCACAGAGAGAGAGGGACCCCCAAGGCTCACCAACCGATGCAGTGAAGTTTCCAACCAACTGCAGTCAGCGTCTGTCTTACACAGACTGGAAGGAGCTGTTTGCTTTTCCCGGGTAGAAGGCGTGGCTCCGCCCCCTGTGTACGCCTTCCGGCGTTCCCAGCCCTCCACGAGGTAGCTGGGCTCACAAAACATGGCCGCCCCCATAGAAGAGACATAAGACTCCAAAAACATGGCGGCCGGCGTGACCTGAGGACATACATGCATTCGGTCTACGGCAAAATGGCGGCGGACCGCCGATATCGTCTTCCCAGCACATCCACCTGCACTCTGCTAAGAGGTGATATATGGATCTACAGAGATACACTACACATAAGGTAGGATTATACCTCCTATGTCTGCTGTAATGTTACAGTCTGCTGGGTAGAGTGTTAGCTCTTGAACCAAGTCCACTTCCCACAAACACATGCTGTATTACAAGGGGGACTTGTAAGTATCAGATATATACTGACCATATATGGAGGGGCCCATAATACATACTGCCTCATAACGAGGAAAAAAGGGAACGTTTACTCACCATACCAAACCGACAGGCACCCTCTCTTCACAATACCCTCTCCACCGGGGTGGGGGTTTGTGGACGCCTCGACTCTCTGGTACCTGGCGTCCAAGCGAGACTTTTAACTCGCAAAGTCAGTCCCTTCACTGGGACTCCGTCGCGGCCGACCCAGCGCGGAGCTCTGGCCTGCACGCGCTCGTAGGCAGAAACCGGGGTGACCACTGGATCTCAACATCCAGCCCGTCGCCCGGCCCCGCATACTTACTTGAATATGTCGCGGCCGACCAAGCGCAATGCCATGGTCTGCGCGCGCTCGTAGGCCGGCTGGGGTGACCACAAGTGTCGCCCAGTCCGGCATTTTTGCTTGAAGATCTCACAGGAAAAAAACACTGGAGAAAACTACCTAAAAAATGTCTTTTTCTTAAAGAAAAAAAGTCTTGCCAGGACCAAAAGATCCCAGCAAGGAACTTAGGTCCTTACTCCTGACTAGACAGAAAAAAACTGATTCCCTGTAGCAGAGAGAGGGAGGATATACCCTCAGGGACTGCCCCTAGGGTGGAGCCAGAACGTTTTGTCTTTCTGCCTAGTCCTACTCCTGCGGAGACAACATAACCCAGCTCTTGAGAATCAAGAAGACTACGTCTGTCAATGAGCGATAGAGAAAAAAGTTTCGGATTCGCTTTTTCCACGCAATTGTTAGAGCTCCCCAAAAACGTAATCCTGAGGTTGTCCAATGAATGTATTGTCACTTATACAAAGCTGGGGATATCTATGCCATAATCTGTTTTCCAGCTGATCACTTAGTTTTGCTAACCATATATAAAAGCTCAATGATTTTTGAACATCTGTAAAAATCCCACAAAGCGTAAGGGTGTCAGGGAGAAGAAACAAAAGCACTGAGCTCTTGGAGGAGGGTAGAGAAGATCAAGATGCTGTTTGTTTAGCTAAACCTTTTCATTCTGTCTTTTCCATGGCAACCCAGCCATTACATAAAGAGGACATTACTCAAACTGACGAACAAGGCTCCATCCGGTGACAATAAAAACCGTGTGGACAGAAAGCTTTTTAATTCACCAGGACCTCATATACACATTTTTATTCAGGTTTTTACATCTATAAAAGGCAGAAAAAGGATTCTCTATTCATAGGATTAAAGTACAAATGAAATCCAAGCTTCTTTAGTAAAATATCTGGAATGGATTTATTACAGGAATCTATTCAACAGTTCTAGGCATCTAATCTCTCTACATGAAAAATAGAAAAAAATGGTTTAACAACAAGCTTATGTAAATTATTAAATCTAAAAGCAAAAGTATCTGTATCCCCTTTGGCAACCATAACCCTTCATTTACCTGTATTACCTAAAGAAATATTTAGTCATCGTATCCAAACAGTCCAACTTCTGTCAATTCAAAAATGTAAAAGTTCTGACATGATCTGTGTTCACGCTACTTTTGGTCCATTTCTTTGTATACATTATATTATTGTGTTACATTTATGCCTAGGACACAGAAAATCGAATGTAAATACAGCTTTTGGAGAGAACGTCCAATAATCTGATTATTAGTACACAGCTTTCGAGAGTCAGTCATGGTTCATGCAAAATTATCCAAAGCACGAAAAATGTTCTCTTCCAATAACAGAACGATTTTCGTGTAATTTGAACAAAAAAAAAAAATCGTACGACCAAGACCATGCGTATGCTTGGAAACGAAAAAATACATTACATCACTTCCAAAAGTTCTCTTCGGTCATATGATAATTTGTTACTTTAGTATTCTATTGGTTATTGATAAAAGAAATTTAGCATGCAAAAAAAAAAAAAATTGAATAATATCAGTTTTACTGTGATAATGGCTTCTGTCACACTTTACAAGTTAAAGTTCAACCAAAACATTAACGATAAAACTACTCTCAGCCACATTCTAAACCTAATCCATCTAACCTTGTAAATTAAAAAAATAAATAAAACTTTCTGAAGCTGATCCGGTCCAGTCTCCAGGGACAGATAGAAAGCCGATAACATCTGGAAAATGCCTGGGAAGTGACATCACCCGTAGACAGGGAAGTGATGTCACCCCTGGACATGCTATGGGGATTCCGTTGTCGGCTGCCTCTCCTGCACACTCCCACACACTGAAGCCGCCACAGACAGCTCAGCTTGGGACCTGGCTGAAGCGGCTGCAGAACAGGCAAGTATAACGATCTCTTTTCAGGGTTAGATTTGAGTTAGAACATGGCTGAGAGTCGGCTTAGCGTTTGATTTGGTTTTGGCTGAACTTCCACTTTAAATAAAAACAAAAATCACATTACCAAGTCTTGATCATCGATTTAATCAAAACTTTGTCTTCTTCCTTCATTAGCAGACCTGGGACACTGCTCTTTTCTTTCTTCCTCTTATTTGGCTTCTCTTACCTTTTCTCCTTAATCATTAAGGGCCTAAACCTCATGTATTTCTATTGGAAATCTCTGAATTTCCATAGGCTCTAAATGTGATGTTATCCTGTATTTTAGAAGCCAAATGACATGCATTCTAAGTCTCTGTTCACACTAGGTCGGAATCCGACTTTGGGGCGACCCGTGAAGTCGCGTGCAGCGCGACTTGCACGGACTTCATAAAATGAATGTCTATGCAAGTCGCTCCTATTAGAACCGGTCCTGTACTACACTATGGGACCCGACGGTGCGTGACTTGTCAGGCTGACCAAGTTGCCTGACAAGTCGTACCAGTGTGAATGCATCCTAAGCCTCTACTATAGAAGACTTTACTCAAAAATACAAAAAAAATATTTAAAGAATTTTTTTTCCTACCCTTTGATCCACATAATAAAACTGTAAACTGCTGTACCAGAATAGGTCATCACCAGGACATAAAGGTATTCTTCACGACCAGTTTATACACTTATGGGAAAACCTCAACATGTGTACTTTATCAAGTATGTTCAGATCAATATATAACAAAACACTACTGGTTTTGTTAATGTGTTTTGTCAGGCGGCAGATCATGTAGGAACTTGCAGCTCCCCCGAAAGGTGTTAAGTACAAACTGCCTGCTCCTGTTTTAATGTAATATACACAATTCTCTGCAGTGGGCACAGGCTTGCACAGTATGGCATGCAATGAGGGTACCCAAAGAAGAAAAAAAAAAAAAAATCTTACTGATCTCTGCCAGACAGCATGGAATAGTAGCTAGATACATTCTCCCCATATGTCACCAGATTAGAGGAGATAGTCTTCTTTTCTCCCAAGTGATAATTCAAGATGGTAGAATTTACGTCTTCCCAAAATGTGAAGTGTACCATATGTCACTATGATTGAATGATCAAACTGCTTCGTTGTAAATGACCAATAGGATAGTAAGTTAACCTATTTACTATTCAAATTAACTTACTTTAATGACCAATTTGAGTGGAAAGAAGGTCTAACACAATCTAAATCTTCAGTTTGTCATCAGCAGAACATAGGAGCAGATGATTGTATGCAGCATAGGAGTTAGTAAGCCAATTCTTAGTATTTACAGGTTAAACTGACCTCATTTAGTGCCGGTTCACACATATGCCATGTAAGACATTGCATGTGATTCGCACCGCACGGCTATGCAAATCACTTGCAATTTCTGTGCGATGCGAATTCAGCCAGATTGCAAGGCTGAATTTGCATCGCATTCAGGCCAAAGTCACGCGGGACGCTTTTTGGTCCACACCAGAATCGGACCACATGGGTGTTCACACCTATGCAATCCGATTCCTGTCCGTACTGAAAGATCGCACTGCAATATGCAAACTAATCTGGGGGCGTCGTTAACTATGTATCGACACTCCCAGCAGTTTGCATTGACACTCCCAGCAGTTTGCATATGGCAGTGTGCACTGCCTGCGAGACAGGTGTGATGCAGGAGTGGGTTTGCAGGGTTCTTGCATCGCGCCAATGTGAAATGGCACTTAGGGCCAGTTCATACATATGCAATGCGGGAACCCTGTGAATCCACTGCGGGTTCCTGCATCGCACCTGTCTCGCAGGCAGTTCACACTGCCATATGCAAACTGCTGGGAGTTTCAATACAAAGTTAACGACACCCCAAGATTAGTTTGCGTATAGCAGTGCAAACATTCAGTGTGTGCGCATATAAGATAAATGTTAAAGGACCACTTTAAAAACATGAGATCTCAACAAGGAAAAATATCATGCCGGTTTTTTTATACTGATATGGACTGGGTAATGTGTTAGGAACGAAAGGATGCCACATTGTTTGATGGAAATGAAAATCAGCAACCTACACTGGGCTAATTTCACAGACCCCGAAAAAGTAAAAAAAAAATGATGCAGCAGGCTAGTCCATTTTGCTAAACTTTCATTGCAGCAACTCAAAATGGTACTCCATAGTTTCTATGGACCCCAAGTGCTTGTATGCATGCCTGACAGACAACGTTTGCCCATGCGCCTAATGAGACGGATGGTGTCCTGGGGTATTTCCTACCAGATCTGGAACAGGGCATCAATGACCTGAACAGACTGAGGTGCAACCTGGCGGCGTCGGAATAAACCGAATAATAATGTCCCAGAGATGTTGTATAGGATTTAGGTCAGGTAAGCGTGGGGGCCAGTCAATGGTAATAATTTCTTCATCGTCCAGGAACTGGCTGCATACTGTTTCCACATGAAGCCGGGCATTTTCATGCATCAGGAAGAACCCAGGACCCACTGCACCAGCAGCATAGGGCATGACAGTGGGTCCAAGGATTTCATCCTGATACCCAATGGTAGTCAGGGTGCCATTGTCTAGCCTGTAGAGATCTGTGCATCTCTCCATGGATATGCCTCCCCAGAGCATCTCTCCATGGATATGCCTCCCCAGACCATCACTGACCTGCCACCAAACCAGTCATACTGAACGATGTTACAGGCACCATAATGTTCCTCATGGCTTCTCCAGACCCTTTCACGTCTGTTATGTGCTCAGGGTGAACCTGCTCTCATCTGAAAAGTACGGTGCGCCAGTGGCGGACCTGCCAATTCTGGTGTTCACAGGAAAATGCCAATCGAGCCCCACTCTGCCAAGCAGTGAGCATAGGGCCCAAAAGAGAATGTCTGGCCCTCATGAAGTCTGTTTCCGATTGTTTGGTCAGAGACATTCACACCAGTGGCCTGCTGGAGGTCATTTTGTAGGGCTCTGGCAGTGCTCATCCTGTTCCTTCTTGCACAAAGGAGCAGATACTGGTCCTGCTGATGGGTTCAGGACCTTCTACGGCCCTGTCCAGCTCTTCTAGAGTAACTGCCCGTCTCCTGGAATATCCTCCATGCTCTTGAAACTCTGCTGGGAGACGCAGCAAACCTTCTGGCAATGACATGTATTGATGTACCATCCAGGAGGGGTTGGACTGCCTGTGCAACCTCTATAGCAGGGGTGTTTAACTATGGCCCTTCAGCTGTTCAGGAACTACAATTCCCCATCATGCCTAGTCACGTCTGAATATCAGAGTTTTACAATGCCTCATGGGATGTGTAGTTCTGCAACAGCTGGAGGGGCATAGTTTGAGGATCCCTGCTGTCCAGGTATCGCCTCATGCTACCAGTATTAACACTGACCCTAGCCAAATGAAACATTCAGAAAAGAGGAGTGGGGAAAAAAAAAAAAAAAAAAAAAAAAAAAGGTTAGTGGCCTCCACCTGTAAAACCATTCCTGTTCTGGAGGCAGTCTTATTGTTGCCCATCTACTGCACCTATAACACCAAAGAAGCTGAAACTGATTAACAACCCCTCTGCTACTTAACTCACCAGATCAATATCCCAGAGTTTAATTGACTTGGTGCTATACTCTGATTAAAAGGTGATCCTTTAATTTTTTTTTTTTTAGAGCAAAATATTATTTATTTATATATATATATATATATATATATATATATATATATATATATATATATATATATATATATATATATATATATATATATATATATATATATATATATATATATTTATTTTAGTGTATGTGTGTTTTTTAGATTTACATTCACTACTCTGGCTTTGACTGGGCTCTAACATAATAGAGATGCAAAACAATGAGTTAGAGGCATGTCACAAAAACGCAAAGGCTTAGAAACCAGGGCCTTTATAACTGTTGACAGTAACGCTCTACCACATAGGCAAAGTTGCTATTCAATAACAGCTGGAGACTACTAGTCAGAAGTGAGCAACGCAAATAAACATCACATTCCATAAACCTTCACCCTGAAGTAGGCAGATGAATGCAGAACTTTCCTGGACACAAAATAACTATTTAATAGCTTTTCTAAATCCTTTAATGTACGACTAACAATGTTTCCATTATAATAAAACAAAGTACAAGTAAACCCAAGCTGAACAGCATTCATTTTGCTAAGAAAAAAAAAAAAAATTTGGATCCACACTGGCAAAGAAAAGAACAGGGACCGGCCTGGTATAACCCCTACCACTATCAGCTTGCCTCTGTTCTGTAACAAGGGGTGGGCAACACAGCAACAAAACGCCAGCAGACTCAAAATATGAACGTGATAACCTGTAGCTCAAAGAGGGTTCATTAGGAATGAATGCCAAACGCACTGTGGAAAGGTAAGAGGCCCTAGTTCTTCTCCAAGATCAGAAAATATTTTTAAAGGACAAAAAGTTGCCAATTGAGTGGCATGCCTCACAGAGGGGATGGCGACATTGAACATGGCCCTGTGATTAAGGGTAAAAAGAAAAATAACCCAGATAAAGTCAAAGGGCAGTTTTTGGAGTGCAGTAAGAACCAAAATTAAATTTCATTGATTCATTGATGGGCACAAGAGGTGCCACATGGGAAACACTGTATGAAGTTTTTTAAATCGAAAAATAAGTGTCAAGTGGACAATGAAACAATATTACAAGCACTTAGGCCGTCCATACACGGAGTAAACTTCTTCCCTGCAACCACAGGTCACGGGAAAGAAATTTGCTTGATTCCTACATCAAGCTGTGTCCGCTGGGAGAAGACCGGGATTATTGCTAGCGGATATAACTGCCTCTAGCAATAATTGCAGGTAAAATCCAGCATGCTAATTGTGCTCAAGTTGATCGATCAATTTGGTACATTAAGCTTGCCCATACACAATTCAAATCTTGACCAGTTCAGCTGGAACTGGACGAGATTATAACCCTGTATTGCCTGCCTAAAATCTTATCTTTGCTAGTACACAGCAAGTTGGAGTCTATTGTGTGCAGAAGACTGACTACCTGGTCCTTTGTTTTAGGCAAATTCGTCTGTCCAGAGACTGAACAGATTTGTCGTATGAACACAGGCAGGTGTAGGAATCCTGGGAAAATCTGGGAAAAGGGTACCACCTCAGTAGAGGCTACCATCAACCCCATGATTCACATGCAAAAGTGAAGAGTCAGACGAGTCTTGGATTATAGAGCCCAAGAGTTTGACAGTTCTTGGGGAAAAAAAATTCTGGCTTGAGCTGTGTGTCCAGGATCAGGATCAGAACCAGATACTCAAAAATGAGGCGGTATCTTTAATGCAGAATTCTGAAGGCACTTGATCAAATGGAACATTTTCGAAGTCTGAACTGTGCACGCCACATTGTCGTTTAGGACCCGTTCCTACTGTTACCTCAACAAGAGGTCATACAGACATATCTCACAATAGAGATGCCCTTTGATTTAAGACAGACATGAACAGGAGTAAGAAGCTTGTAGAATACACATGGTGAGGAAGACAGACTGAATGAAAGATCCACAAACTTGAAGCGATGATGACCCTCAAAGTAAAGAAAAAAAAAATTACGGAGATGAGCTGGGAAAAGAAAAAAGGGACATGCAAACAAGCAAGTACACACTACTGATTTCTACAGAAGCCAGAAACTCTCCTTGGTGGATTCCATATGGATCTTTAGGGACCGAATGAAGACATTCAGGGCCTTGATATTAAAGGATGGGGAGAACACCCTCTTTTGGTTTTGACGCTGTGAAAAGGTCTGGAATAAAAATACTTAAAACCTTTCCAATACAGGTACTGGGGCAATAAGCCCTGCTTGAGAAGACCCACAAGGGCTACATGGAGATCTGCTAAGCTGAATGGCAACCCCGGTAAATGCAAGACCTGAATTGAGGAGGGGGTTAGAAGCATAAACCTAGCTTGTAGCCCACTGACACCATCTTCAGTACTTAGGCATTTGAGATAATTTCTGCACAAATATTCATTAAAGGCCTTGTCTGTGAGTTTGGAGGATTTAGGAATCCCAGAGTTTGCAGCGAAACTGGGGTCCTTTGCCTATGTTTTGCCTAACTAAAGACCTGGGAAATGTATTGGTGCCGCTCAGGCCCGATAGAGAGGGGTTATGTAGACAGTGCATCCACAGCTCCTGCTAGAGTGCTGGCAGGGGATGGAACCCATCCCCACACCTGCAAAGAGAAGGAGGCTAGCCCCTGGAAGCGGCACATCTTTGGTATTTTGCAGAGATGAGCTGAGTGGCAACCTCAGCCGGGACTCTGACCAGGCCACGTCCCCAATGTGTTTCACTCAGCCCCCGGAGCTTAGTCCTGGGGAAGTCAATTGCTCAACTGAAGTCTGGCAGAAACCAAAGGAAAACTTTTCTTTAGGAGGAAGGGTTATTCTTTTCAGCTTGAGGCCTAGGCTTAGTTTGCTGGGGTAGAGGATTTAGCTGAAGAAAAAAAAAAAAAAACAACACTTTCCAGTAAGTGTACAGAACGATTGGAAAAAAAAAAAAAGCGCAAACTAAGCTTTTTCAGTAGTCTTGGCTTCTTCCATGTACCCTAGACTGGTAGCAGCCCCTTCATCATGCAGATGTCACGCACCACGGAAATAGGATGGTCTCTCTAAACCTAAGAGTTATTGCGGCTGCCTGCAACACCTCGGCTCTGAAACTGCTAAGATTGCAGGTAGATCACAATGATTCTGAAGGAGAAGGTATTAAGGTATTCTTAAGCCTTCTGTGGTTAGTCAGCAATTAATTGCAATTTTACTTACAAAACCTTATACAACTACAATGAAATGCTTTTGGGTGAGTTGGCCACACTTGACAAGGGCTAAAAAAAAAAAAAAAAAAAAAATTATGTCAAAGGAATGTATGGAGTCATTTACTAAAGGCAAACAGACCGTGCACTTTGAGAGTACAATTGCATTCATTTTCCTAAGCGCTTAATGAACTTGAAGTTTTACTTTGTAAAGAATATCTAAATCAGGTGCAAGGAAAATAAAATATACATAGATTTTTCACTCCAGGACCAGCGGTAGTATATAATGAGTTTGGAAATTGTAGAGAAATCCTTAAATAATGCATTACAAATTACAATTGAACTACACCCATTCGATTATAGATGACTAAAATGAGCTTTAGCCGACTAAAATGTACTGGAGTTTTAGTCGACTAAAACTAAAAACACTTGCAGAAGACTAAAATGGGACTAAAACTCAAATGCCATTTTAGTCCTAAGACTAAAACTAAATTGAAATTTGCTGCCAAAATTAACACTGCAGCAGTACAATCAACTGTTTGAACTATGTCCCTCAATCCTTTGTTGCACATCAGCACTGATTGCCCAGAGCATTTCTGCAGCCCCCTCCTGCACACAAACACTCCCAAAACTGCTATGCAAAATTTCCAAGGCTACCTGGCATTGATTGCAACGTTAGCCTATAGCAAGTGTCTGAGCCACGACAACCTTCATGGCAGGATCACCAGGTAGTATTTTAATAAAAGCTGCAGACGTAATTTAAAAAGACTTAACATGATGTAGGACTGCCTATGACTTGTAATCATCGATATCAAGCTTCTATCTGTATATCCGATTGCGGTCACGTTTTATGCTTTAACATTTTTTCAATAAAAATGTATTGAAAGAGAAAAAGACTTCACATGATCAACATGGTTTATATTAAAGAAACTTCATCCACACATATATTGCAAGCTTCCAAGCAAAGCCGTTCTACTTCTGTTCTAGAAGGCAACACTTTTCAACGGAACCGTAAGTTAAAGCGACAAGACATGACACTTATTGAAAAAGGTTCTCACCCCCCCCCCCCCCCCCCCCCCAGAGTAGATATTCAGCTGTCACTCCGCCACTACACATTCAAGCTGGTAATTACACTACAGAACCCTTGTCTCCATTAAGGCGGCAAGCAGACCATGGCTAATTAATAAAATCAACAAAAACACACTTGTTAGAGAATGCATTATTATTTAGCTATTTGGCTCCTTGGCAGTGACTCCTGACAGCAAAACAGTTAATTGCCTTTCTCATCTCTTCCTTCTATGGGAGAGCAGCACAATACTACGGTTCACAACTGCTGTTGTATAACCTACTCCAAATCTGCTTTTTCATAGAGTGAGGTGCCATGAGGAAAGCCATGTAATGCCATTAATGCAACTTCTTACAGTAATTAATACACTATTGTAAAGAACTCAAATATTGACGTATACATTTTATTTGCCCATTCAGTGCAAACCAACAGGCTCACTTCAAAAGCAGCCCCACCAGTACCAAATACTTGCCTACCCTTCGTTTTCAGTCTGCTTTATTCAGCCACGGGAAGCAGAGAGGAACATCTAGGCATGAGTATGGACGACACGCATTGCACTTCTAGGCATGAGTATGGACTACACGCATTGCACTTCTAGGCATCAGTATGGACTACACGCATTGCACTTCTAGGCATCAGTATGGACTACACGCATTGCACTTCTAGGCATGAGTATGGACTACACGCATTGCACTTTACGTCCATGAATACAATAGTGCTGGTGTTTGTTGATTGGCCAGTGAGACACCCAGGAGTCAGTAGAGTCTCTTTATATACCACTTGCATGGTTCTTCCATGTATTTCTTTTTTGGAGAGTCCCCTCAGCCCTGTACAAGCTCCAAGTTTCTACTTGGATTTACATCAGGCTGCTTCTCTTTACTCCTGATGGTCAAATGGGGAGGTATTACAGGCAGCTGGTGGGACTGCCATTAAAGCAAACTTTCCATGGGTAAAGCATGTTTACTTCAGGAAACTACATCTGTAGCAGTTAGAAAAAGGTTGCAAACCTTTCATTTAATGGTGCGAGGGCTTCTAAAATATGATCTGATCTTCATTCGAAGGAGTCAATTACACAGCCTAGTTTTACCAAACAAAAAAGGTCACTGGTGGAATATTAGAACTTATAGGACATCCTGAATTGGTAGTCGCTGAAGTTAGGCATTCCAATCAATTGTTCTAATTTCAGGAGTGGGTTTGAACCTGCCTTGCTGAAAAAACAGAACTTAAGCCGGCCATAGATGGTGTGATTTTCTTACCATGGGTGGCAGGAAAGTGTTGATGGGGGAATCCCTCCAGCGAGGTGCCATCCCTGCCAGGAGAACATTGTGATTGCTAGCCGCTATAATGCTGGCAATCGCATGAAAAATTTGACATGCTGGTTGTACCCAAGTCAGTACAATCAGCTTGCCCTTTAGATCAGTGGTCCTCAACCCTGGCCTACAGGGCCCACTAACAGGCCAGGTTTGCAAGATAGCTGAAATACATCCCAGGTGATATAATTTGCTGCTCAGTGATTGCAGTACTCTAGTCTGTATCTCCCCAAGGTAATACTTAAAATCTGGCCTGTTAGTGGGCCCTGAGGACCGGAGTTGAGGACCACTGCTTTAGATGGTTCAAAGCAGGTTGAGCAGGGGCAGCCTATGGCCGGCTTTAGTTTGTTACCTCTTCTTTAGAGCAGAACGTTTTAATTCCAATATCCAAGAGATTTCAAAGAGTCTTAGAAAATTAAGCTTAAAAATACTGAATAAGGTTATAAAATTATTTCTAAAAACACTAACAACCTTAGGGAGTCAAATAATGATCTTCAGGCAACTCTTGCAGAAGAAGATGAATGAAGCCCTAATAAAACTTTTCTGGCAGTAGTTGCCTTTAGAATTACTAAACTATTACTAAATTAGAATTGGATTCCCCTACTAGAGAGAATGCAATCCTGGATCTATTGATCACTAATGACCCAGACATAATCTCGGAGGTAGGAGTCCAGGACAATCTGGGCTCTAGCGATCACAGGATGTTCACATTTAGTATAAATAACAATATAAAAAGGCAAGTGGGGAACATAAGAACCCTAAACTTCAGAAGGGCAGACTTTCCAAAATTGTACTCAATGATGGAAAGGGTAAACTGGGACCAAACCCTGGGATCCCTGACCACTGAGGAAAAATGGGAATGCTTTAGGAACATATTAAGCAAAGGCATCTTGCAGTGCATTCCTATGGGGAATAAATTTAGAAGAGACAAAGCCAAACCTGGCTGGCTAAACCGTAGCGTTAAAAAACTTATTAGGGGAAAAAAATTGGCCTTCAAGAAATATAAATCAGAGGGCACAGTATCGGCCTTCCAGCAATACAAGGAGGAAAATAAGAAGTGTAAACACGAAATCAAGATGGCTAAAATCAACTTTGAGAGACAAATAGCGGAGGATAGTAAAAAAAACCCAAAGAAATTCTTTAAATATATCAACAGCAAAAAAACTAGGGCAGAGCATATTGCACACATAATTAACGATGATGGGAGGATGGTTACAGAGGACACTGAAAAAGCAACCGTGCTGAATGCTTTTTTCTCGTCAGTCTTTACGCAGGAAAAGGAGGGGTACACTGACCATGACTGTATGGTTAGTAGTAATACACAGGACTTGCCACTATGGCTAACAGAGGGGGAAATCAGGGAAAGACTGGATAAACTTAACACAAACAAATCACCAGGCCCGGATGGCGTACATCCGAGAGTGCTCAAGGAACTCAGTATGGTTATATCTAGACCACTGTTCCTAATCTTTGCTGACAGTATTAGGACAGGAGATGTACCAGGGGATTGGAGGAAGGCTAACGTGATTCCGATATTCAAAAAGGGCCAGAGACATATCCCGGGAAATTATAGGCCTGTCAGTTTGACATCAATAGTATGTAAACTTCTGGAGGGGATGATAAGGGACTATATCGTAGAGTATGCTAAAGGCAACAACATCATCAGTAGTAACCAACACGGGTTTACAAATGGGCGTTCTTGTCAAACCAATCTCTTAGCATTCTACGAGGAAGTGAGCTGTGAGCTAGATAGGGGCAGACCAGTGGATGTGGTGTACTTGGATTTCGCTAAGGCGTTTGATACAGTTTCCCACAAGCGCTTAATTTATAAAATAAGGTCTGCAGGTATCGACAGCAGGGTTTGCTCTTGGATACGGAACTGGCTAAAAGGCCGTGTCCAAAGGGTGGTAATAAACAGCGCATACTCAGACTGGGCTGAGGTAGTAAGCGGGGTGCCCCAGGGCTCAGTCCTGGGACCAACCTTGTTCAATTTATTCATAAACAGCATTGAGGACGGGATCAGTAGTTCGTTATCAATTTTTGCAGATGACACAAAATTGGCCAGGGCAATAACTGCACAGCATGAAGCAGATATCCTACAGAATGACCTGGACAAAATTACGGAGTGGGCAACGACATGGCAAATGAGGTTTAATGTGGAGAAGTGTAAGGTTTTGCACTTGGGGACCAAAAACATAAAAACACAATACATGTTAGGAGGGGAACCCTTGGGGGACTCAAAAATGGAGAAAGATCTGGGAGTCTTGGTTGATGATAGATTAGGCAACAGCATGCAATGCCAAGCGGCAGCTTCCAAAGCCAACAGAATATTAGCATGCATAAAGAAAGGGATGTATTCCAGAGATAAGACTATAATCCTTCCACTTTATAAAACTCTGGTCCGACCGCATCTGGAGTATTCTGTCCAGTTCTGGTCGCCAGTCCTCAGGAGGGATGTGTTGGAGCTGGAGAGAGTCCAGAGAAGGGCAACTAAACTAATTAGGGGATTGGAGGACCTTACCTATGAAGAGCGGCTGCAATCGCTCGATTTATTTTCCCTGGAGAAGAGACGTCTGAGAGGGGACATGATAGCAATTTATAAATATCTTAATGGGGATCTCCGCTTAGAAAAAAAGCTGTTCATTCGAAGGAATTGCATGAGGACTCGAGGACATACAATGCGATTAGAGGAGAAGCGTTTTAACCTCAGGCAACGTGGGGGGTTCTTTACTGTTAGGGCTACAAGATTGTGGAATTGTCTACCACAAGAGGTGGTTTCTGCGGGTAGTATGGTGACTTTCAAAAGACTCTTAGACTTACATCTCAAGGATCAGGAGATAAAGGGCTATGTTAGATGATTACAGTCACACACACCTACACAGGTTGAACTGGATGGACTATTGTCTTTATTCAACCTCACCTACTATGTAACTATGTAACTAAGAACTATTAAATTTAGGCAGGCATTTACACCAGTTTTGGTAAGATCACCGACACAGGCGATAAAGGTAGTTCTTACGATCGCCATTTTAAGAACCCACAGCAATGGCAGAGACAGATTCTTAAAGAATTTCTGCCAGTTCAAAGATTGGGAAACTGGTGGTAATGTAATTGTAAAGTCTTATAAACAAACAAAAACACAGGTTATACTTACCTGCCCTGAGCAGTGGTTTTGCAGAGTAGTTTAGATCCTCCTCTTCTCGGGTCCCTCGTCGCTGCTGCTGGCTCTTCCCTCCTGTTGAGTGCCCCCACAGCAAGCAGCTTGCTATAGGGGCATCCGAGCAGAGCTGCAGCTTGGTGTGTCCAGTCAGACACAGAGCTGCCATTCAGCCCCGCCCCCCTCTGCTGATCTGCTAACTGACTGACAGCTGTGGGAGCCAATATGAAGAAAAAAAAAAAACCAACACTACACAGAAATTTAGGTCATGCAACCTTGACAATCAAAAACAATAGAAGAAGTGCAAAGAAATGCAAAACATAGGAATTATTCAGCAAAGTGGCTCAAGCAACAAATTTCCATATCTCAAAACCGTAATTTTAAAATTACTGACCATAATTTAAATTGAAAGGCTTAGCTGTGATGTCAGTGTTCAAACCATGGATTCCCAAAACATCCACAGTACACAGTATTGGGCAATAAATCTAACTATTGCACAAGACTGATCACCAGCTATATACTTGCAGAAAGAGGCTTATTTACAGAGACACAGCTATCATCCTCCTGCTTAGTGGATCGATCCCCCCGCTTAGAAAAACTGACTCCTCTTGACGGATGGAGTGTGTTAAAGGGGCCTTAGGCATCTAGACATGGTGAAAACGACTTGCCAAGTTAAAATTAAGCATCAGAATTTGGAAGAAAGGGGTATTTAAAGTGACTCTGAACGTGGCATGGTTGTTCCGTGCCAGACAGTCTGGTCTGAGTATTTCAAAAACTGCTGATGTACTGGGATTTTCACACAATACCATCTCTAGTGTTTACAGAGAATGGTCCAAAAGAAAAAATATCAAGTGAGCGGCAGTTGTGCTGACGAAAATGCCTTGTGGAAGTCGGAGAAGAATAAGCAGACTGGTTCAAGATGATAGAAAGGCAACAGTAATTCAAATAACCACGTTACAACCAAGGTATTGCAGAATACATCCCTGAATGAACACACCGAACCTTGAGGAGTCTCAATTTCAGCTGCGACATTCAGATTGTAGGGTAAGAATTTGGCATAAACATGAAAGCATCATCGATTCATTCTGCCTTGTATCAACAGTTTAGGTGATGGTGGTGTAATGGTGGGAGATGTTTTCTTGGCACACTTGGTACCAATTGAGCATCGTTTAAATGCTACAGCCTAGCTGAGTATTTTTGCTGACCATGTCCATCCCTTTATAACTACAATGAGTGTACCCATCTTCTGATGGCTCCTTCCAGCAGGATAATGTACTAGCTTACAAAGCTCAGACCATCTCAAACTAGTTTCTTGAACAGGACAATGAGTTCACTGTACTCCAACGGCCTCCGCAGCCAACAGAGCTCAATCCAATAGAGCACCTTTGGGATGTGTTAGAACTAGAGATTTGCATCTGGAAACTGCAGCAACTGTGTGATACTATCATTTCAATATGGACCAAAATCTCTGAGGAATGTTTCCAACAACTTGTTGAATCTATGCCACTTAGAATTAAGGCAGTTCTGAGGGTAAAAGGGGTCCAACCCGGTACTAGCAAGGTGCACCTAAAAGTGGCCA